>NC_136063.1:1506343106-1507725107 GCF_964261635.1 Lissotriton helveticus | reverse complement strand
TTAGGTTATTTGTGCTTAATTTGGCATAGTTCATTTAAGCCATATATAGTCGTTTTTAGTCAGAGAGCAAACTTTCCTATGGGAATTAAAATGTGAAATCCCAATTTTAGAATGGCCCTATTTCTTGGTTTCCACTTGACTGATCAACACAAGACTGAAAAAACTGCTTGTTGTATGTTCATGCTGTTTCTTTAAAGACCTGCCACTAGGTTTAAATTGATAAATATGAATGTACATAATAATGTAAGTTTTCTAAATATTCAACTTTTATGATGCATGCTTTATACCAATTTTTCTATAGCATGATTTATAAATGTGATTGAATATATTTGTTCACTATGATAACACCTGTATGCGTTACATCTATGTGAGGATTCCCTATTGCACTTTGACTTCCTATCGTGAATCCATGGGAATACTGCTTGTTATGGTATATGCTACCTTTATGTTTCTGTAGATTTCATGCATTAATTTATATATGAAATGATATTCAGGTAGCCTGTGGTCTATAATCAAGAGTCTCTCTTCAATATTAATTATTAGTGGACACTTTTTTTCTGTTTTACATTCCCTATTTGGTACCTTCACAAATTGGCATATTTAAAAAACATATATATTTTTTTACAATAGCTTTCTTTTTCCACAAAGTAATGCAACTTGTCTTTTTGATGTGCACACACATCCAAGTATCATTCTTAAATAACTCATTTATGTACCCTTGTTATTTGGTGGGTTCCAAACCATTTCAAATAATCTGATTTCTGGCTGCTCTCAATCAATACAGCACCTAATTTGAATGACTTTTGTCTCGAACCCTATGCTTACACCTGCATAGATCCCTCGCCTGAATTCTCAATATTTTTTTACCTTATGCGTTTCCATTTTTCAAATAATGTCTTCCTATTTGACATCAAAAACACTTTCATATTCCATGTAAATTTAAAACAATTGAACTCGTTTTTCTGATTTGAGTTGTTCCGTAGGAAGGGAGCTACTCATGCATCAGAACCTTTGTCGTTGTAGATGTTGGATTTGTTTTTTATTTTGCTCAATTCCAGACTGCGAATGATGGGACACAGTCTTCAGAATGTTATCATAGAGACTTCTATTTTGCTCCATGATTCTCAATCAAAAGGAATTGTTGTTGATAAGCTTTTCTTTTTGTATCCGAGCTACTATGCTTTTGGTGTATTGTATATAAAGTTACTGGACTAGCCATTGTAGGGTGACTGCTTGCAAGTCACCATGAGCTATGATGACCTCTGTAAGAAAGTGGATCCTTATTTGTCCACCTCAAGTTATAATAACTCTTCTTGTCAGGGTGAGCCCTCAAGGTCACTAAGGGCCTTATTATGAGTTTGGTGGTGCAGGAGCAGGACTGCCCCACTCTCGCACTGCCAAACCAGTGTATGAACGACCCGCCCAGATCTGGAGTTTTCTCCAGGTTTGGCAAGTTTTTTTTTTGCTTTCCCTGGGGGGTATCTATTAAATAGGCACTGCAATGGGAAAGTTGAAGGCAGAAACTGCATGGCATGGACTGCTGCAGTCCTTGCCGTTCAGGTACTGGGGTGAATGCACACAGGGGGGGTACATGTTGTGCCTCCCTGTGTGCATCCACATAGTGTGAGGCACCAGAGATTCCTTTCCAACATAGTTTTCTTGGCAGGCTTACTGCCTTGAAAACTGTGAGGAGAGGAAGTTCATAATATGCTTGGAGGGACCACAGTGGTCCCACCAAGCATATTGCGGCATTAGGACTGCTGCACAACCGCCAGGGAATGGTGGTTCACTGGTGGTTGTGCTGGTCCCAGGGTGGCCCGACCACCCTAGTTAGAATAGGGTGATTGAGAGACCGGCACCGTGAGTCTGGCGGTCCATGGACTGCCAGACTCACAATAAGGCCCTAATTTAGCCTGAGTTCAGCCCCACAATAGCAATGATATACAGCAATGTGTAAAGGATTTCTCTTTACCAAAACAGTAATAAGGTCAAAACAAGAATAGAGATCCCAAACAGATTAAAAAAAAACAGATTGACACCAGAGGGCTAAAATGTACTATTCCCACTCAATTTAGTGCAGCAGTAAAGAAAGCTTTGTACATTGAAGGGAGATATTTGCTAGTCCCACTCCAGTCTGTTTAAAAGTAGAAAAAGCGCTGGAATCCAGAGGGGTAAGATTTACTATTCACACTCCAGTATGTGCAACAATAGGGAAAGCGTTGGACTTTGGAGGTGTTACATTTACTATTTTCACTCCAGTCAGTTCAACAGTAGGGACAGTAGTTCACTTCTAACACATGAAATATATAAAACAAACCCCTATTAATTTAAAACAAATACATAATTCTTAATAAGAACTTTAATAATGAATGTAAAAAAGAATATATATATAAAAAAAACTACCATGTCAGCCTCAAACCTTTCCAGTCAAGACACCGATGCCTGATTCTTCAAACATCTCCCCATAAATTGCTCTCTCGGCAGATCTCCCCTTGTCCTCCCTGTACATGATTCGCTCATGTCATGTTTCTGTTACCTCACAATGAAATGCATACTAATATGTAGCCTATCATGCAATGCACATAAAGATGTCTGAGCCTCGTCTATTGTAACCTACTTTCTCTGCACTGTTCTTTTTGAAAATGTTAAATAAAGCATTATAATGAATTATCTATTTTAAAAAATCGTAATGTATGGATTACTTAATTAATTTACTATATTATACCCCTACAAACCTAGCAGCTCACATGTAAAATAAACTTAAACAAATAAATGCAACACAATTAACGTAATTATTAATCAATTAAATATTAGAAATGTAATAATACATTATTAATTGATTAATTATGTACAACCCTGTGCTGCTGAAAGGACTGCCACTCTGCTGGAATGCTGCCCTGAATAACTGCCCCACTGTGCTTCCCTGCTGCTCTCCTGCCTGGGTGAGAAGGACTGGACCTGCAACTCGAAGCCCAGGAACTCAGAGTGAATCCAAGTGCTTGTTATCTGGTTTCCTGATCAAAAGCTGCAGGGACAGAACAGGCTTCCATCAACCTTGAACCCAGCACCTGACCTCTATCATATGTGAGTCCTGACCTCCCAAGTAGTGGCATCCCAGTCCTAGACCCTTGGAAATGGGCATGAAAGTTTTATGCCAGCTTGTAAGTGGACCCAACAGAAACAACGCATCTCCTCTGCTGCTCGGCGTAACCCTAAGCATAACTAACGCATTACCTCTGCTGCATGGTCTTTCCTGTCACAAGGACTTTCCATCGCCTTTGTAGTCTGCAGCCTTATCAGAACTGGTGCTTTGTGACGCATTCCTGACACAGGCACTTGAATCGCAAGTCATGCTGAGGCATGTATCTTCACAAGGAAACAACTCTTACACCTCAAGAGAGGTGAGTGCTGTGCCCCGAGGTACATCAAACGGGGGAAACGCTTGAAGGTTTTAACTGTGTAGGCTGTAAGTTTAGGTTGAACCCGGTACTGAGTACCATTAGTGGCACTGACGACAGCTGGAAAGTGGGGACTATGACAAGAGACAGACAAACTCCAGACAAATCTCCAGATGTTGCGCGAATGCCCCGCTGGCCTTTAATGTTAGTAGTGATCTCCTGGGCAGAGAAGTCATACCGGGCCATCTTCATTCTTTGAAATGTATCTTACTAAACACGCGTTCTCTGGTGAAGCATAAGTATCATCTAGAATGTCTGCTACAGCTTGACATACCTGACATTGTCTTTTTGACTGAGACAGGGACCGATGTAACCTCTGATCCGGACTGGAACATGACCCTTCCTCCAGGCTATGCAGTGACCAGACAGGACAGGACTGGTAAAAGAGGGGGGGGGGGGATAGCGGTAATTCATCATGAGCCCCTAAAGGTGAGAATCCAACCAATCTCAATTAAGTATGGGCGGATCTAGCGGATCTCGCGTACGCGAATTTGCGTATTTACGGATTCGCAATCCGCAAAATCCACGAACTCTCGCGGATTTGTGGATTGTTGTGTTTTTTGTGTTCGTGAGCGTTCGCGAGGATTTGTGGACCATTTTGCAATTGCGAACTTACTTTTCGGCTCGCAACGGCCGCGACTATGTTGTTTCTACGTCTGGTTTATCATCACAGGTTCACAGCACCCTCTGTTTCACCACTGCCACCCTCTGGTACACCCATGCCACCCTCTGGTACATCCTCACTGCCACCCATTAGGTTTGTTTATCACTGTAGATTATGGGGGTGAAAAAAAGCAAGCACACCTGCCCTGCTTCAACTGCCATGAATTAATTTGGGGTTGATTAATGTGTCAGTGATTTTGAAACTTCCAATCTGGCTGGCACCTGCTTCCTTCCTTATCTGTAATTTGCTTTCTGTTGCAGTGAAAGCAAGCACACCTGCCCTTCTTCAACTGCCATGAATTAATTTGGGGTTGATTAATGTGTCAGTAATTTTGAAACTTCCAGTCTGGCTGGCACCTGCTTCCTTCCTTATCTGTAATTTGCTTTCTGTTGCAGTGCAATTTTTTTTCACAGGACCTTTATGGTCTACTTGTAGCTATTCTATGAGCCTGCTGTTTGGGTCATAGCAGGGTCATAGAATAGTTGCAAATAGGCAACTGAACTCTGGAGGGGCCCCTCAGGAAGCACTAGAGTGAATGGTTACTAATGTTAAGTTTGAACTTTTGCACCTGCTGATTGCTTTCAGTTTTGCTAAAATCGTTTTTCTGCAATTTTGCGCGATTTGCGGGGCGCGAATCCGTGCGAGATCGATTTCGGAAGCCGCGAATTTGTGCGAATACACTATTTTTTTTTGAGGCGTGTATGTTCGCGTGATTTTTTGCGTGTTCGCAAGGCGCTTGTAGCAATACGTTTGCGAAGTTACCCTAGCGGTCGTACACGGGCGCGGCCATCTTGTTTGCGTGACGTAATTCCGTTTCCGGCCGCTATGTGTAATCTCGCAAAGTGTGCGGCTCGCTAGTACAATTTCACGCGTGATCGCGAGGAAAATCTCGCGCGAACTTACCCACGCGGTCGTGAACGGGCGCGGCCATCTTGTTTGTCATTCATTGCTATGGTTCCGGGCATGCTTTCTCTATCCTCTATGAATCTCTCCCATCCTTTGCTTGTTTGAAGTTTTTTTGATCTATTTTACTTATTATCTATCCCTCTATTTTTCTAGCTCTATATTTTTGTGTTTCCTGCTACTTTTTGTTAATTTTAAACTACTTTTTTAAACTCTTTTCTTTTCTTCTTCCCTATTCTATTTCTTCTTTATTATTTCACTTCATTTCTGCCCAGACCATGGTAAAGGGAGCCGGGAAGCACCCTGAGAAGGGGAAGGGTCCCGCACCCCGTGCCCGGCTCCCGTGCGGGCGTTTGAGGGGGGAGACAGTGACAGCCCGGGAGATTTTTAGTGCAGAGGAGGTGGCCGCACTAATATTCCACGTCCAGCGCCGCCTCCCCAAGACCATCCTGGGAGGCGGCAAGATCGCAACCGGCTACGGCATCCGGGAGCGCCGGAAGCGGTGGGAGAAGGTGTGCCGGGCCATGTTTAAACTCTCTGGGGTCCGGCGCACCTATAACCAGGCCACCCACCGCTGGACGGATGTCATGGACCGGGAACGCGACTTGCTGGACGTGCTCGGCGTAGAGGTCCCCGGGCTTGGTGAGTAGTAGTAGCTATTTCTAGCTATTTCATCACTACTCTGTTTTATCCGGCTCTGTTATTTGCAAATCTTTGTTCTTTACCAAGAGCAATAATGCTGCCGATTACATTGTAGGTAAATTATATTTCAAAATCTTCTATGCATTTCAGGTGCACTGCTCTCCTTCTCAGTAGCCTTGCTACTATGCTTATTTGTTTTGTATTTTGTGTTCATTTCATTGGCCTGAGAAATTATGTATGAGTGTAGTGTAAAGAACTGCGTAATGCTAGACACTAAGGGTCATATTTTCAATTACCGGCGCATCCCTGCAAAGTAGCAGGGATGCGGCAGTAATTGTGCGCCATGCCACCACCACCCATGGGCCCAAAACGTCACAGAAGCCTTACGCATCTGTGCCGTAAAGGCGGCGCATTGCTGGAGTTGCGTGCCAACGATGGCACAGCTCCAGTAATGCTCTGGGGTGCCCTATCTCCCCAATGCTGCATCAAGCCGTACGTCGGCTTCAAGCAGGCGCAGGGTTTCAGTCATGCATCATTGTCCTAAAAGTGACTGATTGACATCTTGTAGATTTCCCTCAGCCACTTTTAGGATTCGTTCCTGCGCAGGAACGCCCTCCCTTGCGCCGGAACGCCCCCTGATGGCGCAGGGCTTTACAACGTGATGCATCTCCCATATGCGTAATTTTTTGTTTGATATACGCCGCACCATGGCGCATCTTTTGTTCTGCCGCTGCATCACAAAAGTCACGCAGCAATGGAGGAAAATGAGCCGCAAGGGACTTCTAAATCAGCCCCAACAGACTGAAGTCCAGTACTTCCTTTAGACACATGGCTATAAGAAGAAATAGTGGTGGTGGTCGGTGGATTGATAGTTTGAGTATTCACTGATCTGCAAGCACGATGGACTTTGTCTGTCACTTTGCGTGCTGCGGACTGCTGCCTGCCAGGCCTAGGCTAACCTTTTTAGTAGTCTGTTTAGTGAGTTACATAGGAACTTTCAAAGTCAACGGTCCGCAAATCAGGCAATACGAATAACGTAGTGTACCACATGAGATTGGTCAATATACCCCGTGTAATAGTTGTCTATCTATTTGCTATTTCGCCAAAATATTTTGTTATTGTTCTTTTGAAATGTTTGATTTGGTTGACAAATATCATCCATCTTTTCTGGTCTTTCTTTCTTTCATGTTGTACATCAGCTCCCCCCAAGGGCAAGAGGACACAGGAGGAGGAGGGTGCTGTTCAGGAGGATGCAGGCCAGGATCGGGCAGGCGAGGGCTCCTTTGCTGGCCCCAGTAAGTTTTAATTTCAATATAGAGTACCTATTTTTTCCTAGCGTTTTCTAAATCGTCTTTGATCTTCTTGTAGACTGGATCTAAATTCTTATCCTGCCTCGACTATGACTCCCTGTGGTATTACTAGATTATTCTTATTAGTCTGTCTGTGTAGCTAACTAAGATTGCACCTTTGGCAATTCCATTGGACTCCCATTCTAGTCAGCAATAGCTCTATGCACTGAGTGCAGTCCTCTGGGATTGTCCATAATGTCTTTTCAAGTCTTCTAAATGTTTATGCTTTGACAATTGCCAACAATAAAAAGGTGAATGACCACCAAGAAAGAATAAGATACTACTTTACTTTTGGTTTGGATAGGAGGACAATCCATTCTACTACTGTTGCAGGGACAAATCTGGACAAACCGAACTATGAACACTAAATAGTGCATTGTTTATCAATTATAATAGGCGCAGGTAGACTTTCTTTCCACATACCTCAGTGATATCAGACATTGAAGAACCCCCAATCTCCTTACTGACTAGATAGTGTGGCAGAGTCATTTAGCTCCCAAAGTCACCGATGATTGATCCCCAATGATGATAAGATTATCCAACGCAGGACAAGAGTACGGACTCAGAGTCAAGAAGTGTCAGAGGCACTCATGCTTGCAAAAAGTTCCAAAACCTTTAGCTCATCCACTCTAGTCTGGAGGACCAAAAACCACAGAGTCTATTTAAGTTTAAAAGCTTTATTAAAAGTAAACACATTTATTAAAATCAACTTTGTCATAAAAGTAAAAATTTAACTGAAAATGGAAAAGTGCTTAGTGCTAACGATTAATTGGACACATTTCTTGTGGTCGAGCTGAGCTCTCACCTGGTTTAAACTTGAGCTTGACCCTGATCGTGTTCTTAGAAGTCAAGCTTCTGTTAGGAGAAAAAGTGGTGTGTGTTAAAAATAAAAAGCAAGCATTCATCAGTTGTGCCAAAAAGTGCAGCAAGTCAACAGCCTTCCCTGGAAAAAGGGACATTTTTACTTTAGAGTAGACAGTTACAAATTATTACATTGTATTTCGTTTTTTTAACATTTCTTTATTCCTCCTAGACCAAATATTATATAGTAGTGAGTGGTGTATTCTAACATTCTTAAATGTACTTTGTAGGTGGAACATCTGGTGGCGGGGCCAGCGCGGAGGTGGTGGTGTTGGGCGAGGACTCTGGGGAGGAGGCGGTGCAAGTGCCGGACGTTCCTGTGAGGGTTCACACGGTGGTGGCGGGAAGAGGTAAGCTATATATTCCTTACTTATTGAGATTGAAGACTGCATAGTGTGCTTTCTGCACGGGTGTATTATAAATCAACCAGGTAGCAGCCTCCTCTAAATGTACTTCGACTTAGCTGTGAAGTTTTTGGTGAGAAGAATCCCAATAAGATCTTAGATGAACTTGATGGATGGGATGAACGAAAAGCGAAAGAAGTGTGGAAGTAAGTGTGGAAGGACGAGAAATTTTATGATGGCTGGCAAAGAAGAATGATATGTGTTTGCTTGGTCCCCGAGGTGGCTGGGAAGGAAAGAATATGGTATGGTGCATGGCTGGGTCAATGATGAAGCAAGGATGGGTGGAAGGAGAACAGCCTGGGTGGGTGAAACAGAAACTGTATGTGTGCATATACTTTGAATGGATGGATGCCTGGAGCATGGTATGATCTGACTCTTAGATAGCATATGTGTATCTAGAGAGAGTAGATGGTCACTGGATGAACTGAGTGTTACCTTGAAGAGCATGTAACACCGCACCCGCACGTCCGTTCCAGTGTAGGGAAGGCAAGGAAAAGAAGTTGTAAATTTGTCCAAATACTACCATGAATAGTAGCAGTAGTTTGTATTGCAACTGCAAGCACAGCATATATCCGGTTATTACGGTGGACACTCCGTACCTCTCTTAATAACTTTAGTTTAGTAGTAGTACGTCATTCATGTGTGGGTGTATCACTGTTCACTCAATAATAAGCAAAGCACCTAAAGTCATCCCATATGTCATCAAATACATCCCATGTGAAGTGATAAATAATCAAATTATTTAGCTTCTTCATTTTCCTTTTCTAGTACTCATTTGCACTGTAGGGTGAAAGCTAAATTAATTAAGCAGTAGCCCTTGTAACAGAGTATTCTCAGTGCCACCCGTAATAGAAAAGTAATAGCTTCACCACCTGCATGTACTGGACCGGTACAGTAACGCAAGTCTGTCTCACTCATCATGGTGTGCGTCTGTTTTTCTCGGGTGCAAGTTCACTGCGCTGGCATTCTGCCGGCTTGCATAAGATAACGTACCAATTTTCCTAAGCAAGAGAGAAGAAGAAGAAAAAGACTGGTGTACTGTCATAGTCGACTGTAATGGAAGTCCATAGTGGTCGTAGAATTTGTTCATTAAACTCCCACTAACGTTAGAGCAAGGATGCAGAAGTGGGAGGTTAGATAGATACTGTCCTCAATAGTTATGTACTGTGCTTTCAATTTGCTACTTGTACTGTGACACAACTTTCGGCTCAATCACTTTGTGTTATTAATGTTAAGGAGCATTGGTTACAGACTATGTCTTTATTTCTTCATATAGTTGCTCCTTCCAAATCGACATCACGGAGGAAGCAGGCTCGAATGGCCCGGCAACGGAGGCTGGATGCCACTGTCGCCGAATATCGGCGGCTGGTGGCCCTGGAGGAGGAGGACACGCAGTCAACCGGTGGAACCACAACATCCTCCACTGGGACAGCTGCATCCTCCTCCGTGCCCCCACGGGCTGCCAGCCAGCGCAGTGCTCCAGCGGTACGGAGCCGGGCTACCAAAGCCAACCGCCACCGCCGAGCAGCAAAGACATCAGCTGCCCCCCACAGGAGTTGCAAGGCACGCCAACGCCGCTTATCCCTCAGAGTGTCCTACCTGGAGCAGGAGGTCCATAGCTACAAGAACTTGGTGGAGGGCCTCCGCTTCGACCATGCCACCCTCCGCAAGGAGTATGATGCCCTGGCCGCTAAATTCAACAGCACCCTCCAGTAGGGTAGTGTCCCTTGCCCTTTTTTTAGAGACTTTTGGGGGGTGGGTTTTGGGAGTTGGGTTCTTTTTGGGACTTTTGAAAGACAATCGTTGGGGTTAGGGAGGGTCTTGAGGGAGATTATTTTGTTAGGGCTACATAAATATACTTTTTTAAACTTTATCTGACCATACCTGTTTTTTACTGCTTTTGAGTCTGGTGGGTGGGGGTTTAACAGTAAGTTTGTTTTCCTGAAGAGTCCTAGGACTTTAGTAGTACTACCGTCAATCTCTCGCTAGTCCTAATACTCCATTATACTACCTCCCACCAAACGCTTATCTTACCTGTAATTTGTGTTTGAAAGTAGGGCTAGGCCCAGGGCTGGCTCCACGGGAAATGGGGATTAAGGTTGGCAATCCTGGGCGGATGAAATGTCCTCATTGCGGTGGTACTAGTGGTGTGACACAGTGGCAGTTGCATGCATATGGAAAAAAAGAAAACGAAACCTGGTTTGTCCTTACTGTAGCATTACAACGGTTACGGTACGATAGAGAATATAGCAGGTGACAGTACACTAGAACAGTGCCACAATGTAGCCTAACAAATGGTATAGTATTGCAAGTATAACCAGTACTTGCGTTGAATTTATTTGACATTGGCTCCTACTACTACAAGAAATAGTACTGAAGCTGAGTAAGTCTAGAATATATCCTCGGATTCCTTCACCAGCCTGTTGCTATGACCTTATCCTCCCCAGCAAGTGTGTGGAATTATTGATGTCATTTAGTCACACATCAAGCAAAACCACCCAGCCCGGGGGAAGAGGGTTAGGGTTTGGAAAATGGATGGGAATGGGGGTTTCTTTTTGGGTAGGTTTTGTTGAGAGAAGAAAAAAAAAGCACAGCATGGACAAACAATAATTGAAGATAAAGAAATCTTTGGGTACAAACTAAAGCTAACCACAAATCTTTTAAGTGACATAAAGGAAGTGCATGCCCTACTGCATGCATTGTTACTGAAAAATAAGTAGTACTAGAATGCGACAGTACAGGGCTGCAGCGTTTTCACTAGCCTATCTCTGCACTCAGAGAAACACTTCTTATATTAAATTAGGGTTAAAAATTAGCCGAAGTAAAACCTATAGAATGGCTGTAGGGATCAATTTAGAAGCAGAGAGAGATCCAAGAAATGCAGTCACACTCATAGAAGAAAACAATGGATACTGTATCTGTATGTTGTTGGAGTTGTCCTGTTGAATGTGGTAAGTAAGTTGCATGCAGCAAACAATTCCTCTTATTAGCGGCACTCCTCCATTCCAGCTGACGCTTCGTCCATCAATGTTGGTGACCACTGACAGAAGACACCCTGTCCACTGCCTGCCTGGCGGATGTTGAATTGCGGCTCGTTAATGTGAAGCCTGACTCCATCTTTTTTCCCCATTGCACAGACTGTAACCCGGCCTGTAATTATTGAACGGAAAACAGTAAGTGCTATTACAATACCACTGATAAATAAATATAAGGTATGTACGCTGTGTGGTGCAAAAAGTCACACTTTGATTTTCCTAATAGACAGTACAATATTTTTGAAAGTGCGTACTCTGTCTGAGTCACCTTTTGAAGGATAAATAAGTATGGCCACATTAATTTAGCGGATATTTCCCCTCAAGGTAGGTGTACTGTAAACTGTGTTTTAGAACAAAATTAGACCTTCCCAGCAGTGCTCCCACCCAGACCCTTACTAAAGCCAGTCGCAAAAATGTAGAAGACCCCCAATCAGATCTCAAAAAACGAGGCCTTGCAAAAAACTGGTGACAAAACGTACTTTGAAAGTAAAAGTAGGCCCAAATACCCCCTTACCCACCGTGGATTGTATGCAAACCACTTGCAAGCAAGCAAAAGTATCCATAGCCATCATCGCTCCAAGAGTGCTCTAAGACCCCAGAACTCAGTTGCAAAAATTTAGAACACCCCGAAACACATGCAATCCTGCTGCTAGGGCTAACCCTAACGAACCCTAAGTTACAAAAAGTGCCAAAAGGCTTTTCCTTATGGATTTTGTCCAAACTGCTTCTATCCGGTATTAGACCTTCCCAGGAATGCCCCAAGACCCGCCAACCCACCCGCAAAAAAGCACACAACAACACCCCCAAACAGCCAAAAACCAAAATCTCATACTTACAATATCTCTCGGCCTTCGGTCCAAACGCGCTGTGCAGCTAGGTCATCATCATAACTCCTGTTTTCCACCACGGATTTCCTGAAAAGCAAATGCAATCTAGATTAGACTGTCGCAGCAGTGCTCCGACAATGACCCCGAAACCCACCCACAAACACCAGGAAGCCCCCCAAACAGGCCCCCGAAAACGCTACATTGAGCAAGATGTCAGAAGAAATAGCAAAAAAAAAATCTGCATGGATTTTGTCCAAACCACTTCTATCCGGTACTAGACCTTCCCAGGAATGCCCCAAGACCAGCCAACCCACCCGCAAAAAAGCACGACAACAACAACACCCCCAAACAGCCAAAAACCAAAATCTCATACTTACAATATCTCTCGGCCTTCGGTCCAAACGCGCTGTGCAGCTAGGTCATCATCATAACTCCTGTTTTCCACCACGGATTTTCTGAAAAGCAAATGCAATCTAGATTAGACTGTCGCAGCAGTGCTCCGACAGAGACCCCGAAACCCACCCACAAACACCAGGAAGCCCCCCAAACAGGCCCCCGAAAACGCTACATTGAGCAAGATGTCAGAAGAAATAGCAAAAAAAAAATCTGCATGGATTTTGTCCAAACCACTTCTATCCGGTACTAGACCTTCCCAGGAATGCCCCAAGACCCGCCAACCCACCCGCAAAAAAGCACGACAACGACAACACCCCCAAACAGCCAAAAAGCAAAATCTCATACTTACAATATCTCTCGGCCTTCGGTCCAAACGCGCTGTGCAGCTAGGTCATCATCATAACTCCTGTTTTCCACCACGGATTTCCTGAAAAGCAAATGCAATCTAGATTAGACTGTCACAGCAGTGCTCCGACAGAGACCCCAAAACTCACCCACAAACACCCGGAACCCCGCCAAAGAGTACCTCAAAGGCAAGCAAGTCAGCAAAAACGGCAAGAAATTTCCACCTCTTATTTGGTCCAAACCACTTTTATCCGTTATTAGAGCTTCACAGCAATGGCCCCAGAGCCCTCAACTCACCCGCAAAGAAGTAGAACACCCCCACAAGTGCTGAGTCTTTCTTCATTGGGCGTAATCCAGCCCTCTGCTTTGAGGGAAATAGGAGTCTGGAGGAGGAGGATAGAGGAGCATGTTCTTCTGAACTTGTGAACCTGAGGAATGTACACTGCGGCACCTTCAAATCAATAAGCAAACAAGTGAAGACAGTTCTGCTGATGGGCTTGTTTTTGTGATTAGGTGATTAAAGTTTGAATTAAATTAACTGTGCAAAACAAAGAAAGACAGACACACAGGAATAAAAGTGAATAAGGACGAAAAAGAAAGTTATTGATTCATTGTCTCATTTTCAGGGCTCGGTGTCAGGGAATAAGAATAAGAGTTCGTCATCATACTCTGCGAATTCAGGCAGGATGCGGTCAGTGTCACCGAACAGAGAACAAATTCCCTCATCTACGTTGCTGTCCTCCTCGTCTTCATGCGGCGTGGTTTCTCGTACTTTGTAATCTGGTGGTATGAGGTGCTGATTCATCTTCATCATTGTTAACCTCTCCACATTTTTGGGCGAGAGGCGGCTCCGTTTGGGAGTTACAATGCCACCAGCAGCACTGAAAACACGTTCAGAAGACACACTTGCGAGTGGGCAAGACAAGTAGTTTATAGCCAGGTTGGAGAGCTGTGGCCACAATTGTTTTTTCCCATGCCAATACTCCAATGGCTCATCATTAAGAAAGACCTCTGTTGAGTCATTCAGATAGTCCTGCACCATCGACTCAAGCTCCTCAACGGTTCCTCCACTTTGCTTACTTTTTGCTGTGCCTGTGACCTTTTTTCGAGAACCATACCCAAGCCAAGTTAGCCAATCCTCTTCAGCAGCCAATGTTACTCTTGTGTGTGGTGCAGATGATCCGGTTGCCGGTGTCTTTAACGGCTGAGAGGTCACTTGTGCCACAGCCACAGGTGCAGAAGTGGATTCTTTTGACTGGGGATGGCCTGCTGATGCTGATGCTGATGTACTGCCTTCTCCTTCAATATCCTGCCGTTCTTTTTCAAACCTCTTGGCTGACCTGGCTAGCCAAAGTTTGTACTTTTTAACATCTTCATCAGCAAAAGGAAAGAATGCTTGGCCTGCCAGCGCCTTTTTGTAGCGTGGATCCAGAATAGTAGCACAAATGTAATGCTGTTCTGAGTTGATCATTTTAAGACGTTCATCACCACGTAGGCGCTCTAATAATTTCTCCGACAAAACAAAAGGGTCTTTGTTTTTTTCATCTTTTTCTAACTCAGACGACACCGCCTTCACTTGGTGCTCCAGCATGCACAACAATGGGATAGCTTTTCCCAAATTACAGTCCTCCTTGCTGACTGCACGCGTGAAGACCTCAAAAGGACGAAGCATTTCTGTCAGGCTTTTAACTATGTCCCATTGCGCCGCATCCATCCTCAGGTCCTTCAGAGCTGTACCCTGTTTTAAGAAATAGTGATCGAGTACCGTATACTGCTCATACAGACGCTCAAGCATGTAGAAGGTTGAGTTCCAACGTGTTGACACCTCCTGGATGAGTGCTTTCACTGGCATTCGACGTTGATGTAGCAGGCTCCTCAGATGCTTCCGGGCCTTAAAAGAATGGCTGAAATGGTTGCACATTTTTCGGCAGGTGGCCATTACCTCGCACGCTGGACTGTCTTTATCACTCAAGAATTTTTGAACTACCAGGTTGATACAGTGCGCCAAACACGGCACTGAAATAGTCACCCAGCGACATGGCCTTAACTACATTGGCGCCATTATCCGTGGAAACATAACCAATCTGGCGTTTTTTTGGGGACAGCCAGTGAAAGACCTTTTTGTTAAACTCGTCCAAAATGTTTCGTGCTGTGTGACGTTTCTCCAAGCCAAACATGGCTAGTGTTGCATGTTTCCGAGCAGCTTGGTCCGGGTCAACACCTGCGTTTAGCTTTGCTTTAACCCCTGAAAAAGAGACCCAGTGTGCAGTGATGCACATGTAATCAGCGCCTGCGCCACTGGTCCACATGTCTGTTGTCAGATGTATAGTGTGAACAGCACTCTTCTGCAAAGCTGCCCCAATCACCTCCAGCACATGCTCATGTAGTGCTGGAACCGCAACTCGGGCAAAATAGAACCGGCTAGGAACCTTCCATTTAGGGCAGAGCGCTGCCACTAATTCTAGAAAACCTACTGCTTCTACAAAAGAAAAAGGGAGAAGGTCCAGAGCTAGCATTTTAGCCAGCTTAGTGTTATACAGACGCGTCAGTGGGTGGTTGCGTTCATATGGCGCGTCTGAACAAAACATGGTTCTAATGTTGCCCTGGACCAAGCATTTACGGGATGATAATGACTTCGTTGACCCAATTATGCTCGCTGGTGAACTTTTTCGCATTGGTGTCTCACTCGCTCCCACACTCTTAGTGTGCCTCACATGGGGTGTGCTGCTGACAGGGGTACTGGGTGTAAGTGAAGTGTTTGACACGTCTTCTTCCTCCTCGTCATCATCAGATGAAACATCAACGTTTTCTTGACTTCCAATTCGGGCTTCCTTGATCTTCTTTAGGTGCGCAAACCATTGGACAGCGTGCTGTCTCCTAAGATGACCTCTCTGGCCTCCGGTACCATAGTTGGTACCAAACTTACCACGACTAACTGCAAGCTTACAAATGCTACAAATGGCGAACTTTTCCCTTTTTGGGCAAACAGTAAAGAAGTCCCAAACTGGGGACTTGAATTGTCTGTGGGGGCCGGAGGAGGCGGCGATACTGGTGGTGGTGGTCATGCTGCTAATTCCAGATGAAGTGGAGGATGTGGATTGCCCAACTTTTGTACGTTGTGCACTTTCACCGCCACTAATTAAGGTCGAGGTGGATGGAGGTCCCTTCTTGCGAGAAAGAAATATGGAAGCGGTACGAGTTGGTGTACTACTTAACTCCAATGATTGTGGTGTTTCCACTGCCTCCTCGTCGACAACATCATCATCATCATGCTCAGCAGCTCTTCGGGCTAGGGTCAAAATGTCTGTTTGCTGCATGCCCGCTGGGGCTGCAGTGACCTTTATGATGACTGGGTCGTCGTTGTCAGAGTCTTCATCAGCAGCAGTATCCGCCACTTCTTGTTGAGCCTCATCACACTCATAACTCTGAGACTCTGGACGAGCTTCCTTTTACGCTTAACTACCTTTGTCAGATCATGGTGTGCCTCACTCTCAGACGGCAGTGGTGCTGGTTCCCAATTTTGATCCGTATCATCAGAAGGAGGTGTGCTTGAAGAAGATGTAGACACCGCCCTTAATCTCTTCCTTGCTAGGGGTGTGGAAGACAATGAATGATCATCAGGAGGAGTGGCTTCCTCAAATGATACCTCGCCTTGATTGTCGATTTCCTGATGTGCCCCTACTTCGGGAGGAACAACTATTGTGGGCACTTGTGACCCTCCAAGCACCTCTGCTTGCGCATCTCCTTGCGCTGCCTCTCATTCCACATGTACTTGGGCTTGTACTTGCACATGTGGTTTTTGTTGCGGCTGTGGTTGTTCAACACTCGTCAGGTGAGTTACAACAACCTGTGTTGATTGAGGGACATTGCTGCTACTTTCTTGCGATGAGCCAACATCACTGGTCGATGGTGATTGAACAACTAGACTAAGTGCCTCTGCAGCAGTGAAGGGCTTGGACTTAAGTTGGCGTGGTGGTGGTGGTGGCACTGAGCCTAATGGAGCGGGGGTGCTGCTCCCAGCTTGGTCCCCAGCAGATCCCGCTGCTGCTGCAGGCATACTTTTTTTTTTTACTCCCAAAAAAAGGGGCGGACGGCACACCAGTCTCCTTGGTAACTTGCTTCTTCTGCTTCTTACTGGCAACTTTCTTGCTAGAGGAGCTACGGGTAACTTTTTTTGGGGCCATCTTCTTCAGAGCAGGTCAGAACAGCAGGCAGCAGTTGCACGAGTTGCAGAGTTGTCTGTGTCCAGACGTGACGTCGCGTGACGTTATGCTGCACACACACACCGCTGCAGGACTTCTTCCTGGCACTGGTGGTTCTCTTGAGTCTTGTGCACCTAAAAGCAATGGAAGACAGAGGAACATCAGTTCAGTTATACACCCCAAAAAATCGAAAAACACAGAAAAAGCAGCACAATCCCATGCCATCCATGATGTTTACATTCAAGACACCCCACAGAAAGACTAGGCCCATGCAACACTCACTACCCCTGGGCATAAAGGTTGAAAGCTAAGCAAAATGGTTGCAGACCTAAGAACACTGCCTGCATTCAAAATGTCCGCCTGCCTCCCAGCACATGGCCAGGGCCTGCCTGTTGCAGCACTCAAAATGGCCCCACCCACATGGCCAGTCCCCAGGAACACCCCAAAAAATCGAAAATCACACAAAAATCAGCACAATCCCAAGCCATCCATGGCCTCAATGATGTTTAAATTCAAGAAGACACCCCACAGAAAGACTAGGCCCATGCAACACTCACCACCCCTGGGCAAAGGGCCCCACCAGCAGCCCCAAAAAAACGACAAAAACCACAAAAATCAGCACAATCCCAGCCCATCCATGGCCTCAATGGTGTTTAAATTCAAGAAGACACCCCACAGAAAGACTAGGCCCATGCAACACTCACCACCCATGGGCAAAGGGCCCCACCAGCAGCCCCAAAAAACGACAAAAACCACAAAATTCTGCACAATCCCAGCCCATCCATGGCCTCAATGGTGTTTAAATTCAAGAAGACACCCCACCGAAAGACTAGGCCCATGCACCACTCACTACCCCTGGGCATAATGGATGAAAAGTAGGCAAAATAAGTGCAGGCCTCAGACACTGCCTCTCTTCAAAATGGCCCCTTGCACCCCAAGCACATGTTGCCTGTACCAGCACTCAAGATGGCCACCACCACCACCCACATGGCCAGTCCACATCAACAGTACACCCCAAAAAAACCAAAAAACACCCAAAAATCACCACAATCCAATGCCATCCAGGATGTTTACATTAAAGAGAGTGAGACCCCACAGGCACACTCAGTCCATGCACCACTACCCCTGGGCAAAAGGCCACACCAGCAGCCCCAAAAAAACGACAAAAACCACAAAATTCAGCACAATCCCAGCCCATCCATGGCCTCAATGATGTTTAAATTCAAGAAGATACCCCACAGAAAGACTAGGCCCATGCAACACTCACCACCCCTGGGCAAAGGGCCCCACCAGAAGCCCCAAAAAACGACAAAAAACACAAAATTCAGCACAATCCCAGCCCATCCATGGCCTCAATGGTGTTTAAATTCAAGAAGACACCCCACCGAAAGACTAGGCCCATGCACCACTCACTACCCCTGGGCATAATGGATGAAAAGTAGGCAAAATAAGTGCAGGCCTCAGACACTGCCTCTCTTCCAAATGGCCCCTTGCACCCCAAGCACATGTTGCCTGTACCAGCACTCAAGATGGCCACCACCACCACCCACATGGCCAGTCCACATCAACAGTACACCCCAAAAAAACCAAAAAACACCCAAAAATCACCACAATCCAATGCCATCCAGGATGTTTACATTAAAGAGAGCGAGACCCCACAGGCACACTCAGTCCATGCACCACTACCCCTGGGCAAAAGGCACACCAGCAGCCCCAAAAAACGACAAAAAACACAAAAATCAGCACAATCCCAGCCCATCCATGGCCTCAATGATGTTTAAATTCAAGAAGACACCCCACAGAAAGACTAGGCCCATGCAACACTCACCACCCCTGGGCAAAGGGCCCCACCAGCAGCCCCAAAAAAAACGACAAAAACCACAAAAATCAGCACAATCCCAGCCCATCCATGGCCTCAATGGTGTTTAAATTCAACAAAACAGTTGCATCATGCACCCATAACCAACCCTGGTCCTACTGGATACTGTGGCTGCCCACAATATATTTTATTTAATGTTCTGAAAAAGTTCCAAAATTGAAGTTGCAGCAACTGTAATGCCCCAAACAAACTTACTTGTGAAAGTTGATTTCTAATCCAAAAGTGATCCAAAGAAAGTCAAAAAGGCCTCAAATCCAAATATCCAGCAGCACCCACAAAAAGTAATCCTTCCAGGTCAAGGTCCAAATGAAAGTGACCAGCACATGAAGAAAGCACTGGGAGGAGCCTGCTGGACAGGAACAGGAAGTTGGAGACCGTGGGGCACTTCCTTCCTCCCCCCCAAAAAAAATGGACTCCTTGCAAAAACAAAGTGCATGCAAATGTCAACCTCAGGAGTGATTCTGATACAAATCATCATTTTCTGAAGGTTTATGCTGTTTGCTGGTGGATTTCTTGTGCAGAATTGCAAAATCTCTATTTCGCGAGTGCGAGATTGTTCCTGTCCGCCGCAACTACATGTTCGCAATTGCGAACTCTCGCGAGGCGTGCTCTGCAAGGTGGCAAGCCGCGATTACGTATTCGCGGGCGCCAAACTCCCGCGGGATCCCGCAGCAAGATCCAAAATGGCGCAGCACTCGCAAAATATGATCGAGAAAAACAACTCGGCAAACGCTTAATGACGGAAAGTGAACGCCGTGCACCACGCCGCGCGCCGCAATATTGTATCACCAAGCAAAAAATCCGCCGCGAGCGAATTCACGGATTTTTGACAAATTCGCGAGAGTTCGCGGATGGCGGATTTGCCGAAAATCCGCAAAATCCGCGAGCGGAACGGATTTTACGCCCATGCTTAATCTCAATGCTTCCAGCGGAGGTGATGCACTTCACTCTTTAATTAAATAACACCTTCTCATTCCAAGGCCTTCTTGTCTACCGATCACCGGGCCCATGAGCGGCCTTTTTCTCAAGCCCTTCAGACCCTATTAGAGTCTCGTTTGGACTTCTCCTCATTTACCATTCTGGGTGATTTTAATTACCACCTTGAGCTAAGTACGAACTCAGACACTGACAGACTTTTAGACAATCTAGCAGCATACTGTCTCACTCAATTAGTGTCCGAATTTACACATTCAGCTGGTCATACATTAGACAGCATTTTCACTTACAACTCAGACATCACACTGACCAGGATCCTTCCATTACCCTGGACCGACCGTCGGGTGATCTACTTTGACATTAGGGCAACAAACCTGATTTCCCTGAGCCCCAGCAGACCTTCTTGGTTGAGGATTCGGCGTTGGAACTAGATACAGGAGAGGGACCTAGAAAACGCCCTTAACATCTGCCCACCCACACTGGTTATGGACAACGACAAAGATGGGTACCAGTTTCATAGTTGGGTTCGTACAGTGGTTAACCATGTAGAGCCTGAAATACCAATTTCAGTTAAAAGAGCCTCAGCATTTGCACCATGGTATGGGCCAGACCTTAAACGTATAAAGATCAACTGTAGAAGAAGTGAACGAACCTGGAGGTGAGACTACAGCAACAAGCATAAAGTGGCCTATAATTTAAATCCAGAAAAATATAAGGAGGCTATCATTGAAGCAAAACATCTCTACTTCACCACAAAATGTCTTCGAGTGAGACCCCAGTAACTCCTGAAGGGAGCTCTTTAAATCCATTCAACTGCTAGTCAAACCACTGCACACTAAGCAGTTTAGACCAGACCAAGCCTTCCTCAACAAACTGGCTATTTTTTTCCAAAGTAAGGTGCATTCGATTTATAACAAACTTCTTAATACGTCCGGTGTTATGGTTAGCGGTAACAGCACAATAGAGGACAAGAAGGTAGCGCATGGCCAGCTAACCAGTTTCCGGCCGCTTCCTTAGGAAGAGGTCAATAATCTCATCCTATCTACAAAGTTGGGTTCCTGATACGACCCCTGTCCCCTGGCCACTATGCATTTTGTATCCAGAATAATCAGCACACATGTAAACCCCCCTTTGAACCAAGTCATAGAGTCTGGCATTTACCCCTGTGCATGGAAGAAAGTATGCATCAGGCCAATTCTCAAAAAGCTGGCCCTGGACCCCAATGAAACAAAAAATTACCGTCCAATCTCAGGGCTGCCAAGATTCTTGAAAAAGCTGTCAACAAGGACCTAACCCAACATCTCGAATCCAACCATCTGCTCGACCCAACACAGCACAGTTTCAGGCCATGACACTCCACAGAGACGGTCTTGATAATGGCAATTGAGGCAATACGGAAAGTGATGGATGGGGGAAGAGCTGTTCTTGTCCTCCTAGACCTACCAGCAGCATTCGACACCGTGAATCTAACAGTGTTAGTGCAGCGGCTGAGGGATGTGGAAACGAGGACACAGCTCTGGCCCTTCTCTCCTTCTTCCTAACAGCAAGGGAGCAAAACATATTCTGGGATAGCTTACAGTCCAACATCTTTCATCTCCTGTGGGAGTTCCACAGGGCTCTGAGCTGTCTCCAACACCTTTTAACGTATATGTCACTCCACTGCCCAGACTCGTCAGAAAGCACAGCTTCTCTCTGGTCTCCTGTGCTGACAACTCACAGCTCATAATATCGATTTCTGAGCAACTAGAGACCGATGCCAGCAGCTTTCATGCCTGTCTGACAGATATTATGAGCTGGATGAGCCAACATTTTCTTAAAATCAATACTGAGAAGACACAGGTACTGGAGTTCCGTAAGGGCTTTTCACTGTGGAACAAAACCTGTTGGCCAATAGAGGCTGGTGATTGTCCCTGTCCTACCACTAAAGTCAGGAACATTGGAGTGATCTTTGACAATCAACTAAACTTCTCGGCCCAGGTCAATTGTCTGACCTCCTCTTGTTTTTTCTTACTGAAAAGTGTGCGTAAGATCTTCCCCTTTATTCCACAGAAGCTTCAAAAAATGATTGTAGTTGCGCTCTTTCTTTCAAAACTAGACTATTGCAATGCCTTGTTCTTGGGCATTGACAAGTCTCAGAGAACCAAACTACAGTCACTACAAAATGCGGTGGCTCGAATGCTGTTGAACATACCTAAAGGTCACCCTATTTCGGCGGGCATAAGGTCACTTCACTGGCTTCCCGTCCAACAACGAGTGAAATTCAAGGCCCTTTGCATGGTACATAAGTCTCTATACGGAGGTGGGTCAATGGAGATCCAGAGGCTGGTTTCCTCGTACTCTCCCACCAGAACCCAGAGATCCTCAGACTAGAGTCTCGTTCACATCCTCAAAATACACAAAAAGGTGGGGGGGGGGGTCGGACCTTATCATACTGTGCAGCTAAGCTTTGAAACCAACTGCCTTCCATCAGGCGACTTCAACCCAACCGGATGATCTTCAGGAAATCGCTGAAGACCTGGCTATTTCCTTTGAATTAAACCTTGATTCTCTAGCCCAGTCTCCCTACACACACACTTAGCTCTAATGTGCCATGGCATTTGAGCGCTTTAGAAACTATTTTCCTATCCTATATGTAAGTCCACCCCAAATGCCCTTTAGCCAGATCATTTTGTCAGTGATAAATAGGTGTACCACAATATTCCAAGTCTCTATAAACTCCAAATGCCAGCATTTCTCTTGATCATAGTGCATTTGTCTCCATATTACAATAACACATTATTTTAAATACTTCATTATATAGAACACTTCACATTTGTGATACTTAAACAAACCATTATTTTGAATATACTAATAGGGTCCATCAGATTAAAATAGATACATTCCACACTTTGAATAGTTAATAATCTTAAGATGAGGAGCTCATCGTAGTATGGAGTAATTAAGTAAAATGAGTAATTCATCTATGTGCTCTTTGCACAAATTAACCTGCATTTTTTAAACATTTATTGAAAAAACAAAGGGGGCCTCATTTATGAGGCCTTGGGTGAGTTTTGCGCTTCCGATGCGTCACTTTTTGTGACGCATTGGCAGCGTAAAACATGCCTCCTGATGCGCACTATTTACAAAGTGACGTATCTAAGCAGATGCGTCACTTTGTAAACCCCTGCGCTATTATACCTGCGTCAGGTATAATGTATGAAGAGGGGCGTTCACCCGCAAAAAGCATCGTAATAGTGACGCAGTGAAATCTATGAGATTTCACTGCGTCATTTTTAGGACGCTGTTGCGTCAAAATCTTGCGCCTGCCTCACAGCAGGCGTAAGACTGATGCAAGCCGTTTCACATGGGGCTTTCCCCATGTGAAAGGAAGCCTTACTGGAGTTGCGTCACTTTTGTGACACACTCCAGCAATGTGTCACTTTTGCGCCTACATATACGTCAGAAATACTGACGTATTTGTATCTCCTTGCGACATGATGCGTCATATTATAAATATGACGCATCAATCATGTCGCAGGGATAGCGCAGTGAAAAGTGATGCATCGCTGTTTTCACGCAGCGATGCGTCACTTTTCATAAATGAGGCCCAGGGTGTTTATTATAGTTCCAATTTGATGGGCTCGTCAATAACTTTGTTTCATTCCAAACTTATGATTTATATAACAACAATACATAACAACATGTCACACACAAGCAACAACACCATCCCCATCTTTGATTTTGTTATAACAAGATATAAATTATTGTTTCAATGTAAAATATAATAAAATGCACAATTGCCAAATATTTCATTTCTATTGCTGACATTACAGTGAAAACTTAAACAACCTATTTTCTTTAAAACATAATACATTTATGGATAAAATGAAGTGTAATAAAAAAATAGATACAACCCTGAAATAGGGTGGGGAGCTGGTAAGGGGTAACATGGTGGGAGATCCTTGCTGTTCGAGAAGTTCTTTAGGTCTAATTATGGACATATATTCTGCTCTAGTCCTCCCACTCTTGCTCCACTGGACACATCATGTGGTGGGGGTGGTGAAGTGGCCAAATGAATGGGTGGTGGAATGGGGTAAAAAAGGGGTTATGTGGTGCTAATAGTATATAATGTGTATGGACATGGGAGATGTTGCACTAAATTTCATCCTATCTTTTGGCCGAAATACTGGAGAACAGACATGATCTTGGTCTGCACAGCATACTGGCCCCCTGAGGGAAACCAGGGTCTGGGAACAGAAGAGAAGTGCCTAGAGCAAAGGAAGGAATCCTGTTATCATCTGGCTGGGGGGCGGCTACTTCTTCAGGCTGAAGAAGAGATGGTGGTACTGGTGGTGGTGGTGGTAGTGGTGGTAGTGGTGTTGACAGCTTCCAGAACAAATATAATGCTTTCACCCTCCACACCAAGGGTGTTGCCAGGGTCAGATGAATCACCTGGTGATTCTCTCACCCTCTGTGCTGATGACCTGTCTGTACTATTTCTACCCCATGCAATCTTGTGTGACCCTAGATGATGCACTGGTTTCTCCCTCTGCTTGTTCAGTGGAATCTGAAAATGAGACTGTCATTAGATATTGCTTAACACCATGACATCACATCATCCTCCTGATGCATAGGTCCGCGTATCAAGCTAGTCCAGGCATGGGCGGCCAGAATGAACTGCAGGTGGGGGGGGGGCAGGTGCTAGGGCAGTGGGGGTCACGGGAAGTGTTGCAGGGGGCTCGGAGGGTGTGTCGCGTGGGGGGAGTTGGGTTTTGATTTTTTTTTTACTTATCTCTAGGCCGGGTCCCGCGTCTTCTGTGCTTCTGGTCTCCAGAGTCCGCTTCCAGGAACAGAGGCAGGCAGTCAGGCTCCCTCCCCTAAGCCACTCACAATGCTGCAGTGCAGCGTTGTGATTAGTCTGAGCGTCATGACACGACGCTCAGCCAGGGGCTGCAGGGGTGGGCATGTTTTCCATACAGGCAGTAATGCAGCCTGCATGGAACACAGGGAAGTGCGCATGACTGCTTTGAGTGTCCTGAGAGAGGCGACCAAACAGTCATTGTGCACTTGAACTCAACATTTTGCCCCACCCTTTTTCTTGGTCCCCACATAATGGATCGGTATGCGAAATTGGGTGTTGGTTGAGGGGGATAGAACCCTACTCAAGCAACAGCAATATTCCTTGTCAGGTTTAACCTTGAAAAGTTACTAAATCATCTGTGCATAACCCCGTGGTAGCTTGGCACAAAAGCAGTTAGGCTTAACTGAGAGGCAATGGGTAAAGTATTTATGCAGCACATAAACAGTAAAAAAGTGAAAGCACAACATAAGGAAAATACCACATAAATTTAGAAAAATATAGTGAAATTTAATAAATTATTTGACACCAAAGGAACAAAAATCCTAATTGTAGTACCGGATTTTAAAAACTTAAGGAAATTAAAGAACCAAAAAGCACAAAGAGCCACTTGTGTTTATCTGGTTTTGTGAGACCTGGTAAAAGTCACAAGCTCAGGTTAAACGTGATGAAGTGCTGATTAGAGACAGGGACCAGGCTAGTCCCACTGAAAAAGTTAATATCTAAGTCCAGTTCAAAGAATGGCATACATGGTGGAGCAGGTTGCGAGGAGTAGGGAACGTTTAGTGAATGGTCATCGCTGTAGCCGGGCGAAATGGGTGGTCGTCACTTTAGAGTGAGGATCCTGTTGGGAGTTGAGGACGGTCATCACTGGAGCTTCATGTTAGCGGTGACCACAGGCTGTTGATGTTGTAGCATGAAGTGCAGATCTCTTGTTGACAGTCATCACTGGAAGTCGCTGTACTGAGAAGAACTGCACATTTTGCATTGCCTATCGTTGCTCCGGTCACTGTCATGTGAAGAGTCGGGTTCACCTGAGCTTCTCATCGGTGATCAGCACAGGTGGCAGGATCTTTGGGAAAACAAGCCGGTTCATAGTCCCGAAGGCAATTTGTTCTTTTCTTCAAAAATGAGCTCAATTGATACTACACCAAGGGTCTAGGACCTGAGGCGCATCTCTTGGGGGCCAGGAACTCATTCCTGAAGAAGCCAGCTGGGCTTAGGCAGTTCCATTTGCAATGTCAGGCAGCAGGTCAGCTGGACAGATGCAGGGAGGTCACCGGATCTTGATAAATCTGTGTGGCCTAGAACAGGAGGTCAGTCAGCTGAACCTTTTAGTCTCTTCAGCGTGGGATGATCAGAGCAGTTCCAGTCTTCCTTCTCAGTAAACAGGGCAAGCCTAATGCTTCAGAGCACCAGAGTGTCTTCCTACTGTGGTATCCACAGATCCAGGAGTTTACTGAAGGGATGTGAGTGTCCCTTCTTTATACCTGTGTCCACTTTGAAGTGGAAGATGCTTCTGGAGTTTCACCCTACAGAGGTGTCTGGAATTTCCTACCTTTGTGCCCTGGTTGCAGCATCTGGGTGGCACAATAGGCCAGTGAGAAGGCCTTTGTGTGTGAGCTACACCAGTGTCTTTGAAGCGCAAGTGTGGTAGGTGAAAATCCATCCCCATCCTGAGAGAGATGACCCATCCTGCCAACCTCCAGACCCTCTATTGAGATGCTCTCTGGGAAGAATCCTCAAAGGCCATCTCCCGACTACACATAGTCATGTGACCCAGAAACATGCTACAGGCACCAAATGGTTAGGACAAGAAAATGGCAACTTTCTTAAAATATCAGAATTGTGACTAAATATCCGACTTTACATCATAGAGGGTTTTAAATTACAATTCCTCAGACACTAAGAATGACCTTCCTACCTGCTCCCAATCAAAGGGGATCACTTATTAAATGTATTAAGGTAACTCAATGTTATCCTATGGGAAAGGAGCCTTACAGTCGCAAAAAACACATTTAAGAGTTTTACACTACTAGGTAGCTGCGCTTTCTGTGGTTGGGTTGAGGGGCTAAGCCCATCCAATCAAAAGTTTTATGGTTGGTAATTGCAAAGAGCAATTACCATCCTGTTTAAATGACCCTAAAAGCAATCACAGGCCTACCTAGTCAGTTCTCCAAAACCAACGTCAGGAAAGTTTAATTTAGACACATGCGCTAGTGCGCAAGTGTCTATTGGGAACACTAAAAGTCAAGCAAAATGTCCTGAAAAGCTACCAGCCCAATCCTGCAATAATTGGGGTCCTCTGGGACAGCCCACAAATGATGCTTAAAAGCGTCACATTCTGCAGCAGCGTGTATAGTATCAGCCCTGTACTCCCTGGGCTGCTTATCTAATAACACCTCCCCTTTCCAAGTCATCACAGGGTGACGACTTGAAAAGGGAGGAGTTGCAGCATTTACAAGCTTAGTTGGCGTGACATCACAGAGTCACGACTCACGAGACTCAAGTCATGGCTCTGTGATGGTCATGTGCTCTAAGCAGTTACACTGCGCATGCTTCTGCACCTCGTGTATTCTGTTCAAAGCATTCCTGCAGCTGGGCAATTTCAGGAGCTGGACCTAGTTGATAGGAAGCATTGAGGACTGTTGGTGTGCAGTGCCTCAATCTACTGCGACACCGGACTACAAGACTGCTGAGGTGAGTGGTGTTATCTCTGTTTCTCTCTAGTGTTGCTTTCACTTTTCTTCCCTTTAACCCTTCCTCTCTTCCTTCTTCCTTTGCTCAACTGTCCTTGTCCTGCCGCTTTCTCCTTTTTCCACTATTATGTTTCCTCTCCTGAGTACTTCTCCTCTTAGCAGCAGCAGTGACAACCTGGGATGGCTAATTCCTATCGTTTACATTAAATGCTTCAGCTGAAATGTCATTCACTTAGTCTCCTCCTGTGTTGTGAAACCAAAGCTGTACAGACAGCTAAACAGCCTTCCTGCCATCGGAACTCCACCTTTAATATGTTGCAACTCCTATTTGAGTAGTAGAGGTACATCAATGGTTATATATTACAGTAGAGAGGGAACGCTACCGCAGGAGCCATGAAAATAGAGGTTGACAAATGGTGACTAGCAGAGAGCCTGGTCCAAAAGCTAGTGCTTTTCTAGCTTTTGACATAGGAAGTCAGCAATGCGGATTGTGCTGAGAGCTAAGCCATCCCATTGTTGCTCATGCTACTGGGCTATATGCAAAAGGTATATAAAACATATACCAATGTTAATGAAGAAGCAGCAACATTGGTCAACAGCTTAAACATTTGTGTAAATACATATTAAAGGCACAAATCATCTGTGCCACTACTGGATCCTCAGTCCAAAAATGGACTTCCACATCCATTTACAATATTTGGATAGTCAGGAAAAAGAATGAACAGGGAGAAGAAATGTTGCAACTTTAAGGACATCAAAGAACTGAAGTACTGTCTCAACCTCTGGAGAGTGCAGTAGTGATTCCAAATCCCAAAACATGTTGCAAATACTGCTACCACAACCATCACTTGCAAGTCAAAAATCTCCAATGCAAGACAAACTTGCTACTAAACCTCAAATACAACAACATCACTTTTGCTTCGAACTACTGCTGCAGGTTGGTTTATGATTGAATGTTCCAGGATTTAGGCTAGGCATAGGAGTGAAGGAATCTCAGAGACAGCAAATGTCAACTGTGCCAAAAGTAAAAAAGATAGTACAAGATAACTGGGGTAACAAAAGAGAAGACTAGTTGGATCAAAAGAAAAAAGGAACAGTGTCCAAACCTCAACAGGTGGCAATAAAATACAACGCATCTCCTCTAGCCATTGTATCGTCAGTGTGCTTGGTGCAGCTGATGAAATTGTCATGATCAGAAGGATCAAGCTCTCTTTTCGAATCATGGTGAGACTGATAATGATGATCAGAATTAGTAACAACACATAAAGATATCCCATACCCATCCTCCAACATAGTTTCTGACTTTGAGGCTAGGCGGAATGGTCCCATGGATGACTACCACACTTTGTTTTATAGACTCTACCCAATCTATTAGTGGTATGCTTCATCATTGGGTCTCATCATGCTCCCTATAAATGAGGATAGGCTTGATATTGTTCAAGACAGCACTTTAGATTTTACTGGACGGGGATCCTCAAAATAAAAATACCTTAAGGACACCCCTGTTTCCCTTTAATATTGGGTGCCGTAGGTATAGTTCAAAGGTTTTAGTGGGTGTTAGTGAGAACTATTACCTTTACAACCTGATTGATGTCAACATATTTCAGCCTCTTATAATGGCTTCTAGCAGTCCCAGAATTTCATCAGCCCTGTTCAAGCACCCTATTATAAGGTCATGCCGTGTCCTGTCCCTATCAGTCGGGGAATATCAAATCACAACACATAACACATAAAAATGCAGGCTTACTTTGGCTTGAATACAATGCATATGCTAAAAAACACTTTGGTGGTAGTCAATAGTATATTGTTCAAAAATCACTTTGAGTAACATGATTGTCACACTTTAACATGTATTATCCCATCTAGGGAGGACATGTTCAAACACACATCTTTAATCTTTAGGCAGCCCATTTTGTCATCATTACATTCATGCAAACTAATGAGGGTGAAATAGTCGTAAACAAGGAACTAGGTCTCTTACTCTGCTAATTCTCCACTTTTTGGGCCCTGCTGTCTTTCTGTACACACAGATACGGTCTGAAATGGCAGGCAGCAATTGACCCGCCACCTGGAAGACAACAACATCTTGGACCCGTCCCAGTCCTGATTCAGATGAAACCACAGCACCGAGACAGCCCTCATTGCCGCCACAGACGACATCAGGCGCCAACTAGACAACGGCGAAAAATCAGCCCTCATCCTCCTGGACCTATCGGCCGCCTTCGACATGGTCTGCCATCGCACTCTAAAGACACGACTCCGAGAAGCCGAAATCCAGGAGAAGGCCCATGACTGGACCACATCCTTCCTTTCCTGCAGAACCCGGAGCGTCCGCCTCCCACCCTTCCGATCCGAAGCCACCGACATCATCTGCGGCGTCCCCCAAGGCTCATCTCTCCCTCACTAAGGACCCACACACCACCAAAACCAACCTTCACGAGGGAATGAAGGCCGTCGCCGACTGGATGAGGAGCAACCGTCTGAAGCTGAACTCGGACAAGACGGAGGTACTCTTCCTCGGACCCACCCGCTCAGCCTGGGACGACTCCTGGTGGCCGACCACACTGGGAACAGCACCTACACCTACCGACCATGCACGCAACCTAGGATTCATCCTCAACTCCTCCGTCTCCATGGCTAAGCAGGTCAATGCCGTCTCCTCCTCCTGCTACAACACCCTCCACATGCTCTGCAGGATCTACAAGTGGATCCCGACCGAAACAAGAAGAACGGTGACACAGGCCCTCGTCAGCAGCAGACTGGACTATGGCAATACACTCTATGCAGGAATCCCAGCCAAACACCTATGACGAGTACAATGCGTCCAAAATGCCTCCGCCCGACTGATCGTCAACGTCCCCCGCCACAGCCACATCACCTCCCACCTGATAGACCTATACTGGTTCCCCATCGACAAGAGGATAACCTTCAAGCTCCTCACCCACGCACAGAAAGCACTCCACAACGCCGGACCAGCCTACCTTAACAGCAGACTCAGCTTCTACACCCCCACCCGCCAGCTCCGCTCCTCCAGCCTCGCCCTCGCCACTAACCCCCACATCCAACGAATGACCTCTGGCGGCAGATCATTCTCCTACCTCACCGCCAAGACCTGGAACACCCTCCCTACCCACATACGGCAGACCCAAGACCTGCTCCCCTTCAGAAGACTCCTCAAGACCTGGCTCTTCGAGCAGTAGCAGCACCCCCCTCCCCTCAGCGCCTTGAGACCCTCACTGGTAAGTAGCACGCTCTGCATGTACTCTGATTGATTGATTGATTGATAAGATTTGTCTGAGCATTCTGATTTCCAGAAGCCGCATGATGAGGTAGCATTGTGTTTTACCCGGGGTGTCTGGTAAGTAAAGTTTGTGGAGCACCAATTGTGAGTGTGACCTGTTGCGTGTAGTTCACTCTCTGGCCCAGGATGCATAACATGTGAAGGCTTCACATGTTATGCATTCTGGGATCTGGGAAAGGTAGTTCTTAGCATGCTCATTGTAAGAATGGCCCGTAGTGTGTGGTGAAAGCATTTCAGGATTCACCGAGTGGGTGTTGATAACGCGGTCATGAGTATCAGCTAATTCAGTGCTAGGATGAGCCAGAACAGATATTCTCTGCACAGTATAAGTCTAAAAATGAACATCGACTTCTACTGTGCTTCCATTGATACTAAAGTATATGGATTAATATACCATATCATGGAGCTACAATTCATATTATCGGAGATAATATCACAGTTAATACAAATATCTAATCATTAAATAAAGTGTCTGGAAAAGCATGCCCATTATATGTTACATCATGTGGTGTTGATTTGGCTCCTTAGTATGTCATCATTCAGTCTTTTGATGTGTGTCTTGAGCCTATAAACCAAGCATTGTTCTTGTCCCAACGGTTTTATCATAGTGTTTGTGTTCTGGAAGTACCTTTACAATGAACCCAGTGCGTGTCATTCTCTAAATGTCCTATTGTAATGAAATGAGCTGCCATTATTGTCAGGATCCATTAACAGCTAATATCACTGTGATATTCACTGATTCTGATTTTGATCTTTCGAGATGTCTTCTTAGTGTACATTAAACCACATGGCCATTTATCATTAAAATGACATTTGTGGAATTGCAATATGTATGATTTCATTTTTAACATAATCGAGCTACATCTAAGTCTATGGTTTTGGTGGGGAAGTGGGGTGGCATGGCTTTCTTTGTTAAATATTTAGCTTTTTCCTCTTTATGTTTGTTTCTGTTGGTTAAATTGTTACTCAGTTTCTGTGCTTCAGTTTTGTATTCTTATATATATGTACGAGCAATTGTGACTTATCTTTATGAATTGCCCAAACAGTAGGTCCTCCCTCAGTTCCCCCAAATGTGCACTTTCGAAGTGTAGCAACTTGTTTTTGTTTATAGGTTTATTGAATACACTTGGGTATAGAGCCCACTCAAATGCCCATTATGTCTTGTTATGATACACTAGGGAGACGGTATTGTTACAGATATCTTATCTCTGTCCCTCTCCCGGATCAGTTCCTGTCAATTTAGGGTATGAATTCACATTATAATGGATAAACATTTCATCATCAAAAATGATATGGCTCAACAAGACACAATAGTGGATGAGCATGGTTTCTCGGATATCATAAGTGTGGAAAGTGATCATCCTCCAGATGACTTCCCTGAATTTGAAGATGAATAATGAAATAATACTTCAAAAATTAACATTAACTGAAAAGAAATGTGTTCTTTAAAAAAAAGTACAATTTATTATATTTGTTGTGTGACTAACGTAAACTAACTTAAATGTACCACTGTGCATGGAACAATAGGCAATCTGCCAGTAATGTTCTTTTCCTCTGGGCTTTTACAGAGATCCAATAACCACAAAAAGATAAAAAAGGAGGAAGAGGTAGGTGCATACTCCTGAACACCCACTCTGTACGCAAACCCGCCGTGGAACTCTGGGACCTGCTCGACACATCCTCCCCAGACGACGCCTTCCTGACTGAGACCTGGATGAACGACTCCTCGGCACCCGACATCGCCATAGCCATCCGCAGAGACTGCACCAACGGAGTAGGAGGAGGGATCACCATCATCCTCAAGTCCACCCTCATGGTCTTAACCAACTCCGACGACACCCACAGCACCTCCAAACACCTGCACTTTCAGAACCACACCAATCCCAACACCACCCTCAGAGGAACTCTGATCTACAGACCCCCCGGAACCCGGCCACAGTTCAGTGACTCCATCGCCGACTTCATCAGCATGCACTCCCTCACCTCCATGGACTACATCCTCTTCGGAGATCTGAACTTTCACCTTGAGAACAACAATGACTCCAACTCCACCACACTGATCGACAACCTTGCCAACCTCGGACTCAGACAACTCATGACTACGGCAACCCACATCACCGGCACACGCTTGATCCCATCTTCTGCACAAGCTCCCCGTCTTCTTCAAACACATCTCCGTCTTCCACTGGACCGACCATCGCCGCATTCACTTCACCTTCCAGAAACCCACCACGCATCACCGCACCCAACAGATCTCCCGCTGCAGCTGGAGCAAAATCCCCGAACACCAGCCAAACCCCGCCCTCCGTAGTAGGCCACCCCCTGACTCCACCGACACCGATGCCAACAACCTCAGACGATGGATCGACATCATCTCCTATGCCGACGACACACAGCTGATCCTCTCCCTCACCAAGTACCCCTCACTGCCAAAATCAACCTCCACGAAGGAATGAAAGCCGTTCCCGAATGGATGAAGACCAGCTGTCTGAAGCTGAACTCAGACAAGAAGGAGGTCCTCATCTTTGGCTCCACCCCCTAAGCCTGGGATGACTCCTGGTGGCCAACTGCCCAAGGGAACTGCACCGACACAGCGCCAACACCCTCGCCCCGATCAAGAATCACTCCAACAGATGCACCAACAAGAACGCCAGATGGTTCACCGCAGACCTCCAGACCTCCAAACAAAACTGCCGAAAACTGGAGAGGAAACGGCGCCACAACCAAACACCGGAGAACCAAACAGTCCACAAGAATGCCATGCGCGAACACCACCACCTCATCAGATCCGCCAAAAAGACCTCCTTCAAAGACCGCCTACACAACAACGCACACAACAGCAAAGAGCTCTTCAACATTGTGAAGGAACTCTCCAACCCCAGCTCCAACACCAACGACATCCCATCATCGCAAGACCTGTGCAACTCCCTTGCCTTCTAATTCCACCGCAAGATCGCAGACATCCACGACAGCTTCAACAACCAGAACACCACAGCACACAGCAACACCTCAGACCCCAAGGCCACCACCAACAGCGACCCCCTGCTCATCTGGACTAACATCAACAACGACAACACCATCAAAATCATGAGCACCATCCACTCCGGCTCCCCATCAGACCCGTGCCCCCACAACATTTTCAACAAGGCCAGCCCCACCATCGCACTCCATCTCCGCAAAGCCATCAACAACTCCTTCGAAACCGTGACCTTCCCGGAAAGCTGGAAGCACGCCGAGATCAACGCCTTCCTCAAGAAACCCGGGGCAGACCCGAGGGACCTCAAGAACATCCAGCCCATACCCCTGCTTCCGTTCCCAGAGAAGGTTATTGAAAAAAATGCCAACAAATAGCAGACCCACTACCTCGAGGAGAACACCATCCTGGACTTGCCCCAGTGCCGCAGCAACTACAGCACCGAAACGGCCCTCATCGCCGCCACCGATGACATCAGGGCCCGTCTCGACAACGGCGAGACCGCGGCTCTCATCCTTCTGGACCTGTCAACCGCCTTCGATACTGTCTGCCACCACACCCTACACACTCGGCTCCACGATGCAGGAGTCCTAGGCAAAGCACTGGACTGGACCACCTCCTTCCTCTCAGACAGAAAACAGAGCATCCCCCTCACCCCTTCCGATCCGAAGCCTCCAAGATCATCTGCAGCGTACCCCAAGGATCATCCCTCTGCCTGACATTGTTCAACATCTACATGGCCCCGATCGCCCACATCGCCCAACTACACAACCTCAACATCATCTCCTATGCCGACGACACACAGCTGATCCTCTCCCTCACCAAGGACCCCTCACTGCCAAAATCAACCTCCACGAAGGAATGAAAGCCGTTCCCGAATGGATGAAGACCAGCTGTCTGAAGCTGAACTCAGACAAGAAGGAGGTCCTCATCCTTGGCTCCACCCCCTAAGCCTGGGATGACTCCTGGTGGCCAACTGCCCACCGACCATGCACGCAACCTGGGATTCAACCTCAACTCAACACTCTCCATGACCAAACAAGTCAACGCCATCTCACCCTCCTGTTTCAACACCCCCCGCATGCTCCGAAAGGTCTACAGGTGGATCCCCATGACACAAGAAAAATAGTCACCGACGCCTTCGTCAGCAGCAGGCTGGACTATGGAAACACCCTCTACGCGGAAGCCCCGACCAAACTGCTGAAACTATTGCAAGGGATAAAGAACGCCTCTGCACGCCTGATCCTGGACATCCCTCGCCACAGCCACATCACACCCCACCTCCCCATCAACAAAAGGATCACCTTCAAGCTCCTCACCCACGCTCACAAGGCACTCCACGACACCGGACCAGCATACCTCAACAGACGGCTCACCTTCTACACCCCGAACCACCAGCTCTGCTCCGCCGACCACGCCCTGGCCACTGTCCCCCGCATCCGAAGAGCGACCACTAGTGGCAGATCTTCCGCCTACCTCGCTGCTAAATCCTGGAATACCCTCCCCATCCTCCTGCAGCAGACCGAAGACCTACTAACCTTCAGTAGGTTACTCAAGACCTGGCTCTTACAGCAGTAGCAGCACCCCCCCAGCGCCTTGACACCTTCATGGGGGTGAGTAGCGTGGTCTAAAAATGTATTGATTGATTGATTGATTGATTGATTGATTGATTGATATAGAGACACATCCCTAAGTACTGTTTAAGATGGCTTTAGTTTATTGTTGCTGGCAAACCAGCACAAAAGATAGTTAATTTATGTACTAAGATGTTTACTAATAACATATATACTTATAATCACATTTCATCATAAAGGAACAGTTTTACAAACCACATTGATATATTAAGGGTTCCTATTCTCTCACTTATTTTCACTTGTTCTTGCTTATACAGAGGTGATATCACACTGCTTAATCGAGACTATGTTGTTTTGCAACAACAACTGAGATCTTTATTCAACTTTGTTTGTGTCGTGAATGTGTCTTTGATATCTTACCAGTCGAGAAGAAGGAATAGACTTTACCTTTAACAATAAAAAACAACTTCCTGCAATCAGCTATTACTGAATGTCTTTCCTCTATCTGTCTTTGTATATTGTGAACACAAATAACAACGGGGAAGGTCAAGGGGGGAATATTTAATGACCATATACTAATATCATCCCCAACAGCATATAAATAACAATGGATATCAGTAGGTCAATTAAGCGTGCATGAACTGTCTATAACAGTGTGTTTCATTAGGGAGCAGTCACAAAGTCCAATGATTATGATACGTAGTGACCATCAAATGATACCCATCAGATACCCATCCTGTGCCGCCCTACATCATTTGGGATCATTCAACCGAAGGTAGTGATGTTCAACCACGTAAGGATTAGGTGAACTGCAACCCAATCAAACGGAAGGGATCACCAGTAAAGTAACTTGCTTTATATGGCATAAGGAGGGTAAATGACTAGCAGTGCATTATAATTGTACACATAAAATATGTGTGTTGCAAACTGTCGGTAATGATAAAGTGTTTCTATTTGTTTTTGTTTTCTATTTGTGCCCTGCTTGCCGCTGTGACTTTCGCGATCTTCCGAACAGGCGAATTTCAGGTGACACTTATTTCACTTTGTTAGTTGTTCACATTTATGCAGTAGCAATTAAATTAGGTCCTGATGAAGCAGGAGGAGATCTCGAGACTCCATTTTACCGCAGAAACATGTTGACCTTTATTCCATCTGGGTAGTTATTTGTACAACACTACCTTGCACTGTTTTTACTGTTGGGTGTGGATAGGATACCATTAAAATACTTTTCTTCCATTTTCATAACCCAATTTTATATCACTCACTTTGTATGCACTACCATTTCATTAGATTTTTTGCACTGCTAGTCATTTACCCTCCTTATGCCATATAAAGCAAGTTACTTTACTGGTGATCCCTTCCGTTTGATTGGGTTGCAGTTCACCTAATCCTTACGTGGTTGAACATCACTACCTTCAGTTGAAGGATCCCAAATGATGTAGGGCGGCACAGGATGGGTATCTGATGGGTATCATTTGATGGTCACTACGTATCATAATCATTGGACTTTGTGACTGCTCCCTAATGAAACACACTGTTATAGACAGTTCATGAGCGCTTAATTGACCTACTGATATCCATTGTTATTTATATGCTGTTGGGGATGATATTAGTATATGGTCATTAAATATTCCCCCCTTGACCTTCCCCGTTGTTATTTGTTCTAGAGCAGTTGTATGACTGCAGGTCTTATTGAATTATCTGACTCTATTCGAGTGGGGAAGGACAGTGGTTAGAATTGAGTTGAGGGATTTTTACTGTTAGCATCATAGTAGCAGTGGACAGACATGGCCACTAATTTAGGCCTCGCATTTGACGAGGATGAAATCCAGAGTATACTCTCAGAAAATCCTAGTATGCTAGATATGATATCTGTGAATCCTACCAATCCAGATGACGGTTGGGCCAAGGTATTGACGCTGAAGAAAAACCAAGCCAGGGTCTGTGTGCATGGCATAGTAATGGTCGATTATCTAAGAAGTAATAGTGCCCCGAGCGGACTAATTGTTGGGAATGTCCCTCGTCTCTTCTTGGATGATAAAGACTTTCTAAGAGATTGGTCGCTTATAGCATGGAAATGTACCCGCGACTGGTTGGTGCTCATCATTAAAACTGCGAAGAAAACTGCAGACAAGATATTGGTGGAAATCCAGATCCTAGAGGGTCAGATTAAAGCTACTGTTTCCTCGTCCAAAGCGTTCTCCAAACAACAGGAAGATGGTAATAAAACAGGCAAAGAGTTCAGGGACTCAATTTTGTTCACGAAACTTGAAAAGTTCAAAAAAGATCTAGCGAAATTCGCAATGGACAAAGTGTATCCTTACACGAGTGAGGATTACGTACCCCCAACCAATATAAGAAATGGACAAAAGGGAGCGTCCAACTATGGGAGCTCTAGTTCGGACGGGGGATCGAGTGACTCTGAGGGTTCAACCCCTGGCAATCCAGCTTATCAACAAAGGGGCAGAGGTAATAATAGAAGGGGTTGGAGAGGTTTTGCTTCTCAGCCTCAATATCCACCTTGGTGGCAACCCATGCTCTGGGGGCCACCTCCATATCCTCAGATGCTTAATCCATATGGCCCACCACCACTATTTGGAGATTACAGCCAACAGCCTTTTTTAGGATCAGGCAGGAGAGGCAGAGGCCGACAAAGAACATTCCGGCAGGGACAAGTTCGGTGGAACCTTCCGCCTCAGACTATGGACCTGAGGAGCGGGAAAAAGATCCCGCAGGACCAAGCGGGGACCTCAGCCCCAGCCTAGTTATAAATTTTAGTACCCAACCCATTACCGAGATTCAGGAACTAACACTGAATAAAGGTCTGGGTTTTGTTTCCACCAGTGTGAATGACCCGTTTCAAGCACAGATTGGAATGGGTAAATTCTACAGAAAAATCAGACTCCATTACATGTTTGCAAGTAAAACAAAAGGAGTTGAGCAGACTAACTATGACAACACAGGTTTAAAGAAACCGTCAACTTTCAATCCCAGTGCCATGGGCTTACCACCGAAGGTTCTGACTTTTGAGGAGGCAATTGACCATGATCTGCAAGAATTGTTCAAAACTAGACCTAAAGTTTTTCATAATCTATCGCGACAGGAACAGGATGCTGTTAAGTCACTGGCTGATAACCCCCTTATTGTCATCAAACCTGCTGATAAAGGGGGTGCCATTGTTATATTGGATGCTGAAACATATCGTGATGAGTGCCTACGACAGCTCAACGACACAAGGTCATACCGCAAACTCTCTACAGATCCTACTGAGAGACTAACAAAGATAATTGGCCATGTCGTTGAAGAGGCGCTGAGTGAGGGGTGGATTACACCTAAGGAAGGACAATTTCTCTGCACACTCAACCCAATTGTACCTTATTTTTATCAGTTACCGAAAATTCATAAAATCCAACGCCCTCCTCCGGGGCGTCCGATAATATCTGGGATAGGCTCACTTCTGGAACCTCTTTCGACTTTTGTCGATGTGTTCCTACAACCAATGGTGCGAGAAATGCCCACTTTCCTCATGGACACGAAGGATGTATTGAGGCTATTGCCCAATATTGATTTTAATATACAAACTGATATCCTGGTGTCATTCGACGTTGAAAGCCTATACACGTCAATACCCCGGGCAGAGACATTGGAAGTTATTGAAACACTACTTTCAGCTAGAGATCTAAATTCCATAACACCAGTTAGTGTTATCATGACTCTAGCCACGTTGGCTGTGACTGAAAACTTCTTTTGTTTTGAGGAGAGTCTCTACTTGCAGATTAGCGGGACCAGCATGGGCAGCGTTTTCGCCCCTAGTCTCGCTAATTTGTATGTGCATCACTTTGAGCAGGAGCACGTGTTCGCAGACACCTATCCCCATCTAAGGTGTCTGCGGACTTGGAAACGCTACATTGACGACATTTTCGTCGTGTGGCGCGGGAGTGAAACACAGTTAAAAGAGTTCCATGTATGGCTTAACCAAAGGAATCGCTTTCTGAAGTTTACCATGGAATTTGATACCCATGAACTGGCATTTCTGGATTTGCTGATCCACGGAACAACTAACGGTTTAGCCTCTGAACTCTACCGCAAACCGATGGCACGTAATTCTTTGCTCAATTATAACAGCTGCCACCCGAAGTCCTTACGGGATAATTTGCCCTATGGACAATTTTTGCGTACACAGAGAAACTGTTCCAATCGTGTATCCTTTGAAACACATGCCCAGTGTCTATCCAGAGAGTTGACACACAAAGAATATCCCAAAAAATTGATCCAGCAGTCCAAAAAAAGAGCTGCTAACAATAACAGAGCCAGCTTGCTTGAAATCTTGCCTCCGAAGCCCAAGACCGAACGCATGACATGCGTGAGTACATTTGGCACTTTTTCCAATCAAATCACTAGGATTGTGAAGAGACATTGGGGTATTCTCAATACTGGTCAAGACACTCTGCCTCTCCCGCTCTTCGCCTACAAGAGAGCACAAAATTTGAAGGACAAACTAGTCCATACAAGATCTAGGAGTGAGGCACCGAGAGCTGTGGGAACTCTGTGGGATAAGCCTGCAGTTACAGGACACTACCCATGTGGACAATGTGCAGCTTGTCCCCAGACATCAAAAACATCAACCATTGATATCGGGTTGGAACGAGTTTGGGAACAACGCAGGTTCACCAATTGCAACAGTGCAAATTTAATCTATCTCATCAAGTGCCCGTGCAATAAAATGTATGTCGGCATGACAACCCGCAAAGTTAAGCTGCGAATATCAGAACATAAAAGTTCCATACGGTGTAACAAACTAGCCACCAAACTCACGAGTCATTTCCTAGCAGCACAACATCTTCCTACAGATATAAGGTGGACCGTCTTAGAACAACCATTAATTCCTGCGCACATTGCCGATATAAGCATGTTCCTATTCAAACGAGAACAAAGATGGGTATATAAATTACAAACCCATAAATCAGGATTGAATGATGACATTCCGTGGATGTCACTGTAAACCCCCATTTGTCACATGATATTAACAACAATAAACTCAAGTGTCATCCCAGTGCAAAATATCAGTATTCCCTATAGAAGTCACAATTAGCTGAGAGGGAATCTTGTAAGTTGCTTAATTGGGATGGACCTACACCTCTAAATATCTTGTACTAGTAGAGGCTGAGACTGAAGTACACTATTGAGGCCACTAGACCTTCACAATAGTCCTGTGAACTATAGGGTCCTACACCCTACAGTACTTCTTGTGTGTATGAGCTGATACTTGTAAATACACCATTTTGTGACCGCTAAATCGTCACATATTTTTACTGTGAGAACGCTTGAGACGCACTAATTACAAAGAGGATCAACGAGAATATATGAACTATGTCAGACCTCGATTGGATACCATTGTGGTACACTATCTTTTTCAATGATGTTCATGTAACTGGACTAAGGGACTGACCTTCGTTGCTTTCCTTCATTGCTATCAATGTATATAGATGGACATGAGCCTTGATTACGTTTATATTTAACGATCATACTGGAAACTACCTTTCCCAGGATGCCCTGAAGTCTTTATATATCCTCGTTACAATATTCTCGAGCGCTATTTAGACAACAGGGCACTGACACTCTCACACGTTATTCTATTTCCAATACGAAAACACCGAACATTCAACTGTTGTCTTTGTACCCAGACATTTAATTAATAAATATTATGTGATATTTTTGAGACATTGAAAGACACGCCTGGCGACAAAACAGGATACCGTGTACGGGATACAGAGCTCAATACCACGTAGGAACCACATTTCCCTACAGGACTAGCAACCGCCACGTAGCGTTACACGATGGCGTCATCTAGGCGCGACCTCAGCACGCCCACAGGAGAGACAAAAGCCTGCTTCCTGTCCGGTCGGGTACCTCCCTCCATGACAGCCTAGACCGGCGTCCGGAGTACCGACGGACAGGTAAGCAGGGTAGGGTGCGGGATGTCATTTCACTGCATGGCATTTTAGAAACTCTGAACGCACTAACGTGTTCCAGGACTGCACCTCTCACGAGTAAGAACTAAGGCGGGCTGCATGCCCTGGTGGCCGTTTTCTTGAAAACAATCGCCAATGTTTAGTTTAAACGCTAAGAATGCGATACTTGGGGGACCCATGAAGTTGTAGCCATCTGTAATTGACATGCTCTAGATCCTGAATGGTGATAGGTGACAGCAGTAACACCATGGATCTATGTACACTTAACGTTATATTAATGAGCTGTGATGACGAAGTAATTTCTTTGTGCTCAATCTGTCATCATGAGGAATGTAATTATCTGGCCACAAGTGTAGCCAGGTGACTATGTGATTAGACATTATACATTCTAAAGATCGATCTGTTTTTAACATTTTTCTACTAAAAGAAGATGCTACCAATACAGTTATTGTATCCTTCCTCTTTTTATTTCCTCCTTCCTTCCTTTCCTTAGAGCGGTGCTCCGTTTCTACCTGCGCTGTAGCCAGGTGAGGTGGGGCGTTTATTCCCCACAATTTGGGTGAGTGAAGCTAACCAGTTTCTTCCAATAAATTGCTAAAAAGATGGCATCTAATTTAGAGGTCTACTATATGAGACCCTGTGATCAATAAAACGATTGGCTTATTATAATTGTAAACATAAAATATGTGTGTTGCAAACTGTCGCTAATGATAAAGTGTTTCTATTTGTTTTTGTTTTCTATTTGTGCCCTGCTTGCCGCTGTGACTTTCGCGATCTTCCGAACAGGCGAATTTCAGGTGACACTTATTTCACTTTGTTAGTTGTTCACATTTATGCAGTAGCAATTAAATTAGGTCCTGATGAAGCAGGAGGAGATCTCGAGACTCCATTTTACTGCAGAAACATGTTGACCTTTATTCCATCTGGGTAGTTATTTGTACAACACTACCTTGCACTGTTTTTACTGTTGGGTGTGGATAGGATACCATTAAAATACTTTTCTTCCATTTTCATAACCCAATTTTATATCACTCACTTTGTATGCACTACCATTTCATTAGATTTTTTGCACTGCTAGTCATTTACCCTCCTTATGCCATATAAAGCAAGTTACTTTACTGGTGATCCCTTCCGTTTGATTGGGTTGCAGTTCACCTAATCCTTACGTGGTTGAACATCACGACCTTCGGTTGAAGGATCCCAAATGATGTAGGGCGGCACAGGATGGGTATTTGATGGGTATCATTTGATGGTCACTACGTATCATAATCATTGGACTTTGTGACTGCTCCCTAATGAAACACACTGTTATAGACAGTTCATGCGCGCTTAATTGACCTACTGATATCCATTGTTATTTATATTGTGAACACAGCCATGAGTCACTTTCATGCTCTTTTGTCTCAATGATTATCTTTCCCCCTCAATTAGTCAAAGGACGTATTATTCTTTTTACAAAGGATGGTCTACAAGGCCCTTACCTGAAGAGATCCACCTGATCTCTTTGCAAAGGGTTATCATTAGAGTTTTGCTCCAGTCTTAATTTTCACCAAAAACTAAGAAAGAGGCCCTAATATTTGATCCAATCAGAGAGTGCACCAACTCCAGAAATCTCTTTAGAATAATGAGCAGGAGTGCTTGGGCGAGGCTCTTTTTATACCCATGCCCTCCTGGGAATTTTAGTCCCAGTACTAAATGGGGCCTAAATTTCTAGACTCAGTTGCTCTCCAGTACAGAAGCATGACAGTAGGCAAGATGCCCTCATAAAAATAATTTGAGCCCTATGACAAGTTTTCTTGAGCAATGGTAACAGGGCAGCCCCCATTTGCACCGCCCCATTTGCAAAGTAATGCCCCTAAATGGATCTTACCACATAGTCCACAATTCTTGCCGGTCACAGAAGTTATTTTTAACAACTGAGGATGAGATCGTTAACAAGGCTCGATTGTGCAAATTTATTGGAACCCTGACACAATCAAGGGGGGGCACAGCCAGTGTATCCTGGTTACTGATGGTTAAGAGGTGACAAAGAAAGAAAACGAATTCAATCTTAGGGTCAACTGTAGACTTCCAATGATCAATGGTATAAAAGTAGGCAATGGACACTTCCATTACCTGAAAAACAAGATGCCTGCCTTGTATGCCTGACTTTTTATTCCCATTCTCATCTGTCAGTGAAGATTCAAAGTACTGCACTGCTTGTGTTTGCTACTTTTATAGTGCAAGAGACGCACAAATACACAGATGGATACCACACTTGGAACAGGAAACCTAAATCAAAGAATGTAAAATCATGATGCATATAATGGATCGGAGGGATTTAGGTAAATTTAGTATTTATTGTTTTGTTTACTCTGTAAGAATGCTTCCACATAACACTAGGATAGTCCCTCGATTGTCTGTCGTGAACTCAACTTCCTCATCTCTCATTCTTCTAGGACCTCTAAGTTTACCTCTACTAGACTAAGGCCCTGTTTTTGCAGGTGGCTTGACTTCCGTCAGTGTGGCAGAGAACATTGTGTATGCCACCATGGTGGACTACTGCTTGTCAAACTTGGAAATTGCTGGCTAAATGTTAATCTTTTTACCTTCAGAGTAACTGCCATCACTGCAGACACCACAAGTTTGGTGGATCACTGCTTGGTTTTGACAGCCATCAACAAGACCTTTTATTTTTCAAAAACAAACTCCTAAAGAGGGAGCTTATTTTTGAAAAACAAAATAACTAATGACCTCCACAACCAGAGAGCTAGGGTCATTATTTAAAATGTTGTGTTCATCAGGGCCTTATTGCTACTGCAAGGATAAGACGGGCAAGATGGGGGGTCAGAGCAATTACGCACTGTGCATCCAAACTTTGGAACAAGATGGCGCTCCTTCTGAGGACTCAATCCAACCTCCAGCTTTTCAGAAGGAGCTTAAAGACCTGGCTGTTCACAGCTGTATATGATCTCACCCCCCAGTCTTTCCCTCTACATAGCCCAGCGCCAAGAAGCTTCGGCATTTGAGCGCTTTACAAGCATACATAAACATAAACATCACCACCAGATTTTCTGTGGCGGTGATAGCAGAAAAACAAAGAATCAGACTGTGATCTCTAGGTAAGGCAGGTGTTGTGAAACCGTTACGATGATAGCCAGTACTCAGTCAGGCCAACAGAGGAAGCTTTCTGACAATGAGGCCAACAGTCCACTCAATTCTAAATGGGGCGCGTTCACCAAGAGTTATGAGGACAGAGTACTCTGTCGCATTTGTGATGGAGTACCTGACAAACTCTAAATTGGACCACAATTTATTTATTTTTATTTACCTGTTCAATAGGCCTTTCTCTTTTTGGATGAATTAAGCTCTACAAGTCATTCCAACAACATCTGTGAGAAGGAACAATGCAGGGCTTTTCAAGAGGGAGAATTATGGGTCCGTGAGACTAGCACATTGGAGATGGGCAAGAACAATTTAATGAGAGTAATAACAATTATTTAAACTAACTTATTGTATTTCAAGCCCCAGCACATTCATTAGTACAATTGAGAAGGAATAATGAATAATGGAGAAAAGTGCTTTGGGGTTATTAGGTGATCCATAAGCAACTACCCAAAAAATCAGGCACTGAAGCTAATAAAATCTAACTTTGTTTTCCAAAGAGAAATAGCAAACAGTACAGTGAATTAACATGTGAAAGGGCCTCAGTAGACAAAGCAAAATAATGAAATATCCTCATTACTTTTTGGTGCATCAGCTTAAGCCAACTTTATATTTTAATGTTTTTTTTCATACCTCATCCTGCTCACCCCCTTTGGTAGCTTGGCACACGCACAGCAGCAACACACTAGGCACACCACAAAAGGAACTCCACACAAGGTTATAAAAAATAGACTTTGTATTATCATAAACACATTAGAAACATAATCACACATTTACACTGTGCCATCTGGCACTGGTCAATATTCACAGGATAATATATACACCTGACAGGGCCAATTGGACCACTGACAGAACCATCACAAGTGAAAATGGTAGATGTAGAACATATCATAAAAGTAGAACACATTGCAGATGTAGAATACAACCAGTAATTACTGGCAAAACCTCGTACTTAGCATCATCCTGCAATCATAAATCATACTATGCAGTCATCATCACATTAGGCGTGAACTATATTCTGCGCCAACCTCCTGAGCCTAAACACATTAGAGTCTAACCTCCTAAGCATGAATCACATTAGGGCCATACTTAGCATACCCACAGTGTGCCCTAATCGGGGGCGCAATACACTGAAACTGGCCCCAGCTCAACTGGCCTCTCACAGGGGCTCAAATGCCCTATGTCCTGCATAGTCAGGCCTGGCTGCAAAAGCAGCAAAAGCAAAGTGCGCAAAATACTGGGGCAGGACAGGAGTGTAGCTTACTCCTGGCTCACCTTATTAAAACCACATGCCCCCAAACGTTGAAGCTACCTGCGCTCTCGCAGGGCAGCTGGGAAAGAAGCAAACACCAACAATAATAATCCACATTTGTATAGCGCACAATCACCCGTTAGGGTCTCTAGGCGCAGGGGGCCGTCGGGAAGATTAAGCAAGCTATTGCCCAGAGTCGCATGGTGCTGGGCTAACCTGCCGCCGGAGCCGGGGATCGAACCCTGATCCCCAGATTCCAGCGTCAGTCACCCTGGCCGCGGCGCCACATCTCTCCCTTAAGGGGTGCACATTGGAGTCCCGTTCGGCGACTCTGGAATTAAACAATGGCCCAATAGGTTCAGCTGCCCGCTATCAGGTGGGGCAGCTGGAAAAGAAGACAAATAAGCACTGGCACAGGGCGCGGGCACCAGCAATGTGCCCGACACCCCCCAACCACTGGAGCCCCATTCACCAGGCCCACTGGGCACCTCCAATCCTCTCCTTGGGTCTCAGGCGGCAACGTTGCTCTTCGCCCGGTCTTCCCAACATGCGGGGCTCTCTCACCACACCGAGCCCTGTGTGCATCGCGCTGCCTCATCCCGTGGCCCTCAGGGCTTCCTGACCGACGGATAGGCAAAGGCGAGTCTCCAGGGTTCCCCTCAGCTTCACAGCAGGTGGCAGATGTGAGGCTTTCCTCACTCACGGGAGCCCAGCTTCACAATGCACCTCACTTCAGGATTAGGCGTAGCTTCCGTCTCGTGGCCTCACCCCAAGTCAAGTTGGCTCTGCCGGGCTTTTGGGTCGGGCCGCGGCGCTTCTTCTCCTTGGGCCACGGTGGTGCTTTTCTCCTTGGCGGCAAGGTGGGGTAGGCTCCCGCCTAATTTCAAAGTATAAAGCGGGGTGGGCCCCGCTCTCCATGCAATGCGGGGGAATCCCCACATCAGGATTCCCTTGGAGTCCGCTGCAGCTTCAGCGCTGCAGAGCCCACGCGCTCCTTCTCTGCTGCCCAGAGCAAAGCGCTCTCAAGGAATAAAAATACAGCACTCACAGGGCGCTAGAGGCAACAGTCCAGGAGAGTCCTTTAGGATCAAGGGGACAAAGGCTGGACCCAGGCAGGCCAGCTGACAGGGCCCTCCAGCAGGGAGGCAGTCCCTAGCTGTGGTTCCTCCTGGAGCCTGGCAGCAGCAGCCCCCCCCCCCAAGTCAAGAGAACAGCACAACCAAACTCATAGGGTCACAGCCCCTTCATTTATAGGACTTTTTCCTTTGTCTGTAAGCACAGGGCTTGGGGAGACCAGTCCCAACTGGTCCTGGATTACTCTGTTTACCAGGCTTCTCTTTCCTATTGTTAGGTGGGGGCTCGTCCTCAGACACACCACAGGGGGTGGAGCCAGCATTTACTAGGGTAGGCACAATCCTATTCAGGGACCAGGGACTTTCCCTCCCTCTACTCAGAATGCAGATGCCCCTATTCAGCCTAGCACTGACTCACCCTGCCCCTCCTGGAGCCACACACACCTCCAGCTCCTGTAACTCACAAGTCAGACATGAAATTCACATCAGGCAGGCAGACACGTAGTACACAGAAATGCCAACTTCTAAAAGTGGCATTTTTAAAATAACCACAATAAATCTGCGCACACCATTGCACAGCATTTACTACTACCACTTCATACATGCCAGACTTGGCCACGCCACGCCTCTCATAACAGGAGTTACCACTGTCCCACATTCATCAGGGAATCCCCCATGCATTCCTATCGGAGGGCAGGCCAATCTCACTGCATGGAACCCAGGGTGCACGCACTTTACACTGGACAGCAGTGCTAAAGTGCCTAGAGGCCTGAAACCAACAACACTACATAGGGAAAAGGCTTGGAAATAGCAAAAAAGGCCAAGTGCAACAGGAAGGTATACTTCATCTATACTTCCACTTACCTTTCAATATTCTGTACTCAATATTCTTGGAGCACAATATTCTTGGGGTCGATATTCAGTAGTACATCGTAGAAAAGGTGGAAATTATCCAAAAAGAAATATTCCCATTAAGGTGCAGGGAATTAATACCCTGGATCTTGATGAGGAATAAAATGTTATGCACCTCTCCATTTTTACTAGCTAAGCCTACAGGCTTGAGGCATTCTAGATCCACAGGCAATTATTGGTTTCTACACCACCTACAACGGGTTCCCAGTAACTGTATTCAGATTTGTAATTTCTAATTTGATTGAAGGTGAATTATTTTGAAAAATTTCAACATTATTGTCTGTTATTCCAGTCATTTAACACATAAGAATAATTTGCACTGCAGTTTTCCACCTGAAACATAGGGAATGTAACACAGCCACTTGTAAAGGGAGCAGCGGTGCTGGCTGCATTTGCAGCACATCCTAAGAAGCTGTTAATAAAGTAAAACAAAAAACAGAGTGGTATGCTGTTCCTCATGAACAATGTCGGTTGATGTGTAAGTGGTGAGATATGATGTACTCACTAGAGGCAGGAGGAAGTTTCCTCCTTTCGGGAAAAAGACCCTCCAGCACCCAATCAGCGGGGTGTCTTGCTTCATAATCGGTTCTGCTCCTTATCGGGTCGGCGCTGAAATACCCGATCGCCACCCTTGTTGGGGCCTTTTGGCTGAGATCTTTTTCCTTTGCTGTAAGGTGCAGTGAGTGTAAGGACCCTAGTGAGTGTAGATGTGATAGATACAAAAGTGAGGTTAAAACAGGAGGTAGAGGTCCACCCAGAATTATTTTAATTAGGGATGGGCGTAGTCTGTGAAGTAGCACTACGTGAAGCTACGCAAAGTGCTCTTTGCACTACGCGAACTGCATAGTACCCTGTTCACAAGGTGCAAGATGCCGTTTTCAATGATAGCACTGTGCGGACAAGCATCCAGCACTGTGCAGTCATTGCAAACGGCATCTTGCACAGTGCGAGCTGCAGTTTTCTGCCACTCGAGTAGATTTTTACTTGAGCTGCAGCTTTCTCAACGCGGACTGGCTAGTTTCTCATCGGGAGCAAACGCGACCACTCGCAATGAGAAACCCTACCTCCCCGCGTTGAGAATCTCGCCGGGAGGTTTATTTTCCACGCTCGTGATCAGCAACTTGATGTTGCTAACCGCGAACGAGGAAAAAGTCTCGCCGGGGTGTCATTTTGCTTACTCGCGGTCGCCAAATTGACATTGAAGACCGCGAGCAATCAAAAATGACCGCTGCACTATGCTACGCGTGTTTGCACTGTGCTAAGCATAGTTCGCGTATTGCAAAGTAGCGCAAACTTCGCAAACTACGCGAGCGTAGCATAGTACTTTGCCCATGCCTAATTTTAATGAATGTGGCCACTCTCCTGATTAAAAACGTGAATATTGCACACCTCTGTCACAGGGAACTGCCCTGTTGAGGTCAACATATTTCTTGCTTCAATTAGAAGGCAATTCTTCAGGACCGATGCAAGATCTATCTACAATTTTTGTGGTGGTCCCTAATTAAATAACTTAGGGGCATATTACCAAGGGCCTTATCGCCGCTTTAGCAGGAATTTTCCCCGCTATTGCGGCGATAAAACTATCGCCCTATGATCAAGCTGCCGCTAACTACTGTTAGCGACTGTTTCTATGCGTTAGCTACTGAAAAAATTATCGCGAAAAATATCGCTAATGATATGCAAGGTAGGCGTACCCTCGCTAAATTTCACCAAAACACTCGCTAAAACGATATCGCACTATTAACAACTAACGCATGGACATGCTTAGCGGGGAAAAAATTCCCGCTAACACCCCTAAGCTGGAGATAAATAAGAACTGCTAAAAGCAGTTCTAAAACAGCAAAACTGGAGATAAAAAAATCCTATAAAAGGAGACATAGGCAAGCCCAGACCCACCACAAAGCAGAGGACCTGCAGACGTCATGGAAGCAGTAAACATACAGCTTGGAGTCCCACAAAGGCCACAGCCCCCACCACCCCCACCACCACCGCCTCCTGGACCACCACCTCCTGGACCACCACCAAGGCAGCGGCAAAGACGACGGCGGCCAATGCGCACACGACTTGTCCTTGGAGATCTACAACCCCAGGATATCATAGCCCACTACAGGCTCAAACGGACATCTATTGAGTATATAGTGAACCACATTGGCCACAGGCTCACACCAGCAACCCAGCGGATAACCAATATCCCACCACAAACAAAGCTACTCGCTGTGCTGCATTTCCTGGCCTCAGGGACATTTCAACCCACAACATCCAGAGTGGGTGGAGTCTCACAGGCAGCCTTTTCAAGATTCCTCCCAATTGTGTTGGATGGCATAATCAGCCTGATACCTCAGGAACTACACTTCCCCAATACTGTGCGTGAACAGCTCCTGGTCAAGCAGGGTTTCTACGCCATAGCTGGATTTCCACAAGTACTGGGTGCAATAGACTGCACACATATCTGATTAGTGCCACCTGCGGACAGTGCACACATATATAGAAACCGAAAGCACACTCACTCAATGAATGTGCATGCAATAGTGGACCACCGTGGAATGTTCACAAATGTCATTGCTAAGTTCCCAGGGAGTGTGCATGATTCATATATTTTCCAGCAGTCAGTCATCAACCAGCGCTTCCAGGATGGACGATATGGGAATGCAGTCCTAGTTGGTAAGTAGTAATCCAACATACCACTTCCATCTACAGCACATACATGCATATCAGAAATGTACCAATTACAATGTCACCATATCACATACAAGGGGGCACTTTTACAGTAACTGGCGCATTCCTGCTAATCAGCAGGGATGCGTCAGTTACTGTGCGCCACAGCTCCGACATCATGGATGGGCGCCATTTACAAAGTGGTGCACCATGGTGCAAAAACAGCACAGATGTGGTGCCTTAAAAGTGATGCATAGCTGGAATTGCGTCAACGCTCTGGGGGCCCCATCTAGTTTATGCTGCCTCAATCCTTATACGTGCTTCACCCAGGCGCAGGGTTGTGACGCAGCATGGGCCTAAAAGTGACTGAGTGAAATCTTGTAGATATCACTCCGCCACTTTTAGGAGGTGTCCCAGCCGCGGAAGGCCCCCCCTGCACAGGAACGCCTACATGTGGTGCAGGGCATTACAAAGTTACGCATCTCCCAGATGCCTCAGGTTGTAAGTACTCCTGCACAAAAGTGACGCAACGATGTTGCAAATGAGATGCAAGGGGCGTTTAAACTGCCCCAAGATGTCCAAAAACAACAGCCCACACCAGACACATTGACACCATGAACTGTGGTCATTGTAGCCAGATACATAGACCAAAATCACTGCAAGTTGTACATCCCTGTCCCCCTCCCCAAAGTTGCAAGATGTGTGAAACATGCATGTGTGACGGAGATACATCACTCACAAGCAAACTTGCAACACAACTCTCACTGTGCATGTCCTGTGCTGAGGGTGATTAATAAGCTTTATTACTTATAGCATACTTGTCCAGTCTTAACTTGGAAAGCGTATGGCCTTAATTCATATAGGCCCTTAGTTATCTTTAGTATGGTTTTAAGATGAACAAAAAGTCTAATTAGTAAAAGATCAGAAACATAAGAGGTGTGATATAGCAACATTGATTATGTCTGTTGAGCACTCATGTCATTTTGTTTTGAGTCCAGGACAGGAAGGAGCACACAGTACCGGTAATGGATGGTGTTGCACATGCTGGAGTTGATGTTGTTGTTGAACCTAACAAGGGCCCAATGGTCCATGCATGTTACGGGTAGCTGACTGGTGATTTGTTTCAGACCATGACCGTTCAGACCATGAAGTTCTGCAGCAAGATTGCTGTATGCTGGCGCACAGTAGGTTAAGTGTGTGTTGTGTGTAATCATGCCACCTATACAGCTAAGGTAAATTACAGTGCAGTAGGTGGATCACTGTCTGTTGCAGATGGGAAAAGAGCCACACATGCAACTCATCTGCACACTAAAATGATGTTGGATGGAGTCACAGCAGTGAGCCTTAATCACATGCAAACATGCACTACAGCATTCAGCTTAAACAGATGGGCAACTCGATATACAACTAGACATCCATCCCAACACACAAATCCATGTTCATCAACAACACATCCAGCACAACCAATTACTAATTCCGCTTTCCCTTGTATGTCACAGGGGACCAAGGATATGCACTGGGAGCATGGATGATGACACCAGTACGTAACCCCACCACCCCTGGCCAGAGGCAGTACAATGCGGCACAGATACGCACACGGTCCATTGTAGAGCGGACATTTGGTGTCTTGAAGTCCAGGTTCCGGTGCTTGGATATCACAGGTGGCAGCCTGCTGTACAGTCCCGAAATGGTGAACAAAATTATCATGGCATGTTGTGTGTTGCACAACATATGTGTCCGTACCAAAGCCCCATGGATCCAAGTGCCAGACCCACCTGATGAGGATGAGGAAGAAGAAGAGGCTGGTGCTGTCAACCCCACACCAAATGCTGCAGGACTTGCATGGAGGAACCGCATCATCAACAATTATTTTGCCTGAGTCAGTCACGTGGTGTCTGTTAAATAAAATAGTCTAATAATTAATATGTTCATGTGTTACTGTCTGGCATGGGCACTGTACCCATTAAACAGTTACGTGTCCCAATGAGTGGTCAGATGAGACAAATCTCAATGGAGTTTGGGAATGTGTACGCAGTACAGTTATGCCCTGCACTGTATCAAATGTATGACACTCTACTTGTCAAGGTACTACGTAGGCTACACTATGTCATATGGTTGTGTCACATGCTTCAAATACTAGCAAACTAGGGTGCTGTTTGTGATGAGGATTACATTCCTATTCTGAGTCCATTTCCCCAATCCATGTATGATGGATTGGGTATGTTGTGTGAATCACACAAATTTGGAGTGTGTGAAATGGTGTACATGATGCCAATAGTCATTGCAACATCCCAATACACAATGGTGCCAATCATCAAGACACTTGTCCAAACCATGTCCGTCGTAGCTGCGGTAAACTGACCCTTAAGATGTGAACAATGTTCCGGATTACCAGCCAATTTCTTTTCCCATTGAAGCAGGCACAAGATGTGCCGTATAAATAACCAGGGCCCGTATAACTTACATATCCTGAATATTAACAAGATCATAGTTGATGTATAATGTCAAGTACATATCTGCACAGATGGCCATACTGTCAATGAGGTTCCTGAACAAATGCCTCAAAGATGCATGTGTGGAATGTGATAAGAGCTGCTATAAGGTCATGTAATGGCCAGAAATGTTGCTATGGCCGGTGAAAAGTGGCGCCATATGAACAGGGGAAAGGGCCTATGAATTAGACCACTTTAAAAGTAATGGGACAAATTAGAGTAACAAGTTGAGGTTGCGTCTAATGTGGGTACAACATTAGGTTGTCTGTCACAAGACCTCAGCCCGGAAACAACTACCAGCTACAGATCCACAAGGCCATACATCACTATGCTGACCAGATACTTTGCAGAATCGATGGACCATAACCATCACCATGACATGCATAACTGCAACATCCAAAATATTTTACATGGCTGGGTGAACACACCTCCTACAGCTGGACAGACAAGTATATGTGTATACACACAGACCCCTGGGTCATTCATAGATACCAGTTCGACACTTCTGTAATTGCATTTCAACCACTACGTGACATCGTAACATCAACATCTGACATTACACATGCAGGTGCACACACCACAATGTTTAATGGAAGTGATGGCCCTATGTCACGTGTCCACCATGGGGGAGTAGCACATGTTAGACGAGGTTATCATCACTCATAGAGCACTTGTGAGCAATGGCAACATGACGTGGCATGTGTGGTGGCGAAGTGTACAAATAGTACTGACGTGCTTGGGGCTGCCTGGAGCTACCTTCCTAATTGTACCTACACATGTAAGATGCAGAGCTGCTGCCCATGTTGGTAAGTTGTGGCCCAACTACACACCTGTTGCAACCCTTCCACAAATTAGATGTTGATGAAAGGCATGCTCATTGCACCTCAGGGCCACAGACTCATGAATCACAGACTCCACACATAACAGTGTGACGGCAGGGAATACTCAGTGTATGCAGGAGTGGAACTAATATTCTTTCAGACAGTGTGTAGCCTTTCTAATGTATGATGCCAATATGGAGGTCAACCAGTGGTATGTAGCAGTGCATGGGATACGAGACATGAGGACAGTAGTACTTGCCTTGCTGCATCCAAACATGGGCCAGGGGGCGTTCTCCTATCACATTTATCAAATTAATCTTCACTGGCATGTCCCAATAGATGACCTTACCTGATGGCCAATTTACATTGTGACAATGTCATAGCATAGCATTGGTGCAATGTTGGCTCCACATGTTTACACATCTCAACATTAGTTTCCACCCTCTCAGGATCTGTATCAACATGTACACTGCTCGTATTGACATTGTTGTACATTCCTAAGGTATCAGTCTCTTGACCCTAAAAAGCAAGTTATTTCCTTAGCAACATATGACCAAAACACTTAATAAACTCAAAATATAAATTTATTTACAGTATTTACACATGGTGAGCATATAGGGCTAGTGCAGAGGGTGCCCGTTGGATGGCCAGACAGAGACTATTGATGTTATGAGGTCCAAGGGAAGAGGCATAGTTCACTCCACAGGCTGGTTGAAGTGGCAAGGAATGGGTTCATATGGCAGTCCATGGGGGGGTCCAAGGATGTTCCGGGGGACAGTGAAAGTGAGTGCAAGAAGTTCATGGGTGGCACGATTCATAGTGCAGCAAAACAAAAGAAACTGGGGCTTTGGCACAGAGGGATACTACCGCTTTCTCCTCAGCAGAATTCCACTGTCATCCTCATTTCCATCATCTTCGGTGTCATGTGCCTCACAGGTGTCAGTGGGTGTTGTGGCAGCAGCCATGTGAGGCACTGACACACCTGGTGTTGGAGCTGAGGATGTGGAGGCTGCAGCAACATCCATCTGCGCCAAACCCTGTGGCAGTAAGGAGGCAACAAGAAGGTGCAGGGCAGTGTAGATCCCAGTAACCTGGCGCATGTGTTCAGCCCTGGCAGCCAGATGTTGGGTCTGCATCCGCTCCATGCTTTCCAGGATCTTCCTGATGTTGTCAAGATCCTTGCTGACACTGCTGGAACCACCCTGAACAGACAAAGCATGTTGCCTCTGGATCATGACTCCAGCAATGTCAGCCATGGACTGGTGGAGAGCATGGAAGGGGCTGTGGGTGTCAGTAAGACACCCATGTAGACCTGCTATTTCAGCTGCCATTAGCTGGAAGCCCACCTCCACCCTATCCCCCAACCGTTCCTGGAGCTCTATGATCCACTGTTGAAATGCACGTGTCGTTGGATCTGGCCCCAGGGAGGTGGGTGGGTGGTGGATGCCTGCTGCTCGTTGGTGTGAGCAGGGTGTGGGCTCTGCGGAGGGCTACTGGGTTGCCCTGCACCGGGGGCTGGGGAGGCAATTTCATCGAACAGGAGTTGCAGGTCGTCGATGTCGATGGTCGCATAGACGTCCGTGTCATCAGTGGGTGCCAAGCCAGGTTGCTCTTCAGGAGGTGCTGTCTCACCCTCTGCAATGGGACATGGGAGATGAATTACATCACTGTTTGTCACAAACAATTATGCATTTGTTCATTACACCTTGATACAGCATGACATTGTCTGATCATACTTGTTTAGAGGTAAGGACTTGTGTTTGACAAAAGGCAAATGATCTGAGGAGATATCACATGAGAAGTAGTAGTGGTACATGGTGGTCTCACAGTGCCCTATTTTCAATGGGACATACAAAAATGGCTCTGCCTTTGCACTAGGAAATAGCCTAATGAGTGTGGAGTGTATTTTAACACAATGCTTGATTATTTGGACTGTGATGCATATTTACACTGGCTATCTGGCAGCCCTTGTGGGACTTCATCTCATATGCTCATCATTCCACACAATACTGTCACTGACATCACCTCCCCCTTAGTGGGTGGCTCATCTTAGTTCTGCTTTTGATTCATGCTGTATGTCATTTGGATAAAAGATACCTATCCCGACGCACCAGACAAATCCTTAGTGTGGACAGAGTAATGGAAGGCTGATACATATCCTGGTGTAATAATGAATTACTGCAAACCTACCACCCATCTAAAATCAGTATTCCAATAGGGGAGTTGCTATGTGTCCAGCTAACCACAATGCCCATGCCATGGTCGGCTGCATTACGTTATGGAGTACTACATGTCTCCTATGTCCCACAGTGTCTGACAATGAGGTGCAGAATTCCAATACCTGTTGGCTCCCTGCATGTCTGCAGGGATGCCACAGTAATTGGGCAGAACGCCACAGCCAGCATGGATGTGATGCGTATTTAATGTTGTGCAGCCTGGTCCATAAAATAACAGTATGTGTGAGCCATCTATGCCGTAAATGTGTGGCATTGCTGGAGTGTGTTTGCAAGTGCAAGTCAGCCAGGTACAGATGCAAGTGGTAGTACGTGCAGGGTGTTGACATATGCAGGTTGGGGAGTAGTATTGTCGGGTGACTCTATGCAAATGAACTTTACTCGGAGTCATAGCCCTCCACGTACCAGTCCTTACATTTGTGCAGATGGCTAAACAAGATTTGGATTCACACAGTAGCAAAACAGACAGAAGCAGCACACGCAGCAAGTTATGCAAGCATTAAACAACACTGCGTTCTCAAAGCCAGGAAACACAGTCCCACACATCACCCTATGTCCACATGACATTAAAGTGTGCTGAGAACACCCAACGGCATCCATGCACAACCTGGCCAGGGAATTACTCCAGAAGCAAGCACAATGATCTGCCACACCCAACGCAAGCAACCTCCAAACGGCCCATGTGCCAACACACCACAAGGCCAAACACAGGCCCCACAGCCAATACAGCCACTGATGGAGAGTAGGCACAGAATACCACAGATAATGACCAGCCAGGCCAAAGGGAACCAAAAGGGATAACCACCCTACAACAAAGGCACAGCATGAATGAGTCACACCTCCAGAGGGTGCACAAACGCCAAACTGAGCACCTGCACATACACATCAGTAAGAGGTACACGACAGACCAATATTAGAACCATATACTCTGACAATGTGCAAAGGAAGTAAAAACCTGCCCCAGGAGGATTTTACTCAAGGTCCATCGGGACAACAAGGGGCTCACATACTCAACCCACAAACCGGCAAAGGGCCATCCAGCCACACACAGAGCTTGCAGGGAGGTCAGAGCTCGACCCTAGTTGAAGCCAAACACCACGTAATCCTAAACACATCCCGGATTCAAATGCGGACACACCCTGTGTCGGACAGCACTCCAGATAAAATGACCACATGACTGGCATGGGACCCGAGGGGCCAAGGCCTACCAAACCCAGGTCCTAACTCACCCATAGTAGGAGGACAGGCTAATGCAAAGAGATCCAGACACACCACAGCCACCCCACAAGCAGAGCAGACACCCCGAGATGTGAAACAACAAGGGACCTCCGGCAAGCCGCAGCAAGCAGGGCCAGACTGGGAACCAAAACTGCCCCAGGCAAAGTGCTTGGCTGCCCCCCTTGGGGAGGTTGGGGGTGCAACAGAGCTCCTTGCCGGGACCGGTATTCGTCCGAATTTGTTACAGGGACGAGTTTGCAGCTATGCTGCATCAACAGCCCTGTAGCTAAAACGGACCCCAGGGGCCCTAAACCGGCCCCTACCCTTGCGGCGCACGGGGGGATTGCCCGGTGCCCACAACGGTCAGTCCGGGCCTGGCAGCAAGGCCCCACTGCCAAACACAATGTAGGGAGTCAGACCCACCCCAAACAAACTCGATGCCTCCCCACGTAGCAGGCTCAAGCCAGTCCAACCTGCAGCAGGATCCACAAAACATGTGCAATTGGTGGGAACGCACACATATGGCATTTCACACCACCATCACACAGTGTGACCGGAACATCAACATCCTCAGGAGGTACAAAGGCAGTAAGAGCCCAGAGCAAACGAAGCAACCATGGGATATACATGAGGCCTCGGCTACAATCACACACTAGACCAGTGTGAGCCTGCGCCACCAGAGGGCCAAGACATGTACATTACCACACGGATATCAATGAAAGCACCATGTGACCCCACAACCGCCCTGCATGAAGCATCACGCATGCTGAAAGCAAGTGCAGGGATAGGACGCAGCATTGGTCCAAGAGTGAGTGGCTGGTATCATTCTACATTACATGAGCCAATGGAATGACGCGTAGCAACGCCAGTACACTACCTCCTGTGCATTTGTGCCACCCCCGGTGGCAGCCATTAGTGACGGTACATCTCTTTATGAGGCAAGACCTTGAGGATTTGCCACAGCATTGGGCATCCTTTGCACCACATATGCCACACATGGATTGCGCCACAGCAGCTGCACAAAAAGTTACGCTGATGCTGACTTTCAGGGGTGCAAGGACTAGTAAATCTGCACCATGATGTATGGTTTGTGGTGTGCTGATCTCCCCTATTGTGTGTTGCCTTTCTACGTCTGCATGATGGTATTTCACTTATCACGTAATTCATGACATGTAGAGGCAAAACTAAGATTTGGACCATTACCGTCTATTTAAATGCATTTTGACGTGAATCATTGAACGTCCTGCCATAATTTTCAACAGAACCATGATGAAACAGTATTGTAGCATTATTTGTTAATATTTTCCCTGTAGGAAATCTGTGCATGATCACGTTCCCTGACCCCTATATCTTGCGTATATTTATTTTTGTAATATTTGTGGTTACACCTATTAATCATAAAAAAAAATTTGGTTGTGTTAAAAATATTGTCAATATTTTTCCTATGTTTTCTGCTATTTATTTATATATTTAGCATGAAATCCATGATTTTATTCATTCAGATTTCCAATATTATTATTTTGTCGCTTAGCGACATTTAGCGAGTATATTTTCGTGGCAATTCCAAAAAACGACTCGCATTTCGATCGATTTTGTATATAACTACCATAGCGACGTTTTATGTCACGATTTTCATCGCAAACGCGATTAATTTTGTCGCTAAGTCGGAATTTTTTGCAGCTAACACAGGAAGTTGTGTATTACTGCTTCCTGTCACATGGGTGTGGTTTTTACTTTCACTCTCTCTTTTCAGCACATTGCTGGTGCATGGGCTGAGTGGAGGAGGTGTATGGTGGTTGGTGTGTTGGAAGTTGGTTTTGGAGAGTGGTGCTGTGTGCTGTTTCCTGTCTGAAGAGTCTTTTAATACTTTTTGTTGTATTTTATACTGTTTGTGTGTCTACTGTCCTCTGGTTTGTCTGCAGTTTCTGTTAGTTGTATTTGTTGTATTTTACACAGTTTGAGTGTCTAGTGTCCTCTGTTTTGTAGAGTTTATTTAGGGGTTAGTTAGTATTTTAATATAGTTAGTTAGTTAATTGGGTTTTTATTTATTAGTTTTAAGTGGGTTACGGGGCTCAGGGAGATGCCTGCTGTTGGGAGGTCAGGGAGGATGAGTGAGGAGGCATTGGGGGGGTTTTTGTGGATGATGAAGTTTTATCTACCAAATATGTTGGAGGCGGGGGGGCGGATCCTGCAGGGGTATGGAGCACTACTTTCAGATTGCACGCTCCGTGCACCAGTGGAAGCACCGCTGGCAGGACATGACTGCGCAGGAGGCCGACCTCCTGGATTACACCGGAGTGATGCCAGGCATCCAGGGTGGTAAGTCTAAAAGCCATAATTTCACTTTAATATTCAAATGTAATGTAAGTGAGTTACGTGTGTGACATGTGAGTGTGGCATGTACATGCTGACTCGTTACTGTGATGCTGTAACTAAGTGTTGATGACAATGTCATTTTCCTATGGGCCATGTGTATCAAGCCAAAATGTGTTCGGTAACGCAGACATTGGCTGATTTTCGGCGTCAGCGAACCCTTTTTCGCTAAATGGTATTTATGAGACATTTTTGGTGCAAAGTAAGGAATCTCTACATTTTCCTTTCCTTATTTAGCGATAGCATTTGAGGAATAGCTACTTTAGCAGTTCCTTACATGCAATGTATCAAGGCTAATAACATTCCTAATAGCCAATAAGGTTTCACAAATTACCACCTACTTCTAGTTGGTGGTAATTAGCGAAATATTAGAATGTAACTTTTTTGTAAACATCAAAAGGTGCCTTGTGACGCTCATACATGCCCTTAGGGCATGTATGTGCGCCATATACGCACACATGTAATTTTCACGGGTGCAGCAGGGTGTTCTTATGACACACCTGCACCCTAGAAAATATTCACAAATTGCAATTAGCAATTTGCTATTCGATAATTTCCCATTAATTCCTATGGGCCTCCTGCCACATAGAAATGATTGGGAAGTTTGAGATTAGCAATTTGCTGATCGCAATTTAGGAATATTAATGGATCGCTAACAATAAGCATTATCCTACATACTTATCATTTAGCAATTGCAAATTAGCAAATCCTTCTAAATCGCTATTTAGTAATCGCTAAACGGAATGTTGATACATAGGTCCCAATGTGATTTGCACATGATTCGCTTCTGTTAAGATTAATTTGGACTCCCACTTCCAGGACATTTTAGCAGATTTACAAGCCACTTGGGGTTCTTTTGCGGCGCAGTTGCAATACTTATGTGTCAAAGCGTCAGTGCAGGTTTTGCGCCATGGTGCAGGGTATGTACAATATCACAATTCTGGGAGAATCGTCACCTTGTAAAGCTATGCACCTTTAGGGTGCGTTCTGGCGCAGGGGAGGGCATTCATACACAGGAACACCTCTGTAATGTGATAGAGTGAAATATATCAAGTTTCTGTCATTCACTTTCATGGCAATGCTGCGTCATCACTCTTGCCCTGCCTGAAGCAGGCATGAGGATTGACGCAACATTGACAAGATAGGGCCAACAAGAGCATTGCTGGAGCTGCGCCGCACATGCGTCACAACTCCTGCATTGCATTGCATTTACAGCACAGATGCCTGATGCAAATGTGCCATTTTTGCCGCATGGTGCACAGCATGGGAAATGCAGCTCATCATGTGAGTTGGCCCATGGTGCACATTTACTCTTGCTAAACAAGGGACCACTGTAACTTAATCCAGAGGTCCTGGGGGATTTGAGAGGGTATATGGATTACGTCCTCCCAGCGAATAGGTTACTACAAAAAATACTCCAAAGGAAACCTACTGAGAGAACTGATAGTTCAATGTAGGTAGCGCACATAGAAAAAAAGACCTATGTGTAGGGTGGGATTAAACACTAACACACTAGGGATGTGTTTGATATGCTAACCATATCTATGTGTATGGTGGGGGGGCAACACTAGTTGTTTTTAGTTACCCTCACATACCCTAGTGGTGTCATGCTTCATCATTGGGTCCCCCCAACTCATATAGGTCGGGGTGGGCTCAACCACAGTGTTGGGAAGCTCTTATGATAGTGAAGGCAAAGGGGTATATATAAAATACCTCAATCGGACCCCTGGTATCCCTTTATTCATGGGTCTGGTTGGGTTGTAAATAAATGAGTAAAAAATGTGGTCAATTAGGATTTTTATGGTCCTATTACCCTAGTGAAGTGCCGACATGTTTCAGTCCTTGTATGGCCATAAAGCTCCCAGATTTTCTTCAGGGCAAGATTCAGTGACCCCCTTATGTGTGGGGATGCTAAAGAGGGGGAGTTCCCTACTCTATCAATGTGGCGAGGGAAGAGTAGCTTCTCCTCGTGTTTGTGTGGTAATATTGGTGAGAAATGCCAGGCTCCATCAAAATTATGTTGGGTGCAAGCACCTCAGTAAGCGGGACGCTGGGCATACTCTGTTATTTGGAGGACGCTCCCTACCGGAATTAACAGTCTCGCTTCCCGGATTGTGGCTGCTTTGCCTTCACTATCATAAGAGCTTCCCAACACTGTGGTTGAGCCCACCCCGACCTGTAGGAGTCGGGGTGACCCAATGAAGAAGCATGACACCACTAGGGTGTGTGAGGGTAACTAAAAACAACTAGTGTTGCCCCCCCATACACATAGATATGGTTAGCATATCAAACACATCCCTAGTGTGTTAGTGTTTAATCCCACCCTACACATAGGTCTTTTTTCCTATGTGCACATTTACTCTTGCCTCCATGCTGATTTGGTGGGATGCACCATTACCTGTAATACTGTCCCTTGGTGTGCTACAGTAGAGTAGGTGTGTGAGTAGTCAATGCTAATGTGCCTGTTTGTATAGCTCCATGATTTGACAGTTGGAGTGAGTAGTCACGTTATCATTGAGGTGTGAACACATATTAGCAGTATGCAGACCAGATGTGGGACAGAGGTTTTCTGTGTGTCACTTTCATTCACATTACTATATGATGGTGAATGACCACATGCCAGTAAGGGTGGCAAGGCACAGAGGATGTTTGCATTTAGGAGACCATCACGGCTGTAGTCAGTCAGAGATGTGAGCAGTGACTGTGTGCAGGATGATGTGTGTGTGTCCAGTATGTGTAACTGTACATATCTGAGCAGCGCCAGTGTGTGTGTGACCTATGTGCAGGACAGTACACAGTGTGACAGATGCTCAAATCCATGAGCAGCAGGACTGTATCTACACGGCCCCTGTACATGGGTCATGTGTAGATATATCCTTGCCAGGTGATTATGCAATGTGTGAGTTTGACAGCTCCAGAGTGTTTTACATCCCAAGGGACTGTGTATCTGCCTCTTACTAAATGCATAGTTACCATCATACGCAGGACAACTTCTACATGATGCCTGTGTGGACATGGGTCTTAGAAATGGCATAACCCAAATGTTATGTGCATGTATGACTGTGGTAATGTTAGGTTTGGCCACCACTGCATTAGCAAGCCCATGTGTGCATGCCAATCAAAGTGCACAGAGTCATTAGTACTATGTGTGAATCCCCTACAAAGTGATGTAGCATTTCCTGTGACAGAAAAGTTGTTCATCATGTTTATGTAACGTTTCTGGATGCCATGCAATGACACATATTTTATTTGGTTCAGTCGCAGATGGTCGGCGACCCCTCACACAGGGTGACGTGGATCGTTTCAGGGACCCAAAAGCCACTGGTGAGTAATTGTTATGTAAATTGCCATGTGTGATGTAATGGATGTCATTAACTAATGCAACACACACTCGTTTTGCAATGCTGGTGTGTTCCGCATGTCACGGGGCCACAAGGTGCAGAGTATTGTTATGTTATCATTCAGAGAATATGTATAAGAGTGTGGTTAGACGCATATCTATCTAAGTTGTGACTTTGTCCGTGAAGGGACAATGCAACAGCTCTGATTTCCTGTGCATGACATCCAGCACTGATTATAGATAAATAGCCAATGATCCAGGGATCATTACAGGATTGTCACACATGGCTACATATTATCAAGACCAGCCAGAAGAGGTATCCACGCTTCATCTGCAGTACACTGGCAGTGAAGCGGACATAGAGGTTTACTAATATGCCCTGGGACATTCCCATATCATGCCAGGTTAAGGTCATGTCATGTGTAAGGTATAAATCGATCACATATCATCCACACAAGGTTTGAAGGTCCTTTTGCAGTGTAAATCAGATGAAACTGTGCCATAGAGGTTCCAGGCAATGTTGCACCACATATTGGGAACAGTCAAGTTTACCAACTTTCACAGGAGAGTTTGTGTTGATAGATGGATAATGGTTGAGGGGGAAGTTCATTACACCGCCAAGGGGCAAGAGCAGTTACCTAGCGTAGCCATGTTGAGAGGGACTAACACAAGACTGGGTCATGAATGTTTTATACCAGGATCTAAGGGGTCTATTTGGCCCATCCCAGTTCTTCTCTTTTATGAGGTCTTTAGGTCCAGGGTTAGACAGGATGTCATGCATGCAACTCTGATTGTTAAACTGCCTTTTCTGCCGCATGATGAGGATGTGGTGTATTTTCTATGTAGGTGTGGAAGGGGTTATAGGCGACAGGTTGTGAGTCTTTGTGGCTGCCAGATTCAGCAGGGTCTGCTGTTTAACACAAATTTTTTTATTTAGTAATGAAGTCTGAGGATTGCTGTCATCGGTGTGGCTGATGGGCACGCCCTGCAGCAAAGGGTTCCTTGCTTCAATAGGATGGCATTTGAAGAAATTCCATATTTTACACATGAACCCGTAGCAGGTGACAATTACCTGGCTGACGACCTCTGTCCAGGGCAGGGCATGTAGTTTTGTTATTCGTTGGTCTAAGATCACATGTTTGCAAGGGGGACAGGAGCACAGTTCCAGCTGCCACCTTTCAGGTGACCAAGATACCTCAGGGCTGCCAAACTGAATAATGTCTGTTTCACTACTGTTTAGTTTGAGTTTGTTGATGCCCTTCTAGTTGCTCATGTAAAACATGCTGTTTGTACAACAGAGACATGTGTCAGTGTTGTTTGTCCCACACGTACTCAGTTACTGGTTATTGCCAGCAAACAATACGCTTAGATGAGCCGTACAATTTCCCAACTTTGCCCAACAGGCTCAAGTATACGTTGAACAGCATTGGACTTAGGACAGATCCTTAACCCCATGACCAGGACAGCTATGTGATTTCTCAGGTGCATATTGTCAAGGCCTTTATAGTGTGTTTTGCATCTGTTTCCTGCCGATGTACGCTGCAATATTGTGGAGAACTTTCTTGATATTCTTGATACCTGTTGTTGGTAGGGGTGTCCCGGTCTTCTTCCCGTGCATGTAGGCTGAGCTTATATTCGGTTGCCATTGGCATATACATACAGCCACACTGGCAACCATATAAACTAGTGCCAGTCTTGTCATTGACTACTTGAACTGTAAGATTTTCAGATAGACACACATGTCTGCACATGTGCATCGTACAGCAGTAGCAGCAGTGTGTCACAGGGTCAGATGAGGGTGGTGCTGCCCATGGAGGGGTAGTGCCACACTGCTAATGTTAATTGGACTACTTGCACACTCTCAGGATGCACAATGGTGACATGTTATCACTGTCTCATTTGGCATCTAATTTGTCAGTACATCACACCTGCCATGGCCTGTCATGTCACGTTCCAGGGCCTGTGTTGTGGAAAGTAGGGCTTGTCAATGATGTGGTCAGGTCACTTTGAGACGTTACAGGATGTCACATGTGTGTTGCCTCCCATATGGTATGTGATTAGTGCCAAATAATATGATGATAGGCAAATGACCCAGTGTCCTTGTTTTGGGATTGACATTTCCATTTATTTTTTTCCAGACAACATGAATGCAGAGGAGACCCATGCATTCAATGTGGCTAAGGAACGGTGGGTTCACATCCGCAGGGTGAAGAAGGGGTACAGAGCCATGGAATGTACATACGCGGCAGCTCGAAAGGATGGGACCTGGCACTCGATGCCAGAGATTGTAGGAGACAAGACCAAAGCAAAGAGCTCCAAGGCTGCTGGCAAGGCTGGCCGAGTCAGGAACACAAAGACAGTGGCCTCACCTGTTCCGGTCCAAACCACAGCAGCTATTCCAGGTACCAGCAGCCAGGGGCCGGGTCAAGCTGCACCCAGCCAGGGACCAGCCCTGACCACAACAAGCCAGGATCTGGGGGCACCCACCACAACGCCGCCAATGGCTGACACCCTGAACAAGAACCTCATGGAGCTGGCCAGGAACAATAACTTGCTCCTCGATCTGAGAAATGATTATATTACCCTGAGCCGGCGGGTGAATGAAATTGGACAGAAACTTGGAATTCCGTAAACCTGGACTTCTTCTGCCCCACACCCCTCTTCTGCCTTCCCTCCTTGTTATTACTTGTTTTGTCGTAGATAGTTGTATTATAGTATTTAGATGTAGATTAGTTTTAGAATATGTATAGTTAGTTTAGTGTAGTGAGATGTTGTTAGGTTAAGATAGTGTTGGGGGTAAGTTTCTTTTCTCTTTGGGTGGGGGGTTGATGTATTTTTTTAGTTTGTGTAGTAGGGTTTAGGTAGTATTACATGTGTAGTTTAGTTTTATATGTGTGTAGGGATTTTAGATATAGTGTTAGTTTTAGTGGTTGATTGGTTGATAGCTTTATTTCGATATGCAAGTATCATAAAAGCATTACAAAATTTATAAAAACAGCACATCGTCAGAAGACTGTACATTTAAGAAAAAAACAGATAGAAAATAGCAATAAAATCACAATGTTATTTAAAAGTGTATTACATAGATAAAGACAGTCTTTTTGAACGGATCAACCATACACATTTTAAGAATTTAGATACAGCACAGACGACCCGGGAAGATGTATCAGATAATAAAATCCGTAAAGCCACCAAATGCTGGCGAGTACCCAATTGCCTGCAAAGTGGTTTCAACCAGTGGGATCTTGGGCGGGCATAATCTGGACATTCAAAAAGGAGATGGATGACAGTTTCGGGCCTATTAGTGCATAGGGCGCAGTAGCGTGATACCTGCGCGGGCTTGTTCCATCTAGAGATAAGGTCATTTAGAGGTAGTGTACCTAATCTAAATTTAATATAGAGTCCCCGATCCATGGGTATCGTAATTATGTCCAAATATGGCTCAAGGGCAACAACGTCTTTTATTTGCAAAAAAACTGCGGTGGAGTTGCAGTGACGCTGATTGCTAATGAGCTTGGCAGAGACCCATTCCCAATAGAGTTTTTTTAAAGTCGCCTTCGGAGGTGCACAGTGGGTGGACCAGCACAACCCCAAGCCTAGTTCCCCTAAGAGATTTTTCATATCCTTGAGCCATTTGATCTTGTTCCAGCCGTCCAGACCCATCACCTCTGCCAGCCCGTCTGCATAGGATTTTAGCTCTGGAACCCTCCACAGCCGGGCCCAGAGAAGGAGAGGCCGTAAACAGGCTTGGTCCTTAATTGCTTTGCAACCCGTATCCAAAAGCACAGGAACTGTCGGGGTGCTCATCGGGATGGCCAGGAGGTCCTTTAAGAATTTATTCTCAGCTTTAGTCAGAGCCTCCACATTACCTAGTCCCCAAAGCTCAGCCCCATAAAGTGATGCAGTTACAGCTCGGGCTTTATAGATATCTATTATTGGAGTTACACATTGCTTAGATGAGTTCTTGTACTCCTTCAACAGAGCTCCCCCCACCCTTTTGTGACTGATGATCATTTTATTTATATGGGGTGTCCAGCTCATGGCATCACTCATTCTAATTCCCAAATAGTCAAATTCTGACACTCTTTCGAGAGGGATAGAGTTCAGAATGGGAGGGCGGCCGAGCTTACGGGGTGGGTGCATAATGAGGTACTTGGTCTTATCCACATTGATGACAAGTCCTCTTTTTGTGCAAAAGTCCTGGAAGCGGTTCAAAAGCTTCTGGAGGCCCTGAGGGGTTTTGGAGATGAGGAGGGTGTCGTCGGCGAACAACAAGGTTGGAATCCTAGTGCCCCCCAGGGAGGGTGCATCTGCTGGTTCGCCAAGCAGGTGCTCTACCACCCCGTTCACATACAGGGAAAATAAGGTGGGAGCTAGTACGCAACCCTGCCGGACGCCCCTAATAACCGGGATCCGGTCGGTCTTTTCCCCATTCGGTCCCCATCACACCTGGGCATAATTATCTGTATGCAATTTGATGAGGAGCATTAAGATATAAGGGGGCATCCCCAGACCATACAACACCCTCCAGAGTTCCTCCCTAGGAACCAGGTCAAAGGCAGTCTTCAGGTCTATAAACGCCAAATAAAGACTGCCTTTGCCCAGCTCCACCACCTTCCAATAAAGTAACAGGAGTCTAAAGACTTGCTCGATACTTCCTGTACCTGAACGGAAACCGGCTTGCATATCGGACAATATGTGGTTGTCATCCACCCAATGGAGGATCCTCCCCAGAATGGCCTTGCCCGCCAACTTCTGGGTTGAATCAATAAGGCTTATTGGCCTATAATTTCCCGGTGTGTCTCGACAGCCCTTTTTAAAAATTGGGACCACCTCTGCCCCTTTCCAAGACTCAGGCACAGAACCTCCCTCGAGGATAGCATTAAGGAGGCCAGAGATCAACACACCCCATTCCCTTGGGTAGGCTCGGAGGAGGTCCCCTGGCAGCCCGTCTGGACCAGCTGCTTTTAGTGGAGCTAGAGTTTTAATCAGATTCGTGACCTCCCGTACAGAGAAGAGGTCAGTGGCTCTATCCACAAGTGATGGGGGGGGGAAAAGGGGTCGTTAAGTGAGCCTTCTACGGCAGAGTAGAGTGCCTTAAAGTGGTTAAACCACGCCTGTGCGGTTATAGTGCAAGTCCTCAAGGTATCATCTGGGCGGTTTCTGCTACCCACCAGGTCCCAGAACCCTTTGGCGTCTCTCCCTCGACTGGCGACCAGGAGGTCCTGCCAAAAGGTGTCCTCCCATTCCTTTTTGGCATTTTTTAAACAGTGTGAATAAAGCCTTCTGGCCTCCCTAGTCCTGGCTTGTGATTTGGATTTAATCGCTTCTACAAGCAATATCTTTGCTTCCCTACAGTTATGATTATACCAACCCTGTCTGGCCCGAGGCCGTGATTTCTTCCCGTTAGGTCTGACTGGGACAATAAACAGGTTGGTTAGCGCCTGAGTTAAATTACAAAACCTATTTGAGACCCCCACCACCCCACCCTCGAGAGGGTCAGAGTTATCTAGGGCTACCGCTAGGAGCTGCGTTATAGTGGATGTTATCTCGTCTGAGAGCGACAGCCTTGCCCACTTTAGCCGTCGTCCACAGTTAGAGACAATTGACATGTCAGAGACAGTGGCACTTCGGATTCCATTCCCTATACCTTCTGACCACCACGGAGTCATGTCGAGAGAGAGCATATTATGGTCGCTCTCGACAGAGGGTATGATCTCCATGTCTTTGACCGAACTCCATAGGTTGACGTCAAGCAAAATATAATCGATTCTTGACGTATGACTGGGCCTGTTGTATGTGTGTGCTCCCTTTTTGTCCGAATTAGTCCTGCCATTAAGGGCCCTCAGGTCAAACTCCATTAATAGGGAGTTTACCTGGAGCACCACTTCCGTCCATCTTCTAATAGGGCTGATCTCTAAAGCCGGTCTCCCCCTCCTATAATCTGCATCTTCTTGTTCTTGTGTAACATCTGAGCCGAGAGGCTCAAATGTGCAGTTGAAGTCGCCCGCTACCAAGGTGCAAGACTTATAGGGAGAGGAACGAAGCAAACCCTCAAGGCAGGTTATAGTAGGGGATACTCTACCCCCCTTGGTGCCTCGTGCATAAATATTATAGATGTTTAGAACAACACGGCCCTTGGGGGATTTGAGGATGATGTTAAGGAGATCCGGACACTTAGTGTCATGCTCCTCCACCCTACAATTAAGAGAGGAGGCTACCCAAACAAGGAGGCCTCCCGAGGGGCGACCCCTACCAGTCCCTGAGTGTACAGCCGGTATATAATAGGAAGAGTATCCAACCTTATGAGACGGCTCCGTACTCCAAGTTTCCTGGAACAGGCATATGGAGTACTCCTCCACAAGAGTGTTCCAGTCGGGCAGGGCCAATTTCCTCTCCAGGCCGGCAACATTCCAGCTGAGAACCCTAACAAATGGGTCCGCCACAGCCGAGATGCTGCCGGGCTCGACAGGGCCCTCCATGTCTATGTCTTCCGGAGGAGGACAGACAGTATCAAGCTCAGTTTGGACCATCGTCACCCCAGCTTCCCAGACATCACCAGGTGCGACCTGCTCCCCAGAAGTAGGCTGTAGGTAATTTGGACTACAAATCTGGGGCTTCTAGTGTTAAATATTCTGTCCACACTATTAATTCTACCCATACTAGTTTTTGGGTCGTCAGGAGTCTGTCACCATCCCCTCCCTAGGTCTTGCCAACCAACCGAAGAATTACAAATCGGGCCAGTAGTATGGTTATAATACTGTGGTAGTGGAGCTGGTGTGGCAATCTCTGGCCACGGACAACTAGAGGGGCAATTTTGCTCTTTAAACAAACAGGTCAAAACACTAGTGGGACGTGGGTAGAAAAAAGTAAGGTCAACAATACCAATACCTCCATTACTTGCACCCCAACCCTGTCTTGTTAGCCATCCTGCCACCCTTGGATCTTGAAAGTTAACCACAATACAGTCCCCCCCCAGGCTTTTGATGGTAGAGCCTATCCAATCTATTCTCCTCACCCCCAATATAAGACCATCAACTTCCCCTGGTAGAGGCCGATTCACCCTTAACCAGTGCATAGCTTTATTTTTAAGCATCTGGAAGGTTTCTCTCTGTCCTGGTAGAAGTGGTGGAACATTTACAAGGATTACTACATAGGGGAAGGAATCAGGGGTGAGGTTCATGGGGGGTTTCTTATGAGGTGGCTTTTTCAGGGGTGGTATGGACGGTCTGGTGACAATAGGAACAGGGCGGGGTATAGGTTTATTTGCTAGTGGTTGATTATTAGTAGGTGAGGCAGATGGTAAAGCGATACCCATTCTGGGACGCGCGTCACCCCCTGCTTCTACAGTAACCAAAGGGTTTAAACTGAGCTGCGGTTGTTGCGCCACAGTCTGAGCTGGGGCTACAATGATGGAGGGATTTATGACAGGTCCCACTGGTGTTAAATTGGGAGACTTAATAGGCTTATTCACAACCGCATTGACATTCTTTGGTGGTAATGGAGAGTTAGTTTGATGCCTATGTCCCTTAACTTGTTGGTGCAACTTGGATAGTGTTCTGGCACTTACTACTTTCATCCAGCCTAGCCTGAGCTTTTATCAAAGCCTTAGTAGAAAAGAAATTATCTAAGGTTACCTGCTCAAAATGGTCTAAGCGGTCAGAAAGCTTAGTAATACGTTCCTCTAACGGTAACAGTATTGACCGTAACAACCTTTCTAAGTCAGGAAACAGGCTGCATAGGGGTGGCGGTTTATCAGGAATTACCAACCCAGTGACTGGAAGATTAATAGTACTAGGATCTGGGCTGTCTAGTGTCACAACAACCCCCTCTTGTATAGTTTCCCTACCTTGGCCTACTTCGGTAACAGCCTTACTAGGGCACATACTTTTATTTACTTTTCTAAGTTTGTATGGGGGCTTAGATGGGAAACATTTTCTAGATGCAGTATTCCTTTTTCTTTTAGAACCTGATTTGGAGTGGATCAATGAAGCCTGGGCGCACAATTCAGCTGTACAAGTTATAGAGTCTATATGACTCACACAAGATGGAATCAATTCGCCCGCAGTACCCTGAATCTCCTTAATAGTAATAGCATCATGAACTACTTCAGTTACTACAGGCAGGTTTAGTGATGACAAGGGTGTTACCAATGCAGGATAGATTTGTGCAGAGTGCTTATCAACTGGATTTTTAAGAAGTTCAATGGATAATCTCCGCTCAGCACGCCTCTCTGCAAGCGATATTTCTTTGTCAATAGACTGATTCGGGCGGTTGAAAAATTTATCTAAAGGACCAATAACTGCTGGGCCAGCATCGCCCGGTGGAGTCATCAAGGCGGTGCTGCTTGGGAGTTCCGGCATTCTTTAAAGTTACCAGCCCTTTTACAACACTTGCTAATAGGCACTTGTATGGCACAGCAACGTACTAAGGAATATAAATACCGTCAATGTCAGGGGGGTGGCCCAGCCCGGCCTCCTTCGGCCCCGGACGGCCACAGACGGTCCCCCCCTTGTCCCTTGTTTTAGTGTTTAGTGTAGTTTTAGATAGGTAATTTTTCATAAAATAAATATTTTTGAATTTGTTACTACTTGCATTGGTGTCAGGTTGGTTGCTGAGTGTGTGTCTTCACACATAGTATGCTTCTCAGGTCATCAGTGGTGTGATCCCTGTATGTGTGACTTTGGATGCAACCGGTTACTGGGATGCATGTATAGTGTTAAGTAAACCTTAGCTGTGGTATCTGTTGACTTGCATGGTTGACAGATTACATATAATTTTTTGTGTATGGGCCAAATCTGCTACTTAGCAATCTGCTATTTAGCACTAGATGGCAAGACAGTCCACATGTTTGCAAATTTGCTGGCGTACTTGTGTAGCATTTTGAAAAAATATGTGCCACATGTGGCTGTCACTTTGCCAGCACACCATAATGCAACGAGGTCCCTTTAGTGAACTGGACGTTATAGTGGGGACGGCCGAGAAGATGTTTCATACTGCTAGTGTGTGGTGGAGTTTGCCAAACAGGGAGAGCTTCTATGGGAGTTCACATGCATCTTGTTTAGGAGGAGTCAGAGACCAAGCTGAGCATCAGGTGCGGAGAATGCAGGCACCTTGTCACAGGAGCTTCACAGGGATGGCGCTTGAGAAAGTAATGGATGCTAATATACGTTTGGGTCTGGACCCCAGAATCCTTCAGATGTCCAAGATTGCTCTGCTGCGCGTGTTGGTACCTAGCCATTCAGATCCTGCTCAGTGTGTTCATGCGAATTCAGCTGCTGCTGGACAATATCCCATCTCATACTTAAATGCCCCATACAGGACTATGCTGGCGCTGGGCAGTAGGGTGCAGTGGCATGCAGGTGCTGCACGCATGGTACATGCACATACCTGTGCCAAGGGGGACAGATGTTTATTGGTGCTGTGTAGGTCGTTGTGACTTTACATTTTGACTGCACTGACGGTGGTACCACCTACACAGATTTGGAGTATCCAGCCACAAGACTTCATGGTGCAAGAACATGATCGTGCTGTGCGTTACAGGTATATATGTACTGGGGGCAGGGGGTAACTTGGCACAATATGTGCTCACACCCTGAGGGCTTACCGGCAATTGTGCTAAATAATATAATCACACTGGGAGGGCTCAGGGGCAGTTCTGCTGCACGGGGCTCAGACACACAGGTCTCCCAGGCAGTTTAGCTGCGCCACCCTCTGGTTCCTCACAGCACCCTCAGGTTCACACCTGGCACCATTTTGTTCTTCACACCACCCTCTGGTTCAACTGTGCCACACTCTAGTTCACCACTGCTACCCTCAGGGTCACCACTGCCACCCTCAAGCTCACCACCCACGCAGATTTATTCCTCAACACTGCCACACATCTCCACTTCCAGATCCACACCGACCCCAACACCACCCTCAGACGTACACTCATGTCCAGCACCCCCAGACCACATTGTCAATTCAGCAAATCCCTCGCCTACGTCGCCTGCAACCATGCACTCACCTCCACAGACTACATCCTCCTCGTGGAGCTGACATTCCAGCTCAGGAACAATAACAACACCAACTCCAGAACCCTGTCGGCCACACTAGCCAACCTCAGCCTCAGCAAACTCATCACCCCACCCACCCACCCACCCTTCCACCCACGCCGCTGGTCACACATTGGACACCACCTTCTACACAGGCACCCACGTTACTTCAGTACACACCACCTGTTTCCACAGGACAGTACCGTGCTGCATCCATTCCCCCTTCAATGTACAGTCCACAGACCACCGCACGCAATGGGTAACTCACCACTGCTGGAGGAGAGTGACTGTAGACCAGCTAATCACCACCCTTACCCACAGGCCACACAACAACTCCACCAACTCCAACGCTGCAGGCCGCCACCTCAGGCAGTGTATGTGCAACTGTGACAACACACTTGTGCCACTCAAGGAACCCTGTAACCCCCACACCAGCAGGCCAGCTGCCACCTTCACCAATATGCTGGTGTGTATCCAGAGTTGGATGTCGGAAACAGGAGTGGATATTGGTCACCATATGCACTCCAGACAACCACGCAGACCACAAGGATGCCATACACATACATCTCCACCTCTTGTGATTGGCCAAGGGTTGCTCCTTCGAAGCCTAACTGGATGACAACACACACGGGAGCAAGGGTCTCTTCTGCATCGTAAGGGACCTCTCGGACTCCAGCACCAACACCAACAACAACACCAACAACATGACTCCCTGAGTAGAACAGTGCTACTAACTAGCCATCTTCTTCCACTGCTAGCTCGCTGATATCCATGACAGCTTCAACACGACACCCACCCAAACTATGCCAGGGCCCACCTCCCCTGTGTACACCAGCAGCGCATGCCACCTGACCTCCCAGGCCAATGTCAACAGCAACAAGATACACAAGGTGATGTACTCCATCCACTCACGCTCCCTGTCACACCTATTCCCACACCACGTATATAACATGGCAGATGCTGCTATCTGAGCTGACTACAGTACAAAAACATTTCCATGGCGCTTGGAACACAACGAAATCTACACCCTCTGCAAGTAGCCGAAGCCAGGCCACAAGGACCTCAAGTGCTTCCAGCATTTCTCCCTGCTCCTGTTTCCAGGGCCGATCACTGGGAATTGCTTAACATGCAACTGGCCCAACACCTGGTAGATAACAACATCCTGTACCCATCCCAGTCCTGATTCATACAAGTCCACTGCACCCTGCCAGAACTCATGTCCGCCACTGACGACATCATGAGCCAACTGTGCAACAGCGACACTTCTGCCCTCATCCTCCTGGTGATGTGTCCCTATGCCAGCATGACCAGGGCTCTCCAGGACTTGTTGTACAGTACATGAGGGTATGCAATGTCATGACTTGCATGGGACATGAGTGCCACTGTGCCCATCTACCAGCCCGGCCGGTGGTAGGTGTAACTGCAGGGCAGTGACGTAGGGAGTGGGAGGGGCAGGGTGGGGGGTTGTAATGTATGGATTACGGATTTTGACAGGTAAGTAAACATATAAATTAATAAAACGAATTTCGTTGTGTGCACTGCATCACCAAATGCGATGCAGTGCGCGCAACAAAATTCATTTTATTAATTTATATGTTTACTTACCTGTCAAAGTCCGTAATCCATACATTACAACCCCCCACCCTGCCCCTCCCCCTCCCTACGTCACCGCCCTGCAGTTACACCTACCACCGGCCATGGCTGCCATCCACCCACTTCCACCTGTTCCTGTTTGACACTCACGCTGGTGTTGTTGTGTGACTTCCAGTACAGCAAAATCCGGGCCTGTGACTCCTACAACAGTCTCCTCACTGATGACGTTCGCCACCTGCTCCTCCTGCTCATCCAGCTCCTCCTGTGGAGCTGGTCCACCGCCTCCCGTCGCACTTGCTACCCTTAGGTTTGCTCCCAGTTTCTTTTTTGTTTTGCTTTTCGTATCGTGCCACAGCTTATTACACTCGTCCACTGTCCTCTTGCGCTACCCCACGGCATTGACCCTGGTCATGATGTCCTGCCATATGTCCCTTTTCCTCGCCATGGTGACGGTGGAACTCACAAAGAGTTCCTGCTGGTGTTGCGTCACCTCTTCATCCAGTACCTGGTTCTCATCTGGATTGAACTTTGGGTTCCTCTTCCTCTTACCCTTTCCCTGGGTGTCTGCCTGGCCTTCCTGGGTGTTGTTTCTGTCCTCTGCACTTGTCCCTGGTTTCTCACCATCATTTTCAGTAATTTCCATTGTTAGCAACGTTTTTCGGTTTAGCGGGCATTTTTTCGTCCCGCTAACGTGTTATATGGTAGCCTTGGGCCTATTGGTTTAGCGATAATCATCGCTGATAGGTCCAACGTGAATTTTTTTCACGTTAGCGTGCGACGGGTTAGCGTCGTCACGCTACTTCTATCGCATGCTTTTATCGCATTTCCGGGCAAATATCGCCGCTTAGCGGAGATTTGGTAATACCTCGCTACTGCGGCGATATTCCCATGCGATGTTAGGCGATAAAAATTTTCTCGCTAACTATCGATAGCGATAATTATCGCATGTCATTGGTAATATGCCCCTAAGTGGCCACCCATACAGCACCCTAAAAAGTGGTACCTGTAGATCTAGGACATCAACCTGTAAAGAAAAGGGGAGCATTGAGATTTACTGGAACATTGCGAAAACCTTCTATATCGGTATAGTGTTCAGTTAATAAACCAATGGATTTATGTGATAAAAGGGATGCATCACACTTAGGTGTTTGTGATCATGCACTAGGCGACTTAAAACTAAGTTAAAAAAAGCAACCAAGAATGTACACATGCTATGCGTGTGTGAGAACTCACCCCAGTCGGGTAAGATTAGTGTTTCATTGTGTTCCGGCAGGTATTTGACACTGAATAGTGCAATGTCTTTGAGAGAAAAGTGGGAGATATAAGAGGATGTTTCTATAGAATGGTATTGTACTCTTTGTGGTATAGTTCATTCAAATGCACCCCAGGAGTTGGAGTCAGTGTTAATGAGGAGTGCTCACGTTATGTCGAACCCCCAGTGGCTGCCGCAACCCCCTGAGTTTGAAACTCATACTGCGTGACCACAGTGATAATGCAGTGAGACAAACTCGGGTGCCGTCGGCCGCCATGGGTGTCTGTGGAAACACTCAGCATCTCACAAACATCAAAAAACCAACATCCACGTAAGAGTCCCATTGAACTCGCAAAAGGCTCAACCTCGCTGTCCACAATGCTCTTTGTGCAGCCGCACCCCTCAGGGGATGCCAAGTTGTGCTAAAACATAGGGGCATTATGGTCAGTGTATTATGGCATGAAACAGATGCGAGCAAAGGGGCTCCAAGGTCCAGCCTCCGGCGGTCTCCTTTGGTCCCCATTGCAAGACCTGCTGGGCACTGATGGCAACCCTGCGTCCAGCAGCCAGTCAGATTACTGGACTTCTTTCTCCACCCTGAAACGCGAATGGCTCAAAATAACTTTACATGGGGCCATGATGACCGAATGGGACCATGATGACCGAATATCTGCGGGCTAATATAGCTCTGAACGGATTAATGGTCAGTAATTTTCCGCTCTTATTCCTAGATGATTCGGTTTTAAAAAAAGACTGGTCCCTAGCTGCGTGGACATGCACTAGGGACTGCCCTAGCTGCATGGAAATGCACTAGGGACTGCCCTAGCTGCATGGAAATGCACTAGGGACTGGCTCATCCTCATCATCAATACTGCAAAAAGGATTGCAGGCGCATTGCTAATAAGAATACAGAGTGCAGAAGGGGCAACAAAGGTGACCGTTCAATCCACGGTGTTCAAGACCAAACTTGCAGAGATTGCAGACAACAGGGAGTATCTGATGAAGAAGAAAATATCTAATCTTCATGAAGATATAAACAAGTTTGACAAAGAAAAAGTCTACCCGTACTTAAAAGCAGACAACACTGCACCTGGGGCGACTTGCTCATCAGATGAGAGCTCAAACCCATCAAGGAGAGGCTCCTCTTCCAATAGTGAGTCCAGCAATGGGAGCTGGAGCAACAAAAACCTACGACAAAATACACACCCAGCGTATCCCCCATTTGGACCACCACCATACCAGGGGCCCCAATTCTGGCAGTACCCCATGTACCACCATTGACACCTGCCCTTCTTCCAACAAGGTAACGCACCACCTTTTGTAGACAGAGGTTGGGACAGAGGAAAAGAGTGCATAAGACGCCACCAGAAAAGAGTACAGTGGCAGGAACAACCGACACACTCAGTGGAGACAAGGAGCCAGACAAGAGGGAAGAGAAACTAATAATCAGTCTCTCCTCTAGACCTTTCACTCCCACAGAAGAGGTTGTACTTCAGAAAGGGTTGGGTGTTGTCCCCACCCCCAAAAATGACAAATTTCGTGATACCTGTGACAGAAGTGTGGCTCACCGGGTAGAGGAGGCAGACCCGGACGCAGAGGTCAGACCCGGGACCAGGGTTCAATTCCCGACGCGGCAGGGTCTTGAGCTCAAAAATGTCCACGGGCTCGATATTCTCGCCTCGGCGCCTACTCGAATCATGGGTTCACACTCTGCAACTCTGGGCAATAGCTTGCTTAGTCTCCACAACGGCCCCACCGCGATGGGATGCCTGGCTTTCACCTTGGGGATGCCCAGTAGGGGTATTCTCGCAGGGAAAAGCCAGGACGGGTTCCCAAAGCAAGCGCCTTGAGACCTTACGGTGAAAGGCGCTATATAAGAACGTATGATTTATGATTTATTTACATCAAAAGCTTTTTCCGCAAAAAACGCCTGAAGAGCTATTTCCAAGACAAACCTGTTTTACCCGAGGATGACTCGGGGCTACGTACCCCCTCCACTTTCACACCAAATAGTGGGATGGTACTCCATGAGGTATTGACCTTCAAGGAGGCAGTGCTCAAGGATCTCAAGAGCAGTACAACACCTGCTCCCTTCCACAACTTATCCTTGGATGAACTGGAAGCCATCAGGGCCCTGGCGGATGATCCCTCTATAACCATTAAAAAGGCTGACATGGGTGGAGCTACTGTCATTATATGTACTGTTGACTGTGACACAGAGTGCCTACGACAATTGAGCAACTGGAGATACTATACCCCCATAAGAGAAGACCCAACACCACGACTGACCAGTACCATTTCCACCATGGTCTTTTCAGATGAAACAGAGGGTTGGGTCTCTAAGAAAGAGGCTACTTTCCTCGTCATGAAAAACCAGAAGATCCCGTACTTCTACACTTTGCCCAAAGTTCACAAGGGGGTCTCCTCAGTCCCCGGGAGACCCATTGTCTCAGGGATCAGCTCTATCCTTGAGCCATTGTCTAAGTTCTGCAACCATTTTCTTCAGCCCTTGTTCAGGGCTACTCCTTCATTTGTAAAAGACACCTCAGACGCCCTACTTCTACTTGAGGGGTCCAACATCCAGAGGAGGTGAAGCTGCTGTAACCCTGGATGTTGAGGCCCTATACACCAATATCCTGCAGAGGGCGACCTAGGATGTATTAAGCAGGATGGAGTGGAACTCTTCTACCCCAGTGACTTTTATACTTGAGTGTGCCACCCTAGCCCTTACGGAAAACTTTTTGGAATACAGTAAACAATTGTATCACCAAAAACAGGGCACATCCATGGGGAGCACATTTGCGCTGAGCCTGGCCTGAATGTACATGGCAGCGTTCGAGGAGAGAGGGATTCTTAATTCCAACAACCCTTTTTGCCGAATGTGCTCCTGTGGAACAGATACATCAACGACATCTTGATCCTATGGAAAGGTGATCGTACAAGGTGCGAAGATTTCTGTAAGTGGATGAGTACCTTGAATTCTTACTTAAAGTTCACCAGCACCATTTCTGAAATCGAGTTACCGTTCCTGGATCTGTTGATTAGGTTAGATGGAGGTCATATTACCACTACGCTCTATTGCAAACCCACAGACAAGGATAGTATGTTGCTCTTTAGTAGCCACCACCCAAGAACCCTCAAACCAAACCTACCTTCTGGACAGTTTCTCTGTATTCGAAGGAACTGTAGTTCAGTAACAGACTTCGAAAAGGAGTCCAAAGTCCTGGCCACACACTTACTCACAAGAGAATACCCCTAATGCAACATATCTCTCTCTCTGAAAAGAGCAAGAACAATAACAGAGAAAGCCTGTTAGAGACCAAACAAAAATAACCTTCTGACTCTCTCACGTGTGTGACTACATACACACCTGATTCCAATCGAGTACAAAACATCATCAAAAAACTTTAGGGCATCCTGAACACAAGAGGTCTCACCCTTCCAGTCCCCAGATTTGCCTTTAAATGGATGAGCATTCTCAAAGATAGGCATACTAGACCTAAGATCCAAAATACTAATGTACAGAGTTTTCTATGGGACCTATCACCAGTTAGGGGGCACTACCCTTGCGGCTCACGCACTGTTTGTCCATTTCCAAAAGTGACAAAAGAGAACACATTTGCGACTGGGTTCAAGTGGCAAATCAATAAACATACAAATTGTAACCCGACCAACTATATTTATGTGTTAACGTGCCCGTGCCAACTTTTATATGTAGGGATGACCACCAGACCAGTGAGAACCCGGATCATTCAATCAGTTGGTGTGCCCTAGAAGCATACCACCTAGACGCGAGACTAAGGACACTCTTTTCAGAATCGAACAAAGGTGGGTGCTGCAATTAGCTTCTGACAGAGAGGGCCTGAATGAGGACATTCCATGGGGGGCACTGACTAGATGACAACCTTACTAGACTTCAGCCTTATCACTACATCAGTTTCTGTTGTAATGGTGTTATAGTGATACTGTCCTCAACATTAACACATTTGACACCCTCTCATATTTAACTCAATATTTGTTTGCTGGAAACCTGAGCTAACCCACAGGATCCATGGGGGCACTAACTAGATAACAGCCTGACGTGTTGACATAACCCTACTCTAACCCTTCCGCGTCACAATCCCAGTGGGTGACAGCTTCACCATTATACTAGATAACGGCTTTTACCTGGATCAGGAGGCGAGTTGTTACGAAGTACCAAATTTGCATACACCTACATGCTCACTTTTTTTGAGCCTCTACAGGTACATCCCTTACTGCATCAAGAGTCCACCTCAACTTTCTTGACTCGCTGAGTGGCCAAACACAATACGCCACTTCCAACATGGCACCAGGCATTACCGCGGGTGACGTTCTAGCAGTGCTAGCGTGGATGAGGAAGGATCCGCCCAGAGCGCGAGCCACCGGGAAGTATTACTGAACGGCGCTCGCACCTACCAGTACCTCCCGGAACCGGCAGAGTGAAGGTAGGTCTTTCCTGCCAGCAGCTTGGATAACACAAGTAAGTACAACTACTTGGTTCACAGGCTTTGGACCGGACCGCAGATAGTTTGACTCAGCCCTTGCAGGTCTTGCAGCGGGGACCACGGGAGGTTGGACCGTGGAGCCCCCTCGCTCGCATCTGTTTCGTGCCCTGATACCCTGACCATAACACCCCTGTGTTTTAGCACAATCCGGCGTACACCGAGGGGTGCAGCCGCGCACAGAGCATTGTGGAAAGTAAGTTTGAGCCTTTTGCGAGTCCAATGGGACTCCTTGTTTCCATCTTTTGTGGATGTTGGTTTCTTCATGGTTTTGTGATGCTTAGTGTTTCCACAGACACCCTTGGGGGCCAACGGCACCCAAGTTTGTCTCACTGCCTTATCACCGTGATCATGCAGTATGAGTTCAAATTCAGGGGGTTGCGGCAGCCACTGGGGGTTTGGCATAACGTGAGCACTCCTCATTAACACCGACCCCAACTCCTGGGATGCATTCGCTTTGAACGAACTATACCACAAAGAGTACATTACCATTCTATGGAATCCTGACATAAACATCCACTGATATCTCCCACATCTATCAAGGACACTGCACTATTCACCTGCTGGAACATGAGGAAACAGTAATCTGACCCAATTGGGGTGAGTTCACAAACACACATAGCATGTGTACATTCTTGGTTGCTTTTTTAACTTGGTTTTAAATCGCCTAGTGCATGATCACAAGCACCTAAGTGTGATGCATGCCTTTTAACACGTAAATCCATTGGTTTATTAACTGAGCACTATACCAATATAGAAGGTTTTCGCAATGTTCCAGTAAATCACTATGCTCCTCTTTTTCTTTACAGGCTGATGTCCTAGACCTACGGGTACCAATTGTTAGGGTGCTGTACGGGTGGCCACTTAGTTATTTAATTAGGGACCACCACCAAAAAGTGTAGATAGATCTTGCACCAGTACTGAAGAATTGCCTTCTAATTGCAACAATGGCAAGACTCATGTGGACCTCAACAGCGCATTTCCCTGTGACATTATAACAAGGGGTGCTCAATATTCCCGTTTTCAATCAGGAGAGTGGCCGCATTCATTAAAATAATTTTGGGCGGTCCTCTACCTCCTGTTTTAACCTCACTTTTGTATCTTTCAAATCTACACCCACTAGGGCCCTTACACACACTGCACTTTACGGCAAAGTAAAAAAGACCTCCGCCAAAAGGCCCCAACAAGGGTGCCGATCGGGTATTGCAGCGCCGACCCGATAAGGAGCAGACTTGATGATGAAGCAAGACACCCCGCTGATTGGGAGTGTGAGGGTCCTTTTCAAAAGGAGGAAACCTCCTCCTGCCTCCAGTGAGTACTTCATATCTCACCATTTACACATCAACCAACAGTGTTCATTAGGATTAGCATACCACTCTCTTTTTTGCATTGCACTTGGGCCCGTATGCTGGATCTGGATAAATATAGCCCTTAGTCCCTACTCTATTGTTGAAAAAATAAAGTAAAACAGTCAGAGAAAGCTCATCTAGCTGCTCTATTGTGAAACCAGAGACGACCGAATGTCATTTTAGCTGTTGTATTACTGTTCTTGACAAAAAGACAAGATTATCTAATGAGCATTACAACTGGCGGAACGCCTGATGACCAAAAAGGATGTTTAAAAGAAAGAGATATTGAAGCTCAATAATAACACATCAGAAAGAAGAAAATATACCACAGGGAAATGGGTACAAATCAGGATGGTTGGTGAGTGTTCAACTTCGTTTGTAACTAGCGCAAAAGAAGCTAGATGGAGATAAGGGTGTACTAGCGCATAGGAATGTGAACTTTGCAAAGTTTTTCTAATGCAAACTTTCCATAATTTGCACGAATACTGCAAATAAACAAGATTGCCATCATCCATCCCTTTTCAAATTCACAAGGTAAACAGTTTCAACACTCACAAGAAAATTGGGCTTCAATATTCAGGTCAAATGTTTGCCTCCTGAAATGTATAGGGAGATGGAGGCCCAAATGAAAGTAATCTTATATTCCTGTACCCTGACTCATCATTATACAATTTGGCAAAAGGATTGAGAACTAAAGTTTAATTTAAAAGAAAGTCATGGCTGGAAGATAGACGTTTGCGATCCTTTTATTTCTCAAAGATTATGATCTAGGAGAGAGTTTCTGAAGTGATAATTCCAACAAAATATCAATGACATGCAAACGTTTCTTTTAAGGTGGTTAACACATAGACTAATAGCTGTGAAATTGAGGTGTATATGAAAGTATGTCTCAAAAAAACTAATAGGTATTTGACACATACGCATTTAAACTTTTATTGCCGTAAGTTATGCATGCAGTGGGGTCTCAGAAGTGTGTGCCATTTAGGCCATACTTAATGGATTTCAGTTTTATTAGTGTTTTTTACAGGTCGTATTGATTTAATTAGAGTGAGAACACCATGAGATCTTTACTGGTTGGAGGCGGGGTTTTTCCAGAAAAGCCAGCAGGTTAATAGCATTACAAATAGCAGTTTAGGTGCAAGGGCGTGTTCTTACAATGAACAGGTGCCATTTTCCAGTTTGCTGAGATCAACTTGGAATGTGGCAAGGGTTTGTTGGGCCTCGGTTAGACGGTGGGGAAGGCTGTTGGGTCAGCTGACTGACCTTCTAGTGGGCCCGCTCCCTTCACGGCTCAGCTCTGTCTGGTAGCTCCTACTTCCCTTTTTGCTGCTGCTGACCCCTGGTCAAGAATTTAAGGCCCTCCTCCAGCAGCAGGCTCCTGCCTGCGCCTCTTCCCTGTTGGTCTAGAGGTAGAGTCTCACTGCTCTGCTGCTGCTTTTCTGATTTTTTTGCTTTCTGCCTTTCTGCCTCATGGAGCCCTTGCCAGCCACAGCCTGCAGCTGAACACAGAAATGTGCACCGAGGCTTCATACAGAGAGTCCTCAACAATGATGCCTCCTCTTCAGACCCCGCTGGCTGCCTTGCCCCGCTGATCTCTTACCTTCGCAGACATTTTTCTTCAAAATTTCTTCTAAATCCAAAGGTAAGCAGAGACTGGGTCCAATCCACTTCATGAATCTGAACATCACTACATCACGTTCGGCCATTACTTTCAACGTAGACATGGTCTTGCCTGACTATATGTCTGCATTTGATGCTTTTTGTCTTTTAAGCGCTATTTTTTACTTTAAACTTTAAACATTATTAACTGTGGTAGTACTGATTGGATTGTTTTCGAGGCAAATAATTTATTGAAAACTCCTCTATTTTTCAAAGTTGGTCTGGGATTTTTTGTGTGTTTTGTTTTCTCTTTGTTACTCTTTGTGTGCTGCATAAATACTTTACAGATTGCCTCTAAGTTAAGCCTGACTGCTTTTATGCCAAGTCATCAGAGGTTTAAGCATATGTTAATATAGTGACTTTAGTGGTTTACCAAAGGAGAGTGTAAAGCGGCGGAGGCGGCAACATCTCAAAAGCCAACATCATGTACTTCTCAAATATTAGCAATCAAACTAGGGCTCCCTAAAACGTTTCAAATTGATATATTAGACATGGTCATCTGCGCAGTGAAAGTCTTGAGCCACCTGTGAAAAAAAACTGTGTGATGCTTTTCAAGAGGAGGCTCCTGCTTGCTCCTAAACAGGGTAAAATGTTTACCTTAAATTGTTTGTGAACACTTCCTATGTTGGTTGACACTGATATTTAGTAATAAGTGAAGGAGCCTGATAATTTTTCATTAACTTAGAATATACTCAATAATCATTCTTGAGTAATTAAGATTGCAGAATAAACTTGAACTGCAAAGAGGATTGTTTCTATGTTTTTCTTCTTGTTTGATTATTGGTTGGTCCACTCCATTTTAAGTAGGAAGCCTCTGAAGAAGAGACTCCTGCTTGAAATGCATTGAGGGCAATTTCAAACATGAGAAAAAAGGAAACTCTTGAAGACAGATGACGTCAGACTCATTCAGGGAAATGGTAGAGTTTATTCAGAGCACAGCCAAAGAGGTCACCCCACCAGCTGACCAACGCTCCAATTGACTTCCACAGAATCTTTAATAAATAATCTAGAATGCGTACAAGCATTCTACATGCATAAACACAAAAGTGAGATAACACATTTACAGCATACCTTCCTCCTTTAGGGAAAATAAATGGATGACCACATTAAAAGTCTACAATGACATATCATAAGTAATAACAACTAAAAGTAAAACTTATTAAAAGATGTTATGAGTGTACGACAGGAAAAAATATAAAAATTACCAAACAGTAATCATTTAAATAGGCTGGTGGTCTGTGACATCTTGGAATCCTGGAGTCAAGAAACACAGGAGCATCCTGAAGGTGAAAAGGAATAATAGAGTTGGTTTGTACATCACTAGAATCAGAAGCATCACCACCACCTACATTTTGCCTATTTGATGAACTCAATGACAAATTGGAATCTTCTGATGTAGTATACATGTAGCCACTACTCCCACTGTTAGCAGAAAAAGAGTGAATTGCATCATTAGAAACAATATACCTTTTTTGATATAAAGCCACACGGCGATTATTCAATTTCTCACCATTAGTTAAGACTATGTAATGAGGAAATACTTCTTTGACACAAAACGGACCTTTGAATTTAGACAAACCTCTGGAAATTCTTCCTGATTTTATTTTAACAAGATCCCCTTTTGAGATGTGCGTTGAGACACTACCATTGGTATTAAATGTGGTTGCGGAATTGCAATCGTTATGACCTCCATGTGAGACCCACTCTTTAATCCAAGAAGGAGTAAGTTTGGTACCAAGAGATTTTCCACGCATTATTTCATTTTTTTTTTCTCATTTTTTTATTGCTTACGAGCAGACAAGGCAAAAAGTACATTAAATCATCAATACATTTGTACATTAAATCATTAATACACATGTGAACGAACATAAATGTAAGGGGCAGTGAAGAGAAATAGAACTTAAAATAAGTAATCAAAATGAAAAAGGAAAGATATACAAAGAAATTGGTACCCTAATACAAATTGTTCCATTAATAAAAGAGAAAAGAGAGTTGTAGAAGTTTCTTTCAATAGTCATCCAAGAAATGTTATGCTAATGGCAATAAGTATCAATTCATTAAAGCATAATAAAAACATAGTATTTGTCTTTACTCAGAAAAGGAGAAATGTAGCATCATTGTTCCAAAAAAGTACCCCAGTTTTTTTCATGTTTGTTTAATGAGCGAGTTCCCCTGATCTTTGCTAAAGCTAGTTCCATTGAGTGAATCTCAGTTACGAGCGCCCACCAATCCCAAACCGTGGGTGATTCAGAGCAGGTCCAGGCTCTAGCCAGAGTTAGCTTAGCACATAGTAGCAAAAAGAGGGTACAAAGTTCCCCGGGAAGAGTGACGGAACAGAGGAGAGTGTGTGCTAGTGAGAGGGGGGAATCCCCTAGTTGGAACTAAAACCCTCACACACCCAGCAAGCTAGGTGTCATGCTTCATCAAATTAGCTTAGCACATGACATAAGTATTGTGGCCAAGGCTGCATGTGGTATAGAAGCAGGATAGGTGTCTAACAAAACAGAAGCTGCCGTAAGGGTAGGCAACTGGATTTGTTTCGTTTTCAAAACCGTCTGAATATCGAGCAAAAAGACCTTAAGATTGGGACAGGAAAACAGCATGTGTGCCAAATCTGCTGCATCAGCGTGGCATTTAGGGCATTTTGTACGATCGCTGTAGGAATTATTGGGAGACCATTTCGAGATTATTTCAGGAGTGTAATATAGCATGCAGGTCGTTCTGAATTGTTGAAGCCTTAGGTTCGATGAGCGTACGCGTTTATTAATATTTGTTAAGGAGCACTCTATCTGTTTAGGTGTAATGTTTGAGTCCAACAGTCTGCTCCATTTATCAGCCAATTTTACACAATCGTTTGATTTAAAGCCAATTAGAAGTCTGTAGGCTTGACTTATTACTGAATTGTTTTTTAAAGAATATAAGCAGGTCCAAATATCACAGTCAAAAACTTCCAGAATTCGCTTTTTATTAATTAGATAGTCATGTAACTGTAAATGTTTGTACCTCATGTTTTCAGATAGGTCATATACCAATTTCGAAGTGTTGAAGTCTAAAAATCCTTGTGTACCGTATAGATCCCCTAAAACAGTAATTCCGGACCTAGACCAGCAATGTGCGATGTTGTCGTGAAAGATACTAGGAAGGCCCAGATTGCCCCACAGCGGTAACTTTGAGTGAAAAAAACTAGTTTTACAAAAGGTTAGTATATTCCCCCAAATCTTTGTGATATCCCTTGCGGTCTTAAATCTAACCCTTTTGTAGTAATTGGGATCGATTGTTCTAAACAAAAACATGTTTGAATCGGATTTTAACATAAAAGAGTGGAAGAATAATGTCCCTCCTGTATTGAGTAAGGAGCGAAGGCGAGCAACAAAAGCGGACCAAAAATACATTTTAAAATCAGGAAAATTAAGCCCTCCCTCATTTATATTATTTTTCATGAGATTCAATGACCTTCTCGCTTTTTTATAGCCCCAGATAAAGCTGCTAAGTGCTCCATCAAGTTTCTGAAAGAACTGGTTGTTTAGCGCCAATGGAATAGATCGAAATAAATACACATATTTGGGCAATACCTTCATTTTGATTAGATTTATTCTACCTATTAGGTTCGAGGGTAGTCTATGCCATTTATTTAATGATAGAATAGTGAGTTTGGTTAGTTTGTTGTAATTTATATTATTGATTTCTTGTAATTTAGCCGTTATTTTGATCCCTAAGTAAGTAGCAATTTTACAGATCTCAGGTACTATCACCGTTGGGGTATAATTAGCTATAACTTGTGTCTTTTGTAAATTAAGGTCTCCATTAGGATGACGGGCGGACATTGTCCGCCCGCCACCCTATCGTAGAACTGGACCGCCCGCCATAAGGGCCGGGGTCCCGTGGGGGGAATTAGGATGTGCCCGCCACAGTGGCGGGCACATCCTGTAGTTTTAGCATTGTGCCGGGCGGTGCACTCTGCACCGCCCGCCACAATGTGAAAAATGCTTTTTTGCATTTGCATATGCAAAGCGGCAGGCACCGCGCGGTGCCTGCCGCTTTGCATATGCAAATGTGGGGGGGTACCATGGGTACCCCCCATGTGCCCCCCGACAGTGGTGGCAACCTGGGGGCCCTGCAGGGGAGGTCAGCCCCCCGTAACTAATGCCGGCCGTTGGATTATCATACAGTGCCTGTATGCTCTGCAGAAATTGTCCCCCAAACCCCATTTTGGACAATGTGCACCAGAGATAGTCCCATCCCACTCGGTCGAAGGCCTTCTCTGCGTCTAAAAGAATCATACCGAGTGGGGTGGATTCAGTCTCTGCTACATCAAATGCGGTGATAGCCATATTAACGTGTGTTGTGGTGTCCCTCCCCGTTATAAACCCATGTTGCTGCGGGTTAATAATCTGGGGAATAATAGGGGCTAATCTTAGTGCTATAATTTTTGCGAAAATTTTGGCATCTGTGTTTATCAGAGAAATAGGGCGATATGACCCTCTTTCTGCTTTCGGCTTGTCTTTTTTCAGAAAAAATATAATTTTCGCCCTGTTCCAAGATTTAGGGGCTTTTCCATTTAAGCCTACAAATTGAATAACTTTCATAAAAAATGTTCTAGCTCCTCTGAGCATGATTTGTATATCTCAAGAGGTATTGTGTCTTCCCCTGCTGATTTACCTACGGGTAATAAAGCCATGGCTTGATGTAATTCTGTCATAGTTATATCGTCAGACAATCGCTCCAGCTCTTGAGTGTTCTGAATGTTTATAAGATGCTCTTCAACATATTCCTGTATGTCTTCTAGATTGGGCTCAGTTTCTGGAGTGTATAAGGTTCTATAGAAGTCAGCGAATTGTTCCAATATGTCTTGTGGCTTGTTATAAATCTTATTGCCGCCCCCCGAATATTTGTGATTGTAGAGTCTGCTCTATCCTCGGCAACTTTATAGGCCAAGATTTTCCCGATTTTGGCCCCCCCCCTCGTACTGTGTTATTTTAAACTTATGTATATTATTAATGCTTTCCTGTATAAACCTAGTCTTCGCCTCATTTTTTAATAAACCAAGTTTAAGGCCAATATCAATAGTCGTTGGTAAATTTAATCGAAGTGCTGAGGACAGTAGCTCTTCTTGGGTAGTTATTTTTGAAATCAGCCTGTCATTATGTTTTTTACGTTCCAGATTTTGTCTAATAACGTAGGCCTGGGTGAATCCCCTTATACTTGCTTTGCAAGCATCCCATACCATACAGAGTGTAGCTGTTTTTAAATTGAAGTCTATGAATTCTTTGATATGTGCTTTTAGTTGCGTCATGTAAAGTGTATCTGAAACTAAGTATCTGGGGAAGGAAAATGACCTGGGAGGAGCCCTAGTGTATGCAGTTGTGAAAGTCAGCATTATTGCGTTGTGGTCAGAGGAGATACGGGGGCTTGAAGCCATAGAGCTGACTTTCAATAGGTTGTCACTTATTAGTGCCATGTCTAATCTTGAACACATTTTATGGGGCGCAGAGTAGTACGTATAACCCGGTGTTTTTGGGTACAAATATCGCCAAGCATCTTTGATATTATGGATGCGGCATAAGTCAAGAATGGACGACCTAGTTTTGTGCATCCTTTGATGACTGCCAGGTCTGGTCGTGTCTATTCTGTAATCCATGATACAGTTAAAATCCCCCATGATAATAAGTTCCCCCTCCCAGTCCAAGAGTTTGATATTCAGTTGGTCAAAAAGAGTAGGCTCATCTATGTTAGAGCCGTAAACCCCGCACATAACGTATTTGTTGTTCTCGAAACTAATCTGCGCAGCGGCCCACCTACCACCCTTACCACTAGAAGTTTGTATTACTTCAGCTCTAAATCGTTTGTCCTTAAGAATAGCAACCCCTCTTGTAGGGTGCCCAAAAGTGGAGCAAGCTATGATGTCGTATCCCAATTGATTAAGTATCTTCTTATCCTTCCCTGCAATATGTGTTTCAGATAACCGAGCAACATGAGGGTTATGCAATTTTAATTCTTCTTTTATCAAACACCTTTTATTCTTGCTGTTGAGCCCCGCTACATTCCAGGCTAAGCATTTAATTTCATACATTTAAAAGTAAGAAATAAACCTCAAGCCTATCACTGGGTGTCCAAAGTGTCCATGTGTCCCAGTGGGTTTCCAAGTTCTGATGCCAATGATACACCAAACAAAAAAAGAAAAAAATTAGAGTAACCTCGCTACAATCTGCCCTGTCAACCTGTAAGCAACTTTTCCTAAATTTCTTCCCCCCCCCCAACCCCCCATCTTACGGAGAAAATCGCCCTTCCACCCCCCTCCCCCCTAGCTCTTACCCCGGCCGGGGAAGAGCCACCCTTCTGCATCTGCTGCCGTTGGAGAGGCAGCCTGAGTAGCAAGACACCTCAAGAGGCCCCCACCCTCCCTCTATCTTGACAATTTTATGGGTTAATGTAGAAAATAAGCAAACTGCACACTTTTCAAGTTCATAATAAATCATAAGTTTTAAAGAAACCCCCAGTGCAGTAAAGTTTCCTAGATGCAAAAAAGTTCCAGTAAGAGTTAGCATTTAACGCATGCTAATACAGCTAATTCTTTGGGTTTGTTTTAAATCTTGCTCTTCTCCGCACTGATATCGGCTAGAAATGCTTCTGCTTCTTTTGCGTTTGTGAAAAAGTGAGTGCGCCCATTTTTAATGACCTTGAGACGGGCAGGTTCTTGAAGGAATGCTTGGCCTCCGCTAGATTTAATTGGGTCTATCAGCTCAAGCAGCATCCATCGTCTGTCCATTGTTTCTTTGATTAGATCAGAGCGAGCAAAAATTGAGAGTTCGCCCATAGATACAGGGGAATTAGGAAGAGCTCTCTGCCAAACAGCCTGGGGTAATAAAAAATTGCCCAAAAAAATTAGAAAAGGGCGTGGGAAGTGATTCTCCCTGTTTCTCTGAACCAGAGGAAGACGGCGAGCTCGCTGAATTTGCGAATCCCAATCCCAGTCCGCTAGGTCTGGGAATACTTTCTGGAACAACCCCACTAGGTAAGCCCTAGGATCTGAGCCTTCTGATCCCTCCGGTATACCAAAGAGTCTAAGATTAGACCGTCTCTGACGGTTCTCCAAATCTTCCACCTTCTGTTGAAGCGCGGAAAGTTGAGTCTCATGTTTGTCAACTCTAAGCGTAGTTTTCGTACTTGTTTCCTCCATCTCTACCACCCGTTGTTGCAGTTCATCAATATCTTTTGATATCCCTCCAAATTTGGTGGTAAATTCAAGTAAGGAGGATTGTACTTTGCTGTTGTCTTCTCTTAGTTGTAGATAATGTTCCTGCGCTTCAGCCCGTTGATTACTCAGTAATTGGAGTATTATATCTAATGGAGAAGAATCGGTCGGTTCTGGTCTTTGATTGTGTCCCTTTTTAGAGTCATTCAAATATTTATCTATCTCTGAAGTGACTGGAGGAGATGTTGAAAATAGAGAAGAGCCCACAGGGGAGGAAGGGGTGGCATCTATCATCGAGGTAGTGGCTATTACGTCGAATTGTAGACTATTGGCTTCTGTTATATGTGATTCAGCAGTGAGCTCATACAGCGCTTGATCAGTTAATCCGTCCAGTGGCTGTGATTGTGACGGATTGGATAAATTAGATGAATTAGATATAGCACTGTTTTCCAAAGTAGTGGGGCTGACGGTGATGCAGGGCACTTCTGTTGCGGTCATTATCTCTGTGGGGCTAGCTCCAGATAGTCTCAATGTCATGTTTTTGACTAATCCTTTAGCCTCAATCCATTTTCTCAGTGGGCTTTTGTCCAAAAAGTTTTTTTTCATGGTTTGTTTGCTATTTGCAATAGGCCGGTTTACTAAGGTGCCGGCCTTGCCGCTTTTCTTTGTTTTAGGCTTATTTTTGTGTTTACACCCTCTCTTTGTTCGCACTTTAGTCAGAATATCTAAGTGGTCGTCCTTCTCTCGCTTCTCAACCAATTCGTCATCTGTTTCGGAGTCCAAATCTTCGAAGGAGCCTTGCTCTATCAATTCAGTAGGCTCAGTAGATTCTATGCGATCCATGAGTTCTACTAATTCAGTAGTTTTTAGAGGTTTTATGGGCGCCACATTATCTTCCACTGATTCCACTGATCCTTCCCCCTCAGCGTCAGGGTGAGTAATAGATGGTTCAATAGATATAAATGAGCCTGCGCTGTCAGCGTTTGCCCCTCCTGTGGGAATCTGTGTATCTGTGTTTAAATCAGGACATGAGTTACCCAGCATTCCAGCAACTTTAGTGTCAGCTTTGGTAGCTTTAATAGCGGCTGATACATTAGTCTGTGAAGTTGACAGTTCAGTTGAAGAGCTATTATATGTATCTTCAGAAGCCACAGGGGAGCTACTCTGTAGTGTTACCCCTAATTTTTGTATTGTAGTGTATGAGCCCGGAGGTAAATTGAAAGGTCTCTGTACCTGTTTGTCAGTATCACCATTCTCCCGGTCCGGACCTCCCATCGTGTCGGGCGCAGACTCTGCTTCCTTCAACTCTGCTGAGGAGGAAGGTTTTTTCTTTTCTTTTTTTGTCTCCGTTCGACGCAGGACAGCGGGCGTTTTCCAGTGTAGTGTTGCCCCCGAGGCTGTAGTGGCAGAAAGAGATGTTACTGCAGCCGTGGCTGCCACCAAAGCTTGTGAGGCTGTGGCAGGGGGAGGAAGAGAAGGTGCGGCGGCTCCAGCCGGCTGCCTGCTATTCCGCGTTGCCCGTGGAGGGTTCTTCGGTGACATCCTTCTCGGCCACCAGGTGTGCGATGCACGAAAATTGAGGCTGAACCAGCCGTGCCCCGAGATCCCCAGCAGGCTGTGGATCGTCCGCCGGAAGAGCTTGGCTGTGTCTGGAAGCCGAAGCATCGATGAAAGAACGCCACCGATATTACTGATTGGAGTTATTTTTCTGAAGCCGTCAGCAAGTTTTGTCCTTTACTTGCAAGAGCGCCTGTTCGTTTTCTGAAGTCGAAGCGTGAAGTTTTCGGCGTTAATACTGCATCGAATGCTGCTGCAGACGTTACTCCATAGAGGGAAGAGAGGTGACCTCCAGGTGAGCTACTCGGCGCAGATCCTCACTCCGCCATCTTGGATCCGCGTTGTCACGCATTATTTCATAAGGTGACTTTTAGCTATCACCGTGTACAGTAGTGCGAGATGGCCAGACCATATCACAGACCATGTCATGATTGAAATTGCCACTAGAACAAGACATTTGAATTATTCCTTTGACTAATCTGTTAGTTCTCTCACACAAACCATTACTCTGTGGGTTGTAAAGAGATGCGCGATGATGTTTGACACCACAATTTGACAAGAATGAACGCATGTTGTGAGAGACCAATTGTGTGCTATTGTCTGTGACAAGTACATTAGGGTAGTCCTAGACCTGAAATAGTTTTTCAAGAAACCTATGGTAGTAGCAGTAGTAATATCTTTTACAAAACTGACAGTAAGCCATTTGGAAAATAGGTCAACACATACAATTGCAAATTGTTGACTAGAAGGAAGTTCTTCCATAGGTCCAATAAAATGTAAAGAAATACTATGCCATGGACTTCAAGGATTTGCTAGATGGCCAGAGGATGACCCAACAGCAATTTTAAGTCTCTTTTCACCTTCTTTGCAAGAAGAACACTTTTCAATCCAGGAAGAGACTTGAGAGTCTAAACCCGGCCACCAGAAATTGGCTTTTAATCTGCGCTGAGTCAAAGTTTGACCTAAATGGCCTTCATGAGCGATATTAATTATTTTAGATCTCAAGCTAGCAGGAGGAATGACCTTATCACCTCACATTAAAACATTGTTACCACAAATAGATAATTCATCCAGAATTTTTAAGAAAGGATGAGTAGCGATGTGTACACAACTTTTTCTTCTAGAACCCAATTTAATAAGAAGGATAACTTCCTTGAGAACGTGATCATTGGCCATGGCTTCACACCATTCTTCATGAGTGAAAGAACATTCATTAACTTCAAGAACATCTTGAATAGAAGCAACAGATTCCAGATTCTTCATCATTCTCAATGCTGAAAGATTTATCATCAAGATCCTCCCACTTAACTGATCCGCTTGAACATTACGCCAAACTTGTACATGTGAGATTTCATACTGGTAATCTTGAGGGTTAGAAGCTAATCTAGCTAGCCTTGGAGAAGTCTATTAACCCCAAGAAAGACCTGAGTTGATCTTTATCTGACGGACATGGAGCTGCGTGAATACCTTCCAAAAGACTTTTCTTGGGCTTCACTCCTAAAACTGTTATTTTGTGACCAAGATATTCAATTCTTTCAACTCGAAAGGAACATTTGTCCTTACGAAGAGTTAGACCAGCATCAGAGATTCTGCTGAGAACATTTTCTAGAACAGCATTGTGATCATCAACAGAGTCTCCGAAGACAAAAATGTTATCCTGAAAGTAAACTGCTTTTTGAATCCCTGTGAAAATTTCAGTGACCATTCTTTGAAATAGACTAGCAGCCGAAATTAGACTAAAAGGAAGACGTGTAACCTGAAAAGTACCCTCTGTAGTTATGAAAGCAGTGAGATGCTTAGAGTCATCATGGAGTCTAATCTGGTGATAAGCACTCTTTAGGTCTAATTTTGAGAAGTACTTAGCACCTTGTAACGTAGATATTAACTCATTTATATTTGGTAGAGGAAAGGTATCTGCCACAACACACTTGTTTAGTGACCTTAAATCTACACAAAATCTCAATTTTCCATCCGATTTCTTGGTGATAACAACCGGAGATACCCAAGATGATGCCTCAAACGGTTCTATCACACCACTCTGTAACATCTCGTTTCATAAAGACTTAACATCATCCCTCACTGAAAGAGTTATTCTTCTAAGTTTGTGTTGCATAGGTATACAATTATCCTTCAGTTGAATAACATGAGAATATCCTTTGAGTTCACCTAACTCATCTTTAAACACATTTCTGAACTTTCTCAATATTTCGTCTAAGGATTGGTCATCCACAACCATGACTTGTGACGGTGCCCTGGGATTGATAATTATGTATAGATCATATTGATGAACTCATACTAGAATGGGAGGTCCATCAACAGAAACGTAAACTTTACCATAAATTACTCTTTTTTAAAATAGGATGTTAGATTCAAAATAGCCTAAGACGTCTATTGTCTCCCCTTGATACCCTGTTGGGTTAATATCACTCTTCAATAATGATTTATTCCCCCAATGTTCATGTAACACAGATTGTGGAATGATGGTGTATCTAGAGCCTGTCTACCATAAGGGAGACTTCATGACTATCAATTGTGAATAAGGCCTTTGGTCTGTTCAGTCTCTTATCATTCTCTGAAACAACATCAACATTATCAATAACTTATATTTTGTCCTTTTGTTTTCTAATTTCTCCAGGAGAATCTTGAACTACCGCCACCTTTGGGCAGATCTTAGTTTTGCACATTTTTGAAAAATGTCCCAATCTGCCACATTTCAAGCACTCTTTGTTGGACGTGAAGCAGCATCTTGACTCAGCTGTGTGGCCATTACGGCCACAAAGTGAACAAACTGAACTTTTTTTGTTGCTGGACTTAATTTTATTTCTTACTACAACCACAGATTCTTCATCATCTGAATTGCATTCCCTTTTTTTTAAAAAGTTTTTATCGGTTTGGCACAGAACATTGGTGAGACAATCAGCATGTATCTATTCAAAGGTTACTCTAAGTTTGAATCGATCTCAACATAAATTCTCATCTTCCCCCATCCCACCCCAGCGGTTCATATTATGAGCCTAGGGGCCCGATGTAGGTAGCCCTTTACCGATCGGAATCGGCCGAAAATACCGATTTTCGGCCGTTTCCGACCGGTAAAGGGCTATCGAGATGTAGGGGCACATTTTCGGTAATTTTACCGATTCGTTATCATTTCCGAATCGGTAAAGTTACCTAATCGGTAATATTTACCGATTCGGTAATGATAACGATTCGGTAGAACTACCGAAAATGCTATGTAGGTAGCCAATGTTCCATCAGCACATGGCCTACAGAATCGGTATTTTACCATGGAATACAAATCCATGGTAAAAAACCGATTCCTGTGCACATGCACATCTGTGCATGTACACATGTGCCATGTGACAGACAGACGTGCCCTTAGGGCATGTCTGTGTGCCACATTGCACACATGCCCGTTTTGGGGGTGCTAGAGGGTGTCAAAGTGACACCCCCTGCACCCTTGTGAATTCTTTAATTACCGATTCGGTAAATACCGAATCGGTAATGCCTAATCATTCCTATGGGCTTCAAAGCCCATAGGAATGAATGGGCATTACCGATTCGGTATTTACCGAATCGGTAATTAAAGAATTGTTAAGGATTCGGTAACGAATCCAGATGTTGGGACCTACATCCCATTTACCGATTTTGGAATACCGAATCGGTAGGATTCGGTATTTCAAAATCGGTAAATGGGATTTACCTACATCGGGCCCTAAGTGTGTTGCATTCCCTTTTTAAACTTTTTCAGAGACCTCTGATACTTCTTGATGAGTGCTGGATTTATTTTGTAATTCTTTCATGCAACTCTCTGATTCCTCAATGACTTTCGTCAAGTCAATTGCCACTTTTAAAGTTGGATTCTTGGCAGCCTATAATCTCTCTTGAATTTTTTTGTTATTACATTGCATTATTAGTTGATCTCTGATTAATTGATCACACATAGCACCAAATTTGCACTTAACTCAAAGTTCTCTTAAGCGAGCGACAAAGTCATCAATTGATTCTTCACTCCGTTGATGGTGTGTGTAAAATTTATAGCGATTCATCACTAAATTTTCTTCTTTTGAGAAACGTGTCTCTAACCTACAAATAGCTTCCTTATATTTATCAGGTAGAGGGCGATAATTGGCTTGTAATGCAGGAGGAAGAAATCTGAAGATTCGCTGACCTCCTTTGCCAAGAGTGCTAAGAAGTAATGTTTTTTTACGCTTCCCTGAGTGCATCAAGATAGTTATCAAAAATAATGATCCAGTCTTCCCATGTGATAGAAGGAGTGCCAGGTTCATTTAAAAATGGAGGGGGAAGCGTGACTGTAATTTGTTGAGACATAGCTTAAAAGTTGCGGTGGCGTAAGTCAAAAGATAAACCTTTTATAATAAAGTTTGCCTAAATAGTTGTTGATGAATGGTGTTGACAGTAAGGTAATTTAAACAATAAACAAACTACATAATAATAATGGTTGGTGCCAATAAATGTGGTGCTGTAATGTGACTCTGGGAAAGAAGAAAAAAAAACGTGCTATGTGACAATGTGTATATCTTGAGATTGTTAATACGCACAACAATTTTAGAATAAAGGTGTCACTGTAACACAAAAGAGTAATTATACAATAGAGAAGATGTGCACATCAAAAGTAATCATACATTTGGACAGGCGTGCGCATCACCTTTGGAGAGAAAAATATGTGTTGAACAATTGATCTGTCAAAGTCACACAGGTGTGCGCATCATCGTTATTGAGACATGTGAAGGGATGTTATTATTTTCACTCTAACCGCGATGTACTACTTGCTGTAGTTAGGCAATACACAATTATTCTGTTAATGTCACACATGTGTGGCATCACCGTAGTTAGGTCGTGTGAAACGCTGTTAATTATTTTACTCCAAGCGCGTTGCCCTACTCGTTGTAGCTAGGCAACACTCAAATTATTCTGTTATTGTCATGCAGGTGTGCGCATCACCGTAGTTAAGTCGTGTGAAGCACTGTTAATTATTTTGCTCCAAGCGCGAAGTGCTACTTGATGTAACTAGGCAACACTCAAAACATATGAGGATAAAGATGGCCGCGACGTAAATGCGTGTTACAAGTTCACGCTGGTTAGACTTTAAACGCAGGGTCGCTATTATGAAAGTCTACCTTCTTGCGTTTTGTCTCCTTCAACGTTGCTAAGCAACAAAGACAAAGCCCATGACAACGCGCTGAATGACACGTGAAGACCAGTCAGAGGCGTGATGAGCAACAGTGACGTATGAGGGCACTCATGCACTGTAGAGACGTACAGTTGATACGAGTGACATCAGCCGGCTCTTCGTCAAAGAAATTCAGCTCGTTTATCACCCTTTTTTTCGTGCTGAGTACTGTAGCGGGGTGAAGAGATGCGAAGACTGAGGCGTATATGCAGAAACAGGAGGGCTGCGTGGATTCGATGTGCGGGCGACTCTCGGAGGCTGTAAATGGCAGAGTTGGATTGAAGAGGTAAAATTCCTGATCTTCAGAGGTCAGCTGCAGTACAGGATCATCGCCAAAATTGTTGAAGATAGATGACGCCAGGCTCATTCAGGTAAATGGTAGAGTTTATTCAGAGCACAGCCAAAGAGGTCACCCCACCAGCTGACCAACTCTCAAACTGACTCCCACAGAATCTTTAATAAAAACCTAAAATGCATAAAAGCATTCTGCATGCATAAACACAAGAGAGATAAAACATTTACAACAGAAACCAATCATGCTCTATACAAGTACTCATAGAACTCACAAAATCATCAGTGAGGAGGAATGTATTAATTCTGTATAATGATCATTAAATATGCATATTTGAACAACTGTATTGTAAACAGATTGAATGAGATGATATCTGTCTCAGAAGTGTCTGACTGAATGGTTTATCAAGTGACGATAACACTTACATTCTACATTTTGAATGCCCAAGCACCAGACAAGCACAATTGAAGGTATGCCATGTTTTTGGGACAGAAATACATCAAGCAGAAAACCCCTAGTAAATATCAAGGAGTGATCATACCTCATGACTTGGGGGTAGATGCCGTCTGTGCATATTTTCCTTGATTCAAATCCATGTTTTCATGGTAAATATATATTGATTCTCAAAAGCCAGTAGATTCTGTTTGCTTTGGGTTCCAAATTGTGGGGTCAATCGACCCTTTGACCCCACCAGGTAGGTCGCTCCCCCTCCGCACAGCACCGCCTGTGTTTCCCCTGACTCAGCTGCTGCTGCTGAGGAAGTTCGAGGCCCTCCACCACCCGCAGGCTACCACCTGCGCTTCATCCCTGGTGGCCGTTGGTAGGTCTTAGGCTTGTTTGTCATTGTCATTCCATTGTATTGCACTCTCTTGGTGTTTGTGACTGTTGTTGTCTGTCTCCCCTTCATTGCCTCTGTGATTCTGTGCCTTTTTTTTCTTCTCCCTCTGTCCCTTTTGCTGCCCCCGTGATTCTGTGCCTTTTTTCTCCTTCTGTCCCCTTCGCTGCCCCCGTGATTCTGTGTATTTTATCTCCTTCTGTCCCCATCGCTGCCTCCGTGATTCTGGGCCTTTTTCTCCCTCTGTCCCCTATGCTGCCACCGTGACTCTGTGCATTTTTCTCCTTCTGTCCCCTTTGCTTCCCCCGTGATTCTGTGCTTTGGTCTCCTTCTGTCCCCTCCGTTGCCCCCGGAATTCTGTGCCCTTGCTTCTGTCCCGCCGCTGCGTCCCCCACAGCCCCACCCCTCTGACTGTCCATTCGCTGCCCCCGCCTCCCAGCTGCTTCTCCCTCCCACCTACTCATATATGGTGGCTGCTACACCTAAGGCAAGCCCGTCTGAGCCCGTCCGGGCCAGCGCTAGAACCCCTGGCCCCCGTGCCCACCACGGCGACCGCTGCCGATAGGATGCAATCACACTGCACGCCCTCAACACCAGACGGACCCACACCTGAATCAAGGGCCCACCGAAACGCACACATGGTCACTTCACCTGCCAGAACTGCAGCCACACCAGCAGGGGCGGCCTTAGGCATGTGCAACTGTGCACCTGCACAGGGCCGCAAACCCCAGGGGCCGCCACGCCAATACTGTAGGCTTGTGGTGACTCTGCCTAAGTGTGAGAAATGATGACGTCGTATGTTCACACCAATTATATTTTGGCTCCTCAACCGGCACTGGCGTTTTCTAAATCCTGAGCTATGGCCGGCATTGTAAGGTAAGCGAGCTTGCTGCTCAATACCCCCTTCTTCATTTGTCCTACACTGCGCCAGACAAGGCACACACCCATAGCTACCAATTATTTTTGCTGCACGATACCGTGGGTGTCCCGTCTGAGGATTATACGATGGCCTACCGCCCCCACCTCAGACATTTATCAGGAGGCGTTCGCCGCCCGCCTTTAAATAACAGCATGTGCCCATTTTTGTAAACCTTTGCCGGGCGGGGAAATTTGTCTAACTCAGGAGGCCTCTTCCCTGCATACAATGACCATTCTTGACTGTGTAACGTGCTATGTGACAATGTGTATATCTTGAGATTGTTAATACGCACAACAATTTTAGAATAAAGGTGTCACTGTAACACAAAAGAGTAATTATACAATAGAGAAGATGTGCACATCAAAAGTAATCATACATTTGGACAGGCGTGCGCATCACCTTTGGAGAGAAAAATATGTGTTGAACAATTGATTTGTCAAAGTCACACAGGTGTGCGCATCATCGTTATTGAGACATGTGAAGCGATGTTATTATTTTCACTCTAACCGCGATGTACTACTTGCTGTAGTTAGGCAATACACAATTATTCTGTTAATGTCATGCATGTGTGGCATCACCGTAGTTAGGTCGTGTGAAACGCTGTTAATTATTTTACTCCAAGCGCGTTGCGCTACTCGTTGTGCTAGGCAACACTCAAATTATTCTGTTATTGTCATGCAGGTGTGCGCATCACCGTAGTTAAGTCGTGTGAAGCACTGTTAATTATTTTGCTCCAAGCGCGAAGTGCTACTTGTTGTAACTAGGCAACACTCAAAACATATGAGGATAAAGATGGCCGCGACGTAAATGCGTGTTGCAAGTTCACGCTGGTTAGACTTTAAACGCAGGGTCGCTATTATGAAAGTCTACGCTCTTGCGTTTTGTCTCCTTCAACGTTGCTAAGCAACAAAGACAAAGCCCATGACAACGCGCTGAATGACACGTGAAGACCAGTCAGAGGCGTGATGAGCAACAGTGACGTATGAGGGCACGCATGCACTGTAGAGACTTACAGTTGATACGAGTGACGTCAGCCGGCTCTTCGTCAAAGAAATTCAGCTCGTTTATCACCCTTTTTTTCGTGCTGAGTACTGTAGCGGGGTGAAGAGATGCGAAGACTAAGGCGTATATGCACAAACAGGAGGGCTGCGTGGATTCAATGTGCGGGCGACTCTCGGAGGCTGTAAATGGCAGAGTTGGATTGAAGAGGTAAAATTCCTGATCTTCAGAGGTCAGCTGCAGTACAGGATCATCGCCAAAATTGTTGAAGATAGATGACGCCAGGCTCATTCAGGTAAATGGTAGAGTTTATTCAGAGCACAGCCAAAGAGGTCACCCCACCAGCTGACCAACTCTCAAACTGACTCCCACAGAATCTTTAATAAAAAAACTAGAATGCATACAAGCATTCTGCATGCATAAACACAAAAGAGAGATAAAACATTTACAACAGAAACCAATCATGCTCTATACAAGTACTCATAGAACTCACAAAATCATCAGTGAGGAGGAATGTATTAATTCTGTATAATGAGCAATAAATATGCATATTTGAACAACTGTATTGTAAACAGATTGAATGAGATGATATCTGTCTCAGAAGTGTCTGACTGAATGGTTTATCAAGTGACGATAACACTTACATTCTACATTTTGAATGCCCAAGCACCAGACAAGCACAATTGAAGGTATGCCATGTTTTTGGGACAGAAATACATCAAGCAGAAAACCCCTAGTAAATATCAAGGAGTGATCATACCTCATGACTTGGGGGTAGATGCCGTCTGTGCATATTTTCCTTGATTCAAATCCATGTTTTCATGGTAAATATATATTGATTCTCAAAAGCCAGTAGATTCTGTTTGCTTTGGGTTCCAAATTGTGGGGTCAATCGACCCTTTGACCCCACCAGGTAGGTCGCTCCCCCTCCGCACAGCACCCCCTGTGTTTCCCCTGACTCAGCTGCTGCTGCTGAGGAAGTTCGAGGCCCTCCACCACCCGCAGGCTACCACCTGCGCCTCATCCCTGGTGGCCGTTGGTAGGTCTTAGGCTTGTTTGTCATTATCATTCCATTGTATTGCACTCTCTTGGTGTTTGTGACTGTTGTTGTCTGTCTCCCCTTCATTGCCTCTGTGATTCTGTGCCTTTTTTTTCTTCTCCCTCTGTCCCTTTTGCTGCCCCCGTGATTCTGTGCCTTTTTTCTCCTTCTGTCCCCTTCGCTGCCCCCGTGATTCTGTGTATTTTATCTCCTTCTGTCCCCATCGCTGCCTCCGTGATTCTGGGCCTTTTTCTCCCTCTGTCCCCTATGCTGCCACCGTGACTCTGTGCATTTTTCTCCTTCTGTCCCCTTTGCTTCCCCCGTGATTCTGTGCTTTGGTCTCCTTCTGTCCCCTCCGTTGCCCCCGGAATTCTGTGCCCTTGCTTCTGTCCCGCCGCTGCGTCCCCCACAGCCCCACCCCTCTGACTGTCCATTCGCTGCCCCCGCCTCCCAGCTGCTTCTCCCTCCCACCTACTCATATATGGTGGCTGCTACACCTAAGGCAAGCCCGTCTGAGCCCGTCCGGGCCAGCGCTAGAACCCCTGGCCCCCGTGCCCACCACGGCGACCGCTGCCGATAGGATGCCATTACACTGCATGCCCTCAACACCAGACGGACCGACACCTGAATCAAGGGCCCACCGAAACGCACACATGGTCACTTCACCTGCCAGAACTGCAGCCACACCAGCAGGGGCGGCCTTAGGCATGTGCAACTGTGCACCTGCACAGGGCCGCAAACCCCAGGGGCCGCCACGCCAATACTGTAGGCTTGTGTTGACTCTGCCTAAGTGTGAGAAATTATGACGTCGTATGTTCACACCAATTATATTTCGTCTCCTCAACCGGCACTGGCGTTTTCTAAATCCTGAGCTACGGCCGGCATTGTAAGGTAAGCGAGCTTGCTGCTCAATACCCCCTTCTTCATTTGTCCTACACTGCGCCAGACAAGGCACACACCCTTAGTTACCAATTATTTTTGCTGCACGATACCGTGGGTGTCCCGTCTGAGGATTAGACGATGGCCTACCGCCCCCATCTCTCTCATTTATCAGGAGGCGTTCGCCCCCGCCTTTAAATAACAGCATGTGCCTATTTTTGTAAATCTTTGCCGGGCGGGGAACTTTCTCTAACTCAGGAGGCCCCTTCCCTGCATACAATGACCATGTTTGACTGTGTAACCATTGCCAGCATTTATGAAACATGAGCACGCCCCACGTTTGGTTTAAATCATGTTGCCCCTACCTAGCCATTTTAACCTATGCCAGTACCAGTAATAATTGTGAGTAGGCGCACGTATTTTCTGGCCACACTCAGCTTTTCACGTAGAGCCCCGACTGGCACTCCATGACCAGCCATTACAGAGAGTGGGCCTTTTGTCATTTCTAGTCATCACCGCATGCATGCAGCCACTCACACTACAACTCTTGTGTCATGAGCACGAGGCGGCTATGCAGTGTCCACAACGGAAATGGCCATCCGCCATGTGTGAGAATATTCGTTATGGTATCGATATTAATGTTTCCAGACAAAGAGGCCACCAATTCTTTCTCTGTGGGGGGGCTGTGGGTCCGGGGCCCCTGTCATGGCTCTGGCATTGGAGCCGTCTGTGCCAGTCCTTCACATTGTGTGTCACAATACCCTCCTCCTCCTAAATGTTATCATTCTGAGACGAATTTGGAAGGGTAGGAGCAGCCGCAGGTACTGGACGTTTTATTAAAACACCTTCCTGAGCTCTGGGGGGCTCCACCCCCCGGACCTCCTCTTCCGGGGCCCCCTACCTAGGCTCCCTGCCCAGGCCTGCCATGAGCATAGAGGCGGCCCTGACACAAGCTGATGCATCCTACTGAACACCCGCTCCGCACGCAAGCAGGCCGTTGAGCTCTGGGACCTGCTCAACATATCATCCCTGGACGTCGCCTTCCAGACAGAGACCTGGATGAACGACTCCGCCGCACTCGACATCGCCATAGCCATCCCAGACGGCTACAAGATCCCCGCAGAGACCACACCAATGGAGTTGGAGGAGGCATCACCATCGTCCACAAGAACAGCATCAGGATCTCGACCAACAGCGACAACACTCTCAGCACCACCGAGCACATGCACTTCCAGATCCACACAGACCCCAACACCACCCTCGGAGGTACCCTCATCCACAGACCCCTCGGACCACGACCCCAATTCAGCGAATCCATTGCCGACTTCATCAGCATGCACGCCCTGACCTCCACCGACTACATCCTCCTCGTAGACCTGAACTTTCACCTTGAGAACAACAACGACAGCAACTTCACCACCCTGATCGCCAACTTCGCCAACCTCGGACTGAGGCAGCTCGTCACAACGCCTATCCATTCCGCCGGCCACATGCTCGACCCCGTCTACTCCTCAAGCTCCCATGTCTCCTTCAGCCACACCACCGAACACTTCTGGGCCGACCACCGCTGCATCCACTTCACCTTCCACAAACCCACCACACACCACCGCACCCAACATATCCCTCGCCGCTGCTGGAGCAAAAGCACGGAAGACCAACTACATGCAAACCTCACTCTGAGCCCACCCACAGACACCTCCAACATCGACGACGACGCCTGCAACCTCAGAAGCTGGATCACGACTGCGCCAACACCCTTGCACTGCTGAAGAAACCCACCCACAGAGACACCAGCAAGAGAGCTAGCTGGTTCACCCCAGAACTCCTAGCCTCCAAGCAAACCTGCCAGAAACTAGAGAAGAAACAGCACGATGAAAAGACACCGGACAGCCTCGCAGCCCACAAAGACACCATCCGCAAACACCATCACCTCATCAGGTCTGCCAAGAGGACCTCCTTCAAAGACCACCTCGACAACAACGCACACAACAGCAAGGAGCTCTTCAATATCGTAAAGGAACTCTCCAACCTCAGCTCCAACATCAACGTCATCCCGCTGTCGCAAGCCCTGTGCAACTCCCTCGCCACCTTCCTCCACCGCAAGATAGCGGAAATGCACAACAGCTTCAACGCCCAGACAGCCCCAACAGACATCGACAACCCAGACACCCCGCACACTATCGACCATGACCCCCTGCCAGCCTGGGCCAACGTGAACATAGATGACACCTTCAAGACCATGAGCACAATCCACTGCGGCTCCCCATCAGACCCACTCCATGCACCACATCTTCAACAAAGCCAGCAGCTCCATCGCACCCCACCTGCGCAACGTCATCAACCTCTCCTTCGAGACTGCGACCTTCCCAGAGAAATGGAAACACGCCATGATCAATGCCCTACTCAACAAACCCAAGGCTGACCCATGAGACCTCAAGAACTTCCATCCCATCTCCTGCTTCCGTTCCCAGCCAAGGAAATCGAGAAGATCGTCAACAGACAGCTAACCCTATACCTCGAAGAAAACAGTATCTTGGACCCATCAGGGTTCCGCAGCAACCATAGCACCGAGACTGCCCTCATCGCTGCCACCAACGACATCAGGACCCTGCTGGACAACGGTGAGACCGCGGCCCTCATCCTCCTGGACTTCTCTTCCGCCTTCGACACTGTCTGCCACGACACACTACGCACACACCTCCACGATGCAGGGATCCGAGACAAGGCCCTGGAATGTCCCACCTCATTCCACTCCAGCAGAACCCAGAGCGTCCGCCTCCCCCATTCTAATCCAAAGCCTCCAAGATCATCTGCGACGTACCCCAGGGATCATCCTTCAGCCCATCACTGTTCAACATCGACATGGCCCCGCTCGCACAAGTCCCCCGACAGCACGACTTCAACATAATCTCCTACGCCGACGACACTCAACTGATCCTCTCCCTCACTAAGGAACCCCTCACCACCAAATCCAACCTCCACGAAGGATTGAAGGCCGTCGCCGACTGGATGAAGATTAGCCGACTGAAGCTGAACACGGACAAGACGGAGGTCCTCATCCTTGGCTCCAACCCTTCAGCCTGGGACGACTCCTGGTGGCCTACGGCACTGGGAGCAGCACCGACACCCACTGACCACCCACGCAATCTTGGAGTTATCCTCGACTCAACACTCTCCATGACCAAGTAAGTCAATGCAGTCTCCTCCTCCTGCTTCAACACCCTCTGCATGCTCCGCAAGATCTACAGGTGGATCCCGATAGCTACAAGAACAGTCACACAGGCCCTCGTCAGTAGCAGACTCGATTATGGAAACGCCCTCTACGCGGGAGCCCCGGCCAAGCTCATCAAACGACTGCAACGCATTCAAAACGCCTCTGCGCGCCTGATCCTCGACGTACCACGCCACAGCCACATCACCCTGAGAAACCTACACAGGCTCCCCGTCAACAAGAGGATTTCCTTCAAGCTCCTCATCCACGCACACAAGGCACTCCACAGGACCGGCCCAGCCTACCTCAACAGACGACTCTTCTTCTACATCCCCAACCACCAGCTCCGTTCCGCCAACCTCGCCCTCGCCACCGTCCCTCGCATCCGAAAAACAACCACTGGCGGCAGATCCTTCTCCCACCTGGCCACCAAGACCTGGAACACCCTCCCACTGAGCCTACGACAGATCCAAGACCTGCTGACCTTCAGGAGGCTACTATAGACCTGGCTGTTCGACCAGGGGCTCCCCCCCTTTTTTCCCCCCAGCGCCTTGAGACCCTCATGGGTAAGTAGTATGCTCTACAAATTCTTGATTGATTGATTGAAATTGTAAGTCTGCAGCAATAGCTTGGAGAATGTGTCTGACTAGAATCAGGACTTCATGTTGCTCTTACCTCGAGGACAAAGAGAATACATTATATTAACATCTCAGGAGGATCAAGGAAATGTTAAATTGATTCAAGTATTAACAACTATTGGTAAGGCCCACTCCTCTTCTTGCCCACTCAAATTGTGGAAATTGGGATCTCCCAATTCCAAACCTGAGAGGAAATCTATAGTTAAATGCTTCTTCGTAGGATCTTGTGGAGTGTATGTTTAGTTAAAGTAAAAGTAGTACTATAGAACTTACTACAATGTGCTATTCGCAAATTGCACTTTTGTAGTAACTTACACTTTCGTAGGAATCTACATGTGTAGCTTACACTTTTGTAGCAATTTACATGTGTAACGTACACTATGGTTGTAGCCGAAGGCCTTATTCACAAAGGTAATTGAATAGGTTTACACCTTCTTTTTTTTACTCTTTTTATTGAAAATTGGTGCGACACATCATCAGGTTTAAAGAACAGTGAGACCAGCAATCACTTTACATTGTAGCATTCTTCGCTGTTACACACGTTCTCATACAATATAGCATTAAAGCTGTATAGATGGGATAATTCTATAATCCATGATTCATTCACTGTTGTCCATTGATAGATCATCAGTTGGCAATGCACATATATTACCTCTGAAGGCATTACACATTTCCCACACCCTGGTCTTTTGGCCACCATTGCCATATCCAAAGCCTTACTCCAGTCCCTTCCAGTGGGAGTAGTTTGTGTTCCCCACTGTTTTGCAATGTTCCTTTTAGCTATTGTTATACGTACTGTCTCCCAAGTTTGTGCTGCCCTATTAAGGTCTGTGGCCTCTCAGATATTCAGAAGATATCTCCTAGGCTTCGGAGGTACTAGGGCTCCACTGACATTCATTAGTGTGGACATCACTGCCTCCCAATAAGTCATAATTTCAGGACACTCCCACAATGTATGGTAACATTTACCTATTGCCCCACACTGACGTAGGAAGAGCTGACTATCTGACCTTCCCATTTTATATAACATTACCCTAGTGTAGTAGATCCGGTGTAACACTTTGAGTTGTATTAATCGTAGTTTTGATGAGATCGCCACTTCCCTCGGGACACTAGCACCTCTTGCCAATCCGTCTCGTCCATTTCTCCCACCTCTTCCTGCCATCTCTTCCTTAGGGAAAGTGTGGGGTCAGGGTGATTATTAATGAGTTTCCGATATGTTAAGGCCGTGGCTTTTTTGTGCATGTGTTCAGTCAATATCCTGTATTCCAAGGGTGAAGCCTCTGGAAGGACAGTGTCAGGCAGAATAGCTGCCTGTAATGCGTGTCGAATCTGGTGATAGCGAAACAGTTCTGTAGGCACCATCTAGTATTGGTCTTGGAGTTGGGTAAATGGAATTACCTTTCCCTTGGCCCGGAGATCGACTACATCTGATATCTAGGTTTACAATTTTGTGTAAATTTACAACTTTTCCATATTCACAATGTGCACTTTTGTAGTATTGTGCACTTTAGTAGTAAGCTTACACTTTTATTGTAAGGGCAGAACTACACATGGCCAACCACAGGTACTACAGATGGGAGGGATTTACTGTAAAAGGGTCAATCACTACCAAAGTGCAGTCTGCGAATTAAGCAAAGTAGTAATCTTACTCAAAAATGTAAGTTACTACAAAAGTGCAATGTGTGAATAGCACATTGTAGAAAGCTTTGCAGTACTACTATATTAATACAAAATGTACTACAAAGTTAATGCAATACCCATCCACACAAATATATGCAAGTAGGGACTAAAAATAAAACCCATATGAAATAATGATAGTTAAATTAGTTTTCAAAAATAGGTAAAAAAATAGATACATAGAATTAATGTTACCAAAATATATAAATATTACATAGTAATTATTTAATTACAAAATATTTAACAATCTAGTTTGAATTTCAAAAATAATATATTACATTTTGTTAAAATATTTACATTCATTTTAATTAATTCTGCACATCATTTTTATTAAGTATTAATGCAAATAAAAAAAAATCTTCAGGTGCGAATTTCTTTTTTATTTAACCATCAGAAAATGAATCTTAATTTAATGTGATGTATTTCAATTAAATAAACTTTTAATGCAAAATTCATTTAATAGTTCTGTAGCATTTTGTATTTTGTGCCACATTTAAACTAAATTCATAAAATGAATTCAAATTTACATTAATATTTGTCAATAAATATTTGTAATAGTTGTTTTTGTGTTAACTACACTTTTAACGTTTTTCCTATAACTTTTCTATATGGTAATCTCTACCCCTGTGTGTGGGGAACATACTATGGTAATCCTAGAGTCCTCCAATATCTAACACTAAAATCTAGTTTTGGGCAGTCCCTGTATGCCCAACAAACTCAGAAAAAAAAGTCTGGTTGGCTAAAGCTGAGCTTTCAGGAACCAGACAGTAAATACACACACATTGTTTGTCATTCTGTTTGCCTCCTTTGAAGTGCACCACCAATGTCATATAAAAACCCCAAGCAGACCAGTAAAGCAGGTTTTGACACTCCAGCAGGATCTGACACTGTGATGTCAACAAGAGCCCAGTTGTCATGGGTGCCGGTCTGGCTTGTGGGACAAATGAAGGATGCATGCTCGGGTGTTAACTACATCCATTTGGACAGGGTAAAAGTCCTTGAAGTTATTCAAGTCCACCTGCCTCTCCCACAGACCATCCTGTCAAGGAAACAACTACACCTCTCTATAGCCAAGGCCTTATGTACCTTTCCTGGTAGCAAGTGCACACCTTATTTCCGACAATTGAAATGCTAATTTCTGGCCAGCTGAAGCTGAAGAAAAATATGCAGATTTAGCTTTATAATGGAATCAGATTTTTTTATAACTATTTAAAATAGTTGTTTAATTATTCTCCTTGCTAGTCTCATTCTCATGATACAGTATTATTATTGAATATTACAGTGCTTTACTATGGATAAAGCCAACCCTGCTACATGGAAAATACTATTTAGCTATATATATATATATATATATATATATATATATATATATATATATATATATATATATATAGCTTTCAAGTGCTGGTCACAGTAAGGACATGTTTAACATTAACCTTTACATGCCCTACATTTAAATACAATGCACCCTGCCTTAATGGTCAGTAAGGCCTCCTTAGGGGTGACTTATCTATTATTAAAAGGAGTGATTTACGCCTGTTAAAAGGGATTATATTGACATGTCAAATTTGTAATTTAAACTTGCACAGTCAGGCTACTGGTGTCAGTCGTGCCACCAGTATTTGACAATTTGACGATGTGTGTAAGACAGTGACAATGTTTGCATTGCACTGCAATGGGTGGCACAACAAGTGCTGCAGCCGCTGGTGGCATTTAACTTACCCTCTCTGGGTACACTTTGGGCACCATATAGTAGGGACCTATAGGTAAGTTAAGTATATCAATTAGGGGTATGCCAATTTCTCTATGTTGAAAGGAGAAGCACAAGCACTTTACCACGGGTTAGCATGGGTATACAGTGCACAGAATTCTATAACAAGCAACAAAAGGGTTCAGGAAAAAGGCAAGAACAAATTTGGGGTGACCCTGCAGAAAGGTCAAATGTCCAGCACATAGATAAAAAAATCTATATGTTTCCAAGACATTACCTGATCCATGCTTTAGTATTATTATCTGACAGTGATTTGATGTATCCATCCTCCACATTTTGCTACGCACATTGAAATGTCCTCATAATTTAATGACACATTTGTAGAATTGAATCAGCATTTTTATATTTCACGTCTATATGATGTTGTCTAAAATGCATTAAATGTCTGTACTATCCTTTAGTGGACTTGCTCATTCACAGCACAGTTCTATTTGGTAGCTGCTGCTGTCCATGTACAATGCTGCTGATCTAAAGGTCAGGAGTTTGAGGCCCTCCTCCACCCGGAGGCTTCTGCCTGCGCCTTATCCCTGGTGATTCAGTGGTAGAGCGTCACTGCTCTATTGCGTGACTGCTCTTCTGTCTCCCTTTCTGCTTTTTCGGTCTCTCTGGCTATCTTTCTCTTTTATCCTCCTCTTTGGCTTGTGTTTTTCCTTTTTCCTCTTTCCTTCTGTTTTCTCCCTTGCCATCCCTGCCACCCTGCAATCCCCTGTGGCCCACCCTCTTCGGTGTTCTTCTCTCTCTCTCTGCTCTCTCTGTCTCTCTTCTGTGTTTTTCTTTTTATCTGCCTCAGTTTTGCTCTTTTCCTTCTTCCTTTTCCTCCTGTTTTCTCCAAAGATACTGCCTGCCTGGATCCCCTGCTGCCCCACCATCTTCCTGTGTCCCTTCCCGCCTCCCAGCTGTCCAACTCCCCCACAGAACTACTTAATGGTGGCTGCGCTGCTGGTGCACCAAAGGCACGTCAAGGGCAAGCTTGTCTGTGCCTGTCTTTGCCTGGACTGCACCCAGCTACTGGGACACTTGTTCTTTGACTTTCCACTGCTACAATCCCAGCACACTCCTTACCCTCAACCCTGGACACCTATCCACCTGCCATCTAGAGTCATCAAATAGGACTCAGGGGCGCTTCGTCTGACCGAACTGCAACCGCATCTTTACCTACGTCAACACAGCAGCTCATCTTGCCACCCAGCCGACCAACAACGCGCCTGACCAGCTCATATATCCTCCTCAATGTGCAGTCCACAAACACGGCACAGAAATCTGGGATCTCCTCAATACCACCTACCCTGACATCACTTTCCTCACGGAAACATGAACCCCTGCTCCATGGACATCGCCATCCCCCATGGCTACAAAATCACCTGAAAGGACTGCCCAAATCACCAAGGAGGAGGCATTGTCATTGTCCACAAGAATACCCTATGAACAACCACACATGCTGATGACCCAATGACGACCACTTCTAGTTCCAGACCAACCCCAACAGCCCCCTCTGCTGCACCCTCATATACAGTCCCCCAGCCCTGATCGCCTTTCACTGACACCATCGTAGACATCATCACACCCCATGCTCTGGCATCCACTGGAGACCTCAACTTCCACATGGACAACCCCAGCGACAAGAACACCACCTCTCTAGTGGAGAACCTTGCCAACATCGGACTCAAACAGCTAGTCACCGTACCGACCCCCACAGCTGGACAAACGCTGAACTCCGTCTTCTCCCCAACCAGGAACATCAACTACAGCCACACCATCGAACTCTCCTGGACCAACCACCACTGCGTATTTCTCTCCTTCGTCACACCCTCCATACACCACCATCCTCACTGCCCACTGTCGCAGCTGGATCAAGGCCACAGAAGAACTTCTCATCGACTTCCTCAGCACAACTACTCTGCCAACACCAACGGATGCCAACACAGCAGTACGGAACCTCCACAGATGGATCTCTAGCTTCACCGACACTCTGGCACCCCTCAACAAAAGACTTGGCAAGCAACACGAGAAGAAAGCCAGGTGGTTAACCTTGCCCTCCATGAATCCAGACGCACCTGCAGATAACTTGGGAAGACATGGAGAAACAATAAAACCCTGGAAACCCATGCTACCTAAAAATCTGCCATCAATTCCAACCATCTCCTCCTCAAAACCACATAGAAAACACCAGCCCTCCAAGACAAAATCAGCGCCAATGCACACAACAGCAAAGAACTCTTCACCATTGTCAAGGAGTTGGCCAGGCCCACAGTGAGACCACAGACATCTCTCCATCCCAAGAACTCTTCCACAAACTCAGCACCTTCTTTCACGACAAGATCAGGCAGATCTATACCAGCTTCTACACCCTAGTCTCTGCCACTATGCCGCCACCACCTCACACAAACACGCTGCACCCCAATAGACCATAATCTGCTGGACCCTGCTCACAACAGTGGACACACTCAAGACCATGAAGAGCACCCACTCAGGACCCCTGACGGATCCCTGCACGTCTCACATCTTCCACAGAGCAGCTGCCGCTATTGTCCCCCAGCTCCACAACCCCATCAACCACTCCATCAAAACTGCCACCTTCCCTGATGACTGGAAACATGCCAAGATCAACCCCCTGCTGAAGAAGCGGTCCTCAGAATCAACTGAAATCACAAACTTCAGACCCACCTCCTCCCCTTCCCAGCTAAGGTCATCAAGAAGGCCATCAACGCCCAACTCGTCATGTTCTTAGAAGTAAACCACATCCTGGACATCTAACAATCCAGCTTCTGAAACAACCAAAGCATGGAGACCGCATTCCACGCCCCGAAAGATGACACCCATTCCCTCCTCAACCAGGGCGAGACGGCCGCCCTCATCCTACTGGACCTCTCACCGGCTTTGACTTCGTCCCCACCGCATGCTAATCACAAGACTCCATAATGCCGGCGTCCATGACAGGGCACTGGAGTGGATCCACATCTTCCTCACTGGCCAAACCCAGCGAGTCAGACTATCTCTGTTCCTCTCAGAACCTACAGAGATGAGCTGCAGAGCCCCATCATCTTCAATGTCAACATGACCCCCCTCGCAGCCATCATCAGAAACCATGGACTCAACATCGTCTTCTGCGCCAATGACACCCAGCTGATCCTCTCCCTCACCAACAATCCCACAAACACCAGAACCAACTTCCACAGCTCAATGAAAGCTGTTGCTACCTGGATGAATGACAGCTGCCTCAAACTCAACTCAGACAAGACCAAAGTACTCATCCTGGGACCCACGCCTTCAGTCTGGGATGACTCTTGGTGGCCAGCTGCCTTGGGATCCCCTCCCACCCTGACAGACCGCACACGCAACCTATGCATTATACTATACTCATCACTCACAATGAACTGCCGAATCAATGCAGTCTCCTCAGCCTGCTTCCACATGCTCTGTCTGCTTGAGAAAACATTCAGATCGATCCCCCCCAGAATCCAGACAGCATAGTCACCCACACACTCATCACCAGCAGACTCGACTATAGCACACCGGTGTCACCCCAGAAACAATGCAAAAAACTACAGATGTCCAAAACGCTGCAGCCAGACTGGTCCTCGACATCCCCAGCCGCAGTCAAATCATGCAACACCTCTGATAATTCCACTGGCTCCAAGTCAAAAAGATAATCACCTACAAGATCCTCACACATGTCTACAAAGCTCTTCACAATGAAGGACTAGCATACCTGAACCAATGCCTTGCATTCTACGTGCCCTCCAGACAACTCTGTTCCATCCAGCTTGTCTTTGCCTCTGTCCTCAGGATCCACAACAACAGAACTGGAGGAAGATCCTTCTCCTACCTCATGGTCAACACCTGGAACATCCTGACCCTTCACCTCAGACAATCCGTGTCACTGACCAAATTCCAGAAGGACCTTAAGACCTGACTTTTCGAATGAACCTACCCCCAGAGGGATCAGCAGCCCCCGTGCCTTGAGACCCTCATGGGTGAATAGCCACACTTTATAAGCCCCTAATTGATTTCTTGATTCATTGATTAATGAATGACAGGTGGTATTAACATTTGTTATGGATATTGAGATGTGTGCACTATATCCTTTTTGCCAAATGTTGCAGGTGTCATATTACCCATGCACCGTATAATGCACATTTGATTAATGGCAGTCAAGACTTTGTGCCCAGCTCCAGTGGTGATTATGGGAGGTGCAAATGTTGCCATGCTTCTTGAGTGCTCCTCTTACCTACTTATGCAAGACACATGGATGAGTGAAATACAGGCTCTCATTGGGGATTCACTACATGCACTTGCATCAGCTCAGTGCATGAGGCAATATGAGAGCAAAAAATCACACAATGCAATTTGTACTGAAGACAGGTTATTTGTCTGAAGAAGTTCATCCAGGCACCAGTGTCATCAATCATGGTCTGGGAACACAGCACTGCACTGCTCTATCCTCCATGTAGAAACTAGTTAGTTTAATGTATATTACGACCATTATAAATAAATTACCCTGTTGGGCATGCATGAGATGGGCAGACTTGATGGAGGAGGGACAGTAGCAAGAGCTGCACAAATAAATGAACCGACCAGGAACGCAAAAGTTGGTCAGGGGCAGAATAAAAAGAAGTAGGAGCTGCGCAAATTAACCAACTGGGCACACAACAGTGGAGTGTTTCAGCAGGATGAGGGAAAGCAACTGGACCTGCATAAATAAATGAAACTGTTGTGTGCACAAAAAGAGGAATAGCCCAGTGGGAGGAGGCAAAGCAGCAGAAGCTGCATGAATTAAGCCACTGAGCTTGCAAGAGAGGAATGGCCGAGTGGGAGGAAGGAAAGCAGAGGGAGTTGAGAAGCACGGCGGCTGGGGGGCACAGCATTGCTAGATCAATGCTCGCCCCTTTAAGGGCAACCTTTAACTCTACTGCAAGACCCATCACAGGATCCAAAAGATACAACCACAACACACCTGATCTACTTGCTCTACATTGTCTCCCATTTAAAACAATGATTGAGTTGAAAATGGCATGCATGACCCATAAAGGCCTACATCTTAAAACCCATTTTTACCTACCATAAAATTTGGAGTGATCTGGTGGCTGTAGATCTTCCAGAAGTTCATGGATTTTATTGCTAAAAACACGAAATTCTGTAAAAAAAGAAACTACAATTGAGCTTTCTTTTGTATTTCCTCGAGGATCTGGAACTCAATGCTCCTTGAAATCAGATAGAACCCCTCGCCTGCATCATTTAACAAGGAAGTCAAAGCACTACTAATGAATACGTTCTTTCTCTAAGGCTCTTGCACTGCAATAGCCTTCAACAATTATGTACATGTGCTATACTATGTAAATTTCTGGACTCCTATGATCTTGTATATTTTGCGACAACTTGCTTCCGTTCTTGACCTCCTTCCTTTTCTGGAACCACCACGTCTTGGTTAGGTTTGTTTTATTGTTTCTTCCGTCCTGACATATTGTAAAGGGTTCCATGTTTAAATATCAATAACAAAAATATAGTTAACAAAATTATAGATGTAAAAATATCGACTACAAAAATATCGAATCCCTATACTTAAACAGGTAAGTACAACAATATCGACTCAAAAATATAGATGTAAAAAACATCGACTTTAAAATCTATTCCCACTCCAGTGAGTGCAACAGTAGGGAAAGCGTTGGATAGCATAGGAGTCAAAATTACTATTCCCACTCCAAAGAGTGCAACAGTAGGGAAAGCATTGGATAGCGTAGGGGTAAAAATTACTATTCTTAATACTTAATAACTATATGCAGCGCCAATCGCTGCATCGCATTACTCATCCCCAGGGAGGCGTTCCATGGGTGGAGCAAGGGTGTTCCCATGCATCCACCCATGGATTTTGGTGCATTCCAAGATTTACCATTACTGATAGACCTGAAAATACATCAAAATGCTACGACTCCCCAGGTGAGGCATAACAAGGAGAAATGTCTTTATTTCTCCTCGTTTTTTTCTCTTTCTATGTGTGCTGTAGAATGCACACATAGAAAGACGAAAATGCCACAGATTGTCCCTTCCTGCAGAAAAACAATCCTTCTTACAACACAGGCACAATTGTACCACTAGCACAAGGTAAGAGAGGTATTTTATGTATAATGGTAAGTATGGCACATTCCTGCCCTTCGACGCAGCGCAGCAAGGTGGCTTTCTGTGCTGCGCGAAATAATTATAAATATGCCCCCATGCCTTTTTCTATATCAAAGGCATGTGCATCTAGAACATACACATCACTACAGAGATGTTGTGATAGGTCATCCCTTGCAAGGACAAATCAAGATGTTTCACATGCACATAGAAACACGTGTAGCAATGCAGAAAAAACAAGAGATGCACTAGCTTTTTGTATGAAGTGCTTACACGTGCGTTGAAAGGCCGCTCAAATACCTACTAACATCGAGTGAAGTTGATTTTAAAGCAACATTTTTCATGTTTTATTGCTTCATGTTTTTTTAAACATCGTTTGAGAGCCTTTCTCTTACATAATGTATTTTTCCTGTCGCCTCATGTGTCTTTTCATAGGTGTGTCTATTATTCACTGTCTTTGGCTCCTGTCCCCTGTCACTTTGATCTATTCTCTGGCCCAGCACTACCTTCTGGAGCATGACCTGGGCTTCTTTTTTTAAGTTAAAAAGGCAGGACTTTGTAGTAGGTATCTATAAAGCAGGAATGTATTTTCAACTTCGTTCAAATGTGTTATGAAAGTTACTGGTGAATTCTCGGGATGGGTAACTAAATTCAGTGATTGCACAAATAAATATCTGCACAAACTTTGAGAAAAATATTCTGTTTTCGAACAACTAATCAGGCTGAAACCCAACCAACAGACTTAGGGCCACATGCATCAAAATCATTTTTGCGATTCCTTAATAGCGATTTTTAAGAAATTGCCATTACGGAATCGTAAAAACTAATGCATCAATATTTTCGCAATAATTTAGCGACTCAGTAAAAATTGCTATTGCAAGTAGCGATTCCACTATCACCGAATCGCTAATACCGAGTCCGCAAATACTGAATCGTAAATAGTGATATTGAGGCATTTGGATAACGTCACAACCAGGAAGTGAATCTGGGAATGCCCACACCTGTGCACCTGTTCACAGAGAGAGTCAGATGAGGAGGTACACTGTTTGAGCTGAGCAGGAACAAGCTGTTTTGGAAGATGATTCTGTGTGAAAACAACAGCATGGCTACAGACAAAGGGGACAAAAAAGCTGAAGGAAGGAAAAGGAAGCTGAAATTCAGCGTAAAATAACTGGAAATCTCATTGAGGAAGTGGTGCTGAGCCACAATAAACTCTTTGGAAAACTGTCTCTGCAGGTTGCAGAGTCACTAAAAAGAAATATTTAGCTGGCTATCCAATCGAAGGTAAATGCAGTGGGGGGTCACACAACGCTCAATCTCTGACCTGTGTAAGTGCTGGTATGACCGGCGCAGTCGAGCAAAAGAGAGGGTGGCTGCAAGGCTTGCAAAGGCTAAAAAAAACTGGAGGGGGACCATCTGTGAAACATGGCAACACACCCCTGGAAAACATGGCCGAATCAACACTGCAGCCAGAGGCAGTTGTCGGCGTCACCCAGATAGACACCTTTGAACAGGCTGGAACCTCACATGGTAAGATCACAGCAAAATATCTTTTAATTTTACATCTAACTAAAATAGCCCCCAATGCAGATCATGCGTAGTGTAGTGAACACCAGTCCAGTCCCCATTTTACTTGCAACACCCAATGGCATTATGGAAGTAGTATACTGACAAATGTAAAGGTAAGGCAAGGAGGGACCAAAACAGCTTAAGTGCAGCAGAGTACAGCAAGGAAGTGACTAAACTAGACTCTGTTTTTAACAAAATAACTTTATTAAACATTGGTGTGCACTTTGTCACATACATGTACAACAAAAATACTGAACTTGCACTGTTTCAAAGCACAGATGCAGCTGCACAGGAGAGTGACTTGGCTGATATCCACGACTCACAGGGACATGATGGATAGTCTGAGGAGGAACCAGAAGTGCCAGCATCCTCACCCATAACTGCAACCACTCAACAAAGGAGAATAGTCCCACCACTGCCTGATTTGGAGAGTGAGGAAGAGAGCCAAACAGAAACCCCTACGCAACAGGCAGGCCATACACTCCAACCACCAACAGAGGTACTAATGCGGCGCAGGTACATCCATTTCTGGAGGTGAAGGGCCATGGCAATTAAGACAGCTGCAGAAGGCACTGGGGCTGGTACCTGGAGTGGGCTGGAGGGTAAGATGCTCAAGATCCAGCGTCTGCAATGCAAAAACATGAGGATAATGCAGGGCCGGCAACCAACATGGCAGACATACATGACTGCCTGAAAGAGCTCACCACTGCTGTTGTGGAAGGGCAAAGGCAAACAATGAGAACTTTGCTAATGTGACAAAAGCTATGCATGAGTGCGCAGGGTCATGCAGGAAGACCATGCATCCCATCATAGGAGGCATCACAATTTGACTGGGCACCTAGACGGTTATACCAGGGCCATAAATAAGTTGAGCAAAACAACAGCTCAGCTTTCACGTCGTGCGGTCAGCATGCAAGTGGAGATGAGCCACTGCTGCGGGGATGTTGCCAGGGGCCTCATCCAGGTCACCAATGCAGTGGAACAACTCCAGACTGCTACAGTTGGTGGCAACAACATTCTTGGAGAAGGGATAGTGAGGAGGCCTCAGTAACCTACTGGCAGCTGTTGCAAATCTCAGGAGGCACAGTACTAGGAGCAATACTGGCACAGAAGGCTCAACAAGGGATGTGGCTGAGCCAACTGAAAGGCCCCCGGGAGTGCGTGGCCGGAAAAAGTGAAAACATGGAAATATAGTATTCTGGTGAGGAAACCAGCCGCATGAAGATTGTTTGTTCTGACTTGTAATTGCAATTGCAATGGTATATAATTTACGTTCTTCACACTACAGTTGTCTGCACCTGGCATGTGTGCATTAACACAACCACTGTGTTGTTACATTAAATCGTTGAGCACCTACTGTGTTGTCTCATGATTACCCACCTTAGAAGAAATGTTGAGTGATTTTTGCACATCTCTGTCTCCCCTCTGCCGCATTGGCTAATTGTCTTCCTCAGGCTCGCTGCTAGACTGTACCAGGGGTACGCCCCTATAAGAGGCTACGTTGTGCAACATGGCACATGTGCCGACTATTTTGCAGTAAGTATCTGGCCTATACTGCAAAATACCACCAATTTTGTCTAGGCAGCGGAACCTAGATTTAAGTAAACCTAAATGTCCGCTCAATCACGTTACGTGTGCAGATATGTGCTGCATTATATCGCTGCTCACTCGGGGTACTAGGATTCAGGTACGGTGTCAGTATAAAGGAGCGCACAGCGTATGCGCTATCATCTACAGGAGGAAAAACAATAACATTACTCACTGCTATGTGCCACTATGGTGGACTACTCTGCAAGACAGTATTACATATGTTTACCAAGCAAATATCCTTCTCCAAATTCTCCCACAAGGAGACGTCTGTGTATGCCACTGTGTCTGAAGCTGTAGGAGTCATGTGTACTGCCAGGGTATTTAGCCACTATGTCTGTGATGATGTTCTTGGAATTGCACATGACTTGTATGTTCAATTAATGGTATGATTTCCTGTTCCTGTAAATGTACTCATTCACTGAGAGGGACAGATGGGTACATGCGTCCCATCAATGCACCCAAGTACCTCGGGAAAATGAGCTATCTGATAGAAGTCATATTTAGTTTGCTGCAATTCCTGTGGTGTTGTGGGGAACTTAATGTGGTGGTGTATCCTCTGCGACATGTCATCAAGGAATGCGTTAAAAAAGCCCGATAGTGCACTTTGAGAGACACCTCCAGCTGTGGCGATTACTCCCTGGACGCTGCGATTTTTTAAAGATTAGGTATTTGCGAATTTTTGATGCATAGGTTTTGCGATTCTCAATTTGCAACTCGCTATTACAGAATTTCTAATTCCGATTCCGTATTTGGGAATAGCAAAATTTGGGGAATTTAAGGGCGGCTCTGTGAATTTGTTTCATGCATTGCATTGGGCTATTTTGCAATCGCAAACGGACTTTGTTTGAGATTCGCAAAATAGCTTGATGGATGTGGCCCTTAAAGAGTAATGGTACGCTTCACAACCATTAATTATAAAAAGAGGCTGTTTAATTAATTGCATGCTGAATCTGAACCACCCTAGGCCTTTAGAGATCTACGCCTGTCACAAAAGAATGGGCCAGATAATATACATGTCTACCAGTGCAATCAATTTTGCATCGCTCTTTTCACTGACGGAGCAATGCTAAAGCAACATTCGCAAGGATCAATGAAAATACAGCTTTTGTGCTGAACGCCTAAAATACTGAGTGGGTTTTCACTGAACGAGGAAAGAAAAATGTGTTTGCTATATTTCTTAGGCGTAAATGCTCCTACACTGGCTAGTCAATGCAATTTTTAGTGCACAATTTCCCTATATATGTGCAAAAATAATGTAAAACGACCCCTAGGCATGCGCCTAGGTGTACCCACACACCAAGGTGAAACAGTTTACATAAATTTGTACCAAGTTGTTTTACAAGATAATTTGCAACATTAGATTAGTTCTAATACAACATGTATACCAAATGCTAAACACACATTAGCACTGCATGATTAGTGCAAAGACTGCATTTTCACAAAAGAAGAATACTGCATATGTTGTGTTTTCACTGACAACTTTGTGTAAATATGGGTACAAAACTGGCATAATTTAGTGTAAAATGTTAGATTATATGCCAGTAATCTTCATTACTCCAAGCCCTGTCTTCCTAATCAGAGTGGATACATCAGTATTCTTCGGACTTTTAATCAAACACACACAAGGTGATGGAAGGAATGCTTGCAGTTTGTCTACTCACTGGCAGTTGTTCGAGATAGCATTCCAACCCTTCGTTCTTTTGTCCACCATGCAACCTCAGTTTGGACCCAGCCATATGCAAATCAGCCTTGACCCTGCAACCCTGCTCGAAAATGAACAGTCCAGCCTTCAGACTATTAATATTGCGACTCCTCGTGTAAAACAACAACATGACCTCGTCAGCCTGGCAAAAGTGCCTCAAGGCCCTCCCTCTCATTATGAAGGGGAATGTCAGTGATTGCCTCACACCTGGGTGCTTCAGTTTTAAGTGTCCTGGGCCAGGTGTCAATCAGTGAAATCTTGTCACAGAGTGGGGTGTGATCAGCAGTTTCACTGACCCCATCCCACTCAGTGACAAGCGAGGGACTGCTGTCATCAATCACTGGCTAATCTAAGGTAAACCAATGAGGAAGGGTAGCAGTCCCAAGCCTCCTGGAACCTCTGAAGCTTCTATCCCAGAGAGCTGCAGAGAAGGTAAGTGTTATATTTTTGATGTTTTGTGCATGTATATATGAATATACATATGTATGTGTGATAGGAACTGGGTTTCTTGTTGGCAGAGAAATGCACCATGTCCAAGCAGGAACAACAATCACAATCAGGGTAAGTCAGATACACACCCTTAATTAAACTGTGCTCACCCCCTGGTAGCTTGTTACAGAGCTGTAAGGCTTAACTTAAGAGGCAATATGTAAAGTATTGGTGCAACACTTCAAACAGTATAACAGTTGAAACACCACACAAAAAGACACCACCCTGTTGGTGCTGCAATGTCCTCAATCTTTGCAGCAGCACTGATGCAACAGCGTTGATTGAGATGCACCAGTAGTTCCGAGCAGCGCAATGGGGTTGATGAGTGCGTTTCTGCTGGAGCAGCACTTTATATCCACATTCAAGGACCCAGGACTGGATTGACACCACTTGGAAGGGCAAGACTCACGAATGGCTGGTGCTGTAGAAGGGTGGTTGTAAGTCTTTGATGTCCATGAGAATTCAGAACAGGAGGTAGGTAGGCAATATTTTGAGTCACTTTGGTTCTGAGTTGGAGAAATGCAGGTCCAGTCCTTCTCATGCTGCGAGTCAACAGGGCAGCAGGCCGCAGGGCACCATAGAAAAGCAGGAGGCCATCAGAGTAGCAGTCCAGCAGAGTGGCAGTTCTGGTAGAATCACAGCAGTCTTTTTTCCTGGCAGAGTAGCCATTGGTCCAGAAGTAAACTGAGTTGGTGGTGTCAGAGGTCCAGTATTCATACCCATTTATGCCTTTGAAGTGGGGGAGAATTCAAAGAGAGTCCTTTCAAGTGCACAGAGCCTTTGCCCTTTGAGAACTGGCTCCAGGCTCACTACAGGGGATATTCAGCCGTTTGTGTAGGAACAGTGTCCCCTCCTCCTTTCCATCCTGCCCAGGATGGTCCATCAGGATACGGATGGGCCATCAGTCACACCTAAGTTTTCTTTGTCTATGGCTGTCTAGAGAGAATTCACAAATCCCATCTGTCACCCACCCCAGACGTGTATTCAGGGAGAGGCGGTGGGCACCAAATGTTTAAAGTAAGAAAACACCCACTTCCTAAAGGTGGCATTTTCAGAATTACAACTTAAAATCTAACTTCACCATGAGCCAGGATTTTAAATAGTGATTCCAGAAATGCAAAACTTGGGAGTCTCATCTCTTCTTATTTGGAAATTAAACTTATAAAATGTAATAAGGTAGGCACAATGTTAACCTCTGGGAGAGATAGGCCTTGCAGTACTAAAAAATGATTTTTTAAGTAAACTGCACCCGCCCTTGGGAGGTCTATGGCCCACCTTAGCAGTGACATACATGTGACATATATGTATTACAAATAACAGTTTGGGCCTAGCAGGAGTGTTAACTTGCCAGGTTGACATGGCAGTTTAAAACTGCATGCACAGGCTCTGCAATGGCAGGCCTGTGAAATGTTTAAAAGGCTACTTAAATTGGGTGACAAAAACAGCGATGCAGGCCCACTAGTAGCATTTACGGCCCTTGGGCACATGTAGGGTGCTTAACTAGGGACTTATTCATAAATTAAATATGCCAATTGTGGGTAAGCTAATGTTAACATGTTTTAAGCAGAAAGCTTATGCACTTTACCATTGGTTAGCAGTGGCAAAGGGCCCAAAGTCCTAAAGGCAGAAAAACAATGTGAGAAAAAACAGTAGGTCTGAAGGTGAAAAGTCAGGGGAAACCAACCCAAGGATACCAGGCCTAGCAATGTCTATTTGCGAGTGAGTGTTGTGTCCCTGATAAAATTACCAGCTGCCAGTGGCAGCAGGCAAAGGTGCTGTGCTGCATTGTGTGAAATGGAGAGAGTAACATGGGCCATATCTACTAAGATAGGGTGCACTTCTGCTACCTCCTTGAGCAGGTGCACTTGTGGCTGCCTAGAGCCAATGCAGGCACCCTTGCATCATATTGCAAATTTGCCTATGTAATAGACAGGATTCTTGCAGGAAGGGACATCTACCTGCACAAAAGCAATTCTTAAAGGCATTTCCTTCTTTCTATGTGTACTGGTTAATGTAACATGCATAGAAAGAGGAAGTGAACATGAGAAATAAAGATATTTCTTGTTGTTGTGGCTGCTTCAGGGAGGCGCAGCTTTTAGACGCATTATAATCTGGGTAATTGTCAAAAAAATATAGGTATATACATGGGAGCGCCCATTCACTACCCATGTAACGATTCCCTAGCGCAACATAACATGGGGCAGCATCGTGCACTGCCTTGCATTTCTTTGTATTTACTAAATGATGGAAAGCCACAAACGGTGACTTTTGTGGCTTAGTAAATGCCCAAAAATCTTTTGCAGTGGGCTGTGTCATAAAAGATCTGCAAAGCCTAGTAAATCTGCCCCTTAGTCTCTGTAAAACAGTCACATCCTGAAAGCCCAGCATAGCATGGCCTAAAACAAGAACCTGTTGACCTACTATATAAAATATAGGAACAAGTGTGCTTATGACCCAGCGCCACCGGTGTTCACAAGGATACCTCACTCGAGAGCAGTAAACAGGACACTGCTAAAGCAGTGCAGCTTCAAAGCACATAGAACTTCAACATCACCCGCCACACCCCACTTAAAGGGCTAGTGGAGCAGACCTCGGTCTTCTGAAGTGTAAGACTTGCTGTCTGAACCACAGCATGAAAACAATGAGGACACATAAGGACAAATAGTAATAGAGAAATGTAACAAAATAAACAAAGTGCTCACCTCAGAGTGCGTGTGATCATCCCCCGATGAAGACAAAAAAACAGGATGTACTTTAGAGGCACTGGGATTGTATGGTTATTAGTCGTGTCGTTCCTATATTACCTATACAGGATCTGCATGTTCCGGATAATATAAACTGTGGGTTTGGTGGCATACTGGCTCTGAGCATCCCCACCGAGAATGTTAACCTGTTTGCATTAGCATGCTCACAGTGCCACTAGAATCTCAACTTACCAGGGAGAGAATAGTTTCTGGCAACCTCAGAACATGACAACCCTGATCCCTCAGGATCCTGGAAAAAATGTACTACTTTTCGCACAGTCACTCGTGCTCACTTATTCGGTCTCAGAGAGTTACACAGAAGAAACACTCGGATGTGTTACAATAAGAATTTATTGCACAGTTGTTCTTCTAGTGTAAAATAGATGTGCTGCAAAAACCGTTAGACAGTAGCAGATATATATGACTAGCAGTACAGTGAATATAAAAGGATAGTACAGTTCTACCATCTAGCAATAATCATATATAGATGCGTGAATGTAAAATGCCTGAAAAAGTGCGCGTACTCTTACGATGCCTGTCTAGATGTACCTAAGTGTAACTAGCACGTGAGTAGCTGTGAAGCCAATATCCCTCTAGGTTTTAGTCTAACCTCATTGCCTGAAGTGAGAGAGTGTGGGACCCCTTCTTGGTCTTGAGTTGGACACCCAGTGAGGGATTTGTCAGACCACTGTCAGCTGGAGCATTTGCATACAGGAGCCTCAGCGTCTCTGGTCAGTGTGTCAGCCTTGAAGTCTTGGTTCCCTCTCACTAACACTAGTAAAATGTGCTGTATTTACACAGAAATTATCTAGGGTTCCTTTGTCCCTTGTTTCTTGTATTTAGCAATTGTAGGATTTGAGGATGACGAATGGGATGTACCTTGTACGTAGATATTATGCAGGTGACGGAGCCCCTGTCTGGTTTCCAAGAACCCTTATGAATATTCATTCATACTGTGTGAGACTATTGATGAAGTGACAGGATGCTATTGTTCAGGGAGAAACCCTCCTTCTGCACCCAGGGCTAGAACTAGGTAAAGGTTAAATCCTAAAAGGCTTGTTACTGGGTAGTGTTGGGGAGGTAACTTAGGGGAAGGTGTATGATATTACCCTGGCCTATATTAGGGTACATTTATGGACCATAACAGAGGCATGGCCAAGTTATATACATGGAAGTAGGTCTACTTCCCCTAGATACAGAAAGCAAAACCACCTTCTCCCTAGTTATAAATAAAATGTTATCTGTCTCATGGTGAGGACCTGCCTTATCTCTGTTCAGGACTGAGACAAGTTAGGCGAATGAGTGGCGAAATTACGTAATCTGGATCCAGGAGATGCACATTGAATGCCTAAATGGTAAAGTGCTTTAGACAACAAAGATGAAAGGTCTGTAAAGATGCACAGCACAGCCATTCAGCCATTGACTTACTCAACCATTTGCAAATACAGATATCTATATCTACTATGAGTCTTGTACAGGAAGCTGATACTCTTTAATTTAAACCTGAACACCAGAATAAATCAATAGTTTGATGAATTGTAAATTTACTGTCATCTATTTACTTTTAGTTTGTTCTTCATGTTAATACATGGGTAGCTTAAATAGGCGACCAATGGTCTTAAAATAACAATTCTTCACTCACGGTCAAGCTATTCCGCTACTTGGATGAATGGAGTATCCTGATGTTGAAAATGGCCTAAGGAATTATGTCTTAATTTAAAAGTTCTCACTTTGTATTCGTGCTATTTAACCTGAAGTGTACAGGATATTAGATTTCATTTTATGAGCGCATTGGGTGCCTCGCCCTAAGGAAATTGTAAGTAAGGTAATAAAATAAAACAGAGCAGATTATTGAAATTTGGAGTGATATGCTTAAAGTGAAGTGAATAACATATCTCAGCTTTGAAATGCCGTGTACAGCCTACGCTAAAGCCACCTATTCACATGAAACAGAAACTCTGAATTCAGTCAGCACCCATAGTGAAAACTCATCACGGCTAAGCTGTAGAAGAGCACTTCGAAGCCATAAGTTAAGATAATTGATTTTACCCTGTCTGGTATTCCTAGGTGACATTCCTGATTTGAAAGCATCGCCTACCTTTTCACAGTTTTTAATATCATCATCTAAAAAGGACCAGACCCTGTGACATTTAGTGGGCGGAACCCAATAAAAAAATGGAAGCGTGGAGTCTCCTTGAGTCATACACAATTGTGACTCTGGAACTACCACCTCTATGGATGTGCTGTTTCGATTACTTTTTAAAGAGACCGCGGTCGGCCAGTCAGATCCTGTATTCGGAGCTGTGTGCATGCTGACAGGAATGAGACAGACTGTGCGTCCTCAGAAACTTATTGTACAGCAGGTCATTAATTATATAACGACTTAATGCCTTCAGCAATACATTTGTAGTGACCCATGAGTTCTATGCATGATTTAAAAATGACCAAAGACGCGGTGCATTAATTGATAAAGGTCCATTAACATTTTCCATTTATTAATGCCGACACCTGGCCAGTTTAAATAAATGCCTAATGGCGCGAGGTATTCCCGTTTTATTAATTTTAATGGCTCTACCACTGCCTTAATTTTTATTGGTATTCGAAAACAACGTTTTAGATAGTGATTGACACTTGTCCAAATACTTTGTACATTCATTGAGAATGTTCCAGGCCTTTGTACGTTAAATGGCAATTACACAACGGTTAAGTGGAATCTTACGCATTCGTCGATAATGTCTAAATAAGTCAGCCTATATGCATTAAGTGCTTATATGGCTAACACTGGCACTTTTAATTTGAATGAGCATTCAGCAATGCCACTATGAATTAAATGATTGTTACATTGTGTGTGCTAATGTGTGTGCAATATTTTAATATCAATAAAGAGAGGAATGACTACACTTTCGTTGATATTGGTGGCCCCAGGACTCATGCACTGATTTATAATATCCCATCTGTTCCTCCTGTTGTGTGGTTGTCTCCTCCCATAGTACAACCGATCCTTCCTCACACTTCTAGTGGTTGGCCACTCACTTCTTCTGTGTGAACATTCGTTGGTGTGTTTGGGCGGCCGTATCTGGGGAAGAGTGGGGTGTCAGTGCCAATGAAAAGACGTTTACAGGTCGATGAAATCCTTTATTTATTTTTTTATTTATTTATTTATTTATTTAATTTATATGGCGCGTTATAACCACAGGGGTCTCTAAGCGCTGTGTGTCCAGATTTACGTGATAGGATGTTACATTCACTTGAAACCAGTTGCACGTCTAAGATCTGCCCCATGCTTGTCTAAATAGTACAGTGTTTAATTTTTTCCTGAAGGAGAGTAGGTTACTTTCCTTCCTGAGTTCTGGGTCCAGTTTGTTCCAAAAAACTGGGAGCGTGTTGGAAAACGCACGACCCCCCACCGTGGTCAATTTGAAGCGGGATTGGGACAGGAGAGTGGCGTCCGATGAGCGCAGGGTCCTACCCGGTATGTAGGGGGATAGTCGTGATTTCAGGTAATTTGGTGCTTTGCCATACCGAGCCTTGTGAGCGATGCACAGCCCCTTGAAGACAATTCTCTGGCGAATTGGGAGCCAGTGCAGCTCCTGCATCAGGGGAGAGGCATGAGCGGTCCTGGGTTTTTTAAAAATCAGCCTGGCAGCATCATTCATCACTCCCTGTAGTTTGTCCAGCATCCGCTGTGGCAATCCTAAGTACAGGGAGTTCCCGTAGTCCAGCCTTGCCAAAATTGTGGCTGAAACCACATGTCTCAGAGTGGAAAATGAGAGAAGGGCCGAGATCTTCCTTAGTTGTCTTAAAAGGCCTATGCAAGTGCCTACTACAGTGGTGATTTGTTTTTCCATGGACAATTTATTGTCCACGTGTAAGCCTAAGCTTTTAACCGCAACTGCCGGTTTTGGTGGTGCGCCCAGTTCTTTAGGCCAGAATTTCTCGCTCCAAGGGTTGCCCGAGATGGAAATGGGCAACACTTCTGTCTTGTCTGGATTAACTTTCAAAGAGTTCTCGGACATCCAATTTACTGTGATTTTCAATATGTCCTGTAGCCTAGTGACGGCTCCCGGACCATCATCCAACCGGATGATTATCTGGGTGTCATCGGCATAGTTATACACTAGGCAGTCCATCCTATTCAGGAGGGCAATCAGTGGCTGTAGGTAGATGTTAAAGAGTAGGGGTGACAAGGCAGAGCCCTGTGGAACCCCACAGGTGATCGGGGCCAAGGTGGAAAATAGGTCACCCAACTGCACTCGTTGTGTCCTACCCTGCAGGAATGATGTAAGCCATGCATGTGTTGTACCTATGATGCCTAAGGATCTCAACCGCGACAGAAGCTGTTTGTGACACACGGTATCAAACGCCGCGGAGAGATCCAATAGTATCAGGGCGCTCGGTGTTTTAACATCAGCCCGCGTTCTTAGCTCATCTAGAATAGATAGCATAACTAGTTCCGTGCTATGATTAGCACGGAAACCTGCCTGGTTGGTCTCCAGCAGGTTGTTGTTCTCTAGATGGTCCGATAGTAGAGCTAACACATGCTGCTCAGCCACTTTAGCCAGGAAAGGCAACTGAGAGATGGGCCGGAAATTTTTCAGACATTTTATGTCTGCACCCGGTTTCTTCAGTAAGGGGATCAGACGAGCCTCCTTAAGAGCTAGAGGGATCTGACCTGTGCGAAAAGAGGTGTTCAATAAGAGCAGGACCTCTTCCTCTATTCCTGGCATTGCCATCTTAAAGATGTCTGGAGGGCAAGGGTCCACCAAGGAACCCGATTTAACTCGGCCTAGGATTTTAGAGAGTTCCTGTTTAGAGATGGAAGAGAACTCTACTAGTGGTGGGATGTTCAAAGGGGCAGCAAGGTCAGGTGGGCGAGGACATTCGAGGGGTGCAGTTTCCGCAATTTCGTCCCGGATGTCAGATATCTTTTTTACAAAAAAGTCTTGAAACCTCTGACAGTCCTCTTGAGTGAAATCGGGCTTTTGCTCTTTATTCACCCTGAGCTCCGCCAGGACCCGGAAGATTTCTTTTTGCGGATTTCTTGCAGCAACAATTCTTTCCTCGAAAAAGACAGCCTTTCTCGATTGTATGGCTAGTTTATACTGGGCTAAGGATGAAACATAATCTTGTTTGGGAATGGCGTCATATTTTTTGCGCCAAGCCCGTTCCTTCTTCCTGACCCCACGTTTCATCTCCCTTAGGGAGTCATTGTACCAAGGCGCCCCCGCTCCTCTCGCCACCTTCTTCATCCTACGGAGTGGTGCCACCGCATCAATGGCACTCCCCAGTTTATGCTGGAGGTGTCCACATAGTGCATCAACGTTGACATCCTGCTCCGTAGCTGGAGGGTGGTGTTCTAAGAGGTGCACCAATTTTTGCCCATCAAGATTTTTCCATTTGCGGGCCGTTATCCAACCCTCCCCAGATTTAGACAGGGGGCCCCTCAATATGAGCCTGCCCTTTATTAGAGAGTGGTCAGACCAGGCACAAGGGAGAATTTCCGTAGTGCCCTGGACTGGCATGGTGGTCCAGACTAGGTCGAGCACATGACCTTTCTCATGTGTCGGTCCCTTAACCTGTTGAGTGAGACCCAAGGAGAAAAATGCCTCCTCGATCTGCAATGCTTGTCCTTCTTTTGGGGATTTCTCCCAATGATAATTAAAATCCCCTAGGATCACCAATTTGTCATATCTTGTGCACAGGTCCTGGACCAGTCTCAAGAAGAGAGTGGGGAAATCCGGCGACGCCCAGGGTGGCCGATATACCACCAAGAACACCACGCAGGCCACTCCCCTCCTGAGCTTAACCCCCATGACCTCTGCTCCTCCAAGGGTTTCAGCGAGGAACCTATCGGCACGGAGGCATGACTGATATAGAAGTGCTACTCCTCCTCCTCTCTTTGCTCCCTCCCTATTAAAGTGAATGGCCAAGTAGTTATCTGGGAGAGCCGCCACCAGGTCCGGCGCTGAGCACTCTTCCAACCATGTTTCAGTTATTGCGAGGGCGTCTAATTCCCCGCCTTCCAGAAGGGTGAAGACCTCCAGTCTATGGCTCTGCAAAGAGCGGGTATTCAAAAGGCCGTAACTCAGGGTAGATATATTAGAGTAGCGCTGTCGCTCACTAAAGCTCCTCGGTGATATCAGCAGACCCTCACTACCCAACCTATGTATCAGGTCCGGCTCCAGATGGGTTTTACCTAGGTTAAGCTGCAGTAAGTCGCCCCTTGAGTAAACCACATTCTGGCCAGGGGTTCTGGCCCCAGGCCCCGGATGGTCACGGATGGGCAAAGATGGGCTCACCTCTGGCTCACCTCCGGCGCAACTACGGCGCGCCCGCTGCGCGTTACCGCTGCGCGTCAGCTCCATGTGAGCTTTAAATAGGAGGCTGCTAATGGTCCTAGTACAACCACTAGACCGTCAGCACTCCAAGATGACCCCCGGAAGTGAGGGTAAAAGGGCTCCCACTGTACCGCGTTTAGACACTCCCTCCACAACAAACAGCACAAGCTGCGGTGGACCGGGGAGGTAAGCGGTGGTCAAGTATTAAAACAATTATACCGTGCAAATATTATTCATCCACAACAGTAAGCGGCGATTTTTAAAACTTGTTAATTACGAGTAAAAAGTCAATGGCAAGTCAATGGCATGTAAGCATGACCCAGCAGCGCGTCTGCAAGCAGTGTTTTCAGCGCGTTTTCAGCAGTGTTTCAGCGCGTCTGCAAGCAGCGTTTCAGCGTTTCAGCAACTGTAAATATTAGGATTCAGGCGCGGCAGGAAATGCTCGCCCTAAATAGGAGGCTGCTAATGGTCCTAGTACAACCACTAGACCGTCAGCACTCCAAGATGGCCCCCGGAAGTGAGGGTAAAAGGGCTCCCACTGTACCGCGTTTAGACACTCCCTCCACAACAAACAGCACAAGCTGCGGTGGACCGGGGAGGTAAGCGGTGGTCAAGTATTAAAACAATTATACCGTGCAAATATTATTCATCCACAACAGTAAGCGGCGATTTTTAAAACTTGTTAATTACGAGTAAAAAGTCAATGGCAAGTCAATGGCATGTAAGCATGACCCAGCAGCGCGTCTGCAAGCAGTGTTTTCAGCGCGTTTTCAGCAGTGTTTCAGCGCGTCTGCAAGCAGCGTTTCAGCGTTTCAGCAACTGTAAATATTAGGATTCAGGCGCGGCAGGAAATGCTCGCCCTAAATAGGAGGCTGCTAATGGTCCTAGTACAACCACTAGACCGTCAGCACTCCAAGATGGCCCCCGGAAGTGAGGGTAAAAGGGCTCCCACTGTACCGCGTTTAGACACTCCCTCCACAACAAACAGCACAAGCTGCGGTGGACCGGGGAGGTAAGCGGTGGTCAAGTATTAAAACAATTATACCGTGCAAATATTATTCATCCACAACAGTAAGCGGCGATTTTTAAAACTTGTTAATTACGAGTAAAAAGTCAATGGCAAGTCAATGGCATGTAAGCATGACCCAGCAGCGCGTCTGCAAGCAGTGTTTTCAGCGCGTTTTCAGCAGTGTTTCAGCGCGTCTGCAAGCAGCGTTTCAGCGTTTCAGCAACTGTAAATATTAGGATACAGGCGCGGCAGGAAATGCTCGCCCTAAATAGGAGGCTGCTAATGGTCCTAGTACAACCACTAGACCGTCAGCACTCCAAGATGGCCCCCGGAAGTGAGGGTAAAAGGGCTCCCACTGTACCGCGTTTAGACACTCCCTCCACAACAAACAGCACAAGCTGCGGTGGACCGGGGAGGTAAGCGGTGGTCAAGTATTAAAACAATTATACCGTGCAAATATTATTCATCCACAACAGTAAGCGGCGATTTTTAAAACTTGTTAATTACGAGTAAAAAGTCAATGGCAAGTCAATGGCATGTAAGCATGACCCAGCAGCGCGTCTGCAAGCAGTGTTTTCAGCGCGTTTTCAGCAGTGTTTCAGCGCATCTGCAAGCAGCGTTTCAGCGTTTCAGCAACTGTAAATATTAGGATTCAGGCGCGGCAGGAAATGCTCGTCCTAAATAGGAGGCTGCTAATGGTCCTAGTACAACCACTAGACCGTCAGCACTCCAAGATGGCCCCCGGAAGTGAGGGTAAAAGGGCTCCCACTGTACCGCGTTTAGACACTCCCTCCACAACAAACAGCACAAGCTGCGGTGGACCGGGGAGGTAAGCGGTGGTCAAGTATTAAAACAATTATACCGTGCAAATATTATTCATCCACAACAGTAAGCGGCGATTTTTAAAACTTGTTAATTACGAGTAAAAAGTCAATGGCAAGTCAATGGCATGTAAGCATGACCCAGCAGCGCGTCTGCAAGCAGTGTTTTCAGCGCGTTTTCAGCAGTGTTTCAGCGCGTCTGCAAGCAGCGTTTCAGCGTTTCAGCAACTGTAAATATTAGGATTCAGGCGCGGCAGGAAATGCTCGCCCTAAATAGGAGGCTGCTAATGGTCCTAGTACAACCACTAGACCGTCAGCACTCCAAGATGGCCCCCGGAAGTGAGGGTAAAAGGGCTCCCACTGTACCGCGTTTAGACACTCCCTCCACAACAAACAGCACAAGCTGCGGTGGACCGGGGAGGTAAGCGGTGGTCAAGTATTAAAACAATTATACCGTGCAAATATTATTCATCCACAACAGTAAGCGGCGATTTTTAAAACTTGTTAATTACGAGTAAAAAGTCAATGGCAAGTCAATGGCATGTAAGCATGACCCAGCAGCGCGTCTGCAAGCAGTGTTTTCAGCGCGTTTTCAGCAGTGTTTCAGCGCGTCTGCAAGCAGCGTTTCAGCGTTTCAGCAACTGTAAATATTAGGATTTATAATGAACAGGTGCAAAGAAGGTACTGTTTTAAGGCACTGGTTGGCAATATTGGATCACTTAATTGGCAGTGCTTTCTTGGAGTTGGTGCATCCATGTTATGTCAAGTGTGAGCATTATGGTAAAGCCAATAAACAGCCAGGTCAGATCCTATTGTGCAGGTTGGCTGCTCATTGGTTGGTAGCCAGAAAGATACTGCTTGATCATGGTACCTTGTTCCATCGACAGCCTAACGTCATGCCATGCCTGTGCAAAAAATTCGGAAAAGAAAAAACCCAGGGGCATATTTATTAATGGAGAAGTACTGTGACCCAAGAAGACTTTGGTAGCCTGCTCAACAACCCCAAATATTTTCATGCCTAATCTCTACTGATGACGGATAATAATCCAGAAACACATGATTAGAGATGGCCAGCATTGATCTGCACCAACCTGGTGAAACACTCAAAAGAACGTTTGTGCAAGTACACAGGTTTGATTAACTGCATCCACCATAATGCTTAGGGGTGAACCCGCTGGGAGGTGAAGCAGTGTGATCCCACATTTGTTTCCTGGTTAAAAGGTACCCTGGAGCTGCTTTGAGCTGACGAGCTCGTAGAGAGGCACCTGCGCGCCTGGAGAGGTATTATGACCCAAGAAGACTTTGGCAGCCTGCTCAGCAACCCCAAATATTTTCATACCTAATCTCTACTGATGACGGATAATAATCCAGAAACACGTGTTTAGAGATGGCCATAAATATGCCTCCTAGTCTATACCTGTGTCTTGCCAACCTGGGTGAGCACAGTTGTGATTACCCCGTTAGCCTTTGCAGATGGTTCCCCTCAGTTCACTTGATATCTGAGTGTATGGATAGTTCAGAATGCCATAACCCTATCCCTTAGAATGTGTACAATCCACAGTAATGAAAACATGAGGTGAACCTCAAGACGTTTGGAGTTCAGAGTTCAACTCAGTGGAGACATTTTTTTCATGAAATCGTGTAAAATAGCTGCAAAGTATTCCCAATTCCCTTTAAGTGCTTTAGCCTCTATGATCTTCTATACTTTTCAGCTGTGGTCGGTAAGGCGAAACAAATCAGGAAGCCATTTTGAGCTTTCTTCCAGGACTTACCCTCTTTTGCTTGAAACAATTCTAAGTTAAAGCGTCCTTGCTGTAGTGAGTGTATTGCAAGTTAAAACTCTAACCATGTCGTGTTTTGTCACCATTTGTTCACCTCACACATGAGGCTCAACAATACTCAGTGACTGTTCTCACTAAACAAGCATTTTCAGTTAAGAGAACATGACTTGAAAAGAAACAGATCAGTCTCTCAGTAGTCTAAACATGTTGATTTTGATGTCCACAAAAAGCAGGTCAAGAAAAGATCTGAAATTGGTAGAAAAGGAGTCTCGGAGCAAGTCAGACAAAGAGATACTATCACAGGTTTTAAATCAGCTCTTAGCCTAATTTCCTTGTTTATGTGTTGGCACTGTAGATACTGCAAATATGAATGTGTGTCAGAGAGATTGTTAGGGCAGCAGTCTGTTAGTGCCACCACCCATTGAATGCTCTTTCAGATACACCTACTAATTAAAGAAATATTTGTAATCTAAAAGAGTGATATATATGTTTTGGTTTCTAGGTTTGTGAGGATACAAACTACAGAGAAAGAATGCCCATTGTCTCTGGTCACCTTGCAGTGGCTTGTCAATGATCTACTCTCCCATCTGGGGCTATGCTACATGTGTCCATGTTCCCACTCCCAAAACGCCTAAGGGTACTGTTACTGATAAAGCAGTGCGGGGACCACAGACAAAGAGAGAGTATGACGCAGAGGAAGTTCGAAGTAGAGAAAACACTGGATCTAGATTTAACTTCTCAAAGGAGGATGGCAAGGGCACTTTACCTAAATCCTCTGGCATGGAGTTCTTATACGATGTCTGAGAAATAGCCATTTGGAGGTCTAATTCAGGCATGCCTCTACCTGGCATGGTATGGGTGTATCACCCAACCGCTTAAGGTGTTCACCAGTCAACAGCAACCAGTACATAAGAGAAGCCTTGTGGGTTGAGCCCAAAGTTCCAAAAATGTAAGGCCTCTAAAGCGTATAACACATTTTCATTGTATCTGGTTCATGATATAGCTTATCTGGAAATTTTGGTATGAACAAATCCCATTGTATACTAAAATGTGGTAGTCTTGCTTGAGTTGCCAAGTCAATGGGGATCAGGCTGCCTGGCACAGGTTTCGATTCCACTGCATAAAGTGAGTACACTTTTTGGGAAGGTATAGATGTAAATTGCTAGGTGGTGAAAATGTGAAGTTAGTTACACTTCTTTTTTTAGGTACCCTTCACAACTTCAATAAATAGTACTGTTGAGAGATGCAACAAAACATAAGTATGTCATAATATTGAGGTCAATATTAGTAAACTGCATATACATGAACTCCACAATATCAACTACCAAGATATCATCAAGGTAAGTATATGTATGTGAATGAATATAAATATATATATATATATATATTCACTGAAAAAACCATAGGTTATAGACCATATATAGTTAGGAATTTGCATTTACAAAACCTTGAAAATTCACTGAAAAAACCATAGGTTAGAGACCATATATAGTTAGCTGGACATTTTATTGACATAAAACCAATGAAATTCAATATATAGTTAGTTGCACTAACTATATATCGCGCACCCTGCAATCCACTGCTGATGATGTCACATATTACATCATTCATGACATGGTCAGTGACATCACTGATGATATCACTGATGACATCTCAAATGACATCACTGATGACATCATGACACACCAATACCAGTTACTACATACGCACTCACTGATTCCTACGTCTACACACACATTCACTCATTCACCCATACAATCACTCATACATACAGTCACTCATTATTACAACACTATCATATGCACTCATACACCTATGCAGACACTTACACACTGCCACTCATCCATGGAGTTACTCACACACCTAGTCAGTCCTGTAAAGAATCAATCACACTTCGATTTCCTCATCTATACAGTTAAACACAGAACACCATACTTTTTCACACATATACTAACACATACTTACTCTCTAATACAATCACTGATACAAGTACACATTGATATGCACAGACTCACACACCTCCCAGCCAGCCACACACACACTCAGTCTTCTATACATCCACTCATTCTTCAATATGTAAAACATATTTAAACTTTACAAAGACACACAAACACTAGATGATGTCATCAGTGATGACATCTCAAATGACATCACTGATGACATCTCAAATGACATCACTGATGACATCATGACACACCAATACCAGTTACTACGTACGCACTCACTGATTCCTACGTCTACACACACATTCACTCATTCACCCATACAATCACTCATACATACAGTCACTCATTATTACAACACTATCATATGCACTCAAACACCTATGCAGACACTCACACACTGCCACTCATCCATGGAGTTACTCACACACCTAGTCAGTCCTGTAAAGAATCAATCACACTTCGATTTCCTCATCTATACAGTTAAACACAGAACACCATACTTTTTCACACATATACTAACACATACTTACTCTCTTATACAATCTCTGATACAAGTACACATTGATATGCACAGAGTCACACACCTCCCAGCCAGCCACACACACACTCAGTCTTCCATACATCCACTCATTCTTCAATATGTAAAACATATTTAAACTTTACAAAAACACACAGACACTAGATGATGTCATCAGTGATGTCATTTGAGATGTCATCAGTGATGTCATCAGTGATGTCACTGACCATGTCATGAATGATGTAATATGTGACATCATCAGCAGTGGATTGCAGGGTGCGCGATATATAGTTAGTGCAACTAACTATATATGGAATTTCATTGGTTTTATGTCAATAAAATGTCCAGCTAACTATATATGGTCTCTAACCTATAGTTTTTTCAGTGAATTTTCAAGGTTTTGTAAATGCAAATTCCTAACTATATATGGTCTATAACCTATGGTTTTTTCAGTGAATTTCATTGGTTTTTTAAAAGCTAATATCTATAGCTGTAAAATATATTCTTTATTACATGACGTATCACGTAGCCACGTGAGACGCCTCATGATGCGTCGCATAACCGTGACGTATCGGCTCTGCAGCGCAAACAAAACCCGTAACGTAAGCGCGCCGGAGCACGCTTAGAGATATATATATTTGTTTTAACCTTAATTAGAGAAAATCCACACGTGCACATATCTTGAGGCCTTGCAAAGGCACATCAAACAAACAGTCCCTACAATTTTGCCAAGTTTTTTTACTGTTTCTCTTGGTTTTCCCCTTGTTGCGCTTACCGGTACGCTACCCGGTACGCGAACCGGACGCTCCAAAAACACAAGATGCCGGACTTCCGTTACGCTGCCGGTTAGCTGCCCGGTTAGCTGCCCGGTGAGCTGCCCGGTTCGCGTACCGGGACGTGCCTCTTTAATATCCCCCTCATCAATCCTAGTGGGTCAGGAGGGGCCTACCTTGCCCCCTTTCCTTCATTTCCCCCTTCGTTTTTCACCACATCTTGTCTCTCGATCCTACCGAGAGACAAGATGGCGGCCGCTCCGGACTGTTTAGAATGTTGACAGACACCGGAGAGCCAATCAGCTTCGCTTCGCGAAGTTCCGTTACGCGTCAGGTACGCGAACCGGGGCGCTGCCCGGAGCGCGCTTACAGATATATATATTTTTTTGATCGTTAATTTATCAAAATCCACTGAAGTACATATATTGAGACCTAGCAAAGGCACATCGGGCAAACAGTCCCTACAATTTTGCCAAGTTTCGTGCAAATCCATTCAGCCGTTCGGGCTAAAAGTGAGGCCAACCGCCCTATGGAAATTAACATGGGAAAAACGCGTTTTGGGACCCCCCTTTTTTCTCGGCCCCCCCTTGACGAATCCCCCCCAAATTTCCAGGGGCTGCTCAGAAACAAAATGTTCCATTTTCCTGAAAATTTCAGCCAATTCCGTCATCAAACGCCAAAGTTATTAGACATAGAATTTTCCAAAATCCCATAGAGAAAAAATTCTAACTATATATACCTACTGGCGACCGCCAGTAGGTAATATATATATATATATATATATATCCAACGAAAATCACTCCTTCTGGATCCCTCCGACCCTAGGAAGGTGGCGTGCACGCCGGCGGAGTAGGTCCGGCTAATTCAATGTTGTCCAAACAATTCAAAATCAGCGCGCTCTCAGGAAAAAAGAGGAGTATGCCGGTCTGATATAAAGTGCTGTTTAATCACAACGCGTTTCACCAAACAAATGGCTTGATCACGTGATTGTATGCTAGCAGTTCATAAGTTAAATAACATCCACAGTACAATGAACATAAACATAGGACTACGGCAGGGGTAATAGACATAGCTGAAAGATCAGGCATTACATGATACAGGTGCGCGCAAAGGAATGTGAAACAATGTAAGCATTGCTTAAATAATGAATGTAACAGCTAAATACTCGCCGTTATATACTATAAACAAAAACTTCCCACTTGGTGTTGCTGGAATGTAAATTATATATCATGGGTGGCTGATGAGATGTGTACTCTCATCGTGTACGAGAGGTCTCGAGACTCCGCCCTTCGTGAACACGAATACAACGCCCAATGCGTGACATGAAAAAATGTACATTGTCACGTCGTAAAATGACGAATGCTGCGCATATCCTGAAACTGTGTGCCCCTTTCACAATTTAGTCTTTAAATGATGGGCAAGTGCCCGAATCCAATGATGATACCCTGGCTACAAGATATCACACCAGTTACCCTCTTGTGCCGCTCTCACGTCTAGCAAGCATACCAGTGCCCCCGTGAACAGGAAACAGGAGAAGGGGAGAAGTCCCGTGAACGTGAAATATAAGTGAGAAAGGGCCCCTTCTTGTGTGTGCCTGCAAATAAATAAAAACGAAAAACATGATTACAGTCAATTCTGCTCAAGCTACTGATAGCATATTGTACAATAAAAACAACAATCAGGACAAAGGTACTGATTAGACAAAGAGAAGGAAAAAGGAAACAATTGGAGGAAACTGAATTCTGTAAAATACTGTACACATTGCAAACAAAGACACAAGAGCCCTGGTGTCAAGCGGAGACCTGAACATCAAATTACACGTATTATTTTTTAAGATGTACTGATAAATCCTCATTTTCATTCAGTCCCCCCGGGGTTTTGGTTTGGAAATCAATGATGAGTTTGGACTCCCTTTGGCGCAGTTTCAGAACTCTATTACCACCCCTGGGATTCTTCGTGATTTGTTCCAGGACAATAAAGCTTAACTCCCTCACATTGGAGAAATTAGTTTCTCTGAAGTGACGAGCCACCGGATATTTGGGGTCAAAGTTGGTGATGGCTCTAGTGTGCTCCAATATCCTCTTCTTGACCATGCACGTAGTGCTGTCAATGTACCATTTGTTGCACGTGCATGTAATGGCATATACAACAAATGTGGAGCTGCAAGTGAGAAACGATGTAATCCTTTTATAAATCCCATTGTGAGTGACCTCCTTACACGATTTACTGTTGGCACAAGCCTTGCAGTGTCCGCAAGGATAGAATACCTTCTATGTTGGTAGGGGGATATACCGTGATGTCACTGTGGACCAACATATCACGTATATTCCTTCCACGTCTGTACGTGATACTGGGTCTAGTGGGAAGATCTGCTCCTAGTACATTATCACATTTAAGAACATCCCAGTTTTTGGTTATGATTTTCTTTATGGATTGGGCATCTGAACTGTACGTAAGGATGAGTCTGGTGGTTTGTCCGTTCTTATCATCATCCCCTGATTTGTCACTGATGGTTTCAGTTCTATCTATGGAGTTAACCCTCGTCTTTGCTTTCTTCAGAACCCATTCAGGGTAACCCCTTTCTCTGAATCTCGCCATCATGGTCTTGCTTTCATCCTCAAAACCCTGAGTAGTGTTGCAGTTGCGTTTTGCCCTCAGCAGTTCACCAAACGGAATGCTCCATTTTAGATTATCAGGGTGACTGCTGAGGGCATGCAGCATACTGTTACCTGCAGTACTCTTACGAAAGAGTGAAGTGTGAACTTTGTTGTTTTTAATCTCCACTCTGACATCAAGATACTCTATTGTTGTTGTACTCTTATTGCCACTCAAGACAATATTCCTGTCATTGCGGTTGAGTTTATCTATAAAGACATCAGCCTCTTCCATAGTGCCATTCCACACAATAAAAAGGTCATCTATATACCTCAGCCATACAGATACCTTCTCAAAATCAGATTGTAGACTGGTGTCCTTGCGTATGTCAGATTCCCACTTCCCCAGAAACAAATTCGCAAAGCTGGGCGAAAAACATGATCCCATAGCCAAACCACTCACTTGTCTGTACAGTTCTCCGTTAAACATGAAGATGTTGTATTTGAGACAGTATTGTATCATGTCTAATATCATGCGAGTGTGTTCTCTGAATCTGACATGTCTGCTTTTCAGAAATTCTTCACAGGCCTCAAGTCCTTGCTCGTGATCTATTATGGTGTACAGACTCTGTACATCGAGTGTGATCAAAATCGAGTCTGTATCCCATACTAGATTCTCAATCTTCTTGAGAAAATCCTTGGTATCCTTGACATGACTGGCCAAGTTCGTCACAAATTCTCTCAAAAAATGATCGATATATTTTGATACCATCTCTGATGCACTGCCCCTGGATGACACAATGGGTCTACCTGGTGGATTAATTTTGTTCTTATGTACTTTAGGTAATAAGTAAAGCACAGGAAGTACAGGAAAATCACATTTCAGATATTTAAACTCTTCCCATGACAGAATACCTCTTTCTTTCCAGTCTAATAGGGAATCACACAAAATGGTAATGCTTTCGTGATAACGTAATGTGTCAATGGTTTCATAAAAACGACTGTCTGACAATTGTCTGTTGGCTTCATTTATATACATGTCTCTGTCAAGCACCACAATATTACCCCCCTTATCAGCTGGACGGATGACAATGTTCCCATCGTCCATCAGGGATTTTATGGCTTCACGTTGTTTATGTGTCATGTTTTGATTCTCTGCTTTCCAGTGTTTTTTGTGTCTAAGTTCATTGAGACTCTTGTTGACACACTTGTGAAATGTGTCTATACTGTCATGTGGTAAAATGGGCACGAACTGAGATTTAGTTCTAAAATCAGTATTAGCTGCTGTATCAGTGCAAATGTCTAAATCTGATAAAAGTTGTGTGGTACTTATGGGTGCCAAATCATCGGTTTCATTCATGCCTAATTCAATAACAGTATTCAGGGTTTCACTGTCTCCAATATCAAAGTTGTACACATTGGGTAGGTCAGACACAGTGTTCTTGTTAACTTTAGATTGGCCTTTCAATTTAAACCATTTCTTCAATTTCAATTTCCGTGTGTATTTAAACAAGTCAATACGATTATCAGTGTATCTAGATGAGGAAGAGAGGCAAAAAGATAGTCCTAGGCATAAGGTCCGTTTTTCCATCATATTAAGTTCTCTCTTAGATAGATTTATGATAGTGTTATTTACTGTTTTGTCATCCATTATTTTCCCTTTTTGGCGCGTCCTCTGTTGGTTCCCATAACGCCACGTCCCTTGCCTCTTTTGCCACCGTTGTTTGATCCGCAATTTTCTGATTCTGCGTTTCCCCTTCCGCGTCCTCTTCCTCGTCCCCCTTGTCCCCTGGTTTTGGGTACTGGTGTTTCTCTTGTCGTAAACCGTCCCCTCCGCAGGGTCCGGTATTCGTCTAAAAAATTCAGCTGTTTCTTGCCCATAGGTGGTGCCGCCCCATTGATGGTAGAGACATCCGATTCACTGCCACTGGTGCGGTTGTCATCATTGCTCATGTTGACATTACTTCTGTCTGCAGACATGTCGCACACTCCATCCTGTTTGTATAGGTGGTCATATTTGTGACTGAAAGTGAGGATCCGGCCACTATCATATATATATATTACCTACTGGTGGTCCCTAGTTATAGTTAGAACCTAGCTTCTATAGAAAACTCATTTTTTTGTTTTCCCAATAACATTGCAGTTGCTTGACGAATCTTCGCAGAATTTTTAAAACCTATGACTCGCTCCAGTCAGCTCCTACCTTGATAGTTTCGGGGTGATTCGGCAAGCCGGGTCAGAGAAAAAAGGGGGGTCCCAAAACTTGTTTTCTCCATGTTAATTCCCATACAAAAATTTAGACATGGTTACAGCCTGAACTGCTGAACGGAATTACACCAAATTTGGCAAAAGGGTAGCCCTTGTGTCAAAAAGAAACCTTTTTTTTAAATGGTGTAAATCCGTTAAGTAGTTCCTGAGAAATTTTTTAAAAAGAGTTCGGAAAATGCATTTCCCGTAGGAAACTTTAAACACGGCTACAGCCGAAACTGCTGAATGGAATTACACCAAATTTGGCAAAAAGGTAGCCCTTGGTTCAGAAAGAGACCTTTTTTTTTAAATGGTGTTAATCTGTTCAGTAGTTGCTGAATAAACCAAAAAATAATAGTTTCAATATTTAGCGGCACAGAGGATCCGCGCGCCCTCCCGATCACAAGCTTTATTCTAATTGGTTGTCAGCACTCTAAACCAGGAATTGTTGGCAGCCATCTTGTGTCTCGGTAACCGAGGCACAAGAAAACAGGGAAACAAACAAACACAAAAAACAAGAAAAAGGAGCACGGTTAAAACACCCTGACCCCACTAGGCCTGCTCAGGGGGTCCCATAAGGATCCCCAAGGCCCAAAAAACATTTTTTAAAAACTCAAATCGGACGAATTTGCGCTGGGTGCCAGAATCCGGACCAAAATTTTAAAAAAGAAGCATGGGCTCCCATGCTTCTTTATTATTTAGCCCCCCGTGGGCCAAGTCCCAGGGGCATGGGGAAATATAATTGCAGGGGCCCAGGGGGACCCCTGCTGCCCCGGGGACAACCACCACATCCGGGGCTTTTGTAAAATATTTGTGGAGGGCACATGGCCCCCCACAGCCCCGGGGACCGCCACCCCCTGGGGTTTGTTTTTTTAATGTTGGGGGGCCTCCAAGGCCCCCCCGAGCCCGGAGGACCACCACCCCTGGGGCCTTTATCAAATATTTGCGCGGGGCACAAGGCCCCCCATGCAGCCCCGGGGACCACCACCTCCCTGGGGTGCGTTACGGACCCGAGCCCCGGGGACCACCACCTCCTTGGGTCTGTGCATGTGATGGGAGGAGGCTGCGCGGCACCCCTCCTGGAGCCTGTGATGGCCCTGGGGGCCACCATCTCCCAGGGCCGGCTCCTGCAGTGTCCCGGGTTGCCCACCCCCTGGACACTGCTGTTTACTATGGCAGTGCGGGAGCCTCGCAGCTCCCGCCCTTCCATAGCAAACTGTAGTTTGGATTTTGGAAGAGAGAGCAGGAAACCTGCTCTCTCTTCAAAATCCAAACCAGTTTGCTTTTCCACATGGGGAGTTGCATGTCAGCAGCTCTCCATGTGGAAAAGCTATGCCGGCTCCTGCAGGGGGCGGGAAGCCGGCAGGGACCATGGGTGCATCAGGGCTCCCCCCACAGTCCCCAATGAAGTGGCCAGGCCCCGGAACCAGCCCCGGGCGATGAGGTCCCGGGGCCAGAAGTGGGGCGGGAGGGGGGCCAAGCGGCGCCCACCCCATAATAAAATTATTATAATTTTTTTAAAACAGACAAAGGCCAGCCTGGGGGATGCGGTCCCCGGGGCCATAAATGGCCTGAGGAGGGGGGCCACGCAGCCCCCCTCCAAATATATATTTAGAAAAAAAAACTGGCCATGCCCCGGGGGAGGGGGCCCCTAGGGACGAATGTGGTCTCATGAGGGGGGGGGGCACACAGCCCATTTCCATTTTTTTTAAAAAATAGGAGCAAAGCCCTGGGAGATGGGGTAAGCAGCTCTGTGGCGCTTACTGGAGGTACCTGGTGGGTTAGTTGGACCCCAGGTACCCACAGAATTCAAGAGGATGTGATCCCCCAACTTAAAACGTGCCACGGGGTGCGTTTGCACAATGGTGAAGGAAGGGTGTGGGGCCTGAGGTGACGTGTGCAAACACGCCCTGTGGAGCATTTTAAGTTGGAGAATTAAGTCCCCTTTAATCCTGAGGGCCCCTGGGGGCCAACTACTAGTTCACCAGGTTTCTCTAGTAAGCGCCACAAGCCTGCGTTGGAGAGAGGTGGTACTGGCCACGCCCCTTTTTACTCCTCTCTACAACGCAACTCTGTGGCGCTTACTGGAGGTACCTCGTAGGCTAGTTGGACCCCAGGGACCCTAGGGATTTACAGGGACTTTATCCTCTAACTTAAAACGCACCACAGGCAGGTTTGCACAGTAGTGAAGGGAGGGTTCGGGGCCTGAGGTGACATGTGTGGAAACACGCACTGTGGTCCGTTTTAAATTGGGGAATTAATCACCCTTCAATCCTGAGGGCCCCTGGGGCCAACTAGGCGACCAGATACCTCCAGTGAGCGCCACAGGCCTGTGTTGCAGAGAGGTGTTCCAGGCCACGCCCCTTTTTACACCTCTCTGCAACGCAGCTCTGTGGTGCTTACTGTAGGTACCTAGTGGGCTAGTTGGACCACAGGTACCCTCAGGATTCAAGGGGACTTAATCCCTCAACTTAAAATGCACCACGGGGCACGTTTGCACAGTGGTGAAGGGAGGGGGCAAGGCCTGAGGTGACATGTGTGCAAACACGCCCTTGACGCGTTTTAAGTTGGGGAATTAATTCCTCTTCAATCGTGAGGGTCCCTGGGGGCCAACAACCCCACCAGGTACCTCCTGTATGCGCCACTGCGCTGCGTTGTGGAGAGGTGGGCCAGGCCGTGCCCCTTTTACACCTCACTGCAACGCGGCTCTGTGGTGCTTACTGGTGGTACCTGGTGGGCTAGTTGGACCCCAGGGACCCTCAGGATTCAAGGGGACTTAATCCCCGAACTTACAACATGCCAGGGGGCGCATTTCCAGAGTCATGGAGTAAGGGGGCATGGCCTTTGTCTACCTCTCACCAATCCCACTGCGTTGGGCTTACTGGAGGTAAAAGGTAGGCTAGCTGGCGCCTAAAGGAACCCCAGAAGTGAAGGGGACTTCAATCCCCATCCAAGAGCGTGCCAGGGAGCGCTTTTGTAGAGTGGTGGACAAAGTAGGCGTGGCCTAGTATGAGTACTTACCAGTGCTGCTGTGTGGGACTGACTGGAGGTAATAGTTTGGTGAGTTGGCCCCCAACGATGTCCTTGGGGGCCAACTACGCCTCGTGTTACCTTCAGTAAGTCCCAGACAGTGGGATTGCTAAGATGTCTTCAGAGGCCATGTCCCCCTTTCTCTACCACTCTGCAAACGTGCCTCGTGGCAGACTACGGGATGGGGGATGAAGTCCATTTTAGTCCTGAGGGAGTTTGGGGGCCAAGAACCCTCCTGGTACCTCCTGTAAGTCCTACGCAACAGAATTCCTGAGCGTTGGTTGGACGAACAGCACCCTTTCTCCACCACTCTGCAAACGTGACTACTAGTTAAAGTAGCATATTTCTGCACCTCCGGCTAGTTTCAATCCCCTGCCCTATTATGTACTAGGGCCTCACAGAAGAGATCATGCTAATCACAGGGGTACCCCAACGCATAGTGTTCCCTTGTGTATGTAGGTGTTTTCAATGTATTTTAAGTGTCTTTTAGCATAGCACTGGCTCCAGGCCTGGTTAGTCAGAGTCAGTTACCACCAGTACCCGTCTGAAAAAGTTGTATGCACAGGATGATTTTGCAACAAGGCCTCATTCTGCTCCTCTGTTGGTTCTTTCTGCACATGTCTTGCTTCTTCCTGCTAGTTTCCTCGTCTTTGAGGACTTCTGTTGCTTCTTTCTGCATTTCTTTGGCTTCTTTCTGTGTGTTTTTCTTCTTTCTTCACATGTCCTACCTTTGTAGGCACAGTTAGAAACTAGCATTTAAAAAACCTTTGAAATTCACTGAAAAAACATAGGTTTCAGGCATGTTATAGTTAGAAATGAGCATTTAAAATACCTTGGAAATTCACTGAAAAGAACATAGGTTTTAGGGAAAGTTATAGTTAGTTGGACATTTCATTCGTACAAAACCAGAGAAATTCCCCTTTTACAGTTAGCTCAGCTAACTACAACTTGCGCCACCACAATGCACTGCTGATGACGTCACATATTACATCACTTATGGCATGGTCAGTGACATCACTGATGGACATGATGATGGGCGTACCAGAATCTGACAAACAGACTTTGATCAATCTATCTAAATGAACTTTAAACAAAACAGAAACTGATGTACTTGCCTTGGGACTGACTTTCTGCCCATCTGCGGAATTTAATTACACTCAAGCTCGCATAGACTTATTCCAATTTACTCGTAAACTAAGGCTGAAGAAGTGGTTTGCTACAAGAACAACACCACAGAGTGATAATGTAAGTGTGATTCCGAGTGATATTTGCATTGGGGATATTGAACTTTTAGATACTCTCAAAGAATTAGGAGAACAACAGAATGTTATCCCCGATCCCTATATTAATCTAATAAATGAGAATATCATATTAGATATGAGTCACAACAGTGGTTTTAGACCCAAATCTATTTTTTACCACATATAACCAATGAGGCCCTGGATATTTTTGAGAAGGGGGTGATTAAGGGTTTAAGCCAACTGTCTAATAGTAGATGTAATGAGCACATGAACCTTACCAAGACCCAGAAAGTTGCAATTAAGAGCTCAAAGGATGACAACAGCATTGTTATTAAAAAGTCTGATAAGGGAGGCAATGTTGTGGTCTTATCCAAAGAAACATATGTCCAAGAAGGCATGCAGCAGTTGAATGATCACACCAGATATGAAAAAAGCTCTAGAAATATATATGATACAGCTAACAAGGAATACTTAGAACAGTTATCGGAGTGGAGAGAGAGAGTCCTGTTAGAACATGAAGAATACACTTTTCTGTATTGTAAATTTCCGAAAATTTCAGTACTCTATCTGCTGCCCAAACTACATAAAGACAACCTCAACCCACCAGGTAGGCCCATTTTATCCTTTAGGGTGAGCAGTCTAGAGAATACTTCTAGATATGTTGACCACTATTTACAACCCTTGGTCTGAAATGTACTGTCAGAGTACCCACAAGCCTTACCGTCTGCCCATTGAGTAGTCTCGCAGGGATGACATGAATAACCTCCTCCGTCTCTTACCTACTCCCCTGTCCTACCTTAATAGTACCGAACCGGGGCGTGGTGACAGCCGGGCGAAGGAATCCTGGTAATAAGGTGCCTGAAGGTGTGGTTGAGCAATAAGGGACCCTCCTGGGTGAATGAAGCCCCTCCTGGGTGGATACGCCTTCCTGCATCGGAACCTGAGGGAAGGACAACCCACAACAATTACCATCCGTACAAATAGCATGCACACTCAAGCATACACTTGAACAGGAAGAAAGATTAGAACCATAGTTACCTGAGGGAAAGGAAGAGTCCAGGTAATCCTGAAGTATGAAGAGGAAAGGAACAATACTCTCCTGCGCTTGGTGTCCGGTAGAAAGGTAGGATGAATAGGTGAAGCACACCTGATACACTCCAGGAAAATGATAACTAGGGCAAGTAATGGTAACGCGCTCCTGCGCTGCCGAAAATAACAGGGCAAGGTACGATGTTGCACTCCTGCGCTCACCGTGTCGACGTGATGCAAGAACAAGGACAAAGTAACGGTAACACGCTCCTGCGCTCACCGTGATAGCAAGACAAGAAACAGTAACGCGCCCCAGCGCTTACCGGAATTCTGAAACAAGGTACGGTGTTGCGCTCCAGCTCTCGCTGTGTTTAGCAAGACAAGAAATGGTAACGCGCCCCGCGTTTACCGGAATACTGAGGCAAGGTACTGTGTTGCGCTCCAGCACTCACCGTGCCGTGGTGTAAGGACAAAGGTAAAGTAACGGTAACACGCTCCAGCGCTCACCGTGCTGTGGTGCAAAAACAAAGGCAAGGTAACGGTAACATGCTCCAGTGCTCACCGTGCTGTGGCGAAAAGGCAAGGTAACGGTGACGCGCTCCAGCGCTCACCGTGCCGTGGTATGAGGACAAAGGCAAGTAGTGGCAACGCGCTCCTGCACTTACCGTAAAGGCTTGAGCACTCGTTCGTGTGCTAGGATCAGTGTCCGAAGAAAATCAGAAGCGCCGGTATGTACGTCCATCGGATACTTGACGGCGTCACCCGGAAGTGGTTCTGTGGTACTGCGCTGCTGTATAGCGCTTGACCTCCAACCTGCCACATTGATTCCTCGTTAGTTCGGGGACATGACATGTACCCTCATTTGTGAAGGATACAGGGGATTTCCTGAGACTTAAAGAAGGAATAAAATAGAATGATAATTGTTTACTGATGTGTCTTGATGTCAACAGCTTTTACACAAGCATTCCCCACAATCAGGACATCAGAGCCTGTAGGCATTTCCTCAAAGCGCTTGGACGCCCCCGGGCAGGTATTTGTGCTCTACATTTCATTTCATTTTCATTCAAAAATAGATCAGTGTCATTTCTCTTCCACACTGAAATGAAAATTGCCATGATGCTTACCTGCCTGACCAAAAACTTCTTAGTATTTAAAAAAACAGGTGTATCGACAGACTCTCGGGACTGTGATGGGCACCTGCTTCGCCCCCAGCTTTACGTGTCTGTACCTGGGCTGGTGGGAGGAGCAGGTGGTCCGGTTCCTTGACTCATATAAGAATTATGTGAGAGTCTAGGCCAGATACATAGATGACATTTTTTGTGTCTGGGAGGGGAGTCAAACAGAGGCTGAAGCCTTTGTAGCAACATTAAATGTCAATGCATTCAACCTCACTTTCGCAAGCCACTTTGGAGACCAAACCATTCAATTTTTGGATGTACAACTCAAGGCTAAAAATGTGAAACTGGAAACGACAATATATAGAAAGAAAACAGCGAGGAACAGTTTGTTACATGCCCAAAGCTGTCATCCTGGCAATCTCATCAAAAGTATTTCTTTTGGTGAGCTATTAAGGGCAAAAAGAAATTGTAGTACGATTGAAAACTACAATAGGGAAAAAGACACTATGATTAAGCGCTTTATTACGAGCGGTTACAGCCATGAATGCATCTCTACAGCATGCAAAAAAGTAGAGGTGAGAAACCGGGAGGAATTGTTGAAAATCAAGTACAAAAATTGTGAGTCCGATGACTCAGACAAGATCAGGTTTATTACTACACTCGAAAAACACACTTGTAAATATTGTATATAGAGCCAATATTGTTACAAAAATGTATACAACTTATATCAATGCTAATGTTATGGATTACGGCAGACAAACTCAATGTGTCTTGATTGTACAGAGTAATGAGACAATGACTTAGTAGTTTGTTTCCACTGTTTATTATTTGAATGTCACATGATGATTGTATAAAACATTATTATTTTTCCATACACACTATTCGTGAGCAAGGAGCAGAGTACACTCCGAAATGCATTGGGTGATTTTGGGGTGAATAAATATCACGCTTGAAGAAAATCATGAGCCAAGGCTTGTTTTCTTTATAAGTTTGAGACGGCGCTCTTGTTTGTTTGGATTTATGAGGATTGGCGACCCTGCCACGGCCCTCCATTGCAAGCGGCGCTGGTTTCTTCACCAAAGCAACTGTTGGAGATATATATATATATATAAATATATATATATATATTCACTGAAAAAAAATTCACAAAACATATATTCACTAAATGATGTCATCAGTGATGTCATCTGTGATGTCATGAGTGATGTCACTGACCATGTCATGAGTGATGTAATATGTGATGTCATCAGCAGTGCACTGCGGGGGCGCGAGTTATAGTTAGCTGAACTAACTATCACGGGGGAATTTCTCTGGATTTGTATGAGTGAAATGTCCAACTAACTATAACGCCCCTGAAACGCATGTTTTTTTCAGTGAATTTCTAAGTTTTTTTAAATGCTAATTTGTAACTATAACGTGCCTGAAACCTATGGTTTTTTCAGTGAATTTCAAAGGTTTTTCAAATGCTTGTTTCTAACTTTGCCTATAGAGGTAGGACATGTGAAGAAGCAAAAGAAATGCAGAAAGAAGCAACAGAAGTTCACAAAGACGAAAAAAAGTGCAGGAAGAAGCAAGACATGTGCAGAAAGAACCAACCGAGGAGCAGAAAGGGGCCTTGTTGCAAAATCAGTCCTTTGCCCACAATTTTTTCAGACGGGTACTGGTGGTAACTGACTGACTTACCAGGCCTAGAGCCAGTGCTATACTAAAAGACACTTAGAATACAGTGAAAACACCTACATACACTAGGGACCACTATGCATTGGGGGACCCCTATGATTAGCATGACCTCCTCTGTAAGGCCCTAGTACATATTAGGACAGGGGGATTAAAACTACCTCTTAAAACAGGCTACGGGGCGCGTTTGCACAATGGTAAAGGGAGTGGGGGGGCCTAAGGTGATGTGTGCAAACATGCCCCGTGGCCATTTAAAGTTGGGAGATTAAGTTCCCTTGAATCCTGACGGTCCCTGGCATCCAGATAGCCCAACAGGAACCTCCAGTAAGCGCCATAGAGCTGCTTTGCAGAGAGGTGTAAAAAGGAGCGTGGCTTGGCCGACCTCTCTCCAAAGCAGCACAGTGGAGCTTACTGGAGGTTCCTGGTGGGTTTATTGGCCCCCAGGGACCCTCAGGATTGAAGAGGAATTAATTATCCAACTTAAAACACACCACAGGTCGTGTTTGCACACATGTCACATCAGGCCCCGCCCCCTCCCTTCACCACTGTGCCAATGCGCCCTGGGCAAGTTTTAAGTTTTACGTTTGGAGATTAATTCCCCTTGAGTCCTGAGGGTGCCTGGGGTCCAACTAGCCCACAAGGTAACTCCAGTAAGCGCCACAGAGCTGCGTTGCAGAGAGGTGCAAAAAGGGGCGTGACCTCTGAACACTTCTCTGCAAAGCAGCTCTGTGGCCATTACTGGAGGTACCTGGTGGGCTAGTTGGCCCCCAGTGACCCACAGTATTCAAGGGGAATCAATTCCCCAAATTACAACGCGCCATGGGGCTCTGGCTTCCAACAACCTCTCAGCAATCCAGCTTTGTGGGATTTATTGGAGGTAACAAGAGGAGGAGTTGGCCCCCAAAGACCCTAACAGTCAAGGGGACTTTATCCCCAAGTTGTAGTGTGCCAGGAGGTGCATTTGCAGAGTGGTGGAGAAAGGGGGCGTGGCAGAAAATCTATCAGCAATCCTGCTTTGTTGAACTGACTGGAGGTAACAGAAGGGGTAATTGGCGCCCAGGGACCCTCAAGAGCCAAGGGGATTTCATCCCCCAACTAGAGGTGCACCATTGCAGTGACATCATGTATATTGCAGCGACATTGTGAATATTGGTGAAAATATATAAGAAAATATATACATTTGTGCACACTCACTGGCCACTGTCACACACTCATGTATGCACTCAGAAACTCACTCAGACACTTACACACCCATTCACATACCCACTCACACACATATTCATTCAGTCACATACCCACTCAGATACTCATGCACCCACTAACAGACCCACCTGGGCAGTCATGTACCCACTTACAGAGCCAATCAGATACTCATGCACCCACATACAGATTCACTCGGAGAAACACGCAACCATGTACAGACCGACTCGGAGTCTCACACACTCACTTACAGACCCACTCACACACTCACTTCTGTACTCACAGACCCACTGAGATACTCATACACCCATTTACTGATCCATTCAGACAGTTATACATACACTCATCTACTCATACAGTCACTCCCACACTCAGTCACAGCCCCTATCAGAGACCTATGCAGTCAGTCACTTAGTCATACACTCAGAGACTCACACACCCACTCATGGACTTACCCAGATATACACACACCTACTCACTCACTCAATCAAGGCTCATGCATCCCCCTTGCAGACCCACTCAGACACTCACCCTCCCAGTGACAGACCCACTCAGACACTGATGCATGCACCCATCCACTCACCTACTCAGAGACTTAGGCTCTCACTCACAGACCCTTTGAGAAACTCATACACCCAATCACAGGTCCACTCAGACACTCATACACCCATCCAGTCACTCAAAATGTTATTGTTTAGTTAATTAAAACCATAACAATCATTTGCTGCAATAAAACGTAATACATGCCAAAACGGAATTAATTGTCGAAAGAAGCTTAACAGTGTTAGAACCATGTGGGGAATTAGACCAGACAATATGCAATTGTTTAAGTGGCTTTAAGTTGATAGTAGTTGGGGCCTCCAGCTTCATTGTTAACAATGAGTAGAATTTTAAGCAGCAAATTAAGTTTCATCTCAGATTGGTTTTCTATCTGCAGTTTTTGAGTGTCTCTTTTTCAGAACCTTGTGATGAATTTAGGTTAAAATAGTGTGATTATTTGATTAACCAGTCTAGTCTTTCTGTCCACTTTTGGAGGGACAGATATATAAATTTGAGTAGTAGTGCTCCCTTGCATGATCTTATCTCATGTTGCATAAAGATAGGCCTCAGATACCTGTGTCTCTGTTGTAATAAACTTGCACAGCAACATACGATGTGGGCAACTGATTCAGATTGGTAATTACACAGCATATATTGTTTCTGACCCAGGTCCCAGTTGTTTCAATGTGCCCTGTACTCCCTGATGGGTGTAGTCAGTAGCATAAATTATAAAATGTTCTTGAATGCATTCTGTCCAAATGCTACTCTCAAGTATGGTTGGCAAGGAGAGACTTCATGGGATGCTACAAACTCTTCCTTGCCTCTAGTACTTCTTGCCTTCGTTAAGTCCTCAAAGTGTTCTTAGCTTGTGCCTTTACTTTGCTTTTAGCTGTATTTTGCTCATTTGGAGAGCAGTCAGAGATATTGGATCCAATTTTTATTTTGAAGCAGCTAGTTCCAGATACTTCGCCCAGGCTCTTGTAGTGTCTGAGAACATTGACATAAGGGCACACCGCAAGGACTTAGGGTTGGCGGGGCTCACCTGGAAGTAGTAATTGATTATGTCTTTTTTGCGTGCTACGTCCATGCTTGCGAGGTTAAATTCTAGACGTGTTAAAGTGTGCCAAGTGTGCTTTGAGATGCCAAATACCTTTTTGTATGACAGTGTGTGGTTTTGCTCTAGTGCCTCTGTTAGCCTTCCAGGATGGGCAAGTTGGCCATAACTTAATGTTGCTACAAGTTTAGCTCTGACTACTCTTTGTATTGCCTCAGCCGAGTGGCTGTTAAACTTGTAGTGGGACGAAAATAGAGCGTATATGGTCTTTGCTGTTTGGCTCCTATTGCCTTTATCTGCAGTTCATGCTTTCGCTGAGTTAGTCAGCCAAACTCCAAGATAGTTGTACTTGGAGTCCTTGTCAACCTTTAGTGGGCCGAGTTCCCACTTAAGTTGGCGTTCTAGAGGGCATCAGCCAAAAATCAGGACTTTTGTTTTTCCGGCATTTGCGTGGAGGGCGTTGCATTAATTGTACTTGTGTAATATGTCCAAGGCCTCATCATTCCAATACGGGTATGGTTCATCAAGACCAAGTGGTCCGCGTACTGTATTGGGAATTTTTTCCGTCCTAGTGATGTTGGAAAGGTTCTGCCTTTTAATAACTCTTCGCCAAGATCAGCTGTATATAGGTTGAATAGAATCAGGTCAAGTACGCACCCCTGTGTTAAGCCTCTGTTTGTGGGGATCCGTCCGGTGGCATGTGATTGTGTTAACTTGATCCTCACCCATGTATATATACATATATAAGGCTGCTATTCCTGCAAGCAGTTGTTTTGGGATGCCCCATCATGCCAGTTTTTTCCACAGGATGTTGCGGTCAATGACATTAAAGGCCACACTATAGTCGACAAAGCAGGCATTTAATGGTGGAATGTTTGGTTTATGCACCATTGAGTTCAGGTAGGTTAGAACGATGATGTTGTGGAGAGTCAATGAGTTAGACCTGAATTCTGTCTGGTAGAGAGGTATGATAGTGTTTTCTTTTATCCATTGCTTTAGTTCTTTTAGGAGAATTTTGCAAAATGTTTGCCATCTATGTCGAGAAGGGCGATTAACCTGAAATTTTCCGGCAGAGTTGGATCTTTCTTTTTATGAATTGGTTAGAGGATTGAGCCCTTCCATGCTTCTGGGATGGTTGATGAGGCAAGGCATTCATTGAACAGATGGGGCCCAGAACGTTCAGTCATCTTTGAAAATAAGCCCCGGTATGCCATTCGGTCCTGGAGCCCCGTCAATCTGGCTATTTTTTTGTATCTTTAATACCTCTGTCCTAGTTGCTGTTAAGGTGCTGTCCTCCATGTCTTCTAGGAGATTTTTCAGCTGCTCTATGTAAACTGTCTTTGGTTTGTCCGAGTTCACATATAGGTTCTCCATAAGCTTCTCCCTTTTGGTTGCCGGAACGACATACTCCCTGCTATATGAGGTAGTCGTTAAGCTGTTTACGTATTTCTAAAATTCTTTGGCTTTGCTGGGTGCAAGCCAGGAGTATATGTGTTTTCACTGTTCCTGAATTGCTTGATGTTTTTGGCTCCAAGCGATTTTTTGGTTTTGACTTCTGGCGTCTTTCAGCTTGCTTTCTGTTACTATGGTTCTTTTTTCTATGTTGTTTAGCAGCTTGTTTGTATGTTTTTTTGTTGCTCTCTACATTCTTTCGTGTTCTGGGAATTTGGGGCCACCAAGATTCTTTTGGCACAATTTTACTTTCCTTTTGGTTTTGTGGAGTTAATGACACGTGGAGCATGTCTAGCAGTTGGGTCCATTGCCCTGCCTTCATTACCTCATGGGGCCATTGGCCAGTTGTATTAGTGTGTTTACAGTCTTCATAATTGGTCATTGCGGCCGTCCCCCATTAATCCTTTTTGTGAGTGGACCCACGTTTTTTTCAGACTTATGGCCCGCTGGATTATAGATTTTGTGGACGTTTGAGCTCATACTGAAGTCTATGATAAACAAATTGAGGTCGCTTTTGTTCCTCCGGTGTACTTGGTAGGTTATGCATATCTTTAGTAGCTCACTGCTTAGAAAGATATAATCCAAGGTCGATGTGTCTCTGTGAGTGTAGATCGTAGTCCCCCCAGTTGGAACCAGTAATGCCGCTGACCCAAGATCAAATTCGCAGATGCATGCTTGGAGGATCCTTCTTTCTTGGCCAACTTGAGATATGTCAGGTTTGTCTAAATTGGGGATATTAAAATCGCCAGCCATTATATACCGATCTCCTGGAAGTTCATATATGAATGCTTTTAAATGTTTAGTTATATTCTTTATTAAGGCCAATTGTATGTCTCTTTGCGAATTTATATATACATTTATCAAAGATATTAACTTGGGCATTTCATCTAGTGCTAGGCAACTTATGTTGACTACCTGTAGGTTCCAGTTATAGTTTGACCATTCTTTAATTTCCACTTGTGGTTCTAGTTTCACATAGATTGCTAGGCCACCCATTGGTCTTCCAAACAGGTTTTTTTGTGCGCTGGTATATGGCTTATTTGGAGCCTAGGAGGGGAAGGGGAGCAGTCAACCTCATTTTTTGCCTGCATATGATGTCTTCCGTGTTTAAGAAGTCCAAAATCTTTTTCTCTGTCGTTATGGAGTATAGACCTGCCATGTTCCAGTTAATTATCCATAGTGCACTGCTTTTGGGGATTACTGATTTTAATTGTTTTCCATTTCCTTTCTTAAACATTTGACAGTCACTCACACACTCACTCATAGACCCACTCAGAGACTTATGTACCAGTTAGTTATACACTCAGAGAATCATATACCCACACACACAGTTGCACTCACAGACCCACACATCCACTGACAGAAGCACTCAGAAACTCGGGCTGCCAGTCATAAACCCACTGAGAGAATCATACACTCCCTCACAGATCCACTCAGTCACTCATGAACCCACTCACTCACTCATTCAGACACCCACATAGACATTTATGTATGCACTCACAGATCCAATCAGACAGTCATAGACTTACTTACAAATGCACACATGCACTCATGCACCTACTCACAGATTGAGTAAGAGACTTATGCAACCAATCACATACCCATTGTGACACTGATGCATTCCCTCATAGATGTACTGAGGCAGTCATGTATTTCGTTACAGGTGTACTGATAGACTGTTGCATCATCTCACAGATCCCCTCAAATACTTATAGAGTGAATGGGAGACTTAGCGATACATTGATTAATGCAGTCATAGATTACACTTATAAAGTTATGCACTGTGTTATAGAGATATTAAGGGAGTTGTACGTGCTATTATGCAGTTGTTTAGATAGAAATGTACTTAGTCTGGTGGTTATAATTCATTTTGCAGTTATACATTTTTAATGTGGTGGTGGCTATGGAATGTGTACATTTGTTTTGTCACTTTGCGACGTCATCTCTATTATCGTGACAGTGTCACAGATTTTAAAAATTTGAAAAAAATAATTATTTGACAAGCAAGTGAACATGAGCAAGAAAATTAGCTGTTTGAGCTACAGGGCTGCAACAAACTTCCAGAGGTCATTCCTGCAAATGCCCTGCTGACCAATTCCAGCTGCACCTTTCCTGGACCCTGCTGTTGGCCTATGCTGGTGTAAGTGTTCATCCCTAAATTCTGTTCCCAAGGTCCTGGACCTTAGCTGGTGTCAAAGTGTACTCCAAAAGTTTCCTGGGACTTAGAAACTTTTTGCCAAATTTTTGCTCTGACAATTGATGGGCCACTGGGATCAACCTGCCACATCAACCCGAAAAAGGTGCATCTCTGCTGGGCCAAAGATTCAGGAAGCTCCTGTGACCTTCTTCTCTGCAGCAGCAAACCCAATTCAGGTGTACATCACAGAGAAGGTGTCCAGCATTGCGGATTCCTTGTCAGCCGAAGTCCCAAGGCAGATATTTTCACCTGCAAAGGCGCAAAAACTATCCGGATGGCCAAGGACCTTCTCTGGTGTGAAATTCGAATTTTTCCCACTCTGAGATTTCTTGCCAAAGGTCAAAAGCTTCACTGAGATCTCTTCCAGAGGCTATTCATAGACCTGGAGCCCTCTTTCACTACAGCCTGATTCCTTGCTACACTTAAGGTTTTTGACTTCTATCCCAGAGATGAAGGGCCTGATCGTGGCTGGTACCCCACGATGGCAGTCCCAAGTACTCTGTTGAGCTGATTGCGGTCCACCCGCCGTATTTAGATGTTGAAGCTAGTGACAGAAGACCGCCCCAGCAGCAGTCTTCTCTCCCGGCGCACAGTACTCTGCCACCAACTTTGAGTAGGCTAAAATTAAGAAGTTCCCTTTTCCCTTTTTTATGCTTCCTTTTCCGTCTGTCATCTATACCAAAATCCAGGTACCTCCTCTTCTGCTCTGACACCACCACCATGCCAAACAACTCTGTTGTCACTGAGATGTAAGGTAAGGTACATGTACTATTCTCCTGTGTATCGTGTGTATGTTGGGTGAGTGGCATGCAAGACATTAAGCAAAGGGACATTTACCATTGCCTACATATGTATGTCATGCAAACATATGTCCAGATAAGTGATAGAATGCACACCTTGCTTCACTGATTTAAAGTAATTCGAACAGGAATATTTTCCTTTCTCGTGGAGACCTGGCCCATGCCTTGTCCCACAAGCACGAATGTATGAATCCACAAAGTATGGAGCAAGTTTACGTCCCATAACCAGTCACACAGCACATCCACGGGTACTCAACACACTCCATTTTAATTAACCATTTAAATCACTCTTATTCCTTTGCTTGTCAAAATATACTTTTCTATATTTTCCACATCGAAGGCATCACGTTTTCCATTGCTTAAAAATGCTATAGATATGCCTATCCAAGTCTCGTACTATAGCCCATGGGAATACATCATTCATTGGTAGCCAGATCTGCGGAAACCCAATGCATTTCGGGCTTCCCAGCCCTTCGTCAGGGGTAACTACAGCATTTAAAGCACACCATTTGTTATTTGCCAAAATTATCCATGCGACTGGTTATGGGACGTAAACTCGCCCCATACTTTGTGGATTCATACATTCGTGCTTGTAGGGCAAGGCACAGGCCAAGTCTGCACACAAAAGGAAAATATTCCTGGTTAGTTACTTTAAATCAGTAAAGCAAGGTGTGCATTTTATCACTTATCTGGATATTAGTTTACAATTGCCCCTTTGATTAGATCTGCACCCAAGAAAAGAAAGGATAAAACAGAGAAAGGAATATAACACCACATGGAAGGCGGTTTGTCAGCTTCACGTTCACAAGAGGGAGTCGAGGTTATGCATGGAGAACAATCAGAGAACTTAAGATGTTTGAACAGAATTTCACAAGAACATTGTTCAAAATAATTGTTCATCATTGTGCGAGTCTTTTCATGGAGAATATTGAGTTTTGTATAAGCAAGAAATGTTGTTATAAATATAAGTGCCATGAGTTTCAGTGTATGCAATAGTGTATTAATGGGGACGAATGAAGTGGTTGATGGGATTTGTATTTCTTTTCTGTTTGTGGGTTGGGTTATGTGGGCAATTAGAATCACGGCACAGGTTGAAATGCATGGAGGAGAGAGGGGTTACGCTCGGGGTCACTTTATGGGAACAGCATGGGAGTTAGAGGTTGAGCATTTGTTGAGTAGAAGCAAGGAAAGCAGCTGTGGCTGGTTTACCGCCATACACAGGATTGGTATTCCACAGGTATTCCACAGGTACACAGTAAGACTTTTTTTCATTGATGATTTGGAAATTATTATATCATATAGTCAGAGTGAAGGGGTTACACGCGGTGAAAAGTTTGTATGGTTTACTTGATGGTGAATGTGGGGACAAGCTTGGGACAATGAGTGGTATATATTAATTGGCATTGGGGCAAGGGTGATAAGCGTCAGCAAAGACTGGATAGTCATATTTATAGCATGTTTAATAAAATGGAAAACATGATGCATTCGATGTGGAAAGTAAAGAAAAGTATAATTTGACAAAGGAATAACAGTGATTTAAAGAGTTTATTAAAATGGAGTCGATTGAGTGCACTTGGATGCTGTGCAACTAGTTATGTCATGCAAACATGACACATGTGTATTTACTTATAGATATGTTGTAGTTACGTATGTTGTAGTTACCTGTCTCAATGTCACAATGAACCCCCTCTGCTAGGACTCTGCCGCCTGGACCCCCTAGCCGTGGGTAAGAAAGAAGAGGATATTTGGCACTGGGAGTGGGGAGAAAAGGAGGAAAAGGCAAGACGAGATATGGAAAAAGGATTAGACTGTGACAGGCTGATTTGGAACTTAGGTATAGCTGGGGGTAGAGTTAGTAGTGAGACATGTCATTTACTATAACTGCCTTCACTATTGCCTATCCAGGAACCACCAATGTGTTATTCGCTGCTGCCTCGCCCCTGCACCCCTCTCTAACAGAACAGAACATGTGCATTTGTAAAGCACACTTTCACCCCGAGATATCTTGGCACTGAATAACGTATGCTTTGTTAGGATTCGTGCATCTTAATCTTCTCGGAGACAGGGGCTGATCATTATCAGCATGTGACACGAGTGCTGCAAAAATTGCGACATCATCATCTATATGCAAAGTTAACGAAGTGTCAGTTCAGCACCCCTCAGGTGGAATTCTTGGGGTTTATTGTCTCGGTGGGTGGTGTCCGATGGATCCAAGAAAGATCGAGGCTATAATCACCTGGCCTGTTCCAACATCGGTCAAACACATACAGGTTCTGTTGGGATTCGCCAATTTTTATAGGCGTTTTATTTCCCATTTTCCTGATATTGTGGCTCCCTTAACTCGATTATTGAGGAAGGGGATTCCTTTTGTTTGGTCCTCTGAGGCACAGGAGGCCTTTCAGCGGTTGTTGGAAAAATTTACGTCGGCGCCTGTATTGGTTCATCCTGATCCGGCCCTGCCGTTTTTTGTGGAGACAGATGCCTCGTTGTGTGCAGTGGGTGGGGTGTTGTCCCAAAGAGACCTTGAGAACGGTTGCATGCATCCCATTGCTTATTTCTCTAAGACCTTGCTGCCAGCGGAGCGCAATTACACCGTGGCCGAAAGAGAGCTGTTGGCAGTGAAGTTACCATTTGAGGAATGGAGGCATTATTTGTGGGGGGCCCGACATACCATCACGATTTATACAGATCACAAAAACTTGGAGTTCTTCCGTTCTGCACGTGCTTTGACACCTCACCAGATGCGTTGGGTACTATTCTTCAATGAATTTGATTTTGTCATCACGTATAGGCCCGCAGCACAACAGGTTAAATCTGACGCCCTATCCCGCATCCACGTAGATTCAAAGGAATTGGGACAGGATAAGGAAGATAGACCCATGATTCCTGGTGACAGGATTATAGGGGTGTTGGCTATGGAGGATTTTCCATCATTGGTGAGGGATCGGCTACGTCAGGTGGATTTGGCCCCATGGTTGTCATTACCCCATGTTACGGTCCAGGATGGGTTGCTGTACTTTGAGGGTAGGATGTTTGTTCCCCCTACGTTGAGAGATATGGTTCTGGAGTGGTGTCATTCGTCTGCTCTGGCAGCACATCCTGGGATACAGAAGACAAAGGAGATGTGTATGCGGTGGTTTTGGTGGGAGACGTTGGCTCAGGATATCCAGGGTTATGTGGCAGCTTGCCCGGTTTGTGCCATCAGCAAGCCCACTCGTTGTAAACCGTCAGGGTTGTTGCGTCCATTGGAGGTTCCTCCCGCTCCATGGCATACCATTAGTATGGATTTTGTGACCGAGCTTCCATCTGTTTCCGGTTTCACCGCTATTCTTGTAGTAGTTGATCTATTCACAAAAATGTCACATTTTATCCCGCTTCCCAAGCTCCCGACGGCCAGAGAGATGGCTTTGGTGTTTATGTCTTCCATCGTGCGGATACATGGGCTGCCCTCTGCGGTGGTGACAGATCGGGGGGCTCAGTTTGTGTCCCATTTTTGGACTGAGTTGCGCTCCGTGCTAAAGGTGGAGATTAGATTGTCTTCTGCTTATCATCCGCAATCTGATGGACAGACTGAGCGCACTAACCAGACCATGGAGCAATATCTCAGGTGTTTAGTGTCTTCCCTGGCGTGTGATTGGGTTACGGCTCTGCCCATAGCGGAGTTTGCTTACAATAACAGCTTGCATTCCGCTCTGGGTATGACTCCCTTCTTTTGCTCGCTGGGTTACCATCCTAGGGCCCTGGCCATCCAACCGACGGGGCGAGTGCCAGCCATAGATGATGTGTGTAAGCGGCTGAGCGATATTTGGGGCGTTGCCCGGGTACAGTTGCTGGCGGCTAAGGCTTGCATGAAAGAACAGGCTGATAAACACAGGGCACCAGCTCCTGTCTATCATGTGAGTGAGCAGGTATGGTTGGCTACTAGGAACCTCAGACTCGGTGGGTCCCGTAAATTACAGCCTAGATATGTGGGTCCTTTTCCGATAGTGCAGGTTATTAATCCCGTGGCCATGAAACTCGACCTGTCCGATGAATATAGGGTTCACCCTGTGTTTCACACGTCCTTGTTGAAGCCCTATGTGCCCTCTACCCAGGTGTTACCCCCACCTCCCCCTTTGATTGTGGATGGTCATGAGGAATTCGAGGTTCGGGCTATCCTGGATTCCAAAAGAGTGAGGGGGCGTTTGTTTTATCTGGTTGACTGGAAAGGTTATGCTCCGGAAGATCGTACCTGGGAACCGGCTGGAGGGGTTCGTTCTCCCCGGTTGGTTCGTTTATTCCATCGCCAGCATCCTTCCAAGCCTCGCCCGGTGGGGAGGGTTGTTGGGGGGGGTACTGCTAGGATTCGTGCGTAGTCCTCTTTTTGTGGCCATGTTTGGAAAGCCCTTGTGACCTGATGGGGGGGAGTTATAAGCTGCCTTCTCCCTGTCTTCAGTGCTTGCTATCTAGTCGTGTGGTTCCTGGTTTTGTGACTAGAGACGTCGTATTTGTATTTTGGGACTTTGTGGCGGTAGTTCACGGGCTCGTGAACTAGTTAACTCATTTTCTGGGCTCTTTGCTTATTCCCTGCCCTTCTTACCTTGCCCTTCGCCTATTTTCCTGCTGTTCGTCTTCCTTGGATGTGTTTTCCCTTTGCCTTGTTGTGCCCCTTTTGTTTTTGTCTAATTTGAGCCTTTTAGCCCGGATGGGTTGTGGGAGTAGCTGGGGCTCCGGCGCTCTCCTGAATTGAAGATAGTGGTCCGGCTGGATTACTGTCACATACATTCTGACTCTGGGCATCGCGGTATACGCATTTCCGCATCTTTTTTGCCCTTTCCACCTCGTTGTGCGGAGGTGGGGTCAAATTCGGACGCTTCCGTGATCAGCAGAAGCCGCGTTGGAAGCTAGCGGTTTACAGCGTCTCCTCCCTGCACTTATCCCCGTATTTCCCCTGAGTATAATTCCTGAACCTGGAAGGAGGTTTTTTTAGTCGTTATAACGACTTTTTCCTCCTCTATTGTAGGCTCTGTGACTTCCAGAGCGTTTCTCCCGATCCATCTTCCCCTCCCCTTTCCCTGCTTTGGCTGTTTACCTTCTTGACGATTGAAGATCTCCACAAGCCTTCAGATACAGCGCTTGCGGGTAAGGAGGTGTTGGGTTGTACTGGCATGGTCACATTAAGAGGCACTATGTTGTGTATGTACCATATGTGTTAGACTGTAACTATTCCTGTTATTGTAGGTGCAGTCAAGTGGAGATAAGAACTCTGGTCATTGCAGTAATCCTTAGAAGAAACACCTGGGATCCCTTATTTGTCACTACCCTTTTCCCTCCCCCTGTCCGTTGCCCCTCTGCTGACTCATTGTATTACGGTCAGTGGGTCGCTTATGGGCAAGGGTAGTGGATCGGGTTGATCATCGCTCCTGCATTGTATGGGCACAGTCGGAAGGAACCAACATGCTTATTGTTACCCAACTCAATGGTACTCATTTTATTGACCTAAGATGGATGAAAGGCTGAGTGGACCTGCTGGAATATGAACCTGTGACCATAAGGTCAAACACAGGCTCCTTCAGTGGATGCATTAGTCCACTGAGTCACCAGACCTGGCATAGTGATACATTTCATTTACTGTAATTGCCTTCATTACTTGCCTATCCGGGCACCACCAATGTGTCATTCGCTGCTGCCTCGCCCCTGCTCCCCTCTATGGCCCCCTCCCCACCTCCTTGGTCTGTCACAGCATAACAATGATTTTTCAGGCTCAACTGCTATGGCTCTTACAACCAAGATGAACTCCTGGCTTGGCTCTTCTCGACCACCTCTCCGCCATGTTGGAATCAGATCTTGATTGGCTGGAGACCAGTAGAGATGGACGGGTTCCTCTAATCTTTGTGTTTTTCCTGGGGTCCATTTTGGTATAGTAAATGTAATTTTGACAGTGCCTCTGGTTCTGGACACTTCTTATTTGGCTAGCAGTGAACATAGTTCTGCAGGTGCCTGCAATTGCACCACTGGTGTTGGCGCATGGTGCAGTGATGATATAAAGTGACGAATCTTTAGGGTTCTGCATTAACCAATCCTATTATCAGAGACAAGTCTCTGCCTCCCGTCCATGCCTGTGTTTAATAACAGGTGGTAGATGGTCCAAGTACATGTGTTTATCACCTAATGTCAAATCAAAACTTAGAATGATTTTAACGTCACAAGAAGCATGTCAAAATTAGTCACGAGCAAGAAGGAAATATGTCAAGGAAACCACATCCATCCCATTCAATAGCAAATCTTAATAATTTTTAATGCTGGACATTTTTTGGGGGGAGGGGGATCATGAAGATCTCTTATGTTTCCCATTTTGTCCCAGGCAAGCATTTTAAGTAGTTTGTGAGCTGCTTCAAAATGCCACAGTGATACCAGGGAGTTTTATTTCTCCCATCAAAGCTACTCAAGGGAAGACATCCTTTTTTTCCCACCACTACGTAACACACCCTGGGGTGACAGTAGTTTTGCTCTAATGTCTTAGAAATTGGCTTACACACGATGATAAAAATGCACTAATACCCTGTTGGCATAGCTTGACTTCCCACCCAGCATGTGGTATTTGAAGTGCACAAAGGGGCTTATTTACAAGCCCCTTGCGCCGCCAGTGCGCCACTTTTTCATATGAGAAAAAGTGATGCACCGGCGGCGCAAGTAACTTGTAAATAAACCCCAAAGTTGTTTTGTCAAGCAGTAATTTTGATGGCACCCGTGTGGGATTCTTAATAATTTGCAGACTGCAGTAACTGCGTTGTTCTGCAGTCATTTAATAAGGATCATAATTAGTTTTTCAGAGCCTGAATCAGTCATGTGTTGAGGATGAAAGGGCATTAAGCAAGCTGCTATTTTATTAATGCCAAAGTAAAATGTTTCTGGTATTACGGAATTTTTTTGTAGAGTGATGAAATATTACTTGTTTGTTGTTTATGTGGATTTCACATATTTGCTCACATGAAAGACATACACACAAGGTCTTTAATGCGTTAAATCACTTGTGGATATGGTTTTCCGTTAAAGCACACCACGAGTTTCAGTTTACACAGTTAAGTTCTGCTTCCTCTTAAACATAAGTGAATAATCTGTTTTTGAAATGAATACAAAAACATTCAGAAAATATATTTTACATGGTCTGTGCAAACACTCCTACTATAATGTTCGAGTACAGTAAGACCCTCATTATAAGTGTCTCTTGGAATATGTGATAATTTACACACCTTTGAATGTCCGATACCACGGGGATCCCAATATAACAGTTGTGATAATTAACACCTAGTACACGTTTTGCCTTTTAAAATGAGGTGTAGCATGTAAAAATGTGGTGTTTTATGTGCCACATCCGCATTTACTAGTATTTTACTGAGCATTTTGTGTAGGTAAATTGAGGGGGTGTAGTAATTTACACAAACCCTGCTCTTCCGTTTCCCATGCAAACAGGAATTTGCGTAGGGTTCGGAAAAACAAAGGGCCACTCATAATGTGGGCCTGTGTTTTCAGTGGATGTACAGCATAGTAGATCTGTCATCTTGTGCTCACAAAATATATGTCAATTACATCCACTATCATAGAGCTTAGTTGAATGCCTCTGAGGTCACTTGTAATGTAATGCATTTTCATTTGTATTTACAGTAAATCACATATTCACACAATGGTTAGAACATGTTGTTGCACGTTGCTATTTGTACCTACCAAACCAATCAATTACATTTTTTGTGAACTAAACATCACTACAAAATATTTAAACTCTTTTAGTAAAATAGCATAACCATCTCTAACTAATTGTACCAGGTAATTTGAATCCTGTCTACGATTGTGTCTATATTTTACATGTACTGTTTGATTTGCAACACTGCATTATGATGCTTTTGGAACACGTGGGAGTACATAACTGCAATTGTGTCTAAAATCATTGGTCATCCTCCTGTTCTGGATCAGCCCTCACCCGACCCTGCTCCTGCTCACCCTCCTTAAGACTTGACTCGGAGATCTTTCCATCGGCAGCTGAGACCTAGACATTTTGACTGATGCCCGGTGGAGCTACCTCGCGAGCTAAAGGGGAGGTGGACTATGGATTTCCCTCCTTGACCATCACCTACCCAGCCAGTCTTTGGGCAAACTCTCCTGCGTCTCTCTACTGGACCTTTCTCCCTTCTCCTCTTCACCAAACCACCTACCCGCTCCTCCCTACTCTTCTCCTCTTTCCTGCTATTGACTTTTGCCCTCACCCGTCCTTGCTCATAGTTTCCACCCTATCTATCAACTGGACATTCTTCTGTGAACTTTCCTTCGTCAGTTGAGACCTAGCTATCTGACTGATGCCTGATGGAGCTACCTGTTTAGCTATTGGGGTGATGGGCTGTGGATTCTCTCCTCGGATGCCACCTACCCAGTCGGTCTTTGGGCAGACTTACTTTCGTCTCTCCTGCCATCTTTTCGTCTCTTCTATAGTCTTTTCCCTCATCCTCGCCCTTCACACTTCCCCCTGCCCCCTTTCTATTTGTCTCACCTTTCTTTCCTCTCCCAATTTGTTGCTTAATTTTTGACGTAATGTGTATTTGTTTTCATTCTCTGTAACATTGTGTAGACTAATGTAAAGTGCTCTGATACCTACGGGTCTAGCCAGCACTATATATAACTCATAAATAACGTTCCTCTGAACTTCTATTGGACCTTTGAAGACGCCCCATGGGCGTCAAAACTGTTTGTACTCACCTCGATGCACGAGCAACCTTGGCCGATGCCCGGTGGAGCTGTCACAGGCAGCTAAAGAGGAGTCTGGCCCTGGTTTCACCCCCTTGGCCGTCACCTACCCAGTCGGACATCTGACATTGTTTTCCTCATTTCCCCCTTGTGTATTCCTCCCTCTCCCTCCTCCTCCCCCTCTGACTCTGATTTAAGTGATGTAACTATGTAACCTGCAACTCATGTAAAGCGCTCTGATTCATCCGGGTCTAGCCAGTGCTATATAAAACTTTTCAAATAAAACTAAATAAAAATAAATTAACACATACATGTATTTGAAAGAAAGAACTCCCACACATTTGAAGTTTTATTTGTAAAAACGCTATAGGTTATACCATATCCAAATATACACGTTTTTAGCAAATAAGGAAATTTTCAAGGAAAAGGGATTTGATGAGATAAAGTATTCCTTGCTATGATAATACCCCAGCACCTTCCATTCCCACAGGCGGGACACCACACAGCTCCTCCTGTGTCAAGGACCACACTAGAAGCGAACTTAAAGAAAACGTATGAAAGAGCAGGGATAGTGGTGTGGGAAACAAGAGCCACTAAAACTAGAGGAACGTTGTGATAGATTAGTACACAGACCTGCTCGCTCATCAGTAAATACTATGCTACAGGTTCCTGCTGAAGAAAGAGGTGAGTCTACCTCCTCCCCCTTCCTTGAATTAACAACAATGTAAGAAAAGGTCAGTAGCCTGTTTTTGAGTGCTTAATTGATTTTTAGCATCGAGGCAAGTTTAAATGAGTAAGCAACCAGGTGGTTCTGTGCACTGGCATATATAAGGCACTGGGGCAAAATCTTCAGCTGATGACACCTTGTATACAGTGAAGTGACCTCTTTGTCACCACTGTTCGTTGTTCCTGGCTCACTGCAATTCCTTCCAGGCTGGCATGGACCTGTATGTTAGAAGATGCAAACAGTGGGAAAAAGATCCCTGTCTCCTACAAAAGTGTTGTAGCGTCTGGCAATTGTTCCTAATGAGTTAGTAGAGTTTCACTGCCACATCCTCCTAGAGGGTGGCCTATGCTCAATACTTAGAGTGGTGTTACTTCAGTATTGCATGCTGAATAGTTTTGCATGAGCTTTGTCTGTCAGCAAAATTTGCAGACTCAACATTCGTGGTTGATTGACAGGGAATGTGGTTTAATGTGTAGCAGGCCAAAAGCTTTGATGACCCATATAAGGATGGCAGAAGCACTTCTGATGAGAGATAAGCGCATTGAAGGCTGTACCGTTTGGGAGTATCAAATACATTCTTGAAGAATCCTATGTCATACCTCGCGACTTGGTAATTGAGTACATTACACCGAGGCTGTGTAAATGAGCTATCTTGTTGGTCTAATGGCCTTGTGAAGGAAGAGTGCCAAGGTGTATGCTCATAACTCAGCAATTGATCCACACTCCTCATCAGACAAAAACCTGGCCTCATATATTTGCCCTACAACGTGAAATGTGAAATCTGCTTAGCTGTGTTCTTGGTTGTCTCCATCACCACTGCTGATATGGCATTTTTGGGGTCACAGAATGAGATAACTCATTTTCTTCATAGTTTAGGGTATCTCTGGTGAAGGGCCACCTAGCAACTTGTTTGCTAGCAGATTTCTGCAAACCATATTAAAAAATGTATTTTGTGCAATTTTGTATAATGCATCGTCTTGAAAATGTAGAGGTATATACGTGTATATTTACTAATGTGTGTATTTATTACCACACCTAGATGTAACTCTGCACATTTTCACTGTTCACTGTTTATGAATGTACATCTACAGATAGGTGTAGGTGTACATGTCTTCGTCTAATAAATCAGGTGGTGGGGACACCTACAACAAGAGAGTAAAGCTGCTACTAGAAGCTTAACACATCTAGGTGTAAAACTCGGGCACGGTTGTGAAGGGAAAGTATAGGGGAAATTATTACATTGTAACATTCTGTAATACAAGTATTTTAATTAAACATGTAAATTAATTATAAATATTTCTTGGTTACGTTGAAATTAAAACTAATCTGAAATAAAGTGCATTACCAGTTATTTGTTGACATTGTAAATGTTGATGATGTAAATCTGTTGGAAATAATCAACGTTTTTATAGCATTCCTGAGGAAGATTTTGTTACTATATCAAGGATACAGAGGTGAAGATTATGCAGTCTCCTCTTCGCTGTTTATTCTCAGCAGCCATAAAAAATAAACGTCAATTAGACCAGTATGATGCCTTCTCCACATCCTGAGAGATTGTCACCTGAATATCACCTATGGGCCAACAGTGACGTAACCAGTGGAAGGGAGTGGGAAACACGTGAGGGCTCAATGATGTCAGGGGCAAAAGTGTCCCTCCAATGTTTCTGTGACTGTTCTGGGTGGGCATCTATGGTAAAAGAGTAGCAGAGGATGAGCAGGGCACAGCTGTCTTTATGGACGCCTCTGACGTCAAGGAGGTGCAGCCCAGATAATGATGGGACCTTTTGTTTAGACACCAGAGAGAGGTCTTTGACCAGATCAAAAGCAGCCTCCCTTGTGGTCCTCTTCCTGGCTGGTGGTTTCTAACTGCTTTACCCTCATAATGGGATCAATAGCCTTGGCCTGGAGTATTTTCATGGATGAACATGTGTGTTTCGGGCAGGCACACCTGTCCTCCTAGTTGATGGTTCCTCCTCCTTGCTGGTTGTCAGCAGGTCTTGCATCTGCCTTGCAAGCCAGGATCTGGAGTTTCACCATGGGTCCTGCTGCTATGATGGCAGGCCAGCTCTGTACGCTGAAAAGGAATGAGGGCAAAAGATAGAAGAATGTTGAGTGCATGCGTTCACCACTTCTTGTATAGATACACAAGCTTTTCTAGGACATTACACCCACAAATAAGAGAAAAATTGACATTGTGTTGACTTTACTAACACTTGTTAGGGTAATGCATAAATCCAAGGTATAAATATGTAACATTTTTTAAACACTGGGTAAAAGTAGTTAGCGAGTTTAATAAGTTATTTTAAATCAGTGTAGGAAATACTTGTGATTAGAGAAATAGGCATACGAAGACATCATGGCGAACAAAGTTAATTTTGGCAAATTATTCTTAGCACACTATGTGTCACAGAAAATAAATATTTGAGTAATTATTCTTCATTGTTTTTACAAGTGAAAATAATATCTAAAGAAATACGTCTTTCACCTACCTAATGTATCTGTTTTGTATCTGTTTAACGGATTAGTACAAAATTATCATAGCATTTTGGATATTGAGTTAAGGTTACAAGGTGTCGATCTTACTCGTGCATATGTTGGCAAAATAAAATGTTACAGAGTTTCAGTTACAAAATGTTTTTGTTTGGTGTGTAACTTCATTTCTAAAGTGTTCAGCCTGTATGTGGTTGGTAGGTGTTGTAATGTGGTTTACATGTTGAAAGGTTGGTGGAGCCTTGATATAACATTTTAAAACTACATTTACATAGAGCAAAAGAATGCAAATACTTGAAAGAAAAAATTAAACCTTGACAAATATAAAAGAACAATTTCTATAACTTGCAATGCTTTTCTCTGGCAGCAGCGTAGATGGGACGAGTGCAGTAATTAACTTTAGAGTACAGATCTTCAGGATTATGTTTGACAGCCCAGGGCTACACTAATCAGTGTAGACTTTAGGTCTGGCTTGAAAGTGCAACTGTCACATTACTTTATGTGATTAACAATAAGGAGCATTCAGAGTTTTATTTTGAGAGGAGCTTAGCTCCACCCGCATGTTGGCTATCCTGTGTATAGGATTTGATTGTGCCAAATGTATTTACTTCCACTAAAAAGACTGCTCACATTGCACTTTTTAGCTTGTAGCAAAGTTTATACTCAATACAGGAGGATTGAGTTGATTATGGGGGCAAGCTAATGTTCATGGCTGTAGACCTGATCTGTACATTATTAAATGATTTGATAAAAGAACTAGGTCTCATGTATTTATTGTAAAAGCATGTTAAAGTCAATAGGCATTTAAGCATGGGTTGTTATTGCTATATATTAGAACATTGGAATGTTGGGAGCTCCATTGCAGACAATGGAGTGCTCCCTGCTTTTACGGGCCGGTAAAGCTCCGCAGAGCAACATTCCAATGTTCTACAAAGGCATCTCGAAGTTCGAGGGGATTTATATGCCCTCGAGCTTCGAGAACCCTTTGTTTAATTTGTTAGAACATTCTGCCCTCTAGTGGCAGAAGGTTCTAATAGCCTTATAGGACTTCGTAGCAGGGCTATACCGGCTATTAAAGTCCAGCTGTTTCGTTAAAGTCCCTCGCCTTCGGCTCGGGCCTTTAACGATTCAGCAGGCCTTTAATAGCCGGTATAGCCCGCTACGGCGGGCTATAAGGCTATATTAAAAAATTGGAATGTTGGAAGCTTCATTGAAAACAATGGAGTAGCTCTGGGCTTATAACGGCTGGTATAAGCCTGGAGCTCCAACATTCCAATGCTTCTTTGTTCACAGCTGTGGCTGTGACCAAAGGCTTCGGGGAGCCTGAGGGAATTTCAATACCCTTGTGCTCCCTAAAGCCTGTGTTTATTTTGTTAGAACATTCTGCCCTCTAGTGGCAGAATGTTCTAATAGCCTTATAGCCCTTCGTAGGTGGGCTATACCAGCGGTTAAAGTCCTGCTCCCTTGTTAAAGTCCTTCACCTTCGGCTCGGGCATTTAACGCTGGAGCGGGCCTTTAATAGCCGGCATTGCCTGATACGGCGGGCTATAAGGCTATATTAAAGACTTCAGATAAGTATTTTGTTATAGCTTACCTCAGTAGCCAATGGTTTTTGTGTTGGTCACCCACTGTGACAAACCTCAACATAAAAGGTTTGCACCTTCAGAATCAGCCGACTGTAATTGTGTACACCTTTCTAACTGTGTGCCTGATGGCTGCCTCATGCAAAAGCTTATGCTCAAAACTGTAGGTCTGAGTTGGCTATGATAACAAGCTTTATGTGTTGTTTGCTGCACTGGAAAAGTTAGATTAGGTGTGGCCTGTTTATTTATTAAACATTATGACTAATGCAGTTGGTTTAGCTCATTAGTTGTGAAAAAATATGTTAAAGCCAGTACTCCTTATCCGTTATTGTCACACTTTATCACATCTTAGGCCATATACAGATACCATTTTATATGTAATCGCACTGCTTGCTGCAATAGGCAAGGGTTTTGGCATTGGGTTTCCACTCTGACAAACCCGGACGTTTTCACTTTGATGATTCTTGTTAGGCCCTGCTGAGAGGTATTGTATATTGTTTTGCCATCTGTATTTTTTAATAATTTATGTACTTTTACAACTGTATGTATGATGGTTGGCAGTTTACATGTTCTCGATGGGGCCTATGTTGGGTAAAGTATAAAGCCAATAAACCGTAAACTTTGGCTATTGACCCTTCTAAAAACTTGGGGTCTTAGACAATGCAGAGCAGCCATGTTGAGTTTGCAGCTTTTGGACACCGAAGCCACATGTTACCATGTCCTGAATTTTCTAAAATGTATATATAGACATCGGAAAAACCTTTAAATTATAATAGCACTGTAATTTCTTTTTGCTGTCGTTAAATTAATTGGTGAATCAGATCTCACTGAAGATTTTTAACTGTAATGCTTTTATGGATTGTAATAATCCGAATAAAGTTTATATTATTATTATTATTATTATAAAGCCAATATTTAAGGGCAAAGACTTCATCGGCTCAATGAGGAAAGTAATAACATATTTCCTAGGTTTGATATGTTTATAATGAAACATCACGGCAAAGCACCAAGGTCTGATCTACTTAATGTGAAAAGCATATATTAAAGGCTGTAGGCTTTGATGGATGAATTGTTAATGCACAGTGCTAAAGCTTGTATGCGGTTATTTTGTCACATGAAATTTCACAGATTACAGTAGTAAGCAAGTGTTTTGGTGTTGGTAAGTTTTTTAAGACAATATTTTTTTTAGCCTTTTCTGATTCAGTCCACTCTGATGATAGATTTATGAATTCATACACAGTGCAAATGGGATTTTTGAGTGTTTTAGTTCCAATTTACCCTGTCCCTTTTGGCTTTTTGGGTGACTCTCTGTTGGTGGAGTGGTGATCCACCCACACCATCTGTGGGGATAGAAGATATGCACTACAATAATCCTTATTAGTCTCCCTTAGGAGTGATAGCATTTTGCTTTGCCAGCGGTAATTATGTATTCAATTGTACTTTATGACTTTCAGAAATTGAAGTACTGGTTGACTAGGTTTTGAGCCGTGATCAAGCATCAACCACAAATCGTGTAAGAGTAAGGAACAAGCAAATCCCAAATTAACCTGTGCTCCACCCCCTTGTAGCTTGTCACAGAGCAGCCAGGTTTAACTTAGAGGCACTGTGTAAAGTATTTGTGGAACACTACAAGCAGTAAAACAGTGAAAACAACACACAAAAATATCCAATACCAAGTTAGAAGAATAGAGCATAATGTAATAAATAAAGCAAGACCAACATGACAAAAATCCAATTAGTAGAACCGAGTTATGATTTTGTAAAGAAGTAAGTGTAAAATAGCACCTAAAAGCATAAAGTACCAACTGCTGTGTGGAGTCAATGAAAACACAGGAACAGAAGAGTTTGTAGGAGAGAGTAGATTATTCGTCAACCCTCATCAGCTTCCTGACGGCAACTGACTTTTCATGGAATCTTCGGGACATGATGTACATGCATTCCACACTCCAATACGAGATGAACAGGAATGTTGAATACATGACATCACAACACATTTCCCTCCTTTTATAAACATTTTAATTAAACCAACAGTCCCAATTAACCAATTGGGAAAAGAACAATTAAATAGAAAGAAAATGTATATATCATCTAAAAATCTCTAAACGAAAAAAAACTTGGACACTAAGGACACTCTATACATCAAGAAATTTGAGTGGTTTGGCAACAACCCTCTTGCTGCTGCGCAAAACAACGTGAGGAGTGTCCTCCTCAGTATTACTTTGCATACTGGCATCAGACATACCAAAACCTTCGAGTTATTTGTTTGTACCATACACACTCTCCTTTTCACTATTGTTAACAATTTTATGTACTCTGTTTTTATTCCACCATTCACATCCCTTGACCCTAACAGCATTTTTGGACACATCATCAACCTGTACAGTGTCTTTGAACTTCGGATTACCTTTTACAACATGTGTAAAGATTTGGATTCAAACACAATTCCCCACCTCATTGTCTGTGTGATTTGCTCCAACTCTATGTTTGTTATCATAATGCTCTTTCATCTTACTCTGGTACAATTCTACTTTAGAGCGTAAAATCTCATCATGAGGATTACTTTTGTCCATTTTAGACTGATAAGAACTTAACCATGCAGGACACAACTTTGACGTTGAAACACGCCCCCTCATGAGTTCAAAAGGACTCTTACCCATTACAGCATTGGGAGTAGTGCGGTGAGACCATAACATACTCTCAACAGCCTCTTGAACAGGAACTGAATTCTGAATAGACCATTGGAGGCACTCTACCAGAGTTCGGTTCATCTTTTCCACCAAGCCATTAGCTTGAGGATGATAAAGAGCAATCCGTGAACCATAGCATTTTTCTCTAGGAAATCTCTCATCTCACCGGAAATAAAATGAACACCATTATCTGACACCATTTCTTTAGGTAATCCCTCCTGTAAGAACATTTTTTTGAGAGACTTTAAAACCAAATTTTCAACAAACTTAGCGTAAAATTCGGAAACACCTAAAAATGATGAAACACTTTCTTTGGTTGTAGGACAAGGTGCTTTAGTGATGGCATCAACTAGACCAGGTCTTGGTGATATTCCTTTTTCTGATATGACGTGACCAAGATATTCTATACTTTCCTTAGTAAATTCACATTTTTTGTGATTTGCAACAATGCCAGCCTTTTGGAGTTTCTTAAAAACCTGTTCCATTAATTCATCATCTTGCACAAGGTCTTTTCCTGCCACCAAAATGTTGTCTTGAAACGTTACAACACCTTTTACACCACTCAAAACATTCGCCAACACACGTTGAAAAACGGACGCGGCGGAAGCCAATCCAAATGGCATTCTCTTGAATTGAAAAGTCCCAATGGGAGAGACAAAGGCTGTATAGTATTTGCATGATTCATCAAGAACTACCTGATGATAGGCAGAAGATAAATCAATTTTGCTAAATACTTTTGCACCAGAGAAAGTAGAGACAGTGTCATCGATGCATGGATGAGGATGTGAATCTAACCAAATCACTTTATTTAGACTTCTAAGGTCCACACAGACTCTAAGTTGGCCATTTTGTTTTCTTGCGATGACCAATGGAGATAACCAAAAGGAGGACTCAATTGGTTCTATGACATCATCTTCACACATTTTGTTTAGAATTTGTGACAACTCATCTTGTACACTAAAAGGAACATTCCTCAGTTTATGTTTCACTAGCGTAGACCCACTCTGTACTTTGATCATGTGTTTAAATCCGGAAATTCTTCCCAACTTTTCACTGAACACATCTTTGTATTTGTTGACCCATTTCACATCACTGGTTACTGGATCAGAATGATTGCCACAGGGATGATCTGCAACCAAAGAAACCAGAACTTTTCTCCCTGGTCTAATAGTTGTTCCGAACAATCCTTGTTGGTACCACCCTAGGATATTGAGCCCCTTCTTTGCCACGTAGATTTTTCCAAAAATTGCATTCTCTTTAAATTTCAATTGGCCTTCAAAATAACATGTTAATTCAATCTTCCTCCCATCATAAGTAAATGGATTTCTATCTGGAGGAAGTAAAGAAGTAAAGACTTATCATCCAACATTTTCCTAAACAGTTCATCAGTGACAATGGTCATCCTGGCCCCTGAGTCAATTAATAAGTTCACAGTTTTCCCATCTACAATAATATTCTCATATGGGTCAACACAATCCATTTCATCACTTTGTACTACAAATATCAAATCTCTTTTAAATTGAATTTGAATTTGAATTTAAAAACATTTGTTGAGCGCACTTTTACCCAGCGGTTTCATGGCGCTTTACAGATTACAAACAGCGGCAGTGGCAAGGGGAAATTAGGCGGGGAAGGCTCGGGAGAAAAGAAAAGTTTTAAGGCTTTTCCGGAACTGTATATAGGAAGGTGAAGTGCGGAGTCCCACCGGGAGGGAGTTCCAGAAAGCTGGGGCGAGAACAGAAAATTTGGTTCCACCAGCCTTTTTCTTTTTGAATCGTGGAGTGGTCAGGAGTGCCATGTGGGTGGAGCGAAGTTCTCTACCCGGCATGTAAGGCTTGATAGCAGAACATATGATCTCCGGAGCGGTGCCCATTTTGGCCTGGAAAGTGAGGCAGCCAAGTTTGAATAACGCTCTCTCTTTCACAGGCAACCAGTGTAATGTCTGCAGTAAGGGGGTGGCACGATGAAATTTGGGCAGGCCATGAATCAGGCGAGCAGCCTGATTCTGCACTAGTTGCAGACGATGAATAGCATAGGCCGGCGCGCCATTATATATTATGTTGCCATAATCAAGGCGTGAGAGCACCATTGCCATTACGATGATTTTTAGTGCCGGGAGGGAGAAAAAGCGGGAGATCTTCCTGATTGTCCTGAGGGAGAAAAAACAAGAGGACACAACAGAACTAACCTGAGAATTAACAGAAAGTTGGGAATTGAGGAAAATACCAAGAGTTTTGACTTTAGGAACAGGAAGTGGGGGAACACCAAGTGAAAGGGGCCAGTGAGAGGGAGACCAAGGACTGCAACCACCTCCGGTCAAGACCAACTCCGTCTTGTCCGGATTAAGTTTGAGGTGGTTGCAGTTCATCCAGTCCTGAATGAACAACATAACAGTTTGGACATTCAAGGCGGATGAGGAAGAATGGGAAAGATTAAAAATTAGCTGAAGGTCATCGGCGTAATTGAACACCGTGACCTCGAGCTGCTGTAACATAAAAATGAGGGGGTAGATGTATAAATTAAACAAAAGAGGGGAAAGCGAAGAGCCCTGGGGAACGCCACACACCACCTTATGGGGGCGGCAGTGAAACCAGCAAGATGGACCGCCTGAGCCCTCTCGCTCAGGAAGGACTCGAGCCACGCGAAGGCTAAGCCCTCTATGCCCGCCGCCCTGACACGGGTGAGAAGGATGGAGTGGTCCACCGTGTCAAAAGCGGCGGACAGATCTAAGAGAATGAGGGCTTGCGGGAGGTTGGTATCAATGCCTTCGCGTAGCCCGTCCATCACCGAGATCACCACCTTCTCCGTAGAGTGGAGGGGCCGGAAGCCCGCCTGGCAGGGGGAGAGGCAGTGATTAATCTCCACATGGGTGCTCAAGGTGCTGGTCACATAGGTTTCTAAAACCTTGCCAAGGTAAGGCAAGAGAGAAATGGGACGATAGTTCGAAGGGGATGATGGATCGGCGCCGGCCTTTTTTAGGATGGGGATGACAACCGCGGATTTGTGAGGGATAGGAACAACCCCATTACCAAGTGAGTCATTGAGGAGTGTGAGTGGCGGGGAAGGGCAAGCTAGGAAGATTTCTCTAAGGATACAGGCGGGGGCAAAGTCCAGAGGAGAGCCCGACTTCACCCTTTGAAACAGGGGAAGAAGTGTAGCTTTGGTCAAGAGAGGAATGGTAGTTAATTTGGAGATGGTAGGAGGAGGGGAGGGATTGATGAATGCAGAGGATGGAGGGGAGATGTTGGCTTTGATCTTTGCGACCTTATCAACGAAAAGATCATTGAGTTGCTCGCAGAGAGATTGGGAGGGGGGGATCACAGCCGCAGTTCTGTCAGATGAGGCCAATTCATGCACGGTAGCAAAAATTTCTTTTGATTGGGACTCCGCCGCCAATATCCTATTAGAATAGAACTCAGTTTTGGCGTGAAGAATGCCCTGTTTATATATCTTGAGAACAGATAAATAAGTGTTTTTTAAAGCAGGACAATACGCTCTTCTCCATGCTCGCTCAGCTCTGCGTGCGGCAAGCTTCTTCTCCTTAAGATCTGAGGTGAACCAACGGTTAGCAGCGTGAGCTCGCTTAACCGTGATTCGCCTCAGAGGGGCGAATTCATCGCCCGCTTGGGTCAGCCATTTGTTAATGATAGCCAGCTGGGTAGGGGCTGCAAGTCCGGAGAGGTCAGGGCTGGATTTGGCCAGAGACGAGCAGAAGGATGGCATGTCGGCTTTGCCCCATTTCCTGACCCAGGTGTTCTTGGGATGCGGGGGCTTAGTCTCTGGGGCTAGGGCAAGGGAAAAGGAAATTAGGGAGTGGTCAGACCAGGAGCAAGGGGAAATGAGAGGAAGTGAAGTGGGAATATTCAGGGTCCAGACCTGGTCCAACGTATGGCCCTGAGTGTGAGTAGGACTGTGAATGTGGGATGTGAAATTGAGGCTGATCATAAGGTCGGTAAACTCCTTGGAGAGGGAGCTTTCAGCAGGGTCGTTCGGCCAAAAATTAAAGTCACCCAAGACTAACACTGAGGAGTTGTTTATTATTAGTGTGGCCAGAAGATCTTGACTGGAGACAAAAGAAGGGGTGGAGTGAGGGGGACGATAAATAAGAACAGAGGTCAAAGGAGTGTGGTGAGAGCTCGACCGAGTTACCAAATAGTCCACTTCAGGAATAGGAGGGAAGGGAAGGATCTGGAAATGAAGGTCAGTATGAGCTATCAAGGCCACTCCGCCGCCTCTTCTGCCCTCCGGTCGGTCCGCTCGGATGGCAGAGTATGAGGGGGGCAGTGTGGCTAGAACGTTAGGCAGGGAGTCGGCCTTGAACCAGGTCTCAGTTAAGAACAGGAGATCCGGTTCATATGTATCGATGTAATCAAATAGCTCGTACTGATGATTAACCGCCGACCTGGTGTTCAGAAGCGTGGCCGCGGTATTAAATACCGGAGTATGGAGAACAGGGGGGGGAGAAAGGGTGGGTGGAGGAAGAGTGGGCAAGGAGGATAGCCGTGATATAATAGCGGGTGGAGTGCGGGAGGGGGAGGAGAGTAGACCAAGATGGGTCAGAAGGCCAGTGACAGTGGGGCCGATCGAGCCAGGATACCAGAATGAGCATAGATGGGACGAAGAGTATGTGAGCAAGGGGACATGATGAGATGCCCCATGCCCCGGCCTGCCGCGGACGGGCGCAGACGGGCGCAGACGGGCTCGACTCTGGCGTGACTCCGGCTCGCCTACGTCGCGCCCGCTGCGCTCGTCTGCTGCGCTGACACATGAGGGCCGTTTAAATGGAGGAGTAGCGTGGGGGGAGTGGCGTGGGTGGGGTTAGGCGAACCAGCCCAAGCCAAGATGGTGACCGCGGCTGCTGTAAGCCCGCGATGTCAATCGGCTCCCAGACAGCCACGTACAGCCCCTAGGATCCAAGATAAGGTTAGTAACCTGTTGATTTTCAGGGCAGGTTAGTGCACAGTTAAAAACATTCAACTTAAAGCAATTAACAAAGCGTGTCACCGCTCGCAATCAGCGTGACAGAAAGCGCACGTTTAAAATAAAGGAGCAACCATCCAGTCCCTGCCAGCAAGCCCACTGCCACCGGGCTGCTTGCAATCGCTGGGGAGGCGTCAGAAACACTCCTAAATGGAGGAGTAGCGTGGGGGGAGTGGCGTGGGTGGGGTTAGGCTAACCAGCCCAAGCCAAGATGGTGACCGCGGCCGCTGTAAGCCCGCGATGTCAATCGGCTCCCAGACAGCCACGTACAGCCCCTAGGATCCAAGATAAGGTTAGTAACCTGTTGATTTTCAGGGCAGGTTAGTGCACAGTTAAAAACATTCAACTTAAAGCAATTAACAAAGCGTGTCACCGCTCGCAATCAGCGTGACAGAAAGCGCACGTTTAAAATAAAGGAGCAACCATCCAGTCCCTGCCAGCAAGCCCACTGCCACTGGGCTGCTTGCAATAAATTGTTCACTTATAGATTCATAACTCATTTAATAATCAATAACAGAATTAACTTTGATATTTTCTTTTGGCGTTTGACAAACTTTAGCAACGTGTCCTATCTTATTACCCAACTTGCATTTTACATTTATTGCAGGACAAGGGCGTCCATTAAAACCATGTCTTGTGTTACCACACATGAAACAAATGTTCTTTTGACTGAAAACAATATCTTTTCCTTCTTTTCTTTTAAGGATATACTTGCTTTGCCCTTTTTGTGCTTGACTAATGCTCTCTTTACTATTTTCTTTAACTACTGACACACCACTCTCATTTTTCTTTGTTAACTCTTTAAAAGATTTACGAGAAATCTCTATACTTTTAACTATATTAATTGTTTCTGTGAGTGAAGGGTTTATCAATGTTAGTAACTTTTCTTGAACTTTCTCATTCCAACATCTGACCACAATTTGATCTCTAATGAGTTGGGACGTAAAGTTTTCAAACTCACATTATGCTGCTAGTGTACCCAAGGCAGCAACATAAGTAACTATTGATTCATCCTGTTGCTGCTCCCTAGTAAAAAAAGTGTGTCTGGTAACAGTTAAACTGGGTAGAATATCAAATAGTTTTTCTAATTATTTGACAGCTAATTGATATTCATCAGTATCTTCATCCACCTCTCTCACCTCATACGGTGGAAGATGTTCATAGACTGACTGTCCTTCAAATCCTAAACTATGTTCTAATAAGAATTTTTTCCTTTCTGAACAATATCTATTTCCACCAATTGCACCCAGATATTTTGTAAAGGCTCTGTACCATGAAGGCCAAGGAATAGGTGGATCACCTGGAACTTGAAGGAAAGGTGGAGATGCATTAATACTTTGCATCCTAAATCACACCAAAATATTATACAATAAAGATAAAATCACAAGTATCTTGTTGATAAATTTAGGTTAATACACAAAAAATAAGTTATGCATTTCACAGTTTTGCTTCAAGGTGAAGAGTTTTTCATGCTTTTACTTTTTTATTTTTTAAACTTGACACACAAGAAGTGTGTGCGTGTCACAGTGCTTGGCACGCAAGAAGTGTGTGCGTGTCACAGTAGTCGATGTAGTTGATTTCACTGTATCCAATGGTTTGTAATGGACACACTATATACTTTGAATCATGAGCAGGTTTTGAAACCACTTTTGTTGAACCTAAAGGTAACTGAAGGTTTGTGAAAATGGACACGCTTCTAAAACATGTGTGGCTCTCACAGTATAAATCTGCTTCCTTGTGGTTTCTCACAAACACGTATTACTGGGTATGGAAACGTGTTTGTAATAAAGGACACGCTTCTAAAACATGTGAGTGTGTCACAGTAAATCTGCTTTGTTGTGGCTTATCACAGACATGCTTTTATAAACAGTATATATATATGCTTCATTAGAATTGTTTCCAAAGTGCATGGAAGAATTGTTTTCTGAAGCGTAAGCACTTTTATTCCGATCTTACTGGTTTGAGCGTTGCTTTGTTACCATGGGAACAGTAATCGAGTGCCAGAACAAAATGTCCGTCACAGCGTGGATGCGTTATGACGCTTGCATCGCTGTCCGCCAATTAGATGCCTGATCCTGAGATGGTTTGGTGTGACGTGCAACTGGAACCAAAATCCACAAGATGTCCGCAACTACGTGGCAACGTGCTGATGCTGGCTTTGCTGTCTTTCTTTGGCTTCGCTGTCTTTCTTTAAATGCCTGATCCTGGGTTGCTACGTGTGATGTGGAACATGCTCAATGACGTGCATCTTGCTAGTTGCGCATATTTTGTTTGTATTGTTTCAATCTGAAACGCCACTTTTGGGAAACTGACACCTGACGGCTGTAGTGCTGGGAGATGTGCGCTGCATAGATTGTGTTGCAAAAGGGAAACGCAAAGTCTTACAGTTTTTCTTTTAAGTTTATCTTTCTTTTTTTTCCTCTTTTACTTTTCGTGGAACATGCGTAGATCCTCTTGCGGGTAATTGAGGGTTGGCATTAATCTATAGATTGTCGCCAAATTTGTGGAGTCAAAGAAAACACGGGAACAGAAGAGTTTGTAGGAGAGAGTTTGAGTAGCGCGCTATACAAATGGTTATGATGATTGAGAGAGTAGTTTATTCATCAACCCTCATCATCTTCCCGACAGCAACCAACATTTTATGGAATCTTCGGGACATGATGTACACGCATTCCACACTCCAATACGAGATGAACAGGAATGTTGAATACATGACATCACAACATGCTGTTATCTGGTCGTGCTAGACAAAGGACAAAGTTAAAAATTCAGGACAACCATGATAGAGCGCAGGTCGGATACAGTCCCCAAAATTAGTCCAGCTGAATTGTTTACATTTCATGTCCTGTTCACGTTGGTGAGGGCTGTGAGGAGCAAGGATAGCTTTTTGGGAGGCTCTCAGCATGGCACAAAGAGCAGATGAAGCATCACAGGGGGCTCGAGTGTTGCTTTGTTGTGCCCCGTGAGCAGTTGATGCTGCAGTGTGAAGAGATGGGCTGGCGTTATGCCGCTCTGATTTTTTTTGTGATTGCCATGGCCTCAGTGCAAATTGGCCAGTTTGCTGTAATGAGGAGCCCAAAAGTTTGATTTCAGTGCCTGTGAGACACACCAAGGTTCCAGGACCTGAGATGCACCACGTGGGGGCCAGGAACTCACTTCATCTGGGTCCAGGAGCTGTATGGGGCATCTATTAATGTCTTACCGCACCTTGAGACCCTCATGGCTGAGTAGTTGCACTTTACCAACCCTGACTGATTGATTAGTATGCCCTGAGGCGCAGATCAATAGGCCAGCAGACTAGCCCTTGAAGTCACTCTGGGATCTTGGGTTCAAGATGAGGTTGAAGCTCCAGTTCTTCCTTCTCAGGCTAGAGGGCAGCAGGTCAGCACAGTAGGGTAGTAGATCCTTCAGAGTAACAGTCCAGCAGAGTGGCAGTCCTTTCAGCAGAACAGCAGTCCTTCTTACTGGCAGAGTATCCACGGATCCAAAAGTGTACAGAAGTGGAAGTATCAGAGGTCCTGTATTTATACCCAGTTGTGTCTTTGAAGTGGGGAAATGCCCTGCCTTTCTGGCCTTGGCTCCAGCCTAACTACAGGGGGTATGCAGCCCTTCGTGTGGAGACTTGACACAGCCTATTCACATGTAAGTGGGGCTGGTCCCTGCTCTTCCTTCCCATCGTGCCGAGTAGTGGCCGACCCAGCCCACACCTTAGCTCCCCATTGTGTTTGGCTGTCTAGGAGGAATACACCAAGCCCAAATGTCACCCACACCCAGTCATGTGGCCATAGACATGCTGCAGGAACCACATTGCTATGGCAAAAAAATGCCAACTTTCTAAAGTGGCATTTTCAGAATTGAAATTTAAAATCCAACTTCAGCATAAGTTAGAATTGTAAATTGTGATTCCAGAGACACCAAACATGAAGGGGTTACCTGTTCCCATTTTGAAAAAAACACTTATAAAATGTAATAAGGCAATTCTAATTTTACCCTATTTCAGAGGTATACCTTGAAGTAGTAAAAAATTGATTTGAGTTTTTCACTACCAGGAAAAGTAAATTTTTAATACATTGCACCCTGCCCTCTGGGCTGTCCGTGGCCTCCCTGTGGGTGACTTATATGTATTAAAAGGGGAGGGTTGGGCCTGGCAAAAGGTTTATTTTGTCAGGTTGAAATGGCAGCTTAAACCCACACACACTCAGGCAGCAATTGCAGGACTGCATCATGTTTAAAGTGCTACTTAAGTGGGTGGCACAATCAGCACTGCAAGCCTACTGTAGAATTTAATTTACAGGACGTGGGCACATGTAGTGCAGTAATAGGGTCTTATAAATAAATTATATATGACATTTGGACATGAGTCAATGTTACCATGTTTTGAGGAGAGAGCACAAGGACTTTAGCACTGGTTAGCAGTGGTAAAGTGTGCAGAGTCATAAGGCCAGCAAAAACAATGCCAGCAAAAACAGGAGGTCTGAAGGTAAAACATTAGGGGGAAACCATGCCAAGGATGCCAGGTCTGACAATGACTGTATGACAGATGGTTGCCTTGTGGAAAGGACTTGAGTTGGTTATGGTGACAATCCAAGGTTGAGGACTATATGCCAGATTATTTATAATTAAAAGCTATCAGAAAGGCAGTAGACCTGACGTATTAACTGTGAAAAGCATTTGTTAAGGTCAATAGGCATGTGAGGTGTGTTACTACTCTGATTTAGAACATTGGAATGTTGGGAGCTCCTTTGCTGACAATGGAGTGCTCGCCGCTTCTACGGGTGGGTAAAGGCCCGCAGAGCAACATTCCAATGTCTTACAATGGCCTCTCGGAGTTCGAGGGGATTTAAATCCCCTCGAGCTTCGAGACGCCTTTTAGTTGTTTGAACATTTTGCCTTCTAGTGGCACAATGTTCTAATAGCCTTATAGCCCTTCGTAGCAGGGCTATACTGGCTATTAAAGTCCCACTACCTTGTTAAAGTCCCTCACCTTGAGCTCAGGCCTTTATCGTGGTAGTGGGACTTTAATAGCCGATATAGCCCGGGCTATATTCTAGCGTACGGATGCGTTTTTTGTTACATGGAATCAAATATATTACTTGGTAAATAAGGGTTTAGTGTTTGTTACCCCCTCTGACAAGCCATGAGTATGGAAGATTGGCACTATGAGAGTTCTTGTTAAGTCCTCTTAGAAGAGGTAGTATTTTGCTTTGCCATCTTTCATTTTATTTACATTTATAATGCTGCGATTGTATGCATGGTAGTTGCCATGTAGGAAAGGTTATGCTTGGTATAGTAGGCCTGAGTTGTTTATTGTGACAAGACAATGACAAAAGCTATAGGCTTGATTGGTGTAAATGGAAATGTTTCACCTGAGGCCATAGGTCTGGACTTTTTTTTATGAAACGTTATTACATCGGCAGTTGGCCTGGCCTATTAATTTTGAAAAAGTGTATGGTAAAGCCAATGTGCCTCTAACAGTGTATTATTATCGCATCATGTTATAGGAAAAAAAAGGTATTTGATTACATATAATCTTACAGTTTAGCACAGTAAGCAAAGGTTTTAGTGTTGGTCTCCCACTCTGACAGACCCTTGGAGTATAATTTCACTATCATGATCCTTGCTGTGCCCTATTGAAAGTGGTTACATAAAGTATCACCAACTGTAATTGTATACATAAATTTATTTGTCAATTGTATGCCTGATGGCTGCCAGTTTATGTGCACTTCAGTGATCTGGTGTGTATATAGGGTCAAGCCAATGGTAAAGGCTAGATGCCTTATTGGTTCACTGGGAAAAGTTGTGTTACATTCCCTAGGTATGATCTGTTTATAAAGAAACATTATGACAAAGCAAGTAGGATTTAATTACTTACTGTGAAAAGCATGTGTTAAGAGCAATAGGCTTTCAAGGGTGGAATGTTGTTGCACTATACTAAAGGCTATAGGCAGGAATATTTTTACATGGAATCTCACAGATTACTGTGGTAGGCAAGAGTTTTGTTGTTAGTGACCTCTATGGGCAAGCCATGGGGATAGACAATTTATTTATTATTTATTTTTTGCATTTGTATGGCGCTACAGCTACCCAAAAAGGGTTTCCCGGCGCCTGTGACATTCGATTGGATAGAAGGAAGATAGCCAGATTGTGGTATTACTGCAGTTGCTTCTGGAACAACCAGGTTTTTACGCATTTCCGGAATTTAGTATAGCTTTCTTCTTTCCGGATCTGCGGGGGGAGTGAGTTCCATAGAGTGGGCCCTCTCACAGCAAAGGAGCGCCCTCCCGTTTTTTGCAGTTTGAATCTTGGAACAGTGAAATTTGCTGCTGTTTGAGATCGGAGATCCCTAGTTGGAAGATAGGGGGAGGCCAAGGCTTGTAGGTAGCCGGGTGCAGTTTTGGTTTTAATTCTAAACATATATATCAAGGTTTTGAAACTAATCCGATGTTCTATCCTGAGCCAGTGTAAATCGTTTAGGTGTTTTGATATTCTATCAAACTTTGGGATCCTGCATAGCAGACGTGCCACAGCGTTTTGGATCATTTGCAGTCGTTTGATCACTGCTAGATTTGAGCTCAGGTAAAGAATGTTACCGTAGTCAATGCGTGATGTTATTAGTGTGTTGACTACGGTTTTTTGGGTATTTTGGGGCAACATCCAGATAATTTTCTTTAACCATTTTATTATGGTGAAACAGAGGCCAGCCACTTTATTTGCCTACTGTTTCATCGACAGAGTATTGTCAATAATGACTCCTAGATTTCTCACTTGTGTGGCTGGAATGGGAAGGTTGCCCATCTCTGTTGGCCAATGTGAGGGGCACCAAAGTTCTTTATTTCTTCCCAGAAGGAGGACCTCAGTTTTATCCCCGTTTAACTTCAACTGGTTGGTGGTCATCCAGTTGAAGATTTCCTGAAGACCATTTTTCAGAGCAGATGGAGTTGAGGGATTTGACTCAGATAGAGAAAAAATGATCTGAGAGTCGTCAGCGTATGACATTAAGGTAAGGCCAACGCAGTCGGCTTGATCGGCCAGTGGTCTCAGGTACAAATTAAAAAGCAGCGGGCTCAAGATGGAGCCCTGTGGGACTCCATAGGGAGTGGGGAACGTGTCTGAGCATGCAATGCTAGATTTGATCTGAAAGGATCTGTCGGTTAGAAAAGACTTTATCCACTGAAGGGCCTTGTTGCGGATGCCGAATCTCTCTAGTGTGGTCAGGAGAATTTTGTGTGATATGGTATCAAACGCCGCACTCAAATCTAAAAGAATGAGTGCGACAGTCTGACCCTCATCTAGGAGCTTTCGGATTTTTTCCGTTACACCCAATAGAGCGGTCTCCGTTGAGTGTCCTGCACGGAAACCTGATTGCGATGGGTGAAGGAGGTTGTTATTCAGCGTGAAGGAAGTAAGGGTGGCATGTATGTGTCTTTCCATCAATTTAGAAAAGGCGGGGAGTAAAGATATAGGCCGATAATTCGATAGGACCGTGGGGTCAGCCGAAGGTTTTTTCAATAATGGGGTCACGATGGCGTGTTTCCAGCTTGACGGGACAGTGGAAGTTAGAAGAGAAGTATTTAGTACGTTTGCTATAGTGGTTAAAGGGGAGGTGTCTAATTGTTTTAAAAGACGAACTGGGAGAGGATCACAGGGGGAGCCTGAGGAGATGGACATCAAAGACATTTTTAGGGAGTCCAAAGTTATGGGGGGCCATTTCTCAAGAGATATTTCTTTCTCCAGGGTTTTTTGGATATACTGCTTAGAAACGATGTCCTGGGGACTAGCGGTGAAATTTGTGACAATGATTTCAATTTTGTCATTAAAGAATGCCGCCAGGTCTTGACATTGTTTTTTTGTTAACGGGTGGGCTGTAGACGTTGTTTGCGCACCTGCTAGATCCTTTACTATATTAAATAGGGTCTTTGTTTTGTTTGTGGCATTGTTAACGGTGTTTGCCACATAAAGGGCTCGGGCTTTCCTACAGGAAGTATGATACGCATTTCTTGCATTATTGTAAATTATTTTATTTTCATGGTTGTAGTTTTTGCGCCATTTCCTTTCTAAAACTTTGCATTTAGTTTTTTCATTTTTGAGGGATTCATTGAACCAAGGACAAGAGGGCGGTGGAGATTTTGGTTGGCTGCTGTTTCCAGCCACTGGTTGGTAGTTGTCGCAATGTTTTCCATATTTTGGTCATAGGAGGGGGTGCTAATTGTAAGAACATTGTTCAGTCTATGCATGTCTAATAATTTCCAATTTTTCATGGATTGTGCAGGCCAGGTAGTATTCCTGGGAGGAAATGGTCTAGTTAGACTGAAGCTAACGAGATGGTGATCTGACCAGCATATGGGGCTGGTTTGGGTCCATTTTAGGTCAGGGGTATTAGAAAAAACAGGGTCCAATAGGTGACCCGCCCTGTGTGTAGGACCAATATTGAGAAGCGTTAAGTTTAGAGCAGTGAAATCTTCTATAAGATTACAGCAAGCCACATTAGTTTGATCCTCAAGGTGCAGATTTAAGTCCCCTAGGAGTGTAAAATTTTTAAAATTTAACAGCAATGGGGCGATGTGGTTTGCTAAGTTGGCTGTCCAGGAGTTAGCGCTCCCGGGTGGTCTATATATTAGCAGACCAGACAGAGTAAAATTCGGGTTGAGGGTGATTTGGAAGGAGGCGGCTTCACAGTCTGGGATATTGGCTGGGAGCAATTTACAAATAAATTCTTTAAGATATATAATTGCAATCCCTCCACCCACTTGGCTTTGTCTATCTTGCCGTACGATAGCATAGTTATGAGGGAGAGCCATAGCTACATCAGGTCCGGAGCTCTCGTGTAGCCAAGTTTCTGTTAGAAAGAGGGCACTTGGGGCGTCATCTTGTAAAAGGGTGAAGATGTCTAATTTGTGCTGAGGTAGGGATCTGCAATTAACACTAAGGAAGGAGTAGTTGAGGTGAGTGCGATTTGGGCGCTCAGTTGTAGTTTGGGAAGTTGGTATTGGGTCCGAATAGGGTTGGATATTAGTAAGTTCTAAATTGCAGTTGTTACAATATGGGTCCCCTAGTGGCGAGAGGCCAATACAGTCGTGAGGTAATTTAGGGCGCAGCGCTTTTAATTGCATGGAGGTCATACCTGCAACACGAGGGATGTAGGATGTCATACCCCATGTCCCGTCCTGTCCCGGACGGGCCCAGACGGGCATGTCTTAGGCTAGTCTTTGGCGCGGTGTTTGGCGCGGGTGCTGCGCGTATTCGCTGCGCGTCATACAAAGGGACTGATTTTTGTAGAGGACGTGCTTTCGTTCAGCTCCGCCTCTCCAAACTTACTTTGTCCAATCAGAGCCTGCCCCAGCCAGGAGGCAGGAAGAAGGTACCGCCCTGTGCCTTCCTCACAACAAACCTAGCGCTTGCCGAGGACCGGGCTACAGGGGACCTACGTATTTCTAGGTGAGGTACACAGTTAACATCACACCGTGCTGTTTTTAAAATCAAATCGGCGCAGTGGAAAAGTAAAAGTGAGGCGCTCGAACAGCGTTCGTTTTCAGCGCTTTTTGGTCACAGGTTTAAAAATTACAAATACAGCAGCGTTTCTATCAATCATTCACGCAGCTAAAATATGACAGTATCATTCAGTGTCTTTCAGCACAGCATAGCATAGCCTTCTTTCAATGTAGTCAACAAGTACTGAATGAACTACAGGGGCTTTTGTAGAGGACGTGCTTTCGTTCAGCTCCGCCTCTCCAAACTTACTTTGTCCAATCAGAGCCTGCCCCAGCCAGGAGGCAGGAAGAAGGTACCGCCCTGTGCCTTCCTCACAACAAACCTAGCGCTTGCCGAGGACCGGGCTACAGGGGACCTACGTATTTCTAGGTGAGGTACACAGTTAACATCACACCGTGCTGTTTTTAAAATCAAATCGGCGCAGTGGAAAAGTAAAAGTGAGGCGCTCGAACAGCGTTAGTTTCCAGCGTTTTTGGTCACAGGTTTAAAAATTACAAATACAGCAGCGTTTCTATCAATCATTCACGCAGCTAAAATATGACAGTATCATTCAGTGTCTTTCAGCACAGCATAGCATAGCCTTCTTTCAATGTAGTCAACCAACAATCTACACTATGGTAATCCTAGATAGACTCTATTAGTTGGAATTTTAAATAGTTTTGATCACTGTATTTTGTACATATTTGTAAGTTTATTACAGTATTCCTGATGGTTGCCTTGTGGGAAGGCTTATGAATGAACCAACACAGTGTGACTGATAAAGATTACAAGCCTGATTGTTTATGATGAAAGTTACAATAAAGTTTGTGGGCCTGACATGTTGATTGTGAAAAGCATATGCTAAGGGCAATACACATTTAAGGGTAGATTGTTTTATTCCGTATTAAAGCATACAGTATTTTGTTTGATTATTACAGATCACCATAGCTGGCATGTGCTTTGGTGCTGGTCACCCTCTCTTGCAACTTGTGGGTATAGACAATTTGTACGGTCAGAATCTTTGTTTGTTCCTCCCAGGAGAAATTGCATTATTCTTTACTAACTTTTTTTTGCATTTTGTAATTTTGTGACTGTATGCCTGATGGTTGCCTTGTGAGAAAGTTTACGCTCAGGTGCCCTTTGTTTATGGTGATACGCAAATGATAACAGCTACAGACGTGATAGGTTCACTAGGAAAAATAAATCTGTTGCGATAAGTTTGATCTCTTTATTATGAAAAATTATGATAAACGCATTAGACCTGACTTTTGTTTGTCAAAGGCATATGTAAAATCAATAGGCCTTCAAAGGTGGACTGTTATTTCTCTGTATTAAATCCTACAGATAGGTATTTTAGTACATGAAATGTCACAGATTACCCCTACAGGGAATTATGTTGGTGTTGGTTACTGCCTCTGACAAACCCTAGTGGGAGATGATTTGTACATTTCTTGCTATAATCGCTTTTCAGCTGTCTACCACGATCTTGCAATAAAAAAAAATATAATACACACAATCTTATATAAATATATATCCATACAGACACATTGAGGGCCTTTGAGTCAGCTCTGTTCTGTCACTGGTCTGTGTGACGGTGATTTACACTTTGCTACCATCTATGACAGCTAACTGTAAGTGGTAATGGTTCTGTTCACATCAGTCATTGGCTCTCTTGTCTCTTGAGAATGACTGCATTTTCTGATTGCTTGGGTACGTCCACCTTAAAATGAGTGTGCTTCAGTGTCAGGGCTTTTTGGCCAGTCTTTTAATTTTATTTTTCTCCTTTTATAGTTTCCCTTTCATTTCTTTGCTTCTACTGTTTTTATTGTGATGTTTCTTTAGAGGATTGTATTGCCCTCCAGACGTCCTAACAGGTTTCTTACTTGCTGGTCATTTGATCTGCAGTGCGCAGCATGCCAGGTGGCCACTTGTTCAGAACCAGGAGTCCAACACCTTTATGGAGTGCTGTTGTCCATAATGTATTATTGTTTTACCATTCAGCTAGGCCAACACATTGGTTTTATATGTGGTGGCCATGCTTGAACTTTAAAAAAATGTTACACCATAATACTTTTGCACTATAATCCTTTTGCAAGACGGACACCCTATATTTAGTTTTGTTTTTGCAATCATACGTCCCCTGTGTTTAAATGGCAGCATGTTTCTTTCTTTTTTTTTTTTTTTTTTACTTTTCTGGCTTAATTTGTTGAGTTTGTTTTTTTTGGTTTCGGCAGAGGGTGAATGAATGAGTCAGTAGATGGATAAAACATGCATGAATGTAATGTTGAGCGACAGAGGGCATGCATGATGACGCATTGAGTGCTTAATATCATCAGTGGCACAAAGGGCACGTTCATTCCTAAGCCAGACCTATTACTATTACCAACGTTTGTTAATAAATATATTTGTGCACTACTTTGCCCCCTTGTACAACACAGAACAAATTGCTAAACAGCCTTACACTAAAAATAATGAAACTGCTCCTAGATGTAGCAGCTTTCATTGGTATTTTGTCCTCTAAATCAACATTTCAGAAAACCCTAACAGTTTGGCGTAAGTTCACAGCAGACACATACAATGGCATTGAAGAGATTTGTTGTAGTGGCCTTTCCTGTCTCTGCGATTTAATTTCTAAAATGTTTCTGCCTTCTAACTCGATCTTAGACTCAACCATGCCGTGCTTGGCATTTTATTTTTCTCTGCAGCTGCAATTCCTTTGGGCCAGTTTCTTGTATGGATGTGTTTTTTGCATGGCCGGGCATTCAGCGCGCTGAGGCTGATTGTTCCCTGGAGGTCTGCCTACCCCCATCTCGTCACGTTGCATAACAATTTTATGCGCACCAAATATGCTTTCCTTGGAAGTCTGGATTTAACTCTAACCTTTCCTACTGTTTGGAAAGTCCCTTTTTACACATAACTTATTTATGTATGGAATTGTTTAAGGAGAGTCAAACCACTCAAAACACTTCTTTTAAATAATAGTTCATTTTCGCATGTCGGGGCGATATGTAAACAAGCGTAGCTTCTATTTGCGCGGGTCCCATACTCTTGACCCTGAGGATTGGTGTGTTGTACTACACCAGCAGCAGGCAAGTGGGTTATTTTCCCTGATTGCACGAGGGCTCAAGGCACCCTGGCATCATGCCCATGGGGCGATGATGTGACTGCCGAGTTTAGAATTGGGGAACCAGTTGGGGTCTCGGTGTCCTCTCTGTGACTCTGGTCAACACAGTAAACCACTTACCGGTAGATGCATCAAGCATTTTTGCGAGCACAAACGGTGCAAATCGCAAAATTCGGCGGGTTGGCGCCCGCAAAAATGGCGTTTGAGATGCATCAAGGGTTCATGCACTCGCAATTTAAGAATTCGCAAATAATTGCGAGTTCTCAAATTGCGATTGCATTTAAGGAATCGCAATTTGCGATTCCTTAAATGCAATGCATGAACTATCCCAAGATTGCGAATTGGTAATCTGGGGCCGCTATTTACCGCGAAGTCTAACTACGTGGTAAATAGCGAAAACTTAGAAATATGCACCTTTGGACACCGTGGCACCCTTGAAATTGCTTCCTTATTTGCGATTCGCTAATTGCTAATCGCAAATAAGGAATGACTCCCCATTCATTCCTATGGGCCTTTAGGCCCATAGGAATGAATGGGAAAGCCATTCCTTATTTGCGATTCGCAATTAGCGAATCGCAAATAAGGAATCAGTAGAAATCGCAATAAATATTGCGATTCCTACATGCATCCCGTTTTGCGAGTCTTTAATAGCGAATCCTTAAAATTCGCTATTAAGGACTCGCAAAACATGACTTTGATCAATCTGGGGGTTAATTTCCACTAGTGCAGGACTGAGAAAGAAAATAGGCCTGGGCACCAATATAAAAGTGGCCCCCATTCGTGGCATAGGTAGCTAAAAAGTGGCTCATGATTACAAATCGGCGCAGTTTTGAACTTTAAAAATGTTTTGCGTGTTATGGAAAAATGAATGCATTTGAGCTTGCTGCTGCGGCAGGCACTGTTTGTTTTAATTCCATGAAATCTGTAAAACTGGCCCAGCAGACCATAAAACAGGCCCTCACACTGCCCTGTCAGACTAGCCCTTCTGGCACTGCCTGATTGCCCTATAGACCAGTCCGACCCTGATCTCCCCGTGCCTAAGAAAATTAATGTCACATTGTGTAATGTAACTGGTGCTCAAGTAAAGCACTCCAGTGCTTTTAGGTCGAGGTCGCCCTTTATAAAAACTGGAGAAAAAAATTATTCGATACACAACAGCACCCTGCCCAATTCTGATAAATGTGAACTCATGTTGTTACACATATATTTTCATTAAAAAGCTGCCCTGCACTTTTTCAAACATTCAGATGCTTATTTTTTTATCTCATATTGCTATCAGATTAGATTTATTTTGGACCTAGTATATTCTTGGCAAATTACTCTAATTGTATGTCTCCCCTTCCTCTTCCTTCCCCTCAACTGTATTTTTTCATCATTGTTTAACTGTATTATCTTGTTGCACCTTGTTTATTTCTAATAAACTTCTCCAAGCTGTAAAAAGCTGCCATGCAAATTAAATAAAATGGTATGGCTATATCAAAAGTCAAAATGCAAGAGATGCATCGGTTGTATAAGGAAAAGGAATAACATGCTCAGTATATATTTGAAGCAAACCCTTCTTTGTAGGCATAGATTTGCGTTGAAAAGAACTGCCCATACCATTTTGTTCCCTCTTGATTCTCGCTGCCCAAAACATATGTTAATTATGCATTTTTAATGTTCGCAAAAGGTGGTGTTAGAATACGTCAACGATTAGTATGAACAGTATTTTCTTTTAAAACATAAACGAATTAAATATTATATATTCTAAAGACACACCGTTGATGATTTCCTTTTCCTCTAGAAATTAAAAACACAATAATCAGAATGGTAAATGTGATCCCCTTCGAATATTTATAGTAACACTTTGGGCCACACTCCTTAAATTGCCACTCGTCTGCAATTTAAGCACACTAAGTGCAGGAAAAATGTATAACCCACATAGCAGAGTGTGCAACACACTGCCAACCAGCGGAAGCGTTGCAGGTCATTCACAAAGGCTTGTGCTGCAAGGTTGTCCCTCCTTTACTATGTAGGGCCCTCATTTCGCCACCGACTCCTACATGTACCCATCCTTGGTGCAGTGGGAACTGACAAGCTACCACCCGGCAAGAGCATGTGTTGCCCTCATCTACCACCAGGCTGGAGCAATCTCAGGTTTCCTGCCCTCAAGAGTACAGGCAGGAAAAAAGTTAGCATCCCCAGCTGGCGGGAGCATTTTTACAACTCCTGCTGGGTTGGTGCACAATTTGTTTTCCATGTCCATACTCTTGCATGCATGGAGCAGAGTCCCAGGGGTGGGCTCTCTGAGACACAACAATACAGATGTCCTAGATGGATGGTGTGAATTAGTCCTTTCAAGGCTTGGGGAGGAGGGCCAGTATAGTTGAGGCTCAGGGAGGGGGAGCGCCTGTAACTCGAGCCCTAAAGTAACTATAACATATAATACAAACATTTCAAAAAAGCTCCTTCTGACACCAAGCACTGTCTTTGATGACCAAACTGTAATCTTATTTCAGCTTGGCCTACTAAGATTGACAATTCAACGATTTTTCCAAACTTCAAAAGCATTTATTAAAATCACAGATTTTGCCCTTAGGTATTTAAAATGGTATTTAAAGAAGACTCTGTTATTGTACACCACCCCTAAATATCTAAGGGGCAAATTTACAAGCCCCTTGCACCACTTTTGCATCACTTTTCTCATGTTAAAGATGACGCATACGTGTCACAAGGGGCTTGTAAGTAAGCCCCTATATGTTTTAACAACTTCAACTGGCCCTGCTATGTCCCTCCATATATAAAATTTCTGTTTTGTAGGCGCAATTTTCATGGTTTTAGGTTTTTTTAGCATTCAGTTCAACGCCATTTATTTGTCTGTAATCATCAAAAGCATTTATGAGTCGTTGTGGGCCAATAGGGGTGTGGCTCAGAGGATAGTGTCATCAACATATTGGAGGTAGCTAATTTGCACCTCTCCCAACCTTGGGGCGTGGGCATTAACAGAGTCCAAATTCTGAAGAAGATCTGATAAAAAATAAGTTAAAGATCCATAAAAGCAATATATAGATTTGGTTTTTTTAAGATAGCCCGCTCCGCAAGTAAAGTAAGTGCCAACAGGTTGGTAGTGGTAGATTGGCCCTTCTGAAAACCAGTTTGGTTAGGCGGAATGATGCTTTCCCGGGTAGCCCATTTTTACAATTCTCTCAACAGACTTGAGGCAAAAACTTTAGCATCAACATCAGTTAACAAAATTAATCAGTAGTTATCGGGATTCTCAACCGGACCACTTTTATAAATCGGCTGCAGTATGCTACCTTGCCATGATGCTGGCCCAATTTCCAATGTCAATACTTCATTGAACAATTTGTGTAAAATTCCAGCCCACTTGTCAGTATTGGCATGGAACAAGGCATTAGGCAACCCATTAGGACAGGGAGCACCATTTGTGCGAAGACCACTCAGTCGATTTAATATTTGTTTACAACTTACACATTCTAAATTAATACTCAAATCAAAACTGGAATCACTAAGTTTCACAGAGTTATTCATCCCCTGGCACATGCCACTCTCCATATCGATAGTTGATGTACTGTTTAACCCATAACCAACGCACATATCCGTTTGATTAAACCCTTGATACACTGTGCAATACAGATTAGAAATCAATGTTACCCAGTCAGCTCCCGGTATATTTTCACAAAATGCCCAACTGCCTACCCTTTCAAGCTTGTTAATTACTGCCCAAAACCTTTTTGCGTTGTTTTGTTTGGAGGCAGATTTTAAGCTGTTCCAAAGCCCTGTTTGATAATTAGATTTAACCTTCTAAACTTCTTGTTTATAAACTTTTCTAAGTACCTTCTTGTTATCTTTATAGATAGAGGAGGATTAATGGAATTTGTGAGTATAAGCCCCCCTAACAGCTCTATTAAGAGATTTATTTTAACTTAAATAGCTTAGAAGTGAACCATGAGTTCGAAAGATATTAATAGATTATCTGGTTTCGTATGCTGCTGAACTTCAAATTTCCCCACCAGGGAAGTTGTTATCAAGCTCCATTTGTTGATCATATTGACCCCCCCCAGCTCTTACTGATCACCTTTGTTAATTAATATTTTAGCAGCTCGTGTTATTTCCTTTTCTTTATCCATATGCCAGACTAATCTCTTCAGGTTATTTGAGGAGCAGTCCATGTTGGGAAGCTCGTTAGATCTAGACTTGCACTTCACTAAGGAACTTAATGTTACTATCTGATTATTATGATTACTTTCGAGTCGAGGTATTACTGTATATTCAGACACTTTTGTCCTCAAGTTATCTGAAAAAAACATATAGTTGATAAATGATCCTTGTTTTGAATTTTTAAACAATGGAATGAGCCTAGATTTTTCTTTTAACAAACAAAACCCAGCCTGGAACATTATATCACAACACTCTTTTGCAGTTCCATTAGTCTTGGCATTTACCGAATAAAATGGAATCAAGTAAAAAATTTAAATCACCAGAGACTATAAAGCCGGCTTCAGGGTGCTGAGTTGGTAATGTATTTAAGATATCTCGCAAGACATACAGCTGCGTAATTTAATTGTTCCTGGCACTTAGATATACATTCTGGATAATTGGACTAAATTCGGTAATTTGTAACACAAAACATTGTAGCCAGTCCAGATCGAAATCCACCACTTCTACTACTAAATTTAGGTCGGCCGCTATGTAGCACGAAAGCCCACACGGCCTAATTTATTAGTGCACACTGCCGGGAGACTATACTCATTGAACACAAGTAGAGGGGTTGTTTATTCTCTTCATGTTTCTTGAAATAATACAATTGTGAAAGAATTTAAAAATAATATTGTATCGGGGTCAGACAGTAGGTGGATCAGGCCATGAACATTCCAAGAGCACAGTCGTAATTACACAGCTTTAACATCTGTAGCTAAAAGCATTCAATTTCCATCTCCATGATGTACATTCGCAACAGTAGCATAGAATTGATTCTGGCCCTAAGTTTGAAAATAAAACTTGGGACTGTGGTAAGGTATTAAAAAAAGGAACAGGAAAGTGATCTTAGCAGCTACAGAATTCTGATTTCTTCTGCCAAGAGCAGTTGGCACCAAAAATGAAGGGTTTAGTGGAGCATAATGAGTTAAGACACAACTTTAAGGGACCTAACCAGATTCATGATTCTGCCTTGCCCTGCTGGAGTAAGTTGAGAGCCAGAAAAAAATAAATTTCCCAAGGTAAAACTTTAATATGTGTGACCCTTTAGGCTTACCTGACTCCCACTCCTTTGCAGTCTGCCTGAAATCGTACCTGTGTCCCAATCTACAATGAACATTAATTTTCAAATGGCAGGTTGTTATTTCTTGCTGCATTTTGCCTTAAAAAAATTTTTTTAATTCATATCTTTGGTTCCCCTCTTCTGGTTTTAATCATGTTTGTTTCTTACAGTGTTCATGATTTTCGTAAATTGCATTGGAAATGTTAAGGATTTGTGTTTATGAGTTTAATTTTATTAACATTGCTTGACTAACTCATCAAAAAAGCTAAGGTGCAGAGATCTTTAATGTGGTGTTTGGACAAAATGTTGAGTTAAAAATATTGTTTCAACATGATATTGTGTCAAGAATTTCAAGGACAAAAATATCATGACAGTAAGGGTAAGTAAAGTTTTACTATACTTAACTGCACATATATGTATCTTGACACTACATTTTTCTTCACGTTACGTAGATGTGGAGTTAATAATAGTAAATATATACTTACTCATTTGCACTTAATTCTCGATATTTTGGCCTGCAATATTTTTGATAAAATAGTCTGTCCACATGATACTTTTGGCTTTGATATTCTATCAGAAAATTCTTAAGGGATGCAGACCTGCCAACTTCGAACCCACTGTGTGACACACAATATCGGCTCACTTCACGCGGTCACCCGGTGAAGAGCTGATATTACACAGTGGCAGGGAAAACAAGCTGCAAAACATTGTAAATAATGGATTTCCAACTTATTTTCTGAGGCTTTGAACTGTCGCCATCCATTAAGGGGTGTGAAAACACCCCAGGACATCGGCACCAAGTTTAGCAAGCTTTTTTTTGTTTTTTGAGGAGGGGCTTAGGGGTGGGGTGAGGGCAAAAGTGTCTCTTCTCGGGTTACTCCGCTCCCCCCCGATTGGTTTCCTGTGGGGTCCCCCAAGGTTCCTCCCTTTCCCCTCTTCTTTTCAATCTTTATATTTACCCCCTTATCATCTCTCTTCGCGAGCTGGGGTCTCTGTGTATAACTACGCGGATGACCTCCAGCTCGTCTTTGATCTTTCCTCCCCCTCTGACTCTCTTCCTAAGTTCTGCTCTATCTTAGTCTTTATATCTGAATGGATGAGCACCAACCATTTGAAGCTCAATCCGGACAAGACGGAGCTTGTCCTCACGGGTGGTCCCTTAAATCCTTGGTCAACGGTTCACTGGCCCCCTTCCTTCGGTCCCCCCCTCACCTGTCTCCTCCGTTCCTTGGGCATCAAGGTCAGTCATGACCTAACCCTGCATGCCCAAGTTAGTTCCGTTGTATCTTCTTGCTTTCTATCTCTTCGTCTCATTCGGAAGATCTCTCGATATTTTTCTGCGGACGCCCTCAAATCCATAGTCAAGGCTCTTATTACCTCCCGCCTTGACTATGGGAATGGCCTGTACGTGGGCATACCTGCTTACGAAACCCGCCGTCTTCAGGCCATCCAAAACCAGGCAGCCAGCCTTATTCTCCCCAAATCTTCCCACATTACCCCTGCACTCAAGTCCCTCCATTGGCTCCCAGTGCACCTCAGATCTTTCTTCAAATTGGCTTGCCTGGCATTTCGGGCGCACACCCACTCAGCTCCCCTCTTCATCAGCTCTCTCATCACTCCTTACGCCCCTGGCCGCACTCTCCGCTCCTCCTCTCTGTCCCTTTTGCACGTCCCCCGCTTCCGCAAATCGAGAACGGGGGGTTCCCGTTTCTCGGTTTTGGCCCCTCGGTTCTGGAACAGTCTTCCTCTTTTCATTCGTTCCATCCCCACTTACATCCACTTCCGTAAAGCCTTAAAAACATTCCTGTTTTCTCAGGCTTTCCCCGGCTAGTTCCCTCTGCTCCCCTCTCTGAGTCTGGTCCTTTCCCCAGCGCCAGGAAGCCGCTTGGCCGCAGTGCGCTTTATTAAGCTTCTTTTTCATTTCATTTCATTTCATTTCAGGTACTTCACGGCAGGAGGCTAAGCCCCTTTCAAGGCCCCCGCCCCCTCCTCACACAGTGAGATTGGATTTCAAGTTGGCAGGTATGAGGATGGTGGGGAAGAGCCCCTTTCCAGTCCAAAACATCCTGCTGGAGTAAACAGTTCTTAGGTTTTTATAGGAACTCTCGTATGCAGAGGCACCTGGTGATGAAATTGGGTGCACTTACTCACCATGACTCTAGAAGAATGTGTGACTTAAAAGCTGGCTCGCATTCACCCAATGAGGACAAAATATTGGGTACCTGAGAAAGAAACATATGTAAGCGTGCATGAGTGTGTGCATATTCTGTTTGCAAAATCTACAAACCCTGAATTACTACAAATTTATGTATTGTGGATAGGGCAACTTACATGTACTCCTAGTTTATGGCCAAAGAATGTCGATCAGCTATGCAGGAGCAATAAATAACTCCCAATGTCCACCAGCTACAATCCAAGTTTCACCTTTTCTGTTAACCTTATCAGCATAAACGTAGAAAGCAAGACATGGGTTTACATCCTAGATAATTGTATTTTCACCTCGTAGCTACAATATTAACAGCTACATGCAGCAGGCTAGACCCATCCAAATATACCATATTTGTGCGATGAAGGACCCAATGAGGAAGCGTAAATGAATAATCAGTGCCTTTGTCACCAGGGGTTGAGCAGATATTTACTTAAGAGTGTGTTGTGACCTACCCATATTATGTGTACTCAATAAATATGGTTATCCTTCTTTGAAATTAAGGATCCACATTCAGACACAGGGTAGGAGGCAGACACAACAAAATTGCCTTGAGAAGAATAGCCGGATTATGGTTGAGAAGCCTTGGATTGAGAAAGGGCAGTGCATGGTCTGGGAGAGTCTAAGGGCCTGATTACGAGTTGGTTGCCAGGGTTACTCCATCACAAAAGTGGCATATATCCGGTCCGTCAAATTACAATTCCATTTAATCCCATGGAACTTGTAATATGGTGGACTGGATATTCGTCCCAGTTTTGACGGAGTGTCCCATTCCCTAAACTCGTAATCAGGACCTAAGTCAAAGGATGTGGAAATTAATGCTATAGTTAGTTGTATGATTAATTAAAATCATTACAAAAGTAATCACAATTAAATCAAGCCAAGCAACTATATGGTGCCTTCATTACATAAATTAAAACTGCATTAGTCACACAGGGGAGCAAAAGATTAGATCTAAAATTGTAAAAATCATTTTATATCTCACATGCTGTCGAGTGACCATGAAGCTCATTTAAGTACAAAATCAGTGCAATTTATGCAGTATGTAATGTCCATACATTTTATTTAATGCCTAACTATTTAGGGTAATTACTGTCTAAACATGCTGTGACACATTCTATGTGCTACCCAGTGTCCAAAGATTAAATATTGGTTTCAGAGCCCTCCTTCAAATACCATACCAATGCTTTTGCCTGGGCTGAAGAAATGCAGCATTTTTAATCCCATTCCGTTTCAGTCAACTGGTCCTACTGTCCAGTAGTGTGAATGAACATAAACAGGCTAGCATGTTTACGATGAAAGGTCATTATGAGATTGAAATATTTCTGACCCGGGTTAAAAGTGCATGAGAAAATTGCCTTCCGTGCATCTTTTTTCTTTTCTACTGGCATAACTCTCACAGAAGGTTAATTGATTTGTCTGTTTTATGAGTAATTATTTAATTTGCGAGTTTCTAAGCTCTGTCTGTCTTATACGTTTCTTTTTCTAAAGGTTAAGGAAATTTTGGCCCCTTCCCTTGAAACACTTTAGATGACTTGTGTTAACCCAGAATTTTATTGCATCACAAGTGAATCATGGTCTTGATGTTAATTTAAATAGAGAATTTGACCAAATATAGCACTAATTTGATTAGAATCCCATCAATAGGATGTGATTCACACAGCAGCAGTGTTAGGTTATGATAAATTTGTAAATAGCATGTTGATGTTAATTTTTCTTGTATTACTACATCAACTCATTGTATATAAATTGTTTTCTGCTTAGGGGGTTTTTATCTGATGAAAATTTAGTCCTGATGATGGTCTTACAGACGTCAGCTTACAAGACCGAAACGTCGACATAAAGCATCAACTCCACAGCCATTTTGTACAAAGAAGGATACCAAGTTTCATTTATGATTCTGTTTTTCCTTATCATTTTATGGAGCTGATGTCAATGTGATGGACTGTCGATAGGATGTTAACACATCGCTTTTCATGACCTTTTATGAGTTTTGTTCTACTACTTGTCCCCATCAATTTATATTGTGATTTATGCCAATACAATTGATTTATATTATAACCTTTACTGCTGTGTGTCTCTTCTTCTCTTCTACATTTAAATGTTGTTCGCTCCGTAAAGAAATATTTTGACTAGTAGCCTAAGTAATCCTATGGATACACAGGGTTCAATTCTTTAATGAACCAAAAAGATGTTATATATTAACCGAAAAGTACTGAATGAATTCCCTTGTAGCTACCTTTTACTTTGACAATTGACTGCCCGAGCCTACAAGGGTTTATTGGGTTTCCCCACGTCTTTGATATTGTTATCCTAATCCGGCAGTCAGACCACTTCCTCAGATACTGGATGGACCTCCATTGACTGTGTGTCATTGGCAATCCACCCAACATCATAATAAGACCCTTTGTGAATAAGATGGATTGATGGTTTCAGGTCTATTTATAAAATGTTCTTGCTAATAGGACCTATTCCTGTGCTGTTTCTTATGAAAACCAGAGCGGAATTCGATACATTCAGCACTGCGAGATATTTGCAAAACGGAAGAATTTGCCATGAAAGGCTTCAACACCAAACTGTAATGCAGGTATCTATAAACGGCCTAGGGAAAGACCCGTAAATTACCTGCTTTGACGCCAGAAAGATGGGTTTGAGGCTCAAGGCTAATTTAGAGTTTAGCTGGTGTGCTCCATGACAAATGTGACAGCACTCCCTGTCCAGCTTATTACAAGTGTTTTATATCCTAATTTGTGTGCAATCAAGCCGACAGAATATCAGTAATGTTTTTAAAGGAATGCACGTCATCCAAACTGTAAATCAGGCCCTTAGATTGTAATGTGACTCAATCAAAATGTACCTCTTTATTTTCTCCAACCAGTTACAAAGATATCTATATGCAGTATTTCTGAGTGACTTGATTTTCTCTTAAAAGCAGTGGCCTTTCATCACTATTGTCCTGCCAAACATCAATATCTTATTTTTTTAATTTTATTGATGGTAAGCTTATGTACTATACAATAAACTTCAAGAATTAGCAGACAAGAGGGGCGTGGCTTGGCGCCCGACGAGGACGGCGGCTCCGATGTGAGCGCTCCGCGTCGGCAGGGGATTTCGCTTTCTTCAGCCATTACTTTCGCCTGCCAAAAGCAATATTCGACATCGGAGCATAGGGAGAATGGTGCGCTCCTAGTTGCAGCGGTTTTCGGACCTCGCTATGGACATTTCGGCAAGTTCTTCGTCGGTCACGGCTCTCTGACAGCCGCGACCGCCATTTTGTTTTCTCTTCGCGCGATTAACGGCGCCCCTTGTCATAGAAATTCTTCCCTGACACAGCGCTCCTGATACCAGCAACTGCTCATGGTGAGCTAATTTCCTCATTTTCAGCCTGCTACCGCCTTTACTCTGTCTGCGCTGACTTGTGCGAGTTTTACTCGCGATTTTACGCATCTGGCGGCCATTTTGTATTAATGGAACTATTTCCTCACGCAGACTACCTGTGCACGTCCTTTGAGTCTGCTCTTCACCAAGCGCACTATAATTCCCTGCACTCTTCCACATTCGGACTTAATTTCTTTTTGGTAGCTCCTCACGCCATCTATGTGTTTTCTAGCCAGCGCATTCACCTCAGGCTGCTCCTCTCCATTATGATGATGTGCTTCTTCTCATGGACTTTTTCTACTCTATAATAAGCTATCCTATTGAATCCCATTGGCATGAATATTTTTTGCTTTGCTCTTCAGCGTAAGGGCTCCCTCACATAAGTACATGGATGCTGTTTTGTTCCTATCTATGACTCTTTGGCGTTCCTAAGTGGTGAAGAGGGAACCCTCTTTAGACTCTATTTTTCCTCTTCCTTTCTTGGAGCTTGTGTACCTCTGCTCCTTGAGGTGTTCCAACACGCATGTATTAGTTCCTGCAGGCACGCAAGAGATACTGCTGGAGTTAGTTTTTCTCTTGTTTTCTCTCTGGAGGCGACTATTATTGTATGGAGAGAAGAGCAACCACTCATATTCCCAAATCTCCACGACGTGTTTTCATCAAAAACTCAAGAGTCTTTTCTGCATTGGCGCATCTCGAGGCTTCTCAGGCGCTTGCTGCTCAAATGTCGCAGTCCAACGCGGAGCGCTCTGTTCAACCTGCAGGGAAAGTCACGTCGAAGCGCCCTAAAAAGGATCCTCCATCACCGACTGGTTCCACTTCGGCTGTATCTATGGAGCTGTTGCTGGAGGAGATACGTGCTCTTCGACCTTTCATGGAGGAAACTAATTCCAAGTTGCAAGTTCTGAATGACAATTGGTCACAGATGGATGCAAGAGTAACTACAGTGGAGCGCTCTATATCTTCTCTTCAAGAGTCATCCTCCAAAGTGACACACATGCAGTCGCAGATCTCATCTCTCCAGAAACAGGTTGAGGAGTTGGAGAATCGAAATAGACGCAACAACCTTCGACTTTATGGCCTGGCGGAAAATTGTGAGGGTAATAACCCCATTGCTTTCTTTAAATCATTCTTACCCAAGCTTCTTCACTTGCCCGAAGGCACCACGCTCAACATCCAACGGGCACATAGGCTTGGCCGCATCTCCTCAACTTCCTCTACTTTTTCACGACCCAGAGGTGTCATCATGTATTTCTTAGAATACACTGACCTTCTCAAAGTCCTCTCAGCGGCCCGTGCCTCCCCTCACCTTACATGGTCAGGCTCTACTCTCTTTTTTGCGCAGGATTACGCCAGAGCCACAGCCAGCCGCCGTAAAGCCTTCTTGGATATGCGACCAGAGCTCCGATCTATTGGCGCCAGATATGGTCTTTTCCATCCTTGCCTGTTCAGAGTCACTCACAACAACAAAACGACGACCTACGAGGACCCTGTTCGTCTCCGGAGTTTCCTGAACTCTGCACAGGCGTCTGATATGGATTTATCCAATAACTCATCAGCTTTTCCTCCATGACTTTCATGTGTTGCTGTTCTGCTCCCTTAGTTAGTCTACATATTTGATGCTGGTTGTTTTCTTGTTCGCCTCTACCGAGTTGCCCAGCACATTTCCTCCTATATGATTCTCCTTGAATCTCATTTGTTCCCTTATGTCTCTGTAATATAGTTATATGTTGTTTACTATTGTCTGGCATTTCGTTTTTATTACTCGCCTTCATCATGTCTTCTTCTTTTCAAGTTTTTTGTTCTTTTTTCTCTCCCGCAGGTTTCACACCTTATAGTGTGTTTCCCCCTCAATTTGGTGGTTCGCTTACGTTGGATGTTCTGCCTCCTCTAGTTGGTGCTCCCCCCTCAGTCCTTTCTTCCCGTCTCCTCTCCCCAGTGATTGTCCTTCCCCAGTTCTTTTCTCCGTAAGTATGTTCTCCCCTCTTTCCCTGTTGTTCGTTACCTCTTTTTTCTCTTTCTTTCTATTCTCCTTACTAGTTCTCCTTGTCTCACAGGTGTCTTCCTCTTCTGCTTCTCGACAATTCTTGTTTTGCAACTTTTTTCATATCTTTTTCTTTCTCACTTACATTCCTCTATTTTGCTTCCTTCTTCAATTGATTTTCATTACCACTTTTTTACTCTTTCTTTCTCTTCCTTATTTGCTCTTTCAATCTCATATTGTGTCACCTCTTCTTGACTCTCTTATCCTTTTTGCTCTCCTTTCTCCTCTGGGTTCTTCTTTTATCCTCTTCTCTCTTATTGCCGTTTTCTTTTTTACTTTTGTGAAATGTCATTGAAAATAATTACATGGAATGTTAAGGGCATTAATTCTCCTATCAAACGACAGAGGATTTTGTCGCACCTTGCACTTTAAATGTAGATATTGCTTTTTTACAAGAAACACATTTGTCTGCTGAAGAATCTGTTAAATTAAAGAGAAGTTGGGTGGGAAATGTTTACTATTCTCCAGGGGATGGTAAGCGTAATGGAGTAGCCATTCTCTGTCATAAAGCTCTTTCTCACTCTTTGCTCGCTCAGGAATCAGACGATGATGGTCGCTGGACCTATGCTAAGCTCTCTATTAAGAATGTTCCAATTTCCGTTCTAAATGTATATGCCCCCACTGCTGGTGATCCTACTTTTTGGTATACATTTTCCCGTCACATTACCAGATTTATTGACGATAACTTTATCTTAGCAGGGGACTGTAATCAGCCCCTAGATCCCTTTTTGGACAGAAATTCCAAGGCTCACTTTATTCCTAATAAGTCGCATAAATCCTTTTCTCAAGCTATCTCCCAACACAAACTCACTGATGCATGGCGTTTGTGTAACCCAGAGTTGCAGGAATTCACTTTTTACTCTCCTTGTCACCATTCCCAATCCCGGATTGATTACATTTTTGTTACTGACAACATTGCCCAAACCCTTACTCATGCTGAGATTGGTCCGATTTTACTCTCAGACCATGCCCTCACTTTGGTTCAACTCGACATCCTGCCCAAATCAGTTGGACCCAAGCGATGGCGCTTTAATAACTCCCTTCTTTTAGATCCCAAGTTCACCGCATCCTTCACTGACTTTTCAGATGAATTTTTTTTACTTAATGATACTCCCTCCATTTCCCAGCACACTATTTGGGACGCCTTTAAGGCTGCGGCAAGGGACTTCATAATTGGCTTTGTGGCAAAAAAACGGAGGTCTGCTCGCAGCTTTACAGCGGCTATCCTTCTCAATAGTAAGAAATTGGAGCATTCTTATTTCACTTCCCGTTCACAGGAAAGTTTAACAGCCTTGATTAATGCTAAAATGAAATTTAACAAAAAATCTACGGATGATGCGTCTTTATATCTATTGAAATCAAGTGCCAAGTTTTATGGGGGCAAAAATAAGGCTGGGAAAGTTCTAGCTAATTATCTGAAGGTAAAGCACAACAAGTTGAATATTGAATCAATCTACGACACTCACTCTGTTCTCAAACATACGGATACAGACATTCTTGCTGAACTTTCTGCCTTCTACAAAACGTTATACTCCTCTGAAACTCACCCCTCCTCTCAATCCCTAGACCGCTTTTTCTCCAATATTCAAAAACCAGCTCACTTCCCGCTTGACCGTTCTCATTTAGAGCTTAGCATTTCCCAACAAGAGCTGCTCACGGCGCTTCAGACTCTCCAAAAAAATAAGGCTCCTGGGCCAGATGGCTTTACTGTTGAGTTCTTTCTTCACTTTTCAAAACTTCTCATTCCAAAACTCCATTCCCTCATTGGTTCTTTCCTCCCCTTGGGTTCCTCCTCCGGTTCTTTCTCGGACGCTCATATTTGCCTCATACCCAAGGAGGGGAAGGATCCTCAGCATTGTAAAAATTACAGACCAATTTCCTTGGTTAACATCGATTACAAAATATTTGCGAAGTCTCTAGCAGCACGTCTTGATCTTCTTCTCCTGGATCTTCTGGGTGAGGAACAATCGGGCTTTGTCAAGAGTCGCTTCTTATCTGACAACACTAGACTGTTATTTAATGTCCCTTGCGGCTATTGCCCTTGATGCTGAGAAGGCGTTTGATAGAGTTGAATGGACTTATCTATTTCACACCCTTCGTTGGTTTGGTTTTGGTCCTAATTTTATTTCTCTGATTTCCTTACTTTACTCCAACCCACGTGCAGCTGTTTGTGCCAATGGTCAAATATCCCCTTTCTTCGATTTGCAAAGAGGTGTTCGTCAAGGGTGCCCATTATCTCCCTTTCTCTTTAACTTGGCCTTAGAGCCCTTTCTTTCTAAACTTCGTCAAAATCCCACCATTCAGGGCTTCCAGATATCAGGCTCCCACATCAAGCTAGCCGCATATGCGGATGACATCCTCCTTTTTATCTCTAATCCCACTAATTCGATTCCCGCCTTCCTTGCTGAAGTACAGGACTATTCTCAAATATCTGGTTATAAACTTAACAACGATAAATGTGAGATCCTGCCCCTGACAAAATTCACATTTAAGCCTGATTTCGCCGCATCTAATTTTACATGGAAGTCCTCCCATAATAAATACCTTGGATTACATATTACTCCTACCATCCCAGATACTGTCTCCCTTTGTATATCCAAATGCATCCAAAAATGAGTGGATCTAACATCCAAATGGCATCCTCTTTACTTGTCCTGGTGGGGCCGCCTTGACACTATCAAAATGATGTTATCTCCCATAGTTCTATATACTCTTTCTAATATTCCAGTCTCCGTTCCATCCAAATTTTTTTAAAAAATTAACTCCGTTCTAATGTCCTTCCTTTGGAATAAAAAGAGGCCTCGGATGTCTCTAGCTCGACTGATTCGTCCTAAGACGGAAGGTGAAGTCAATTTCCCAGATTTCCCTGCTTACCATAAAGCGTTTCAATTACGAGAAGCCTCCTTCTGGTTGCAAGACCCTAGCACTCCTTGTCCTTTATGGGACAAATTTGAGCGTCTTCTCCTTTCTCCTTTTTCCTTCGCTGAATTTCTTTCTTTCTCTCGTAAACCCTCTTCCATTTCCACTCCCATTCACAAATTTACTACTAAATTGCTCCTATCTTCTTCTCATTCCCTCCCCACCACCATTGCTGATTTCCTTTCCTCCACCATCTGGCATAAGAATGCTCTACTTATCCGTAACAAACCCTTTTTTTGGAAAACATGGCATTGCAAGGGGCTGATATGGATCTCCCAACTCTTTTCTCAATCCTCTTTCCTACCTTTCACCACTCTCCGCTCCCTCTATGACTTACCTGCCTCCTCTGCTCGCAACTATCATTTACTTAGAGACGCAGCACTGACAACTTACAATCGGCTCTCTCAGTTATGTCCTCTTCCTGCTTCTGCGACTCTCATTTCCTTACTTCACTCCTTTTTACGTACTGCTCCAAAGGCTGCCGCTATTTACCAATACCTTCATAACACCGACTCTATTAGACCCAAGTCCAAGGTGGAGGAATACTGGGAACATGACCTTTCCACGTCCTGGCCAATTTCACTTTGGGATAAGGTCTGGACCAAGCTCCGTAAATCCTCGAGAGCGGCAACTTTAACACAGTCTTTGTTTTTTATTTACAACAGACTTCTTTACACACCCTTTGACCTCCACAAATGCTTCCCAGACACTTCGCACACATGCTGGTCTTGCTCATCCCCACAAGCCACTCTGTTTCACATGTTATTCTTATGTACTTCTGTTCATAGTTTTTGGTTACAGGTTTGGGCTCAAATTAATCTGATTTTTCATACTTGTATCCCCTTTTCTCATACCAACATTTTCCTAGGCAGCCTTTCCCCTTGCTGGGATAATGTTTAACTAAAGCCTCAGATTATCGATTTGCTCCTGGCTGCTGCATTCCAATAGATAACGGTAAACTGGAAGGACTTCTCTAATATTTCCTTTAAGGCGTGGTGGTTTAATGTCTGTCATAACCATAGACTCGACACTGCTTTTGTTTTTCTGGCCCGTATGGCTGCAAAGCGTATAGACTTATGGCTCCCTGTCACGCTTTACTTGGATACTTGTGCTGATCGTGTATTTCGTCCACCGCCTTTGCAACAGGAAGTCCCCAAACCTCCTTAAATGCTCATTGCATTCCATTTTTCTTCACTGTATCATTTCTGTGTTCCTTTTGGATATTTTCATGCTTATTATGATTACTGTTTTAAATGCTTTTTCCATTTCTTTTCTTTTTATTTTCTTTCATTGCCCAGATTTCTCATCTCATACTATTTACGACTGTATGTTTGTTTTATTTCTCACAGTTTTCAAGTTTACATTCCAATGTACTATGTTTTGACACCCTGTTTTTCTTTTGTTCTTATCAAATAAAATTTTCTTGAACTTAAAAAGAATTAGCAGACAACATTGCTGTTCAACTGCTATCTGATCGAAGAAAATGCTATTGTCAGCATATTAGATTAGAGAGAGGCAGTGGAAATTGTTACACCTGGCTTCCTAGGCCTCGTTTTCCCTGTCTTTTTTGCCTCTGCCTCCTGTGTTTTTGCTGTGCGCTGGATTTCGTTTTTTCTGGTCTTGGTGCTTTGGAAACGTTGCCACTGCTGATCAGTGCCAAAATGCAAGTGCTTCCTATGTAAATTGTGTTTATGGATTGGAGTTTCCATGATTGGCTTATTTGATTTGCCTTTAAGTCCCTAATAAAGTGCACTGTGTTTGCCCAGGGCCTGTAAATCCCATACTGCTAGTGGGCCTACAGCACTGATTGTGCCACCAGCACAAGCAGCACTTTGAAAGGGTTCTCTGCCCTTCCACTGCAGGGTCTGCATGCAGTTGTGAGTGCTGTGTCGACCTGTCAAGTGCACCCACTTGCCAGGCCCTAACCTTCCCTTTTCTTACATGCCAGTTCAGCCAGGCTAGCTTGAATCCAATGGCACAGTGAGCAAGGGATCCACGTCTGGGCATACCCATCCCGTTTAGGGCGAAAAGTGTTACAGCAAACAAATGATGGACGGAATGCTGACAATGCACACATTCTCCCCCAGTCAAAAGATCTGGGTTAAAGCCATTGTTCTTTAGCCCACTATGCCACCCCAGTTTGGACCCAGCCAAATGCAAATCAGTCTTGACCCTGTGCCCCATGGGAACAGTCTAAACCGAACTGCCAGTTTTGGCAACAAAAGTCCAGAACAGGAGACACCTGGAGATCGTGGTCACTAAGAGTGCTTTGATGGTGAGAAAGATTTGCCACTGCTCACGGAAGTTAAAGTCCTTCAGCAGGACAAGGCTGGTAGCCAGAGGTGGGCAGTGTTCAGCAAGGTACCTCTGAGTTGGATTTCATTACAGAAAAAGCGCAGAGTGCTACACACATAGGTTTCTTGCTCGCCTTCGGTATGAACTTCCTTGGCAAGCATCAGCACCATGCCCTTTTAACCCGTAGATAGAAAAATGTCTACAATGAAACTTTTTCAGAGTTCTGGAAAAGTTCCTCCTGGTCAGTCCTGTAGCCGCAGAGGGCATGCTTCTAGGCACCAGGTCTCTTTCCTGCTAGGTCTCTGGTGTTCAAAGGTCTTACTTTTTGTGTCCAATGAGAAAAAAACCATGAGACCAACAATTCTAGACCCTTGGTGCCAGCAGGAGCTGGTATCCTTGAGTCCTTGTGTATGTCATATTCTTTCAGAATTCTGTAGCATCCTTTCAGCGGTTTTCTCTTCTTCATATGGAATCTTCCCAGTTCCTAGAATGTTCTGAGGAGGGGTGGTTGAAGTGCCAGCCTTATTCTATGCACTAGCCAGTAACTGGTGAAATTCTACCACACAATCATGAACTTTTTCTCACAGTCCATCCACCTCTGCCTGCACCACTTACACCTTTCCTGTAAAAATATCCAGAACCCCATGTATTAAGATAGCAAAATAAATCTGCCACCAGACAGGACACTCTCCTTTTTTATATGACCTCTCCTACCACCTAACAGGGTCAAACTCATGTATCCTCTCACTGTGACTGGAGCCTTGCTTTCTAGAAGGTTCCTTGGAATGAATAGGTGAAACTTCCTTGAAATATCCAAGTCAAAAGAGGGAGCACTAAAACTGCGTTTTATTCTGTCATTCATTACTATCCACACAAAGTTAGCTGAGACCTGCTAAATGGTCAGCAGTTAACACCCATTAGTCCAACTGGACACAGGGACAGGCCATTGTCCTTTGATCAGGAATCTTTAACTCTCCCTGCCAAGGACATATATTCCATTTCAGAAGGTGTGATGAGTTCTAGAATTGATTTTAAACCATTTCTGGCATAGGCATCCTAAAGTAAATTTTTATAAAGCTGCTTAAGTTATCTGATTTCACTGTTGAATCAGATTTTCCATGCCATTGGCGCTCTTGAAGTGCCATTTAAAATAGACAAATTGGACAGTTAAAGAGGATAAGTAGGAAGTTCCAATGTACAGCACTTATTTTAGAGAGGAGGCATAAGCACTTTACTGCTATTTAGCAGTTATGAATTCCATAGAGTTTGTAAGAAAAGCTAATTCATATTTGAGGTGGATGATAGTCCACCTCTATAATTAAATTCATTGACATGTTAAGTAGAGTAAAACATTTGAATACTTTAAACCTGAGCTCAACCTCTGGTAGCTACTGCAAGAGAAGACTAGCATAATATAGAGAAAATGTTTAAAACATTTAGAAGTGCCAAAACAGCCAAAAAGTCAAAGACACAACACTATAAATATCTAACTTCAATTTATAAAAAGATAGAACAATTCTATAAACAAAATGGTATAAAAACCACAAAAATCCCCTAAGGGGAACCTGAGGTATTCATTTTTAAGGATTTAAGTGGAAAAAACACCAAGCTAAAGTAAAGCATAAATAATGGTCAACAGTTGAGTTAGACAGAGTCTGTGGTGCAATTTCTGACTGACTGTGAGGAGGCCGCGTTTGAAACGCCAAACGGATTGATGCAGGTGAAAGCCTGGCAATCAAAACTGTGGGGGTGTCAATTATTTCTCCCATTAAATGCAAAAAAGCTAAGCTTATGTGTTTAAACTATGGGTGGGCAGTAAACTCCGCTCTAACAGCAGAGTTAATGGAAAAACTCTATGAACCACTGTATGGCATTTTTCTCATGCGCGGTTTGCCAACCTAAAGATGGTGAGCACAAGTAAGAAATATCTAGCCTTAAGAGTAGTACTGGCAAGATTTCTCAACACGGGTGGTCGCAGCAGATCACTACCATTCAGTTGAAAATGCTACTGCTCAAGTAGAAAATCTACTCGAGCAGCAGAAAAAGGTAGAGCCCTCTGGCATGGCTGTTTTACAGCGCAGAACAAGTTCCTGTGCTAAAAATCAGCGTGAGCAGTGCAACATACCAGAATCTCACTGAGTTTTCATGTAACTTCCCGAAATTCTGTGGAGTAAAACTCTGTAATTTCCGCCCATCCTGTCCCCCACTTGCACTTTACACTGTCCTCCATCTTGCACCGAAATCACAATGTATGACTATTGCTGTTCTTATTGTAATCAATAAAGAATTGCGAGATTCACACTAATAAACAGAGAATGTTCTCAGAGACATTCCCTCACCGTACCTGACCAAGGACATTCCACCTGTCCCAGGCTACCACCATACAGTGCCTCATTTGAAATGCTCAAACATACTGTGAGAATATTTTAAAATCCAATGCATTACTACCATGAGAGAATCTTCAAATGTATTCTGAAGTAAATTGTTCCTTCTTGCTCGTTCTCTAATGATGAATATCCTAAGAACCATGCGTTCATGTAGAAGGAGGAATGTCTTTGTTGAAAGCCTTTTAAAAGGAAATGTAGATTTCGATATGGAGGAGACCCTTAAACCCCACCTGTAGAAGGTAGAGCTCTACTAGATTTCATAAAGAACTGTATTGAATCTCCGTGCCTTTGATCTATATACTATTCTTGTACTTGCTGATGGAATGCCTAAGGCAATTCCCTAATAATTCATTACATAAAACCTTGAAACAACAGCCCTTGTCTGACATTGTTATAAGAATGTTGCAGTGTCTGTTAATGAAATTGACGTATTTAAAATAGAAATGGATCCAATCAGGTAGCATCAAAGACCATATAATGGGACTTCACCACTCCTGGTCCTAGCTGTTGGCGTGCCCCATGAGCTGGATTTTAGGATAAGTTTGCACGCCAACAAATCTGATAGTAGAGGTGATGGTTCCGAATGGAGCTGACCCAAGATTGTCCAACTATTTGCTATAGATCTGAGTATGGTACCTTCATGGTCCATATGGTTTTCCACAACATTTTAACTTGACCCAGCCCTAGGCTGAACCTGGTTCAAGAAAGACAAGGTAACTTCAGGAGAATGATGTGAGTATCAATAAGGATTTCAGACATGCAAAAATGAACTAATTGCGGAGCAGTGTATGTTGGGAGATGAAGTAAGTGCATTGTAGTGAAATTCATTGGACAGATTTCAAGAGCAACTATTATGTGTCTTTGATCTTTGGATTTGCAGGAGCAATAGTCACTGTATTTTTGTTGATGCTCCCTGACTGCAATTGATGATCATATGATTAATTATACACGTTGTAAAGTTAAAGAGAGGTACCACAAGTGAGATCATCAGTTAGAGGCGGAGAGTGGGTGAGGGAAACAGCTAGGAGGGAGAGTGGGAAAAAAGCTTTGAAGCACGGGGAGGGAGAGGTGGGATTGGGCAGCAAGATAAGGCAAAGAAGGGAATCTGGGAGAGAGAAATCTGTGCAAAAGAGCAAAGATTAGAGTGTGATCTGTGGAGAAAAAGAAACAAGGTTCAAGGGAATCTGTGGAGAAAATCGATGATTAGAGCAGAATCTGAGGAGAAAAAGAAACAAAGGTTATGGGAAAAAAGGGATAATGAGAGGAGTATCTGTGAAGAAAGAGCAAACATTAGAGGGGAATCTGTGGAGAACAAGAAACAAAGTTTAGAGGGACTCTGTTAAGAAAAGGTGATGAAACAGGGGGGAATCTGTGGAGAAAAAGTGATGATTAACAGGGAATCTGTGGGGAAAGAGCACATATTAGAGGGGAATGTGTAGAGAAAAAGAAACACATGTCAGAGGGAATCTGTGGGAAAAAAAAGTGATGATTAGAGGGGAATATGTGGAGGAAGAGCATAGATAAGAGGGGAATCTGTGGGGGGGCGTGGCTTGGCGCCGTGGGTGATGGCGGCGCCTGAGGTAGGCTCCGACGCAGCACCGGGGGACTTACCACATATCATCCTCTGTTCCTGGTTTGGAGGTCCGCTCCTACCGTCGGAAGGTCTGCGCCATGCTGTGTGACGTTCGGGAAGTTCCTGTTTGAGCGGACGACGGAGTTCTCCGCTGCTGCATTTCTGAGGCGCTCCGGTGCTCGCGGCCGCCATCTTGTGGGTCCCGACACGGAGCGTCTCTCTCACACAGGCGAGTGCGCAGGTCTCTTCCTTTTTCACCCGCATTTCGGTGCAACCCTGGATTGATTCCTGTGAATCCCACACAGCTGCAGCCTGCTTTAATGACTTAACGATAATGCGCAATTCAGCCTATTTGCTCTTATCATGAAGCGACCGCCATTTTAAACATCCCAAAGTACATCTGCCTCTATGCTGCAGTGCCGGCTACGCTTTCTTTGCGCTTCATGAGTTTCCTTCCCACCATGCAGACATCCTCAGCCACTTCTTGGAAGGTCCTCATTGATTTACATTAATGTTTTAAGTAGTGAGTGGAGGCTGTAGATTACTTACTGCCTCAGCGAACAATACAGTTTCTTTGTGACATGTTTAATGCTGCTGAGAATTCCTTCCTGGCTATTCTCTTTATACAGGCGATTTTGTCACAATGTCCTCCCTACTTCAGCTGGCTGCTTTTCTACTAATTCCATAATTGACTATGCTGTTATGCTTCTTCAATAGGCATTGTCTATCCTGGCAACGTTGTCTTGGATGATTTCTCTTCCCAATGTTTCTGTTGGATTATCCAGCTTCGACTTTTTCTTCATGTTACTACTGCTTGTAACGTCATAACTGAACTGAACTACATACTGTTATACCTTCTCTACACTGTTTCTTTAGCCTTTTGATATTACATTGCAATTCCTGCACGTTTCTTAGCCTCCCTGTATGGGACGACAAAAGCATATGTCTCGCTTTTCCTCCAAATCGTCTACGAAGGTGGCTTTTGTAAAGAACTCCAAAGTGTTTTCAGCTCTTTCCCAATTAGAAGACTCCCTTGCATCTTCAGGTTCCGAGACAGCCATGGAGTCGTCATCTCAGCCGTCCTCAGGGAAAACAACTGTTAAACGGCTAAAGAAACATCCGCTTTCGCCACCCAAGTCATCATCTCCCGTTTCTATGGAGCTATTATTGGAGGAAATCAGATCATTTCGTCCCTTCCTCGAGGAAATTGGGACACTGCGCCCTTTCATGGAGGAGACTAATGCCAAACTTCAGGTTCTAACTGACAATTGGTCCCAAATTGAAACAAGAGTTTCTTCGGTGGAACAATCCGTCGCCTCCCTTCAAGAATCTCAAACCACAGTCACACATTTGTCTTCGCAGGTGGGCGCTCTTCAGAAGCAGGTGGAGGAGTTAGAAAACAGAGGAAGACGCAATAATATTCGTATTTATGGCCTTGCGGAGGGTCTTGAAGGGTCTGATCCGCTTGCTTTCTTCAAATCCTTCCTCCCCAAATTGCTGCGCTTGCCAGAAGACACTTCTCTTAACATCCAACGCGCACATCGTTTGGGTCGCCTACCTTCATTACTCTCCATGTCACAAAAACCACGGGGTGTAATTCTTTATTTCTTGGAGTACACTGATCTTCTGAAAGTTCTTGCAGCTGCCAAGGCTCTTCCTAAACTGACTTGGTCTGATTCTCCGCTGTTCTTCGCCCAGGACTATGCCAAAGCTATTGCCAATCGCAGGAAAGCCTTCTTAAGCATGAGAGCGGCCCTTCGCTCTATGGGTGCTCGATATGGCCTATACCATCCTTGTTTGTTCAAAGTTACTTATAACAACAAAACCACCACCTATGAAGATCCAGTGAGACTCCAGAGCTTCATCAACGCGCACCACGCCTCTGCTATGGATGCCTCTGGTCCTTCGTCCTCCTCCCCTGGCTGATTTTGCATATTTATTTCTTGCTGATCCTTGTTTCTTGCTTGTTTTCCATGATTCTATTGTTTTCATCTTGTACTGTTGTTGTAAGCTTCATACCTCTGGCTGATCATTGTTTCCGTTCATCAGCTTCGATGTTAGTTTCAAGTTCCGTAATGATGGTTATTTCCTTTTTTGGATTTACTTACTTGTTTTTGAATGTTTTTGTCTCGTGATGTTTTCTCACATGTTATATTTCATAGTTCTTGTATAGTTGCTGTCTTGTGTAACACCTTCTTCTTTCCCCCGCATTTGTCTCCACAGGAACCCTTCGTTGTTTGATGACGTCTTCCCGGTTCTGTGCCTGGCCGACCTCAGTTGTGTTGCCTTACCTACCTGGCCCCTTCCTCCCCTCAACTCCTTCTCGTATTTCTCTTTTGTAGGTATGTTTATCCCATGTTTTATGTATCTCTTTTGTTTTTCGTTTTCGATCCTGTTCCCTTCCCCTTCCCTGACTAAATATTTTCCGCTCATGCATAATGATGATGATTTTTCTTCCTCAGGTTATATCTCTTCTCTCCTCTGTGCCATGCATTTTTACTTTCCACTCTTCCATTCACTTCTTTACATTGCTTTTCCTTTCTTTACTACCTACTTTTTAATCTTGGGTTTCCTCCTCCCTCTTGTATTTCTCTTCCTTACGTATTGCTTCTTTCTTCTTCACTCTGCTTTTCTTTCTCTCCTTCACCTTTGTATTATTCTCTTCTCTCTCTCTGCTTTCTTCTTCTTTCCGTTTTCTATTTTGGAATTTTTCATGCACAATGCTATTGCTTTAATTTGTAACTTATGTCTTTAAATATTGTTTCCTGGAATGTTAAGGGCATTAATTCTCCAGTTAAGAGACAGCGCATTTTATCTCACCTGGCTAAATTAAATATTGACATCGAATTTCTTCAAGAAACTCACCTTACAGCCACGGAATCTGAGAAACTTAAAAGAGGTTGGGTGGGTGATGTCTTTTACTCACAGGGTGATGGCAAACGTAATGGTGTTGCTATTTTATGTCGTAAATCGCTCCCTCTTACACTCATTTCTCAAGCCTCGGATGATAACGGCAGATGGAGTCATGTCAAACTATCACTTAGAGGTGTTCCAATCTCCCTCCCTAATGTTTATGGTCCCACAAATGGTGAACCCCTTTTTTGGGCTGAACTCTCTCCCCGTATAACCCAATTCATGGATGATAATTTTATTCTTGCAGGGGATTGTAATCACCCTCTTGATCCCTTTCTGGACAGGAAATCTGATGCCTCCTATATTCCTACAAAATCACACAAACTCTTTACTCAAGCCATCTTGCAACACAAACTCGTTGACTCGTGGCGTCTATGTAACCCGACCCTACAAGAGTTTACCTTTTATTCCCCTCATCATCGCTCCCAATCACGTCTCGATTATGTTTTTGTTTCCCATGCACTCTCTCAAACGCTTCAGGCGGCAGAAATTGGCCCAATTCTGCTTTCTGATCATGCCCCTGTGGTGGTCTGTCTTGAGGTTTTACCCAAAACTGATGGTCCTAAACGGTGGCGTTTTAATAATGCCCTCCTTTTGGATCCCAAATTTTCCACTTCTTTCTCTACTTTTTTTGATGAATTTTTTCTTTTCAATGATATCCCACCCGTGTCCCGGCATACCCTCTGGGACACCTTCAAAGCAGCTGCACGTGATTTCATCATTAATTTTGTCGCTACCAAACGTAAAGCTGCCCGCAGTTTTACCAAAAACCTCCTTCGTGACATTAAAAGATTGGAACACGCCTACTTTACCTCCCATTCCTCAGATAGTTTGACGTCTCTTGTCGCTGCCAAAATCAAATTTAATGAAAAATCTACTGAAGATGCTTCTCTCTATTTGCTTAAATCCAGTGCTAAATTCTATGGCGGTAAGAACAAAGCTGGCAAAATTCTTGCTAATTACTTGAAGGTCAAACACAACAAAGTGAACATTGAGTCGATCTATGACACTGAAGCACATCTCCAACACAAGGATGCTGACATTCTTAACACTTTCTCCCATTTCTATGAGACCTTATACACTTCAGACACCTCCTCTTCTCCTCAATCTCTTGCTCATTTTTTCTCTACTATTCAACCCCCCCCCTCTTTTCCTCTTGATCTCTCTTCCTTAGAATCCGATATTTCCCAAACAGAATTGCTTACTGCCCTCCAACGTTTAAAACTCAACAAGGCCCCTGGCCCAGACGGTTTTACTGTTGAGTTCTACCTTCACTTTTCAAAATTACTTATCCCAAAACTCCATTCTCTCCTCCACTCCTTTGCTGAAATTGGTTCTTCCTCCGGTACTTTCTCAGATGCTCATATTTGTTTAATTCCTAAGCCTGGGAGAGACATCCAGTATTGTAAAAACTACAGGCCTATCTCCCTAGTCAATATAGACTACAAAATTTTTGCTAAATCACTGGCGATTAGGTTAGATCACACCCTCCCTGACCTTTTAGGAGATGAACAGTCAGGCTTTGTTAAAGGACGTTCCATAACTGACAACACAAGACTCTTATTTAATATTTTATCCAAATCCTCACGACTTCAACACCCCCTCGCAGCAATTGCCTTAGACGCTGAAAAGGCGTTTGATAGGGTGGAATGGCCTTACCTTTTCCATACTCTTAAATGGTTCGGATTTGGCCCTACATTTCTCTCCTTAATCTCCTTATTATACTCCCGTCCACGCGCTGCAGTTTTTGCCAATGGCCAAACATCTTCCTATTTTAATCTTGGTAGAGGTGTCCGTCAAGGATGCCCTCTTTCACCTTTTTTATTTAACCTGGCCCTAGAACCCTTTCTGTCTAAACTACGCCAAAATCCAAATATCCACGGATTTCAGACAAAAGATCTTTCCATCAAGCTTGCTGCCTATGCAGATGACATTTTACTTTTCATCTCTAATCCCACTGTTTCTATTCCCGCTTTTCTAGCAGAAGTACAACATTATTCCTCCATTTCGGGTTATAAATTAAATCATGATAAATGTGAGATTTTGCCACTAATGAAGTTCACCTTTAAGACTGACTTTACTGCCTCCAATTTCGCATGGAGCTCTTCCCATATCAAATATTTGGGATTGCATATTACCCCCTCCATCCCTGACACTGTTTCCCTATGCCTAACCAAATGCATCCAGAAATTATCTGACCTCACGGCTAAGTGGCACCCTCTTTATCTATCCTGGTGGGGTCGTTTGGACACTATCAAAATGGTGTTATCCCCTGTTGTTCTCTATACTCTCTCCAATATACCCATAGCCATTCCGGCTAAGTTCATAAAAAAAATAAACTCAGTTCTATCATCCTTTTTATGGCACAAGAGTAAACCCAGAATGTCTCTTGCTAGACTTACTCGTCCGGCTTCTGAAGGTGGTGTCAATTTTCCGAATTTCCTGGCATATCATAGAGCTTTCTTGTTACGTCAATCCTCCTTTTGGTTACAAGATCCTGATTCCCCTTGTCCATTGTGGACCAAAGTGGAACGCCTTTTTCTCTCACCTTTCTCTTTTGCTGAATGTATCTCTTTTTCACGCAAACCCTCCTCACTCTTCACTCCCATACATAAATTCACTCTCAAACTTCTCCTATCCTCTCACCCTCCTCCTCCTGTCTGCCTTGCTGATTTCCTTTCATCCACCATCTGGCATAATAAATACCTCCTCATTCATGGCAAACCCATTTTCTGGAAATCCTGGAGGGCCAAGGGTTTGCTTTGGATCTCACAATTGTTTTCACAATCTGCTTTCTTGCCTTTTCACATTCTCCGTTCCACTTTTGGCTTACCCCTTTCTTCTGCTCCCCAATACCTCCTCCTCAGAACATCAGTTATGGAAATCTATAATACACTCCCCACCTCACACTCATCTTCCCCTAACCCCACTGCCCAACTTCATTCCACTTTACTTACTCTCCCCAAAGCCTCGGTCCTCTACAAATGCCTTCACACACACAATCATCCCAGAGTCAAAAGTACAGTGGAGGAGCACTGGGAAAGTGATCTTTCCTTATCCTGGCCAACCTCGCTTTGGGATAAGATCTGGACGAAGGTTCGTAAAACCTCCAGATCTGCCTCTCTGACGCAAACCATATTCTTTATTTACAATCGTTTACTACATACTCCTTCTACCCTCCACAAACGATTCCCTGCTACACCAGACACATGTTGGTCATGCTCCTCCCCTAACGCCACTTTGTTTCATATGTTGTTTCTTTGCAAAAAAGTACATGCCTTTTGGTTACAGGTTTGGGCTCAAATTAATGTTATCTTCTCCACCAGCATTCCATTCTCACATGAACGTATCTTTTTAGGAAGCCTCTCCCCTTGCTGGGATCAGATAGATCTAAATGTTCGTATTGTTGATTTATTGTTAGCAGTTGCTTTTCAACAACTAACTGTCAACTGGAAATCTGCGTCCAGCATTACCGTCAAAGCTTGGTGGTATAATGTTTGCCACAACCACAGACTTGATACTGCTTTTGTTTTTCCTGCACAGTTGGCAGCTAAACGTGCTGAGCTTTGGCTTCCCATCACGTTATATTTAGATAACTGTACAACCCGTTCTTTCCGCCCACGACCTGAACAGCAGGAGGTTACTAAACCTCCTTGACACCCTTTTCATTCCCTTATGTTTTGCTAATCTGTTTTGATGCACAACTCTAATTGCATTTGTTTCTACTGTTCCTGTTTTATAATTTCTACCTTTTCACTATTGATACCCATGATTAATCCATTGTGTTCTGAATTGTTACTATTGTATTACATTTTTTTTTTTTTTTTTTTCTGTTCCTTCTCCTCCAAGAATCATCATTTGCTTCCCCTTTCCTTTTTGTTTCTCCTCGCAATATTGTGTTCCCATTTTGAACTATTACCTTGTATTCCTTTTAATAAACTTCTTTTGAACTTAAAAAAGAGGGGAATCTGTGGAGAAAAGGAAACAAAGGTTAGAGGGAATATGTAGAGAAAAAGAGATGACTAGAGGGGAATCTGAGGAGCAAAAGAAACAAAGGTAGAGGGGAAAATAATGATGATAAGAGGGGAATCTGTGGAGAAAGAGCAAGGGCTAGAGGGGAATCTGTGGAGACATACAAACAAAGGTAAGAGGGAATCTGTGGAGAAAAAGCGATGATTAGTGGGTACTCTGAGGAGAAAAGGAAATAAAGGTCAGAGGGGAAAATGTGATGATTAGAGGGGAAAAAAATGTGATGATTAGAGGGGAATCTGTGCAGAAAGAGCAAAGATTAGAGGGGAATCTGTGGAGAAAAAGAAACAAAGGTTAGAGGGAATCTGTGGAGAAAAATGACTTTATATACAGGAGACAGAGCGCGGACCTGCACAGAGGTGTGAGTGGCAGGGGAAAGCTGGCTCAGGGACTTCTTGCTCATTCCCTATTAGTGAATATCTTGACAGCCATGTACTCATGTAGAATGCATGAATGTCTCTGACAAAAGTCCTACATATTTCTATGTGGAGGAGACCCTTATCCACCACCTTTAGAAGGCAAATCGATACCGAATTTCATTTAGAACTGTATTGAGTTTGCTGTGCTAATGATCTATATAGTCTTCCGACAACTTGCTCATGCATGCTTAATGTAATTGCCTATTAATTCATTATATAAAGCTTTGAAACAACAAAGCTTGTATATTATTCTTACAATAATGATGCAGCATCTGGTATTGAAATTGGCTTATGCGTAATAGAGGCGGATCTAATAGGGGAGCACCAAAGTTCGTTTAGGGACTACACCGCTCTTGGTTCTAGCAGTTGGTGTGCCCCATGAGCTGGATTTAGGATAAGTTTGCACACCAACAGGTCTGTATCACTTCAGAAAAGGACATTGACACTATTTTGAAGAACATTTTTGTAATTTCTTCTACATCTCTAAGCAGAATAGATCTTTGCCACTTTGTTAGAAGAAAAATATCCCCTGCATGTCTTGCCACTGAAACTTTAGCCACCTCTCTGGACCCCCAGTCTGGATACGTACATGAGGTAGGTCCCACTGGTGCTTTAGAGCTTTGCAGATTTCTCATTGAGCATTTTTTAAGTCACAACTTAGAATGAGACTTTTTTTCAGAGGCACAGGAATCTTTGAGTATGAAGCTGAAATCCTATTCAATGCTCTGGAACTGCCGTTCACATACCTTTTCTGGTGGGACCCATTGAAAATATGGAGGAAAAGGTTTTGAAAATTTCCAAAGTTTTTTCTACTGCCCAAAAACAACAGGAGTACACTTCAAGGCCCCCAGGATCTTAGGGAAAGGCCCTTTGAGATTCTTAAGGTGTCAGACAGAGGCAACAGCAAGGTCCAGTTGCTATTTCTCAGCTGGGCACTTCTTGCCAAAGGCTTCTTGTAGTTTGTTATGTTTCTGTAGCCACACAGGAAGTCAGCTAAGTGGTCTATAGAGGCCGTTCTTCATGCTGGGCACAAGGGGGAGGAGGTTCAGCCCTTTAGGTTTGCTCACAGGTCTCAAATAGCAGGTGCAGTCCTTCTTCTGTTCTTCTACAGGTACAGAGAGTGTTCTCAGGATTGTGCACTGGGGTGGCATATTTATCCCTAGAACCAACTAGTGGGTGGGGGTGACTCTTGGCTCTTCCCTAATAAACGCGAGTAAAATATTCCGGGCAAACCTTACCAATTTTGCAGCATCTCATGTTTACTCCACTGCAAACAATTCCACAGTACACCCTATTCCCCAAACTCCAGCATGGTGAGAGCTTCACCCACCTTGCGCAAGGCCAATGTGCCCACTCAGATGTGTGGTCAGGGTAATGGGTAGTCTCTCCTCTGCGATCACTCAAAAAAAGTTTGGGGGCATAGTTTTCCTCCCCTCCCATTGGATTGGTGCCAGGTTCACTAGAGAGACAAAGGTTTGGGCCTTTTCAAGTGTCAGCTGAAGTTTACTTGTGAAAGGACTCCCCAGGCCAACCTCAACTGGTCTTCCTGTCAAGGAAAAAACACTGCACCACTCCCAGGCCATTGTCCCTGTTCTGGGAACAGTTTACATACCTCATTTAGGTGAAGCACTCACTTGACAACTGCTGGAGAGCTAATGTAATCTAGCAGCCATGAGTCTTGGGCATGAAAAAAGTACATTTCTAAGAGTTGCTTTACCTAAATATGTATTGAAAATCCAACTTCCCCATTGAATTATGATGTCAACAAACATTAAAAACAGTGTTTGAATTATTTTTGCAGCTAGTTTCAAACCCGAGATACAGAATTAATATTTTAATCTGGGCTTAGTTTTCGCATAAAACAGCCAGGGCCTTCCACATCAAAAATAGGTTTTGGGGACTTATCACTGCAGGGTCATGATGAAGTTAACTTTCTCTCTGTCCCATTTTTACACACCACTCCCCTATCTTCAGAGCTGCAAGGCCTACATAGGGGTGCCAATATTATAAGGGCAACATGCAATTATGCAAAGGTTTGGTAACAGTATGTAAAATTACATGAAATGCAAATCTGTCATTTCGTGCTGCATTTTAGGGTGAAATGCATCCTCATGTTATTCTTTTGTGTGAGGATTCAGTTAACAAAATCACAGCGAACAACAGACATGAATGGTGCATTTCTCTGTAATTTTTTACCGCGAATGAAGCGTAATAATGCAAAGTGGTGTAACAGGGTAATTTGCGGAATTTTGCGTACGACAATCAATGCAAAACGACACGAACTATGTGGCCTAATGTATGTTTCTCTGAGGCATAATAATTTTTTTAAGGTCTTTTCTCTGTCAAAGTATTATTTTGACAGGCCAGACAGCAGGTTTAAACCGGAGCAGTCAGACTGCACGGTCTTTAGTCATGTTTTCATTGTTATACGAGTGGAAGCAAAATATGTGCTACAGCCCACATTAAACTTTGTATACTACAGGTGTATTTTCTGAACCATATACTATGGCCTTATAAGGAAGCTAAACAGACTGTAATGACTTACTAGTTTTACCATGTTTTAGGGATCAGAGCACATGCACTGGGGCCTGGACAGCAGTGACCCAGTGCACAGAGTAAAAAAAACAAGCAGCATCAGTCCCAAACAGTGGGGGCGACTACACAAAAAGGGACACTTTTTCTCAGAGTATGTTTTGAAGCCAGCTTAACCAAAAAGGCAAATATTGAGGAACCAGGACAAAATTGGGGACATTTCGTATACTAATGAGATATCAAATGTAATTTTTGCAGACATTACTCATGATATCGCTGATTATATCTTCCATGATACTACTGTTGATAATTCTAATCATGTGATGATGAAGTTAGATATTTACATTTGATTACTTTAGTTTGGATCTACTTTTTTTCTAAAGCATTTTTATTTCTTAGGCATGTACTGCACCAGAATGACGGGTCTCTTATTCTGTAGTAATAAATGAATGTTTGCACAATCATTATATACTGCGGTAGGGTTATGGGTTTGTTATGCCACTTTTCTGTTTTTATAATTATTTGTCTGTAATGTGATTGAGTGTATAATGCTATTTATGTTCACGCTTGTGGTAGTCTAACTGTACGTTCTTCTTTGTTTCCATAAGTGGATGCTTGGTCATATGACACTGGTGGAATGTTTATATTACATGGGAGGACTTCTAAATCATGATGTGTGTGTGTTGTAGAATGATACGGAGGGCATAATATTAAGTCTGGCTGTCTAGAGACCGCTTGACTCATGGTGGCGCAGCAGTGTCGTTCCAGTCACCAGAGCACCAGAGTTGGGAGGTTGGGTCGTAACAGGACTGCTGGTGGTGCGGTGGTCAGGGCCACTGTGAGATGCAGGTGGTGCCGCTGCGGTACAACCATGCATACTACAAGTTTCAGGACCTCCATGAAAAGGCTGGTGGTGCTTAAACAAGTTGGCCCTTGAGGGCCCCCTCAGCCTGGGGCTGCATGCAGGTAGGCACAACATGGGCATGCACCGCAGTTCCTTGCTGTGCAGGAACCTGTGTTACGTTCCGATTGCAGTGCCTATTTTAAAGGCACCGCAGCCTTTCAAACAGGCATCGCCACAGAAACCGCCATGCCACCCATCCGCCAGAACACAAAGGGCCAGATGTAGGTGGCCATTTACCGGCTGGTAACGGCCGATTTCGGCCGTTACCGACCGGTAAATGGGTCATTGGGATGTAGGGGGCCAATTTTACCGATTCGGTAAATGTACCGAATAGGTAAAATACCGAATCGGTATTTTTACAGATTCGGTAACTTCTAGATGGAGGTGGGACTCTTCTGAGTCCCAAAGGCCTTTCAGATTCGGTATTTTACCACCCAATCCAATTGGGTGGTAAAATACCGAATCCAGGTGTGCATGCACATGTGTGCATGCACACCTATGCCATGTGACAGATAAGACATGCCCTTAGGGCATGTCTGTGTGCCACATGGCACACATGCCTGTATTTGGGGTGCTAGAGGGTGTCAAAGTGACACCCCCTGCACCCTTGCTGGAATCGGTATTTACCGAATCGGTAAATACCGATTCGGTAATGCCCATTGATTCCTATGGGCTTCAATGCCCATAGGAATCAATAGGCATTACCGAATCGGAATATACAGAATCGGTAAATACCGAATCTTAACGATTCGGTATTTACAGATTCTGTAATACCTACATCCCCCCCCCCTCTAGTTTACCACTTCTTAAATACCGAATCGGTAAAATTCGGTATTTAAGAAGTGGTAAAATGAAATTACCTACATCGGGCCCAAAATTACTTGTAATCTGGTCGGCGGGTGGGCTGCAGTGACTCTTGGCGCCACCTACCCCCACACTGCCAAAATTTATAATCGGGATGAGTGTTTTCTTTTTTACAACTGTTGTTTAGTTTATTATTGTGTTCAGTTTATGTTATGACAGTGTATGCATGGTCGCTAGTGACATAGTGTGTGTCTTTTCTATGTTGTTTCTATTATAGTGGCTTCCAACTGCCCGATTTGCCTCAATATTGCTGCAAGTATTTGAAAACAAATATTTTTTAAAGAATGTAGTCCGTTAATGTGTAAAACAGTATTATATTACTTTAGTATTGTGTACATCACTATTACATGGTGTATTAACAGGCAATTTGGGTGGTTTAATATATCAGCAACTAGTGTGTCAATAGCAATTCCTGAATTTTAGGTGAGAAATTTAGTATATTGCAAATTATTTTCAGGATTTCTTTTTAAGGAGAAAAGAGCAAAGTATTGGTAGCATTTCATGTAATATCAGTGATATCAGTAATAATGTCATGTCATTTTAGATGTCATCAATTGTTTTGTATAGCACGTTGTGAATGATGTCGTATGTCAGGTCATAAGCAGAGCATGACAGGGTGCGAGTTACGATTAGTATGATGAACCACAACAGGTGAATCTTTAGGTTTTGTTTTATAACCCTAAGTGTATTTTAACTGGGTTCTATTGCCCCATCACCATGCACAGTGTTGTCATCAATTATATCATTTCAGATGTCACATTGATGTTATCAATGATGTCATAGTACATAACATGAGTGATTTAATATGTGAAGTAATAAGCAGAACGTGGACAGGGTGTGAGATGCAATAACATCAGTTAACTATAACGAGTGAATTTCTATGTTTTGTTTAGATTAACACATTACCAACATTTTCACCTAACTATAACTCTATTTTTCCCTTTGGTATTTGCAGTGAATTTCTCAATTTTTTTTCATGTAAATCTCTTGTTAGTCTTGTTAATATACCCATACCTAACTAGACCTACTCGCACCAGGTCCTGCGCCCTACCACCGCGGGAGGCCATACCCCTCCATGCAGCACCTTTGGCTGTGTACAGCGTGAGGTTGACTGCGTGGCCCAGCCTGCAGCTAGGCCCTGTGCCCAACCCCCCATTGGCAGTCACCCCCCTGCCATGCACGGCCTTTGGCATTGCACAGATTGGAATTGGCAGCAGGCCATAAGTACATATCCTTGCACGCACCGTATAGGGTTAGTTGCAAGGATGGCCTGTGGCCCGGCCCTGCCTCCAAGCTCCTCACGGGGAGCTAAGGCACCTTTGCTGGCAATTCCCAATGGTTTTGCAGCGCCCCAATGCCCCATCCATTTATTCAGGGGGCTGTGTTGAGCCCCATGGTAGTATGGCAGTACAGTGGCACCATGATAAAAATCTTTTTAATTTGACCCCAGGGTATGTCCCTCTGTGACCCCCATTCCCCACAAGGAACACGGGGTCTGGGTACCCCTACCCTGTCTCCTTATTCCTTCATTTAATTTGATTTTAACGACACAGGGACTTAGTCCCGTGGTCATAAAATGGCGTCCACACCTTTCTTTTCATGTTTCGGCCAGCCAATCAGATCACATGTTTTGGCATCGCGGTAGTACCAAGGAAGTCTGGGTCACCCTAGCAGTTTGCTGGTTTTCAGCTTCTGGTACTGCGGTACTGCATGGAAGTACTGCAAAGTTACCTCATCACTAGATATCTATACCTGTTTAACCTTAATTTCTAAAAAAACTGCTGCAGGTTTATACCAAATCACAACACTCTTTCAAGGATCGAGATTTAGCTTTCTGCTACTTCATTTCCTATGGGACACTTAATAGATCACCCCACACGTTCCAGGAAAGAGTTCAAGTGGATGAACCATTTTTTTGGAAAGTTTTCTGAAAATTCCTCAAATAGTGCAAAAGTTCTTAGGAAACTAAAAAAGTAATTTCCTATGGAATCCTGATCCTAACTATAACTATGCTAATTATTAACATTGTTGAGGGAGGGGAGTGGCTACTACTCACGAAAGGTGAAACTTGAGGGAGTCATAATGGGCCCCACAACAATGATAATAAATGGAATATTGTACTCTTTACATCTGCATATATCGTTTATGCTATGGTAACTTTTCATGTGTACTCATTATAACAAAAGCAAAACAAAACAAACATGCAAGAGATTATATTTGTGCCGTGTGGTAAAATGACATTGAACAGACCTTGTGACTAATAGAAGAATTGTTTCCCAAGTAATTGTTATATGCAGTCTTTGAGACAGTAAAATATGTTTTCTCATGTCAATTTTGTTGTCTTGTGGAATAATCACTGCAGCATTAAATGTGTTTGTTTTTTTATTACGTAAGATGTGTTTTTTGAAGACCCTTATTTTCACTGACTGTGTATCCATCCATCCTATACCCACACATATAATTAAATTAAATATTTGAGTTACTTTGATATATACATGTACAATATTACCGGTATGGAGCATATTGATCAAGGGATTTTACAATCAAATTCAAATCCTTTTCTTTCTTACCACATTGGAAAGTAACGTTTTTCATGTAGAAGATTATTTTATGAAGAGACCTGGAAATAAATCACACGGTTTACAACAGAGCAGGGCACTTTAAGGCCTCATACATTTTTATAAGCGTGTTTCCCTTATACAAGTGTAGGTCAAGTTTGCGTTATAGCTCAATTCGTGTAAGAGTTTTTGTATAATTCTTGGTTGCCTAGCAAAGTAGCGTTTTAGATTGCTTTGAGACTGGGTTCAAATCTTCCCTCATCACCGTCTATATGATACGAATCTGCTTTACGCCGTCCAAAGGTTACAGACAACTTCAATTTTTTATGCCAGCCTAGTTTGCTTATTAGGTTCATGCAAAGGAGTGTTGATGAATCTATCCAGAACATTAAGCTGATTGCCTGGCAGTAGTTTGTCGCATTACTTGTGAAGATTTATCTGCACGCTGATAGGAAAGGACGGGGACAGAGGTGCAGGTGCATGAGTGTGTTTAATGGAAATGAAAAGAGTATTTCTAAGAACTGAGACGCGTTCAATGAAATCTAAGCATATTAAATAATCATTTATTTTACGAGTAATATATACATAATATTTATTTTAAGACGGGCGGATGATTACTTGTATGCAATGGTGCGAGTAATCGCTGAAAAATCAAAAGTATGACAGCATTTTTAAAGTAGGTTCAAAGGAACGAGCACCAATTTACGTTGCAGTAACTCACACAAAAGTTTTATTTTCCAAAGTTACCTTTTTGACTGGTGACTACTTCGGAGAATATCAGCTTTATTTTTTTCTCCTATTTTTTTTATTAGCTCTATTTTCATTTCTCAAAGCCCCAAGTTGCAGTAAAGCACTTTATAAAAAATAAGGATTTATTTTTATTTAATTAAAATGTTATTGGGGCTGAGCAATGCTCACAAAACTTATTCAACGAGGCCTGCTTACAACTGGTCTTGAAAGCCCCCACAATGCTGCAGATTAGACCATCTGTACATTTCTGGTTCTCCCTCCACCCCGTCACTGACTGGAACTAATGTCAAAGAATACTAACAATCAACCATGCTTGCCTCTCAATGTTTGTTTGCTAGGTTACGCATAATTATAAGTAGCAATTATCATGGCTTGTGGGAATTCCAATGAGATAGCTTAACTGCTCAGTGCTGATGCTAACCAAGGGCACATTGATACGCTATGTTCTCAACATGCTAGAACAAACATTGGTCTAACTCTTTGAATATCTTTGCAGTGTTCCTCAACGCTGTGCTAGGGTGAGCTGCATCCTTTTTGACCCTTGGTCACCAAGCGAAATTGACACTTGGATCTTAGCCTTAGGCTCCCTGTGCTTTGAAAGAATTACCCATGTATGATGGGCGCATGCATCATGAGGTCTCTTCAGAGGTGCCTAACACTATTGTGAACGCATCAAATGTGGACTCATACTTCCTGTTCCCCTGCAATGTTAAGTTCTAGGTGCCTGAGGGAAAAAAAAGAGTTAGGATCAACTACAATCTACCAATTACAGTGTAACCCATTTGGCCACAGGGTATAGTTCAAAATCGATTGATGGTATTAAGTATGGATTTATTATAAATTCAAAACCAAGCCAATATAAATCAGTCGCAGAAACATAGCATAAAAATACAAAATCACTAAATGATGAATACAATTGATCCTCAATAACAGAAAGTAACTGAGGAATTTGGTAGCTAATGCACAAAGAAAAAGAAATAAAGTTGGATGCATAGAATGAGAGCTTCGATCCTCTTTCAATAAATGAGTTTGTCCAAGAAGACATGATAAACCCTATTCTAACTGGGAATCCTGGAAACCTTATTAAATCAGGGAAGCAGAGAAAGGTGTCAGCATAGCAGAACGTCTGTAGAAGTTCTCAAATAAAGGAAAATGTACAGCACGAAATCACAAAACAGAGATGTCGCAAAGAGGTCTGTACCTCTTAGAGTCTAAAGGGGAATCTGAACAAAGCTAAAGTGCAATGCCCAATTATACCCACCAAAAGAACCTTTGAGAATTTCAGGTCACATGTCCAATTTGTATTTCACATCTTCAAACAACCAGCTTGGCAACTGCACTAGAGATTTCTTTTTTTCGGTCTAAACATTGAAGCATACTTGGAGTCCTCCTGTCTCCTTATTCCGCTAGGACAGTAGTCCTTCCTTACTTTATTCGATATTATCCTTGCCAAAAGATGCTCCTTTTGTGCCCCTCAATCTCTTTCACACAATGTGCCTTTCTTAACATCTTCGCTGCTAGGCCTCCCCCTTGGCTATTTGGGGTAGTTTGCGCTTAGGCCCCTGTAACTTTTTGACCACATAAGGTATCCAATGCCAAATTTGCATCCTTTTCTTCCAACATCATGGGGATTCTAATGGTACCCAGGGTTTGTGGATTCCCCTGGAGGGGACCCATAAATTAGCCAAAATACAGCTACATTTAGTTTTGGGGGGAAAAATGGGAAAAGAGTGCTGCAAATGAAAGCGTCTGGTTTTTTTTGCCTGCAAATGGTATCAACAATGGGTTTGTGGGGCTAAAATCACAATTTTCCCAACTTTTAGGGACTGACAGACTTTTGTCAGAAAACCAATATTGTTTCCACATTTTTGGCATTTTACTGGGATATAGCCTATTTTTGCTATTTTTGGGGTTTCAACCTTCTTCCAGTTAATGGTAGAAATGGGTATGAAAGCAATAATGGATCCTGGAAAGCTATACATTTTAGAAAAGTAGTCAACATTCTAAATGATCAAGGGGTCATTTATGTAGATCCTTCAAGGTGTCTCTATAGAAACTAACAGTTGAATACAGGAAAAAGTAAATATTATTTGGAAAAACAGTCATTTGTGACAATGTTTTCACCTGTAACTTCTTTCAATTGTGACAACTGTTTGAAAGCAATATACCGTTACATCCGCTGTACATTTCTGGTTGTGAGGATATATAGGACTTGTAGGTTCACCAAGAACCCGGCAAACGCAGAGCCAATAACTGAGAAGCGTCTTGCAATGGTTTTTTTCATTAGGTACCGGATTGATAGCAATTAATTTGGGAACATATATACATGGAAAAATCAGTATGAACGACATCTATGAATTTCTGAAATTGGAACAAAATATAGAGGTTAGAACAGTAGATATTTGCACATTTCCGAAATTGTGTGTACCCATTGTAGTATGAGAATTGAAGGTCATTTTTCAAAATGGCTTATTTTTTAAAACAGTCTTTCATTTGGAAGGCTGAAATGCATCAAAAGTCAATAGGTAATAACAGTTGCTCTACAATTCTGTGTTACCCTAAGTCTCCCGATAAAAATGAAACCTCACTTGTGTGGGTAGGCCTTTTGCCCGGGACAGGAAACGGTTCAAAACGCAACATGGACACACTTTACTTTTACAGTGAAAACTGACCCTTTTTTTGCAAAGTGCCTAGCTGTAGATTTTGAGGCCTCGCTCTTGCGGCACCTAGGGAAACCTAGAAAACCTATACATTATTTAAAACTGGACGCACATGGAAATCCAGGATGGGGTGACTGGACTGGCTCTGACCAGGTTCTATTACCCAGAATCCCTTGCAAACCTAACAATTTGTAAAAAATCCCACATTTTCCTCACATTTCTGTGGTAGAAAGGTCTGCAATCTGCGTGGATCCACAAAATTCCACCCACACCGCATTCCCCAAGTCTTCTGAGAAAATGGTACCTCACTTGTGTGGGTAGATCTAATGCCTGCGACCAGCTGCGGCCCGTGGAGGGAGTTACGGTGGGGCAGGGAGGCGGGGAGTGGGAGGGGCAGGGTGGAAGGTGCTAAAAACCGGCATATGGATAATTGCAGGTAAGTACACAATTTAATTATTAAAACAAATTTCGTAGCGCACCTTGCTTATCAAAATGCGATGCAGTGCGCGCTACGAAATTCGTTTTATTAATTAGATAGAATTAGAATTAGATTAGAATCGAACTTCATCATAAAGATGTTAGCGTAGCTGGGGGCTCCGGAGAAGCCCATGGATGTACCATGTAACTGTGGAAAGTAGCGTCCTTGCCAGTTGAAGTAGCTGTGAAATAGACAGAAGTGGAGAATTTCCATCAAGAAAATGTTCGAACAGGAACACATACTCTCACAACCTCAATGGAACACTCACTTGCTCGCTTTTAAAAGATATATTGATGATATCCTCATCATATGGCAAGGCACTTTTCAGGATCTAGAAAACAATATCACACAGCTCAACACCATCAACCCCAGAATCCAATTCACCCATCACATAGCTGCAACACAAATTCCATTTCTGGATGTTATGATTACCATATCCCATGGGAGCATTGAGACTTCCATTTTTTCCAAACCTACTGACAGGAACAATGCTCTAGCTTATCAAAGCTTCCACCCCTGGTCACTCAAAAAGCATTTACCCTATTCTCAGTTCCTCCGCATCAAACGTATCAACTCAGATCACACCACTGAAACTCTCCTAAAGAAAAGAATGGAGCCTAGTACGGCTCTCAGGGAAGTGTTTGTATGCACTTTCTCAACCCAATCAAAACTAGTGAAAACAATCTTATTAAACCGATGGTCCTTATTACAATCTGAACCAGACTTTGGGGACATATTCAGTTTGCCACCACTTTTTGCATACAAAAGAGCACGCAATCTTAAGGAAGTTCTTAACACAAATCTTCCCAAACCAAAGGCGCAGTAAAAAGGTTTGCTCAAATGCATGAACTGCTCCAATTGTAATAATGCCATTACCGGCAAAACCATTAACCACCCAAGGTTGGGTAAACCCATTGCTCTTAAATACACAGCCACTTGCAACAGCAATCATGTCGTGTATTACATAAAATGTCCCTGTGACCTTTATTATGTAGGGAAGACAGAGCGCAGCTTGCGTGTCCGCATAACTGAGCACAAGAGCCGTATACGTAAGCAAAATGTAAATTCCCCATTAGCTCAAACTGGCTCAATTGCAGGCACAACATCGCTCAACTAAAATTCAGCATCCTTGAGGTCATTGAGCCTAACCTTGAACGCGATCGAGCGCAGGTATTATCACAGCGAGAATCACACTGGATCTGGTTCATGCAAACCCTGGCCCCCACAGGGTTAAATGACAGATTTGAATGAGCATGTTTCTTGTAAACTCCCATCTTCTTGCAGTTCACAGCATGATTACACTAGGATTCTCCCATATAGCTTTTTAGTAGATTGTGCACACGTTTAGTGGCAGCTCTTAGTGTGTATTCCTGATATTGTATATTTTTTGATGTATTAGTATATATACTGCTTGTTTGTTATGGTTAGCTTCAAACTAGTCTGGACTTAACCTGAAGTGAATTGAATGAAGTTTTTACATGTTTTTTGTATTTAGCACACACTTTGCGGTGAATAATTCAGCTCATTCACTTAATGCACCCAATCCACGGTACTCCCTCACTTATGATGGCGACCTGCACGCCAGTCCTCTTTTCACTTCCATTCACCAATATTGGAAGTCTCTCTCACTACCGTCACTCCTAGACTTAGGCACCCCTCGGCAACCGGCACACTGACGAGTTTCACCTCTAGGTGAGTCTCTGTTTGTTAGATGTGATCCTTTTCACACATTCTGCAGAGTGAGATCACTTACGGCATATGCCGCTCTTGATTTATTTCCCAGGGACGCTTGACCTTTTTACGATCGTGACCTGTAATGTATTTTAACTAACACTGTGCCTCTTGTTATAGCATTGCTTGCCTATTAAAGCTGGTTCATTAATCTCCTACAGCTGGCTCCACATTCGGACCACAATCCCAGCCTTATACTACTACAAGGGCTTCTCTGTGCGCCCCTCCGTTTCTTTCAGTAAGCGACGAATTTAGCACATGATGCACCTCACGAATGTTCTTCCCTCCACACATTCCTATTGCTCGCCCGTCCACCTGACACTCGGTTCCACCACACCCGAAAGCTTTTCACCCGTTCATATGAGGCTCTTCTAGTTTGTGCTTCTCTTCACCCACTATATGCACGGTCTTCCGTCGGTTAAGTTCATCGCACCAGGGTGGTTGTTATTGGCTATTTCTTGGATATCATGGGTTTTTCCTCTGATGGTTCACCATTTAAATAACATACAGATGTGTTGTGCCTCATATATTAAATATCGGCTGACCTCATTGAATGATTTGCCGTGATATCACTGCCAATATGGTTGATTAATGTGTATTATTTTCATTTCATAGATTTCCCTGATGAAGGGCAGAATGTTTGGCCCGAAATGCATTGGGATGTATAAATGCATGTTTTGCTACAGTACCTGATTTTGTGATTACTCAACAACTTCAGAAGCATATTTAATAAACACCCATCGAGCAACAAACTCATGACGTCGATGTTCGTGCTATCTAATTGAATTGTTTATCAGTATGAATACTGTTGTTTAATTTAGTGAATGTTTGAATAACTGATTACATGATATGAAAATTTATGGTTTACACTCACTCGAGTGAATTGTGCAGTGCATTAGGTCCCTGGAAAATTTCCCGGACGTTTATTTTGCTCTCAGCCCAAAGGTCTAGCAGGGCCTTTCAGCTATTGCACGCAATGTAAAAATTGAATTCAGTCCTTTCATTATATGAATCTGTATAGATTGATTACCGAGTCCACACGCTGCTGCGTTTACCTTTAAGTTTCACACAATCCTGCCCAGCAGACAGCAATTGCACCACTCAGATAAGAGTTCTAAACCACACGATGGCTACATTTGATGATATTCTTCACCTAACAGAGTACAAAGCTCACACTAAAGTATACTCAACTGAAGAAGCGGCAGATATTTATGGCCTCATCAAAGAGGTCAGGAAATTTGATGCCACTTCAGGCCCCGTCCAGCAACAGATCAAACAACTTGAATATTTAATGAGACATGAGATTAATCAACGTCTACATGCCACCACCCTCATACAATATCACCGGGCCAGTCGCATCCCCAGAGGACTACGCCTGGCTATAAAACCCATGCTCTTCAAAATGAACAAAAAATTCATGGATAAATGGTAAGCTATTTTAAATAAGTGTTCCCTCGACCTTATTCTCTTAATTGTAGAGGAACTTTCACAAGTCCTGACACGATTAGAATCAGAGATCAAAGACTTGCAGAACAATTTGACACAGCGAATGGAAGCAGAACTATGGTCTACCACTCTTGAGGAGATCAACAATAGACTTGACGGCTATGCTAAAGACATCCATGAACGAAAGGTACGCAAATTCCTTCGAGATACTATCGACTATAAGCTTGACGAAGTCTATTCGTGGGCTGAAGTATATGCCCAGAAACGCACATGGAATCAACCAGGGAAAACGTCTTCAGAAGAAAGTGTAGTATCGGACACTGACACCCAAATGACACGTCCCCCCATTAAACCAAACGCAGGTGTAAACACAGTGTCCACCACAGATAAAAATGCACCTAGTGGTAGTTCTTCCACCTCCCAACCTGTTTTTTTGTCCAAAAGCCCCGCTGCAAATCAACCACCCCAAGGTTCCAGCACCACAAAACCAGCAGAGGACACCGGTTCAGGAAAACCCAGCAGGAGAAAGAAACACTAGTAGTCAACATCTCCTCAAAACAACTCACGCAGCTACAAACTCAGGTGTTGAACAAAGGATGCTCTTTTGTACCAACTAACCAAGCTAGGAGTTTAGATGCAGAAATAGACGTATTTAAATTCACCCGTAAATTGAGACTACGCCATTTCTTCTCCACTCTTGACACAAATTCAGCCAGTTGTGATGGTACAGAATACCAAGAGTTTAGACCCAAGAGCACGTTTATTCCACCTATCTCCCATAAGACCATAGACCTCTTCGAAACTCTAGTCAGACAAGACATAGCGCAGATACCACAGCAAACTAAGTCTCCATCTAACCTCAGCATTGGAGAAAAGTCAGCTTTACGCTCACTCCAGGCCAACACCACGTTACATTTCACCCACCACGTTACATTTCACCAAGGCTGATAAAGGTGGAGCCCTGGTAATCATGGGCAAGTCTCAATATGTTCACAAGTTTGAAAACATGATACTGGACAGCACCACTTATCTACCTTTACCTCAAGACCCCACAAATGATTTTCAGGCGGTCTTAAACACCATTCTTACGAACGCTCTTGAAATGAAATGGATCAACATCAAAATAAAAGAATACCTGTTTACCAGATTCTCACGTAGACCAAGGCTCTACATGGTGCCAAAGATTCACAAATCACTCACAGACCCTCCCCTGAGACCCATAGTCTCGGGTTGTGGCTCCATCCATGATACCCTAGGACGGTACTTAGATACATTCCTCCAACCCATTGTGCAATCAAGCAACACATACATACAAGACACCACTCATCTACTTAGTGTTCTCAGAGAAATCACAATTCCTACAGGCAGACAGATCTGGTTATGCACCATTGACGTTGTAGCGTTGAACAACTCCATCCCACATTCGGAAGGGTTGGAGGCAATAGAACGGGCCCTCCTGAGAACTGACAAGCAACGAGCCAACCACATTTTCTTGATGGAAATTCTCCACTTCTGTCTATTTCACAGCTACTTCAACTGGCAAGGACGCTACTTTCTACAGTTACATGGTACATCCATGGGCTTCTCCGGAGCCCCCAGCTACGCTAACATCTTTATGATGAAGTTCAAACAGGAACACATACTCTCACAACCTCAATGGAACACTCACTTGCTCGCTTTTAAAAGATATATTGATGATATCCTCATCATATGGCAAGGCACTTTTCAGGATCTAGAAAACAATATCACACAGCTCAACACCATCAACCCCAGAATCTAATTCACCCATTTATTTTTATTTATTTATTTTATAGCACTTGTAAGGCGCACAGCTACCCACAAAGGGTTTCCCGGCGATAGAACAGCATGAACACGATATCACTGGAGAGAAAACAGTCAAAGCATTTATTTATTGAATAACCATGTTTTTACACTTTTTCTGAAATTCATGTAGCTTTCCTCCTTGCGTATATGAATAGGAAGTGAGTTCCACAGCGTTGGGCCCAAGTAGGAAAAAGATCTCCCGCCTATTCTGGCCTGTTTAAACCTTGGTACCACAAAGTTTGCCGCTGTGCCTGAACGAAGACTACGATTTGGGAGGTAGGGTTTAACAAGTGCCTGTAGATATTTGGGGGCCGTGCCAGCTTTGATTTTAAATAAATAACTCAAGGCCTTGAAACGAATACGATTTTCAACCTTAAGCCAATGCAATTCCCTAAGATGTTTGGTGATCCTGGCGGATCTAGGGATTTTGCAGAGCAGTCTGGCCGCAGCGTTCTGCACTAATTGTAGACGCTTTATCACTGCCTTGTTTGAACCCAGGTATAAGATGTTACCGTAATCAAGCCGAGATGTCACTAAGGCATTGACCACGGTCTTCTGGGTAGTGGGTGGCAACATCCAGACTATTTTGCGTAACCATTTAAGAATGGTAAAGCAAATACCTGCCACTTTGTTTGCTTGTTGAGTCATAGATAGACTGTCATCTATGATGACCCCAAGGTTTCTAACCTGAGAGGCTGAAAGTGGGAGTTTGCCTAATGACGATGGCCAATGGGAATCGTTCCAGAGGTCTTTACTATTCCCTAACGGATATATGACGGTACAACGCGTACCGTCACAACGCATACCTTTACAACGCGGCCGTGACAACGCAAGTCGTTACCACGACTTGCGTTGGGGGGGCGCGGATTTCGAATAGTTTAATTTACTATTCTAACACCAGTCCCCGTGGACCCTAGGGAAGGTGTTAGGATAGTAAATTAACTATTTTTAGACCTTGAGCGCCCTCCAGCGCAAGTCGTGGTAACGACTTGCGTTGTCACAGCCGCGGTGTAAAGGTACCGCGTTGTGAAAACATCGTTGTAAACGATGTTTACCTTCCCTAACAGTAGGACCTCTGTCTTATCTCCATTTAATTTGAGTTGGTTGGCTGACATCCAACTGAATATTTCTTGGAGGCCTACTTTTAATGCAGAAGGGACAGACAAGTCGGATTTGGAGAGTGAAAACAGGACTTGCGTGTCATCTGCATAAGTCATTAAACTTAGACCATAGTTTTCTACAAGATTGGCCAGTGGTCGTAGGTACAAATTAAAAAACAGAGGGCTCAGAATTGATCCCTGCGGCACACCATGAGGAGAGTGGAATACCTCAGAACATGCCTCCGAAGAGGAGATCTGGAAAGTGCGGCGGGATAAGTAAGATCTAATCCATTCCAGAGCTTTGCCCTCGACACCACTCTCCCCCAGTCTGTCAAGCAGTATGGAGTGAGAAATGGTGTCGAAAGCCGCACTAAGATCTAACAAGACCAGTGCTACTGTTTGGCCGTCATCCATAAGTTCCCTGATCTTTTCTGTGACCCCGAGTAGCGCCGTTTCGGTAGAAAAGCCACTCCTGAACCCGGATTGGGACAAATGCAGGAGCTCATTGTTTTCCACATAGGTTGAAAGTGCCTTGTGTATATGCTTCTCTAATATTTTTGAAAAAGCAGGCAATAATGAGATTGGCCGATAATTGGCCATTATCATCGGGTCTGCGCCTGGTTTTTTAAGTAGAGGGCTGACCGTAGCATGTTTCCATAGAGCAGGAACTATAGCTTGTTCCATGGAGGCATTCAATATCTCTGCTATGGAACTCAAAGCAGGGTCCTCCAAATTTTTTATAATACCAATAGGAATAGGGTCACGCGGGGAACCCGATTTGATCGATTTAAGTAGTTCCTTCAGTGTATCCAATTTAATGGGGGGCCAGACTTCGAGATGACATTTTCCTCTAGGGACTAGGGCAGTGTTATCTTCCTAGTCTGTGGTCCTGCTGTCATTTTTAATATTAGAGACAATGTTATCAATCTTGTTCGTAAAGAAAGACGCCAGGTCCTGGCATTGCTGGGTATTAAGGGGGGTAGGTTCTGCTCTAGAGTTTTCCCCAGCTAATTCTTTTACCATGTTAAAGAGAGTCTGAGATTTATTTTCGGCCATGTTAATAGTGTTGGTAACATAGCATGCTTTGGCTTTCATGCATGCTGAGTGGTAACAGTTTCTGGCCTTTCGGTAGACTTCTTTTTGGTAGAGGTCATAATTTTTCCGCCACTGCCTCTCTAGAGTCTTGCAGGTAGATTTTTCTTTCTTCAGGGCTTCTGTGAACCAGGGGGCGGGAGGGCGGTGTACTTTCCCTTTGCAACGGGCTAAAGGCAGGCAAGTATCAACAGCACCAGTTAACCATAAATGTGTTGATTCTGCAATGCTATCCATATCTCCTTCTAAACATGGGTGACCCTCCTTCAAAGCATTGTTAAGGTCCTCCAAGTTAAGGGATTTCCAGTTTCTTCTAAAAGATTCTGAGGATGTCATAGTTGGACCTTTTTTGGGCTTAAGTGAGATAGTAAAACTTTGTAGAAAATGATCTGACCAGAAAACAGGCGTGGTGTTAAGCCATGAAAGTTCTTTCAGATTTGATATTATAGGATCTAACAAGTGTCCAGCTTTGTGAGTTGGACCACTATTTCGTAGCGTCATATCTAACACCGTAAGGTCATCTATTAAGTTTGTGCAGGTCTTGTTCTTATCATCCTCTAAATGAAGATTCAAGTCTCCTAATAGAGTGAAATTTTGGGCTTTTAGCTGAAGAGGTAAGATATAATCAGCCAAGTTTTCTGACCAGGAGGAATTATTTCCTGGCGGTCGGTATAACAATAAGCCAGAAAGAGTAAAATTGGGATTGAGGGTAATTTTAAAAGATGCTGCTTCGCAGTTTGGGATGAGTGCAGGTTCAAAGTTGCACACATAGTCTCTGTTATGAATAATAGCAATACCCCCTCCTGTTTGGCCTACCCGATCTCTCCTGGTAATAGCATAGCTCGGGGGGAGGGCGGATGCAACATCAGGGCCCGATCCATCATGAAGCCACGTCTCAGTTAGAAATATAGCACAGGGCTTATTTTCAGTCAATAGGTGGAAGATATCTAATTTGTGCTGAGGTAGTGAACGACAATTTATCAGATAGAAGATGAAATCATTGGAACTCTCTCTCTGTTGATAGGGTCTAAACACAGGACCCTGTGGGGTATCGGGATAGGGCTGGTAGTTAGTCAAAGTAAAAGTACATTTCGGGCATATTTGTACACCAGCTTGTAGCGGGTTCAAGGTTATACAGGTGTCATGACTAATAGGGCGTAACGCCCTAATTAAAGCGCCTGATAGCATACCTGTAAACTGGGAAGGACAGAGATTTATGCCCTATGTCCCGGTCTGGCCCGGACGGGCACAGACGGGCTGACTCTGGCTGGACTCCGGCGAAGACGAGGCGCGTCCGCTCAAAACGCGTCCGCTAACGCGGAAACAGACCGTTTCCTTATGAAGCCGAGACTAGAGCGCTCTCACCGCTCTATCCCGCCCCAAAATGGCCGCCACAATTTTCCCTGCTGCTCGGTGCCTTGCCCTAAATCGGCCGGAAACGAGCGTGTGTGTGCTGGGGTGACTGCGTGTGGGCGACAGGTATGCTGAATGCAATTTTGTGATATTTTAAAACACAGAAATACAAATCTTATTCACAAATGGTAATTTTAAAAATTCGATTCTAATTAATACTTCTACAACTTTGCCAAGTCCTCTGACAAAGTATGCAGCACAAACAATTTTGCCTGTCCTCTCACAAGATATTTGGCAGAAAGATGATCACTGCCGAGTGCTTGCTAACTCGCAAGACACTGCCTGGGTGCTCCTTATGAAGCCGAGACTAGAGCGCTCTCACCGCTCTATCCCGCCCCAAAATGGCCGCCACAATTTTCCCTGCTGCTCGGTGCCTTGCCCTAAATCGGCCGGAAACCCATCACATAGCTGCATCACAAATTCCATTTCTGGATGTTATGATTACCATATCCCATGGGAGCATTGAGACTTCCATTTTTTCCAAACCTACTGACAGGAACAATGCTCTAGCTTATCAAAGCTTCCACCCCTGGTCACTCAAAAGGCATTTACCCTATTCTCAGTTCCTCCGCATCAAACGTATCAACTCAGATCACACCACTGGCATGCAGACGATTCAGGTCTTCAAAGACAAATACAGACAGAGAGGTTATCCAGCCACTATCCTTGAACAAGCAGCCACTCGAGCCTTTTCGGTAGCTCGAGAAACTCTCCTAAAGAAAAGAATGGAGCCTAGTACGGCTCCCAGGGAAGTGTTTGTATCCACTTTCTCAACCCAATCAAAACTAGTGAAAACAATCTTATTAAACCGATGGTCCTTATTACAATCTGAACCAGACTTTGGGGACATGTTCAGTTTGCCACCACTTTTTGCATACAAAAGAGGACGCAATCTTAAGGAAGTTCTTAACACAAATCTTCCCAAACCAAAGGTGCAGTACAAAGGTTTGCTCAAATGCATGAACTGCTCCAATTGTAATAATGCCATTACCGGCAAAACCATTAACCACCCAAGGTCGGGTAAACCCATTGCTCTTAAATACACAGCCACTTGCAACAGCAATCATGTTGTGTATTACATAAAATGTCCCTGTGACCTTTATTATGTAGGGAAGACAGAGCGCAGCTTGCGTATCCGCATAACTGAGCACAAGAGCCGTATACGTACGCAAAATGTAAATTCCCCACTAGCTCAACACTGGCTCAATTGCAGGCACAACATCGCTCAACTAAAATTCGGCATCCTTGAGGTCATTGAGCCTAACCCTGAACGCGATCGAGCGCAGGTATTATCACAGCGAGAATCACACTGGATCTGGTTCATGCAAACCCTGGCCCCCACAGGGTTAAATGACACATTTGAATGAGCATGTTTCTTGTAAACTCCCATCTTCTTGCAGTTCACAGCATGATTACACTAGGATTCTACCATATAGCTTTTTAGGAGATTGTGCACACGTTTAGTGGCAGCTCTTAGTGTGTATTCCTGATATTGTATATTTTTTGATGTATTAGTATATATACTGCTTGTTTGTTATGGTTAGCTTCAAACTAGTCTGGACTTAACCTGAAGTGAATTGAATGAAGTTTTTACATGTTTTTTGTATTTAGCACACACTTTGCGGTGAATAAATCAGCTCATTCACTTAATGCACCCACTCCACGGTACTCCCTCACTTATGATGGCGACCTTCACACCAGTCCTCTTTTCACTTCCATTCACCAATATAGGAAGTCTCTCTCACTACCGTCACTCCTAGACTGGAAGGCACCCCTCGGCAACTGGCACACTGACGAGTTTCACCTCTAGGTGAGTCTCCGTTTGTTAGATGTGATCCTTTTCACACATTCTGCCAAGTGAGATCACTTACGGCATATGCCGCTCTTGATTTATTTCCCAGGGACGCATGACCTTTTTACGATCGTGACCTCGTACCCGTGCAAGCCTTCAGCGGGTGAGTTTAATGTAATGTATTTTAACTAACACCGTGCCTCATGTTATAGCACTGCTTGCCCATTAAAGCCGGTTCATTAATCTCCTACAGCTGGCTCCACATTCGGACCACGATCCCAGCCTTATACTACTCCAAGGGGTTCTCCGTGCGCCCCTCCGTTTCTTTCAGTAAGCGACGAATTTAGCACATGATGCACCTCGCGAATGTTCTTCCCTCCACATATTCCTATTGCTCGCCCATCCACCTGACACTCAGTTCCACCACACCCGAAAGCTTTTCACCCGTTCATATGAGGCTCTTCTAGTTTGTGCTTCTCTTCACCCACTATTTGCACTGTCTTCCGTCGGTTAAGTTCATCGCACCAGGGTGGTTGTTTTTGGCTATTTCTTGGATATCATGGGTTTTTCCTCTGATGGTTCACCATTTAAATAACATACAGATGTGTTGTTCCTCATATATTAAATATCGCCTGACCTCATTGAATGATTTGCCGTGATATCACTGCCAATATGGTTGATTAATGTGTATTATTATCATTTCATAGAATCCCCTGACGAAGGGCAGAATGTTTAGCCCGAAATGCATTGGGAGGTATAAATGCACGTTTTGCTACAGTACCTGATTTTGTGATTACTCAACAACTTCAGAAGCATATTTAATAATCACCCATCGAGCAACAAACTCATGACGTCGATGTTCGTGATATCTAATTGAATTGTTTATTAGTATGAATACTGTTGTTTAATTTAGTGAATGTTTGAATAACTGATTACATGATATGAAAATGTATGGTTTACACTCACTCGAGTGAATTGTGCAGTGCATTACATACCACTGATTCAGGCATCTGCTTGGGTGGATCTTCCTCCAAGATATCTTCATCTGCAGAATGATGAGGAGCTTGCGAACCAGATGCCATTTCTCCAATGCAATTTTTTAAAAACACTAAAAAAATTCCAAAACCAGCTCTGGAAGAAGAAGAGATGTCTCTCAGCATCTGCTCCAAACAGAATAATTAAAATGAGTGGGGTCCTTCAATAGTTACAGTGGGAAATGTTATGAACCAATCAAATCTTTTCTTTTTAGGTCACATGGGATCCGCGCACCCTGCGCTCACGAAGCGCGTACCCGACGGGACTTCGCGAAAATATATTGAAAAAATATATACGTTTATTACAAGTAGAACTATATTAATTTTATGAATACCTTAGATAATAGTTTGCCCTAATATGTACATTAAAGACACGTACATATCATTTTAGAACATAAAACATTTCATGGGAGTCGCGCACCCAGTGCGCCCCAGCACGTATATGTTGTCACGTGGGGCCCGCCACCGTGCAAGCATTGCGTACCATAATACCCATGTGTCGCGAATGGGCGGGAGCAGGAGTCATGGACCAGTCGCATACCGGTCACGCACATCACATAGCATTATACGTATATGACGTAACTGAAAAAAACACGCACTCGTCGCTCACCATACCGAGATCCTTCACGACTTTCCGAAAATGGCAGCTAGAATACGCGGACCCGCTGTGGTAGGTACGTTTTGGGTGTGCAAATATATTAAAATACAAAAATAAATTTGTTTTAAACTTATTTTAATGTTTTTTGCAATTTTCAGATGTCATTTGAGATGTTATCAGTGATGTCATCAGTGATGTCACTGACCATGTCATGAATGATGTAATATGTGACATCATCAGCAGTGCATTGCGGGCACGCGAGTTATAGTTAGCACAACTAACTATAATGGAGGAATTTCTATGGTTTTGTACGAGTGAAATGTCCAGCTAACTATAACACTCATGAAACCTATGGTTTTTTCGCCTCCATTTTGGAAAACTACCTCATTCAGCTCCAGCCTTCACCTGACTAATATTGTTCCTTCATGTCAAAATGCTTAGAGTATGGGGCCACAGCTATATCTATTGGGCTAAAGAGGCTGCAAAAAAGAGAGGTATTGACAGTCACTTCGGTTTGCCAAAAGTGCAGATTGCTCGGTTTGGCCAGACAGGGTTAAGGTTACTTCAGGTTCTGGCTTTGGTTAAATCTATTGTGGATTCTCAAACTTCTTACCTCATGATTGTGCATTGTGGTGGCAATGGCATAGGCACATTGAATAGGGTAGGGCTGGAAATCCTAATGAAAGATACCTTTGCCGAACTGTTGTTGCTTTTCCCTCACACGGTGTACTCTACTATATGCCAAAGACAGAAATTGAAGTGGTCAAATCAATTTTGTCCACAGATTGCCAAAGCCAGGAAACAAAACATGTTAATAAAACTGTTTCTGCATTCCTCAGAGACCATCCTATGGGTTGTATCTATATAAGCAATCTGTGTTTTGATGTGCATGGAATATATAGAAATGATGGAGTGCACTTTACAGATGAAGGCAACAGGGTGTTTCTAAGTAACCTGAAACTCTGCATCCGTTTTTATGTGTAGCAGCCATATACACATAATCAACGCAAACGCTCTAGTCAGAGCCACCCTAGTACCCAAAAAATGGTGACTTTTTTTCTAAAGGATTTTTTTTCTTGAGTTTTTTGGGATTTTTGTGATGACGTTGCAATACCTGCAGACATGTCGTGAAAACAGAAAACAAAAGCAGTCATTCCATGATCACCAACACACCTAAAAATAATGGGTAAAAAAAATCAATCCTGAACATTGGCCTACAAACATTACTATTTACATACTTCTTTCAAAATATGTTTAAACTCATCATTTTGAACTACGTTTCTCTAAAAACCATCTTTCAGACCGATTTTCTATTTTGCAGTTATTCAGAACGTCGACATGACGTTGTTAAACACTACGATTGCACCTTTCCCGTAAAGTAAAAACACAGATATGTACACACAATACAGTAATCTACACACTAGAGGTTAGTTACTGTACACTTGAAACTCATGTCTTTCTACTCTATTTCTAGAATAGCCATCTCTAAAACCTCTTTTCCGTTTTTGTGGGGACATCGGTCATCACGATCCCTGTGGGTATGTCACGAAAGCAGAAAGCAAAAGCAGCATTTCATTAGCCACCACCACATTCAAACATTATAACTATATAATTCATTCTAACAATCACAGGAGACAACTCACTATATAAATAACTCAATCTCAAAATATGTGTATTAATGATTCACTGATATATTTTTTTATCTTTTCACAAATAATCGGAACAATGTCGATAGTCTCGATGTCTCCCCGACAGTACACGGGTGACCGCACTGGAGGTCGCAAAGTTGTGTGAATTTCCGTGTGATTAAAGAAATGACTTATCAAATCATAACTTGTGTCACTAACACCTCTATTTCTCAACCATGGGGCCAAAGCTTTCTATTCAGGTTGCGGCCATCCTTTCAGAGCATTCCCGTAGGTGCATGCATTCGCGATTAATCGCAAAAACTTTGCCAAATATCCACAGCCAGGGATATCTCTATACATTTAAACTTACATTTCTCAAAAATTACTAAACCAATATACACCAATTAAGCAATAGGCACTTTCTTGAACCAACATCTACCTCCTTTCCAAATTTGGTGTAAGTCTGTTCAGCAGCTCGGGCTGTAGATATGGCTAAAGGCTCCTTTGGGAAATAACATTACAAGTGCAACCTTATTTCGTGCCCCAAATTCTCGGTCTCCACTGCACGGATTACCCCCAAACTTTCTCAATCAATATTACCCACTGTGACACTTTTTTGGCAAACTTTCCTGTAGATTGGTCAAACTACACCAAAGGTATAGTCAAGTCAAAAAATGCATTTCCTAAACTAGGTCCTAAATATAACTTCCTACTGATGGTCAACAGTAGGTAGTTATAGCTAGGACCAAAGTTTCCATATGGAGACTGTTTTTGTTTTGCCAATAACTTTGGTGCACCTAGACGAATCGTCACAAACTTTTCATTACATTTTCAAAACGTATACTTTGGTCAGCTCAGCTGCTGAGTTAAAACTTTCAGGGTGATCGGTCAAGCGGGGGCTGAGAAAAAGGGGGTCCCAAAAATGCATTTTCCCCATGCAATGTCCACGGAGATTTTTCATTTTTGAACACAACTACAGGCAGAACCACTGGATGGAGTTTCACCAAATTTGGCAGGAAGTTAGCTGTTGGTCAGAAAGCATGCTTGTTTGTGATTTGGTGTGATTCCATTCAATAGTTTTACAGATATTGAAAGGCAAAAAATATAGATATCTATGGCTCTGGATCCTCCATGGATCCGACAGTCCCCATCCTGCAATCTAATTGGCTGCCTACACTTCAACCAGGAAGTGTTGGCAGCCATCATGGGAATTCCCACAAAAACGTTTAAAAGAAAGAAAAGGGGGCAGGGTAGACAAACCCTGACCCCCTTGAAGTGGTGGTGGGGTCCCTCATGAACCCAGCTGGGGATTAAAAACTATTTTTATTTTAATTTTGCTACAAATTCATGGGTAGGTCTGTGGATTTGTGGCAAATTGACAAAAAAATGACCACAAACTCCTGCACTTATTTTGAAATGAGCCCCCAAATGGACTAGGCCCCAGGTGCATTTTTGAAAAAAAAAAGGGGGTGCGCGGGCACCAGGCCTACCCAAACAAGCATGGTAACATTTTACTCTGAAGACTTTGGGGAACGCGGGATGGGTGGACTTTTGTGGATCCGCGCATGATTCCAGAACTATCCACCACAGCAATGTGAGGAAAATTTGGTTTTTGGGAAAAATGTTAAGGTTTGCAAGGGATTCTGGGTAACAGAACCTGGTGAGAGCCAGCCAAGTCACCCCATCCTAGATTCCCCTGGGTGTCTAGTTTTAAAAATGTATAGGTTTCCCTAGGTGCCGGCAGAGCTAGGGTTCAAAATGTACAGCTAGGCACTTTGCAAAAAAGGGTCCATTTTCACTGTGAAAATGTGGTGTCTCCACGTTGCGCTGTGGGCCATTTCCTGTCGCGGGCACTAGGCCTACCCACACAAGTGAGGTACCATTTTTCTCAGAAGACTTTGGGAAACGCGGGTGGGTGGAAGTTTGTGGATCCATGCAGATTCCAGAACTTTCCATCACAGAAATATGAGCAAAATGTGGGATGTTTTTGCAAATTGTTAGGTTTGCAAGGGATTCTGGGTAAGAAAACCTGGTGAGAGCCAGTCAAGTCACCCCATCCTGGATTCCCATGTGTGTCTAGTTTTAAAAAATGTATACGTTTGCTAGGTTTCTCTACGTGCCAGCAGAGCTAGGGTTCAAAATCTACAGCTAGACACTTTGCAAAAAAACGGTTAGTTTTCACTGTAGAAATAAAGTGTGTCCATGTTCAAGATTCAGATTATATGTCCTGGCTGGGAGACATAACACTGTTGTTGCCTGCTGTTGTTTGGGACAAACATTGTAGTACCTCGCATAGCACGTCAAGTGTGCATAGATGAAACTCGTCAGTGCTGCCAACAGTTGTTAATGAAGCAGCCGTTGCTGTATTCGATACCTCGGTGCCAACGGTGGAGCTGAAATCCAACTCAGTCAAGAGCACCTGCGGATCCTCAAGGAATGCATGCATTAAGGGGCCCATTACGATCGCGGACGGACGCGATCCCTGTGTAGGAGGGAACGTCCGCATGTGCTGCGGCGTTCCCTCCTGTGCAATTAGGATGTGACCGCCACCCTGGCGGTCACATCCTCTATATTTAACCTTGCGGCGGCTGCGGCTTCAAGCTGCACCCGCCGCAATGTTAAAAACACATGCAGTGCATTTACATATAAATGCAGGGGGGTACCATAGGTACCCCCCATGTGTACCTCCCCACCTCCCTTCACCCAGGGGGCCCGCAACGGGGCCCCAGAGTGAAGATCCGTATGCTTTTCCACGGCGGAGAACCCGCCGGGGAAAAGCATCTCTTCTACGCCATCCTAATATGTCTGGCGGTGTCTGAGAGACACCGCCACCATATGCATTCACCCATCCCCCTAGTGCACATTCAACCTGTTACCATGGTAACTCCCACTTAAAGAAGAACAGAGTTTAAAAGTTCATCATACTATGTTGTAAATGAATCCAGCAAGGTTGTTAGAGCTTTCAATATAACAGCTAATCATGTGCATTGTTCCTTTCAATGACCTTTTCTGAATCATTAGAATTGCTTCTTTTAAAAAACAAAACTATGCACCCTAATATGCTCTTTTCCATTTTCAGAAAGCACCAATCATTTCTTAAGCTTCAAGTGCAGTGAATGTCCTCCTCTTTTTTTTTCTAAACTGCAAGCTTTCCAACTGCCATTTCATTTACAGCCCTCATCTGAGTACAACCAGACCTGCCTTGAAGATGCCTTCAGTATGGTTTGTAGGACACAGTTTTGTATTCTGGTCTAAAAGGTATGCAACAAACAGAGGAATTTTAAACCTTGATTTACCAAATGTGGATATTTTATGGATTGGCCAGAGAGGATTGAGATGTCACCAATTGATACCATTGGTGAAATCCTTCATGCATCTCCCACACCCTGACCTCATAATTGTGCACTGTGGTGGAAATGACTTATGCACTATGACTGGGGTTGGTCTGGAAATGCTATTGAAGGATATCTTTGGACAATTGATGTCACTTTTTCCTCAAACTGCCTTTGTCTATTCCAATATATGCCAAAGGCAAAAATGGAATTGGTCCAATCAATTTTGTCCACAGATTGAGAAAGCAAGGAAACATGTAAATAAATCTGTTTCTGCATACATGAGAGACTATGGAATGGGTTGTATATACCACAACAACTTGCGTTACAACATGCAAGGCATCTATAGGACAGACGGTGTACATTTCACTGATGAAGGGAACAAAGTCTTTCTCTGTAACATCAGACTCTGCATTGGTACTTACTTGTAGGTACCAAAAAAAACACAATGAACACAACGGCTCTTTTTAGAGCCAACTAACATGTAAACACTCAAATATGATTTTTTTTAATTAATTTTTACCGAGGTCCGTGCACCGAGCACTCACCGAGCACTCCCCGTGCGCGGACGTATCGTGTTTTCTGATATATTTTTTAAATAAACATTATTTTTAACCTTAGGAGTCCTTGACGGACCCCCTGAGAAGGCCTAAGGGGTCAGGGACACTCTACCCTACCCCCTTCCCACGTTTTTAAGTTATATTTTTCACTCTCTTCTGAAACTACAAAATGGCGGCGATAGGGATCGCGCACCGTGCATTTACCGAGCATTGGAATTTAAAAAAAAAAAAAAAACTTAATGGAAATGGACATCGTCTCCTCTGTAGATACCTTGTATGTTGTAATGCAAGTTATTGTGCTATATTGAATCCATACTGTAGTCTTTCAGGAAAGCAGAAACAGATTTGTTCACATGATTCCTTCCTTTCTCAATGTGTGGTCAGAATTGGCGTAGGGAGTCATGAGTTCCTACTCTGGTGAAACACACTTGCTGTTCTATATACTTACTTATGTTGTAAACTAGTGCATCAGAGACAGTCAGTGAGAGAAAGGATGCAGGACATGAAGAACACAAAATTGTATCACTTTGCTACTACCTCATAAATTACATTTAAATAAGTATCATTTTCAAAACAATTTTTCTTTACTAAATTAAAAATTATTTATTAGAATTTTCAAAATCTAAAACAACTTGTAGCATTTCTTCATCAGGAATTTCATCCATCAAGGTGTCTGAAAATGATTCGTCAAACTCAACAATGTCTACACATTCCATTAATTCAATATCTAGTGTTTCATCAAAAAAATCTGCCATGGTATCTCCTTCATGTTCTTCATGATTTGTTTCATCTGTAGGATCAATATACACCACGGAATAAGTTGCCTCAATAAACGTTGCTGTTATTTCAAAGAAGATGTTGGTAGGCTCCTCATTTTCATTCATCATTTTATGTTAGTGTACTATTAAAAGAAAGAGAAACAGCGCTTACTGCATGATTTCCTGCTCTGGTGAGACACACTATCTGTTCTTTAAACTTACTTATGTTGCAATCTTGTGCATCAGAGACAGACAGTGAGAGAAAGGATGCAGGACATGAAAAAGAGATGTCAAATACACATTTAAGAAAATCTTGGGGGAGAAGGGAAATATTTATGAGTAAACTTACTATGTAACACCAAAAATTATTAGTTTGCTACTACCTCATAAATTACATATTGATAAGTATACATTTTCATACAATATTTATTTACTAAATTTAAATTTATTGTTGGAAATTTTCGAAATTTAAATGATCGTCTAAGATTGCATCATCAGAAATGTCAATATTAAAAATCTCCCAAAAGAATCCTCCAAACTCAATGAACTCCAAAGCTTCCATTAAATCTGAATCCAAGGATTCATCATAGAAATCGTCCAAGCCATCTCCTCCATCATAAAGCTCTCCTTCAGGAACATCCTCAATAACAGTCACAAAAATTTCTATAACGATGTCAAATGACTCTTCATTTTCAGCCATTATTGATGTTAGTGTACTATTAAAATAAAGAGAAAGACAGTGAGATGGTGCAGAGGAAGAGTGAGATAGGGCAGAGAAAAACTATTAAATTCTATTAGAAGAGTCACTACTGTGTAAATCTCACACCAAAAATTGAACACCAAAATTTCCTCACAAATCTACCTCAGACACTATAGTCACAAAATGGCCGTGTTTCCCTGGACAGTGTATAGTATCAAGCAAGAATTAGAAATATAAAGCACTGCATCTGATGTTGCCATACTCAATCCATAAGTATAACAGAAAAAACATTAAATAACTAACAGAAGACATTTTTCCTAATAACTTAAAGTGAACAACAGAGTTCTCCTTACAAATTAACAACTCACCTTCTAGAAAACTGCTGAACAGTAAATTGTGTCTCAATCTCACACCCCAGAAGTATACCTCAAACACTAAAATCTCAAAATGGCTGTGTTTCCCTCTCATTTCTCATACATATTCAGATACCCAGCCAATCAAATATTATCACACACAAAATAAAAACCAAAGTAACATTTTAATTGGTTCAAATTATCAACACTTTCAAACTCACATAATATTCAACCTACCAACAATGCTCTCTACCAATTACCATACTAACTCTCCACAAAACACCTACCTAAACCCAAAGGTGAACAAGTCATCACTCAATGTTGCACTCAACCAACATCTAAACACTGAAACTTGTTATTTTAATGCATTTCTTTTTTGTCTTTTTGAGCCGAAGTCCGCGCACGGTGCACGGACCCCGCGATTTAAATTGATTTTATATTTTATTTTTTTCAATCTTCGGGGTCCTTTACAGACCCCATGACAAAACCTAGGTTCAGGAATCTCTACCCTGCCTCCTTGTCAACTATTACACTTCTGTTTACAACCACTATCATCTACCACAAAAACAAGATGGCGGACAACACTTCCTCATTTCGACTGACTGGAATGTTGACAGATGTCCAACAGCCAATCAGAATTCTGCGCGTGCAGGCTAAGGTCCGCGCACGTGCAAGGACAGTGCAAGGACGGTGCAAGCCCGTAAGCGCACCGTGTCCCGCCTATAGATATATAATTTGAAAAAAGTCAATTTTCTCAACAATTACTGGAGGGATTTTCACCAAATATACAAAAGGCACTTCTGCATACCAGGCTCCACCATTTTGCCATGTTTGCAGTAATTCCATTCAGCCGTTCGGGCTGTAGCTGTGTCTAAAGGTCCTATGGAAAATTGCATTGGACTCAATTTCACATTCAATTTTCTCAAAAACCACTGGAGAGATTTACACCAAACATACAAAAGGCACTGCTGCATACCAGTCCCTACCATTTTGCCAAATCTGGTGTAATTCCGTTCAGCCGTTCGAGCTGTAGCCTTGTTAGAATGTCCCTATGGAAATTAACATGGGGAAAACACGTTTTGGGACCCCCCTTTTTTCTCAGCCCCCGCTTGACGAATCCCCCCGGAAATTTCAGGGTAGGAGCAGAGCGCAGCGAGGCAAATATAAGGAAAATTACAGGCAGATCCCTCAATCGGCGCCAAAGTTATTCCCAATAGAATGTTCGGAATTTCCGATGGTAACTAGGTCCTAACTATATATACCTATTGGCGCCCGCAGTAGGTAATATATATATATATATAAATATATATGTGTATATATAAAAATATATCTATTTTGGATGCAGTCAGCATAAAAGTGAATAAAATTAGGTAGTCTGTTGGATGGCTTAAACAGAAGTCTTATTATTGGCTGTTGTTCAAAATATAGAAATGTAATACAGTGTTGTTATGCTTTTGAATCTATGGAGTAAAACACACCTGCTGTATCTCCTTTGGAAGTAGCTTGTTCCTTCTAGATTGTGCTATGAAGGTGTGGCCTACTGGTTCCCCTGGGTTGCTAGGTACATTGAGCTAAGATTGTATTGTGCGCGGAAAACTGTTAAAGGGACAGAATTTTTTGGGGAAAAGTTTAGGAATGATGAAACAATGTAAATAATGGCATGTTTTAATTTCCAACTCAAGACTATGTAATAAACTGTTGTGTAGTATTTACATTTCAGAAAAATGAAGTTAGATATCGGTTTGAACTCCTGTTTAATTACGCAATTATTCCGTAATGATCGTGAAAATATCGTGAAAACAGGAACCTCTTTTGAAAGAGAGGCAGAGGATTAACAGATGCTAACCATTCAAAACTGGAGATGCAGACATGATTTCATTTGCTGGCTTTCTCATGATGATAGAGTGGAAAGTTGAAGAGGTTGCCATTTTAGACTTGCTTTGTATAAGAGTGGTGTACCATTCTTATTCTGATTTTTTACAAATCTTAACAGTGTCCAAACTTTTGCAGAAAGAGCTAAACCAACAATATAATTTCCAAACTAAATTCACTGGTATGTTTATGACTTTGTAATTATTTTAAAAATGCACATTAGAAATGAAGATGTATATGGCAGTTTGAATAAAAGGAGTATCACAGTGATGAGGAAAAATATATGAGTTGCACTCTATCTATTAGAGTGTATGTGTTTACTGACGAATGTTCACACTCAGTAGCAAAGCAATGTATTTTTCTAGCGGGCAGGGTATGCAATTATATATCGAGTTTGATACCCAGATTTCACTCACTGAGGGGCCGATTCGGATTCGGGGAAAACCGCTCTGAATAGCCGTTCGGAGCGTTTTTCCCATACGAATCGTACCCTGCAACGTCCCCCATACGTACGACGAAGTACAATTCGTACCAGGAGCCATACTCCGTACGAGTTGTACAGAGACCGTACGACTCTAATCTCAGTACGATTCTCCCTCGGAACCCGCTGTACATGACATCTGTACGGTTCGCAGCTGGTTTTTATGACCCAGCAAGTACGATACGTGTCGGGTACGCACCATACAACCCTTTTTCTACGGGAGCTGAAAACAGCCGTAAAAGCAGAGTTCGTGCCGAAACAGGTACGGAAAGGCCCCCCCAGGTATGGTGCGTACCCCCCATGATCGCAGGGGTATGCACCGTACCCCTGCGATCACGGGGTGTATGAGCAGTACCCCATGTACGATGGGTGTATGAGCCGTACCCCATGTACGATGGGTGTACGAGCCGTACTCCTTGTACGATGGGTGTACGAGCCGTACCCCATGTACGATGGGTGTACGAGCTGTACCCAATGTACGATGGGTGTACAAGCCGTACCCCATGTACGATGGGTGTATGAGCCGTACCCCATGTACGATGGGTATACGAGCCATACCCCATGTACGATGGGTACACCCATCATACATGGGGTACGGCTCGTACACCCATTGTACATGGGGTATGGTTCGTACACCCCATGATCGCAGGGGTACGGTACACCCATCGTGCATGGGGTGTGGCTCATACACCCATTGTACATGGGGTACGGCTCGTACACCCATCGTACATGGGGTACGGCTCGTACACCCCATGATTGCAGGGGTACGGTGCGTACCCCTGCGATCATGGGGGGATACGGACCATACGGTGTGTATGTGTTTGTGTGCTTTTCCGTACGACTCGCCCTTACCTGACGTGGACCGTATGAATCGCGTCCTCATACCCCGGTCCGGATCGTACTCGTCGGGTCGTACGGCATGTGTACGAGTCATACGGCATGTGTATGAGTCGTACGGTTCACGGTTTCAGCCTTGCAATACGTACGGATCGTTACGATTCGGACGGATTCACGGAATACGGATCATACTACGCGACTCGGACGGACGGGTACGATTCATACGGAGAGGGCTCCGGATACAAATCGTACGGACGTTTTTTTTCCCGAATCGGAATCGACCCCTTAATGCTAAGAACAAAAGCATGTATACAGTAAAACATGTAGTTTGATGCTGACAGAAGGAGATGACCAACGATTCAGAGATATAGTGACAATTGGTATCTATCTAACAGGAATTAAGGTACTTTCTCAATCACTTAGACAGTATTCAGGCGCTCATGGAATCACCCGGAACTACTCAGACGGTCATCAAATCGGTGATTCACTATCCATGGAGTTATTCAATTATCCAGAAACTATACATGAACATTTGCAATCAGGCAAGCAGCAATTATGAAGTTATTGAAGTATGCAGGCACTATGAATGCATTCATCTAATCAGCTACATACTTTAAATTGACTTATGAAATTAACAAGGCTATATCTATGCAATCATTATAAGATTTGTGCAGAACCTATGCAGCCATCTAAATACCCACTTACAACCCATGCAGTCATTGAAATATTGAGGCATACGCGTGCACTGATAAAACACTCAGGGTCTGCTCATGCACTCATGCAATTACGTAGCGGTACCATTGTAGTAAACCTATTCCCGTCCAGTACCTATGCAGTCATTTAATTACTGAGCCAATAGTCTTGCACTAATACAATCACTCCTGCAGTATACTTACTTTCATCCAATCTCTCAAGCTTTAACAATGGAATTACGCAGTCACACAGACACTAATCAAGCACTCATCTAATTGGGTAGACACTACCTATGCACTTATTCAATTGTGCAGGCACTACCCATGTAGTTACGTAAGCGGCAAGGTACTACCTGCTCAGTCAACCAAAATGACATGGGCTGCATCCAATCGCTAAAACACTATTTATCCACTCATCCAATAGGCTAGGTGCTATGCATGGGCTTAAACAATCATGTGTGCACTATCCATGCACTGCATAAATCACATATATACAATTTATGCACTCTTGCAATTATCCAGGCACTAGAGCTGCACTCATTTAATCATCCTACTAGTATCTATTCATGTATTGAATTATTGAAGCATTAGTCACGCACTTGTTGAATCATTCAGGGTCTATTCCTGCACTCATCCAAACACCCAGATCCTAGTGGTATACTCATGCAAACACACAGGCAGTAAGTATGCAGATATGGAGGTATGACACAGTCAGGGAATCATGTAGGCACTACTGGTGTCCTCAGGGAATAACCTAGGCACTACCTATGCACTCATTCAATCATCCAGGGAGTATTGATTAATTTAACCACAAACCCATGTATTTACAAATTTTCCTGAGGAATATGTAGCCTTTATACAATATGGGTGATAGTTTTACCACAATGGAACTCTGTACGTAATTACATGAGTGCATGAGTAGAGCCTGAGTGTTTCATTAGTGCTTGCATGTACCTCAGTATTTCAATAACTGCATGGGTTGTAAGTGGGTATTTAGAAGGTTGCATAGGTTCTGAACACATGCACATATTATAATGAGTGCATAGTTAAACCCTTGTAAATTTAATGTTACATTTAAAAAAGTGTAGAAGAAGGAGAGATGCAGTGAAACAAAAAGAACTAGTTGACAGACTATTTAAAACGGCCTTTGCTTTGAAGAGGAAGCTTTTCATTTTTATGCTAAATAGTATACAGACTCTTGACAAAATAGTGTTTTGCATGAGGAGACTAAACCAGAAGAAAAGATTATTGAATAGAAGTAACTGTTGTACAGTTTGTAGTGGACAATGGATACATACATCTTGTACAGAGGCTTTCTTTAAGGAAGAAAGCTATCTCTAGTATAACAAATTAGTTAATGCTATTTATTAAAGAGGACAATGTTATGAAATGAAAAATGGTAGTCCTATAGCAAAAGAGGTGATGGTACCTAGAAATGTAAAAGAAGTTATTTCAGAAGATTTACAGGGAAGGCGTAGTCAGGGTACTGTATACAAATGGAATTGTAGTATTGTTTCTAGTATTAGACAGCAATCCATTGATATATTACAAAAATTCCTACATATCTTTCCAAGGAGAAGTTTAAAACAGAAAATAGGTTATACCACTCAACAATGCGAATTTTAGTTAGGAGACTGTATTATGTGAAAACTTCTGCTTTAAGTTTAAGAGTAATAAGTAGAGCACTGTTGCATGGTATTGTGTCACACGTAGAAAAGGTTTGTGGTAATGTGCAGTTTAATTTCTTTGGTCCTGAGCAGAAATCTAGGGAACATGAAGAGTTGGTAAGAGGAGGGGTTGCAGAACAAGACACATATATTACGGTCGAAAGTTTCAAAAAGAGATTTCAAAATTTAACACAGCATTCTGTAAAAAACAGAGCATGTTTGTATATGTTGGTGGTGCACTTACTAGAAGATTGAAACACAGACCGTTGACCTATATTTAAATAGTGAAAAAGTAAATCATGATAACTGGAAAAAGTTACCTGTGTATTTATTTGTAGAGGGATTATTTGACTTGTCTATGCAGTAAGTTATATGTAAGAAGTGGTAAAAAAAATTGGAACATAGTAAAATGAACAACACAGAGATATTAGATACCCATTTTGTAAGATAATAAAATGCCTCATAATGTAGAAAAACTATGAAGGTCAAAACAAACCCCAAAAAAATGAAAATTTATTATTCTTTCCAGCAATGCGAAGGGCCATTATGGACTGCTCCCCAGGGCTAACTACAACTCCACAATCCATGTAGGATGATGCCATCCACGAAAACTGTGAAGCCAAATCTTGAAGTTGAGATTGGACTTTTGAAAGGACTCTCTGCTTTGGTGTTGTTATGCTGCTATTAAAGTTAAGAGTCCTTTAGCTTTTCATTGCCTTTTTGCTGCTCTCAATGAACTCCTCTTATGAAATGTGCAAAAAATATAAAAGGAGGAAAATTACCATGTATGATTTTTGGCAGCATTGTGAATAGCTGTAACACACTGCTCAGCAGCTGTTATAACAACACTACAAACTATGCAATACGTGGTCTTTCTTGAAACCTGTAGAGCCAAATCTGTTGTAATAGTCTGCACCTCTGAAGCGACTTCCTGGCTGGGTATTATTGCTGCTGCCACTGATGTAGATGGTCCTCCAGCTTCCCTCTTGTAGATCGCCAGTTAGAGACACTTTCTATGATAGGTTTTAAGATACTATGAGATGAAAGTCGTCCCACATGAAAATGTTTTGTTCATCCCTCTACAGAGGGTCCTGTCACACATTGTGGATTGCACTAGTTTTGCAGCATTTTAATTCCCCATGAGTGGGTAACAATGGATAATTTGACGTGTGTTTGAAAGTTATGTTGTGTTCATGAGTTCAGATGTTGAAAGTTATATTTTGTAAACTTTTTTTTTACAAATATGTTGTTAAAATGCAGTCAAATCAATGTTACTAAATAGCTAGACTGAAACGTTGTGTAAAATATGCCTATATATCTGTTTTACACTTTTTTATTGGTATTCATAACTACTGATGTCATTGCAACCTCCGGTGTTGCTGTGAAAAAGGAAAATGCGTTTTTGTTGTAGTTTTTTTCACAAATGGATAAATAGGAAAAAATGTAATTAGTATCTTACTACATAGCCACACTGATGAAACCTTATGTAACATATATCTATATATGTGTTTTACACTTTGGTAAAAACACCCGGTAGTCACAGTCTGTACTTGGCAATGGCAGTCATAGAATCATACAGGCACTACCTGTGCAAACATCAAGTCAGTCCTTTCTCCATCACTCTGTAAATGCGGCTCCTGGCATAGTACTAGTAGGGGGATGAAGTCTCCTTGGCTATAGAGGGTATTTGGGGACCAAGTATCCCTCTTGTTACCTCCAGCAAGTTCCACACAGCCAGTGCGCTAAGACGTCTTAGCAGGCCACACACCATTTTTTCCCCACTCTTCAAACCTGTATCCTGGCATACTACTGGTTGGTGAATAAAGTTGTCTTGAATGCTAAATGACCTTGGGACCAAGAAGCCCTCCTGGTACTTTCTATAAGTTCTACTCAGTGGGATTTCTGACAGCTGGTCAGAGGCCCCGCCCCCTTTCCACACCATTCTGCAAAGAACCATTGTTATATAAATAAAACATCAAAACTCACTTAAAAAAATGAAAGGTTACAGGCAAGTTATAATTAGGAATTAGCATTTAAAAAACCCTTAGAAATTCTCTGCAAAAAACAAAGGTTAAAAGGCTGTTATAGTTAGGAAATAGGACTTAAAAAACGTTAGATATTCACTGCAAAAACCAAAGGCTATAGGGACGTTATAGTGAGGCTGACATTTCACTCATACAAAACCAGAGGAATTCAACAGTTATAGTTAGCTAAGCTAACTCACACCCCTGCAATGCAGTGCTTATGACCTCACATATTGCATTCCTCATGAAATGGTCAGTGACATTACCAATGACATCTCAAATTGCATCACTGATGACATCAATCCTGACTTCATCCAGTGATGGTGAGTGTTTCTAAAGAGTTTAGGAGTGTTAAATATGTATACGCCAAGGTGTATGAGTGCCTGCATGGATGATTTAGTGGGCGTGTGACTGGCTGTATAAGTGAATGATTATACGTGTCTCAGTGAATATATGGGTGAATGACTAATCTGTGTGAATGTCTGTACCAGTCTGTCAGTTGGTGTGTAAGTGGCTGCATAGTTTGTTGAGTAGGTACATCAGTGCCTATATGGGTGATTGATTGGTTGTCTGAGTACCTGTATGGGTGTCTGAGTGTCTGTGTGGGTGGGTGAGGGGGTGTTTGACTCTCTGCATGGATGAGTAAGTGGGTGAATCACTGGCTGTATGGGATCATGAATGTGTGTGAGAGGGGCTGTATGGGTGAGTTAGTGTTGAGCAGAGAGTGTGCTATAAAGGTACAGAGTATGTGTGCCTACAATTTTACTTTGTATGAAGGACCGTGGATTCCATTTTGGGGAAGTCCAGCCTCTTAGTAAAGACATGAGGAAGAGAGGAATCCCCCAGACAGATTTATATATTGCTGCATTTCTGTAAGCTGGGTGGGGACACACTGGAGGGAAAAGGAAGAGACTCCCTTTAAATTTAAAAAGTCTAATCTTTAATTCAGTGATAGATTATAAGAAGGGGGTCTCAGGTAGGGAGATGGGGCTGATAAGAATAGTCAAAAATAGTAGGTTTGGGAGTAAGCTTTTGATGCACGTGGTTGACATCCACATGTCAACTCTGGTCACTCCCATGTACTGTGTTGTGGACAATCATCTTCCAAGTTATCTCTGCTGTGGCAGGCCTCTTTTGTGAAGGAAGACCAGCCCTAATTCACATTTGTTGGTTGGAAAAGTACTGTAAGAATGGGAGTTTGAGTTTCCGAAAATGTGTTAAGTGCCAAGTATCCAGACGGACTAAGTGAGAAGGGGAAGTTCTGCAAGACTTCTGGCTGTGAGCAGGATCTGGGAGCCTAAGCCTACTGTTTCCCTGCTGGTTGAGGGGACATCAGCCAGGGAAAAAAATATTACCTGCAATGGAGCCAGAAACGCCAGCACCTGCCCGCTTGCCAAGACCAATGTGCCCTGAAAGAAAGAGGAGAATTTTGGAGGGAGTGAGGTCCAGTGCAGAGGCCTACCATGAGGAAACCCTGTGCAAGGTGTGAGGATTAGGCTGTGAACTGAATGTACAATCTGTGTTTGTTGAGCCCCAAATGACTAGAGAGTGCCACCATAGACTCTGGCAAGTAACAAGCACTGTATGGAGGGTTTCAAGCCCACATGCCGTCATTGCAGTGACCCCATTTCCAGATGGGACTGGAAGTGGAGTCTCAAGGCCCCTATTGTCACTGCCAGCTCCCTGCCTCCTGCAGGAGCTGGCATTGCTTTTACAGAGAGGGACCTGCTAACATGCAGCTCCCTCTCTGTAAAATCACTTGTGCTCCGCTTTGAGTAAGCATGAGCAAAATGCTCTCACTTACTCGAAGCAGATCTCTGTGTGCTATGGCTTAATGGGAGCCGTATAGCTTTCACTAAGTAATAACAAACAACAGTGTCCCAGGGTGTGTACCCCATGACACTGCAGGAGCAGAACCTTTGGGTGGTGATCTCCAGGGCCATTATTGGCTCCAGGAGGGGGGCCTAGTGGCTCCCCTCCTTCAATTTAATTTGCCCCAGGGCTGCAAGTGGACTGCACGGCCCCACTGCATTTTTGTAAATTAAAGCCACAGGAATGTGGTGGCCCCTGGGGCTGTTAGGCGATCCATGCAGCTCCCCTGTTTAAAATTACAAAGAAACCCCACGGAGGTGCGATTCCCGGAGCTGAGGCGGTCAGATAGGCCCCTATTCAAAATGAAATAAGACCCAGGGAAGTGGTGGTCTCCAGTTAAGTGGTGGATGCCTTACATGCTGCGGGAATGTGGTGGTCCCCTGGCATTAGTAAGCCCTAGGAGGGAAAGCCATGTGCCCCTTCCTATTAATGGCCAGGCCCCAGGGGATGGGGCCCCTGGGCTCAAATTGTCCTGGGGAGGGGTGCCTGTAGCCCCTCCCCCCATTAAAAAAGGCCGACCCTTGGGGATGTGGTACCTAGTGCCCCAATATGCCCAGGAAAGGGGCCTTTTCCAGAAGTGCACTTGGAAGTGTGTTTGCAGAGTGGTGGAGAAAGGGGGCATGGCCTCCCAAGACCTCCCAGCAATTTGACAGTATGGGACTCACTTGAGCTAACAAGGGTTTTGCTAGCCCCCAAGGACCCTCAGCTAAGCCTGGGAGATGAACTCCGCTCCATTCACGGCATTTGCAGAGTGTTTTGCACTCTGCAGAATTTGCAGAATTCCCCAAAACTCCGCTCCGCGTAGAGAAGGTTTTTCGTCGCTCATGCTCGCCAATGGTAGACCACTTTCCAGCGAGATTTTTCAACATTTGGGGTCGTGTATGGTCACTACCGCTCGTGTTGAGAAACCTTTTGTTCGCTTTGAGGAAGCTGCTGCTCAAGTGGCAGAATGAAGCAGTGCCCTCTTTCAGTGTGCGAGATATTGTTCGTACTGTTTTTACAGCACAGGACAAACACCCAGCTCTAAAAATTAGGGTGAATGGTGAAAGGCAATCAACTTTGCCACTTGTGAAACTCATTGTAGCTTGGCGGAGTTTTTTTGTCGCTTCGTGGACTTTCGTGTTACCCAGGCTCACCCTCAGCATCCACGGGGACTCCATCCTCCAACCAGCCGTACGCTTGGAGGCGCGTTTGCAAAGTGATGGAGAAAGGGGGCACAGCCTCTACAACTTACTGGTCTGCTTTAAAAAAAAATTATTAGGGAAGGGGGCAGCGTGGCCCCCTTTCCCTGGGCTGATTTGTGCCTTGGGGACCCCATACCCTGTGGCCAGGCCTTTTTTGAATGGGGCAGGGGCTATGCAGCATCCTCCATGGGCCAATTGTGACCCCCCAGACCTCATCCCCCAGGGCCTGTCAAGCCACAGCAAACTGCAGTGTCCAGGGTTGGGAACCTTGGATATTGCAGGAGCAGGCCTTGTGGGTGGTGGTCCCCAGGTTTATCTAGAGCTCCAGGAGTAGACTACGTGGTTGTTCACAGGACTGGGGATCCACAACAGACCTCCTTGGTTATTGTGTTTGTGTCCTGGGGAGGTGGCGGTAGGCTCCCAGTATTTATTTAGTTAAGTGCCCGGGGTAGGCAGTGGTCCCTCATGCAGCAGCGGATGTCGTAGGACCTCCCCCATATTTCATTAAAAAAACAGTTTTCCCCATCGAGGATTTAGCCCACAAGCGGGGCCTTTAAAAAAGAGATGTGCAGGAGCTTGCATGTCTTTTTTTTTGCATTTTGCTTCAAATCTATAGATCCATGCAGGATCACTGCAAAATGTAATTAAAACAAATACTTGTAAACCCTGGCAGGGTCTTTGTGGGGCCCCGCAATCATATCTGGGGGACCAGGGTATTCCTACCCTGCCCTTGTGTCATAATTTTGTACTATTTTTGTCGGACTAGGCTTCAAGCAGAGTCCCTAGATATCTGCCATCACTTGCTGGTTGCATTGTTGGCAGTCAATCAAATTTTAGTAGGATAGGGACATCCACTGCAAGGTCTTGGGTCCTCAGATAGCTATAGATTTTAAACTTTATTATCTCTGAAAGTACTGAATGGATCTACATTAAATCACATAAGCATGATTTCTGGACCACCATCTAGCTTTCTCTCAAATTTTGTGTAATTCTGTTCAGCAGTTCAGGCTGTGGCGATGTTCAAAAATAAAAAATCCCCATAGACATAACAGAGGGAAAAAGCATTTTGGGCCCTCCCTTTTTTCTCGGTCCCTGCTTGACATATCACCCTGAAACTCTCAACACAGCAGCTGAACCACAAAGAGTATTTGTGGGGGAAATTTCACAAAGATCCGTCAAGCAGTGACAAAGTTATTGGTAAAACAAAAAATGCTTTTCCATGGGAAACTTTGGTCCTAACTATAACTACCTACTGGCGACCGCCAGTAGGTAATATATTTATATTTCAATAATATATTTTTTAAAAAGTAAAAGGCTGGTCCCCAGGAGATTGGGTTGCCGGGCCCCAAGAGTCCAGGGAAGGGGGGACCATCTGGTCCCTGGTCTAAAGAATTGAAAAAATATAGCTGACAACTCACCAGAGGCCCTGACCCCTTCTCCACCAATCTTTAAACGCGCCTCCTGGTATGATGCTAGTTGGGTGATGAAGTCCCCTTTGCTGCTGAAGGTCCTTAGGGACCAGCAAGACCTCCTTCAGTAAGTACCACACTGTGGGATTGCTGGGAGTTGGTCGGTGCCCATGTTCCTTTCTCCACCACTCTGCAAACTTGCCTCACGGCACACTGCTGGTTGGGGTATGAGGGCCCCTTGCCTCCTGAGAGCCTCAGAACTAAAGGGGACTTCTTCCACCAAGCAGCAGTGCACCAGGAGCCACGTTTGTAGAGTGGTGGAGAAAGAGGGCGTGGCCTCAGACAACCTCCCAGTAATCCAGCTATGCGTGTCTTACTGGAGATAACAAGAGGGGCTAGTTGGCCCCCAAGGATACTCAAGAGCCAAGGGGACTTCATCCCCTAACTAATAGTTCACCAGGAGGTGTGTTTGCAGAGTGGAGGAGAAAGGGAGCCTGGCCACTGAAAACCTCCCCGCAAACCCACTGTGTGGGACTTGCTGAAGGTAACAGAAGGGGTAGTTGGCCCCCAAGGACCCTCAATAGCCAAGGTGACTTCACCCCCCTAATAGTAGTGCACCACGAGGTACGTTTGAAGAGTGGTGGAGAAAGAGGGCATGGCCTCCTATGAGGTCTCAGCAATCCCACTGTGTGGTAGTTAGTGGAGGTAACAGGAGGGGTTCTTGGCCCGCAAGGATTTCCTTGGGGCCAACTACCCCTCCTGTTATCTGCAGTAAGTCCCAAGCAGCTGGATTGCTGAGAGGTCTTTGGAGGCCACACCCCTTTCTGCACCACTCTACAAATGCAGCTCGTGGTGCACTACTGGTTGGGGGATGAATTCCAGTTTACTCCTGTGGGACCTTAGGGTCAAATGCGTCTACTACGTCATAGAAATTCACTAGGGACGTTAAAGTTAGGTATTAGCAATTTTAAAAAAAGTAGAAATTCACAGAAGAAAACAAAGGTTACAGAGATGGAATAGTTAGGCTCAGTTCTCCCTCATACAAACAAGTGAAATTCATCTATAACTCGCACCCAGCAATATACTGCTTATGACCTCCCATATTACCTCAGTCATGATATGGTCAATGACTTGTAACATCTCAAATGACACCACTGATGACATCATCCAGTGACTGTGAGTTTTAAAAAAAAGTTCATGAGTATTAAATATATACATATATTTTTTTTTTCAACCTGAAAAATCATAGGTTTTAGGGGTGTTATAGTTAGCTGGACATTTCACTCGCACAAAACCATTGAAATTTCTCCGTTAAAGTTAGTTGTACTAAGTATAACTCACGCGCCGGCAATCCACTGCTGATGATGTCACATATTACATCATTCATTTCATGGTCAGTGACATCACTGATGACATCACTGATGACATCTCAAATGACATCACTGATGACATCACTGATGACATCATCCAGTGAATGTGGTTTGGTTTGATATTTAAATAAGTAGTATATATGTAGCAATCTGCATTGAAGACTGAGTGGATGTATACGTGTCTGGATGGGGGATTTAGTTGCACTGTGATTGACTGTCTAAGTGACTAATTTAAAGTGTCTCACTAAATACATGGGATAGTGATTAAACTGTGTGAATACCGGTATCGCTCTATCTCTTGTTGTGTAAACTACTTCATACATTGGTTACTAGCTATAGTAGTTATTAATTAGTTAAGTGAGTATTTGTATGGGATAGTGAATGTGTGTGTGGTTGGGTGGGAGGTGTGGGACTGTCCAAAGATATGTAAATAGTTGATTTTGTAGGTATATGAGGTTAAGACTGTTTGTGGAAATAGTTGTTTGGATGAGTGAATCTCTTTATGGGTGTGCTGATGAGTAAATATATTAAATAAATGGGTGTTTGTATAAGTGTGTAGCTTAGTAAATGTGAGTATGATCAATTGTTTGCATAAGTGAGTAGGATGACTGCATAAGTGAATAGGATGTGTTCTGGAGTGTAATATCAATGTAGGTGTATAAGTATATTTAATAGTGTTCTAGTGATCTTTGTTAGCATGTATGAGTGAATCTATAGGAAAGTGTTTAGATGTGTGTATAGATGTAGGAATCACTGAGTAGGGTTTAGAAACTTCTATTGGTGTGCCAATGGTTTCAAATATGGTACTCCATATTTTATAATGAGTGTTGAAAGGTTATACTTGCATCAGATTGACACGTGGATGATGTCGTCAGTTATGTCATCAGTGATGTCACTGACCATGTCATGTATGATGTAATATGTGACATCATCAGCAGTGGATTGCGGGCGCGCGAGTTATACTTAGTACAACTAACTATAATGGAGGAATTCCAACGGTTTTGTACGAGTGAAATGTCCAGCTAACTATAACACCCCTAAAATCTATTTTTTTCAGTGAATTTCTAAGGTTTTTTGAATGCTAATTCCTCACTATAACATGCCTGAAACCAATGCTTTTTTCAGTGAATTCCGAAGGTTTTTTAAATGTTAATTACTAACTATACCATGTCTGAAACCTATGTTTTTTAGTGAATTTCAAATGTTTTTTAAATGACAATTTTTAAATGTATTAATTCTTATATTTATTTTTTGGATACAAATTTACTAAAGTTTTTTAAAACTATTTATTTTTACCTATTTTATTTTTTAACTTACATTATAATTACATTATACATTACATTACAAAATATACTTTCTCAGAATGAATTACTTTAGTTTAAATACTTTACAAATAGGCACTAGACTTTTAAGTACAGTAGTTACAGTTGTTGCAATGAGCAACACAATTTCAAACACAATGTAACATTGATCGCAATCGGAATTTCTAGTTAAATGCAATTAGTTACTTTATGGATTACTTTTCTAACCACACTACTGGATCCTAGATTCAGTCCTGGTACATCTCCTGTAAACAGTTGAGTAAAAGCGTTTTACTCAACAGTAGTGATTTTTAAGGAATATTATTGTATTTTAAAAGTTGATGGAACATTTTTCCCATAGAATCACCAATGTTATCCTATGGGAGGAAATTCACTGTCCGGTAAGTAGTGCTATCGTTACTTTTTCTTACTCAGTTACTGGTAAGTACGGTTAGAATTACTTTTCAGGGTCAGTGCTGGGCTAAAAGATGCAGCGCTGGGTTCTCCCGTGATAATAGGTGAGTAAATAGGAATTCGTTTTTTGGATGACTTTCGGTGAATATTTTGAAGTTCCAAAACTCCACACTTAAAAGAATTTCCAAGTGAAACCAGTCAATGTTAGCCTATGGGAGGAAATTCAAGTTACTGATAAGTACGGTTAGAATTACTTTTCAGGATCAGTACTGCGCACAAAGATGCAGCACTGAGGTCTCTCCTGATAATAGGTGAGTCAATTGGAATTCGTAGTTCGGCGGATTTCAGTTCAGTCCATTATATATAGAGCCAATTTCTTACACCATTCCCTCCCTTCACCACTGTGCAAACACGCCCTGTGGCACGTTTTAAATTGGGGAACTAATTCCCCTTCAATCCAGAGGGTTCCCGGGCTCCAACTAGCCCACTAGGTACATCCAGTACGCGCCACATCTGCGTAGCAAAGAGATGTAAAAAAGGGCACAGCCTAGACCACCACTCTGCAAAGCAGTGCAGTGGTGTTGCGTGGAAGCAGCTAGTGGGCTAGTTGGCCCCCAGGGTCCCTCAGAATTAAAGGGGAATTTTTTCCCCAACTTAAAACACGCCACAGGGCGTGTTTGCACACGTCACCTCAGGCTCTGTCCCCTCCCTTCACCACTGTGTAAACGCGCCCTGTGGCCATTCTAAATTGAGAGATTAAGTCCCCTTGAATCCTGAGGGCCCCTAGGGTCCAACTAATCCACTAGGTACCTCAAATAAGCGCCACAGATCTCCATTGCAGAGAGGTGTAAAAAGGGCGTGGCCTCTGAAGATCTCTGTGCAACTCAGCTCCCTGGCGCATACTGGAGGTACCTGGTGGGCTAGTTGGCCCCAATGAACCATCAAGATTGACGAGGAATTAATTCCTCAATTTAAAACGCACCACAGGGTGCGTTTGCACAATGGTGAAGGAAGGGGGCGGGGCCTGAGGTACTTGTCTGCAAACACGCCCTGTGGCGCATTTTACGTTGGGGAATTCATTCCTCTTCAATTCTGAGGTCCCCTGGGGCCCAACTAGCCCACCAGGTACCTCCAGTATGCACCAGGGATCTGCGTTGCAGAGAGGTGCTCAGAGGCCACTCCTCTTTTTACAACACTCTGCAACACAGCTCCGTGGCACTTACTGGAGGTACCTGGTGGTGATTTTGATTTTCTCAGGAACTACTGAACGGATTTACACCATTTAAGCAAAAAGCACGAGTCTGAACCATGGGCTACCTCTTTTGGTGTAATTCCGTTCAGCAGTTCGGGCTGTAGCCGCGATGAACGGTTGACATGGAAAATTGCATGGGGAAAACATGTTTTGGGACCCCCTTTTTTCTCGCCCCCCGCTTCACGAATCAACCCGAGACGTTCAGGATAAGAGTGAACCGGAGTACACAACCAGTTTTGAAATTTTTGAAAGCAGCGCCAACCGGCGCCAAAGTTATTCAAAAATAGAATGTTGCGGATTTCCTATGGATAATAGGGCCTAACTATAACTAACTACTGGCGACCGCCAGTATGTAAGATATATATATATATTTATATATATATATATATATATATATATATATATATATATATATATATATATATATATATAGATATATAGATATATAGATATATATATAGATATATAGATATAGATATATATATAGATATATATATATATATATATATATAGATAGAGAGAGAGAGAGAGAGAGAGAGAGAGAGAGAGAGAAAGAGAGAGAGAGAGATATTCAAAGTACTGTCCCATGACATAAGATATAAAACCTCAGCCCTGATCTGGAGTCCATAGTCGCTAATATAGCTGCAGGAAATTTCTACTGTCATTAATCTGGGAAATAACATTAGTGAGATTATGATTTATAATGGCAATATGGTGATTACAACAACTGGATCAGCGTGTGCCTGCGGTTGCACATAGTGATCTCTATGTTGGTGATCAGGTGTTGGCATATACCCAAATGTTACTTTACTGTGAGTCTATTGGTTACTTTTCATTACATCCTATATGGTGGTGCATATTCACAAATGACCTGTTCACGATGGGGCCCTGTATACTCTGGATAGCATATTCTAGCAGCTGATTACATTGCCTGCCTTGTGTTCATAGTCCTACGTTTAACCTTGAGATGGCAGCCTCGCTGTTTGTGACCCCATACTAAATGAGTCTGTGATATTCCATCACCGTAGTTGTATCATTTTGCTTTTTTTGGAGGAATACATATACAAATGGCCTGCTCAAGATGCCCGCCTTATATAATCTGGATAGTGCATTTCAGCTCCAAGCCCGTTCTAGTGGCAACTCACCCAGCATGTCCTGTTTTGAGAGTTCTACGTTTAACTTTGAGATAGTGGCTGCGCTATTTGTGATACTCTATGACACAAGTTTGTAAAGTTTGACGACTGTAGTTGAATCCTTTTCTACATGGAGGGGCACATGTACAAATGGCCTGTTCAAGATGGCCACTGTATATATTCTAAATATCGAGTTTCTACTGCTAGTTACACAGCATGTACTGTTTTCAATAGCTCTACATTTTTTTAGTTGTGCTCTCTAATTGACTGCATAAAGGACTGTCAAGGTTGTGCTGTACGCCGGCAACACAAGTTTGTGATGCTCGATGACCACAGTTGATGCACTCTCCATTGGTCAGGTTTTTGATGAATTAGTTTAATTGTACTGTTTAGCTAGTAACTCTACAGAAGAATGGTTAAGATAATTAATGATGACAACTGAGTTTCACTCATATTAACCTCCTGAGTAGCAGACATTTTCCCTAATATATATGGATTTCCAGTTACCTCTTGTGAGTGTGTACCTTGAAATCTGTTGATACTGTAATAGGACAAATTATGATTTGACTTACAACTTTCAGAGGGGTGATGTTCACAACTGGGTTTAACACTGTTTTACAAATTTACAATTTACAATTCATTTACAGCCTGAGACTGGGTGACTACACTCTGATTTTAAGCTACTTAAGTCCTGAGACTGAGCAGAAAATGTTTACTTCACTACAATAGTTTTGGAGTTAGGTCAGCAGCATGTATGGATATTCATACCTTTCTGTGAGAATCAGTAGGGCAAAGTTTTTTGTATTTTATTTTTTTTGTATTTGGAAGCTTTGGTGGTAATATTTGTTTATTTTATGTAACAACCAATAATTTACTTGTCGTTAGATGATAAGCTTAATATTTAGTGGAAGGTGAGCAATGGATTTCTATTTTACTCCTATTTTCACAATGTGAGTGTTCTGGTTTCTGTTTTTTTATCACTTGTACACCCACCTTACTGTCTTACATTTTCATTTTCATTTCCCTAACTATATGGATCTTGGTATCTAGGTACCGTGGATTGAATTGGTGGCACAGCAGAGTTTTTTTGCTTGTTTTCTGATCTTCACTTAAGGTGGCTTAGGTGGTGAAGTTTGGTGAAGCTACTAACATCTCAATTTAGAAAGTTTTCTACTATATTTATTTTAATATAATAGCCCTGAGAGTCTGCCACTATGTCTTTGACGCATATGAAACACATGCTGGCTTGGTTGCAGTGAAATTTGCTGTGCTTATCCTGTTTTGAGATTGGAGATAATGGAACTTGTTTTAGGATCAAATTTCATGCAATGATTGCAGTTATACTATGACTTTGTGGAGTGCTTCACATCCTTTCTTGCACTGGTAGACATGATCTGACTGAGGAGGAAGTGGTGGCTCTTCTTCCTTTGAGCATCTGATATAAAAATGTTGGCCATGTTACTTTCAAATTTTGTTGTGTTAATAGTTGAACAGTCAGGGTGTGTGCACCATATTCCCAGCCAACATTTGTGTTTGCCTTTCAGAATAATATTGTGAGCTACTCTCAAGGAAGACCAACAGAAGATATCTGCATCATGATTTGCAGAATCTCATTTCCAATTCATACACTATTTGCCCATGTATTCTATCGCATTGCTATGATCTTGAAGTTACTGCTTTCTCTGAGTGCAGCCTAAGGCTCTTGATATCACAACATATGCGTCCATCTATCATTTTTCACTTCCAACCCTTGTGCTGATCAATTGACCTTGCTGTAGCAATGGTCTAGCTACGTGAAGCAGTGGACAGATGGTTTGCCTTATTAAAAAAAACTAATATAGCACAGTCTTCACAAGCAAATAATGTTGTTTCTTTCTACATTGGTGCATCCCAAAACAGCATGCAATCTCAAAAATTTTCTTTACATTCCTAAAATCTATCATGAAAAACTGACCTTTATATTAAAACTTCTGATTGTTGCCTCACCTAATATTTTCTTTCATATTGCCATCCTTTCCATCCTCTACATGCCCCTCTGAGGACAACCTATTCTGTCAAATACATGTTTGCCTTATTCGCTATTATTCTATTCATACCACCCGCCCACAAATCATTTACAAGATCACAGTCTTTCCTCCTTCCTCTCAAACTCTTATCTCTGCAACCTAGTGATACCTAATCACCTCTAAATCATGTATTTATCCTACTTAACATTTGAATGAGCTTACATACCCCTGCCCAATTCATTAATGATCACAACTCACCCCAATTAATTTAGTTCATGATACAGATACTGTACTGACTGCATGTAATGGTTTGCTGATCACACACGACTTATCCCAATAGCTAACAATACCGAATAACACAGGACTAACCACTAACCTTGGGTTCCAGAGCACCAGACAGTGTGGCATAAAGTGTGTCAATGCCATGTCAGAGGTAGTACACACTATATAAATGTCATTACAATAGAAATGTTTATGTGTGTACCACACTCGAACTCCATGTGAACAAAGTGTATGAAAGCAAGTTGTAATGATTTTCAAACCAGACACTTTTGATCTCATCCCCAACTCTCATAATCCTTTATTCCACATTTGCTCTGATGCTATCTTGAATGTTGTCCGTGGAGCCATTTTTTTATTTTTATTTTTTATTCAATCCATGATAGATAACAATCAAAATCAATTACAGGTACAGAAATATATTGGCCCACCAATCGCCATATCATTTATATACAATAATAGAATATAAGATAAATATAATAAATAAACAATCAAACCAAGCAATACATGACAGATCCCTTATTCAACTTACTTATTGCATATGCTCTGTCATGGGCACCCATATCTGAATACCCAATTTTTCACTGATTACAAAGAATATAAACTAGATTCCAAATTGAAAATACTGTAAAATTTAGCCCATCACATTTCAAAAGAGGGAGCTTCCTGTTACAACCACACTGATGCTACACACAGCCTGACTACCACCACTGCTACACATATCAGGTATCTAAATGGATAGCACTCTTGTCCCGGTTTAAGAGATTCCCCAATTCCTGTCAGTAATATGCCCATCATTATCTGTATATTAACCTCCGTAATTTCTGATAGAAACCCCTCAATGTGTTTCTTCCATGTGTTAAAGTGCACACACCCAAAAAATATATGGACAATATCTGCCCTCTCGATTGCACACCGAAAACCACTCCCATCATTTGCAGCTCGCCATTTCATTTTTAAGAGTTTTGTGATACAAATTAAATAGTGTCTTAAAATGTTGAGCTCTCAGATTAGCTGACAGCAAAATTTTCCCTGCAACATCTATTGATTCATGCATGTATAATTCATCTTGCTGCAGCCATGAGACCCAGTTCCTATCTTACATTTCCAAGTCATCTTGCTGTTCATCCATCAATGTTAGATAGAGCTGACCTATTCTAGCCCCCCTTCTAACTGCCTCGACAAGTGGGCAATTTTTCATCCCCCTTTCGGTCTTTCACCATCAAAAACTCTTATTTGCAAATATTTGAAAAACTCATGTTTTTGCAATGCCAATCTATCTGATACCATTTCAAATGTAGCGAATACCTCATCCTCATCCTCAAAAAAAATCACCTCATTGCCTAATCCCATTTGTTCTCCATTTTTCCATTCTAAAATCCCAAAATATAGGCGGCAGCAATGTAGTGGCATTTGTAGGAGTATAATAACAAATCCTATTGCCCCTATCCTCTTTCTAATTCCAAGCCTTATATGCCGCTATTACCATCTTAAATCGTGTACTCTTGTAATAACTTAAATCCAAAAATTTAAACAAACAGTTTCTCGCCTCTAATCCCATCACCAATTGATATATTGATGGTACTTCTGCCAATGCTTCCACTTCTTTCCCGTCAATGCAACGCTCATATTTTGCAATAGACAAACATAATAATAAAAAGCAAAGTTGGGTACAGCCCAGCCACCTCACTCCTTTGGTAGCATCATATATTTAAAAGCCCTCCTGGCTTTTCTTTGTCCCCACAAGAATCTATAGGCAATAGCTTGTACGTTTTGAAGTTGAATGCGAGTTAGCTCTAATGGTACTGCTCTGAAATAATACATAAGCTTGGGTAACACACAACCCTTAAGGTTGTTACCTTCTCACTAGTGTCAAATGAAGACATTCCAGGCGATCCAACATCTGCTGATCCCCAGCAACTATACTTTCCCAATTAACATCTATCAACTGCTTTAAATCCATCCTCATTTTTATGCCCAAATGTGTAGCCTCCATCACCACCTGGCGGTCCCCTGGACACCCCCCCTCTGTAGAGAGAATCTGAGTCCTTGCCAAATATAATTTGTATCCCAACACTTCTCCAAATTCTTGGGCAAGCCTTTCTACCTCCTCAATCGCCTTAGGTGGATCTGATGTTGCTATCGCGATGCCATCTGCAAAGGCTAATACTCAAACTGAGTATTGTCCACAAATCATAGATCTAATCCTGTTGCTATTGTCAAGCATACATAAAAGTGGGTTGATATACATTGCAAATAGCATCAGGGAGCAGGGACATCCCTGCCTAGTTCCACTTGTGATAAACAACCGACTCCGACTCCTTACCCATTACACATATGCTAGCTCTAGGAGATGCATACATGGATTGAATAGCCTGAATATATCACATGCCAAAACCCAACTTATATAAATCTGCCAATAAAAGAATGCCAGGAGACACGGTCAAATGCCTTCTCAGGATCCAGGAATATCAGCCCCAATTCAGCATGTTGTACATTCGCATAATCTAATCAGGCAGTTGCTCTTTTTAGATGGTTGACCATGCTCCTGGCGGGTATAAACCCCTGCTGATGTATAGAAACCAACTGGTTAATCACCCTTGCCAACCTCATTGCCAAAATGTTAGCATATATTTTACCATCCGCATTTAACAAAGAGATGGGCCTGTAAGACCCTGGTAATTCTGAAGGTTTGTCTTTATTTTTAAATACCACTATGTTGGCCTCATCCCATGATGGTGGCAATTTCCCAATCTGTGTTTCTTGCATGACAGCCAACATATCCTCTTTTAACACCTGAAACAACACTTGATATAGCTCAAGTGGTAATTTATCTGGCCCTGCTGCTTTTCCTTCGGGACAGCAAGCTCACTGCCTCCTCTAACTCTTCCATTGTGATCATGTTGTCTAGTAGTTTCTGCTCCTCTAATCCTAGTTTTACTCAATCTACTTTCTGCTTAAAATCCATAATAACCTGTTCCTTTCCTCATGAGAATATCATTCTTTATAAAATGCATGAAAGATTCCTAATATATCCACCATGCTCTCTACCACGTTCCCATCTGAATCCTTTAATGCACTTATTTTCTGCAAAGAATTTTAATCTGCAATCTCTGTGCCAGACACCGACCTGTAGTTTCCCAAAATTCCTTTCTGTCCTCTTTATTTGCTTTATATTGGCAAGCGATATCCTTACTGCAGATCTGATTGATTTTGGCCTTACAGCAGGCTATCTTTGTTAATATTCTCTTATCTTCAACCCCCTTCCTCATGTCTTGAATAAGCTCCTGTACCGCCCTTCTGAGATCATCCAGAAGCACTCGTATCATATCCTCCCGTAGCTTCCTTTTATCCCATCTCCTCGCAACCCGGCCTTCATTGCATCCCGCATCGTAGCTGTTGAAGTTGAACACCTATTAATTTCTAAAAATTGTATACACCAAACTTTCATATGTTCTACATAAAGGCTATCTAACAAAAGCTTCCTATTAAACGTAAAAGGTCTGCCTACCCTTCTTTAACCCCCTATCTTAACATCTGGTAACAGAGCGGGCTATGATCTGCCGTAATCCTAGGCCACGTCTACATTTTGGCTCTTTAAATACCTTAGGTATAAATACCTTAGGTTTCCGACCAATATATATTTTTTTACTTGAATGCCATTCCTCCCCATCTATATGTATATTAAAATCTCCAAATAGAATCAGCAATGTGTGTCCCACATTGCTAACTCAAAATTCAACCTTGCTATTGTTTCTGCTTCAACAAGGTTTGAGCCATAGACTGTACATACAACAACCTTCATCCCATCCAATAGCCCGGCTTCCGAGGTTATCAGCCTTAATCTTTCCAATCACGCCTGGTCCATGTCTAACCATTTTTGCCACTCCCCTGTTCATGACAGACTGCTGGGATGCCACTACCAGACTAATTCCCAACTTCTTCATCACCATACGTCTGCCCCAGGGTATATGTGTTTCCTGTATGCATACAATATCAGGTTTCATTAATCACAAATCACCTGCCACCCTTTGTTTTTAACTGATATTATTCAAGCCATAAACATTAAATGTACACACCGCAGACAATATTCCCTCCTTTTATCTGCCAGATCTTATACAATAACCTGCCAATATACACACCATATCTTAAACATCCCTAAAACAACTCAAAAATGTTAAGTACTTATCATCATGGATTGAACATTTACCCCCATTCCTTTCCTCCTTCCCATCCCCGTGTCCCAACCCAAACCCCTCACTCAAAGCCACCCTCATGCCCCAACACCTACCCACCCCCCACCTGCCTCTCCCTCTCCCCTTTTTGTAGGCAATAAGGCCCATGGCCCTTGTGATGGAGAGTGAATTGGCGACCCTGTATTCCCACATCCTTCCCACATCCTCCTGGCTTGCCTATACTGTAACAATATACTTACTGTGTTACATGGAGACATAACTTATTTCCTTAAACTATAATACAATATTCTAATGCCTCTTCATATAGCCCCTATGTATCTTAATTACGTAGCCAGATACTACCCAAACCATACACAGAGCCTTCAATACATAGCCAAAGAGTCACCTAAATAGACATCAAATACTCTTTTGCTTACACCTCAGAGATAAATAAGCAGGTTTGACCCTTAACAATTACTTTGAGAGTGGCAGGGTTTACAAGAAGACTTGAGCCCCCTTTCCTTGAAAGGGAGTAATCAGCTGACGCAGCTGCCACCTTTTCTCCACCATTTGATGAAAATAGTCGGGTCTTACAAAAAATTGTGTACCCTTCCCTGCCCTCTTTCTATCAGGCCAAGCAAGTTCATATATCGCCTGATGCACCAGAAAATTGTTCAAGCAGATCAAACTTGCCCGTGATCCTACATCCGATTGTCCAGCTTTCGTAGCCCTCTGTTTAAATGGGAACCTGTGTGCCCTTTGCACTTTATTTTGCCCTGTTCCACCCTGTCAACTTGGGAAACTTGCGAACATCCTGGTCCTCAATCCCCTCGGTACCCCTAAAATTCAATGGTTGTTCCTCTGAAGTTGCTTCTCTAAGTCTGCATGCTTAACTTGTATATCATCCCTATGCAGGCTTATTTATTCTGTAACTGCCTTCTGTGGCACTATTTCATCCTCTAGTGTGGAAATTCTTGCCTCATTCTACCACACAGTAAATTCATTACACGTATTGGCAATCCGTCTTACTGTATTCTGAAGTTTGCAGCACGCCGTATGTGTTTTTGCATTCTCCATACGGGTCTCAGCCCTATGATCTAAGATGCTTTTATATATTGACTCCAGAGAAATCTCATAGTCAGTCTCCCCTCAGCTCGTTCATCAACTTTAACAGTTTCAGGGGTAATTTCAGCAGAAGTGGAAAGATCCCACAACGAGTTCTTGCTTGCCTCTGATCGTTCCCCCATCTCCTTATTTAGCCCCTGTTTATGCACCATAGTTACTTCCAAGTTTTCCTCTTCAAGACTTGTAGTGTTTAAGTTGCTGCTAGAACGCATTACTGATCCCTCCAGAGAAACAGATTTTAATTCTACTTCACCATCATCATCATCATCATCTGATAAATCTGAATCATCTGACATGGAAAATAATTTCTCCCCTGAATCACTCTCTCTACTGATAGTTTCAGGGTTCAGTCCAGTCTCAGTTTCTAACAATCCGTTCTCCTCTTGCGGCCCCATTGTCATCATACCTAACTCAGTCACTACCGCTAATTCTCCTGTATCTATGACTCTTTGTTTAGTCTGTTCTTTCCGCTGCTCCTTCCGCTGTGCCATATCCGTATGCTTATCTGCTTCTATTTCTTCTGTTACATCCTTAGACATATACCGATGGTAGGAATATCTGGGGTATTTTTTTTATCCCCTGCCTCTTGCACTAAGCACTTCGTACAGTCTTCTGCTCCCTTCAACACCACTTTTGCATTACAACCGGAAAATGCCGCCCTATTCACTGCTTCATTGACCATTTTGGTTTTCCCTCCACGCTAGGGGTGGGCAGAATTTTCGTAGTCGCATTACACAAAGTTCCGCAAAACAGTAAAAAATGTCTGTAAGCTTCGCAGAATTCCGCGAGCATGCGGAATTGCTAGTTCCGCCCATTCGCGATGTGCTTTTCCTGGTCGGGGGTGCTGTTTGCATGCTCAGGGGAAATATCTTGCAAACTTACCCGTCCGGTCGCCAATTAGCGCAGTCATCTTGTTTCACTTGTACCGCCCGCTCGTGATGCGTGTTTCCTGTTCGCGAACGTGGATGTCTGGTGGCGCGTCCGAATTACGGTTTCGCGATCGCAGACTCTCTCAGTGCACATGAACGGATAGGAAAACTTGTCGGCGAACACAGGGATCCCGGTAAGTCACTACCACGCGCGCAAACACGCATTTTCAAAGCGGGAACAAGGAAATAATTCCACTACGCCGCAGATCGCGGAATTTTTGACAATTCCTCAGAGCGCGGCATTGCAAAAATTCCGCAAATTCTATGAGGGGCACAGAACTTACCGCCCAGGGTTACTCCACGCCCCGTTTTGGGAGGCATATCAAAACCTTGTAGTCCTCAAAAGCTATTACCACTACTCAGCCAGCACTGGTCTCTAACAACGCTTTTTATCAAAATCAAAGTCAAAATCAAAGTTTAGCCGGAGATATAGCCTCCTTCAGCTTATCCCCGTATCCTAAAAAAACCTCCACCGGTCAAGCCGCTCTCACACTCCCCCACTGCGGTGTAATGTGGCATAGTCACCCTGCCGTTTACTCACAGAATCTTCCTCAAAGTTCAAGGTCTATGGTGCTCGAGCACTTATAACAGTCTCTGCCTCCTTGCTGCCGCTGCCTTCGACCTCCACGCCCCCTGTGCTCCTTGCTGCCCTAGTGCCATGACCGTTTTCACAGAGCACAGATGCACCAGCAGTCTCAGTCCTTTCAGGATTCTCACTATCTCTACTGCACTTTTCTTGGTGTTCTCACCGCTTGTACATCGCTGCCGATGCCAATGCTGGTCCCTCCAGCTCCACAGGTGATCATGCCTTGCTGACAGCCCTCCCAAGGCGTTTTTCTACCGGGTTCCTTTTCTACCTCTTTGCTGTCGCTACCTTCAATCTCTGCTCTTCACGAGCTCCACGCCACCGCTACCAATGCCGGCTTCTCCAGCTCCAAAGATGTGCACCACAGGTGAGCATGTTTTGCCGACAAACACTCTTAAGGCATTTTCTACTGGGTTGTTTTTCGCCTCATGGTTGTGCCTTCCATCAATTTTATTTTAACTTTTCTGGTCGCTCCTTTTATTATTCTTCCTCCGTTTTGTCTCAGCAAGTTTTTCGACTCTTTGACCGCCGATTACTTAGATGGGGGAAAACAGTCAGGAGCCCCTCACTCGCACGTCCAGCCATGAATGCTATCTTGCCTAGTCTAGATTTGATATATCAGGTGGAGCCATCTTTGTAGGCTTACCTCCAATGCTCCTGTGCTTAGTTTATGCTAATGAATGCCAGTTCTTAGCAATAGAACGTGTTAAAAAGGCCTAGGGCAATTTATTCATTTGGACTCAGTGCTTGGGTCTAGGTCATGATTGCTCTGCACAGATCCGAGCACCTATTGTTTTGCATATGAGCTGTCTAAAGTTCAAACTTATAACTAGAAACTTTGCTGAGTTAATGCATAACTTTAAACTGAAATGTTAGAAGCATTGAGCAGAAATGTTCTCTCTTTTTTCTGACTTGTTTCGTGTAAAAATCATGCATTAACTTGGAGAAATGTATAGTCATATTGTTTCAAGGATTCTGCTCACACACAGAACTGTGCACAGAGACCTAGGACCTCAGTGAATTGTGGTGGACCAAAAAACTCAGTACCAGAACAGGAGTTATCCTGAATGTAGTGTGCACTGTGCCTTATGAACCATAAAGTTCAATACATTTTATCACAATTTCACTATCAACGTGTTTATACAAAAACCAAATGTAAATAATTGATAACAATAAACCTAACGATTTGCGTTGTTGAAAAAAAAAATATTTTTTTATATGAACATTTATTTTCCTTTATCATGTATAACATTAATGTGTTTTCTCTTCACATATTAATGCATTGTACATTCAATTTAAATAAATCAAATTGTTGAACCATTCTCATGAATACATTTATCGATTTCATCAATTTTTCAGTTTAAGACATCTGTCAAAGGCTGGCCTAATGCATTTTGGAACACATCGGTTCCTTCTTCAGGGGCAGTGCTCTGTGAACAAAATTAAACATTACTCTGATGTGTACTTAATAAACTTGATAATTCCTGCTTTACCACATAGATTAAGGGGGTCACCATGTGTGAAAGCCTTATAGTTATCTCTCGTTGTTAATAAAAAGACAGAAAATTTCTTGTTTAAATGTTAATTTAGAGTGTGGATGATGTAAGCCACCCTAGTGTTACCTTATATACCATCAGAGGTATCATATGTCAAAAGATGGTGTGATAACCAAATCCTACAGTGTGTTGAATAAAGAAAACTGATACCTAATATGTCTTGTCTTCAACCTCCAATCAAAATCTGATGCCTCTATCAAAGAGTAGAAGTCCTACAAATACATAATCACAACCTTTGCCATTTTGTAATGACTAACAGGGATCGGTTGCTCGTATAAACCTGAATGAAATTCACTCACCACTCGAAGCTAAACTGAGGTAAACCTGCAGCTGTTTCCTTCACAGTGTCGCATAGGGTAAGATACGTTCTCTGCAACAACAAATATACCAAACGTCGGTATTTACCACCAACAAACGACATACCTTCAAAAAGCAATACCTTCAAAGAAAGCGCCCTGTGCACTCACCGATCGTAACTGTTTTCAAAACCGAGTCCTTCTTTCCATGTACACCATTAACCTCTTAGGCGCGCAGAATCCCGATATCTACAAATTGACAGACCCGCGGTTTTAAATAAGCTATTTGTATTGTTGACCATAAGGTTCCCGACATCAATATAATGCTGTAAAACACACATACCGTGTATCCACCCTTCACTGTGTCTCTCCTTCGTGACTCTATCTGCAAACGCCGCTTCCACCACAACGTGCGTCATAAACGTTCTGACAAATCTTACGTGGTCACATGATGCGGGACCTCTGGGAATCGTAGTTCTCCGAATATTCGACTAACTTTAACTCACATATGTGGACATTTTAATCTTATTAACCGCGACTCGGATTAGTATGTTTCCTCATCTCATAATGATGACATGTGTACGCTAAACAGGCTCAGCATTGGATTATAAATAATGTCCTCAGTTTGTAATGGGACATGTATTATAATACTATATAATAGGATGCCGTCTTGACCCAAGTATGCAATCACAAATACTCCTGCAGCTCCACTCGCTATTTTATTGTAATACTATATAATAGGAAACCATAATTGGGACAATGTCTAGACCCAAGTATGCACATGTAAATTATTATCAGTAAAGTGTTCTTACGCCACGACTATACAATTACCTATACTACTTCCTGTACTAAAAAAAAACAACCATTACATAGTGACGGGGTGGTATACTCTAACGTTAATATGCCATACACTAAACGAAAACTTGCTACATCCATATTATAACAAAGGATATGCGCCTCATGTATCATATTGTGCTGCCCTTGGAATGTATCTGTATGGTCATAAACGCCTCCATATCATGGTTTTAGTAACTCAAACAAGCATAAGAATTTTAATTGAATGGGTAAACACCACATGTGTTGAGTATTCAACTGTATGTTTAGTGAAAAAATACAGTCATGCTGTTATTGGATGTTGGTCAGTGCTCCGGTGATATACTGCTTAGGAACAGTAAATAAATGACATCAATGTATCTTTATGCTGTTGCCTAATTAACTACCTAATACATATAACACAGTTAGCTTCTAACCGGCCTCTCTTCTACCGTTGACATTGTCATAGACATGAATATTTTCTTTAATCAAGTATACCAATTGACAGTAGGTCACTTATACAGACCATTGATGTAAAATAATAATCTATACCAGTATACTTATATTTGTTGATAAATATACATGAGTTACATATATTGTGAACCATAGTAACCTTTGCTGTTATTCAATATACATCTCGTCTCATAATGCTTATTAATCACTAATAATCGGACCAGTGGTTAGAAAAAACATTTCAAATCTGAATCATAGAAACTTCCTGATGTCTACGAACTGAGACACTATCACGTATGTTAGGCCGTGCATTGCTAATTCCTGATTACTGATTGATACAAATTCATACAAGGTATTGTAGGATAAACCCCAGAGTATACATATTGCTTACAAAAACAGGTCATTTCTATTTTATCATTCAAACCTGTAGGTTGCAGTGTTTGTAAAAAATCAATCCAAAATATCTCCCGGTGTAGGAGCTTACTGCTGTTATCAATGCCTTCATATTTAGGGACAACTTCCACTATCTGTGCTCTTAACTGTGCAATGGTGTGTTTTGCTTCTGCCCAATGTGTGGCTATACTCGATGTTCTGTTAATGAGTCTAATGGTGCTTTTGTGTTCTAATAGCCTCAATTTAAATTTCCGTTCCATCTTGCCTATATAAGCTTTCCCACATGGGCATTTCAGACAATAAATGATGTTGGCTGTATTGCAGTCAGAGGTATGGCGTAATTTAATATGTACTCCTGACACTGGGTGTGTTAAAATTGTTCCAATTATGATGTTGTTACAATGCGTGCAGTTGTGGCATCTGGTAGTTCCTTTATATGTTGTTTTCTTTATTGGGTTCATTGCTGATTGTACTAGTTCCTGCAGGTTTTTTGATCTAGTATATGCAAAAGTCGGTTCTTCACTGAATATCCCATTAAAACCCGGTTGATTGACCAACAGGTCCCATCTTTTTTTGATGATCCTTTTGATTTGCATGGACTGATTGGAGAATTTTGAGACAGATGTGGGAGTATTGGATTGCTTCCTCTGTGTTTTGACAAAGAGTTCTCCACGTTGTTTAGTTCCAATTCTTTGCATATTTTTCTGTAGTATCTCTGCTGGATAGACTCTTTGTTCGAACCTCTCTTTAAATTCTATGATTTTCTTGTCTGCTACAGTTGACTCTGAACATAATCTTTTAATACGATTAAACTGTGAGTATGGGAGATTCTCAATGAGGCTTCTTGGATGAAAACTTGTGTGTAACAGAGTGCTGTTTCTGTCTGTTGGTTTAGTGAATATTTCTGTATTCAATTTAGCTTGCCTTTTTTTAACAAGAACATCCAGGTAGTTGACTTGGTCTCTGTTAATGCAATGTGTAAATTTGATCCTTGGGTTCCTCTCATTCAGCTCTGTGATCAATTTCTCTAAGGTTGCTTGTGGTTGTGTCCAAATAAGAAAGATATTGCCTATGTATCGACAATATTGTGCGATGCCATCAGTCCACTCTTGGTTTGTTAAAATATAATCACTCTCAAATTTGGACATAACGATATTGGCGTACGCGGGTGCGCCTGAAAAACCCATTGAAGTACCCGTCAATTGACCAAAAAAATCACCTTGCCACTGAAAATAGGTGTTGTGTAAACAAAAGTATAATAACTGCAACAGAAAAATGCTTTGTTTCTGCGGTAGATCCATTTTCAAAAGAGCCCATTCCACTGCTTCGATCCCCTCTGTATGCGCTATTGAAGTATACAATGCTGTGACGTCGATTGTGCATAGTAACCAGTGGTCTTTGATCAAGAATTCCATAGTCTGTAGTTTTGTAAGAATATCTGTGGTGTCTTTGATGTATGTGCACCAACTCTGGATGAACTGCTGGAGAAAATAGTCCAAATACCGACCTAATGGGTCGAAAATTGAATTGCATGCAGAAACAATTGGCCGGAAGGGAGGATCTGTAGGGTGCTTGTGTATTTTCGGGGTCATGTAAATTCTCGGTCTTCTAGGGTTAACTGTGATTAGACTAGATTTTAATGCCAAGTTAATCGTACCATCCTGTTCTGCTTGATCGAGTATAGTTTGTAAGATAGACTGCAACTGTTGTGTGGGATCAATCTCTAGTCTGAGATATGTTGCATTATCTGATACATGTTCATTCACCTTTTTATCATAATACTCAGTATCCATAACCACCCATGATCCACCTTTATCAGCAGGTTTTAAAGTCAAGGCTGTATTCTTGGCGATACCCTGTATCATACGTTTTTCATATTCCGTCAGGTTGGATGTTTTTCTTCTCTTATAGTCAAGTTTTGAACAGTCATGTTTCACCAAGTTTTCAAAGATGTCCAATGATTTGTGGGATATTGGTGCTTGAAATTTACTTTTTGGCTTCAATCTTTCTAACACTTCATCACGATCATCATGTACATCTTGCACAATATTGGTAAAGTAATGTTTCAAACGAAGTTTCCGCATAAACCGAAATACAGCCACATCCGTGTCTAATTTCGTCGTGCTTGCAGTAGGTACAAATGTTCTCCTTTTATTTAAGGTGGCGAGTTCTTGATCAGATAACCTCGTAGACAAAATGTTAATTATGAGGCTAGACTCTTCCCGCTTCTTAGTTGTTTTCTCTCTCTCTAGGACCAAAAAACTCACCTCAGTACCTAGAACCCCTAACCGACTGGCATCAGTGTCACATTAGCTCTTTGTCCTATAGGAGGTACCAATGATTAGACAACCCAGGACATGCGACTAATATTCGAGAATAGTGGGAATCAAGAAAACTCTTTCATTTGTTATTCTCATACCAGTCCACAACAGAAATAAAGAGAGACACTCAAAAGTTTAAAATGTTTATTTTAAAGACGTGCTCTAAGATGCAGTATTGCTAACACAAGCAGACATATGATTAGAAATAATACGATCAGCATTGTTACAATTCCATAAAACACAAAAGTAGAAATCATATAATAATGATAGTGGAAACAGGTCCTATAGTACCTTGTCTGCCACCCTCCCTAACTAGGAACTATGGGCCATATTATCAAACAAGGGTGATACATTATCACCGCTTTTATCGGCAGGAAACTGCCGCTAAAGCGGCGATAATGGGCTTGATAATATGTCCTTGTGAATTCCCATAGAAGCCCAGGTTCAGGTGTTAACCTGAGCTTCTATGGGAATTCACAAGGGCATATTATCAAGCCATTATCGCCGCTGCAGCGGCAGTTTCCTTCCGATAAAAGCGGCGATAATGTATCGCCCTTACTTGATATTATGGCCCTCTGTTTTATAAAATATAGAAGGTCTCTTAGGCTTGAATAGGGGACCCCATACCTCCAAGATCAGCAGAAGTGAATCGCACCAGGATCTGCAAAAGCTGTTTCTCTCTGGGAATTGGATTTTTTCCAAGTGCCTGAAATCATGCCTACAGTGCAATATTAAAGGCGCCAGAATCTTTGTTAGCTGCAGCTGTCTGCATGTCTGCATGTTATGACTGAAACGTGAGCCGATCAGCCCGACCAACATCTACATTGTTATGATAACCTTGGAGGCTCCAGCACTCACTGTGCAGACTAAAGTCGCAATGGAAGTCTAGGGATGCCAAAAACAAGCCATTATCATGTGAAGTAATTCACGCAGCCTGACTTACAACAACAGCTATATGCAGTGGTGTGTGCAAAAGCAGCAACAGGTAAAATGGCGTTTAAACTTTTCATAAGCCTGTACTAACATAGCAGTGTGCGCAAACAAGGCCCTGCCCTCACTACACCCTCCCTTGATCAGAACACATACACACAGGGTGGCAATATGCGAATGCAGAGTTCAAGTTCGAGAGACAGAACCAAGTTCAAAAATTGCCAAAATGGAAAATTGGGAGTAAATTCCAAATTATTTAGCAACATAAAATTTAAAAACCTCCGTGGCAGTCTAGTGTCCAACACAAAGAATGTAAAGAAGGGACAAAAAATGAATAAAAAATCACGAGTCCAGTACACGTTTTGAAGCTGGAAAAATGCCACTTCAATCCAACATTGTATAGGCACAGTACGTTGCAACTGCCTAAAATAGGTAGTCATTGTTCTCATCTGAAAACATTTCAGCCATCCAACTCAGTAACGGAAAGGAACATACATGTTCATATCCGGAGCCTCTAGCACCATCAGAGGACAACTCGGGTATTCTTCAAAATAACTGTGTGCCAGGAAGTCACGTGCCACTGCACAAATATTCCAATTTCCTAGGACTCCATACTTCGCTGCAAAGGCCAAAATCCCGATGCCAGAACATTGCAGTTCATGAGCAACTAAGGGGCTCATCAGCTGGTCATAATCCGATTCGGGAGACAGCGTATTACAGAGACACAAATCCAGAGCCCATTCAAAACAGAAATTCATGCAATGGAAGACAGGCTGCATGCATGTGAAGTAGGAGAATCGAAACGATAATCCATATGCTGCACTCAATGTAGCCAGAGGCAGCGTTCCATAGTATTCAAGCATCTGGCTGCGAAACAGGAGTAGCCGGGGCAGACTGTCGTGTGACGCAGGTTGTGCAGCCATTTATTATCAGGCAAATTAACAGCAGCACACCAGCAGCCAGGGCAAGAATTAAGGGTAAACCGCAAAAGAGACTGGAAAAAATAGAATGAAAAAATGCCAGTATCACATCAAATATAGGGGCCGATTAGGATGGCGGACGGACTTTGTCCGTCCGCCATCCCGTTGTAGGAAGGGACCATCCACCACAGGGGCGGAGGTCCCATGACTCGAATTAGGATGCACCCGCCACAGTGGCGGGTGCATCCCGCATTTTTAACATTGTGGCGGGCGTTGGTGAAAGCACCGTCAGCCGCAATGCTAAGAATGCATGTTGTGCATTTCGGTGCCTGCCATGTTGTACTTTGAAATGCAGGGGGGTACCCCCCATGTGCACTCCCCACCCTCCTTTCACCCTGGGGGCCCGCAACGGGCCCCCAAAGCAAAGACGTATGCCTTTCAGGGGACCGCCGGCATCGTAATATGGTTGGCGGAATCTCGCAGACACTGCCACCATATGTGGCGGGGGTCATTTCTGTGAGGATGGCGGATGGATTGTCCCCGCCAGGCCGGCGGTGGCTACCGCCAGCCCAGCGGGGTCAATCCGTCCACCATCCTAATCGGCCCCTAAGTTTGGAATTGAGTCACAAGGCAAGAACTTACTACTTTAAAAAAGTGCGACAAGCTGGTGGTCGACGAGGCATTAAATAAAGTGTGAATCATCGCACCAAAATGCAGGGGGGATCAGTATTCAGAAGAGCATGTACCTCGGTGCGAGTGTTTGCCACATGAAAGACTAATGTTTCACACGAAGAAATAAGGGTGTCTTCTTTCTGAGACAATAAAGCCCTTATTCGACTCATCTTGTTGAACTCTGCTTTCAAGGTCGGAATGGAAGGCCAGATGGATACATCGCGCTTCCCATGCGGTGGAGGGAACAGCACATTTTTACAGCAGACTACACGTTGGGAGACAGTCACAATGTATGGAATCCCTGTAAGCATACCACAGCAAACTTTATTATTTAATAGCAAATAACTACAGTTTGCTAGCAAGTCAGTTTTATAATGGGGCGGGTGTACCTTTTAAAATACAGGCCAAATTAGGGGCGTCAGACTTGCAAGAGCTGTGCAATTGTATATTCCTACAATCCAATGATTGATCGGGTGTTGAAGTGCAATCTTCACCTTTTAAGTAAACCTCTTTACCTTCCCTCAGGCACCTATACGTAAATGGCAGAGACCAAACTTCATGGAGATATGCGCAACCTAATGGTTCATATCTGCCTATGGCATAGTGCTTCATACATGCTTCGAATGTAAACAGTGGAAATGGCAACATTATTAACCCATCAATAAGCCAAACAGCTGAATTTGTTTCGGCCACAGAAAATGGTAAAGGTTCTAACTTTTCAATATGCAAAAGTGAGTATGCATCATCTTTCATCGACATAAATTGTTGCTTCACAGTCAGATTAAATTGTAAAAATAGAGAAGAGGTGTTCATGTAATCCCAAGGCACCTTACCAGCCTTTAATGTTTGTAATGTCCATGCAAACTGCGTGATAGAACGTAATTTATTTTGACCCTGGTACAAAACAGACACAACATCTTGCACAATATCAATGACAGTTGACACAATATTGTCTATTGTGTAAATTCGGGAAGAAAGCGTATTAATACTATTATCTACAACTGCAAGCACTTTTTCTAAATTTGCTTGATCAATAGCTCTTAACCTAGAAGCAGCTTCAATTTGGGAAGTTTCCAAACTTCGTTGTAAATAGCATAAATCCATCTTTTGGATCTGCCTGTTGCAGGACCTTTCACAAAGTCATTCAACTCAAGATCGTCAGTCAATTTAGACAAATGAAGCTTAACTGACGCTAAAGTGGAATGTTTGAGCCAGTTCTAACATAGCTTGCCTACTGAATAGGTAGTGACAGAATGGTCACTCTCAAAACGGGGATCCACCCTAACATGCGTATAGCCAGGGGCTATACCCAGAAAACAATGCTGGCATGAATCTGCACTTTTTTGCCATAACAACCAACCTTGGGGATCCAAACTGGAAATGTTCAAGGACAAATTTAGTAACAGAGACTATAAATTACAAAGGGACCTACTGGTATGATTGTACCATATGGGGTATTCTCCCAAATCAGGAAGAGAAGGAGCATTTCATTTTTTAGACGTAGCCAATCCAAAGCAGGTGGTTTGTGAAATAGTCAAATTCAAAAACAGCATATTGTTCGGGATGAGACATGCCCAATGCAAAGCCTCAGTGCCTTGCACTTGCCAATTTTTATGACCCCAAACAGATTAAACATCAATAGTATCTTTCCACAGCTCATAGCCCCCTATTGATAATTGGTCGTTGAAGGACTTCGAATACAATAATTTTATGTGGGTGTATCTAACTTTGGAAGAAGACTTAGCAGTCATCTTAAAATAAAATGCGTCAGAATTGGATTGATTAAAATCAGTAAAATAAGTTAACTTTTTCAAAAGAGTTTTCGAGCTGCCTTCAACAGGAGCGGGATAATGTTCCCATTGTGTATGATTAACCACATTTCTAAATGTGTTTGCTTTATGCAGAAAGTGATTGCCATAATGTTGGTAGCAAAATAAGTCTGCATAATTGGCTGAGTCCAAATATAAATCTTCAGCATCAAAAGCAGCATAATACTTCAAATCCGAAAATAGAGCCTCAACGGCTAGGACGTCCCAAACATCAGTGCATATATTTTGTTTAACCACATCCCCCATTGAAACACGAAGTACATTAGGGACATTAATAACCTCTGTGGCGCCGTGGATTTGAAATTTAACAGCATCTAACACAATCCCATCTAACACAGGCCAAGCTATGATATTCACAAAAGTCTGGTCCCTCATCATTCTGTGTGATGAGGAGTGGGGTGCCAAAGTTCCATGAATCATTTTAATTGCAGATCTTTCTTTAACATAATGTCCATTCACAAAACAGAAAAAATACACCACAAATCCAATTGACATGAATAAAAAACAGAAAAAAGAACCAGCCAAATGTAAGTCCAAGGGGTTATCAAAAAATGTTTTTTAAACCAAACAGCAAAAATCTAAACTTTTGATGGGGACTTCGATGTGGTAGAGTCACTGTCAAATGAGAAGCTCGACTGATTAGCCACACATGTGTGCAAATCGGTCATCGACAAATCTGTGGGGTAAGTGTACTCAGTATCATCAAGGGGATCACCAGCAAGTGGATTCAATAAAGGATTCGTAACTGTATGCATCTCGATGGCAACATCAGGCCTGGTGGTAGGAGCCGAAGCCAAAATAGAGTTTCTCAGCATTGCTGGACAAGAGACCACAGGCATCATACTAAGAAGAATCGGCCACTGTGTGTAGTTTGATATTATCAATGGAGATGTACCTGTTTTCCTTGCAACCAGGAAGTGGAGGTAAAATGACTGTTCTTGTACCCTGCACTCCAAGCACAGGAACTGGAGCACGATATGAGGGGCCGAACTCCTTCTTGTTCTCGACCTTCTCTCGGACCAGCTCATCGACTCGGGGTAGCCAGCCAACTACTGGAATCTGAAGTGCAGCATCAGCTGTTGAGGGCAAATGTTCCTTTGCAAGACTGTCACAGGTCTTTTGTAGATACTGTAAAACAGCACAAGGTTCATCTACCTCCTAGGATGCGGCAGACGCCGCCTGGTCTAGACCCTCAAGGTCCGGAACAAACATCTTGATGCCAAAGAGCATTTTGTATGGGGTCTGCCCACCCAGAGACCTTCTAGGGAGATTATTAAGTGCACGTTGAAACCTATTGAGACGGGCTAGCCAATTCCGGCCTGTACCTAATACTCTAGCTGTCAAGGATTGCTTTAAGTCACGGTTCATCCGCTCCATCACACTATTAGCCCCAGGTCTGTATGGAGACAGCAATTTGACTTGGACCCCCAATGAACGTAAGGCATCCTTGTACGCCTTAGAGGTGAAAGCTGGACCCTGGTCCAAGTGAAAGGTACCACATGCAAAAATTCCCACAAAGACAGTTCGAACACTCCTTTGCGGCCCACCCAAACAAAGCGTGTGCACAAATCAACTGCAACTAAGATGTATTTTATGCAGCATCAGAGGAGAAAGGACCGCAGTGATCTAAATAAATGCACCCAAGTGGTTTATTAGATATGTACAATTGTGTCTGGGGCGGGTGTGCAGCAGTTGAAGGTTTAATCTTCTAACAAATGTCACAATGAAGGACATAATCACGCACTTGTTTGTACAATCTGAACCACCAGTAACGCTGTTGTAAAAGAGATACATCCGCAGATACGCCGGCATGATCAGAGGCCATACCCTTGTGAGCGGCTGTTATCAGAGAGGACATGCGGCCCGCGTTGAGAATCAATCTGTCACCAACGTCGTTAATTCTCACATAGGGAACTTTATCAGGGCTTAATGATAAGAGTATTTGGAAGGGAAACCTCTAAGGTAAATACTTCCCTTCTCTGTTGCTGCAATAGCTGCCAAGATGTCATCATCAATCTTACTTTTGGAACGTGTAACTGCTGCTACCACAGATGTCGCTACTGCGGTCTTTGCTGCCTCATTAGCAAGACTGTTGCCAACAGTGTGAACTCCAACGCACTAATGACCAAGAGTATGAATTACAAACACGAGCGCAGCCATTCTCTAAGCTCAGCCACTCTGAACCAGAGCATTTTGTGTTTGATTGTGCTAACTTTGGAATCACAAAATTAAATTTGAGTCCAAAAGAATAAATTGTCATTGTAAGACTGAACACAGTAGTAAGAGTCACTTTCAACAAGAGTAGTCACCCTAGGATCAGCATACTCCACTTCAAGCACAAGAGCACGTAGCTCTACCAACTGGGCAGTACAGTCCCCTAATGTCTGTGTATGCATGACATCAGACTTGAACGCTCCATTCACCATAGTACCAACCACTATTGTGCAGGCAGCTGAATATGCATCTTTAGACTCCGTCGCGGGTTGCTCTGATACGTCATTGTAAATGATACAATGGAAATCCTCCAGTGGGCGCATGGTCAGAGGAGCTGGATGAACAAATTCATACTGCAAATACTCCTGAGTCTGCAAAGAGGAGTAAAAAATGAACTTGTCATCCGGAGACGTCAAGGAAGTGGCCCATTGTCTATACCGGGGGTGCAAAGCTTTTGAATTAGGTACACTGGCCTTGGTCACCGCCTCCAAGGCAGAATACAGTGTCACAACCAACATGAGTTTTCCCTGTGACAGTGCTCACTCTTTCAGAATCGCCATCTGCACTGCTGTCAAAACCTTTTCCACAGTGGAAAACCGCATTTCAGCCGAAGAGTAAAAGTGTGACTTGTAAGCGATAGGAACTGTGACACCCTCATTAAAAGTCAGGTACGTGAAACCTACCACCCCAGGCACGATTCTAATCACCAGGTTGATGTGGTTATCATGAGTCAGCAAGAATTTAAATCTAGAAAATCAGCCTGCAAAGATTGCAAGATGGCTGAAAGTGCAGGCAGCCAGCACGATTTGGTGAAAGTAGGTTGTACCAAAGCATAAAGAGGCCCGAAGTTCAAAAAGCCCATTAAAGATTGTATTTTTTTCAGAGTTATAGGAGCGTGCAACTGTGCGCATTTCTCCAAGAAATGAGGCGCTAAACCTCGACCTTCATTGTTCAGCTCATAGCCCAGGAACAACACTGTGTACTCAGCAATGTGAGATTTTGCAAAATTAAATTTGTAACTGAAGTACACAAACATACAAATGATGCGGTCAACGCAACACAGATGCAGCCATAATTTGTCGTCGGTGAGAGAAATGTCAACACACGAGCATGCATCAAGGTCGAGCCTCTCCAAAAGAGAGACTATGCGGGCGGCAAAGACGCCTGGACTGTTTTTATAGCCCATAGCTAATCTTCGGAACTGTTTCTGTTTGCCACCAAAGGTAAAAGCTGTCCATTGACTACTAATAGAGGACAGATTATGGCTAAAAAGCCAATGGATATGTCAAGTGTGGTCTTAAACCTTTTACGCACAAGACTATCCAGCAACTCAGAACTGGGAGTGTTTTGCACCACGCAGGTCCGACAATGAGAGCTAAAGGGCCAGATTCTGCGAATCTGGCCCTTTGCGAGCGGAAATTTTGCATTTGGGATTCAACATCCCAAATGCAAAAATCGCTATTTGCGAAATCGCATATTTGCGAGGAATTGCATTTAAGGAATCTCTATTTGAGATTCCTTAAATGCAATTCATTAACCATTTTTAAATTGCGAATTCGCAATTTTTGGTCGCTATTTACCACGAAGTCTGACTTCGTGGTAAATAGCGAAAAAATAGAAAAAAGCACTTTAGTGCATTTTTCTCAATTGCATGTTACACACACACATGTCCTTTGGACATGTGTGTGCGCAACACCTGTGTAAATTTGCATTTCAGGGGTGCTACAGGGTGTCCTTTGGACACCCCGGGCACCCTTGAATTCGCATCCTTATTTGCGATTAGCTAATTGCTAATCGCAAATAAGGAATAACTCCCCATTCATTTAGGAATGAATGGGGAGTTATTCCTTATTTGCGATTAGCAATTAGCTAATTGCAAATAAGGAAGCTGTAGGATTCGCAATAAATATTGCGATTCCTACATGAATCCCGTTTTGCGAGTCTGTAATAGCGATTCCTTATGAATCGCTATTAAAGACTCGCAAAACGGGTCTTTGATGAATCAAGCTGTAAGTGCCATTAATCCAATACTAAACAGTACGAGCCATCAGGCTTGATCACAGGAAAAATAGGGTTATTCATCGGAGACAAACATGTTTCAATTATACATTGATATTCTAATTGTTCAAGGATCTCTGCAATGGGAGCTTTCGATTCACTTCGCATGGGATATTGGAGTTGTGGCTGTGGCATAGACCGCAATGGAATCTCATGTCTTGGCAAAAGTTTGTCCCATCTACATTGAGTACGGTACAACGCTGGTGCAAGCACCACAGCCCACTCGTCTGCAAAATGCAGCGCCTGCTCTTTCGGCACAGTGTGTGCAAAACTAGGGAGGATCACCTCCTCCCCTTGCAGGGTGGCCAGAATGAAAGGTGGGGGCCAATCTGCCCCCGCCAACAAAATGTCATAGGTAGTGGTCAGATTTTACCAAAATATCACTTTTATAGTACACTGTATGTCACCTTCAATTAAAAGAACTATTTCATATAGTCTGTTAGGGGGAGCCACTCTAGTGTCAGCTGCTGTCACCTTCAGAAGCGGACGCAACGCTTTCCGCACTAGGGTAATGTCCGCCATGCTGTCTAACAGTGTCCGAGCCCATGTCAGGTTCAGAAGCTGTGTTCTCACTATCCGTGGCATACCTCGCTGTTAAAGCGGCAACATTTTTTTTTTAAACTGGGGTCTCTGATATAGAAAGTCATCCTGCTTGCCTTGCGGGGCTGCTCATGTCTTTGATGGACACCGCGACCTCTGCTGCCATCTCCTCCACCGGTGGGTGAGACCGATGTATCCAGCAAAGAGCGAGGAGAACGTTCATCAGGAACCTGAAAACGATCAGGTGACTTAATACTAGCACGGTCAATATGTGCGCTCAGGAGACGCAGGTATTGGTGATGCAGGACGGGATCCCTGTTTCTGTTGCTGTTTCAACTGTTTCTTATTCTTATTCCAATTTTGCTTTGGAACATTGGTCCGTTCATCTTTATCAGACTTCGCCGCCTGAGTTTGCTTCTGCGCTGTTTTAGCAAAAGGCTTAACACCCAAACTATTCTGGCCAATGGTCTTATAAGTCCCTGTAATCAGTTTTGGTAACTGACGGGGTTTATCGGCATCGGGGACATCACGCAAAGCATTAGACACCTGGAAGCTCACCGCATCTCCCTTGACATTAGCAAGGACGAGTTCGGAAACTACGTCAAACACTCCCATGAGTCTCATTCCCAATTCAACAGCTGCCTCTGCGGTTCGTCTTGAACACGCTTAATGATGGAGGGTAGGACAGCCATGGACAGAGTGCCGAAGCACTTAGCATAGACTGCCGCTAAAAATCTTAACCAAGGTATCGCAATTGGGAACCTCTGGTATTAAGTCTTTCTGCAAACTAATGGTGAGAATCCTGTGTTTTTCAACAGGAGTCGTGTTGGGAAAGACCGTCTCCAGTTGGTCACATTTCTCAGCAAGCCAGAAAGGCATATCATCCTTATCTTGGGGGCGCTTGCCCATACCCGAATTCACCATAACAGGATTATTTTTATCAGGGCCGATCCAACTGGATGCGCTGCAGTGCCAGGTGCCCCCACCTGGACGGTGCGTGTTGCATATTGCACTAAAGCCCGGTGCACTCTAACCAAAGAGGTATAGAGCACACGCAACTCTTCAATAGTGACTTGTTGATAACGCGGATGCGATGTGTAACCGGCGAAAACCGGCCCCATGGCCCCGGGAATAGACAAAGTGCCCAACTGAACCGCCGTTAATGATTGGGGAAGGGCGCCATCAAACCAAACGCGATGCTGCCCAGCATTAACCCCTTGTGTGCTGGTGACAGAACCACTCCGTCACGATCCATGGGCACGCTGTGCTTGTGACGGAGTGGTTCCGTCACGGCCACGCCCGCTTAATAGAACACGCCACGCAGGCGCAGAATCGCAACATTGTGGGCGGGGCGCCGAGCCATGACGGAACCACTCCGTCACCAGCACAGCGCATCCGTGGCTGGTGACGGAGTGGTTCCGTCACCAGCACACAAGGGGTTAATAGGGATCTCTAGTGTCCTATTCGGGGTATCTGCATATACTGCAGGAAAGGTAACCCATGAGTAGAAGAGCTCAAACGGGTATGCTGCTTCAGCACTCACCACAAAAACAACCGCAAAACCATCCACAGTGACGCCATACATCTGCAAGTGAGTGCGGACGGACACCCCACTATGCTGTGGGATGTCAACGTCAGCCATAAGGACACGGAAAAGAACAAGAACAATGCAAAGTAATGTAGCACAACTGGGTAGTAATCCACTAAAAACCGTTTTAAATTATCAAGCTTGAAAAGACATATTTAACTATAGGTAGGTTTAACCAGCACCACTGTCAACCAGAAACAATAGTGAGGGGGTCGTGGACTGATATAAGAACTACTTGAGAGTCTCAAAATAAGACCACAACATGGGCGCCATGTTGCAGTAGTTCTGATCACACACAGAACTCTGCACAGAGACCCAGGACTGCAGTGAAATGTGGTGGACCAAAAAAATCACCTCAGTATCTAGCACCCCTAACCGACTAGCATCACTGTCACATTAGCTCTTCGTCCTATAGCAAAGGTACCAATGATTAGACAACCCAGAACATGCAACTTAGGTTATACTCAGGAATGGTGGGAGTCAAGAACACTCTTTCGTTTGTTATTTTCATATCAGTCCACAACAGGAGTAAATAGAGACACGGAAAAGTTTACAATGTTTATTTTAATGACGTGCACTAAGATGCTGTATTTTTGCTTACACAAGCAGACATATGATTAGAAATAATATGATCAGCATTGTTACAATTCCATTAAAACACAAAAGGAGAAATCATATTATAATGATAGTGGAAACAGGTCCTATTATACCTAGTATGCCACCCTCCCTAATTAGGAACTATGTTTAATAAACTATAGAAGGAATCTTAGGCTTGAATAGGGGACCCCATACCTCCAAGATCAGCAGAAGTGAATCACATCAGGATCTGCAAAAGCTCTTTCTCTCTGCGAATCAGATTTTCTCCAAGTGCCTGAAATCATGCCTACAATGCAATAATAAAGGTGCCAGAATCTTCCTTTGCTGCAGCTGTCTGCATGTTATGTCTAAAACATGAGCCAAAGCAGCAAAATGTAAAATGGCGTTTAAACTTTTAATAAACCTATGCTAACATAGCAATGTGCGCAAACAAGGCCCTGCCCTCACTACAATATGTTTGAACTAAAGGCAACGCAATAGCAATAAAACAGGCACTTGACTGTATGCAGCAGCATCATGATATGGACCTTGATTGGGGTTTTACTCCGCTGAATTCAGTAGAGTTACATAAAAACTCTGCGAGAATCCACGGATTTTCGCGAGCGGCTGATTTTCTCCAGGCCGAGTAGCTCCTACTGAATTTTAGCACTGGGAGCTTGTTCCGCACTATAAAATCATTGCGAACATTCCCATGCGCATTGCCACATGTGTGGCTTTCTTCTGCCACTTGAGTAGATTTTCTGCATTCTGACTGAAAATGGTAGTGGCCACCCACATTGAGAAATCTTGATGAGTCTCACCCTAGTGCTCAATTTTTCTCGTTAGTGCTCACCTACTTAACGTTGGTGAACCACGCCGAGAAAAACTCTGCCACGTGGTGGTTTGAAGAGTTTTTCCAGTATTCAAGTGGGGCACAGAGTGGGCAAAACCCTGCAAACTCCCCTGTCCGAGCGGAGTTTACCACCCACCCCTACCGTTGAGGTGCAGGGAAAGAAGGTTTCTTTTTTCTGGAGTAATTTGTCAGCACCTGCACCTACAGCTGGTTATGCCCAGTGGCATATGCTAGATCTGTGAGCGGACTTTACTGATTGCAAATCCTATGGATTTGAAATATTTTCCTATGCAGCTAACACCCATTTAGTAATCTCCTTTGTACATGACACAGAAAATGTCAAACACAGATTAATTGTCTGCCTGGATGAGCCTCAACTGTCTTCAGCTAAATGGAGGAGACAAAACAAAGATTCTTCTGTTTGGAAAATCTCAGCTATACTGGTCGGAGGAATGGTGGTCTCCTGAGCTAGGTCCAGTGCCTTCTGATCATAGTGCGGTGTGACATCTCGGTGTCCTTCTTGATAAAAGCCTATCTATGAAGGATCAGGTTAAATCCACTTGTGCTACCTATTTTGGAACAATGTGCCTTTAAAGGAGAGTATTTCAGTAGCGTAGCAGAGATGAAAGAAATCTCATATTAAAGCATTTATAATTAGTCTCTTTGACAATGGAAATGTCTTACTACTAGTGTCCAATGAATCTCCTATCTCTAAAATGCAGGTTAGCCAGAGCACTGCTGGCCGCCTGGTTTACAAGCTGCCACCAAGCACGCAGTCATCCCCTTCGCCCAGAGGCCTTCATTGGCTCCGAATTAGGAAAAGATCTCTGTTCAAACTGCTCTGCCTGACTCACAAGTCCCTGGTCTGCAAAGGCCCAGCAGACCTACAGGAGAAACGTGCCTACTACTGTCCTGGCAGAAACCTAAGATCAAAAAACAATTTGCTACTATGTCCGGCTGCAAAATACAGCGGTCGATCCTTTTCTTACATTGCCCTCTTCCACTCGAATATGCTTTCCCTTTATATCCACTCCTGCAATGACTTCACACGTTTTAAAAAACATCTTACAATATGGTTTTTCTGAATTGCCCCGCGAATTGACTCTGCTAGGCGCCCAGATACCCCCCTCGGGGTGAGTCGCTGCGCTACACTGTATGCCCATTAGCATATCATAACATAACATGACCTAGCACGAGGGAACCTACCCCAGCCCAGAAAGACGTGATTCATGTTCCTGACGATGTATTTGCATAAAGAAGCCACTCGCATCGACAAAAATGTGCATTCCTTAACCTGCTGGTTTGTTATTGTACATATCTAGCACGCGTTAATTTAATAAGAAATGAAATGCTGCAAAATAAATCAATCAAATTCCTCATAGGCACCGTGGGTGCCACTTCCTTGATGGTTGTTCTAGTGACAAATATTTGAAATACAATTTCAAGACAATTTTACTTTCCAGTTACTTTTATTCTCACTTTTGAATTGGAACTACTCTGAACAGTGAGATATGAAACTGTAGAGGAAAATGTTCAGGCTCCTCAAACTGTAGTTTAACCAAAGAAATTGACGCCTGTATTAACAGAAAGATGGCAATAACAGTAAAGCCACCCTCCTCGAGTTCCTAAACATATAGGACCCGATTCACAGAATGAAATTAAGACTAAATCCTAAACTTACTACTATTTGGTATTCACAGAAAGCACTTACTACTTTTGGGATTCACTGAGTGAACTTACTACTTTCGGTATTCACAGAATAGATTTAAGACTACTAACTTTACGTCCGCACTCGGGCCGGAAATTCTGACCCGGAGTCGGAGCTTCCGGCTTGGGGGCGGAACTTGCGGCCCGGAGGCGGAGCTTGTGGCCCGGAGGCAGAGCTTCCGACTCGGAGGTGGGGATTTAGCCATGGCTAAAATCTCCACCTCTGGGTCGCAAGCTCCGCCTCCGGGTCGGAAGCTCCGCCTCTGAGTAACAAGCTCCGCCCCCACACCGGAATTTCCAGCCCGAGTGCGGACGTAAAGTTAGTAGTCTTAAATCTATTCTGTGAATACCGAAAGTAGTAAGTTCATTCTGTGAATCCCGAAAGTAGTAAGTGCATTCTGTGAATACCAAATAGTAGTAAATTTAGGATTTAGTCTTAAGTCCATTCTGTGAATCAGGCCCATAGTGAGTGCAATTTGAGCTTCAGTCCGAAGGAATTCGACCATATCACAGAGTGCTGGAGGACGCAAAGTAAGCAAGAGAATGCTTATGAGTCTAATAATGCAAGCGAATCTGAGGTCCTAAATCAACTTACAAGCGAGAAAGAAGCGTTCAGTCTCGACAAATCAGAACAAAAATGTTACTAATGTGATAATGAAGATACAGAGAGGCAAAAAAAAACACATTAACTGGCTAAGTTAAAAACACACGATTGCTGGGAATGGAATATGCTGTGTTTCGTCTTACACTCTTGCATCATATCGTACAATCATAAGCATATCACAAGCCAGAGATGACAAGGCTGGTTCACAACGCTTGATCTTTAGGAGAAGTGCTTAGGAGACTTGTTAGATAATAGAGGCTAGGCTGCTGCTTATGAACAAGCAAGCATTGTTTATCAAGGACAAAAGACTCTTTCCTGAAAATAACTTAATTATTTTAATGTTTGTTCCTATGGGATGTTATTTTATTCCCTTGCCTCCTTTGTTCTATTGTAGTGTACCAATGCGTTTGAGTGGGCATGCGTTGGCACATGAATATTCCCTGTATGATGCACAGTTGCATGCCCCTGCTGTGAATGACCAACAGAGAGTCCGATTCCCTAGAATTTGGTTTTGGACACAGCCTCGTGCTAATCTAATGTGTGCATCAAAGCCTAATCCTTCTCCGTTACATAAGTAAAGACCTGTGAACTGAGGCAGCATGCATGCCCTCAATTGACTGAGAGTACTAGTGTTGTTTCGTTGGTTTAGCGTGTAGAGCAAAGGGTTGGCCTACCAAATTTCTATCCTTGTCAAGGGAGTGAAGGCATATTGGCCCACTCATGTAATGTTCTGCGTCTATGCGATAGCCCAAATCTCTGCACTAACACCCCAAGAGAGTGTTATGTTTGTGCACGTATGTGGCCTCTTTAAAGCATGTATATGAGTAAGCCAGAGTAACTGAGACCAGTGGTTCAATTTTGGTAGCTCATGGTCTGTTACTGTGCTCAAGATGGAAATGAGGTTGTTTTCCCAGGCAGCGAAAGTGTATTGCTGACTTTTCTGAATCAGGAGGACTCCTCTTTTTCTGAGAAAGTCCTGCGATTAGTCTTCGGGTAGCAGTGCCACTTGGTAGATGGTGGGGGTAAAGTGTGGGACCTCAGTTTTTGTTTTTCATGATGATATGTGTCCTTCAGGAGAGGCCAGTCTTTTGTTTCTTCTCGGATCACTATCAGTACCATGTTGATGAGTCAGGTGCAGAAAGCTCATACCTCTTTGTACTCCAGACGTGAGACTACCCTACAGTGAACAGCATCACTCTGCACAAAGGTTGCACCTGGAGAGCACCTGTAGAAGTACAGATCCCAGCTGGATCTGCTAGTACAGAGCATCTACATTCTACGTCGGCTTAACATATATAAAAGTGGAAGCCGCTGACTCACTTATTGTTCCAGTTTTAAGTTCTCTTCAATCAAGAAAAAGAGTGCTCCTCATAATACTCAGTGGACTACGACTCAGCAACAAATGGTTCTTGACTGACCGCCAGCATTAAAGATAGGAGGGGACATCGTCTAGGATCTGGCCTTGCTGAAAGAAGTGGAATCTTTGGCATAAACTGCCTTAAAGCCAACCTTCTGCTGAGAGAGGCTAGAAGCCTGCCAACCCTGTAAAGAAGGGACTTACCTAAAGTATCAGAGCAACTTGACCAGCAGTGCTGGGTGGTCCCAGGGCCTTAAGGGTGATTGGGAAGAGGAATATGCATGCTCTGAGGCTGGCGGAGAGCAGTCTCTCTGAGAAAGCAGCTCCAGGAGGGAACGACAGTCAATGGTCACTGTTGTGCCAGTGGAAAAGTGCTCAACCAAGATGTTTATACCAGAGAATGAGTGCACCACCATCTAGACGTTGTGCCTAGGAGGACTGTTCTGTGGATTCCAAGGCTGTTCCCGAGGTATGCCAAAGCACTGTAATGGAGGCCATGCTGTGGCTGACCATGTCATCATTTTGGAGGCAGGATACACACCTCGTATTTCATGCTTTATAAAACGTATCGTTTGTTCAAAGAATGCGTGCAGATTGCTTTTAGTGCCATGCCCAAATCGCACTAGGTGAATCAACTTAAATTGAATGGAGCGTCATCTCACCCCTAGCAAACGCACAGCTAATTGTGCCTCACTGGCAAAAATATATCCGTTCATAGTAATCAATAATAATCAATGTACTCCTTGTATTCCAAATGTTGTCACTTTTCTCCGACTTTTATTCAAATCCAGACATGGAGTGTAAATGCCATTTCCAAATTTCTACTGTTCCAACTGTGTCTATCCAGACCTTTTGCAAGAACATGACTGAAGCATAAATCATTTCAGGCAGCGTTTATTCGATAAAAGATACCCAATGCATCGCCCTTCTTACACCTTTAGGGGTGTGGTATCTTTAGAAGCATAATTAGTGAATAACAATGGCCTTACTCTTTTGTGGGTATATTTTTGTCCCAGACTGGAAGGAGCGCCGGGGTAGGATACACGCTATCCTGATTTGGTGTAACCGACACTACTCCCTAAGTGTCTGCCTCCTCCAGTACTGTTACCATGTGCTCTCAACTCAAATTGGGTTGAACTACATCTACTAGTATCACTTTTTAGGGTGCTGTATAGGTGGTCATACTTTAATCCTTAACGAGGCCATGACCACCACCAAAAAGTGTAGGTAGATCATTTTTTATTCATTGGTCCTGAAGAATTGACATCACTTGAATAAAGGCAAGAAACATGTCGACCTTTCTCAACAGCACACGTCCCCACACACCTTAGAGTGGGAGGGTGCGTCTTTGTATTTTTAACCAGGGCAGTGGCCACATTTCATTAAAATAATTCTGAGTGGAACTCTGTTCCCTGTTTTAACCCACACTACACTTAAATCATCACCTACACCCGCTTTTACATCAAGGGCCCTCACACGCACTGCACCCAACGGCTTGGTAAAAAGATCTCCGCCAAGTAGGCCCCTTCCAGGGCGCCTGATCAGGTATTGCACCGCCGACCCAAGTAGGAGCACTCCCGATGATGAAGCAAGACACCCGCTTGTTGGGTGTGTGAGGGTCTTTTCCTGCATAGGAGGAATCCTTCCTCCTGATCTGGGAATTAATCTCACGTTGGGGTTCATTGTACGCCCACAACTGACCTAGTCTCCACCTGCTCTCTTATTTATCCCCCAGGAACTTCATACTGTATTTGTTACACTATATTTTGTCTTAGCATGCCCCTACCTAAACCCCTCCTTAATTTCCCTAAACCTCTCCCATTTCAGAGTAAGTACTCCCCATGTTTCAATCACTCCTCCTTGTCCCTCCCACATTTCCTATTGAAACGTATACCAATGAGTGCGTAGATCTTCACCACAATGTCTGAATAGCATTTTGCAGTTTCTAAGTAGTACTGCTGTAGTATTGATTTGCATACTGGAAACTGCAGTTTGTGAATAGGGCCTATAGTCTAAACTCTAGTGGCTAGTTCATATCCTTGATCATCCTAACTCTAAACAGTATTTTGCAATTCACACGAGGGACATGACACCCCTCTACAAATAGCAACCAGATGTTTTTAGAATTTATGGAAGAAAAAGGTCAATTAATGAATTAGAATGTCGATTTTTCATCATGTCTTTAAATGAGAACATTAGCAAAATGATGCCTTACTCAAAGTCACTGGAGGAGCAATATTCTTAACACAAAATCTTGATTTCCTAGTAAGATGGTTGGTATGTGAGTCAGAGGTAGGCAGGATTGTGGATGAGTTTGTGAGGCTAACCACACCAGCTCACATAAAACAATGCTCTCAACATGACAACACTTCTGCCAAACAACTGACAATTTAGCCTTTAGTCAGCTGCAGTCCTTACCTCCAGGGCAGGGAAGGGATGTACTCCACTGCCCTGGTAGACACTAGTCTTCATATTTAGAGGTATCCACCTGCCTGGTAATGCCCATCATGGAAGTTACTCTGAAGGCACCGAAACATTCCTGTGCAGATGACATGTACATAGCAGTCGCACAACACAGTCTTTTGTTTTTCAAGAATAATGTACCAAATGGGAGTTTGTTTTAGAAAAAAAAAAAAATGTCACTAGACCACCCGTTGGTTTCTCTGATTGTGTAGGTGTCCTTCATTTTTTTCCTGTTTGGGTTGGCCTGGCGTCTCTGGTGCTTCCAAACAAGAAACAAGTCAAAAATAAACCGAAGGTTGAGGTATTTTGACCAACTGTCAGTTGGTCTGCGGGTCAAAGGTTTCCACTGGCATGCATAGGGGAGGCTTTGCTGGTGCAGACAGGATGGCTAGCCTGGACTCAAATTAGTACAGGTAAACCTGCATTCAGTAGACAAGGTACTCTATAATGTTTGAGGCAGAGTACCCTGTCCACCAAATTCTACTGAAGGACCAAAGCCTTTAACCTTGCAGCTGCCATAGAGGAAATAGGTCATTCATATTCCCATACAGGTGCATATTCATTGATTCCAATTATTGCAGCGATTATGGATGAGACTGTTGTTGAGTCCATAAATTCAATACAAACACCTGGGACATGTTTGAGTTAAAAATGTCTTCAACTAAAAGCTTTTTAAAAGTGGAAACCCCTTAGAAATGTCCGTTTAATGCACTAGTATCACCATCTTGCTACCCACTCAATCAATGTAACAAGCCCTGGCTCCTTTTATTAGTTAGCTCTATCCATCTGTCCCAGGTTTAAAAGAACATATAAATCATCCTCACCAATGACCAATGCACAAAACAAAGAAATAGAAAGTACATCTTTTGTAAAGGAAAATATTGAAAAGAAATTAAATACTGACGTTTGATTATAGTAAGAATGGCACTAGTTTGAGGTCAGGTTTTTTTAGGTTCTAACTCCAGATTCCTGTTTACGTGCCATATATTTCGGCACGGTATTGCCTCGCTGCACACATCGGTTTAATAATTTGGCCATCGGTAAAAAAAAAAAAATGTGAACATTTTAAATTCGTGTACCATTGAATATAGTAGTTTGATCTGAAGAATACTAGCGCAAAACGTTAACTTAAACACCAGTTAGATGGACATCTTGCAGATTTGAGCCGAGACATTATCATACTCAAACATTTTCATCACCTGCTGGAATGTATGCGCAAACTTGGAACGATTTCTGTTGTTATGGACAACTTGGTTCATATTTAATCCTTACCAGTTCTAATTCTGAACTCTGGTTTCTGTCACCTTGCCAATATCTTTTTAACTCTGTCACTTTTTTGCAAGAGGCACCTATTTTATATTTTTCTGAGCTGCTTCAGGCAGTGAATGGCACACTCTTGAAATTCTCCCGGTCAGGCTATTTTCATTATAACTGCTGTGTCTCAGAAAAGGAATTTTTGTTCAACTGCAAGAGATAAAATAACAATAGCACAGAGTGAACTGAGAGGGCAGAGAAGAGCTGGTTGGCAGGGAGCCAGTGGAGTAAAACAGATGAAAAGAGTCTGGATAAGACGAGTTCTCATTTCCTATTTTTTTTCCAAGTGTGCTGTCATGGTAGAAAGATAGAATGGGCCTTTTATCGTTTTCAAAGCATAACTTCAGCTACTTCCTGGGTGGCACTCTTCCTTCGTTTCCATTTGGAATTGTGTAATAAGAATTATTCATTTCAGTGACAGACCACTACAGGGTCTCTATGAACAGAACATTTCTGCATAGGCCTATGCATATATGAGTTTACTCAGAAGCGTGAATGCAGCTTAAAATGTCTACGTCTTACATACTTCAGTTTCACACAAATAGTGACATTTGCAAAATACTTATCGTTATTTACAGCCAGATTCATGAAGCCAAAATCGGCTCGCAAAGGGCCAGATTCTGAGAATCTGGCCCTTTGCAAGCGTTTTTTTTGCATTTGGGATTCATCATCCCAAATGCAAAAATAGCAAATTTATAAATCGCTAAATTGCGAATAATTGCATTTAAGGAATCTCAATTCGAGATTCCTAAAATGCAATTCATGAACCATTTTAGAATTGTGAATTCGCAATCTGGGGCCGCTATTTACAGCGAAGTCTGACTACGTGGTAAATAGCGAAAACTTAGAAAAATGCACTTTAGTGCATTTTTCTAAGTTGTATGTTACACACACACATGTCCTTTGGACATGTGTGTGCGCAACACCAGTGTAAATTACCATTTCAGGGGTGCTACAGGGTGTCCTTTGGACACCCTGGCACCCTTGAAATCGCTTCCTTATATGCGATTCGCTAATTGCTAATCGCAAATAAGGAATGACTCCCCATTCATTCCTATGGGCCTTTGGCCCATAGGAATGAATGGGGAGTCATTCCTTATTTGCGATTCGCAATTAGCGAATCGCAAATAAGCAAGCAGTAGAAATCACAAAAAATATTGCGATTTCTACATGCATCCCGTTTTGCGAGTCTTTAATAGCGATTCCTTATAAATCGCTATTAAGGACTCGCAAAACAGGACTTTGATGAATCTGGGGGATAGGTCCTAGTATAAACGAAGTGATTTCAAAGTAGAAACATAATATACTATGATTCAACACAGTGTTTAATTTAAGCAGCCAGTTTAAATTAAGGGGCCAGTGAGGCCACTGGCACTTATTTTTCCGAATTAGGGGGAAAACGCATATCGGGAAGAAGGAGAATGAGACAGTAGGTTGAACCATCACAAAAGGAGAAAGCAGAGACCTGAAAGAGTAAAATAGAGGTCTGGAGACGTCTAGTTGGGTATTAAAGAGGAATGAGGTGGATGTAAAGAATACCAGCCTTGCGATTAAGTGTGTCAACATTTATTTGCTCCAGCTGTGGGATTCTGAGCGATACAGAAAAGGGGGTGGTGATGAACAGAGTGTCTGAATTAAGCAGACCACTCTTACCCAGTCCAAAGATCAGGGCTTGATCCATCACCGTTATTTATCTCACTGCCCCATCCCAGCTCAGAACCTGGCTATATGCAAATTAGTCTGTCCCTGGCCCAGTGCATCATGGGAACAGGGCAGACCAAACTACCAAGCCAATTCTTCACCAGAAAGGAGACAAGCTACCGGGGACCGGTTTCTGGCATTTCAGCCTCTTCGGCCCGGCTTGCTTGAATCCTGATGGAGCAGTGAGAAAGGGACTCATGTCTGAGTATACCCTGCCACACCTATAGTGGCCAAAAACGATACAGAAAAGGGGGTGGTGATGAACAGAGTGTCTGAATTAAGCAGACCACTCTTACCCAGTCCAAAGATCAGGGCTTGATCCATCACCGTTATTTATCTCACTGCCCCATCCCAGCTCAGAACCTGGCTATATGCAAATTAGTCTGTCCCTGGCCCAGTGCATCATGGGAACAGGGCAGACCAAACTACCAAGCCAATTCTTCACCAGAAAGGAGACAAGCTACCGGGGACCGGTTTCTGGCATTTCAGCCTCTTCGGCCCGGCTTGCTTGAATCCTGATGGAGCAGTGAGAAAGGGACTCATGTCTGAGTATACCCTGCCACACCTATAGTGGCCAAAAACGATACAGAAAAGGGGGTGGTGATGAACAGAGTGTCTGAATTAAGCAGACCACTCTTACCCAGTCCAAAGATCAGGGCTTGATCCATCACCGTTATTTATCTCACTGCCCCATCCCAGCTCAGAACCTGGCTATATGCAAATTAGTCTGTCCCTGGCCCAGTGCATCATGGGAACAGGGCAGACCAAACTACCAAGCCAATTCTTCACCAGAAAGGAGACAAGCTACCGGGGACCGGTTTCTGGCATTTCAGCCTCTTCGGCCCGGCTTGCTTGAATCCTGATGGAGCAGTGAGAAAGGGACTCATGTCTGAGTATACCCTGCCACACCTATAGTGGCCAAAAACGATACAGAAAAGGGGGTGGTGATGAACAGAGTGTCTGAATTAAGCAGACCACTCTTACCCAGTCCAAAGATCAGGGCTTGATCCATCACCGTTATTTATCTCACTGCCCCATCCCAGCTCAGAACCTGGCTATATGCAAATTAGTCTGTCCCTGGCCCAGTGCATCATGGGAACAGGGCAGACCAAACTACCAAGCCAATTCTTCACCAGAAAGGAGACAAGCTACCGGGGACCGGTTTCTGGCATTTCAGCCTCTTCGGACCGGCTTGCTTGAATCCTGATGGAGCAGTGAGAAAGGGACTCATGTCTGAGTATACCCTGCCACACCTATAGTGGCCAAAAACGATACAGAAAAGGGGGTGGTGATGAACAGAGTGTCTGAATTAAGCAGACCACTCTTACCCAGTCCAAAGATCAGGGCTTGATCCATCACCGTTATTTATCTCACTGCCCCATCCCAGCTCAGAACCTGGCTATATGCAAATTAGTCTGTCCCTGGCCCAGTGCATCATGGGAACAGGGCAGACCAAACTACCAAGCCAATTCTTCACCAGAAAGGAGACAAGCTACCGGGGACCGGTTTCTGGCATTTCAGCCTCTTCGGCCCGGCTTGCTTGAATCCTGATGGAGCAGTGAGAAAGGGACTCATGTCTGAGTATACCCTGCCACACCTATAGTGGCCAAAAACGATACAGAAAAGGGGGTGGTGATGAACAGAGTGTCTGAATTAAGCAGACCACTCTTACCCAGTCCAAAGATCAGGGCTTGATCCATCACCGTTATTTATCTCACTGCCCCATCCCAGCTCAGAACCTGGCTATATGCAAATTAGTCTGTCCCTGGCCCAGTGCATCATGGGAACAGGGCAGACCAAACTACCAAGCCAATTCTTCACCAGAAAGGAGACAAGCTACCGGGGACCGGTTTCTGGCATTTCAGCCTCTTCGGCCCGGCTTGCTTGAATCCTGATGGAGCAGTGAGAAAGGGACTCATGTCTGAGTATACCCTGCCACACCTATAGTGGCCAAAAACGATACAGAAAAGGGGGTGGTGATGAACAGAGTGTCTGAATTAAGCAGACCACTCTTACCCAGTCCAAAGATCAGGGCTTGATCCATCACCGTTATTTATCTCACTGCCCCATCCCAGCTCAGAACCTGGCTATATGCAAATTAGTCTGTCCCTGGCCCAGTGCATCATGGGAACAGGGCAGACCAAACTACCAAGCCAATTCTTCACCAGAAAGGAGACAAGCTACCGGGGAACCGGTTTCTGGCATTTCAGCCTCTTCGGCCCGGCTTGCTTGAATCCTGATGGAGCAGTGAGAAAGGGACTCATGTCTGAGTATACCCTGCCACACCTATAGTGGCCAAAAACGATACAGAAAAGGGGGTGGTGATGAACAGAGTGTCTGAATTAAGCAGACCACTCTTACCCAGTCCAAAGATCAGGGCTTGATCCATCACCGTTATTTATCTCACTGCCCCATCCCAGCTCAGAACCTGGCTATATGCAAATTAGTCTGTCCCTGGCCCAGTGCATCATGGGAACAGGGCAGACCAAACTACCAAGCCAATTCTTCACCAGAAAGGAGACAAGCTACCGGGGACCGGTTTCTGGCATTTCAGCCTCTTCGGCCCGGCTTGCTTGAATCCTGATGGAGCAGTGAGAAAGGGACTCATGTCTGAGTATACCCTGCCACACCTATAGTGGCCAAAAACGATACAGAAAAGGGGGTGGTGATGAACAGAGTGTCTGAATTAAGCAGACCACTCTTACCCAGTCCAAAGATCAGGGCTTGATCCATCACCGTTATTTATCTCACTGCCCCATCCCAGCTCAGAACCTGGCTATATGCAAATTAGTCTGTCCCTGGCCCAGTGCATCATGGGAACAGGGCAGACCAAACTACCAAGCCAATTCTTCACCAGAAAGGAGACAAGCTACCGGGGACCGGTTTCTGGCATTTCAGCCTCTTCGGCCCGGCTTGCTTGAATCCTGATGGAGCAGTGAGAAAGGGACTCATGTCTGAGTATACCCTGCCACACCTATAGTGGCCAAAAACGATACAGAAAAGGGGGTGGTGATGAACAGAGTGTCTGAATTAAGCAGACCACTCTTACCCAGTCCAAAGATCAGGGCTTGATCCATCACCGTTATTTATCTCACTGCCCCATCCCAGCTCAGAACCTGGCTATATGCAAATTAGTCTGTCCCTGGCCCAGTGCATCATGGGAACAGGGCAGACCAAACTACCAAGCCAATTCTTCACCAGAAAGGAGACAAGCTACCGGGGACCGGTTTCTGGCATTTCAGCCTCTTCGGCCCGGCTTGCTTGAATCCTGATGGAGCAGTGAGAAAGGGACTCATGTCTGAGTATACCCTGCCACACCTATAGTGGCCAAAAACGATACAGAAAAGGGGGTGGTGATGAACAGAGTGTCTGAATTAAGCAGACCACTCTTACCCAGTCCAAAGATCAGGGCTTGATCCATCACCGTTATTTATCTCACTGCCCCATCCCAGCTCAGAACCTGGCTATATGCAAATTAGTCTGTCCCTGGCCCAGTGCATCATGGGAACAGGGCAGACCAAACTACCAAGCCAATTCTTCACCAGAAAGGAGACAAGCTACCGGGGACCGGTTTCTGGCATTTCAGCCTCTTCGGCCCGGCTTGCTTGAATCCTGATGGAGCAGTGAGAAAGGGACTCATGTCTGAGTATACCCTGCCACACCTATAGTGGCCAAAAACGATACAGAAAAGGGGGTGGTGATGAACAGAGTGTCTGAATTAAGCAGACCACTCTTACCCAGTCCAAAGATCAGGGCTTGATCCATCACCGTTATTTATCTCACTGCCCCATCCCAGCTCAGAACCTGGCTATATGCAAATTAGTCTGTCCCTGGCCCAGTGCATCATGGGAACAGGGCAGACCAAACTACCAAGCCAATTCTTCACCAGAAAGGAGACAAGCTACCGGGGACCGGTTTCTGGCATTTCAGCCTCTTCGGCCCGGCTTGCTTGAATCCTGATGGAGCAGTGAGAAAGGGACTCATGTCTGAGTATACCCTGCCACACCTATAGTGGCCAAAAACGATACAGAAAAGGGGGTGGTGATGAACAGAGTGTCTGAATTAAGCAGACCACTCTTACCCAGTCCAAAGATCAGGGCTTGATCCATCACCGTTATTTATCTCACTGCCCCATCCCAGCTCAGAACCTGGCTATATGCAAATTAGTCTGTCCCTGGCCCAGTGCATCATGGGAACAGGGCAGACCAAACTACCAAGCCAATTCTTCACCAGAAAGGAGACAAGCTACCGGGGACCGGTTTCTGGCATTTCAGCCTCTTCGGCCCGGCTTGCTTGAATCCTGATGGAGCAGTGAGAAAGGGACTCATGTCTGAGTATACCCTGCCACACCTATAGTGGCCAAAAACGATACAGAAAAGGGGGTGGTGATGAACAGAGTGTCTGAATTAAGCAGACCACTCTTACCCAGTCCAAAGATCAGGGCTTGATCCATCACCGTTATTTATCTCACTGCCCCATCCCAGCTCAGAACCTGGCTATATGCAAATTAGTCTGTCCCTGGCCCAGTGCATCATGGGAACAGGGCAGACCAAACTACCAAGCCAATTCTTCACCAGAAAGGAGACAAGCTACCGGGGACCGGTTTCTGGCATTTCAGCCTCTTCGGCCCGGCTTGCTTGAATCCTGAGGGAGCAGTGAGAAAGGGACTCATGTCTGAATCATTTTGTCCACCATAAGCGTGGAAGGGTATACTCAGATGTGAGTCCCTTGCTCATTGCACCATCAGGATTCAAGCAAGCCGGGCCGACGACGCCTGAAATGGCAGAAACCGGTCCCCGGAAGCTTGTTTCCTTCCCAGTACAAGAATTGGCTTGGTAGTTTGGTTTGCCCTGTTCCCATCATGCACTGGGACAGGAACAGACTAATTTGCATATAGCCAAGTTCTGAGCTGGGATGGTGCAGTGAGCTAAAAAACGGTGATGGATCAAGCCCTGATCTTTGGACTGGGTAAGAGTGGTCTGCTTAATTCAGGCACTCTGTTCATCACCACCCCCTTTTCTGAATCATTTTGTCCACCATAAGCGTGGAAGGGTATACTCAGATGTGAGTCCCTTGCTCATTGCACCATCAGGATTCAAGCAAGCCGGGCCGACGACGCCTGAAATGGCAGAAACCGGTCCCCGGAAGCTTGTTTCCTTCCCAGTACAAGAATTGGCTTGGTAGTTTGGTTTGCCCTGTTCCCATCATGCACTGGGACAGGAACAGACTAATTTGCATATAGCCAAGTTCTGAGCTGGGATGGTGCAGTGAGCTAAAAAACGGTGATGGATCAAGCCCTGATCTTTGGACTGGGTAAGAGTGGTCTGCTTAATTCAGGCACTCTGTTCATCACCACCCCCTTTTCTGAATCATTTTGTCCACCATAAGCGTGGAAGGGTATACTCAGATGTGAGTCCCTTGCTCATTGCACCATCAGGATTCAAGCAAGCCGGGCCGACGACGCCTGAAATGGCAGAAACCGGTCCCCGGAAGCTTGTTTCCTTCCCAGTACAAGAATTGGCTTGGTAGTTTGGTTTGCCCTGTTCCCATCATGCACTGGGACAGGAACAGACTAATTTGCATATAGCCAAGTTCTGAGCTGGGATGGTGCAGTGAGCTAAAAAACGGTGATGGATCAAGCCCTGATCTTTGGACTGGGTAAGAGTGGTCTGCTTAATTCAGGCACTCTGTTCATCACCACCCCCTTTTCTGAATCATTTTGTCCACCATAAGCGTGGAAGGGTATACTCAGATGTGAGTCCCTTGCTCATTGCACCATCAGGATTCAAGCAAGCCGGGCCGACGACGCCTGAAATGGCAGAAACCGGTCCCCGGAAGCTTGTTTCCTTCCCAGTACAAGAATTGGCTTGGTAGTTTGGTTTGCCCTGTTCCCATCATGCACTGGGACAGGAACAGACTAATTTGCATATAGCCAAGTTCTGAGCTGGGATGGTGCAGTGAGCTAAAAAACGGTGATGGATCAAGCCCTGATCTTTGGACTGGGTAAGAGTGGTCTGCTTAATTCAGGCACTCTGTTCATCACCACCCCCTTTTCTGAATCATTTTGTCCACCATAAGCGTGGAAGGGTATACTCAGATGTGAGTCCCTTGCTCATTGCACCATCAGGATTCAAGCAAGCCGGGCCGACGACGCCTGAAATGGCAGAAACCGGTCCCCGGAAGCTTGTTTCCTTCCCAGTACAAGAATTGGCTTGGTAGTTTGGTTTGCCCTGTTCCCATCATGCACTGGGACAGGAACAGACTAATTTGCATATAGCCAAGTTCTGAGCTGGGATGGTGCAGTGAGCTAAAAAACGGTGATGGATCAAGCCCTGATCTTTGGACTGGGTAAGAGTGGTCTGCTTAATTCAGGCACTCTGTTCATCACCACCCCCTTTTCTGAATCATTTTGTCCACCATAAGCGTGGAAGGGTATACTCAGATGTGAGTCCCTTGCTCATTGCACCATCAGGATTCAAGCAAGCCGGGCCGACGACGCCTGAAATGGCAGAAACCGGTCCCCGGAAGCTTGTTTCCTTCCCAGTACAAGAATTGGCTTGGTAGTTTGGTTTGCCCTGTTCCCATCATGCACTGGGACAGGAACAGACTAATTTGCATATAGCCAAGTTCTGAGCTGGGATGGTGCAGTGAGCTAAAAAACGGTGATGGATCAAGCCCTGATCTTTGGACTGGGTAAGAGTGGTCTGCTTAATTCAGGCACTCTGTTCATCACCACCCCCTTTTCTGAATCATTTTGTCCACCATAAGCGTGGAAGGGTATACTCAGATGTGAGTCCCTTGCTCATTGCACCATCAGGATTCAAGCAAGCCGGGCCGACGACGCCTGAAATGGCAGAAACCGGTCCCCGGAAGCTTGTTTCCTTCCCAGTACAAGAATTGGCTTGGTAGTTTGGTTTGCCCTGTTCCCATCATGCACTGGGACAGGAACAGACTAATTTGCATATAGCCAAGTTCTGAGCTGGGATGGTGCAGTGAGCTAAAAAACGGTGATGGATCAAGCCCTGATCTTTGGACTGGGTAAGAGTGGTCTGCTTAATTCAGGCACTCTGTTCATCACCACCCCCTTTTCTGAATCATTTTGTCCACCATAAGCGTGGAAGGGTATACTCAGATGTGAGTCCCTTGCTCATTGCACCATCAGGATTCAAGCAAGCCGGGCCGACGACGCCTGAAATGGCAGAAACCGGTCCCCGGAAGCTTGTTTCCTTCCCAGTACAAGAATTGGCTTGGTAGTTTGGTTTGCCCTGTTCCCATCATGCACTGGGACAGGAACAGACTAATTTGCATATAGCCAAGTTCTGAGCTGGGATGGTGCAGTGAGCTAAAAAACGGTGATGGATCAAGCCCTGATCTTTGGACTGGGTAAGAGTGGTCTGCTTAATTCAGGCACTCTGTTCATCACCACCCCCTTTTCTGAATCATTTTGTCCACCATAAGCGTGGAAGGGTATACTCAGATGTGAGTCCCTTGCTCATTGCACCATCAGGATTCAAGCAAGCCGGGCCGACGACGCCTGAAATGGCAGAAACCGGTCCCCGGAAGCTTGTTTCCTTCCCAGTACAAGAATTGGCTTGGTAGTTTGGTTTGCCCTGTTCCCATCATGCACTGGGACAGGAACAGACTAATTTGCATATAGCCAAGTTCTGAGCTGGGATGGTGCAGTGAGCTAAAAAACGGTGATGGATCAAGCCCTGATCTTTGGACTGGGTAAGAGTGGTCTGCTTAATTCAGGCACTCTGTTCATCACCACCCCCTTTTCTGAATCATTTTGTCCACCATAAGCGTGGAAGGGTATACTCAGATGTGAGTCCCTTGCTCATTGCACCATCAGGATTCAAGCAAGCCGGGCCGACGACGCCTGAAATGGCAGAAACCGGTCCCCGGAAGCTTGTTTCCTTCCCAGTACAAGAATTGGCTTGGTAGTTTGGTTTGCCCTGTTCCCATCATGCACTGGGACAGGAACAGACTAATTTGCATATAGCCAAGTTCTGAGCTGGGATGGTGCAGTGAGCTAAAAAACGGTGATGGATCAAGCCCTGATCTTTGGACTGGGTAAGAGTGGTCTGCTTAATTCAGGCACTCTGTTCATCACCACCCCCTTTTCTGAATCATTTTGTCCACCATAAGCGTGGAAGGGTATACTCAGATGTGAGTCCCTTGCTCATTGCACCATCAGGATTCAAGCAAGCCGGGCCGACGACGCCTGAAATGGCAGAAACCGGTCCCCGGAAGCTTGTTTCCTTCCCAGTACAAGAATTGGCTTGGTAGTTTGGTTTGCCCTGTTCCCATCATGCACTGGGACAGGAACAGACTAATTTGCATATAGCCAAGTTCTGAGCTGGGATGGTGCAGTGAGCTAAAAAACGGTGATGGATCAAGCCCTGATCTTTGGACTGGGTAAGAGTGGTCTGCTTAATTCAGGCACTCTGTTCATCACCACCCCCTTTTCTGAATCATTTTGTCCACCATAAGCGTGGAAGGGTATACTCAGATGTGAGTCCCTTGCTCATTGCACCATCAGGATTCAAGCAAGCCGGGCCGACGACGCCTGAAATGGCAGAAACCGGTCCCCGGAAGCTTGTTTCCTTCCCAGTACAAGAATTGGCTTGGTAGTTTGGTTTGCCCTGTTCCCATCATGCACTGGGACAGGAACAGACTAATTTGCATATAGCCAAGTTCTGAGCTGGGATGGTGCAGTGAGCTAAAAAACGGTGATGGATCAAGCCCTGATCTTTGGACTGGGTAAGAGTGGTCTGCTTAATTCAGGCACTCTGTTCATCACCACCCCCTTTTCTGAATCATTTTGTCCACCATAAGCGTGGAAGGGTATACTCAGATGTGAGTCCCTTGCTCATTGCACCATCAGGATTCAAGCAAGCCGGGCCGACGACGCCTGAAATGGCAGAAACCGGTCCCCGGAAGCTTGTTTCCTTCCCAGTACAAGAATTGGCTTGGTAGTTTGGTTTGCCCTGTTCCCATCATGCACTGGGACAGGAACAGACTAATTTGCATATAGCCAAGTTCTGAGCTGGGATGGTGCAGTGAGCTAAAAAACGGTGATGGATCAAGCCCTGATCTTTGGACTGGGTAAGAGTGGTCTGCTTAATTCAGGCACTCTGTTCATCACCACCCCCTTTTCTGAATCATTTTGTCCACCATAAGCGTGGAAGGGTATACTCAGATGTGAGTCCCTTGCTCATTGCACCATCAGGATTCAAGCAAGCCGGGCCGACGACGCCTGAAATGGCAGAAACCGGTCCCCGGAAGCTTGTTTCCTTCCCAGTACAAGAATTGGCTTGGTAGTTTGGTTTGCCCTGTTCCCATCATGCACTGGGACAGGAACAGACTAATTTGCATATAGCCAAGTTCTGAGCTGGGATGGTGCAGTGAGCTAAAAAACGGTGATGGATCAAGCCCTGATCTTTGGACTGGGTAAGAGTGGTCTGCTTAATTCAGGCACTCTGTTCATCACCACCCCCTTTTCTGAATCATTTTGTCCACCATAAGCGTGGAAGGGTATACTCAGATGTGAGTCCCTTGCTCATTGCACCATCAGGATTCAAGCAAGCCGGGCCGACGACGCCTGAAATGGCAGAAACCGGTCCCCGGAAGCTTGTTTCCTTCCCAGTACAAGAATTGGCTTGGTAGTTTGGTTTGCCCTGTTCCCATCATGCACTGGGACAGGAACAGACTAATTTGCATATAGCCAAGTTCTGAGCTGGGATGGTGCAGTGAGCTAAAAAACGGTGATGGATCAAGCCCTGATCTTTGGACTGGGTAAGAGTGGTCTGCTTAATTCAGGCACTCTGTTCATCACCACCCCCTTTTCTGAATCATTTTGTCCACCATAAGCGTGGAAGGGTATACTCAGATGTGAGTCCCTTGCTCATTGCACCATCAGGATTCAAGCAAGCCGGGCCGACGACGCCTGAAATGGCAGAAACCGGTCCCCGGAAGCTTGTTTCCTTCCCAGTACAAGAATTGGCTTGGTAGTTTGGTTTGCCCTGTTCCCATCATGCACTGGGACAGGAACAGACTAATTTGCATATAGCCAAGTTCTGAGCTGGGATGGTGCAGTGAGCTAAAAAACGGTGATGGATCAAGCCCTGATCTTTGGACTGGGTAAGAGTGGTCTGCTTAATTCAGGCACTCTGTTCATCACCACCCCCTTTTCTGAATCATTTTGTCCACCATAAGCGTGGAAGGGTATACTCAGATGTGAGTCCCTTGCTCATTGCACCATCAGGATTCAAGCAAGCCGGGCCGACGACGCCTGAAATGGCAGAAACCGGTCCCCGGAAGCTTGTTTCCTTCCCAGTACAAGAATTGGCTTGGTAGTTTGGTTTGCCCTGTTCCCATCATGCACTGGGACAGGAACAGACTAATTTGCATATAGCCAAGTTCTGAGCTGGGATGGTGCAGTGAGCTAAAAAACGGTGATGGATCAAGCCCTGATCTTTGGACTGGGTAAGAGTGGTCTGCTTAATTCAGGCACTCTGTTCATCACCACCCCCTTTTCTGAATCATTTTGTCCACCATAAGCGTGGAAGGGTATACTCAGATGTGAGTCCCTTGCTCATTGCACCATCAGGATTCAAGCAAGCCGGGCCGACGACGCCTGAAATGGCAGAAACCGGTCCCCGGAAGCTTGTTTCCTTCCCAGTACAAGAATTGGCTTGGTAGTTTGGTTTGCCCTGTTCCCATCATGCACTGGGACAGGAACAGACTAATTTGCATATAGCCAAGTTCTGAGCTGGGATGGTGCAGTGAGCTAAAAAACGGTGATGGATCAAGCCCTGATCTTTGGACTGGGTAAGAGTGGTCTGCTTAATTCAGGCACTCTGTTCATCACCACCCCCTTTTCTGAATCATTTTGTCCACCATAAGCGTGGAAGGGTATACTCAGATGTGAGTCCCTTGCTCATTGCACCATCAGGATTCAAGCAAGCCGGGCCGACGACGCCTGAAATGGCAGAAACCGGTCCCCGGAAGCTTGTTTCCTTCCCAGTACAAGAATTGGCTTGGTAGTTTGGTTTGCCCTGTTCCCATCATGCACTGGGACAGGAACAGACTAATTTGCATATAGCCAAGTTCTGAGCTGGGATGGTGCAGTGAGCTAAAAAACGGTGATGGATCAAGCCCTGATCTTTGGACTGGGTAAGAGTGGTCTGCTTAATTCAGGCACTCTGTTCATCACCACCCCCTTTTCTGAATCATTTTGTCCACCATAAGCGTGGAAGGGTATACTCAGATGTGAGTCCCTTGCTCATTGCACCATCAGGATTCAAGCAAGCCGGGCCGACGACGCCTGAAATGGCAGAAACCGGTCCCCGGAAGCTTGTTTCCTTCCCAGTACAAGAATTGGCTTGGTAGTTTGGTTTGCCCTGTTCCCATCATGCACTGGGACAGGAACAGACTAATTTGCATATAGCCAAGTTCTGAGCTGGGATGGTGCAGTGAGCTAAAAAACGGTGATGGATCAAGCCCTGATCTTTGGACTGGGTAAGAGTGGTCTGCTTAATTCAGGCACTCTGTTCATCACCACCCCCTTTTCTGAATCATTTTGTCCACCATAAGCGTGGAAGGGTATACTCAGATGTGAGTCCCTTGCTCATTGCACCATCAGGATTCAAGCAAGCCGGGCCGACGACGCCTGAAATGGCAGAAACCGGTCCCCGGAAGCTTGTTTCCTTCCCAGTACAAGAATTGGCTTGGTAGTTTGGTTTGCCCTGTTCCCATCATGCACTGGGACAGGAACAGACTAATTTGCATATAGCCAAGTTCTGAGCTGGGATGGTGCAGTGAGCTAAAAAACGGTGATGGATCAAGCCCTGATCTTTGGACTGGGTAAGAGTGGTCTGCTTAATTCAGGCACTCTGTTCATCACCACCCCCTTTTCTGAATCATTTTGTCCACCATAAGCGTGGAAGGGTATACTCAGATGTGAGTCCCTTGCTCATTGCACCATCAGGATTCAAGCAAGCCGGGCCGACGACGCCTGAAATGGCAGAAACCGGTCCCCGGAAGCTTGTTTCCTTCCCAGTACAAGAATTGGCTTGGTAGTTTGGTTTGCCCTGTTCCCATCATGCACTGGGACAGGAACAGACTAATTTGCATATAGCCAAGTTCTGAGCTGGGATGGTGCAGTGAGCTAAAAAACGGTGATGGATCAAGCCCTGATCTTTGGACTGGGTAAGAGTGGTCTGCTTAATTCAGGCACTCTGTTCATCACCACCCCCTTTTCTGAATCGTGGGATTCTGAGCAGCAGCCAGCACTCCAGGTTTACTAATCTTTGCATTCGTGCAATAGCCACACTCCATGCTGTTGTGATAGCCTAAAAGTCAATTTATTAAGACATGGTTGCTAGCAAACTAATACACTTTATGAACAGTAACATTAATTCCAAAATATGACTTTTGACAGCTCAAATCCCCTTGCAGAATTCACAACTCATCCGCTTTCACTTTCCCAGAAGACCGTATAATTTGCTTCAATCTTTTCCCTTTCACTCGCCGACCACCTTTCATCCATCCAATCTCTCCTTCACATGCCCTCCAAACATCCTCCCTTGAAGATCCTTTGGTGGTCGCATCCCACGCACTGCCATCATTCACTTGTGCACCCTTCCTCCCCCGAGGGGTGGATATGCCCATATGTGACTCACCAGACCCCAAAATACCACCAACCAGGGAACCCCATAGAGCCCCATAGAGCGGTTACCTGCACCACCAGAACCTGTTCACCTTTCACCTCTCATCAATAGGATTTACTGCACCAAAATGGCTCATTCCATAAAGCACTTACCACATCCTGCAACGCCATCATGTAATAAGCATTCCCCATTCGCAAAAGGTGCACTCCATCATCCATGAACAGCCTTGGTTCCTACTCTTTAAGCCCCACATATGCAATAATTTTAATGTTATGAGCCCAACAAGAAAACCTCATTGCCCTGTTCAGCTTCCTTGGGGCCTTATCCAGCCTAGTATGTTTCATATCCCCCCTTCAGACCCTGTGCTGTACAAACTCTGTACAAACAACACAGGTGCCTGAAAAATTCCATTTGATAGCCTCCTAGCCCCTCTGCATATGCTGGAGCAAAGCCAGGCCTGACAAATGGACCAAGTCATTTCGCCCCAGATGATTCAGGAGCATGTCCGGGCAATCCCTTTGCAGAACCAACTTTATCAGACAAGGTAATAAGAACCTCATCACATTTCCTCCTTTTCCCACCAAACAACCTTGTCGTTGCTGCTCCTCAAACCCAGGTTTCACCCATAAACGTGTTGATCTGTATACTAAGCTGCCTAGTGTACAAAGATATGTCCCACAATCCAGGTGACCATCTTGGTTCTCGGGCCGCTCACAACTTACCGCTCGATACCCCCTACATCATGTCTGAACCCTACTACTTCCAAATGTAGTGCTCGCAGCACCTAGGCCTCCACCTACCAATCTGATGAATTCTGCCCCATGACCAACCCAAGGACGCTGACACCATTGCTGCCCTAATCTGAAAGAATGGCTGCCAAAACTAGTCGGGTCCCTACCAATCCTGCGCAAAGCCATGCGCAAAACTGTAAGCAAGTAAAACGCTGTGACTCTGCTACCCTCTGCATGACAAAAAATGTCCAATAAACATCTCCCAGGCAAACAAAAGGCAAGTATGCCATTCCTGGACATGGCAGACCTCATTAGCCCCACCTTCACACAACCACACCCATCTTCACCTGCCCGTCTGATCTGTCTTTGATCGCCTCAGCCAGATCCCTAACCTCCCCTGATCCAAATTCACCTCCTCATAGAAAACTCCTCCCTGGCGAACCATCCCCAAAAGTTCAGAAACCCAAAACTCCTACCAAAAACATCCAGGTCATACAGAGTTGAAATAGCACAACTTCAAATGGATCGTAAAAACACAGAGGCAGAACCCAAAACAAATCCTGCAACAATTTGAATGTGATAGCTTCCCACTAGACCACCCACCTTCCACACCGCTCCCTGTCCCAACCCTTCAAAACCTTTTCCACATTCTCATCTTTGGCAGGGTCAAATCACAAATACAGCTTGCCATAGAGAGAAATCCTAGCCAACTTTCCTGCAATAGTCAAAGTGGACAAACCTTTACCAATGGAAAATTGAACAAAATCCAAAACTCCCTGCTCAGTTTCATTAAGCTCAAGATACACCAGCTTTGCAGAACGTCCTGAAAACCCCCCAAAATTCATTCCATGCCAGCCTGTAACTTCTTCGGGTAGATTCAGCCAACAACTTCTCAACCAGTCCAAAAACTCTCACTCCCCCCAGGGCCAGATGTCCAAAGGCAATTCTGTCTTGGACTTCTCCCCTCCAGGTGCCAGACTGCGAAAATGATGCTACTGAGAATGAGACAAGAAATCAGTTATATGATTGGAGGCCTCCGCCGCTTGCTTTGCCCTAAACACCACAATATGCGGCAAGGACACAAGCATGAAACTCCTCAACAGCCGCAACACCCTCAAGTCTTTTGCACATTGCCGTTTCATCAGATCCACCACAGTGATATTGTCCAGAAGAATGGTCCAGTTCTTCAACTCACTTCCCCAAACTGCAGGAGCTACCAAAAGTGGGAAAAACTCCAGAAACGCAATGCTACACCCTTGACACAACTGATGATGTGGTCACTTCTCAGCACACTATCTTCCATCCCAAAACAGACCAAAGGTACCAGCCACATCTGAAACTATCTGGACCTGCCACACCATATTCTCCTCCCAAAAATCCAAGGACACCCCATTAAACCGCTCCTGGAAAGTCTGCCAAACACACAGATCTGCTTGTACACCCAAGGGGATTCGCACCCAGTGGTGCGGCAGCACCACTCTCGACATGGCTATGCCAAGATGCCTGCAAAAAGTTCTCCCTGCTCTCACCACCTTGGACGCAAAGTTTAGGAAGCCCAGCAATTTCTGCACTGCCCTCAACTCAATCTTCCATTCCCTAATCACATGTAACAGGAAAACCTGGATCTCATCCACTTTCTTCCTTGGCAGACAAGCCACCCACCAGCGTAATTCCCAAGAACATCAGCACAACACTAGATCGCTCTATCTTCTCAGGAGCCAAAGGCACCCAGAAATCCGGAGTTAGAGCCTCAAAATGGTACAATAACCAGACACATTCCCCTGACATTTTTGTTTAACGACACACAAAAAATCTTCCAGGCAATGAGACACCCCATGATGGCTATTGCTTTTGCTGAAAACCCACTGCAAAAAGGTACTGAATATTCGAACAAAGCACAAGAAATGACACAACCCATCAGCAGAACTTTTCCACATAGAAGGCATTTCCAAACTGCATACCAAGCAAAGAGAAATCGACAGGATGAATGGGCAAAAAGCGAAATGTTGACTAGACGTCACCCTTTGCCATTTCAGCCCCATGCCCAAATGCCCACACCTCTGCACCAAGCGTATGGCATCATCCACAGAGGCATTTAGCACCCTGGTATCCTCCTCAGCAATGAAATCATAGACAGACCCGCCCTCGGGCCAAGAGTGGTGGTGAATAATTCCGAACTCCCCAGGCTCTTTCTTGGGCACCACTCCCAAAGGGGAAATGATCAAATCCACAAGGGGCACTAAAGAATGGACCTTTAATCCTACCCGCCTCCACTTCTTTGTCCAGTTTTGCTGCTACCACTTGAGGAAGTTCCATAGCTGAATTCAATTTGTCTGCCCACCTATCAATCAATCATAGCATTTGTATAGCGCACTACTCACCCGGTGGGTCTCAAGGCGCTTTGGGAGGAGGGTCCGCTACTGCTCGAACAGCCAGGTCTTGAGCTGCTTCCTGAAGGTGAGGTGGTCTTGGGTCAGGCGGAGGTGGATCGGGAGGGAGCTCCAGGTCTTGGCGGCCAGGTAGGAGAAGGACCTTCCTCCTGTTGTGGCTCTTCGTATGCGGGGGACGGCGGCGAGGGCGTGGCTGGTTGATCGGAGCTGGCGTGTGGGAGCGTAGAAGTTGAGGCGGCTGTTGAGGTATCTCGGGCCTTGGTTGTGTAGGGCTTTGTGTGCGTGGGTGAGGAGCCGGAAGGAGATTCTCTTGTTGACCGGGAGCCAGTGCAGGTCTCTCAGGTGTCCGGAGATGTGGCTGTGTTGGGGGATGTCGAGGATGAGTCTCGCTGAGGCGTTCTGGATTCGCTGGAGTCTCTTCTGGAGCTTGGTGGTGGTTCCGGCGTAGAGGGCGTTGCCGTAGTCCAGTCGGCTGGTGACGAGGGCCTGGGTGACCGTCTTCCTGGTCTCGGTGGGGATCCACCAGAAGATCTTACGTAGCATGCGCAGGATATTGAAGCAGGACGAGGAGACGGCGTTGACTTCTCTGGTCATGGAGAGGGAGGAGTCCAGGATGAAGCCCAGGTTGCGTGCGTGGTCTGTTGGTTTGGGTGCGGTGCCCAGGGCGGGGGGCCACCAGGAGTCGTCCCAGGTGGAGGGCGAGGAGCCCAGGATGAGGACTTCCGTCTTGTCTGAGTTCAGTTTCAGGCGGCTGGTCATCATCCACTCGGCTACGTCTTTCATCCCTTCGTGTAGGTTGGATCTGGCGGTGGCAGGGTCGTTGGTGAGGGAGAGGATCAGCTGGGTGTCATCGGCGTAGGAGATGATGTTGAGGTTGTGTTGGCGTGCAATGGCCGCAAGGGGGCTCATGTAGACATTGAAGAGGGTGGGGCTGAGCGAGGAGCCCTGAGGAACGCCGCAGATGACTTCGGTGGCCTCTGATCTGAACGGGGGTAGGCGGACTCTCTGTGTCCTTCCAGCGAGGAAGGAGATGATCCACTCCAGTGCCTTCTCCTGGATTCCGACGTTGCTGAGGCACTGCACTAGGGTGCGGTGGCAGACAGTGTCGAATGCCGCGGAGAGGTCTAGGAGGATGAGGGCCGCTGTTTCTCCGTTGTCGAGCAGGGCTCGGATGTCATCGGTGGCTGCGATGAGGGCGGTCTCGGTGCTGTGGTTGGCCCGGAAGCCAGACTGTGAGAGGTTAAGGGATCCATTCGTCTCGAGGAAGGCGGCCAGTTGCTTGTTGACGGTCTTCTCGATGACTTTGGCTGGAAACGGAAGGAGCGAGATGGGGCGGTAGTTTTTGAGTTCGGTGGGGTCTGCTGTTGGTTTCTTCAGTAGAGCACTGAGTTCGGCGTGCTTCCAGCTCTCCGGGAAGGTGGCGGTGTCGAAGGAGGTGTTGATGATGTCCCGCAGGTGGGGTGCGATGACAGCGTCGGCCTTGTTGAAGACGTGGTGAGGGCAGGGGTCGGTAGGAAATCCGGAGTGGATGGCGTTCATCGTGCGGATGGTGTCTTCGGTGCTGATCGGGGTCCAGGCGCGGAGGGTGGTGGGGGCGTTGGTGGGGTCGTGGGGAGCGTTGGTTGAGTGCAGAAGCTGTTGTGTATGCCAGCGATCTTGTTGTGGAAGTAGGAGGCGAGGGAGTTGCAGAGGTCTTGAGATGAGGTGATGTTGTTGTTTCCGGCATTGGGGTTGGAGAGCTCTTTCACGATGTTAAAGAGTTCCTTGCTGTTGTGTGCGTTGTTGTCCAGTCGTTCCTTGAATGCGGCTTTCTTGGTGGCGTGGATCAGTTGGTGGTGCTTTCGGGTGGCAAGCTTGAGGGTGGTCATGTTGTCCGGAGTTGGGTCTCTTCGCCAGGCTCTCTCAAGGGCTCGGCAGTTCTTCTTGGAGCTCTTGAGTTTGTCAGTGAACCATGGGGCTTTCTTGCTGCCGGGTCTGTTAGGCGGGGTCCTCAGTGGGGCGAGGTCGTCTGCGCAGTTGTTGATCCTATGCCTCCTATGGCCTTCCTACCCCCGCCCAAAATCCTTCAGTGACATCCAACTTCAAACACAAAGCCGCGTACCTGTCAGTGTAAATAGAGAGACATGGTACTAAGGCCTCCACTTTAACTGGTGTAGGGGCCCTTAGCTCCAGATTGCCCCCGGCCTCTAGAAACCTTCCACTGACCAGAGTAAAGCACTGTGTGATGGGGTAGCTTCCTCCACACCTGGAACATTGAGGCGTAAACTTATAGTGGTGCCACAAGCAGAACCCCTGTTAAAGTTACAGCATGCCCCAGTGATGGGTCAAGGTGGCTTCTGTACACATCCTGCCCACTATGGAGTGGGATGATGCTGATAGGACCGGTACGTCATGGGCAAACCATTGGTTATATGCGTTAACGCCATGGATTGGGTGTATGATATCCACTGTATCTTGTTCCAGAGATTCTGCTCAGTCACAGATCTGTGCACAGAGACTCAGGACCTCAGTGAATTAGGGTGTACCAAAAACTCACCTCAGTACCCAACATCCCCTACCAGACTAGCATCCGTGTCACATTAGCTCTTCGTCCTATAGCAAAGTCACCAATGATTAGACAACCCAGAACATGCGACTTAGGATACCTCGGGTAAGGTGGGAAACATACCAGTCCAGAACATGGAGACACAATCAAGTTTACATCCAGCTTCCCATGTGGCGGAGGAAACATTATGTTTTTAGAGAAAACTACATGTTGGGAGCCCGTAACGATGTAAGGAATTCCTGCCAGCATCTCACAACAATCTTCATCATTTAAAAGTAAATAACTACCGTTTGCTAGTAATGTGAATGTGGGTGTGATAGCAGGTGTCGGTGTACCTTTTAAGACACAGGCCAAATTAGGCGCATTCTGATAACACGAGCCCTGCAATTGGATATTCCTACACACTAACGAGTGATCAGGTGTTGTTGTGCAATCTTCACCATTCAAATAAACCTCTTTTCCCTCCCTCTGGTACCTATAGGTAAAGAGCAGTGCCCAAGCTTCATGGAGATAAGCGGTACCCAGAGGTTCATACCTGCCTATAACATAGTACTTCATGCAAGCCTTGAACTTGAACAGAGGGAAAGGTAACGTTATCAGCTCACGTACGACACACACAGCAGACTTTGTCTCAGCCACAGAAAACGGCAAAGGTTCTAACTTTTCAATATGTAACATAGAAAAAGTTGTATCTTTCGTAGACATAAATTGCTGTTTGTCAGTCAAATTAAAAGGGGCAAATAATGAGGACGTGTTCATGTAATGCCAAGGCACTTTCCCAGCCTATAACATTTGTAAAGTCCATGCAAACTGCATTATGGAACGCAATTGATTTTGCCCATGGTACAAAACAGAGACATCCGCTTGCACAATTTCAACAACAGACGAAACAATATTATCTAATGTGTGAATGAGGGAAGAGAGCGTGTTAATGCTGTTATCTACAACTGCTAGCACTTTTTATAAATTAGCTTGATCTATAGCTCTTTAGCAGGCAGCAGCCTCAATTTGGGACTGTTTCCAAACTTCGTTGTAAATAGCATACATCCACCTTTTGGATCTGCCAGAAGCAGGGCCCTTGACAAAGTCATTCAGATCAACATCGTCAGTCAATTTAGACAAATGAAGCTTAACTGACGCTAAAGTGGAGTGTTTGAGCCAATTCTGACACAGCTTGCCTACAGAATAGGTAGTTACAGAATAGTCACTCTCAAAATGGGGATCCACCCTAACCTGTGTGTAGCCAGGGGCTAAACCCAGAAAACGATGTTGGCAAGAATCTGCACTTCTGTGCCACAACAGCCAACCCTTAGGATCCAAACTGGATATTTTCAAAGTAGAATTCAGCAACAGGGTCTGTAATTCTCCGATAGTAATACTGGTATTATTATCCCAACCGGGGTATACTTCCAATTCTGGAAAAGAAGGAGCATTTCATTTTTTAGTTGTAGCCAATCCAAAGCAGGTGGTTTGTGAAATAGTCGAATTAAAAAACAACATATGGTTCGGGATGAGACATGCACGATGCAAAGCCTCCGTGCCTTGCACTTGCCAACTTTTAGAATCCCAATCAGATTTAAGATCAATTGTATCTTTCCACAGTCCATAGCCCCCAATAGCCAATCGGTCAAGAAAGGACTTGGAATGCAATAATTTTGTGTGGATAAGTATAACCTTGGAAGAGGACTTCTCGGTCATCTTAAAATAAAATTAATTAGGATTTAACTGATTGAAATCAGTAAAATAAGTGAATCTTTTTAGAGAATTTGAGCTGCCTTCCACAGGAGCAGGGCAATGTTCACATTGCTTATAATTAACCATATTCCTCCTAGTGTTTGCCTTATGTAGGTAGTGATTGCCATAGTGATGATAACTGAACAAATCACCATAATTAGCCAAATCCAAACATAAAGCCTCAGCATCGAAAGCAGCATAATATTTCAAATTTGAAAACAGAGCCTCTACGGCTTTAACATCCCAATCATCAGAGCGTATATTTTGTTTTATCACATCGCCCATAGAAACTCTCAGTATGTTCGGGACATTTATAACCTCTGTGGGACCATGTATTTAAAATTTAACAGCATCCCATACAATCCCATCTAAGACAGGCCAAGCCGTAACGTTTACGAACCTTAGGTCCCTCATCAATCTGTGTGATGAGGAATGGGGTGCCAATGTTCCATTAATATGTCGAATAGCAGTTCTCTCTTCAACGTAGTGTCCATTCACAAGACGGAAAAAATACACCACAAATCCAATTGGCATAAACAAAAAAATTGAAAAAAGCACCAACCAAATGTAAGTCCAAGGGGGAATCAAAAAATGTTTTTTAAACCATGTTGCAAAAACAGAAAGTTTTGAAGGGGACTTTGATGTGGTAGAGTTAGTGTCAAATGAAAATCTGGACTCAGTTGCCAAACAGGTTTGTAAATCGGGCATCAATAAGTCTGTGGGGTAAGTATACTTAGTATAATCTAGTTGAGCATAAGGTGGGGTATTCAATAAAGGCCATTAACATTCCAAGACAGTATCTTTAATCTAGTCATAGCCCTTATCCTAAATCCCACACCATCCTAATTTGATACCTGAGGCGACACAATACCGCCCATACGATGAGGAGATTGGCATTTCGATATGCAAGCACCAGAAGCTAACCATAGTTGCTAAAGTTCGGCAAATGAGGAATTTTACATATATTTTTTCCCCCACCCTAAACCCGTGCAGCCCCCCCTCCCACCCATGGAGAACCCTCGGTGTATCTAACCGGATCAAGTCCAGTTAATGGCACCCCTAGCTCAGGCTCCCGCTACCCCTACCCAAAAGTAAGAAGTTTTCCCTATCACTCCCTCCCAAATGTGAATGAACCTAAGAAAGAGGGAGAAAACAATGTATTAAATAAATAATGTAAGTAAAAAAAATTTGAGCTGTGTATTCTATGGATACATTGTATATTTTCTTACCTATATTGGAATTTTTATGTTTTAAAGGAAAATTTCTATTTTCCCTTTTTTTTCTTTTTTTTTTCTCTCAGATCATCAATCCCTTCGTATTACTTACTTATATTCTAAGATTAGGGATAAGAAGTAACTACTTAGGGGAATGATAACAATGTACAATGTATTTAGCCCAGATTTATACAAAAAGCCAAAGCCTGTTTGCCCTTAGATCTACTACCCAGATCTAAAAGGAGCTCATCTGCTGCTTGGACTGATCTAATATTCATCATCTTATTGTTATACATGACTTTTAGAGAAGCTGGAAACATCAATTGAGCAGTTGCCCCCAGCTTCCTGAATGCTTCCAATCGTTTCCTGAACTCCCACTGCTTCTCTAATGTAACTCTGGATAAGTCCGACCTAATAAGAAAAGTGAAACCCTTGCCAGGTAGGGACTTTTGCTTCAGAGCTAGGTTTAAGATCTGTTCTTTAAGGGCATATGTGTGAAAATTAACAAGGATCTTGCGTGGTTTGGTCCTCTGAGGGTTATGTCTAAATGGGTCGCTATGGACTCTCTGGATATCGGTTGCCAGCTCGTCCAAAGACTTATCCAAACATAATGTTTCCTTCAACAGATTCACGACATATTTCTTGATATCAGCACCTTCCGATTCTTCCGGAATATTAAGGATGCGGATGTTCCCCCTTCTGGCGTTGTTTTCCAACACTTCCATCCTATCTAACAGGGCCGAGTCCTCCTTCTTAAGGCTATTAATGTCCTCCTCTGCTTTATCTAAGTGAAGAGACATAGCAGCCAATGATTCTTCCAGAACCCCCGTCCTAGATGACAACCCATCGGTCTTACTATCAAGGGATTCGCAGTAACTCCTAATTTCCAACTGGATAGCAGTGGATTCCTCAAAACCCCTCTTGATATCTTGAGATAGGGTTGTAAACATTGCCAGTAGGGAGGCTGCTGAGATGCTAGCCCTTGGCTCACTCAACAAATTGGAAGATACATCCACGGATGTTGCTGACACTGCGGCTGGGGCCAAGGCAAAGGGTAAAGCAGGCACGATAATCCGTTGCAGTGAGTGGGGTACTTGATCTAATTTTTCAACTTCCGACCCCCTGCCCTGGATAACTGGATCCCACAGTGTCAGAAGCCTTGGGGAGACTCCTGCCATCCTGCGCTGAATCCTGTGCTAAGTCATGAGTGGTGCAAGCATTACCGTCACCCTCTTGCAGCCTAACACTCCTAATGGCCTGTTTAGAAGTAGAAAGGTCAACAATACGTGTAGCTACAGGATTAGTAGCTAAATTAGATGCAATTAAGTTCTTTGAAATAGAGGCATCAGCCGCCTGCCCAACTGGCAAAGCACCATCTAAGAGCCCATCGACGCCTTCCTCATAGTTCTCAAAGTCTGTAGATGGTAAAGGTAAAGGTGAACCAGTGTCCAATGAAGTTAAGCCAATAGCTGATAGAGACAGCACGCCCTCAAGGGTACCAACTTCTAAGACTGGAGGAACTGATGTAGCTGCCGGGGCGGAAGCCTGGTGCGTTAAAGTGCTTTGGGTCTGTATATGGGAATTAGCATTTGGGGGGACTAATGGTTCCTGCTCTAGCTCCATCTCCGAAGATATAGTTGTGGGCCCCCCTTTAAAGGTAGTCTGACTCTCAGCTAGGTGAAGCACCTGTGGTATCGCTTTAAAATAAGCTCATAGGGATGGTGTAACTTTTGACCCTACATCAGCCGCAGCGGTAGGATTGCGTTTAGTGTTAGGTTTCCCTCTAGCACTTTTAGATTTCACCTCAGTCGATAGGTAAGAAGAAGCTCTCTCACCTGAGAGTGGTGATAAATGGGAGCCACTTGCTGATTTTGCAGTCGGGCAGGGATCTCTCAGCCGTGCCTTAGCCAGCACCTTGCCCTTGCCCCTTTTACGACTGCCTCTCTCCTTACCTTTGGGATGCTGGAACTGCTGGGCATACAAACCTTCCCCTTCCGAGGCTGCTGAATCCTCAGAGTTTAAGCAGGACGCATTTCCTTGTTTCACCTTTTTCTCTTCTCCGGTGCTACAGAGCGCCACCACGTCCACGTTAGAGTCTTCACCCCCCTCCACAATGCCTGGAAGATTAGACTCGCAAGACCGAGCCTTCGTGGCAGCAATTGAAGTTTTATGCAGCAAGCTGCGAGCTTTTCTCCCACGCCGCAGCTCCAGGGCGGCCGTCTACCACCGCCAATGTATTAACCGGACAGCAGCTACTGTAATCAAAACTTCAGAACACGAAGGGGCACACACAGCTTTAGCAGCGGTAACTGAGGGATCTACAACAGCCCTCTCTTCCCCAGAACCGGAGCAGAAAACTCCGAGCACAAAGCCGTCATAGACAGCATAGACAGACTCCCACCTGGGTAGGTGAATCAACGCGGGTCGGAGTTTTTTCTTTTTTTTTTCAGTGACAAAATTGCCCAAAAAGATAAAACACAAGGGCAGTTTAAGCTAACAGTTCATCATACGATTAGCTGTACGATAGTACCAGGGAAACTCCACTCCATAGCGTTATTAAAGGCTCAGGTGAGGTAAACAGGAGCCTAACTCACGGAGCACCACGGCAGCTCAGCCGTCTGCCGCCATGTTCTCCAAACCTCGGGTCATTTTATATTATTTTTTAAACATTTAAAAAAAATATATATATTTTTAACAACAATATTTTTTACAACAATATATATATTTCCTTGTTATTTATGTACTTACCATGATGTTCTTGACATCGATATTTCAGTTCCGATATTTTGGGACCCTGATATTGTGGTCGTCGATATTCTGTCAGTGATTCAACAAACGGGAGAGACCATATTCAAACTGTGCAAGCCATGAAAATGATGTGATGCTTCCAGGAGATATAACTATGGTAAATTATAAGAGACTTTATTGGTCAGAAACTTCTAAAACCTTGATCATAAAAACAGTGCAATCAATGGTTGAACACTGCTTCGAAGGTGACTCCCAACGCAATTGTACCCTTTTTACAAAAAAAAGAATGATAAGTCATAATCAAAAAGAAAGCAACTAGCAGCAACAAGATAAAAACTCACAGGCACTTGTAAAAATGTATTTTGAAGGCCGCCTATAAAAAAGAGAGTGTAATAGAATATTGAGAATGGACAGATATTCAAGAATATCGTGGTAACCTAAAGAAGATCAATATAGATGTGAGAAAATTATTTTCAGAAGAGAAAACACTAGCAAAACAGGTCCTGTGGGCAAAGGCGCTATGTAATAGCAAAAAGAATAACACAAGTGAATTTTGAACTTGAATAGAGTTAGTAGGACAACAACATCCTTTACAGTAACTAAATCTGGTTGGGTTACGTTTTTACAACTTCATTTGAATTACAAACCAGAAGTGGAGTTTAATCAAGCATTCCAAACATCAACTATACCGGAGTCTTAGAAAGGCTCAACAACATTACCTATCTATAAAAGCGGAGAGTGGGCACAACCAACAAACTATCGATTAATCATGTTGCAAGATGCAGAAGCTAAAATCTTTGCCGGTATGCGCTTGTCAGAACATTCAGAATGGGCAACAAAAATGCAGGTAATTCCGCCAAATCAATCGAATTTTATGCAAGGAAAAGGTACGGCAACCAATATTTTACCACTTGCATAATTGAAAAATATAAACTGAGGAAACAACCCTATACTTATGTTTCGTGGATTTTAAGTCTGCTTTTGACTGTAAATCAGCAAATTCTTTTGGAAAAATTTGAAAAACAAGGTATTGATCCTGGCTTGTTAAAAGCAATTCAATTAATATGTACTGAGACCAGGACTAGGGTTCGACTAAGTAAATGCATGCAACTATCAAGAAAAATTGAATCATCCAGGGTTTTAAATGAGGTTGCGTTCTTGCATCCCATCTGTTTAATTTATGATCTTATTGGGGATAATTTGTCCTTTTTATATAAACATATGAAGTGCCGATTTGTAATATGGAGGAATTACATTTTCCCGCATTATTTATTCTCTTGGTCCATGAAACTGAAACATTGTTTTATTATGGTTGTGTAATTGATGATTTACATTGTATGATTTTAATTAAGCAAGCAATAAAGATTTGAATTTGAAATTGATTTGCAGAGCCTAGGTGACTTTCAGAGCCAGTAACCACCAGTCTCAGTCAAAAAATAGGGGTGATCAGGGCAAAAAGAATGGTTTTCCTACAACTGCCCTCTCCCTTTAACGCAGTGCAGCAAGGTGTCTTGCTGTGTTACATTAAAAATGATAAAGATGGACCTCAGTATTCTCGTCCCAATAAATATTAGCAGGATCGAGCTAATGATATTTATCACAAAACTCATCATTTCGAGATGTGAACAAAACAGCAGTGGCAACATCTGGACTTTGGGGGGGATTTGTGATATAGGGGGTTCAGGACTTAGGAGACTGTAGTTGCCATGGTGGGATGTGAAGACAGAAATAGTGTCGTCCGAAGTGCTGCAATGTGTATTTTTTGCTTTTGAGGCTTTGGAAAATACCTTTGAATGGCAGAATATTCCTATCATTGGCTTGAATCGTAAGAGGCCCATTGCAATAAGTGTTAATGGGGAGCTTGCTGAGGTTACCAAGTGCTGTTTTTAAGCATTTGTTTTCTGTATAGCAGAGTGACATTGGGCACCATTGGAGAGAGAACCTGTTCGTATTGTGTTCTTTAATTTTTTTTTGTCATCATCTCTTCTTTTGCCATTTGCCATTTTAGAGATGTCCAGCAGAGTGAGTGCCCAGGTGGACAAAGGCAACTTGTCTTGGTCAAAAAGCATGCACAGCTTAGCGAAAGAGGTAAGTTAGTAGCAGCGATGGGTTAACGTGGGACATAGGTGTTTTTTTTATTTGTGTATACATGCTTTTCTTCCTTTTTAAAATTATTTTTAACTGTCTCTCACCTGAAGAGGTTAAAAGAGTTACCCGCTTATGAGATTCGAGATTACCCAGTCTTTCTTTTAGCTTTGTGCACTTTAATTCAGGTTAAGGGGTGGGAGACTTATTTTTTCCAAGTTTCCCTTTTGTCAATTGAGCATGGTAAAATTTCTGTATGGGAAACAATCTGGTGAAAGTAAATTTTGGTTGTGGAAGTTAAAAGGAAATAATTCAAGAATTTTCAAATTCAGTGGAGTGTTATTTTAAGCTATTTTCTAGTTCAGAACTCTCTACACTGTGGGTCCAGTTGACAAAGAAAGTTGGAAAATTAATGGCCAAGATCTCCACTCCGTATGAATGCAGATGCCTTACTTTCTGCATCTCAAAAACATTTGCAGGATTAAGTCTGGAATGATGCACCAGGAACAGGTTTCGAGGTGTAAATCTGGGACGGTCATGAGATATCCCAAGCAGAAATCTCATCTCGATGTGAGTAGTTCTCTATAGCGGAAAACTCTACAAAGGGGGAATGGTATCTGCTCTGCCAATGCTAATTTTTCCAAGGGGAAGATGATTTTTCCTGATGAAACCACTTCCCCACCCCTCAATAAATTGGGGGAAAGGAGGGTGGGGCTAATTGATTCAATTTTCCACCATGGAGACAGATTTATACCAGCCGTTCAATGAAGTAAAAATTCTACAGTTTCCGGGTGGATAGGGGAAGGGGAGGAGGCTGTAAATGCCAATAAACATCATGTTAGTGGATGTTCAGAAACCTATAAGGCTAACCATGTCTTGCATTGCTAATTTACACACCCTTGGCTTGGGATGAATGGGTGTAGGGAAATCCACACACATGTCGGAGTTCTCCACACATTACATGGGTTTACAACTAGCAGGAATCCCTTTGTAAACTGTGGGCAGTCATAAAAAAGATAAATTATATCATAAACCTCTGTACATAACTGGATTTACCTTGAGAAATAGGGTCCAAAAGTGTATTTTTGTGGTTAACAACTTTTGTTTCAAATATTTTTTTTTTCATTTAAGATATATCATGTGGAGACTACCACGTGGCACATAATGTTCTTGCTGTTGGTCGCCTCCCACTACAACAATCTAACTATTTGTCAAGATATATGGATACTTGTGAAGAGTAGTGGGGTGTTTTATTCCAAATCTGCCTGTCCTTTTATCAGTCCAAGTAAGGCAACGAGTATGGTTGCCAGTAAACGTCACTACTGCCTGGCAAAAGACTTTGCATCTGTGGAGAACACACTAAATTACGCTTCTTGATAAGAAAACTACATTTCCCAGGAAACATTAAACTCTCACATTGTTTGGGAATCTCAAGTACTATCTTGGACTACTGGTTATAACTTCCAACGAGTTCCACATCATCCTTGGCAGGCAACTGTGTTACAGTGTTGCTGTAGGCATCACCTTTAGATTGGATTTTGGATTGGTGAGCTATTAATTACAGTATAAATTATTGATTAACAGGTTTGCATATTAAAAAATCAAGTTATGGTGGGGAAATATTAACTTTGAACTCTTTTGAAGACTTGATTATTATTTCAGATTATTTTAGATTCTCTTACATGAAATCTGTTTTTTTGTGAAGAAATGTGAAAATGTATTGCAAAAAGTTCATATGTCCTACTATAACGCAACTGGTGCTCATGTAAAGCAGTCCTATACCTTCGGGTCGAGTTTGGGCTATATAAAACTCCCCAAAAAATATATATATATATTGATATGCATAATGTTGTATAAGATACAACAGGAGGTTATTGAATAGTACATGTATATCATTCTATATCTTGCTGGTATAAGAATTACAGACTATTGATGATTGGTAATTGTCTTACTGATTGGCAGACCAGGTAGAAATTAACTACAGAGAGTGTGCATTATCAGGAGAGAAGGAGAGTAGTCATTCAAGCTGTGTTGAATCCTGTTATGCTTGAGTTTAAAAAATACCAGCTACTTGAGTTACACCGAGATTCTCTTAAGGTATATCAGGACAGATTACCATAAATATTAATTTGCCTTTTGATACCTTGAACTGCAGGCATCAGTGCCCAGCACAGTGATGAGTCAGAGGGTGATAGCCAGTGTCTCTTTTTTCTCTCCTGTCCTACTCCAGTTTTCCTGTTTTACTATTGGTGCACATATTTCGACTGCATAGAGTTGGTGGCGAATAGGAGTGTGGAAGAATGCATTACTTGTGCTGGATTCTGAGTTCAAGATTGGTGCTGTCAGTCATTATCAATTGCTCTGCACTTTCCCATGTAAAATCACAACTGCTTCTGCATTGAGTACTTTGGATTTCTTTAGTGATACTTTAGTGAATGAAAATCATATACCGATTATAGGAGCTATGACGAAATGTGTATTTTTTTTTAGTGCTTTTGCATTTTTGTACCCATTATAGTGGTATGGTTATGTTCGGGAATACTGTTCTGCCGGATTTCTTGGTGGAGACACACTAGTCATGTGTTTACCGGGAGTGTATTTGCACCCAATAAAAAAACTTCTGAATAGAGGCAGTGACTGAGGGCCAAGGCACAGCCCGACGCAACCTCTTACAATCCTGCAATCTCTTGAACTGAAATATGCACTGTGTGTTGATTAATATCTAATGGGTATTATTATATTTGTATTTTTTGTTTGTAGGAGGGTTTAATAGTTTCTATGAACCATAAAAGAACTATTTGTGAAATACATAAAACTCCCATTCCCTATATAAGAATGTGAACTAGGCTTGGCCTCAACTTATTTTTTTTTACAAATGTGAAGATCCAGACAAAATGTTTTTGGAATACCTCAAGGCAGGTGGATTTCTCATTTAATTTACTTATTTTTGCTATTTAGTGAGACAGAATCTAGCCACAAGAGCAGCAGTGCACTTTAAATGTAACATCACATAGGTATATTAGAACAACTTAGCATTAGAAGTGTATAGCTTCAGAATTATAACAGACGTTCAGGCTGTCAATGATGAACTCAGTGGACATCAGAAGTTGGGACTCGAGTCGAGATGGTGAGAATTCCAGCTGCAGCCTCAGAAGTAGCCCATACAGTTGGCGGATGAGGGAAGAGTTTGGAAGAGAGTGTTAGTCTGGTAGTTGCAACTTGTACAGATGAGTCTTAAGGCTTTTTTCTTTCAACAGTACTGAATAAATATCTACAAAGTGGAGACTTGCAAGCAGGTCTTCCACGTGTTAGTGCACAGCTTCATTATAAGATCCTTTTACTGCCAGTGTCTGACGACACATCAGTAGGGTAGTGTCTTTACAAACATCTACTACAAACAAATGATTGACGGAATGCTGATAATGCAAACATTCTCCCCTAGTCAAAAGATCTGGGTTAAATTCATTGTTCTTTTGCCCACTACGCCACCCCAGTTTGGACCCAGCCATATGCAAATCAGTCTTGACCCTGTGCCCCATTGGAACAGTCCAGAACGAACTGCCAAGCCAGGTCCTCCCTGGACTGGAAACAAGCATCCTGGGATCGGTTTTAGGGTATGCCACCCTTCTTCAGCCAGGCTTGCTTGAATCCAGTGGCACATTGAGCAAGCGACCAACGTCTGGGCATACCCATCCCACTTAGGGCAAAAAGTTTTACAGCAAACAAATGATGGACGGAATGCTCACAATGCAAACATTCTCCCCCAGTCAAAAGATCTGGGTTAAGCCTATCGTTCTTTTGCCCACTACGCCACCCCAGTTTGAACCCAGACATATGCAAATCAGTCTTGACCCTGTGCCCCATGGGAACAGTCCAGACCGAACTGCCAGACCAGGCCAGGACCAGTCCCAAGATGCTTGTTTCCGGTCCAGGGAGGACCTGGCCTGGCAGTTCGGTCTGGACTGTTCCCATTAATCTTAAAGGAAACAAGTATTGAGAAAGTGAAGAGGCTTAAATGTGCCAGTGCATGCAGCTGCAGGCCGTCTTAATTGATATTTGTTTGCACTTGCATATTAAAGCCAGACCTGTCCCAAAGTTGTTCTGCTAGCAAGGACGCACTCCCAGCAGTTCAATTTCACAAGAAATATTTATTCAGAGGGACCGGCAGATTTGCATTCCTGATGAATTACACCTACGTGTTTCAGAGCCCCCAGCTCCTTCTTCCTGGGTGAGAAACAACTGTGCAGGCAAACTACAAACTCTTTTAAAGTCACATGCTCAATTCAGCCCTCTAGTGGGTTACAGGTGAGTACCTTTTTCCAATGCATGATTGTGTTTGTAGTTTTGCAGTCATACAAATTAAGCCCTTCAGTGGGTTGTCTGCGCAGCTGCTTATTTTTCATATTTTTCAAAGCCCTCCTATTAGTGGTTTCAGTTCTTGTTTTTGAGTAAGATGGGAGCGCACAACCTATGAGCTGAAATAATTCTACAGAATTTGCCTACGTGTCAACTTGCAAAGAACAGACACGCCTGTAGAAAAGGCTATAAGTTAAGTCACATTTGAAAAAAATGACTAACTAATGACGAGAATGAGCCTGAATGATTATCTGACTGACTAAATCCAGTAAACCAAAAATATGTTTTGAGCATTGAATATGAAAATTTGTGTAATGGTGGGAGGGGCCACAAAGCTAGGAAATTAAATCTAAAGATTAGCCCAGAAAAAGAACTCGGAATAATGGGTGATATTTTACTGTGGGCTCCTAAAGGTTTGATATCATTACACAGGCGGCCACACAATCTTGTGAGATATCATTTGAGAGTATGGTGGCCACCTTCGTTTAGAAAAATGTATGGCACTGCATGTGTCATTTATCAGAGGTAGAGAGACACTGTTACCCTCCATGGTGCTGTCTCCTGAACAACTGCACTGTCCACCATAGCTCCTTGGAGGGATATGAGTTGAACAATGATAACATTTTAATTAACTATACAAACACCATGCAAAATGTATATACTTCTTCATAATGAACTTAATTAAACAGTAAGTCCTTAATACAAAAACAAAACATCTAACATTCCAGTGTTAGACGCCTTCCATAAATCATAAAATATTTTGAGTTATTCTCATTTAAATCATATTCTTGCGACTAGAATGGCTGGGATTAACAAATAAATTGCATCTTTTGTATTAATTAAATCTTGATTTTCCAATGACAATGCTAGGAAAAATGCAATTTATTATCATTGTATGAGGCATCTATAATGTGCCCATTCAAAGCATTTCCTCTAATTGATCACAAGCATGTTCAATAGGTTTAAACAAGTACCATAAATTTGGAGGCAATAAACTAGTTGACCAAATTCATATCTTGCAGTTTTCCACAAACTGAGAAACAAGCACCCTTGCCTCCTTCAACACCTTTATGTCCAATTTAGCACAGGCACACAATGAAAAAGCTTCACGCTAAATATTAACATCTGACTAAAAAACGCAGATTTGTACTCACCAGAAACACATTTGCCACTCAGGAAGTTCTTAGCAGTGGGGGCAGAACATAGAAGTCAAAATTATCTTTCCCTTTCTTTTAAGTAGAACGCAAAGCTTCCATGAATGAAAGCTCTACTTCATCAATCCAATCTGATTGCCTACTGAAAAGATCCAATCTTTCAGCCTTAGGATGGTCTTTTCCCAAACCTTTTGCCTTCTCCCCTCCTATTTTGCAGAATTTATTTTTGTTGACCGTAGTATTCTGTGCACTTGCTAATAAGTGCTAAATTGCTTGTGCACACTCTCGAAAACATGGTAGCACTGAGTTACACATAATTGGCATATTTAATCAACATAGAACTCCTTAGTAAAGTGGAATACCACATACTCAGGGTTCGTAAATAAAATGCTCTGAGTAGGCTTGCAACACCTATTGTTTTAAAAAGGAAAATTTAGGCCTGGCCAAAGGTTCATTTTGCCATGCCAAAATGGAAGTTTAAAACTTCATACACAGGCTGCAATTGCAGGCTTTAAACAGGTTTGCAAGGCTACTTAAGTGGGTGGCACAACAAGTGATACATGTCCACTAGTAGCATTTAATTTACAGGCCCTGCTTACATGTAGTACCACTGTAATAGCGACTTATAAGTAAATTAATCATGCCAATTGAGGACAAGCCAATGTTACCATGTTTTAAGGAGTGAGCACATTCACTTTAGCGCTGGTTAGCAGTGGTTAAGTGTGCAGAGGCTAATGACAACAAAAACACGATCAGAAAAATATAAGAGTAAGGCAAAATTGAGGGAAAACTCGCTAAGACTGACAGGTCTAACATTTACCAAATGTAATGGTGAAGTCAGGTTTTTGATAAATATGTAGGAACATTAACTTTGAGAAAGTTATCTTTACCCCACCTGAAACTCCTAAAGACTCACTTACATGATCCTTCCAAATGTCACCCAGCTGGTAAATAACTGTGAATGAGATGTAAAAATTGCTCCCACAGCAGATACAAAAGCCTGTGTATTGGGAGGTGGTTTTGATCTGTTAAGATGAGTTTTAGGGCTCTGCTAAGGAACATAATTTACTTCAAAGGAGTCTCGCCTATCACAGGCTGATGTCAGATGACACCAGGGCTGGCCCCTTCCTTTATTCTCCCACTCAGCTAGGCACCAATCCCTGTGGGAGGGGGGTTGCCTCTTGGGCCAGGCGTACCTGGGGGTAATTCCTTACAGGACGACCGAGCCTACACAAATGTTTTGGGATTTATTTTATTTTCAAAGAGCATATCTTTAAATTGGCATAGTTCTGGCCCAGTGGGGATGATGCTCTCCATCCTGAGTTCGTTTTACTCTAGTTGGCAATCTCTTTCCAACAGGAGCATTTTCATCAGGCCTCTTGGCCACTTGGGAGGGCACTTCGTGAGGAGCTGGGTCTTCTGTTACCCTTCTCATCTGCTTGGCTCTTATTGCTCCTCTTCTGCTAGTAGGTGCATTTTGCACAGACCCTCCACTAGCTACCACAAGAACACCTCCCTGATTGCACTTCAGGGCCTCGTGGTGTACTCATGTACTCATGGAGGCGACAGAGGCCTGTAATCTCATTATGAGTAGATCAGAAAATTATGAAGTCCCATAAGATAAGTATTTAGTGTGTTGGGAACTGCAAAATCAAAGTTTGTGAACATCTTTACCCCAGTTTCGCACATTGCTTGTTTGTGTAGGCCTCAGTGGAGCAAAACTGCACTTTAAGGCAGACTTTGCCTATATGTGTAATGGAGATTTTCCAGTAAGCCTATTGACCTATCTATTAATGGTCACTAATATTCTAAGGCCCACTCTTTGCTGAGTCCCTTAGGCAGCAATCCAATCATTGCGAAATTACTGTGAGTGGAACTCATGTAGTGAGACTTAAACTCGGAAAAGTTAAAAAAATCAGGCAGTCAAAAATGAAAAATCCTGGTAGACTAAATGGGCTGAACCAATTTGCTACACTATTTCTTCATAAGCATTCTCATTTAAAGCTAAAGACACTGAGCCCTTGCTCCATGTACAGTGTCCATCCTGTGGAAATATTTGTGTGTCAATGTCAGGAACTGGAGCAAAACCCTGCTCTTCATGATGCTGCAATGCTGAAGTGATATAACCATGTATGTGTCTTTTAGAGACAGTAGGGAGTATTTGGATTGATATGTATGCAATGCATGCGTTTGCTAATGTCAGGCACACAGATAATTACAATACACCTTAATTGTTGTCCTATTTTTGTCCCCAGATAAATTAACTAATCAAATGTGGGATGTTTGTGATATCATTGAAAATGATTTGTAAAAGCATTGGTCTGCCATTTAACAGACATTGATCCATCAATAGTTATTCCTATGGTCTTTTGAAAGAGCTAATATCTCAATCTTCTGGATATCAGTAGATAAAAGGCAAAAAAACTTGGGGGTGTGGTTTAGTGAGGATCTTCGGTTTACTGACCATGTAAAAAAACTGACTGGGGTCTGCTTTGGCACCCTCAAAGCACTTAGAAATATCTTCCCTCTGCTCCCGAGAGTGGCCAAAGAGACGGTTGCCCGTGCTCTGATTCTTTCTCGTCTACCCAATGCCAATGCTCTGTTCATAGGCATGCCTGGCTATTTGCTACAAAAACTAAAAATAATGCAGAATGCCGCGGCTAGACTCCTTTTTAACACCGCGAGAAAATCCAGTGCCCGGCAATATCTACGGGATCTGCATTGGCTGCCGGTGGCTCAGCGAGTACAGTTCAAAGTCATTACCCTGGCTCACCGGGCCCTCCATGTCCATGGTCCCATTTATCTTAGTAAGTGTTTTACTTTCTATGTGCCGAATCGACCTCTGCGGTCTGCTTCTTTCCGCCGGATGACTACCCCGCGCTTCCGCAGAGCTCGTATGGGAGGCCAGTCGGTTTCTGTTACAGCAGCAGCGGCCTGGAATTCGCTCCCCGTGGACCTTAGGCTTATTCAAGATTTTAAACTCTTTAAAAAACCATCAAAAACACATCTGTTTTGTCAGACCGTGTAATTGACTCCTACCCCTACCCCAGCTCACTCCCACGCCAGGACACTCTAGAGTATTAGTGCGCGATACAAATTCTCTATACCATAACATATGACCTTTATTTTCTTCATTTTGTCAGACATTAAATAAAGCATAAACTTAATCCCTGGGGCTACAATTATCCCTTAGAATTCAGAGAAAGATATCTAGTTTAGAGATGTAATTAAAATAGAGTTTGTTTTGTAAATGTCCATCCGCAAAACTTCACAGAGTAAAATATACAGTCTTTGAATTCCTGATGAACAACACTAGCACAACAGAGTGAAAGACGCTCCCATGACCACTAGCATTCTACCTCAGTACTCAAACAACAGGCATTTTGAAAGATTTTTTCTTAAGAACATTCCATGTAATGGGCAAGATCTGATAGCCTGTGGCTGGTTTCAAGCAATTGTGCACGGCCAGATATAGACATTAATATTTCAATTTTAATGATCCACAGCTGAAAATCAGCAAAGTTGCCCCATTAGGTCAATAGATGTGGCTTATTTTCCCTTAAAATCTCTGACATTGCCTGCACCAATCAATTTGTGTTCTTTAGTACAACTAAAATATGAGACTCATCCAGCAGAGCGTTGGTCAAAAGGAATGTATTTTTTCACATGCATGTTATGAAGGTGAGCTGAGATCATGGAAGATTAGATTATCCAATCCAGTCTGATATAAGCCCCTTTGGAGGCAAGACGCACTGGTGGAAGCATGAAAGTGCTCACTACTCTCTGGCTTGTTGAAAGACGAGAATGCATTCACCTGCTTCAAATGTAGCAAATTCAATAACTTTATCAGGATGCACAATATCAAAGAGCTGCTGGAATCTATTGCTGCCCCCTAACTAGTTTACTATGGCATGGCCAAGACTTAATGAGAAGACTGTGCACGTTGCCACATACGTCCTTCCTGATGACCACAGTATTGTTTTCATTGAAACTGACAAGCCATTTGGTATGTGATGTTAACTCAATATGTGAGATAAAAATTCTGGGGCGCATATTTACAAAAGAAGTGAAGGAGCGTGGCATTAGCCTTGTTGGCTTAACGCCACACTCTGACACTTCTGAAACACAAGGCTGCACCATATTTACAAGAATACGGTGCAGCTCTGCTAAGTTTAGCAACGGTGCCTGCATTGAGGGGAAGGATGGTTATGCGCAGGAAGGTGTACTTTCCTGCACATGAACAATTTGAAATGCTGTTTTGTAACTTCTTAATGTTGCAACTCATGTTTTGTTTTCATGATTGTTTATGTGCAGTGAAAAATAGAATGTCTTGTCAGTATTACTACTTCATACAGAGAAAAACTGCTGAAATGCTTGAAGCAATTTTAGCCACGGAAAATTACATTAGACTGCATTCCAGTGCATTATGTTTTTTGCCCACTGTGCCACTCCAGAAAGTAGGGAACTATATGAAAAAGTAGCCTTCGTCATGCTCTAATAGGATTATTCCAGCTCACATATTTTGCATATTTGTAAACTGTACTATCACCTGCAAGGGTATCCTTGTGCTGAACAGGTGTGGGTACCTAACTCAACTTAATTGAAAAGCCAGGTTTTTAGCTTCTTATGGCATTCAAGAAGAGGGGGAAGCCCTGATGTGGAATGGGGGCCTGTTTCGTGCTTTGGGAGTGATGTAAAAGAACTCCCATCCTCCTGATCTGGTTCTGTGTATGTGTGGCATATGTGTGGAGAGGAGATGTCTGGTAGTTGGTGAAAGGAGACACAAATGTTCAGGTAGGTGGGGCCTAAGGTTTGTAGGGCTGTGACTGTGTTTGTGAGGAGTTGCAATTGAGAGTGCTTGTGTATTGAAAGTCAGTGGAGCTGTCCGAGGAGTCGTATGGTCTAAGTTCTGTGTGGGAGGTTGAGGATGATTCTATATGTTGACTTTCTGGATGGTTTGTAGACTGCTGGTGAGTTGCTTGGTGACCCTGATGTTAAGGGCATTCCCATAGTCCAACGTGTGGGTAACTAAGGCGTAATGGTTTTTCTAGTGTTGCTTTGGAGCCTTTTTAAGATCTTTATCAGCATCTTCAAGGTGTTGAAGCAGGATTCAGTGATGGGGTTGCGTTGTGTGATCATGCCCAGTTTGCCGTCATTGCAGATTCTGAGGTTCCTGGTATTTTCAGTGAGAGACCAAGTTCGGCCAGCCGTCAGTTGGAATCACATGGCAAGGTGTTCTTGATAAAAATCACTGGCTATATCTTGCTGGCTTTGAGCTTGAGACAGTTGAATTTCATGTAGTAAGCAACTTAAGTCATGCAGGTGGTGAACTTGTTTCTTGTGTTGGGGAGATTATGAGTTGCATGGGAGAGGATGTCGATACTGTGTGTGCAGATGACGTTGGCCAGAGCAATCATGTATGCATTGAAGAGTGTGGCACTGAATGATGAATGTAGAGGAGCTCTGCAGATCAATTTTCAGGTTTTCAAGGAGGAAGGTACCACGCTAACAGCTTGTGTTCTATCCATTATGGGAATCTTGTGCAGTCGCCTGATGAGGAGTGCATGTGAGATTGTGTCAAAAGCTGGAAAAACATCCAGGAAAATGAGGACTGCTGTGGCTACTTTGTCAAGGATCATACAGATGTTGTCTCTGGCTTTGATGAATGCTGTTTGTGAGCTCTGGCTGGCCCTGATTCTGGGCTGCGTGACCTTGACGGCCGGTGTTTGTTCCGGTGGTTGGTGGGGTGTTGGTTGAATCTTTCTCTAAGATCTTGGCTGCATATAGTAGGAGAGCTGGTACACTGATAGAATATGAATGTCACAAACATCGATGTTCTAAATATCGAGGAAAAAATATCGACTGCAAAAATATTGACTCCCATATACTAACAGGTAAGTACAAAAACATCGACTCCAAAATATAAAGGTAAAAATATAGATGTTAAAAATATTGAGTCGAAAATACATATAAAATAAAATAATATATATTAAATATATTAAAAACTAATATTATTTTTAACTAAATAAATTCAATTTAATACACATTTTAACTAAATATAACAAATAAACATAATTTAATAAATTATAAACACGCAAACATGTTAATTTATACATATACATATATCTACTTAAAAATAATGTATTAACTATTATCTTTATTTCATTTTTAAACTTTAAAATTATATAAACATAAAATATAAATATATATAAATAATTTAAAATAACATAAAACAATTCTACAACAAATTAAAACAATAAACTATTAAAAGAAATGTAAACTAACATTGCTCAATACAATAAGTGAAACAGTACGGCTAGTGTTGGACAGCGGAGTAATAACATTTACTATTCCAACTCCAGTGAGTGCAACAGTAGGGAAAGTGTTGGATAGTGGAGGGGTAAAAATTACTATTTTCACTCCAAGGAATGCAACAGTAGGGAAAGTGTTGGATAGCAGAGGGGTAAAAATTACTATTCCCACTCCAAAGTGTGCAAAAGTACGGTAATGTTGGATAGCGAAGGAATTAAATTTACTATTCCAACTCTAGTGAGTGCAACAGTAGGGAAAATGTTGGATATCGGAGGTTTAATAATTACTGTTCCCACTTCAGGGATAGCAACCATAGGGAAAGTGTTGGATAGTGGAGGGGAAAAATTACTATTTTTCCAACTCCAAAGTGTGCAACAGTAGGGAAAGTGTTGGACAGCGGATTGGTAAACATTAATTTTCCCACTCCAAAGAGTGCAATAGTAAGGAAAGTGTTGGATAGTGGAGGGGTACAAATTAGTTTTCCCACTCCAGTGAGTGGAAAAGCAGGGTCAGTGTTGGTTAGCGGAGGTATTACATGTATTATTCCAACTCCAGTGAGTGCAACAGTAGGGAAAATGTTGGGTAGCGGATGGCTAAAAATTACTATTCCCGCTTCAGTAAGTGCAACAGTAAGGAAAGTGTTGTATAGGGGAGGGGCAAAAAATTACTATTCCCACTCCAAAGAGTGCAATAGTAGAGAAAGTGTTGGATAGCTGAGGTATAAAAAATTACTATTCCCACGCCAGTGAGTGCAAAAGTAGACTGAGTGTTGGATAACAGAGGGATTATATTTGCTATTCTAAATCCAGTGAGTGCAGCAGTGGGGAAAATGTTGGATAGCAAAAGGGTAAAAATTACTATTCCTACTCTAAAGAGTGCAACAGTAGGGAAAGTGTTGGATAGCAGAGGGGCGAAAATTACTATTCCCACTCCAGTGATTGCAATAGTAGGGAAAGTATTGGATAGCGGAGGGGTACACATTAGTATTCCCAATCCACTGAATGCAACAGTAGGATAAGTGTTGATGAGCGCAGTGGTAACAATTTTTGTTCCCACTCCAGTGAGTGCAACAGTAGGGAAAGTGTTGGATAGTGGAGGGGTAAAAATTACTATTCCCTCTTCAGTGATAGCAACAGTTGGGAAAGTGTTACATAGCAGAGGGGAAAACATTACTATTCCTACTCCAAAGAGTGCAACAGTAGGGAAAGTGTTAGATAGCGGAGGGGTAAAAATTACTGTCCCACTCCATTGAGTGCAACAGTAGAGAAAGTGTTGGATAGGGGAGGGCTAAAAATTACTATTCCACCTCCACTGAATGCAACAGTGGCGGAGGGGTGCATTTTTTTATTCCCATTCTTGTGAGTGCAACAGTAGGAGTAAAAGTTACCAATAATATTTAAAAATATTACAAAATTTAAAACATAAAAATAAAAAACAATATTTAAAAAATATAAATTTAAATATCTTAAACATTTAAAAAGAACATATATTATAATATTAATTACATATAACAAAAACCTATAAATAATATATAATACATTAAAAAGTACATGTATAAACAATAATTAATTAAAAGTAGCAAATATTAACTTAAAAAAATATTATTTAAAACAGAAATGTATTTATTTTTCTTATTCACTGTAACACCACACCAATAACAAAATACTTCAACATTTTATTTACATGTATTTCCATAATTAACATAATTAATAATCAATTAAAAACATCTTATCAATGAACAAAATAAAAATAAACATAATTGAGTACACAAGCTTTAACACTGTCATGTCCACAACATACACATAAATTAAACTATAAAATAATAAAACACAATTATATATTATTTTGTAAAGTAAAACTATTACTATAAACAACTAATAATTAAATAACAAAATGTAATTTAATAACCACCTATTACCACTTTAAAATTAAAAACAAAACACAAAAAATAAACATTTACCCAAAATAAATATCAAATAATAATATATTAATTAATCAAACAAATAAAGATAATTAATTACACAATTACCAACATGAATTACAAATAAATTCATTATAATTAATTAACAACCATTTATTAATTCATAAACTAAAAACATCTTTCTTCCCACCATTTACACCTATAAATACCACAACACACACCTAAAATTAATTACACAATTACAATAATAAATTACCCTTCAAATAATTAAAATTAATTAACGACCAATTATTATATAATTAATAATTAATTAATTGACACATTTAACACTATACTCAATTAAACAAATACTAATAAATAAAAATGAATCAATAAATTAAATATAGTTAAGTTAGTCCCACCCTATTCCCCTATAAACCCACAACCTGCTACCGAACTAAACACAAAATTCAAATGAAAAAATAATAATACATTTAATATAATTAAACTATTTCCCACCCTATTGCCCTATAAAACAACAACCCGATACGGTACTAAAAGTGCAAAATTCAATAAAAGTAACATATATGAAAAATACAAACAATTCTTATATAAAAAAAATACATCACATACACATAAAATATATACTAAAATACATAACAATAATAAAAAGGATATTTTTATTCAACTATATTTTTGCGAACAATATTAAACACTTCAATATTTTTAAAAGTGATATTTATTATCTTAAGTTGATAGCGATATTCTTGCTGTCGATATTCCTGACCCACGATATTAATGACTCAATATTTGTGCAACTCGATATTTTGTACTCAATATTCTGTCTCTGCACTAGGAGAGCCATAGGTATGCAGTCAAAGAGCATGGCTAAGTCAGCAGATGGCTTTTTGATAGACCTGGGCGGCAAATTCCGTTCCGTTTACGGAATTTGCAGTATTTTGGTAATTTGGGTAATTTCGCGTTCCGCGGAGAACGCAAAATTGCCCAAAATTCTGCGTTCCTCGACTTCGCGAACTTTTTTGCTTGTTCGCTTTCTCAAATGAGTGTTCGTGAGATATTTCCCCCTGAGCACGCAAACAGCGATTGCGAACAGTAAAAAGGCATCGCGAACAAGCAATTCCGCATGTTTGCAGAATTTCTGCGTGTTCGCAGAGATTTTTTACCAATTTGCTGAGATTTGCGTAACGCGATTACGCAAATTCTGCCCACCCCTACTTTTTGAGCACAGGCATGATGGTGGTATGTTTCCGGATGTCTAGGACTGTGTCTTAGTCAATGGAGGCATTAAGAATTTGTTTTAGGGCTTTGGTGATTGGTAGGAGTCCTTTGGTAAATTTTTGGTGTGGCCAAAGGTCAGATAGGGCCATCATGTGAATAGTCTTCATGGTAGCAACAGTTTTTTCCATAGTTAACGGTGGGCCACATGGTCCGGGTAGCTTGTTTCAAGTGTCTTGAAAGCGGGTGACTCTTCTGGAGGCCGCAGGAGGCGTGATGAAATCTTTGATGGCGGCAAATATTTTCTTGCTGCTGTTTGGGACACTGTCAATGTGACTTAAAAGGCCCTTGCATTTGGTGTTGCTTTTTTGATTTGAAGATGTCTTTATCGGTGGTGTCTTGACTAGTTCTCCATTTATGCTCAAATTGCTTGCAGTGGTATTTTGTCCTCTGTGTACCAGCTGGCCTTGTCCAACTGTTGAGTTTCCTGAGGACTTTCATTAAATTGTTGCGCCTTGGGCAGGTAGGCGGAGAGGGCGGGATCCCCGTCCTGGTTTGTGATTTTATTTCAGCTGCAGTGGGGGAGGATTCTGGTAGTAGTAGGTCTATGGTGGTGAAGGATGCTGAAATTGATGTGGACATGGTCTGTCCAGAACATAGTTGCTAGCTTCTCAACTGTGATGTTGCTGACTGCGGAAAGAAATTGGGTGCAAAAGGTGCCCGGCGATGTGGGTTCAGTAATGGCTGGATGAGGCGGGGCTTCCAATGTTTTCTAGAAGGGCTGAAGAATTCGGGTCTGTGTGGTGTTCCAGGTGAAACGTAAGGTCTCTGAGAAGGATGACGGTACTGACGTTGATGATGAGGGGTATGATGAAGGCTGTGAAGCCACTGGCTAAAGTGGTACAGGATCCTGGTGGTCTTTATAAAAGGATCCTGCTTTTGGAGAAGCTGGCTGTGATGCACATCTTGAATGTGAGGTGGTCCATTAAACTGGTGGATTGTCTGTGTAGGTGGACAGGTAATAGTGTCTTTGAAAATGATGGTTACTTCACATCCAGGCTTGTACTGATGGTCTTGCCTTGGGTTCTTGTAGACATTGGGAATGGATGTAGCAATGTCCAGTGCAGAGGATGGATTTAGCCAGGAGGAAAAGTGCAGTCATGCAGTAGGTCCCATATCTCAATGGCATGAAGGTGAGTGAGTTTGTGTCGCTGAGCATGCTTAGAAGTGCAGCATATTGCGTGGGTGGCCTATGTAAGCATGAGTATGTGGTTGTTTTGTATGAGTGTGAGCAAGTGGGATGCTGGATGCTATTGGCACATGAGTGGTAGGTGTAGCGTGTGGGAGAATTCATAGGATGAGCTCCCTCCATGTTGTGTGCTACTGTGTGGCAGCAGTGTGGGAAGTGGCAGATGGGGTTGGGATCGCAGAGAAATATGGCAGGGGAGCGGTGGGTAGAGTGGAGGACCAGGGTTCCTGGTGCTGGCTGTGCTCCATGCATGGACAGATGCAGACTGACTTGCTTTGTGCATCTCCAGGGAGGTAGGAGGACCACAGGCATGGTAGGCAGTGTGTGGATGGGTGATTGGAAATTAAGGGGCATATTTTCAAGTGAATATCACCACCAGAGCATCACTTTTAGCAACGTTCTGGTGGTGATATTCCCCCTCTTCATTTGCAAAGCGCCATAACATGGCTTAACACTGCCTTGTAAATAAGGCCCCTTTTCAAACTTCACTTAGCGTGAATGGGGTGTGCAATGGGTGTTGTAGTGGGTGTTCTGCCACAGCACCCATTGCTTTTTGATGCTGCCCCATATTTACAAGGCTGGAGTCGAGCCAAAAACTAAGGCCAGGTAATACCTTGTCTTAGACTGGTGATACGAAGAGAAATTATTAATTTCTCCTTGTTCTTTGCTCTTCCTATGTGTGATGCATGCTGCAGCACACATTGAAAGAGCAAATTGCCTTTCAAGATTGTTTATGTGCAGGAAGGTGCAAATCCCTGAACATAAACAATTACCCCTGCAGCGCAGGCACCCTTGCAATACAGCGAAAGAGTGCCTGCGCTGGCACTAGGCAGCTTTATTAGCACCAGCACTAGGGGAAATACAATGGTGCACTTTATTTTTGCAAATACGGCACATTCCTGCATTTAAAAAATGTTTAAGCAAGGTGTTGAACATTTTGGCATAAACCACTCTCTGACATTTTGGTGTGCATATCCTTTGAAGTCTTCTTGCTTGGCTTCATCATGTAAAGATGGTTTTGGTGGCTGATTTCACTTCCTCTGCAGATGGACAATGGGAAATCCAGTAATGTAATTTCCTGTACAGCTGAGGGATTGGAAATGAAGTTCTCTTGCTTGTATTCTTTATTGGAAAATGGCTTTGGCTAGTAACCAGTAATGCCACTTCCTGTGTAGATGAATGATTGGAAATGCAGTGATGTCACTTCCTCTGCAGATGGATGATCTGAAATAAGGTCCACTTACTTAGCTTTTTCTTTTAAATGTGGTTTTAGAGGGCAAACCAGTCTTGTCACTTCCTGTGCAGATTGCTGACAGGAAATTAAATCCACTTGCTTGGCTTCTTCTTTTAAAGAGAAATTTGTCTGGAAACCAGTCATGTCACTTCCTGTGCAGATTATGAAGAGAAATTATATCCTCTTGCTTGGCTTCTTCTTTTAGAGATGGTTTTGACCTTGTACCTCGTTTTGAGAAAAAAGTAATTCAGGAGTAGAGAGAAGGTATACATGCAGAGGATCGCTATCCTTGTTATGTCCAGGCTGGTAGAAAAACCTCATTTCATCTTCATGTGCCAAATTACTGGCATCAGTTAACTATTTCACAATCAAGACACTCATGAAAGTATATGGGAATGAATATGTATTTATTTAGCTCACAAATACCTTTATAAGATTTGTAAAGAGGTAGGTGCTGGGGCCCAAGTTGCACAAGTGTGACACCTTGAACTATTCTGGGCCAACTTGTATGCTAATTATTTACATAAAAGTGTGAAACAGTTTGCTGGCCTTAAAAAGACAGACAGTTCTACCATGTGGTGGACAGTCATAATTAAGTACAGATGTTTATTAAAAGGACAATCAAAAAGCAAGAGGGCCCCCACAAACTAAGGGAACAAGGCATTGCAAAAATAGTGCAGTAGAAAGCTTGCAGAATATATACATCACACCAATGCTTATTCAGTCAATCACAACACTCAGCCATATCACATTTCACAATCAAATTCAATCTACACCCTCTTACCAATCACAAGTGCCAAGTTATAATACAGTGTGTGTAATATTATCATTTGAATCATATGAGCTTCTAATAAACTATTGGATGTGTTATTATATTTATGCACAGTGTCATACGTAATATGGTGTATGCTCAATGTCGATATGATTCAAATGATAATTTTGAACACAATAATAAAACTTGGTGCAATTTTCATACCCTCGTAGTACTTGTGGTTGATAGGAGGGCCTAGATTTAATTTATATGTGATATTGTTGAGTGTTGTGAATAAACATTGGTGTGCGGTATAAATTCTCCAAGGGGAGCTTTTTACTTTACTGTTTATAAAAAGGTGCCAGGGCTCAGCACCAGCAAACACCGGCACAAATTAAGCATTTGTCCTGGTTCTCCATGACAAGGGCTGATTAGACAAAACAGACAGTGCAGCAATTTGGAAAGACTAATGTATTACAGTAGCAAACAGGTGAGCCTTTAGTTCCTGAATCTGTTAGTATTGGCTTGGGCACAGGGGGAAAGTGGTGGAACACTCCATGTTTTAAAAATGATTACTGACAGAGAGCGAACTCCAATCCTGATTTGTTTTATATTTGGGAGTGACAACCAGACATTCTGAATTAAAATGCAGTGTGCAAGAAGGAAAATGCTTAGAAAAAAGATAAGAGATTGATGTTCCTTGTGTGACTGTGTAGAGAGCTTTAGTCTACAGAGATGGGCAACCTTCTGTACTAAGCCTATGTGCATCACTGACAGTTTTTTCCCACTTGCAGTTTCTGTAACAGACATTTTGGAAGGTCAAATAGCAAAGAGTTACAGTAGTCAAGCCTGGAAATTATCAGAACTTGTATAAGATGCTTCTTCGAGGAATAAGGTAGAAATGGAACTTGAAGTATGTGTAGAAATTCATCATCTGGCACCAATGTTGGGGTCAAAGCAATTCAATAGCACACATTATAAGTCAGATAGAACGTGTTGTTCTCATGGTATCATACCCTGCAACCATAGGGTGTACTTTTATTATGGACCCAAAGGGTTCACAAATTAAACACTACTAAGGACAATGACAAAGAAGAAAACGTCACAAGTAGTCCTTGAGTAGACAAATCATTCCAGAATATTTCAATAATCCAAGAGATTTATTGGAAAAATTTATTCACAGTCTTGAATGGGAATTCATATGCAAAAGCTGACATCCAACACCTTTTTCATCTTTGGGTCTGTGTTAAATTCCTTAAATCAAAGATGCGTCATAAGGCAACTAGGGGGTCCACAACGCACATTTTTGTAAGGTGAAGAATACCACGGTTTCACAAGGCAAGTTGGCAACAACCTTGGTAGGAATTAAGTGTTGGTCCTGGAAAGGAAACCCCTCTAAGTAAGTCGCTTAATAATCCACATCAAATGATAGCTTCAAGAAGTAAGAAGATCATATTACTGTATAGATGTCTTTCTATTTCAGGAGAGGGACACTGATAAGTCCATGCTAGAGTGTAGTATCCACCCATATGTAGATACATTTATCATGGGACAAGTATATTGCCATGCCACAGTCACTAGGGGATTAGGGACAAAGGAATCCCACAGACGAAGCATGCAACCTCTGGTGGGTGAGGGAATATGTCCTAAAATGGAATATCCCCGTTCAGCTAGAGTTTTATTTCTTTATCTCTTTAATACTCAAGTGTTTGTTTCTGTGTTAGATAAGGATCTCTATTCCATTACCCACTTCATAAGGGTCTTAGGTACCATTGACTGCAACCATGTGGCACTTCAGGCACTCCCCCACAGAGGACAGTATTTCTGCATCAGACACCATTGGCAGTATGTGTGGTCTCCAGATCTGAGTGTAGATTTAAAGTGTGCATGAATGATTTTTGTAGATGGGTGATTAAATGTGTTGTAAGAAAATAGTGTGTTTGAAGATGTATATTACTTTTAGAATTGCAGCTTTGTCAGTGATATCATGTTGGTGCAACAGTTTTGTCTCAGGAGTGTGTGTGTTGTGTATACTGTGTCATAGTCCTCCTTCATCAAGGACTCTATAGTATCTAACCACTGGGAGGCAGCATCCAAACTAGCAATTCAGGTGGGATATGAGAGAAATATTTGGTCACGCTTTTGCAGACCCTGAACTCTAGTCTGACATCCACTTCAGAACCTTCATAGATTTCCCTTGAAATAACAGTGATGGCCTTGTGTGATATGTCACTTACTACAAAGCCTGACAGGAGTACATTTGAGCCTATTTCCAATGTGGCACTACTAGAGTAGATGTTTGGGTACTTTTATTGGATATCAACTAGCGTACTCTTTTGCTGGTGTGGTGTTGTAATTGTCCCTTATTTACTGTGCCGCTCTAATGTTTCCATTAAGTAGTCAATATTCCCTATTTTCCTGTCACTTTCTTTGCACCCCTTGTCAATTACATCAAAAACATAGACTTATATTTGTAGAGCTTTCAGCACTTGTAGCAGAGAGCTCTACACCTCGAAGATGAGAGAGCAATAGATGAAGATCTCTGTGGGGACCTTAATGAATAGTATTTGTGAGTACATAAGGTAAGACTTCATGATGGCTACTTACTCAAAAATGCTTTATCACTACTTTACATAGTAAATGCTTTGGGGAATAGCATCCTGTATGTTTCTCTATGTTTATCTTTTAATTACCTACACATGCAAAGCACACCAGGCAAATAAATCATGAAATTACGGTTGCAACTATAAGCATAAGTTGAATAGCTCTGGTCTCCATTCACTTTAGGTATATGTATTCATTTAGGATGTGTGATCTTTTCATTGGGTATGGAAACTTTTCTAATCCAGTTGTGAATTTACATCTAAGCTACAACTCTGATGGTCTTCAATGAAATCATTTTAGATCAAAGAGCCAACAATAATTTATGTATGTTCTTCTTCTCATAAAAAAAATCATTATTCTCGGTGCTCCTTGTTATGATTGGAGGTTTTATAAGAGTTTTCAGGTCTTGGAAACCAAGAGTTTCTGGGTATACCTTCTATACCAATGCGAGTGTCTTATTTGATAAAGTCACCCAAGGCTCTCATTTTGAAACCCTAATGCCATTTGTTCTTATCAAGTCTGTAATGCATATGTTCTGTAAGATTGGAATGGGTAATTCATTCTTTGAGTAATCATTCTCTCATGTCAGAGTTAAAGGGGGAGGGGTGAAACATTTGCGTACTCTGGTTTAGCAGATAATATGTTTCAAACGCCTTTGCAGGAATGGGCTGAGCTGTAGTACAGGCAACAGTTATCTGCTTGACCTTGTGATTGATGATGATTCATCTCAGTACTCTGGAATTGGACATTGTACAGAGATATTGAATTCAATACTGCTTGAGTAATGTGACTTATTAAGGTCTTGCTAGTTGAACAAGCTTTGTTCATTTTTACTTTCTTCAACTGTTCAGTTAAATAAACCTTCTCCTGACCTGTCAGAGTAAGAATGCCATAGTGGATTTCCTTTCACTATGTTTGAAACCATTCAACTGTAGAAAATAATAATAGGGTTGATGCACAGCTGTGATACTTCTCACGTTATTCAATTTTTGCAATGTTTTAGGTGCTCCACAAGTGGCGTCGAGTGTCCTACGACGTCGTCTAGAACATGTGATGATTGTGGGGCCAGTGGACCACTGGTCCCATCCTTATGTGCACACTAATGTTTCCCACATACAATGGAGGTTTCACACACTTTTTGATCGTTCAAAATTGTTTCATTCTTTTATTTCCATCACGAATTTTGTGGAAAAATTCAATGTCCAATATTTACAACTTGTTTGTTTTTAACATCTCACAATCCTTTAATCAAGTCCAATGCATTTCGGGCCTAGGTTTTGGCCCTTCATCAGGGTAAGGACACTATAAATATAAACAGATAACAAAAAACAGTCTGTCACTAATGATGTATACAACTCTGTGTATATGGGGTTGGTGCGTGTGAAGCTCAGGGTGTGATAAATTCACTGTGTAAAGTTAGGTGATCACCTTAAAAATCCAGTCACCCAAGTGAAAAAATAATGGTCGTGCTGAGTCTCTTACGCGATTTGGGGTTCTGTTGGGGCACGTTATGTCTCTGTGTTTTAAAAAGAAAACATGGTATAATGCACTAGAGTGGAAAACAGAGTTTCAAAAGATTAACATATTCACCATGGTTCAAGTGATCGTATGGCTGGCAGCTAAGTAAGACTGACCTGCAGGAACTTGTAATGGTCGGAGTGTTGGTTTTCTGGTTTCAGGACGCCGGTCAACCCGGAAATGCCGGTGGCCGCGTTTAAAGCGCTAAGAAAGTTGCGATCACGTGATGAATTGAAAGTGTAGATAGACTACATCTTCAACGAGGGACTCTTGGTGGTGTGTCTGCGCCAGTGTTGGAGGTGAATGTGCAGAATGCATACTCACCTCAATATATGACCGATCGGTATATAGATTGAAAAGAATAAATGTGAAAAATAAAAAATAAAAATAAAAATGGTAGTAAAAATAGATCGTCGTGACAAGGGTTCGATTCCATGCGGTGTGGGCTTGTGAGCCCGAAGCTCTATTGGTGTGCTAAGTGATTCCATAGGGCAATGTGTTAGCTGAGACAGTTGTATACGGGCAGATATCTACAAGCCTGGGTATATTAATTGTTATAGTGTCAATTAATGGTACAGACATCTCAAAAAAATATATAGAAAGTAAAATAGAATGGCATAGCACAGGAATACTCAATCGGTATTATAAGCAGTACTACAAGTAACACGACAGTTCAATTCTATCATTTAAGCCCATAGGCTTCTGGGTTGACAGTTTGTATATCTAGGTATTCTCTCTTTGGAGCAGATACTTTGTATTGTCTCTTCCTTCAGTTTTCTGAATGGTTTCCAAAATGATAAACCTCAATTGGGAAATGTTATGTTTTAATTCAGCGAAATGAGTCGCCACTGATGACTTCATATTTTTGAGGCGAATGTTCGACTTGTGTTCGATAAGTCTAGTTTTAATTTTTCGTTCTCTCTTTCCGACATATAATTTGCCACATGGGCATTTTAGCGCATATATCACATTGCTTGAATCGCAAGTAGCATTCACTTTAAGAGTGATTTCATGACCTTTCATGGGATGGTTAATTTTGATACCTCTGATGATATTATTACAATTCCCGCAGTTGTGACAGGGTTTAGTGCCATGGTATTTTGTGGTTGTGGTAGGTCTGTGTTGTACCATTTCTCCTACGTTGGGTGCCCTGGTAAATGCAAATAGCGGTGGTTCCTCAAAAAATCTGTTTGATCAGGTTCCAAGTTCAAAACCATTCAACTGCCACATATAGACTTACTTGGAACTTTTCAACAAGCCAAAGTAATTAGCGCTATATCTGAAGAAGTTGTTTTAAATTGGCATGTATTTGACAGATAATCATAGAAGCAGTTATATTTGTGACTTGTTTTCACCATTTTCTTGATTACATTTTTTCTTCTGTTTTTAATCAGCTCTCGCCTAGTATTATTGCATGGCTGTTTCTCTTGCTTCAGTGTCAGAAAGGAAATGAAGGTCAAGGGGGGCCTACACTATCACTGTCTACCAATACTTCTTGATTTACATTTGAGCATCTTTGAGGATTGCTTCTAGGGGTTTTGCATTTTTTATAGCACTTTTAGTCTTGCAGAGTTCCTAAACCTTACTAACCTGCCCTTAGTTTAAAGAGTTGTTTTGCTTTTTATGGGAACATGTAATTCCTGATTGTTAGCTGAGAGTAGTAACCTCCATACATTTTATATGCAAGAACATAGTTTGCTTGACTTTTCCTGATAAACGCTATTAAACTGAGTTGCACCAGTAGCTTGCAAGCACTTTTGACATGATTGCATAACTCTCTTAGGTTTTTCACCTGAGTGACTCAACACAATTTATCCTCTCACATACTGGTGTGGAGGTCTTAGTTCACAGTTAAGTCCAAATTGATACAACTTCAAAAATTGCATGTATTTGTGTTGGTTTTTCAAGGAATTGTCTGGCTTTCCAACCAATAGTGATCAGGGAAAGGAGACATTTGGTTAAGCTGAGACTAGGTCAGACCCTCCATAGGAAGTCACATTATTGCTGCACCACACCCTGCATTGATCATGGAATCACTCCTTACATAGATTTACAAAGAACTCAAGATCAGATTGAAGGTATTGAACACTTTCTAGTTTCTAATCATTGAAATCCCTCAAATGTCTGGAACCCCAATCCACTAATATGATTGTGATGCCCTGAAAATATTCTGCTTGAACAGAGATGGTGCTGAAGGCACAATGACCAGGAAGTCTTTGCCAGTTTTGCCAGAAGTCTGGATTTGATAGTCACCAAATTTAACTTCTGTTAAGTTGTGCGTGCACAACAGAACACTAAATAATGCTTTTTTAAAACTGGACATTGTGCCATAGGACCCAGCAAGAATCTACTAACAGTTTATGTGCATTGAGGTCTGCCTTGTGAATCATGTTCCCACAGTTGAACATGGGCAACACAGTGCACCCCAATGCTAAAGGCTTGCATTGGAATCTCAGACAAGATCTGTGGATGTCGCAAAAATTGACTGACTGTTAAATGTGCCTTGATGGTCAAAACACTAACAAACCCCAAATGAGTGTCTGTATGTATATCTGTGTACCAAGGAACCAGATGTGACAAGGATATAGATGATGGAGAGCAAAGTAGTGAAGAGGGTATGGAAAACAACCCTAGATTAAGTTAAGAGAACCACTAACTTTGCATGGTGTCTGAGAGAAGTATCAGACATTCACGACATTACTTTGAAGCTTCCTCTTCATCAGATATTCTTTGCCATGAAATCTACTTTGAATTTTAGGACTTCCATCTGTTGAAATGGAACAGAAGAAAAATATTCTAGATTGATACAAAGTAAACCAAAAGTTTTGAATGGATTTCTTGTATATGTAGTTATTGCATTAAGAAGCATTTATCCTGGACGAGAGAAAGCATATCGTCCAGGTACATTTGATATCAAAGATTATGAGGTCTAAGGGCAATCACTACTGGCTTTAGAAGCTTAGTGAATCCCCATGTAGTAAAAGATAACTTGAAATTAATTGAAGAAATTATCTGTAATAAAGACACAAACGATCTAAGAGCTAAGAATCCTTCAAGAGGAGGAGCACAATCCTATTGTGTGAAGAAACACAGCAAACACAAAGAGATGATGGACAGAACGCTGAAACTTTTCAGACACTCACCCCCGTCCCAGATCTGGGTTGAATCCATCATCATTCTTTCACTCAACTCGCCACCCCAGTTCAGACACAGCTATCCGCAAATCAGTCTTGGCCCTGTGCCTTATGGGAACAGTCCAGCCTGAACTGCCAAGCCATGTCTTCCCTGGACCGAAAACAGGCATCCTGGGACCGGTTTCGGGGTAACATCCCTCTTCAGCCAGGCCAGCTTGAATCCAGTGGCAAAGTCAGCAAGGGACCCACGTCTGGGAATACCCTGGCAACTTAGGACAAACAAAGCAAACACGAGGAGAGGATGGACGGAGCGCTGAAACTTTTCAGCCACTCACCCCTAGTCACAGATCTTGGTTGAATCCATCATCATTCTTTAACTCACTTCATCGCCCCAGTTCAGATACAGTTGTATGCAAATCACTCTTGGCCCTGTGCCTTATGGGAACAGTCCAGCCCGAACTGCCAAGCCATGTCTTCCGTGGACATTACAAGCATCCTGGGACCGGTTTCGGTGTAACACCCCTCTTAACCAGGCTAGCTTGAATCCAGTGGCAAAGTGAGCTAGGGATCCACATCTGGGCAAACAAAGCAAACACAAGGAGATAATGGACGGAGTGCTAAACCTTTTTTACACACTCAGCTTCAGTCACAGATCTGGGTTAAATCCATCATCACTCTGTTGCTCATTTCGCCACCCCAGTTCAGACACAGCTATATGCAAATCAGTCTTGACTCTGTGCCTTATGGGAACAGTCCAGCTCGACCTGCCAAGCCATGTCTTCTCTGGACCGGAAACAAGCATCCTGGGACGTGTTTTGGGGTAGAAACACATCCATGAGCTGCACATTTTGATCTGTCTTGAAACGGCAAACAAGAGAATGAAAAGATGGAAGTCCCTTAGTTCATTTTTAAAACTGCTTTTGAGGCGAAATCAAACACCTTTACAGTGATGGGCTTTGTCTCTTCTTTAGAGAACTAGTTAGTCTTGGAGCAGCACCAGAAAAGGTATTGAGGAACATGTAGTGGGTACAACTATCAATGGTATTTAATAGTAAGTGAAGCAGTACTGCAAGAGTTCTTATTCACATACTCATAGGTGCCTTTTGTGAATTTGCCCAGAATGTCAACTCCTTATTAGTAGACATGCAAGAAAGCAAAGTCCTTCTATTTGTACTAATCCCATATGAATATTCAATGAATGCTCCTATTTTCAATGATTTGAGGCTAATTCACAAAGGTATTTATAAATATGTTAGTACTACATGCCTTTGTGAATTACCTCCTATGTGAACTTGATGGAGTATTTTTAGAATCTAGGGATCCTCTGAAATGAGTTACTGAATGTAACAGAAGTTGGAAAAACTGCCTCCTGTTTCGGGAAGGGAAAAATGGGACACCCATCTTGGACAATGTTGAATCATCCTTGACCTTTGTTGGAGATGAAATTGCCACCTATCACTTTTTGTGGGGAGAACATTGGATGCTAAGATTGCTGGGAGGGCGCACCATAGAAGGGCATCTGTAGTTCATTTCAAATTGGGAATGGCCACAGAATGATTCCCGAATCTACCATCCCTTTCGGAGATGTGTCTGTCTGGGAGTATTGGACCTTATTCATAGAAAAGAATATAGAAACTTATTTACTCATTTAAAAATAAAAGCCTAGGCTGCTGGCCCAGTCTCAGAGATCGCAAACCTTTCAATATGGAGCTTAAACTGTTGTATCAGCATTACCCCAAGGTCCCTCCTGTCCAGTTCCATTCATTACAAGTGAGATAATCCTATCTCACAGACAGAAAAAAAGTACAAATGAATCCTGGACCCTACCCTTTCCACCCCTCCCACCATAAATGTACTTACCCAGCAATCCTCCTGTTCTTTCTCGACCGCCGGGCGGTGGGGGCGTGGCTGGTATTCTTGTCTCCCTCCCTGCTGGACTTGGAGGGAGATGTTGCGGTTTACCTTTGGGCTGCGGCAGTGATACATGGTTTTGCATACCATGCCTCCCGGGTTGCTGGGCTTGTCAGGAGGTGTGTGGCTTCCTGTGGGGGCAGCTCTGTGCTCCGGCAGTTTGAAGGGCTTCCTAACACCAAAGGGAAGTGGGTGATGTCCATATTAAACGCCTGATTAAGTAGACATTACAGGAAGTGGGCGGGTTTGGTCGGACCAAGTGCTCTGTTCCAGTTTTACCCTCTCAGTCTTCCAGTTCGTATGAGGAATCCATGGGGGGTGATGAGCACAAAGGAAAATATGTTGATAAAGTCTTGTTGCCGTAATTGCTGCAACATGTGAAATCCAACATGGTCTTTCCTGATGATGAGGTGCCCAGCTCCAGAGTACGGCACTGGTTTATGTGCCTGTTCATCCCTATATCCAGGAGGTGTTGAAACAGGAATGCGAGTACCCTGATAGCATTATGATGCCCAGATTTATGGCCAAATTGTTTCCTCTCCAGGACATGTCCACTGTCTTACCTGACTCTATTAAGATACATTCCTTTGTGGGCAGTCTTGTGGGTCGGACCTCGTTAGCTGAGGACTCCGTTGTTTAAAGACCGCGTAGATAAAAAAGTGGATGCATTCTTGAGGAAGGTGTTCTCTGGGTGTCATCTCGCCCTGAGGGCTGGGATCTACCGGACTTATGTTGCTCATTGCCTTATTTTCGATGGTAAGCCTCTTTTTCAACCCTGGATGATACATCAGACTGTTTAGGACTTTTGAAACATATAGTGAGGCAGGTGGAGTTCCTTTTGGATGTTGTGAGGGCCTCAGCTCTTTCTGGGGGGCCTGTGTGATGGCTTGGCACAATTTGGTTATGGATGATTGGAAGACTGCTTCTGCTCAGAAAGCAGCTGCCCTGCATTGCCTTTTCAGGGTACTACATTGTTTGGGGAGGAGTTGGAGTGCAAGTTGCACAAGCTTTTTAAGGAAAAGAAGCACTCCTCTTCTTTGAAGCAGTCCTCTGCTGATAAGAGTATTTCAAAGTCCCCCTTTCATCCTCCTTCCAGGCGGAAGTTTTCTAGGGGTCACGGGAGCTTTTCTTCTGGACTGGGTCGGGACAGAAACGCAAAGTGCCCCCAGCCGAAGCCTCGGTCCTGACTATATGATGGACATCAAGTGATTGTTGGTAGGAGGTCGGATTCAATACTTTCTGTGTGGGTTTCGGACATTATAGCATCGAGTTGACAGTGCCCCCACCGGGTTCATGGGTTTTCCAACTCCTTGGGTGTCCTGGCAGTCCAAGAGGAAAAGTTGTCCATGGGGGTCCAGTCACTTATCCAGAAAGGGGTGATTCAGATGGTGCCTTCACTAGAGATTCTCTGATTTTTCTGGTGCTCAAGTTGGCAGGGGGGTTTAGTCTGGTTCTGGACTTAAAGGCTCTGGACAAGTTTGTGGTTCACCTGCCCTGCAAAATGGAGACTCTTCAGTAGGAATTTCAAGGTTGTCTCGGGGAATTTCATGTGCACCCTGGATCTGCAGGACGCTTACTACCATGTCCCAGTACATCCTTGCTGTCGCAGGTTCCTGAGGTCTTGCCTCTGGGGCAGTCAATTTTATTTTTATGTCCTGCCATTTTGTCTGCCGTCTGCCCCAAGGGTGTTCAGGAAGATGGTGTCTTCGTTGGTAGCTTCCCTACATCTCCAGGGGATCATGCTTTACCTTTACCTAGACGATTGGCTGGTCCATGCTCCTTCTTGGGATCAGCTGCTCCTCGATCTGAAGCTGGTGGTGTGTTTGGCTTTGGGGGCTCATGATTTTTTGCTGAACCTTCCCATAAGTCTTGTGGTGCCCTCTCAGGTCCTGACATTTACCGGGGCACACTTTTGAACGGATCTGAACCAGGTGTTCTTGCCGGACGGTCGGGCTTTGACCTTGGGTTCTCTTGCTCTGCACTTCCTGGATGGGGTCCCATTTCCTGTTTGCCTTTCGTTGCAGCTTCGGGGGCTCATTACAACAATGGTGTTCACAGTCCCTTGGGCACGATTTCATCTCCGTCCTCTTTGGGTGCAACTGTTGTCCCATTCGGTTCCTCAGTCTTAGCATCTGGCGATTCTTGTTCTGGTGTCTCCTTCCATCATCTGCGCTGATGGACGGTGTCGACTAACCTTTCCAGTGGGTTGCCATTGCAGCCCTCTTCTCCTGTGGTCCTGACTGCAGATGCCGGTGCTTTGTAGTAGGGGGCGACGTTGGGGTCCGACTCACTGCAGGGTAGCTGGTCCCTTCAGGAGGGGAAGCAGTCCTCCAAGTGGAGAGAGCTGTTGGCGGTATCTCTGGCTGTCAGTGGGTTCCTGCAGATATTTTTGTGGCAGAATGTGATTTGCATTCCGGCAACATGGTAACTATTGTTTAGCTGAATCACCAGAGGGGGATTCAGTCTCAGTCCCTGAATGCAGTGGTGGTTCCCTTGTTTTGTTGGGTGGTGAGCACCGGTTGTCTCTTTCAGTAGTTCACATTAGGGGGTGGATGATGGGGTGGCGGATGCCTTCAGTAGTTTTCTCCACCCTCCTAGGAACTGTCTCTGTCTCCAGTGATCTTTCAGAAAATTTGATGGGGGTTTGGTCTTCCCTTCCTGGACCTCTTTGCATCCCAGCACAATTCTCAGCCTCCTCGCTTTTATTCCATGGTTCCTCAAGTGGGTGCCTTGGGAGTGTATGCATTAACTCTTCCTTGGCCGGCCCATCTGTTGTATGCATTTGCCTCACATTGTCCTGTTCTCCCGGTTCCTTGCTAGCCTGGGATGGGAGTCTTCGGAGGTGGTGGTGGTTGTGCCGTTTTCACGGTTCCCTATTCTGAAGCTGTTGGTTGTTCAGGATCAATGATTGCTCCCCTGCTTTCCGTGACCTCTGAGGTCAGCTCCCAAGTTGCCTCTCCTGAGGCTGCGACTGTCAGTCTGAAGGATGAGAGGCAGGGGTTGCGATGGTGCTGTCTCCCGAACACTTAGCCTAGGCTATTCTGCAGGCCCATTGGCCTTCCACTCTGAAGTCCTTTGGTAGACACTGGGGGAGTTTCTAGCAATGGTGTTGTGCTCTGGGGTTGTCTCCACTGGAGTGTTCCCTGCCGGTGGCACTGCAGTTTCTCTGGGAAGGGTTCAAGAAGCGTTTGGCTGTGTCCATCTTGCGGGCTCAGTGGGGGGCCATTAGGGAGTTTCATTCCACTTGAATTTTCTGGATGGGGACGACTTGGTTGCTGCAGAGGTTTTAGTTGTCCCGTCCTTTGGTGAAGCTCTTGTTCCCTTTGGGGGATCTTCTCCTTGTGGATCTTAAGTGTGTCACCTTCATTTTTTTTTTTTTTTTTTTTTTTTTTTTTAAGACCAACGGTCCCAAACTTTATTTATATTCACAGATAAGCCAGTAGTTAATCATACAGTGTCACAGTAACGGATTATTGTCACAAATAGTACCCAGCAAATAGCACATGTCAACATAGCAATTATACATGAGTGAAAATAAACAGTTGCTGGTGGAAGTGCATTAGTTCATAAGTGATGGTGCCAGGAAGTGACTCATGGTGCAGTGCCCGCAGTTCGCAGCACTGCAGAAAGGGACCAGCGTGTTCACAAAGAAAAGTCAACAGTCATTGCGTGAAATGGAGTTCCCCGTTCAATGCAGCAGAGGATAGAGGCAACAGCATATCCTCCGATGACCCAAGGATCGTTGGGTGCCCACTTCCTAGTCCTGGGCGCATCCAAGCAGCTTCATGTGAGATGTAGACGAGGAAGCGTGGTCGGGCATAATTAATGGCACAGTATGATCGGCCTCTGTGGTAACCAAAAGAATTAACTGGGTAGTCTGATACAGGGGGGAGGGAGAAACATTTCAATAACTGTTGGACTAACATTCGTGTGTATGGTAGCGTACCTAGGATCCTAGCTGTGTGTGGTGCATCTTATGTGGGTCATGTAGGGGCGGGGACAAGTGAGGAGGCGGCGTCGCCGCCGCTGCAAGGCGAGGGAGGGGGGGGCAAGCGGCAGGAAGGCGAACGCGGCAGGAGACGTCTCCGCTACATACGGTCTCAGTCGCCGGAGGAGGGGGGGGGAGGGGAGGGGGGGTGGGCGCGCGGAGCGGGGGGGAGGTCAGGAGGGGGGGAGGGCAAGGGGGGGGGAAGGGGCGGCGAAGTCCGTGCCAGGTGTGGACAGCAATCAAGAGGGCCCTCTCTGCGCCGTGTCGGGACGGTACTCCACGCCGGCTTGTGTGCATGCGCGGTGATATGCAATCAGGGCAGCATCCCAGTCCTGGGCGATCGGGTATTTCCGGAGGCCTGCGGTTTCCTCCCTGTGGAGGGACACACTCTCCGCACAGGCCCAGGCGGCAAAAGAGCGACGCCAGTCCGCAGGGCGCGGTGGGTCGGCATTTTTCCAACGTCGTGTGATAAGACGCTTGGCCGTGATGAGACCTAAATCCCAAAAGCGTGCCCGTAGCTTGGTCTGCTTGGTCCTCCTGTATAGTAAGTGTGTCACCTTCATGGCATTATTTTTGGTGGCTATCAGTTTGGCCAGGCATCCTAGTGAGTCAGGGGCTCAGATGGCGAGGGAGCCTTTTCGGTCATTTTCCGATGATGGGGTGGTCTTGCATTTGGATTCCTCTTTTTTTCCGAAAGTTCTTTTGTAGTTCCATTATTCTCAGGAGTTGTTGTTGCCTACCTTATGCGGGGATCATTTGTCGGATTGTGATCTTCTTTTGTCTTTGTTGGATGTCAGTCATGCCTTACGAATCTATCTGGATTGAACTCGTCTTTTCCGGAAGTCAGACTGCCTTGGGGTTGCCTCTCGGGGACAAGAGGCTTCTCTTCATCCATTGGTCAATGGTTGTGGGAGGTCATTGAGTTGTACTCTCTGTCTGGTTCACCTCATCCTGTCGGGGTGTAAAGTCGTTCTACTCGTGGGATGGCGTCCTCCTGGGCTGGGTGAAAGGAGTGTCCATGTCTGAGATCTGTAGGGCAGCTGCTTGGTGTCATTTAAACACACTTGTGAGGCATTATCGGATCCAGAATTTGCTGGGTGATGATGCTAATTTTGGGTTGGGAGTGTTGCAGGCTGAATGCTCCTGTCTTCATGTCTCTGTATCCCAATAAATCACTGGGTGTTGCTGTTTCTCTGTCTCCTGGTGGTTTGTTGTGGATGAATGCTGGTGTGCTGCTTGGGTATTCTCTCTTGTAATGAATGGGACAGGGACAGGAAGGACCTGGGGGTAATGCCTTATTACTTACCGATAATCTTCATTACTCCTGGTCACGTTGTCCCTGTCCCATTCATTACTCCCCTCACCCCCTCCCAGTCAGCCGGCCTTCATCTGGGGGGCTTTGTAATTCAGGAGGAATGCTGGGTAGGTACCTTTATGTACTTCCGGTGGGAGGGGGGAAGCATTCCTTTGTTCTTTTTTGTCTGTCTGTGAGATAGGATTATCTCACTTGTAATGAATGTAATGGGGAAAATGGGACCAGGAGTACTGAAGATTACCAGTAAGTAATAGGGCATTCCAAATGACTTGAAAATCTCTCTTTGCCCAATTAGCCCAATTTTGCCCAAAACAGCGCCATGATGCTCCTTCCGGAGCGAACGCCGCGCTTTATAAATACCCCTCCAAAAAAAATACTCCAAGAAAGGGCCTTCCAGATCCACTGGATCATCAGATTCGTAGCCAAGTCATAACATTCATCCAAGAGGACCCACAACATAGTTTGCACTGGTAGCACACCGAAGCTCTCACAATCCCTTCCTTGCGATCCTTTCAATATTCATAAAAGGAGGAAGTCATGTTGGGATCTAGGACAAGATTAGAAACATCCTTACTAGCAAGGATTGCCAGAGGACATTCGATGACAAACTTTGTGGGTAGTGTCTTGCCATGGTAGGTGTTATTCTTTAAAGTGCATTTTCTACAACATGTTCTCCTGGTATTCTGTATGAAGAATTGGAGTGGGGTATTCCATAGGGGAAGGGTAATGCATTGGATATCCATTAACATTAGTATACTGCATGGTCCCATCTTTTGAGAAAGAAAACAGGGACAACTTTTTCCCCTCAGAGTTTGAACAATAGCAGAAAATATTAGAATCACCCCTTGACCACTATCAGTGGGAACAAGTCTATCTTCATCGCTATTATCAAAGCAGGACGTTTCTTTGTATTATGTTCTATGTTACGATGTGATGCTTCGTTACTTGACTTAAAATCAATGTATTTGTGCTTTGGAGATCTGCTTATTCCAATTCCAATGGAGTCATAAATCCACCAGAAGTTTTTGATGGTCTGTGACAAGAGTTTGGGTATGTTGATATTATCAAAATGTTTCCCATATATATTCAGTTGTTGTTCCTGTTTTCCTCTAAAACAGAAACACAAGAACAACACTCAGCTCCAGGAGGAGAGTACCCTGCATGTAACTCCAGCATGCCAAGTTAAATTAACCGCAGCTGCTTTGGCATCAAAGAAACTATTGTCATAAGCCATAGGTTTAGAGAAGGATGACAGAGCCTTTTTGAATGGATTACAACACAGAGGTATTTAGGAAGAAGGGAAGGTGGCTCTTACTTAACTATGTTTTTTAATTTCAAAGCATTTTTAGGGGGAGCAGTCCCTTCCTAATATTTTTCACCCATTGCTAATCTTTTGTGAAATTGTTCTGTGAGCACAAACAGGTATACAGTACTCAACAAGAATGTATGCCCGGCAAACCTGAGCAAGTCTAAGTTAGCAGATGCATTGAGTAATGAAAGAACAACTACAATGATGTAAAGTATCCACACATGCCTGGAGCTGTAGTATGCATAAGGCACAATGCCAAACAGGGCCAGACTGGCCATAGTGGGCACCAGGCGTTTTCCTGGTGGGATGGAAGGGTGGGTGGCGATTTTAGAGAAGTGGGGGCTATATTTATTACTGCCAATTTTGCAGCAGTGCATTATCGCCCACCTGTAATAAGAGCAGCAGCAGTGTTTCCCACCAGCCTCCCCAGTCCTGCGACCAACCTGAGGGGCCGGTCCGACTTAATTGCCAGGGCTGGTTTGCATTCTCAGCCTGACCGTGATGCCAAATAGCAAAGGAACTGCTATGAAGCACGAGCACTTCTTCTTTGAAGGCCCCCTTCTGCGCCAGGAGCAAGACCAAGCTGACAAACAAAAGGGAACAATAAATGGTGATCTAAACAGCAGTTGAGCAGAGAGTAAGCTCCTGAAGGACAGTCACACAAGCAATAAGGGCAGAATAAAAACAAAACAGCTATTAAGGAGGGAAAGGGGTATAAATCAATAGGTGGGAACAAAGCAGAGAGGAAAAAGTGGAATACTGCAGTGGGACTCAAATTGCACCACATTTATTCAACATCATGGGCAATTAAAACAGTTAAATCAGTGAGCCCTTGAATTTGGAGCAATTAACAATAAATTATAAAACAATAAAATAATTAAAACATATGTTCAGCAATAAATATTTATTGAGTTTACTGCATATCTTCTAATTGTGCAGCAATAAAAAGGCAGTCTTAGTTGTAGATCCTTATACATGCCCAATAGTGATTGGTACTGCCACGACCCATAGCCGATCATTTTTTTCTCAGGCCTTTCTGGGAAATACAGTGTTCTTGGTATATTAAAAAGTACTAAAAATCCCCTGTCAAAAAGTAAAAAATTAAGCAAGCATAAAATGAGACTATGGACTTGCCAAACAGTTATTGATTAGCATTAGTACGTTTGCAGTATTTAAGGCATCTTTTTCACAAACTGTGTTTCACTTTTCTAAATAATGTGGCTTCAGAATGTAATATAAAACTGGTACAAATTCCAGTAATACAACATAATTTAGTATTTATTTATAACTGCCCCAAGAAGATTTACCTATTAATTCGAGATGATTTCAGGGTGATCTAGTTACATATTCTTAATACGATGACTCTTAAAGTTGCCAAAAAGAGGTATAAAATGTGTGCACATTTGCAGCTCAGCAAATAATAGCATTGGCTTTAATAATCTCTAGCGCTTGTAACGCAGCGTTTGCTCACACCATCCGTAGAGCATGATGAATCTGATTAAACCTAATGGAAATTAAGGCATACACAGAGGGGCCAGTGTCAATTTCAATTCTGTATGCTATATTATAGTGTCTGGCAGTTCTGAGATGCACTTCACGGAGAAAATGATGTATGTAACGCCACTAATGAGTTCAGCTGCAGCAGAAATGAACAGAAATCATTTTGAGGATTTTATTTCAATTGCAGGTTTTTTGTCATTATAAACTGAATGCAAACACAGATCGGATGAAGAAAATGTTAACAATGTATCAAATGTATGCTAACTATTCTACCTTGATAGATTTTGAAACATTGCTCTATTCATTTTGAATATTACTGTTTCCATATATTAATGGGTGAAGATTATTCCATTTGAATAATCCACCTCATCAGTTCCCCTTGTGTTGGGCTTTTGCAGAGTTTTAAATTAATTCACAAACTTTATCTCATTGATATTATAGAAAAAAACAGTCCAAAAACATTACATTCTGTAAACTTAGGTCATGGAAAAAGCCTACATGTTAGTAAAAAAGAAAAGAAACTCTCAGATATAGGCTCCCTGCTTTTTTTCATTTACTTTTGTAGCAGGAACCATGCAGGTATAGAAATGTAATTGTCATAATAAATATTTACATTCAATACAAATGTCACTTTAATCCCCCTTGATTCTTTTGCAATGTTTACTTTTGCTTATTTTCAATATATATGATGATATATTTAGCAGACCAATTCCAACCATGTTTCTTTTTTTAAATCATTTTGTATGTGCACTGTAAATAAACTAACACATGAGTGGAACATAATCCTGTTCATGATGTGATTTAAGTGATACTAGCAAATACTCATATTCCTGGAAAAATGTGGCTGATGCAAAAGCATTTATGAGTATGTGAAGTAGCACTACAGGAGTACTCTTTTATGCACTCCGTCTTTTATGCCTTTGTGTATCGCCAGCCGAATGTGGCAATCCCTATTAGTAAAAGTGCAAAGAGGGCACAGTCAATTCTATATGTATTAATTCCACTACTATTCCCTAATAATTCTACTTTATTACTATTATATATGTACTAGCAGCCCGCCCCGAACTTGTCCGGGAGCAATCAGGCTTCCCCGACCCCCGCCTGCCCCGAGATAGTAGCCCGTCCCGAAATGAGTGTTATGGGCCCCCGGCCCCCGCCTGCCCACCGCCATGAGTGTTCAGGGCCCCCGCCCGCCCCGGCCCCCGCCCGCCGCCTGCCCCGGACCCTGCCTGCCCCGACATTGCCCCCGGAGCCTTACCTCAGCCGCCGCTCCTCCCTCGCGCTCCTCAGTTCACCGCTCCGCCGCTCCTCGCCGCTGGTCACCGCTCCTCCCCGCCTGTCCGCTGCTACTCACCGCCTGTCCGCCGCTCCTCACCGCTCCTCACCGCTTGTCCGCCGCTCCTCCCCGCGCCATGTCCGCCGCTCCTTCTCGCGCTCCTGGACGCCGCTCCTCCCCGCGCTCCTGACATCATCACGCAGGTCGCAGCCGGCGCTTCTTCCACGGGACTACTTTTTTTTCGCAATTTTTTTTAAATAACGTATATTTTTTAACTTTATATAGCCTATGTCCATCTGCACACCCTGACGATTACAACGATGTATCGGGTGTGTGGATTGGCGCTGTGATTTCCGAGTTTACCCGCCTCAAAGGTTCAAAGTTCTTCCTTTATAACAGTAGTATATATATATATAAATATATGGCGAGTTTAGCGACATGTACTATCGGAGGAACTTTCCCTGTCTGCTTTCTATGATCACGACTCCCAGCCAATGAGGTCACTCGGATGTTTGAAATATCAGCCCCGCGAAGAAAGCAACTCGACACTTGCAGCACTGACCTGGCACTGATGAGGCACACGCCGAAACGCGTCTGCCAGACGCTGTAATTGTGGACATCGCGTTCAATGGCAATTGTGCACCGGAGGCATTAAATTTCTGTTTGACAACCTGAGCATGTGTCAGACCTGGTTTCATGAAATCAGGATTGGAGGAGTATGGAGATGCGGAGGTCGGCTCCGCTGACACTGACACGCCCCTCGTTCAGGAGCACCGCAAAAATAAACCGACAAACTTTGGCTTGAAGTGCTTGGAAGGCACATTGCGGTGCCCCTCCAGCCTGGAGTGTCTTGAAGGAATTGGGGAGAGGGAGCAGGCATTCTGCCAGCTTAAAGGAATGCCCGGCAGAGAAATAATTCACCCTGGTGATTCCCGCAACCAAAAAGAGCCAACAAAATAACAGATGCATTACCATATGCGAGGATGGGTCACTGCACCGACATCTGACTTTTCTGTTTTATTTGTTTTGGTTCTTAAGTGCGGGACACAGTGCACAGTACCCGAGGCCTCGTGGGTGGCGAGTATAGCGACATGTACTATCGGAGGAACTTTCCCTGTCTGCTTTCTATGATCACGACTCCCAGCCAATGAGGTCACTCGGATGTTTGAAATATCAGCCCCGCGAAGAAAGCAACTCGACACTTGCAGCACTGACCTGGCACTGATGAGGCACACGCCGAAACGCGTCTGCCAGACGCTGTAATTGTGGACATCGCGTTCAATGGCAATTGTGCACCGGAGGCATTAAATTTCTGTTTGACAACCTGAGCATGTGTCAGACCTGGTTTCATGAAATCAGGATTGGAGGAGTATGGAGATGCGGAGGTCGGCTCCGCTGACACTGACACGCCCCTCGTTCAGGAGCACCGCAAAAATAAACCGACAAACTTTGGCTTGAAGTGCTTGGAAGGCCCATTGCGGCGCCCCCCCAGCCTGGAGTGTCTTGAAGGAATTGGGGAGAGGGAGCAGGCATTCTGCCTGCTTAAAGGAATGCCCGGCAGAGAAATAATTCACCCTGGTGATTCCCGCAACCAAAAAGAGCCAACAAAATAACAGATGCATTACCATATGCGAGGATGGGTCACTGCACCGACATCTGACTTTTCTGTTTTATTTGTTTTGGTTCTTAAGTGCGGGACACAGTGCACAGTACCCGAGGCATCGTGGGTGGCGAGTATAGCAACCTGTACTATCGGAGGAACTTTCCCTGTCTGCTTTCTATGATCACGACTCCCAGCCAATGATGTCACTCGGATGTTTGAAATATCAGCCCCGCGAAGAAAGCAACTCGACACTTGCAGCACTGACCTGGCACTGATGAGGCACACGCCGAAACGCGTCTGCCAGACGCTGTAATTGTGGACATCGCGTTCAATGGCAATTGTGCACCGGAGGCATTAAATTTCTGTTTGAAAACCTGAGCATGTGTCAGACCTGGTTTCATGAAATCAGGATTGGAGGAGTATGGAGATGCGGAGGTCGGCTCCGCTGACACTGACACGCCCCTCGTTCAGGAGCACCGCAAAAATAAACCGACAAACTTTGGCTTGAAGTGCTTGGAGGGCACATTGCGGCGCCCCCCCAGCCTGGAGTGTCTTGAAGGAATTGGGGAGAGGGAGCAGGCATTCTGCCTGCTTAAAGGAATGCCCGGCTGGGAAATAATTCACCCTGGTGATTCCCGCAACCAAAAAGAGCCAACAAAATAACAGATGCATTACCATATGCGAGGATGGGTCACTGCACCGACATCTGACTTTTCTGTTTCATTTGTTTTGGTTCTTAAGTGCGGGACACAGTGCACAGTACCCGAGGCCTCGTGGGTGGCGAGTATAGCGACATGTACTATCGGAGGAACTTTCCCTGTCTGCTTTCTATGATCACGACTCCCAGCCAATGAGGTCACTCGGATGTTTGAAATATCAGCCCGCGAAGAAAGCAACTCGACACTTGCTGCACTGACCTGGCACTGATGAGGCACACGCCGAAACGCGTCTGCCAGACGCTGTAATTGTGGACATCGCGTTCAATGGCAATTGTGCACCGGAGGCATTAAATTTCTGTTTGACAACCTGAGCATGTGTCAGACCTGGTTTCATGAAATCAGGATTGGAGGAGTATGGAGATGCGGAGGTCGGCTCCGCTGACACTGACACACCCCTCGTTCAGGAGCACCGCAAAAATAAACCGACAAACTTTGGCTTGAAGTGCTTGGAAGGCACATTGCGGCGCCCCCCCAGCCTGGAGTGTCTTGAAGGAATTGGGAAGAGGGAGCAGGCATTCTGCCTGCTTAAAGGAATGCCCGGCAGAGAAATAATTCACCCTGGTGATTCCCGCAACCAAAAAGAGCCAACAAAATAACAGATGCATTACCATATGCGAGGATGGGTCACTGCACCGACATCTGACTTTTCTGTTTTATTTGTTTTGGTTCTTAAGTGCGGGACACAGTGCACAGTACCCGAGGCCTCGTGGGTGGGGAGTATAGCGACATGTACTATCGGAGGAACTTTCCCTGTCTGCTTTCTATGATCACGACTCCCAGCCAATGAGGTCACTCGGATGTTTGAAATATCAGCCCCGCGAAGAAAGCAACTCGACACTTGCAGCACTGACCTGGCACTGATGAGGCACACGCCGAAACGCGTCTGCCAGACGCTGTCATTGTGGACATCGCATTCAATGGCAATTGTGCACCGGAGGCATTACATTTCTGTTTGACAACCTGAGCATGTGTCAGACCTGGTTTCATGAAATCAGGATTGGAGGAATATATATATATATATATATATATATATCCAACAAAGGTGGTTCCTTTACCCCGGCATCAGACGCTTCTTTGACGGGTCCGTAGCCCTCGCGGTCGAACCAACTGCAACTCAATGTCCACAACACCTCCACAGTACAAGTAAGGGGCCGCACACCAGCAGGATTTAAAACACGAAGATGGTTTTATTTTTCAGGTTTCATTTTGTTTGCCAAACACAGTGTAGACAAAAGCCCACGCGTTCCGGTATATCACAATACCTTGTTGACGGCTAACGCATTTTTTTCAATGTTCTCATTTTAACTATTCAACATGCAGGAAATTCAAATTACATAATTTCCTGTGTCTGACCACTCGGACTACCCCAAGTTGGTTTCTGGGAGTTGTAGTGTCGGTTATCAAAAATACAATATCTACATGGTGATCCACAATTCCATATATCCAGCATAACCACATTAATGTTATAATTAAACTATATGTTGGTTTCTGCAGTATTATAAGCAGATTGAACATTTTATAAAGAGATTATATAAAATGAATTGATTTTAAAATGTCACTTTGAAATGTAATGTCCCTCTGGTGGGGAGTGTCGACATCTGTTGTGAATTGGTCAGACATATTAAACACCAAAACCTGTGTGATACGCTCACTTGTTACCTGCCCTCCAGTGGGCCATCACTCAAGTGGGTGATGTCGGCCCCTTTGTTGAACTATATTGTTAACCAAACGATTTCTTTGAAGCCCTCCAGTGGGCAATCGCCAACATATTTTGCCAAAGTTGTGTGCCGGAGGGCAATGAATCTAGCCTGCCTTTTGCATTATTTGTGGTACACCATATAAGGAAACTAAATGAAAATTTACAAATGTATATAAAGTTCTTCTGATTGATTTAATCCATACGGCATCATAGTTCGGAAGTTCAAAATGTGGCGGGATTCTCTTTGGCGCAGTTTTTTCAGGCGGTTCCCCCTCTTTCTTTTATCGGAGTGGTTTCTATTCCGTAAAATTTCAAAGCTTTCCAGTTCGCATTGTGATGTATTTCCATATGTTTGCCAACTGCATTGTGTCTGTCTTTGTTTTTCGTTGCTCGTACATGTTCAAGTATGCGCTTCTTCAAATCGCAAATGGTGCTGCCGATGTATTTTAGCATGCAAGGGCATTCAATAACATAAACCGTGTATTGAGTTTTACACGTGATAGGGTCTCTAATCTGCCAAATTTTGGTATTTGCCATTGCCACTTCTGCGGTTGGTTTTGCGATCTCACAAACTGTACAGTTGTGACACTTGATGAAGCATTTGGTTTTTAGCCAAGTAGTTTTTGAGGATTTTGCCTTGAAATGACTGTGGACCAGCCGGGCTCTCAAATTTTTTGCTCTCCGATACCTTATTACCGGATGGGGCCCCAATTTTTTTCCAATTGTTGTGTCTAGCTGTAGAATCTTCCAATTCTTCTTGATGATATTTGCAATCGGTTTGGACTCATGACTGTAATTCATGATGAGTCTAATGGGTTCATCCTTGATCTCTTTCCCATTGATGTTTGTAGTTAGGCATTCTTGTCTCGGCCTCTGATTTGTTCTGTTCCAGCATTTATTCACAACATTTTTGCCATATTTCCTTTCTCTGAAACGTTTTATTGATGGGGCACTGTTCTTTCTCCACTCATTTTCTTCGCTGCAGATTCTTCGCAGCCTTAAAAACTCTCCGTAGGATATACTGGTGTTCAAAGACGGTTGGTGGAAACTCTGCGCTTCCAAAGTGGAGTTTGTAGCAGTTTTGTTTCTATGTAGTGTTGTTTCCAAACCATTACTTTTTACATAGATTTCAACATCCAGGAAGGTAGCTTTTTCTTTACTTATTTCACAGGTAAAGTTCAAATTTGGAATGCTTGTATTCAAGATGTTGAAGTAGGCCTGGAATTTCTCCATACTTCCATCCCGGATGATGAGAAGGTCGTCTATGAATCTCATCCATTTTACAATTCGCCTGGTGTGTAGTTCATTCCTGATGTTCCATGCAATCTTATTTTCCCACCAACCCATGGCAAGACAAGCGTAACTAGGGCTGAAGGAGAAACCCATAGCCGCCCCGTTACACTGTTGAAACAGTTCTTCGCCAAATAGGAAGATGTTGTTTGTTAAACAAAGAGTGATCATGTCCATTAACATAGCGTTGTGCTCTTTGAAATGTATATTTCTCTCTTGTAGAAAGTACTGGCAAGCTAGCAAACCTAGGGTATTGTCGATATTTGAATATAGGGCAACATCATCCATAGTTACCAGGTAATAGTTGTCTTTCCATACCACATCTTGAAGTGCCACAAGAAGATCAGAGGTATCCTTTATATATGACTTAAGTTGTGCCATATACGGAATCAGAAAATGATCAATAACATTTGCCATTGGTTCCAGCAATGACCCTTTGGCTGACAAAATCGGTCTTCCTGGCGGTTCTTTTTGACTTTTATGTAACTTTGGGAGGAAATGTATCGTGGCCAGTATTGGGAAGTCCACAGTCAAATATTTCCTCTCTTCATCATCGATTAAGTTGTCGGATACCCATATGCTGAGTTTTCCATCGATTTTATTTTTGATTTCCGGAGTGATGTTTACACTAAGTTTTTCATAATATTGGCAGTCTGTTAATTGACGTGTTGCTTCCTTGATATATATTTGTCGGTCCCATAGTACCACGTTTCCTCCTTTGTCCGCCATTTTAATTTCCACCTGGTGGCCATTAGCCAGCTTCTCCAAGGCCTCTCTTTCATTTTTTGTCAAGTTGTCCTGGCACTTTGATTTTTTTATTTTGTATAAATCATGAATTACGGCTTCTTGGAAAATATCTATCTTGTTTCCTTGTGCTAGCTGTGGGTAAAATATTGATTTTGGTTTTTTCTCACTCATGCCAGCCCCCAACTGTGGACATGCTGTTGCCAAAGATATTTCTTCTCCAATTTCCGCATTCATATTCAGTAAGGTTAGATAGGCTTCTGATTCTTTTGCCAATAAAATTGTTGTCACAATTGGTACTCCTTTTGGTTCTCTTTCACGAATTTTATTTTCCATGAAGTATTTTGCCAGTTTTATTTTTCGGATATACAAATAGAGATCTATCCTTGTTTGTGCAAGGCCCATTCTCTGTATTGGGCAGTAATTTATGCCTTGTTTGAGGAGTGATATCTCTGCTGTGTTAAGTTCACGATCTGAAATGTTTACAACTTGAAGTTCATCCAAGTGGGATTCGATCTCGAATTCACCTTGTGACTCATCCATCATAGATCCTTTTTCTGTTGCATACTCCTCATTTTCCTACCAATCCTTTCTTCTGATGTGCTTGCTTCTCCTCCCTCTTCTTGTTGTGGATTTCTGTTTCTTTGTTGCCACCGCCCTCCTCTTCCTCTTCCTCGTGTCCGTCTCTGTGCCATCTGGTTCTGTTCCCATTGTCGTTGTTGGAGAACAAGGCGCATGTCCCCTAAAAAAATCTTCCTTGCATTATCCATTGGTAGTTCTACCTCACTCTGTTCGGCTGAGGTTATGGAGGACAGGCTGCTCGATGCACTTTCTTCATTTCTCTGCTGACCATGTTGTTTGAATAGGTCAAATTTTCGAGTGAAAGTGAAGATCCGCCCTTCAGAATAATCAATTGTATCCCGTACGAATTTATTGTTTTTCCTTTGTCTGACAACCTCCTCATGTTTGTCGATCTGTATTTCTAGTTCCTCTTTACATTTTTCCATATCGGAGTTCAGTTTAAAAGTTTCCAGTTCCTTTTCTACCTCATGTAGTTCTAACTTTATTTTTTCCAAAGGGATTTCAATATGCTTCACCAATATCTTAATTAGTCCCAAAGATGAATTCAGGGTGTATTCGCCCCATTCCTGCAACAAGTCATTTGTTGCGTCCTGGTGACTGGGCATTAGCATTATTCTCAAACCTCTTGCGACCCGCTGTACCTCCAGTTATTTGTGTAGGGCTATTAACTCCCAGGATTTGTTGATCTCTTTTTTGTTTAATCTTTACCATGACCTTAATTTGCTTTTGATATCCGTTTTGCCGGGCACATTTTGTTTGTCTGGTTCTTTTTCAATGCTCCCTTTATCAAACATTGTTTCCATTTGTTCCTTTCGTTGAGCTTCCCTTTTATCCATATTTTACGCTGTGTTATTTGTTTCAATTTGGATTTTTGCCGCTTTTTTCTGTGAAAAATACCTGCTGTCAAGGTTAAGTTTTCTTAAATGAACAGTTCTGGTTATTGTGCCTTGCTACGTCTGCATTGAGACTTAGGGGGTCATTACCATGTGGGGCGGATCGCCACCGCCATGGTGTTGGTAGCGATCCGCCCTACAGAAATGCCCGTCTGCCACCCTTTTCCCCCCGCCACATTTCAATGGCGGGGGGGACCGCAGCGGAGGCAATCACCACCCGCCACTTTTCCGCCCCGTTCGCCTTGCGGCCGGGGCGGAAAAGGGTTCATATGGTGGCGGTGTCTATCAGACACCGCCAGCCATATTTGGATGCTTGTGAATAGGTGCCTTTCCGCGGCGGCGATGCCGCCACGGAAAGGCAGGCGGTCTTTGCTTTGGGGGGCCCCTGCGGGCCCCCCTGGTGAAGGCCGAGGTGGGGGTGCACAGGGGGAGTACCTGTGGTACCCCCCTTCATTTGCATTTACAAAGCGGAAGGCACCGCGCGGTGCCTGCCACTTTGCATATGCAAATGCGTACAAGCATTTTTAGCATTGTGGCGGGCGGTGCAGAGTGCACCGCCTGCCACAATGCTAAAACTACAGGATGTGCCCGCCACTGTGGCGGGCACATCCTAATTCCCCCCACGGGACCCCCGCCCTTATGGCGGGCGGTCCCGTTCTCCGATATGGTGGCGGGCGGACAATGTCCAACTTAGGGCCCCATTAGGATGAGGGGCGGACAATGTCCGCCCCTCATCCTAATGGGGCCCTAAGTTGTAAAGTTTATCGCCGCTGTTTCACTTGAAAAGCTAACATAGACAGTCTTAGCCGAATCGCCACAATAGCACTTTACATGTCCTTTTAAATTAACCACGATCAAACAGAAGCCACTGCGGGGGTTCCACGAGCTTACCTCGGAAGCCAATCTGAACGGTACAACGCGTCTCTGCTCCCGCTTAGGACGTTCGATCCGTGTCATTTGTTGGATGTTTGTCACTCGGCGAGCACCAACCGGGAAATATTTCCAACAGAGGTTCCTTTACCCCGGCATCAGGCGCTTCTTTGGCGGGTGTGTAGCCCTCGCGGTCGAACCAAACCGCAACTCATTGTCTACAACACCTTCACAGCGGAAGAAAGGGGCCGCACACCAGCAGGATTTAAAACACGAAGATGGTTTTATTTTTCAGGTTTCATTTCATTTGCCAAACACAGTGTAGACAAAAGCCCACGCGTTCCGGTATATCACAATACCTTGTTCACGGCTAACGCATTTTTGTTAATGTTCTCATTTTAACTATTCAACATGCAGGAATTTAAAATTACATAATTTCCTGTGTCTGACCACTCAGACTACCCCAAGTTGGTTTCTGGGAGTTGTAGTCTCGGTTATCAAAAATACAATATCTACATGGTGATCCACAATTCCATATATCCAGCATAACCACATTCATTTTATAATTAAACTATGTGTAGGTTTCTGCAGTATTATAAGCAGATTGAACATTTTATAAAAAGATTTTATAAAAAGAATCGATTTTAAAATTTAATGTCCCTCTGGTGGGGAGTGTCGACATCTGTTGTGAATTGGTCAGACATATTAAACACCAAAACCTGTATGTGGCGACTCGGCTAAGACTGTCTATGTTAGCGTTTCAAGTGAAACAGCGGCGGTAAACGTTGCAACTTAGTCTCAATGCAGACGTAGCAAGGCACAATACCAAGAACTGTTCATTTAAGAAAATGTAACCTTGACAGCAGGTAGTTTTCACGCAAAAAAGCAGCAAAAATCCAAATTGAAGCAAATAACATAGTGGAAAATATGGATAAAAGGGAAGCTAAATGAAAGGAACACATGGAAACAATGTTTGATATAGGGAGCATTGAAAAAGAACCAGACGAACAAATTGTGCCAGGCAAAACAGATACCAAAAGCAAATTAGGGTCATGGGAAAGATTGAGCAAAAAAGAGATCAACAAATCCTGGGAGTTAATAGCCCTACGCAAATACCTGGAGGTACAGCGGGTCCCAAGAGGTTTAAGAATAATGCTTATGCCCAGTCACCAGGAAGCAACAAATGACTTGTTGCAGGAATGGGGCGAACACTTCCTGAATTCATCTTTGGGACTAATGAAGATATTGGTGAAGCATATTGAAATCGCTTTGGAAAAAATAAAGTTAGAACTACATGAGGTAGAAAAGGAACTGGAAACATTTAAACTGAACTCCGATATGGTAAAATTTAAAGAGGAACTAGGAAAACAGATCGACAAACATGAGGAGGTTGTCAGACAACGGAAACACAATAAATTCGTACAGGATACAATTGATTATTCTGAAGGGCGGATCTTCACTTTCGCTCAAAGATTTGACCCAGAGAAATGAAGAAAGTGCATCGAGAAGCCTGTCCTCCAAAACCTCAGCCGAACAGAGTGAGGAAGAACTACCAATGGATAATGCAAGGAAGATATTTTTTTAGGGGACATGCGCCTTGTTCTCCAACAACGACAAGGGGGACAGAACCAGATGCCACATAGACAGACACGAGGAAGAGGAAGAGGAGGGCGGTGGTAACAAAGAAACAGAAATCCACAACAACAAGAGGGCGGAGAATCAAGCACATCAGAAGAAAGGATTGGTATGAAAACGAGGAGTATGCGACAGAGAAAAGATCTATGATGGATCATTCACAAGGTGAATTCGAGATCGAATCCCAGTCGGATGAACTTCAAGTTGTAAACCTTTCAGAACGTGAACCTAACACAGCAGAGATATCACTCCTCAAACGAGTCATAAATTACTGCCCAATAAAGAGAATGGACCTTGCATAAACAAGGATAAATCTCTATTTGTATATCCGAAAAATAAAACTGGCAAAATACTTCATGGAAAATAAAAATCGGGAAAGAAAACCAAAAAGGAGTACCAATTGTGACATCAACTTTATTGGCAAAAGAATCAGAAGCCTATCTAACTTACTGAATATGAATGCAGAAATTGGAGAAGAAATATCTTTGGCAAAAGCATGTCCACAGTTGGGGGCTGGCATGAGGGAGAAAAAACCAAAATCAAGATTTTACCCACAGCTAGCACAAGGAAACAAGATAGATATTTTCGAAGAAGCCGTAATTCATGATTTATACAAAATAAAAAAATTCAAAGTACCATGACAACTTCACAAAAAATGAAAGAGAGGCCTTGGAGAAGCTGGCTAATGACCACCAGGTGGAAATTAAAATGGCGGACAAAAGAGGAAACGTGGTACTATGGGACCGACAATTATATATCAAGGAAGAAACACGTCAATTAACAGACTGCCAATATTATGAAAAACTTAGTGTAAACATCACTCCGGAAATCAAAAATAAAATCGATGGAAAACTCAGCATATGGGTATCCGACGACTTAATCGATGATGAAGAGAGGAAATATTTGACCGTGGACTTCCCAATACTGGCCACGATATTTTTCCTCCCAAAGTTACATAAAAATCAAAAAGAACCGCCAGGAAGACGATTTTGTCAGCCAAAGGGTCATTGCTCGGACCAATGGCAAATTGTATTGATCATTTTCTGATTCCGTATGTGGCACAACTAAAGTCATATATAAAGGATACCACTGATCTTCATGTGGCCCTTCAAGATGTGGTATGGAAAGACAACTATTACCTGGTAACTATGGATGTGGTTGCCCTATATACAAATATCGACAATACCCTAGTTTTGCAATCTTGCCAGTACTTTCTACAAGAGAGAAATATACATTTGAAAGAGCACAACGGTATGTTGATGGACATCTTCACACTTTGTTTAACAAACAACATATTCCTAGTTGGCAAAGAACTGTTTCGACAGCGTAACGGGGCGGCTATGGGTTTCTCCTTTAGTCCTAGTTACGCTTGTCTTGCCATGGGTTGGTGGGAAAATGAGATTGCATGGAACATCAGGAATGAACTACACACCAGGCGAATAGTAAAATGGATGAGATTCATAGACGACCTTCTCATCATCTGGGATGGAAGTAAGGAGGAATTCCAGGCCTACTTCAACATCTTGAATGCAAGCATTCCAAATTTGAACTTTACCTGTGAAATAAGTAAAGAAAAAGCTACAATCCTGGATGTTGAAATCTATGTAAAAAATAATGGTTTGGAAACAACACTACATAGAAAAAAAATTGCTACAAACTCCACTTTGGAAGCGACGAGTTTCCACCAACCGTCTTTGATCACCATTACACCCTATGGAGAGTTTTTAAGGCTGCGAAGAATCTGCAGCGAAGAAAATGAGTGGAAAAAGAACAGTGCCTCAACAATAAAACATTTCAGAGAAAGGAAATATGGCAAAAATGTTGTGAATAAATGCCGGAACAGAGCAAATCAGAGGTCAAGACAAGAATGCCTAACTACAAACATCAATGGGAAAGAGATCAAGGATGAACCCATTAGACTCATCATGGATTACAGTCATAAGTCCAAACAGATTGCAAATATCATCAAGAAGAATTGGAAGAATCTACAGCTAGACACAACAATTGGAGAAAAAATGGGGCCCCATCCGGTAGTAACGTATTGGAGAGCAAAAAATCGGCTGGTCCACAGTAATTTCAAAGCAAAATGCTCAAAAACTACTTGGCTAAACACCAAAGGCTTCATCAAGTGTCACAACTGTAAAGTTTGTGAGATCGCAAAACGAACCGCAGAAGTGGCAATGGCAAATAACAAAATTTGGCAGATTAGAGACCTTATCATGTGTAGAAGTCAGTACACCGTTTATGTTATTGAATGCCCTTGCATGCTAAAATACATCAGCAGCACCATTTGCGATTTGAAGAAGCGCATACTTGAACATGTACGAGCAACCAAAAACAAAGACAGAAACAATGCGGTTGCCAAACATATGGAAATACATCACAATGCAAACTGGACAGCTTTAAAATTTTACGGAATAGAAACCATTCCGATAAACAAAAGAGGGGGAAACCGCCTGAAAAAACTGCGCCTGAGAGAATCCCACCACATTTTGAACTTCAGAACTATGATGCCGTATGGATTAAATCAATCAGAAGAACTTTATATACATTTGTAAATTTTCGTTTAGTTTCCTTATATGGTGTACCACAAATAATGCAAAAGGCAGGCAAGATTCATTGCCGTCCGGCACACAACTTTGGCAAATGATGTTGGGGATTGCCCACTGGAGGGCTTCAAAGAAATCTAGCCCAGTAGATAAGCTGGGCAATAAATCGTTTGGTTAACATTATAGTTCAACCAAGGTGCCGACATCACCCACTTGAGGGATGGCCCACTGGAGGGCAGGTCACAAGTGAGCATATGTCACAGGTTTTGGTGTTTAATATGTCTGACCAATTCACAACAGATGTCAACACTCCCCACCAGAGGGACATTAAATTTTAAAGTTACATTTCAAAATCAATTCTTTTTATAAAATCTCTTTATAAAATGTTCAATCTGCTTATAATACTGCAGAAACCAACACATAGTTTAATTATTGTGGTTATGCTGGATATATGGAATATGGAATTGTGGATCACCATGTAGATATTGTATTTTTGATAACCGAGACTACAACTCCCAGAAACCAACTTGGGGTAGTCTGAGTGTTCAGACACAGGAAATTATGTAATTTGAGTTTCCTGCATGTTGAATAGTTAAAATGAGAACAATGAAAAAAATGCGTTAGCCGTGAACAAGGTATTGTGATATACCGGAACGCGTGGGCTTTTGTCTACACTGTGTTTGGCAAACGAAATGAAACCTGAAAAATAAAACCATCTTCGTGTTTTAAATCCTGCTGGTGTTGTGGACATATATGTATATATATATATATATATATATATATATATATATATATATATATATATATATATATATATATATATATATATATATATATTACCTACTGGCGGTCGCCAGTAGGTATATTTAGTTAGGACCTAGTTACCATAGGAAATCCGCAACATTCTATTGGGAATCACTTTGGCGTCGATTGAGGAAATTGCGTGCAATTTTCCAAAATTTTGGCCAGCTCAGTTCTGCTCCTTCCCCAAAAGTTTTGGGGGGATTCGTCAAGTGGGGGCCTAGAAAAAAGGGGGGTCCCAAAACGTGTTTTCCCCATGTTAATTTCCATAGGACGATTAGACACAGCTACAGCCCGAACGGCTGAACGGAATTTCACCAAACTTGGCAAAATGGTAGGGACTGGTATGCAGAAGTGTCTTTTCTATATTTGGTGAAAATCCCTCCAGTAGTTCCTGAGAAAATCAAAAGAGAAAAAATATATATATCTCTAGCAGCTTACTGTAAGCTTACTGTAAGCTTACCTTTCCGAGCACGAGCTGCATGCTGATTGGCTGTCAACTGTCTGTCAACACTCCAAACCAGAAACTGTTGGCAGCCATCTTGGGACCAATATACATGATAGCACCTCATTAAAAAGCATTGCAGTTAATAGAAGGTTTTAAGACTTTAGTTACATTATAAATCATTTGTTGATAGTACATACTAATTTTAAGAATTGTGGTGTGTTCTAAGGTGATTTTACCATGTGAAAAAGCCTTCTGCTGGGATATCATGAATCATGTTTGAAAGAAAACTATTATCTCATGCTTTTCCCACAGTGGTTTGGAAGGGGATCTATAAGCTAAGCTGAAAGCATATTTTCTGCAAATTCTCATTATCTTTCTCAGTCATGTGAGAATGAAGTCTGACATTCTCAGTAAAACATGTACATCCAACAAGGATGTTCTACTGCAGCTTCCCAGAGTGTTCTAAAGAACAATTAGAGCGCTAACAGTCCTACTTATTACAAAGGTATGGCACACTTGAAGCCATCTTGATTGGAATAAAGTGGTAACTCTTAAAACATTTAATTTAAAAAGGAACAAAATGAGGGGGTATATTTTGCCATAGAAAGTATGATTAGTGCTGCAGAAAGAAAAATGAGGGCACATTTTGAGTGACTTTTCAAATCCTCTTCTATTTCATTAAAAAATTCTGACATGTAGTCTCCCAAGATGGCCACCAAAGACAAAAGAGCCCAAATGTAGCCCAAATATCACCCAGATGTAGCCCAAGTATAGCCCAATGACAGAATGTCCCAGAGTGTTCTAAAGAACAACTAGAGCGCTAACAGTCTTACTTATGACAAAAGTATGGCACACCAGAAGCCATCTTGATTGGAATGAAGTGGTAAGTCTGAAAACATTTAATTTAAAAAGGAACAAAATGAGGGGGGTCATTTTGCCATAGAAAGTACGATTAGTGCTGCACAAAGAAAAATTAGGGCACATTTTGAGTGACTTCTCAAATCCTCTTCTATTTCATTAAAAACATTCTGACATGCAGACTGAAACGTGCACTTTGAATACCAGCAGCAGACTTCCCTGGTGAGCAATAGCTTTACTACAGTGATTTAATGAGTAACTAGAGTGCTAACATTCAGAATTTATGGCAAATGTGTGACACATCTGAATGCCTTCTTGATGGAACCAAAGTAAACAAGCATTGAAAATGCAATAGATCTCGCCCTCGTTTAAGTTAAAGCCATTCTGTTTGTAATGAGGTGGCTTTTTAGCTTTGCTTTTATTAGTGTTTTTCAAACTTTCATGTAAAGAACATGCATATGTATGCATATATGTATATGTATGCATGCATTTATATTTGCAGTTTACGGAGGGCAAGATGGCCGCCGTGAGGCCGTAGGGGACGGTCGCTCTCACCCTCCTCTCCCGAGGAAATCAATGTGATCCTTCTCATTTACTGAGTACCCTTGCTTGCTCATCTGGATTAATATATCTTCGATATTTGAAGACACCCGGCTAATCCAGACCCATGATGCGGGGAATGGAATGTTGAAAGCAGCAAGTTGCACCGAAGTTATGGAGTGCTAGAAATGCTGGAAGCACTTTCCTCCTGGGCGGCCCGCACCTCATTTTTTTCACAGAGGTCGACTATCTTGCTGGGCGCTATAAAACACCGCTACTTGGCGTGGAGAAGCCTGAAACGAATCATGGCACCAAAATTCCAGAAGCCGCTCGAGGAGCAAGGGGGGTCACGAGAGAAAGAGGATGAAGAAGAAGAGGACTTCAGCGATGCCAGCACCCCAGCAGCTAATCTCAGAGCAAAGTCCCGGCTGCGAGAACAAAATCGTAAGGGAGCCCCCAGAGGTGCCGAGGGGGAGAAGGTAACAAAAGCAACAAGTGTCCTGAAGGTAAAGGAAAAAGGGAAGGAGATTGACAAGAAAAAGACGGGCTCGAGTAAAAAGAACAAAGGTCAAATAACCGCTGCGGATGTAAGAAGCTCTGTGGGAAGAGAAGTGGTTCTTCGGCAGCCTACCTTGTTCGAATCTTTCCCTTCAATGCCCGCGAACGTGTCGTTGATGAGTGAGGCTACGGGGCAGTTGCAGATTCAAATTTGTCCTCAGCTACCGGCACAGCCGCTTCCTCCACCCTCCCCGCCCGCAGTTACAGAAGCAGCGGGTACGTCTGGGTCTTATAGCGGAGCACGTAGCGGCAATGAGAGTGACGTGCAGACAGCTGAGTCGCAGGTGATGGTGTCGGCTACAGAGAGTAAGATTCAAGACATCCGAGAGATACACAGCGGGAATAGTGCGGTTACATCGGAGGCTGGGAAAGCGAGAAAGACGGTGAAAGGCTCAAGCATCATGACTAGTGGTGTTCATAGTGCACCCAAGCAGACGCAGGCTGCGGGCGAAAATGATTTTTCGGAGGCTCGACAGGTTATCAATATACAGGTATAGGGGCACGCTGCAGTGCAACCTTTGACTAATATTGGGGCGTTGGTAGCTGTAGACGGAGCTGCTATGCAAGACTGTGATACTGTGTGTAGAGAGATCAGTCAGCCCTGTAATGACATAAACAGTGAAGCCAATGGCAACAAGGTGGTACAACCTGGCAGTAATGGCAGAGATGGCATTATGAGCAGCGATACAACCGGTTTAAAGGCAACTGCTACAACTACCGGCTCTCCAAGGGGGGCTCCTGGTGATAAAGCGGAGGTACAAATCAGCTACAGTGTTCTCACTTCAGAGGTTCAAATAGCGACAAAAGTTGATACTATAAACACAGAGGTGATACAAGTCGATACCGGTTTGCAGATAGGAGACCCAAACAATACTGCTCCATTAGTCATGGGCTCTCCCAGCGATGAATGTTTCTTCACTGGAAATGATGGTGAAGATGATGAGGAAAATGAGGAAGAGGAGGAGGAAGAATCAGAGTCAGCTCTAAGCGAGGGCCCGGATACAGACACGGACACGGAGCCTGATCCAATCTCATTGTCCCCGGAGAGCCAGGAATCAGATTCAGAAGCCTCAGAAGTAGAGCTAGATACTGTACTCAAGGGATGTGTTGGCCGAAGGATAGTCAAGGCAAAGCACAGGCCACGTAGTAGAGCTAAGACCTCCTTGAGCCCTGCGCAATCGGTAGTTGCAAAAAAACTCGATTGGGATTACTCTGCCACTTCGCAATTATACCATTAGGGAGCAAGCGGCTCACATCAACCACAACTAGAGACAATGGGATCAAGTCCTAAATCTAGCTCTAGATCCAATTCTAACTTTGATCTTTTGTTTACAACTTTAAAACAGATTCAGAGTGAAGCCAGAGCTGAGAGCCGCAGGGCAAGACAAGCTAATAAAAAGATACAGGGATCATTACGAAAAGTAAACAAACTCTATGCAGAAGTGGTAGGACGAGTTACAGAGGTGGAGGAAAGAACAGGCAAACTGGAAGACGAGGTGGTGAAACTGCAGGAAACTAGAATGGAACAAGAAAAGACTTCGTTAGACGTGCTTTGGAAGCTCGAAGATTTCGAAAACAGACAGAGACGCAATAATATAAGACTACTTAGGGTGGAGGAAGGGAAGGAAGGTCAAGATGTGCGGGCATTTGTGGTCGATTTACTTAAGGGTGCATTCCCGGAAATGGATAAGTGGGATTGGGAAAATGAAAATCAGCGTGCCCACAGGTTCCCACTGATACAGAAAAAGGGGAGCACGTTTTGTAAAACACGGGCAATCTTGGTGTACGTGGGCAACTACTTGTTAAGAGAGGAAATAATAAGCAAGGCAAAGCCACAGTCTAAGCGAACGTATAAAGATATACGTTTTTTTGCCCGGCCTGATTTTTGACACGCCACCGTTGAAAGAAGGTGGCGCATGCGGCAACTAATCACTCCATTCCAAAATGCAGGTTGCGAGGTGTATCTAATGTTCCCAGCACGTCTAAAAGTAGGTGTTAACGGTCAGTTCAGAGTATTCTACTCAGAGATCATGGCTAAAGAGTACCTCAACTCCCTCAGAGAGAATAGGGGTGAGAATAGCCAGACAATTGCCGTGAGGCAACCAGCTGTTAAGCTGTAGTTATAAGCTCGGAGCAAATATGTCTGGGAAAAGGAGTCACATTAAAAAAAAGGGGGGGAATACTTGGTGTGAATCTGGATCGTACTGCAGTGATAAGGGTCTGTAAGAGATGTGTGAAGTAAGAAGGGAGAGGGGGAGGGAGGGCAACCCAGGGGCCCTGGCTGTCAGATATAGGTCAGGATTGACCTATTTGCCAGTATGGGGGGAGGGTATGCAAGGGTGGGCTGTCTGGGGAGGGGGAGGGAGGGAAGGGGTACAGAGCACTGCATAACAAGAAAGTTTAAGGACGTAACAGACAGATTTAGTGTACAGGGAAATGAAGTGTTGAGACTAGGCAGAGTAGGTAGAGACATGCTGTTTAAAATTAAGACTGTGCAAATTGACTCAAGCTCCAAAGCATTGCAGAAAGGCCTCTTAGACCTTATAGTCAGGAAATTTATCAGAAAACAGGAATGGGTACTAGGTTAGTAACATGGAATGTCTGCGGGCTGAATGATCGTCAGAAAAGGCAAAGGATATCTATCGCTCTAAAAACAAATGAATGCGGACTTTATTTTTTTACAAGAAACACATATCATGGCTGCACAAGAATATATGTTGGATCATTTGGAATTTCACGTATTAGTATGCTCGAAGCAAGGCGCTAAAAATAGAGGGGTCACTATATTAGCAAGAAATAAGAATGTGATCACTAGGAAAAAATTGGAAGATCAGTGGGGAAGGTGGGCAATTATTGAATGCCTCCTGGAGGGTGAATGGACCACTATTGGGGTGGTATACGGTTCTACAGAAGATGACCCTGAGGTCTTTGACTTTCTAGATATGGAACTTGCTACATGGGCCCCCCGAGTGATTATTGCTGGCGATTTCAATATTAATGGGTCAGATGGACTAGGGGTAGGCTCTTTAGGAAGATATAAAGATAGGAAAAAAAGGGTACACCAACCGCTGCTTAGTATGGCAACGAATAATGCGCTCGCAGACGTGTGGGGAAAAATAGGATCAAATGAGAAGGGGTTCACATAATATTCAGCCCCACATCAAATCTGCGTAAGGCTGGACTACTTTTATATATCAACTGCATTACTCTCTAAGTCAGGGATAGACAGACTTCCACGTATATTTAGCGACCATAATCCCCTTATTTTAACATTAATGTTGTCTACAGTGAGAAGAAAAGAGAGGATATGGACTTTTGAAAGAGCGCTCCTACAAGATGATAAATATATATATATCACATGAAAAAATGTATTAAAAGCTTTTTTGAAATAAATAGGGGTAGTGCGGCAGTAGGGATGGTCTGGGATGCCTTCAAGGCAGGGGTACGTGGCGAGACACTGAGTTTCAACACCTTTAAACGTAAGCAAGAGCAACTCAGGAATAGAGAATTAACCAATGCAATCCTTGATGCTGAGGAAGAGCTGCATCAACGTGTACTATCAGGGGCTGCATTGGATCATGTGCTCACTAAGCTTTTAAAGGTCAAAATGGAGGTAGAAGAGGATATCGCAACAAAGGCAGCTAAGAGCTTTACTATAAAAAGGGAGAAATGCTATGAACTTAGTGAGAGGATTGGGCGCACATTAGCCATCCGCACTAGGCAAAGAGCTGCATCAGGAGTAGTAAGGGAAATCAGGGATACAATAGGTAATTTACACGCATATCCTGATGAGATACGGGAAGTTTTTAGGACATTTTATGAGACACTATACGATGACAGGCAGGATAGAGACTTAGGGTAAATAACGGATTATTTGAGTGAAATTCAACTTGAAAGACTGACAGAGGAAGAGGCAGAGCAGTTGGAAGACCCGTTGGATCTGGAAGAGATAAAAAAAGCCATATCAAATCTTCCCTCAGGAAAAGCAGCTGGCCCGGATCAACTGCCAATTGAATTCTATAAGGTAATCTGGGACATATTGGCTGACGATATGGTTACAACAATGCAGTCGGCACAGGCAGGCGTATCCATACCAGGGACCTGGGGGGGAGCTGAAATTGTGATAATACTAAAAAAGGGGAAACCTGCTACTGAACCTGGGTCTTACAGGCCGATTACTTTAATGAATTTGGATACGAAGATCTACTCTAAGGCGCTGGCCTTTCACTTTGTGTATAAGTGGCTGCATGGGTTGGTGAGTAGCTACATGTGTATGTATATGGGTTATTAGATGTTTTTTTTAATATCAATATGAGTGTCTATATGTTTGCTGGGGGTATTACTTAGAACATAGATTCATGAGTGACTGACTCTCTGTTTGTATATGTTTTGAAGACAGCATATGTGCAGGACTGTATGGGTGGATGACTGTGTATATGTGTGTGTTACTGACTGAATGACTGTCTCACTGTTTTCTTTATCAGTAACTACATATGTTTTAATGTACTATATGTGAATATTGATGTATATAAGTGACTATATGTGAGAGTAAGGGATTGTAAGAGTTCCTGTTAAATAAGTATGTGTTTCTATAAGTGATTGTTTAAGAGAGTAAGTATGTGTAAGGTTCCTTAGAAGTAAGGTGGTAGTGTGTGTATAGCTGTATATGCAAACAAATGGATGTTCAATAGTTTATTTGCATGTGTGAGTATGTGTGAGAGTATCTTTTGGATGACTGTCAGTGTGTAACAGGATGTATAGGTGTATCACTACATATGATGAGTGAGTATACGTATGAATGATTATATAGAACTGTTGGTGAATGAGTGGATGTGTATATAGATGGTGGAATTATTGAATTGGTTGTTGTAACTGGTATGGGTATCTCCATTTTTTTGAAAATTTTAGTTTCTATTTTTGAATATGTGTTTCAAGGGTTACATTATAGTGGAAGGAGGTTTGTCACTCTGTCACAAGGATGGTGTCATCAGTGATGTCATGAGTGATATCACTGACCATGTCATGAGTGATGTAATATGTGATGTCATCAGCAGTGCATTGCACGCGCAAGTTATAGTGAGTCCAACTAACTATAACGTGGGAATTTCAATGGTTTTATGCGAGTAAAACTTCCAGCTAACTATAACAGGTGTGAAACCTATGGTTTTTTGAGTGAATTTAATAGGTTTTTTAAATGCTAATTCCTAACTATAACTGGTGTGAAACCTATGGTTTTTTCAATGAATTTCATAGGTTTTTTAATAGCAAATTTCTATAGGTATGAAATGTAATATTTTTTATAACAAATTTTATATTGTATAATTATGTAATATTTTTTTTTTTTGCCCCGGAGCGCTCCCGGGGCGCGTACCGATGCGCTTACCGGTAAGCATAGTGCAACGGCGCACCCCGGGGCACGTACTGGTGAGCGTCCCGTTAGCGCTATTCCCGCGAACGAAAACAACATCGCGACGTATCGCGTAGCCGCGTGATGCGTCATATGACGCACAACGTAAGAGCACACGAGCGCATACGATCGCGAAACGTCCTGACGCGCTTACGCAACGCGCCCCCGGGCGCGCCCCTGGGCCTGAAAATAACACTTTTCATTGCTTCACTACACTTTTGGTTTCCAACTGATGAAAGCCCTGCTCATGTGACTTGAAAATAACACTTTTCATTGATTCACAACACTTTTGGTTTCCAAATGATGAAAGCCCTGGTCATGTGACTTGAAAATAACACTTTTCATTGGTTCACAACACTTTTGGTTTCCAAATGATGAAAGCTCCGGTCATGTGACTTGAAAATAACACTTTTCATTCGTCCAGAACAGTTTTGTTTTCCAAATGATGAAAGCCCCCAACTTTTTTCCTTATTCTGACTTTGTCCTTTGACTGAGGAAGACCTGTTTGGAGATCTGTATCTAATATTTTCTACTTTAAAATGGCTACAGTAGCAGCAGCAGCTGGAGCATCTGCCCCACCACCACCATCAAAAAGACCACCAGAAGATTACATTGGTGCTTAAGAAGAAGAGGAGGTAGGTGATGAAGAGGAGGGACAGACAAGACATTTCCTGCCTGAAGATAATCAGCCCTACAAACCAAAAGAGCACTTCCTATGGCAGTTCTACCAAATCCCAAGGGGTTTCAAAAAAGTCAACGCTGCGAAGGTGACTTGTCTGATTTGTGATGCTAAGCTGTCCAGGAGGAACCCTAACAAAAAATATTCCTTCGGGAATCATACCATGATTCGGCACATGATCCGTTGGCACCCAATCAACTATTCTGCTGCAGAGGTAAGGGACCTCTGCAGTAAGCTACCCCCATCAACATCTAGACCCTCAACATCGAAAGAACCAACTCCATCGGGTTCAGAGGCAACAGAGACAATGCCTATCATACAATCAAAATTTAACGATTTTAAAATCATGTGCAAATATTGTGGAAAGTTACTTTGCTATGGTGAGCAAAGTATAAAACTTATCATCTGTGCTGGGGATAACCATAAGTGCCCAAAAAAACCCTAATTTTTTCTGTTTTTTTTGCTCCAGTTGAGCCATTTACAATTCCCTGTTTTTTGTTTCTCCCCATAAAAAATACAAAAAATAAATAAAACTGTTCAGAAAACCCCCAAAAAGTAAAAAAATTCAAAAAAACAATAAAAAAAATATAAAACAATAAAAAGAATAAAAAAAACAGTTTTTTTTAGAACTACCTTTAATTTATAAAAATAAACCTATATTTTTAAAGAATCTCTGTCAATTCTTTTTCTGCAGGGTACGCGTACCGGTACGTGCACCGGGGCGCGCACCCAAAAAAAAAAAAAAAAAAAGAAAGAAAGAGAGAGCATGAGGGAAGAACACAGAGAGAGTAATGTTAATAGAAAAAGAGCTAGAGGAGCAACACAAAGGGATTGTTTATTACATAGTAAAAAACAGAGAAGGTGTAATAGGGTGTAAGTGAGAAAAGGAAAATTAATAAGGGAGCGAAAGAAGGGAAGGGAGAAAAAGAAGACTAAAGTAGAGGTACTGGTAGAATGTGAGTGGGTGTTGAAAGTAAAAGGAAGGACAGTAAAGAATGGGGAATGAGGGGTAGTGACGGAACCGGAATAAATGAACAACGGTGAGGGAGGGTGAGAAAAGAGCAGTGAGTGTAAGTAAAGAGGGGTGAAAGAGGGTGGATAAAAGTGAATAATGTTAAGACATGGGGAGTGACAGAGAGAAAAGAGAGAGTAAAGGAAGGAGTGACTGAAAGAGTCTGAGTGAAACAGGAAAGAAAGGTAAGTAAGGCAGTGTGGGTGACTTATAGGGAGTCAGTGGGTGTAGGTGGGAGTGTGGGTGTGTAACGTGTGTGTGTCTGGGTGTGAGTGTGTGGGGTGTTTGGGTATGGATGGAGGTGTGGTTGTGTAAGATATGTGTGGGGGGTATGTGAGTGTGGGGGGTATGTGTGTGGAGTGTGTGTGTGTGTGTGGGATATGTGTGTGTGTGTGTGTGTGTGTGAAGAGTGTGTGTGTGTCTGAGAGGTGTATGTGTGGTGTGTGTGTGGGGTGTATGTCAGAGGTATGTGTGTGTGTTGGGGGGGAAGGTCTGTGTGTAGGAGTGAAGTAAATGATTAAGGGAAAGAGAATGAGTGAGGGAGCAAAGGAAGGGAACAGAGGGTAAGGGAAGTAAAGAATGGGGACTGTAAGAAGTTGAATGTAGGAGGCGAAATAGGGAAAGGGGAGTAAACATGGAGAATATGAATAAGTGAGGGAAGCAGAGTAAAGAAACAGGAGTGAGGTAGGGTGAGAAAATAGTAGTGAAGTTAAAGCAAAGGGTGATGACAAACTACATTTTTTAGTCACACTTACCATATAATAAATGTAACTTTAATTATATTTTTTACTACATTTTGTATCTGTGAAAGAGAGAAGAAAAAATAAGTTATAATTAGTAAAATATATATTTTAAAATAAAAGATACAAATGAAGAGGCTAAAATTCATAACACAGTGTATTTAGAAATAAAGTAAGAGTGAAGGACACAAAAAGGGAAATCAAGTAAGGTAGAAGGACAAAAAGAGGGAAAAAGAAATAGAAGGAGAGTAAATTACTAAGAATAAGGCATATAGATTCACTGACAGAAAGGAAGAGAAGAAGAGAAACATGAACTGAAGGTAAGAAACATACTAAAAGAATGTGAGTTAGCAAAACTAAATCAGGAAACAGGAGTAAGTAAAAAGATAATGACTGAGAGGGAAAGGAGTCTAATTAAGGATGCATTTAGAAGAATGAGGAATGGAAGATAACTGAGAGTAAGTAAAGGAGAGTCATAGAGTGAAGGGATGAAGGGAGAGAGGATAATATAGAAGGATTGAGGGAAAAGGAGTGAGGAAGTTAGTAGACAGAGAGACTAAGGGAAGGACTGAGTGAAGTGGAATACAATGAGTGAGGAAAGAAAAATGAGTAAGGGAGCAAAAGAAGGAAAGAGAGGAAAAGAGGACTAAAGCAGTGGTACTGAGAGAAAGTGATTCGGTGATGAAAGTAAAGAGAAGGACACTGAAAGATAGGAAATGAGGGGTAGTAATGCAACCGGACTAAAAGAAATAGGTTGAAGAACGATGAGAGAGGATCAGTGAAGTTGTTGCAAGAGAAATGATAGAAGGTAGATTAACACAAGTGAACATAACACAAGGAGAGTGAGGGACTGAGGACATAGAGGTAGTGAACGGAAAATAGAGAGAAGAGGTCAAAAGAAAGGAGGAAACAAAGATAAGCGAGGGAGAGTGGATGATTTATAGTGATAGAGTGCGACAATACTGGTAAGTGAGTAAAGAGGAATTACTAAAAGAGCAAAGGAGGAAAACACAGAAAAAGGAAAGTAAAGCAGACAGACTTAAAGCTGAATAGTTATGCAAGGGAGAGAGGGGATGCAGACAGTTGAAATGTGAATGAGGGGTTGTGAAAGAAGTGGAGTAAAAGAACGGGGTTGAAAGAGAGTGAAAGAAAGACATTATAAGTGAGTAAAAAGAGCTGAAAGAGGGTGGAAAAAGGAAAGTGAGTGTGAGACAATGGGAATATAATTTAAATTACAGAATACAAACTATAAATTAACTTGTACAACATGTTACATAGTTTATTTTTGCTGTTTTCAGAATATATTGAATTTCACTTAAAAAAGTGAGTTCAAACTACTCATCATATGACAGTGGGGAAAAAAAAACACAATCAAAAAGATTGTGTTTTAAAAAAAACATCAAAACTTAAAAATAACAAATGTACACTAATCTTTGATTCACTTACTTTTCCTTGAGGCCGAATAGTATGAATGAATGAATGAAGTGGGATTTACACATGCGCGACTTAGCCCCATGGGCGTCAAGGCGCCTACCACCAAACTAGCTGAGGCAGAGGATGGATAGAGCTTACTGATATGAATTAACAAAGGACCAGGTTTTCAGAGCCTTCCTGAAAAGATCCAGCGAGGGTTGTGATTTAATCTCTAGGGGAAGTGAGTTCCATAGTTGGGGTGCCAAGATGGAAAAGGCCTTACTCCCCCATCTAACCTTCATGGAGCGAGGGACTGCCAGTTGATTAAGCTCTGAAGAGCGTAGGCATCTACTTGGAACATATCGAGTGAGCCGAGATCCCAGCGCATCAGTTGGACCGGCCATAAGGGCACGATATGTAAGACAGAGGAGTTTAAAGGACACTCTCGAGATGATGGGGAGCCAATGAAGACTCTTCCTTGCCATGGTCGCTGAGGACAACCAGGGCAGGGCCAAGACAAATCGTGCCGCCGCATTCTGTACGACCTGCAAGCGCTGTAAAAGGCCCTTGTTGGCTCCGGCATACAGGGAGTTACAGTAATCAAGCCTTGAGCCAACAAGGGCGATCAAAACCTGCTTGCGTGCCTGCGGGGGGAGGTAGTGAAGAATTTTCTTCAGAGTCCTAATAACTCCCCAGCAGGTGGCGACAGTTTTGTTGACCTGGGCCTCCATAGATAGCCGAGTGTCAAAAATGACTCCAAGGTTCCTGGCAGATTGTACGGGAGTGGGGCAGTTGCCTAAGGATGGAGGCCACTATTCACCTGACCATATGTCCTGGTCTTTACCAAAGACCAGGACCTCTGTTTTGTCACCGTTCAGCCTTAGAGAATTGAAAATCATCCATTCTGCAACGAGTTGCATACAGGATCTAAAGCTAGAAGCGGTGACAGTCACAGAGTGGGTCAGGGACACCATAATCTGCGTGTCATCAGCGTATGATACTACCTCCATCCCCTGAGATCTTACAAGTCTAGCAAGGGGGGCCACATAGATATTAAACAGGGTCGGACTCAATGCCGACCCCTGTGGCACCCCACATTGCAAAGACTTGGCAGGGGAGAGGAGATCGCCAAGCATCACACGCTGCTCTCTTTGATGTAAAAAAGAGCTCAGGATTCTGAGGGCCTGTCCTGTTACTCCTGCCTCCCTTAACCTAGATGTTAATGTAATGGGAGACAGGGTATCGAAAGCTGCTGTAAGGTCTAACAATACTAGCACGGTGGTCTGCCCCAGGTCTACTTTCCGACGTATGTTAACCGTGACCATAGTCAAGGCAGACTCCGTGCTGTGCAGCTTTCTAAAACCATGTTGAGACCCATCCAAGAACCCTGAAGCATCCAAAAAGCGAGAGAGATGACAGTTTAGGTGGGCTTCAAGCATTTTAGCAGGGGCCGGCAGAAGGGATATAGGTCTAAAATTCTGCAGGATTCCTGGGTCCAGAGTGGGCTTCTTAAGCAAGGGCTTCACTATGGCTTTTTTCCAAGCTACAGGGAAGATGCCATGTTCCATCGCATCATTCATAATTTTCAACATAGAAGGAAGAATAGTATCCCTACAGTCCTTTAGTACTTTCAAAGGAACTGGATCTAAGGGAGAGGCAGACTTAGTTCTATCCAGCAGGAGATGTAATCCTTCCATAGAAAGTGCAGGAAAAAAATTGAGAACCTGGGGAGGTTCATCGACCCAGGATTCCAAATGTCTAACTCGAGCGGAGTCCTCTTCACTCAGGAAGCTCCTCTGAGATTGTAGAGCCAGATAGATATCATCTATTTTTTTTAAAAAGAAGTCCGAGATGTTGTTACATAGCTCCTGTGAGACTACCACGGGGTCAGGGGCCTGAAGAGAGCAGAGAGAGTTCACGATCTTAAAGAGTTCTTTAGAAGATGTAAGAGAACTAGTCAAGTTGGTAAAGTAGTCCTGTTTATCCAGTATATCATGAAGGTCCTTTTGGTTGGAAAGTACTCTGCTGCTCTCTAAAAATTCCATTTCATCGACTTTCTAGAAGAAAACCTCGAAGAACATCTGAAATATTTTCATTATTTTCATATACTCCTTCTGTTCAGTCATAACTCTTTGCTCATTCCTTCACCATTCCTTAAGGCCAAATAGTGTCAGATGTATCAGTATATTTTCAAATTAATTAAAACAAACTCTAAAATTACCGTTTTCCCGACGTTCTGAAAGAAAGGCTCAAACAACATTTTCACAATATTTAAATTTTCGTAATTCCATCTCTGACTCACTCATGTTTATCATTTCCTATATACTGATATCACTTACTATGAGATCCACTTACAGTACCTATATGACAACTCAATTTTTTTATATTATCTTGATCATTTTTACTCAGAATATAATTTTAAACAGCAAACTAACCTTTATTAACTGCTCCCGTCTTCATAGGCCAATTACCTTTACTTAAATTTTGGTTCTAAAAACACTAGATATGAATTTTTTAAGTCAAAAGGCAAACGTTGTTTGAAAGTCAAATGAGTGTCATTACAAAGGGTCCAACCTTTACAACTTTTTAAATAGCATGTGTAATGCCCTGATGTTGTTGAAGGACCGTCATGATAAATAATAGCTACAGTTGCAAAGGTTCTTCCTGAAATTGATAACTGAGAAGCCACAAAAATTTTAATAGAAGTTGACAATTTACTTCCATCAGGTCTACATCGTTGGAACATTAAAATCACATATTTACCATAAGTTTGTAAAAATAATGTGGACAGCATTGCAGACTTACATTGGGTACACACCATATTGTGATCAGCTGCTTTAACTAGATTATTAAAAGGCACTGATTTGCAGTCTGGTAAACTCAAATATATAAATCTTTCAGTGTCTATTCTAGTAGTACTTGATAAAGTACAGTTGTCACAGTCATGCTGCCATTGATAAGAAAGGCTAAAAAGATTTTTTATATCTACTCCTTCATCTTCCAATACATCAAACATATACATTAAAAATTCCTGACAATCCTGCTGAATAATCTGTGAAAATTGATTTTGACCAGAACATATGTCTAGAAGATTTCTAATTTCTGAAACACTTCCTTTTTTTGCTCTATCACTGCTACATTTCTCAAACACAGAATTCAATAAACAGCAGAATGTTTGATCCCGATTTTCAACAATCTGTTCTTGTAAATTTTGAAGAAACAAAACAACATTAACCACTACATTAGCATAGCAGTTGACACCAGAACTGTTTTCAAACTGAAATCCAACAACATCTTCAACAGAATCCTTTTTCTTTCTGCTTACAATTACAGTTTCATCTACTTTTTGTCTTTTTGCTAGTACCTCACTGCAATTATTCTCATTTCTTCTTTTTCGGCCTACCACACGTTTTTCAAACAGAGGATATTGAGGCAAATGTGGAACATACTCTCTTCTTAACCTATTGTATTCTTTAACACAATCTAGATCAGCACAAATCTTTGTTTCATCACACTCAATCAAGTACAATCCTGATAAAGTTCTGACTCGTGATAATGCCACATATGCCATACCCTCTTTAAACACAGAACTTCCAATGTTCACCAAAGCACTATCTACACTTAAACCTTGAGATTTATGAATTGTCACTGAATATGCCAAACAAACAGGAAACTGTTTTCGGCGAACATATAAGTCTTTCACAAGCAAAAATCTAGCTGAACAAAGACAAATTTGTTCTATTTCGTCAATGCCATCAAATTTAATTTTTAAAATTTCAATTCCATCTCTATTTTTGTAATTCACAAAACCAACAACATGACCCATTGCTCCATTTACCAGACCTCTTTCAACATTTAAATTCCTTCTCAAAATGATACGACAATTTAAACACACATTCAGAGTGTTTTCAAAACCAGCAGTTTTAGATATTGTCTTCTCTAATGAATCCAATTTTGATTTCAAATTTTCTGACAAAATAATTGTTGCTCCCATATGCTCTATTTTATCTATAGCTTCCAGTTTCACTATCTCTTCATTTTCTAACTTTAACATTTTGTTGTTGAACATGGAACATTCTTTCAGAGTAGGCATCAAACATATGCCAGATTTCTTCTCGTTAATTTTCTTAAAAATATTCTCTGGAAGAATGTTTTCATTTGGGTACAAATTTGAAATTAATCGTCCATGTAAAGCTTCTTTCCCATGCTGACTTATTTTTCCGATTCTTACATCTTGTAGAATATTTTTATAATCTTCATCCTTTGCCTGCCACATATTTTGTAGTAGTTCTGCATATTTGAAATTTAACCATATATTAACGTTTCCAATGCTTCCTAGGCACTTCCTGGTATCTTCATGCGTGACCATTTTAAACACTGGTTGTCCTTTCACTGGAGTCAACTGCAGTAGATCTCCAAACACAATAATGTGTTTTCCTCCGAATAACACATCATACTCTGTTCTAAGAATTTCTTGCATTCTCAAATGCACAAAAGCAAGCATTAGATTTGAGACCATGCTTACTTCATCAATGATAAGAAGTTTCATTTTCTTCAGGACTCTGGAAACTTCGGAACACGCATCTCCAGATAGCTTGTGGTATTGGAATTTGTTATCATGCTCCACTGGCAGCATCAGTAATCGATGTAAAGTAATCCCTTTAATATTATGTGCTGCAAGCCCAGTTGGAGCGGTAACAACACAAGACAGCCGTGATTCAGTCCTTTTCTGCAGATAAGTTGCAATTGCTTTTTTTTTCGGTGTTTTATATAGCGCGAACTAGAACCGAACCGAATCAGTTATCAGAGCGCTTTACATAGCACCAGTTACGTTACATGAGGACACACTTTCATTTTTTAGGCACGATTTTAGGCTTTAATCAAAAAACTTTTTCCAGTTCCTGCTTCTCCACTCACGTACTGTTGGACAGGCTTAAATGATGTACATGAGCACTCTTTCTTCTCATGACTGAATCCATGTTCAACTTGTTCTGTGACTTCGTAATATATCTGTTTCTGCTCAAGGTTTAATTGTTTCACCAAATCTTCTAAATTAATTACAGCCTCTTGAGCTTGCTCCATAGCTCTTTCCACCTCATACATGGCAGTGACAGCTTCATTTTGGATAATTGGTCCTCCTAGTGGATCCTGACTCAATGAAGCAGAACTCTGACTGTCTTGAGAACTGTCTCTCACAATCTCTACAGGAATTGTTGCTTCTTGCTCTATTTCTTCATTCAACATTTGCAGATAATTTGGAAAAACAGGACATTCTATGGTATCCTTCATTGCATTAAAAGAGTCTTCGTAACAGAGAAAATCTCCAAGTAGTTCCTCTTCTGTACGCCATGGTTTAAAGAGTTGCAAAAGAGCCAAATAGTAAAATTCTCTTTTGTCTGGATTTTCACAACTCAATTTTCGATGATTAATCAAATGACCTTTTCTCTGTTTCACTAGACATCCTTCACATCCAATGACAGCATATATTCCATTATTGATATCTTCTCTGATGTTCCTCTTATAAATATATCTTTGCAGAACTTCATAGAGACAAGCGTTCTCAAGATAAGGACTTCGTTTTGGATAGTATGTATCCAACATGTTTGTCTTCAAAATATCTGTACTTTCTGGTTCTTTCTCCGCCAAATACTCTATTTCCTGTACAGATTTCAAAACTCGGTTTTGTGTTGCAGCAAGACATAGACTCACCCAAATGATGGTTCTAGATTTGGCATATAGACTTGCTGATGACAATCGATCGGAACATTCATATGCTCCAATTTCTCGATGTGACAACATCTTTAGACTGTAACTGTATAATTTCTTGCTTATACTCTTTTCATGTGAAATGTCCTCCCACATTTCCTTCAGTTCTGTCTTTTCTTTTTTTGTGATGTAAGACGTCACATATCGAGCCACAGCAATAGAGTTGTCAGCAACGAATTGAATATCCATGTTAGCATTCCACATGGACAAAATCACTGGGTTGTAGTCGTTGATGTACTTAGACTCTTCGTTTCTTTTTAAATTGTATGTATTTTTGGGTGATTTCCTCGTCACAGTATGTCGCAGAGAAGACATCAAATTATTTACTCTTCCTTTAGAAATCACTGCTCGTGGAAAACCAAAACGACATTTTGTGTAGAACTTGTCCTTGTTTCTGAATTTTCGACGACAGTACTTTCCACAACGATGGGATTGAAAGCGTAAAACGTGTTGCCTTAAACTGTTTTCTTCGGTACTTTTCGGAACAGCACATATTGAATACTCTTCAATGAAGCTCATCACTGTCTCATCCGAATCTGTTCCAAATTTGGGTGCATCTTTAATCCACAACAACATATGTATGTGAGGAGCACCTCTCGCTTGGTACTCCTTTCTCCAAAAGAAATCCTAAACCTCTCCAAGGGGAGGATTTTTTTATTGGTAATGAAAGACATCATAGCTTCAAATCTATGATTAAAATATCTGCATACATTCACTGGATCCAAAGAACACAGTTCTCCAGGTGTTTTGAATTCTATATTTTGTATATTTGCATTTGCCTCGCGTATAAATTGAAGTAAGTCGTCCCATGCATACTCGGCACAGCTAAGAGTGAGGAACCATGTAGGAGTTCCTAAGTTTCTTAGCATACATTTCAATTCCCCATGATGACGGTACAAATACTCGTTTGTACCACGCTGACATGCCATGAGATTGATTAGATGAGATTCCAAAATATTATCTTGCAGATTAACTTTCTCCATAAAGTCCCTCGCCGAAACATTTTGGAGATGTGCTCCACTTTTCAGTATATGGTTTACTGCATAAGAAAGCCCAGACAAGTCACTTTCATACAGTAGATGAAACAAATATGGGATGCATTGACGAAACCTTGGATCTTCAGCATATAATCTTAAAGTCCGGTATTCAGATGCTGGAATTTGAAGTGGTCGATCGTCATGTCGTCCACCTCGACCTGTTGGAAATAGCTGTGGAAAACAACGAGCTTCCAAACTTTCTTCCCATACGCTAATGGGACTTCCTTTTGCTGATTTCATTTGAAACAAGTCAATTGCATTCCCCATTACTTATTTGGAATGCAAAGGATGAACAGTATAATTTTCATATATTTCTTCACTTCTAGACACATCAACATTTTAAATTTGGCCAGCTAAACAATCACTGTCTTCATCTGCAGCTGTTTCCTCTGCTCCAACACATACATGTTTGTAGTACTCATTGTTTTTGACCAAATACAACGTTGCCTTTTGACTTTCCTAACATCCACTAAATCTTGCCAGATTTTCTTACTCTTTGTCGGAACCCCATTAACTAGAATAACCAGAGGTTCCTCTTCCACTTTCTCTACACCAATTTTATCAATATTTTTCTTGAAATCTAGAGGCAAATAAACAACTCTTCCCTTTAATCCTCTCTGTAAATCTGAAGGAGGCAATTTCCCTATCTTAGGCTCCATGCGAACAATTGCCTGAAAAGGATGGACACATTGAATCAAAATACACTCATATGTATTTAAATCCATCAATTCAGGAGGAATGTCTACCAACTCAAGATTATTATGAACAGCTCTAGCAGGCATTCTGTTTTGATTTAATTTATCATAACAATATTTACAAATACGCTGATCAGAACTCAAATCAAAAGAATTCTCCACCCACCAATAAGTTGCAAAATCTTTCCACTCATAATTATTATCTTTTCACTTTTTACGTATAAATCAACTAATCTAGTTTGATGCTTATAATGAGTTCGTCGACAACACACACAAGTAAAATTCTGCCTTTCACTTGATTTCACCTTAAACCTGATCATTTCCTGGTCAAACTTTTCTGTAGTTAAAATCTGTACATTGTCTTCCACATTACCTTGAATTTCTGTGTCAATTTCTACACTGTCCTCTTTTTCACTAAAATAACAAATCTCAATTTCTTCACAAATCTTCTTCACATCTAATTCAGTTCCATGCAAAAGAGCACTGTTTACTTGTTTAAGCTTAAGTGCTGGACTTTTTGCATAATACAACCTTCTCACTAATTTCCTCATTTTGTTATGATGCACTGCTAACATCCTAAAATGATGAAAAACACTCTGACAGATTTTTCTAGACAGACAAGCCAGTGAATGCCCTTGCAAACCTGTGTTTTCTCTCACTCTGCAAGGATCTAAGTCTTGCAACATCTTCATTTTCTGTTTTAGTTTTCTTACTATATGTACGTAAGAAATTACAAAACAAATCAATTGATTCCTGTCGCACACTACAAATACTACTACACTTCCAAGTGTACACTAGACCCTTAGTACGTCTCCTTAAAACTTCATCAGTTAACACCTCTTCTGGTTCTCTAGGCACAAGTTTCTCTTTTTCAATCGGACAACCGTCTTTCACCTCATATGCTCGACCACTGGTGTCAACTGCATGCACTAAATCATTCTCCCGAATGTAACTCTCCTCATTAAAAAATGTCTCACAACTTGAACTGTGCATCCATTCTCCAGAAAAAACTTTACAAAAATTAGTCCGATAATTACTCTTTTCCATTTACTGTTTGATTTGAAAACATCAATTGTCTTGTTAAGTGTCCTAATTATATTGATTAATAAAATAAATATTTTTTTCTTAACTTCAAAAGCATGATCAACAATCTTCTCTACACTTTTCTTTTTCTTATAAAAAGCAGATCTCTGTTTACCTTTTTTAATACTTTTTAACAAACTTAAAACCACCCTATTGCGAAACATTCGTTTACAAATGTCCCTAAATTGATTTTGCCTTCTATTCCTATACATATTATTGTCTCCTGCTGCAGTAGTAAAATTTTTTCGGAACCTCTCCTTCCTCTTCAAATTTGCTCTCTCCTTCTCTTTTTCTACATTCTGTCCAACATTTTTTTTTGATCTACATATGTTCCGTAAGAAAGACTTAGTTGTCTTACCAGGAGCTTTTTCCTGTTTTTTGAAGTATTTGTTGTAGGAGACTGCTTTAATTCCGTTGCTGTTTTTGATATTTTCCGCTTACAATCTTTTCGTCTCCTTTCCCTTGAGGGCATATTTCCTTACTATTGAAATCTTGATTTAAATCTGTGAAAAAAAAAATCATTATAGACCACTATTACCAAACAAGAAAACAATGACAATAAGCAAACAATATAAACACTATAATACTTCTACATATGACCTTATCTCAGTTTTTTAAATATAATTCTAAAAAAATATTTCAGGCACATGAACTGCTTTTACATTATTGACAAGGATTAGATAGTGTCTGCATGTTTAAAAAAATATATTTGCACATTTCACAATCATATCACCTTTGTTTCCTCAGATTAGTAAACAGATTGTACACATGAGGTAAGGACTGTCCTGGGGAGCATAGGTGGCGAGGCCGGTGTCTAAGAGTGCACTGGACTGCACATCATGAAGCCTATCCCCCACTGCATTCTTAGACACAGCCCTCACCTCCTTTCCATCCCTGGACAGACCTCTCTTCCACTACATTCCTCAACACAGGCATCACCTCCTATGCACCCCTGGACAATCCTCACCTTATCTACAACTCAGAATAGACCTCAACTCATCTGCACCATTAGACAGGCCTCAGTTCATTTACACCCCTGAACACGCCTCATCTCATCTGCACCCTGTTACCATCAATTATACTCAATGTATTGAGGCCTGTCGAAGGGCCACATATTAGATAATGTTTGTCTAAGAGTCAGAGGAGGTAAGTCCTCTCAATTGCACTCATGGACACAGGCCTCAACTCCTTTGCGCCCCTGGACATGCCTCACCTTATCTGCACAATCCACTTCCAAATTTGAGGAAACACAGGTAACATACATTCCCTCTCTCTTGCAAACATTCCTGCCAAGCATTACCATAAAAATGACACAAACCAACAGCAAACAAGCTCAGTCTGCTTCCTAATCTGAGGTAACACAGGTGACATGATTGTGAAAGGTTCAAATATTTTTATGTAATCATGCACACACTATTTATTCCTTCTCAAAAATGTAAAACCATTGATTTGCCCCAAAATCGTTTTTTGAATAACATTTTAGAAACAGAGCACAGGTCCTATGTACAAGCATTCCATTTCAGTTCTGAAAACTCACTATTTTACAAAATACATTTCCTCTCTATTGCAAACATTCCTACCAAGCATTACCCAAAAAATGACACAACCCAACAGCAAAGAACCTCATTCTGCTTCCTAATCTGAGGTAACACAGGTGACATGATTGTAAAAGGTTCAAATATTTTTATGTAATCATGCACACATTATTTATTCCTTCTCAAAAATGTAAAAGCCATTGATTTGTCCCAAAATCGTTTTTTGAATAACATTTTAGAAACAGAGCACAGGTCCTATGTACAAGCATTCCATTTCAGTTCTGAAAACTCACTATTTTACAAAATACATTTCCTCTATCTTGCAAATATTGATACCATGCATTTTCAAAAAGCATCACACAAACCAACAGCAAAGAAGCTCAGTGTGCTTCTTAATCCGAACTCTATCTATATTGAATGAATCATAACTCACCTTTACAAATGCTTTGGGAGATTGAGAACAGTGTCAGATACACACACCAATATTTCTTTAGCACAGCAAAAGGTATGTACTCCAGGCACTGCAACCATGAATGGCACAGAAAACATCTAATTCTACACACATATTCCTCATGGTAACCAATCAAAACTCTTCCCTCTCTATTTTCAAACCAACACCCTCGCCCCCTCAGCCCTTTCTGCCTGTTACCATAGCAACTCCCTCCTCACTCACCTCTCAGGGTTAAACGTTTATTCTACAATGTTGCAATTGAACTTAGCAAGGATGTTTGAACTCTCAATACACCAGCTTATGAGGTGCAATCTTTCTTTTAATGACGTTTTCTTAACCATTCAAATTACTTCTTTCACAGAACAGAACCATGCACCCTAACTTTCAGTTTTCAACTATCTGAATCCACAAATCATTGCTTGTGATTCAAGAGCACTGAAACTCCACATTTGTTTTTTTTCAAACTCCTACTGTTCCAACTGCCATTTCATTCCCACACTTCATCTGACTGCACCAGAACCTCCTCTCACCATGTACTCTATGGATTATTGGACATAGCTACATTCACTGGGCTCAAAGGTATGCAGCTATCAGAAATTTTCACAACCGTGATTTACCAAATGTGCACATAAAATGGATTGGCCAAAGAGGATTGAGATGTCATCAATTGATACCATTGGTGAAAACCTTTTACCATCTGCCACACCCTGACCTTATAATTTTGCACTGTGGTGGAAATGACCTAGGCACTTTGACTCGGGTAGGTCTGGAGATAGTTTTAAAGGACACCTTTGGGCAATTGATGACACTTTTTGCACAAACTGCCTTGGTATATTCCAATATATGCCAAAGACAGAAATGGAAGTGGTCCAACCAATTTTGTCCACAATTTGAGAAAGCACGGAAACATGTGAATAAATCTGTTTCTGCTTACATGAGAGACTATGGAATGGGTTCAAAATACAACAATAACTTGCGTTACAACATGCAAGATATCTACAGAGAAGATGGTGTGCACTTCTCAGATGAGGGTAATAGAATATTCCTCCTGAATATAAGACTGTGCATTGGAACCTACCTGTAGGTACCTAAATCAGCCACAGAACCCAAAAGCTCTTTTCAGAGCTACCCTACCTCTGATCACTCAAAATGATTACTTTTCTCTAACTTTTTTCACTAATTTTCACCAAAGTACGCTCCCCGGCCTCCTAAGACCCCCTCAGAAAACCTAGGGGGTCAAGGGGTGTCTACCGTACCCCCTTTTACCCATTCCCAATGTTGTTTGTCCTCCATCTTGTGTCTCAATTCTTCCGAAACACAAGATGGAGGACTCCCGTTGCGCTGCCGGTAAGCGTACCGGTATTAAACAACAATTGGTTCATTGGGGAACACAAAATTACTTCTACTATCTCATAAACTATGTAGACATTTGAAAGATAAAAGCAGAATCCAGAGACCATCTAAGTATTTATGTACTATTTTATAGATTTTAGTCATTCATAAATACTGGTTTCATAAGTAAATCACAAACAAGGCTGTACAAAATAGTGAATAGTGCAAAAAGTGACTTAAAGTGCTCAGTGCTTACGGCGCAAAAAGTGAAAAAGGGTGGATGTACAATTATTATATACAATGGGAGAAAAACATGTGGTCTATGCGAATTATACAATTATCAAAATGTACACCGTATTAATCAAAATTTGGTACATGATATCTATGCACATAATCCACTTATTCGTCGACGTTTCGACCCTTAACTAGCAAATATGTAAAGTCAACGACGGGTCCTCATCAGGACTGTGGGGGACAGCAAACAGCCTAGGGAATTTAAAAAAAGATGGTTTGTTTGTGAATGGATTCTGCATGGAACATTTTTGGGGCCACCTACTTAAATGCCCAAGTAACCACTCACCTTCATATAACCCGGCTGGGTTGAGGTGCAAAGAGAGCTGTGTTAATCTGCTCTGTCGGTGTGGCATAGAGTTCCGCCCGACACCAGTTCTATTTTAGGTTCAATACAATTAGATTGAACAATCTGTAAAGGAAGGGGCATCTAATTTATAATATGTCCGCCATTGTGAATATCAAAACGAATAAAGCCAATGACAATAAATGGGGCTCACCTGGGAGTAGATATGGTTATTCTACCCAGTGGGATTCAACTTCCCAAATTCGTATTCAAGTTGAGCTCTGTTAATCCGCTCTAATAGAAAAATGTATATGGAGCCTGAATTAGTAATGTCCTACTAAGCAAGGCAATTGTCCTATATGGCGAGGCGTGCATACTCAATTTCTTACCTGTCGGCGTAGCTAGAATTTTGCCCGACTGTTGTAGAAATTAAGAGTCTCACCGGAGTTGGACACAAACTGTAAGGAAGGTGGGCATTTATTTACTTATTACAGTTGCGGCCAGCGGGCAGACAGGAGATCTTACCTCATCTGCACGGCTATTCAGGGAAATTGGATACTAAGCGCCGGGGAGAGAATTCTTCCTGAACGACGCTGCTCCAAAGATTACGGGTTACGCAGCTTGGGCTCCGATAAAATACGTCACTCCGGTGGTAGCTAGTGCGCATGCGCCAGAGACACGTCGGACGTACGCGAGCACGTCTTGTTACTCGTTGCCATGGCAAGAGAACGCTATTTAGGAGAAAGCGCTATTTAGCTGCTCAATGTGTTTGAATCCTAAATTACAGATCGGAAATAAGTAGGACAATATTTTGGGTGAGATTGAAGAGACAACTTAGGATCCTTCTTCGATATCTGGGCAATTATCATGGAAGTTTACAAAAATCAACCCATCGGTATACAGAATTCACAACAAAACAATTGGACATGTCATACCATAAAACTGCCGAGAGAATTTAGCAATAATTATGCAGTTGTAAGTAAATATGCAAATACAATTATGCAGTCTTAAAGCATTTCTAAAGAAATGATGGCGAAATACATGCAGTTTGCATTTTAAGGATACGACATGACATCGCGATTTACACAAGAGGTTACCTGGCATATCATTTTTCATGGAAAGTTGTATATATATGTCCCAGTGTACCAGGTAGTCCTATGGTTTGCCACATACTAAAGGCAGGGTGGCCTTATCATATCCTACAATTGTCCCATTTGTCTGTTGGTTTCCTCAATTTCATTCAGACCATTTCTCACAGAGTCTAGCATATATATCCAGCGGCACTCCTTGTACTTCAAAGAGTGTGTAATGGACCCACCCCTTGGATTGGTGTGTACTTTTTCTAATACCCACCATTTAATTTCCTGTGGTGTATGGTTATGGAGGTTAAAAGGTTCAACAAGAGGTGCCCCCTGTATCTTACACTTAACCCTGCTCTTATGCTGTAGGATCCGTGTCTTTATTTTCTGTGTAGTCTGACCTACATATATCTTTTCACATGGGCACATTATTGCATAAATGAGGTTTGTGCTATTGCAATTACTGAAATCCTTTAACTTGTATGGTTTATTCATGTGTGTAAAGGTGTCGCCTTCTCTACAGTGGTCACAGGCCCTACATGCATGGCATTTATAATGCCCGGTGATTGGTGGCAGATTCAGCATAGTTCGAAGATCTGGTTGTTTTTCTGGCTCCAGATAGGCTTGTACCACTTCATCTCTCACATTCCTTCCTCTCTTAAATGCAAAGGTTGGCTTTTCTGTAGTTTTCAATTCCCCTGCTACCAAATTCCAATATTTGGATATGATCTTCTTCACCTCATTGCTTTTGATGTTATAGGTGGTGACACACACGATATTGTTAGGGTTTTTTTTTTCTCTTTCACTTCAAGTAAGTTAGACTTGGGACTATACCATGCCCTTTTCTTTGCACGCTTTAGTAGGTTAACCGGATATCCTCTTTCCTTTAAGCGTGTTGTTAGTTCATCTGCTTCCCGGAAGAAGTCCTTTCTCTGGCTACAATTGCTCCGTATGCGGAGATATTGACCCAGGGGGAGATTATCCCTTAGGTTGCGTGGATGGTGGGATTTATACATCAGCAAGGTGTTCCGTTCTGATGGCTTGCGATATAAGTCGCAGTACAGCTTCCCCTCATGTACTTTGAAGGTTATATCCAGGAAATTTAGTGAGACCGAGCTACTTGAGATTGTGAACTGTATATCTTCACTCCTCTGATTTAACCATGTGAAGAAGTTTGCAAGTGACTCTTGATCCCCATTCTAGATCATAATGACATCGTCAATATATCTTTTCCATACCTCGATGTTATTGAGGTATGGATTCAAATCTGAATACAGATGTTCCTATTCATACTGGTCCATGAATATGTTTGCCAGACTAGGGGCATAGGTGGCCCCCATCGCCACTCCCTTACATTGGAAATAGAAATGATTATCGAAAATGAAGTAATTCTTCTTCATCGCTATTTCCAGTAACTCAACTAGAAAGGATGTGGGTATCCAATGAGGTCTTGTTCTACGGTCCAGGACGTCCTTCATTATCTGGATCGCTTTGTCTTGAGGGATCGAGGTGTACAACGAAGATACATCCAGGGTTACCAATATGTTCCTCTCTTGATCAAATGGAACGTCTTCGAGCAATTCAATAATGTGCATACTATCCCGTACATAGGATTTGGTAAGTATGACAAAAGGCTGTAAGAAATAATCAATAAATTGGATGAGAGGCTCCAATATCGAACCACATCCAGAAACGATCGGTCGTCCCGGAGGGTTTTCCAACCGTTTATGAACTTTAGGCAAAGTATAAATTGTAGGTGTTCTGGGTTCTTTTTGATGTAGAAAATCAGATTCTTTTTTACTTAGAAATCCTTCATTTATGGCATGTTCTGTGATGTTCTTTATTTGGGTCCTTATCTCCTTGGTCGGGTCATTAGGGATACGTCTATAGCTTGCTGTTACTCCTAATTGTTGCTTGATCTCATTAGCGTAATCTTCCCTGTTCTGCACAACTAGGGCTCCGCCCTTGTCGCCTGCTTTAATAACAATAGATTTATTGGCTTTCAGATCTCTTAGAGCAATGCGTTCGTCTTTGCTGATATTATAGGGGATGTATTTCTTCACTCTCAACAACTGAGACACTTCCTCCATTACAATTTTTTCAAAAGCGAGAATCCTCTCACTCATCATGAAGGTGGCAGGTGTAAACTCAGATGATGGCTTGAAAGGTGTAGCCACATTACTCGGACTACAGATGTTTTTTGTAAAAAAGTACTTCAACCTGATCTTTCGAAAGAACATCTGCAGCTCCAGTTGCATCTTAAAAGGGTCAGGTATCATTGTTGGTACGAACGTGAGTCCTTTCGCCAAGATGCTCCGCTCTGAACAAGACATCACATGATTGGATACGTTTATGATCGGATCTAGAGGTACCATATCCTCCGTATTGATTTGTTTCATCCGCTCTAGTACAATATGGTTATCACTCATAGTTACTGCAGATCCATTCGTTAAAGTCTGTATCATTTCTGTTCTGTTGTTTTGCTCATCAGTATTTATCAAAGTCTGCTTTCTCTGTTCTACCATCTGTACGTCTGTCTTCTTGTAGATATTTCCCCATGTGTTTCCGGTTGGTAAAATCTCACGCGGGACATACCCTGATTCCGTCCGCGGCCCCATCTCCTGGGTCTTTCCCAATTCTGTCGGCCTCCTCCTCTGTTGCCTCGTGAGTAGCCGTCCCCTAAAAAAAGGCCCATATTCGACTGATTACTGGTGGATGGTCTCTCAGCTTCAAAATCTGAATTACTGCTTACTGAAGAGTTAGGAAAAGTTTGAAATCTTCTAGGGCCTTGTCTTCCTGTGTTTGAGAAAGTACCCTGGCTCTCCTGTTGGTAATAATTATCACTCAAATAGGGGTAGGTGACTTTCTTGTCGTAGTTACGTACGTCCTTACTAAGTTTGTCCAACTTTCTATTTAGTGTGATGGTATTAAATTCTGCTAGTACTTTTTCTGCGCGCTCCAATACCTCCTTTGCATTGGTTAGAGCAGAATCACCTAATATCTCTTTTTTTAGATCTTCAATTTCTTGTATTAGTTTCTTTACGTATTCTATTGCAGTCTCAACCCCAAGCACCATCCAGTGCCTGGAGCAGTTATTTGCTACGTAGCTGAACCCTTCTCTGAATTTAGGCACGTCTATAAATATGGCCGGCTCATTACGCACCTGTAGACCTTTGGGAATAATATTGGATTCCAAGTATTTACCCAAAACATGCCCATGTAGTCTCGATCTTATTAACTTTTTTTCTAATCTTTCTAGTTTTGCTAATTTTTCACTCAGCACAGTGTCTGCAGGTGGCCTATCCGTCCCTAAAAGGAGATTAGATGACCCATGTTCTTCAATCAGTTTAGCTATGTATTCTTCGCTATAGGCCAACGTTTCTTTATCTGACATAATCAACAGAAAAATATGTAATCTGACCGACTTACAAACACTTTATACAGAACACAAAAACACTTAATGAGAGTAAACCCTTGAGGGCATTCGCCCACACTCAGATTAAGTAAACAACAAAATGGGGTAAACCCAGTATCCCTATGAACCTGGGCAATTAATCTATATTAAACAACAATTGGTTCATTGGGGAACACAAAATTACTTCTACTATCTCATAAACTATGTAGACATTTGAAAGACAAAAGCAGAATCCAGGGACCATCTAAGTATTTATGTACTATTTTATAGATTTTAGTCGTTCATAAATACTGGTTTCATAAGTAAATCACAAACAAGGCTGTACAAAATAGTGAATAGTGCAAAAAGTGATTTAAAGTGCTCAGTGCTTACGGCGCAAAAAGTGAAAAAAGGGGGGATGTACAATTATTATATACAATGGGAGAAAAACATGTGGTCTATGCATATTATACAATTATCAAAATGTACACCGCATTAATCAAAATTTGGTACATGATATCTATGCACATAATCCACTTATTCATCGACGTTTTGACCCTTAACTAGCAAATATGTAGAGTCAACAACGGGTCTTCATCAGAACTGTGGGGGACAGCAAACAGCCTAGGGAATTTAAAAAAAGATGGTTTGTTTGAGAATGGATTCTGCATGGGACATTTTTGGGGCCACCTACTTAAATGCCCAAGTAACCACTCACCTTCATATAACCCAACTGGGTTGAGGTGCAAAGAGAGCTGTGTTAATCTGCTCTGTCGGTGTGGCATAGAGTTCCGCCCGACACAAGTGCGCCATTGTGAATATCAAAACGAATAAAGCCAATGACAATAAATGGGGCTCACCTGGGAGTAGATATGGTTATTCTACCCAGTGGGATTCAACTTCCCAAATTCGTATTCAAGTTGAGCTCTGTTAATCAGCTCTAATAGAAAAATGTATATGGAGCCTGAATTAGTAATGTCCTACTAAGCAAGGCAATTGTCCTATATGGCGAGGCGTGCATACTCAATTTCTTACCTGTCGGCGTAGCTAGGAATTTTGCCCGACTGTTGTAGAAATTAAGAGTCTCACCGGAGTTGGAGACAAACTGTAAGGAAGGTGGGCATTTATTTACTTGCATGTTTGGCCGAGCGTACATCAGTTAAGAGAAGGAACAATGCCAAATTACGCTCACCTGGGTGAGGAAAGGTGTTCCTCCCAGTAGGGTTCAAAAACGATTTGGAACTCGGGTGAACTGGCCCGCAGTGGGGTGACTAACTCCTCACTGTAAAGAAAATTAATACTGAGTCATAACTCCGTTAAAAAACGGAAAGGGTGATTGCCTAATTCACACAGTTGCGGCCAGCGGGCAGACATGAGACAGCGCTTTCTCCTAAATAGCGTTCTCTTGCCATGCCAACGAGTAACAAGACGTGCTCGCGTACGTCCGACGTGTCTCTGGCGCATGCGCACTAGCTACCACCGGAGTGACGTATTTTATCGGAGCCCAAGCCGCGTAACCCGTAATCTTTGGAGCAGCGTCGTTCAGGAAGAATTCTCTCCCCGGGGCTTAGTATCCAATTTCCCTGAATAGCCGTGCAGATAAGGTAAGATCTCCTGTCTGCCCGCTGGCCGCAACTGTGTGAATTAGGCAATCACCCTTTCCGTTTTTTAACAGAGTTATGACTCATTATTCATTTTCTTTACAGTGAGGAGTTAGTCACCCCACTGCGGGCCAGTTCACCCGAGTTCCAAATCGTTTTTGAACCCTACTGGGAGGAACACCTTTCCTCACCCAGGTGAGCGTAATTTGGCATTGTTCCTTCTCATAACTGATGTATGCTCGGCCACACATGCAAGTATATAAATGCCCACCTTCCTTACAGTTTGTGTCCAACTCCGGTGAGACTCTTAATTTCTACAACAGTCGGGCAAAATTCCTAGCTACGCCGACAGGTAAGAAATTGAGTATGCACGCCTCGCCATATAGGACAATTGCCTTGCTTAGTAGGACATTACTAATTCAGGCTCCATATACACTTTTCTAGTAGAGCGGATTAACAGAGCTCAACTTGAATACGAATTTGGGAAGTTGAATCCCACTGGGTAGAATAACCATATCTACTCCCAGGTGAGCCCCATTTATTGTCAGTGGCTTTATTCGTTTTGATATTCACAATGGCGGACATATTATAAATTAGATGCCCCTTCCTTTACAGATTGTTCAATCTAATTGTATTGAACCTTAAATAGAACTGGTGTCGGGCGGAACTCTATGCCACACCGACAGAGCAGATTAACACAGCTCTCTTTGCACCTCAACCCAGTCGGGTTATATGAAGGTGAGTGGTTACTTGGGCATTTAAGTAGGTGGCCCCAAAAATGTTCCATGCAGAATCCATTCTCAAACAAACCATCTTTTTTTAAATTCCCTAGGCTGTTTGCTGTCCCCCACAGTCCAGATGAAGGCCCGTTGTTGACTCTACATATTTGCTAGTTAAGGGTCGAAACGTCGACGAATAAGTGGATTATGTGCATAGATATCATGTACCAAATTTTGATTAATACGGTGTACATTTTGATAATTGTATAATACGCATAGACCACATGTTTTTCTCCCATTGTATATAATAATTGTACATCCCCCCTTTTTTCACTTTTTGCGCCATAACCACTGAGCACTTTAAGTCTCTTTTTGCACTATTCACTATTTTGTACAGCCTTGTTTGTGATTTACTTATGAAACTAGTATTTATGAATGACTAAAATCTATAAAATTGTACATAAATACTTAGATGGTCTCTGGATTCTGCTTTTGTCTTTCAAATGTCTACATAGTTTATGAGATAGTAGAAGTAATTTTGTGTTCCCCAATGAACCAATTGTTGTTTAATATAGATTAATTGCCCAGGTTCATAGGGATACTGGGTTTACCCCATTTTGTTGTTTAATTAATCTGAGTGCGGGCGAATGCCCGCGAGGGTTTACTCTCATTAAGTGTTTTTGTGTTCTGTATAAAGTGTTTGTAAGTCGGTCAGATTACATATTTTTCTGTTGATGATGTCAGATAAAGAAACGTTGACCTATAGCGAAGAATACATAGCTAAACTGATTGAAGAACATGGGTCATCTAGTCTCCTTATAGGGATGGATAGGCCACCTGCAGACACTGTGCTGAGTGAAAAATTAGCAAAACTAGAAAGATTAGAAAAAAAGTTAATAAGAACGAGACTACATGGGCATGTTTTGGCTAAATACTTGGAATCCAATATTATTCCCAAAGGTCTACAGGTGCGTAATGAGCCGGCCATATTTATAGACGTGCCTAAATTCAGAGAAGGGTTCAGCTACGTAGCAAATAACTGCTCCAGGCACTGGATGGTGCTTGGGGTTGAGACTGCAATAGAATACGTAAAGAAACTAATACAAGAAATTGAAGATCTAAAAAAAGAGATATTAGGTGATTCTGCTCTAACCAATGCAAAGGAGGCATTGGAGCGCGCAGAAAAAGTACTAGCAGAATTTAATACCATCACACTAAATAGAAAGTTGGACAAACTTAGTAAGGACGTACGTAACTACGACAAGAAAGTCACATACCCCTATTTGAGTGATAATTATTACCAACAGGATAGCCAGGGTACTTTCTCAAACACAGGAAGACAAGGCCCTAGAAGATTCCAAACTTTTTCTAACTCTTCAGTAAGCAGTAATTCAGACTCTGAAGCTGAGAGACCATCCACCAGTAATCAGTCGAATCAGGGTCCTTTTTTAGGGGACGGCTACTCACGAGGCAACAGAGGAGGAGGCCGACAGAATTGGGAAAGACCCAGGAGATGGGGCCGCAGACGGAATCAGGGTATGTCCCGCGTGACATTTTACCAACCGGAAACACATGGGGAAATATCTACAAGAAGACAGACGTACAGATGGTAGAACAGAGAAAGCAGACTTTGATAAATACTGATGAGCAAAACAACAGAACAGAAATGATAGAGACTTTAACGAATGGATCAGCAGTAACTATGAGTGATAACCATATTGTACTAGAGTGGATGGAACAAATCAATACGGAGGATATGGTACCTCTAGATCCGATCATAAACTTATCCAATCATGTGATGTCTTGTTCAGAGCGGAGCATCTTGGCGAAAGGACTCACGTTCGTACCAACAATGATACCTGACCCTTTTAAGATGCAACTGGAGCTGCAGAGGTTGTTTCGAAAGATCAGGTTGAAGTACTTTTTTACAAAAAACATCTATAGTCCGAGTAATGTGGCTACACCTTTCAAGCCATCATCTGAGTCTACACCTGCCACCATCATGATGAGTGAGAGGATTCTCGCTTTTGAAAAAATTGTAATGGAGGAAGTGTCTCAGTTGTTGAGAGTGAAGAAATACATCCCCTATAATATCAGCAAAGACGAACGCATTGCTCTAAGAGTTCTGAAAGGCAATAAATCTATTGTTATTAAAGCAGCCGACAAGGGCGGAGCCCTAGTTGTGCAGAACAGGGAAGATTACGCTAATGAGATCAAGCAACAATTAGGAGTAACAGCAAGCTATAGACGTATCCCTAATGACCCGACCAAGGAGATAAGGACCCAAATAAAGAACATCACAGAACATGCCATAAATGAAGGATTTCTAAGTAAAAAAGAATCTGATTTTCTACATCAACAAGAACCCAGAACACCTACAATTTATACTTTGCCTAAAGTTCATAAACGGTTGGAAAACCCTCCGGGACGACCGATCGTTTCTGGATGTGGTTCGATATTGGAGCCTCTCAACCAATTTATTGATTATTTCTTACAGCCTTTTGTCATACTTACCAAATCCTATGTACGGGATAGTATGCACATTATTGAATTGCTCGAAGACTTTCCATTTGATCAAGAGAGGAACATATTGGTAACCCTGGATGTATCTTCGTTGTACACCTCGATCCCTCAAGACAAAGCGATCCAGATAATGAAGGACGTCCTGGACCATAGAACAAGACCTCATTGGATACCCACATCCTTTCTAGTTGAGTTACTGGAAATAGCGATGAAGAAGAATTACTTCATTTTCGATAATCATTTCTATTTCCAATGAAAGGGAGTGGCGATGGGGGCCACCTATGCCCCTAGTCTGGCAAACATCTTTATGGACCAGTATGAAGAGGTACATCTGTATTCAGATTTGAATCCATACCTCAATAACATCGAGGTATGGAAAAGATATATTGACGATGTCATTATGATCTAGAATGGGGATCAAGAGTCACTTGCAAACTTCTTCACATGGTTAAATCAGAGGAGTGAAGATATACAGTTCACAATCTCAAGTAGCTCGGTCTCACTAAATTTCCTAGATATAACCTTCAAAGTACATGAGGGGAAGCTGTACTGCGACTTATATCGCAAGCCATCAGAACGGAACACCTTGCTGATGTATAAATCCCACCATCCACGCAACCTAAGGGATAATCTCCCCCTGGGTCAATATCTCCGCATACGGAGAAATTGTAGCCAGAGAAAGGACTTCTTCCGGGAAGCAGATGAACTAACAACACGCTTAAAGGAAAGAGGATATCCGGTTAACCTACTGAAGCGTGCAAAGAAAAGGGCATGGTATAGTAGCAGGTCTAACTTACTTGAAGTGAAAGAGAAAAAAGAAAACCCTAACAATATCGTGTGTGTCACCACCTATAACATCAAAAGCAATGAGGTGAAGAAGATCATATCCAAATATTGGAATTTGGTAGCAGGGGAATTGAAAACTACAGAAAAGCCAACCTTTGCATTTAAGAGAGGAAGGAATGTGAGAGATGAAGTGGTACAAGCCTATCTGGAGCCAGAAAAACAACCAGATCTTCGAACTATGCTGAATCTGCCACCAATCACCGGGCATTATAAATGCCATGCATGTAAGGCCTGTGACCACTGTAGAGAAGGCGACACCTTTACACACATGAATAAAACATACAAGTTAAAGGATTTCAGTAATTGCAATAGCACAAACCTCATTTATGCAATAATGTGCCCATGTGAAAAGATGTATGTAGGTCAGACTACACAGAAAATAAAGACACTGATCCTACAGCATAAGAGCAGGGTTAAGTGTAAGATACAGGGGGCACCTCTTGTTGAACATTTTAACCTCAATAACCATACACCACAGGAAATTAAATGGTGGGTATTAGAAAAAGTACACACCAATCCAAGGGGTGGGTCCATTACACACTCTTTGAAGTACAAGGAGTGCCTCTGGATATATGCTAGACTCTGTGAGAAATGGTCTGAATGAAATTGAGGAAACCAACAGACAAATGGGACAATTGTAGGATATGATAAGGCCACCCTGTCTTTAGTATGTTGGCAAACCATAGGACTACCTGGTACACTGGGACATATATATACAACTTTCCATGAAAAATGATATTGCCAGGTAACCTCTTGTGAAAATCGCGATGTCATGTCGTATCCTTAAAATGCAAACTGCATGTATTTGGCCATCATTTCTTTAGAAATGCTTTAAGACTGCATAATTGTATTTGCATATTTACTTACAACTGCATAATTATTGCTAAATTCTCTCGGCAGTTTTATGGTATGACATGTCAAGTTGTTTTGTTGTGAATTCTGTATACCGAAGGGTTGATTTTTGTAAACTTCCATGATAATTGCCCAGATATCGAAGAAGGATCCTAAGTTGTCTCTTCAATCTCACCCAAAATATTGTCCTACCTTTTTCCGATCTGTAATTTAGGATTCGAACACATTGAGCAGCCAAATAGCGCTTTCTCCTAAATAGCGTTCTCTTGCCATGGCAACGAGTAACAAGAAGTGCTCGCGTACGTCCGACGTGTCTCTGGCGCATGCGCACTAGCTACCACCGGAGTGACGTATTTTATCGTAGCCCAAGCCGCGTAACCCATAATCTTTGGAGCAGCGTCGTTCAGGAAGAATTCTCTCCCCGGCGCTTAGTATCCAATTTCCCTGAATAGCCGTGCAGATAAGGTAAGATCTCCTGTCTGCCCACTGGCCGCAACTGTGTGAATTAGGCAATCACCCTTTCCGTTTTTTAACGGAGTTATGACACAGTATTCATTTTCTTTACAGTGAGGAGTTAGTCACCCCACTGCGGGCCTGTTCACCCGAGTTCCAAATCGTTTTTGAACCCTACTGGGAGGAACACCTTTCCTCACCCAGGTGAGCGTAATTTGGCATTGTTCCTTCTCTTAACTGATGTACGCTCTGCCACATATGCAAGTAAATAAATGCCCACCTTCCTTACAGTTTGTGTCCAACTCCGGTGAGACTCTTAATTTCTACAACAGTCGGGCAAAATTCCTAGCTACGCCGACAGGTAAGAAATTGAGTATGCACGCCTCGCCATATAGGACAATTGCCTTGCTTAGTAGGACATTACTAATTCAGGCTCCATATACATTTTGGGAAGTTGAATCCCACTGGGTAGAATAACCATATCTACTCCCAGGTGAGCCCCATTTATTGTTATTGGCTTTATTCGTTTTGATATTCACAATGGCGGACATATTATAAATTAGATGCCCCTTCCTTTACAGATTGTTCAATCTAATTGTATTGAACCTTAAATAGAACTGGTGTCGGGCGGAACTCTATGCCACACCGACAGAGCAGATTAACACAGCTCTCTTTGCACCTCAACCCAGTCGGGTTATATGAAGGTGAGTGGTTACTTGGGCATTTAAGTAGGTGGCCCCAAAAATGTCCCATGCAGAATTCATTCTCAAACAAACCATCTTTTTTTAAATTCCCTAGGCTGTTTGCTGTCCCCCACAGTCCTGATGAAGACCCGTTGTTGACTCTACATATTTGCTAGTTAAGGGTCGAAACATCGACGAATAAGTGGATTATGTGCATAGATATCATGTACCAAATTTTTATTAATACGGTGTACATTTGAATAATTGTATAATACGCTAATACGCATAGACCACATGTTTTTCTCCCATTGTATATAATAATTGTACATCCACCCTTTTTTCACTTTTTGCGCCGTAAGCACTGAGCACTTTAAGTCACTTTTTGCACTATTCACTATTTTGTACAGCCTTGTTTGTGATTTACTTATGAAACCAGTATTTATGAATGACTAAAATCTATAAAATAGTACATAAATACTTAGATGGTCTCTGGATTCTGCTTTTGTCTTTTAAATGTCTACATAGTTTATGAGATAGTAGAAGTAATTTTGTGTTCCCCAATGAACCAATTGTTGTTTAATATAGATTAATTGCCCAGGTTCATAGGGATACTGGGTTTACCCCATTTTGTTGTTTAATTAAGGTAAGCGTACCGGGGCGCGCACCGGTAAGCACTCCCAAAATGTTTTAAAAGTTAATTTACATAAAAACCTCTGTAGAGAAGTTCACCAAATATACAATAGACAATACTACATACAAGTCCCTACCATTTTCCCAAATTTGGTGGAATTCCATTGAGCCATTTGGCCTGTAGCCCTGTCTAAATATCCTGAGGTAAATTACATGACAAAAACACATCTGAAGTGTTAGAATTTACAACCAATTAAAATGTTACTTTCATTTTCCACTATTATTTCCTGACATTTGATTGGTTATGTACATGAATATATATAAAAAAAGAGAGGGAAACACAGCCATTTTGACTACTACTTCCTGAAGTACATTTGTAAAAAGGATTTTCATCGAGAACTTCAACTGCTTTCACAAAGGTAAGTTGTTATTTTGGAAAGTGAAGTATGTTGTGCACTTTAAGTTAATTTGGGAAAACATTTTCTGATAGTTATATACTATCCCTCTGTAATACTTATAGATTGAGATTGGCTTCTCTGTTATAGTTATGGATTGAGTTAGACTTCTCTTGTATAATTATGAATTTACTTAGGCTCTATCACATACACTTTTTTATATTTCTACTTCCAGCCTGATACCATACACTGCCCAAAGATAACTTCACTGTTAAAAAATCAAAACTACCTGTCTCAACTTATACCCAACAGTGCCCTATCTCTACTGATATATTTATTTTTTATACAATTTACAGCTAGAAAATGGAAGGAGAACAGAATAAAATGAATATTTCTTTCGAAATTGTTATGGAAAACTTCCCTGAAGAAAATATTGCTGAGAATGATGACTTTGACTTTATGGATGAGTCTCTAGACCATGAATTACTTGAGTGTGTGGAAGCAATAGAATCACAGAATGTAAATGAGGACATTCCAGACAATATATTGTTAGAAGTTTTATTAAATTTTGAAAAAGAATCAGAAAAATAAATTTATATTTAATAATCAAAAATTGTTCGAGACATTATTCATTTTTATATGTAATTCATGAAGTAGTACCAAAATGATTATAATATAAAGTGAGACTTATAGTATACTGTGCAACTTTTTTGTGTTACATAGTAATTTTGCTCATAGTTACTTCCTTTCTCCCACTTTATTATCTCCAATGTGTATTTGACATCTCTTTTTCATCTCCTGTCTCCATGTTGTTTCTGCTTTCCTGACAGACTATAATATAGATTCTTCTGTAACAACATGCAAATTATCTACAGAGGAGACAGTCTACATTGAATTTAAAACTCTGCATTGGTACCTACATGCTGGTACTTATATCACCCACACAACACAACAACTCTATGCAGAGCTACCCTACCTCTAGTCACTTTAAATTATTATTTTACTGTTTCACTGGGTTTTCCCGATGTGTGGGGGGGGGAGTGTGTGTGGGGGATGTGTGGGGTGTGTCTGTGAGGTGTGTGTGTGTGGGGGGGGGTGAGGTGTGTGTGTGGGTGTAGCTGTGTGGGGTGTGTGGGTGTGGGTGTGGGTGTGGGTGTGTAAGGTGTGTGTATGGGTGTGGGTGTGTGGGGTGTTTGGGTGTAGGTGGAGGTGTGGGTGTGTGAGGTGTGTGGGGGATGTGTTGGTGTGGGGGGTACGTGTGTGGGATGTGTCTAATATTGCCACAAGATGTAATTATATTTAAATCCTTTGAATTGCTTAGTTTCCAAACTGTTCCCAGATCCCTACAAAGTAACGCAGCTTAATTCCCAGAAATGGGTGAAGAACAGTTAAATAACAAGCATTGGCAAAACCAACAGGTGTCACCTACAAAAGAGCTACTGGCTTTGTCACAGTTTTTTTACATGTTGTACAGCAGCCTGCCTGTTCTGCGGCATGGATGAAATTGAAATTGAAATTTTCAAATAGCACTATGATGCAGCCAAAGCGAACCACATCATGACACTAATTTGTATTACTGGCGGGAGGGTGGGGGCCTGTGAGGAGTCAACACTAACAACAGAGGGGGTAGGGAAAAGAAAAATCACTGATAGAGCCATTACTGATCTCCAGCAGCAGTTGTCATGGGCTCCTTGGCCTCATTCAATTATAAAATGCAGACTCTGATATAGCTCAGTGAAGTAGGTGCAGAGACACAGGGTCGTAGTTCACCCTAATTAGTGGCTATTTTTTTAAAGCCAAAACAGGGGAGGTAGATATGGGACCAAATCCCTATCTTGCATTAGGGCTCACGTTGCCCTTGCTACTGCATTGACACCTACACGTATTCCATTTTGGACTTAGTGTTTCAGCTAAGGTGCAAAGTTCTGCTGTAAAATGGACCACCTCATGTTGGTGTCCACTTCAATGTGCCTTTCCTGTGTATTTAAATATAGTCTGCCTCCCTGGACCACACTAGTTTAACTACAACATACTGCAGTAGCTCAGGCAGTGCTCAACCACCTGCCTTATGAGTGAGATGATTTTCAAGCCGGGAGAGTGGAAAGGATGTGACGTTATGCTAGAGCTGCAAACTTGGAACTTGATTCTTGACATTGGCTTAAATCCTGTGATTATGGTCAAATCACCTAATCTCCCAGTGCCGAAAGAAAATTGTACGTAACTTAACTGGTGCTCATGTTAAGTGCTTCAAAAGTGGAGGGACACAAGCACAGCACCAGTGGAAATGAGGCATTTACAGGAGTATGTGAGAAGTGGCTTATGTTGCTTCACCATGAGAACCTTGGTGTGGTTCAAGTCTACTAATGCTGCCAAAGGACTGGATGAGATAGACTACTGCTTAAGTCCTCAATCGCACTGCTAGGTGCTGAGCCCCAATATAATTTTAGATAACCTCTCTGGTGGTTGACCCACCACACCAAAATATACAAAGGATCACAACAAATTCAACAATCTCCCAAACATGCAGTTTCCTACTTTGTAGTGTGCTACCTGCACAAAAATGTGCTTTGACACACTGCATCAAGGTATGAAAGAGAGCCTTCTCCTACATTTCTCTTAAAGCATGGAACTGCCTGTCACCACACATAAGAGCCTCCTCCTCACTTGAGTTCCATAAAAAGCTTAAGACCTGGCATTTTGAGGTGTCCCACTAAGCCAGAGGTCTTCAAACGATTTTGGTCTGAGCCCCCCTTGCCAAAATGTTTTGAAGTTGGGCCCCCCTCCAAAACTATATGGCAAGGGTTTGGGGAGTGGGAGGAACTATCACAGGGGGCGGAGATCATGAGACCATTTCAGGTGTTCTTTTCTGTAGCTTGTAATCCACATATAGGGGCAGATTTACAAGCCGCGTACACCACATTTGGGCTGCTGTGACGCAGCGGTGGCGCAAAGCCAGCGCCATGCTGGGGGGTATTTACAACGTGACGCATCTGGGAGATGCGTCATGTTGTACAGCCCCGTGCCACATGTGGGCCTTCCGGCGCAGGGGGGGGGGCGTTCTGGCGCAGGAACGCCTCCTAAAAGTGGCTGAGTGAAATCTACAAGATTTCACTCACTCACTTTTAAGGCCATGCTGCGTCAAAACCCTGCGCCTGCTTGAAGCAGGCGTAAGGATTGACGCAGCATGTTAGGCATAGGGGCACCCGAGCCTTGCTGGAGCTGCGACCGCTTGTGACAAGACTCCAGCAATGCGTCACCTTTATGGCAGCAGATGCGTCATGCACCTGTCTCTTCTTGCCCCATGGTGCACCGCATTTTAAATGCGGCGCATCCATGGTGGCACAAGAGGTGTCTGCCGTGACGCACACTAACTGGCACACCCATGCGGATATGCAGGGACGCACCAGTTATTGTAAATCTGCCCCTAAATGTGCAGCACCAAGCAAGAACAGAATAGATGTCTCTATCTGCAAAACCTCAAAGTCCTTTTCCAATCCTCACTGTGGTGCAGTAATTGAGTGCAGGACAAGTCACCATCATGTCTGTCAATGCCCCAACGAGAATGTTAGGTGATAAACGCCATCCATGTCTCACTCTTCTGCCTGCAATCTCCACATTTAAAAACAAAATCGGAAACATTGTGAGCACTTTATTCTCACCAGCTCCAAAATACAAAAATGCAGCAGTATGTTCTGTGAGGTTGTAGTTGTGCAAAGTTTATTTTTCACTAAAAAAAGAAAAATCCCTTGTTTGTTGTGCCTCCCAACAAGTAGTTCTTAAGTACATTTCTCTGGGATACCTTTCAATGACCACTGGTAGTTTGGATGGAACCTCTCTGTTTATATAACCCACCGCACCTTTCCGAGTTGCTTAAACACTTTTGTAGTTTGCTGGCCTCCCCACTGCCACTAATACGTCCTTTCACTTTTTTTGTGGCGTTTAATTGCTGCATGTAAATGAAGACAGCCTAGAACGGCGCCTTTTGCGCTTAAAGGCTATCTTCATTTACATGTAATTGCAGACCTTTGGGCGCCCGCCCGCCAGGACATCGACGCCCCCCGCGGGGGGGGGCACCCCACAGTTTGAAGACCTCTGCACTAAGCTCTGGGTATGGGTAGGCTCACATCTACTTAGCATCAGAATATCCTTGCGGTGATGGTGCGCTCTACAAATCTACATGACATATAAACACTAGGATACAATGCAGTATTGTACAACCCTCTGACCTATACTCTAATCATACTTAGGGGCTGTACCGTTGGCTGTACCATAGTACTGTTTATTCTTGCTATACTCTAGTACATCCTCTTCTTCTGATACCCTTCTATGATGTTACTCAAGTACGATTGTACATGTACCTCTAGTGCTGCCACCACTACCTATACTTTAGTACCACAGCATATTATCTAGCCCCAATATAGCCCAGTATTTCCACCATAGTTCCTGCATCTCTGTCTATAAACTAGTATCTCTAAGCCTGCCTCTGCTGGTATACTTCCTGTACCCCTGACTTTACTTAAGTATTGCTCCTCGTGCTATTACATGGGCTAGTCATTTTTATTTGTATCATGGTATTTCTACCTCTATATTTATTCTTGTATTGATACCCTTCCCTCTATCTTACAACCTCTATCATACCTACACCCTAGTATTTCTACCCTTGACTATAACTTAGCTCTACTCAATAGTATCTCACTCACTGCCTAAACCGTACTATATCAACTCCAGCCTTTACTTCTAAACCTGCTGATACCCTAGTGTATTTAACCCTGCCTCTGCCCTTCTTCTAGCACCTATCGTCTAGAAATGTAACCACTAAACACATCTTATTTACCTCTACCCCACCTTTTTTCTAGTATCTATATCCATGTCTATGCCTATAGCCCTCTCTTCTGTGGTAAATAAAATATTACCCTGGCAGACTTTCTAGGCATTAACAAAGTATCATGCATCAAATGAGAGACAGGATCCGTGGTGTCCAAGTTAAATGGGCTTTATTCCAATAACTCGAGTCAAAGGGAGAATCAGTTCCATCACCACAGAGGTTCAGGAAGAGTCATCTAACATTTATTTACTGAACATGGGTTAAATACATTTTACCTTGTACATAGGACGTAAGAAGGAACGCTCGAGGCAGAGCAGAGAGAAAGAGATAAGAGCATGTGGGCGTACATGAGGGTGTGTACTTCAATGAGTCATAGGTAGGTGATAGGTAGGTGTCATAGGTGGGTGGGTACTTAGAGGAGGAGTTTGCATGACCAGCTCGAACTTTGTCCTACTTGTGTGCAACATGAGCATGACGTGCAATTGACGTGTAACTGGGAGGAGAGCTGACTTTCAGTCTAGAAGAGAGATCTCTTGTGTCAGGGCGACCAGCACATCTAGTACTAACTGATATCTTGAGTCATGGGATGTATTATCTGAAGCAAAGGTTGCTCGTCACTAAATGACAGAAAGGGCATATTTATTCATTCATTGCATGAGGGCTGTGAGCTCTTCTATGGATGCATGCACTGTAATCCACTTAAACAGAGACAGAATGGCTGGGCCCTATCTATGCAGATGGGTTCTGTGTACCTTCTTCACCAGACTGAAATGTGATTCTGTAAAGCAAACAGATAACTGTTATTCATAATACTGTCTTGGCAGGCCTTACTGGGCTTCTTGCGGCTTTCAGTGTGTCAGGAGTCATGAAAACATTAATTCAGGGACTGGTGGTTCAATCTGAACCACAAAAAGGGTTCAGTACGATATTTATTTAACAGTGCACAATGTAAAACACATGGGCCTTCATGTTAGCTTAACTTTTGGGAAACTTGATGACAGGCACCTTAATGCAGGACATGGATGCAGAGGCCTAGTGATTCAGGCCACTACGAGGAAGTGCATGGGTGACATGCACATGACATGTAACATAGGGTACACGTAGGGGACATCTTGGTCAGGCAAAATTTCATTTTCCACATTCCCTCCTTGTCCCCTACTTAACCCTTTAGGATACATCTATATTCATGAGACCGTATAGTTGATCATATAGAATCATTTGTTCATCTTTTATCCTTTGTTTACGTGGATGTGGAATACAGGCAGTAGCACACAGGCCGCAAATGGCCGGGCCACACTGCAGACAGAGACAGCAACCAAATACCATAAGTAGGGCCATTCCTAGGAAGGACATAACTTTCCATCCCCATGCCGATATTACACCCCAGAACCAACTGGACCAAGTCCATGTGCCTGGATCTTGATGTATGGCATGAGCAATTTTGTGGAGCCTTGTTATTGCTTCGTACACAGATGGTGCATTATCTGGGATGAAAATGCAACAACTAGATCGGATGACTCTACAAGCTCCGCCCCTATCCGCCAAGATGACGTCTAGAACGAGGCGGTTTTGAAGAACGACAAGTCTCATAGCAGATTGCTCCTGGGTTAAGTTCGCCAGGGCAGATGCAGTTATATTTACAACTGTTTCAAGAGTCCTTGTTAACCTGCGTATCAGTTTACTGTTTTGGACGGGACCTATGAAGAAAAAGAATCCTTTGTTGAAATCTGTATATTGCTCCCAAGCTGTTTCAGTCTGATCGATCCCTGCGGAATCTGTCTCTCTCTTTTGTCTAACAAGTTCTAGTCCTGAATCTCTATGATAATTGGATGGGGCCAGAAAAACAGGTGGCAATAGGAATGCTATATAACAAGTCCCACCCCAGTCTAAGGGCAGATGTACATAGGCTGTTTGACCGCAAATGAAATAGGTATGGCGTGATGGTTTGAAAGAAGAAAGTCCTTTATCACTAAATTCTACTACAGTGTTACACTCGCTATGTCCCATAAGTACTGAGCCTTTCTTACTAACACATAAATCACCTTTTGCTGGTAGAACTGATATAAACGGTGGACCTGTATTTTGCTTGGGCTGAACATTTAACATTATAAAATTAACAGATGCATTTCCCTGTTCGTACTCTTCATTCTCTAAATGTGTTCCCTTTCTTTGGGGGAATCCGTCTTTGTCTGGAAAGCATGCTTCAGTCATTACTTCATTCAGGTTTCCATATATCCAGCCACCTGGATAAGCTATGTACCTTCTATCTATTGAGGTCATTAGAGCAAACCATGCTCCACACGAACCATTGTGTGAGAACGGTAAAGGGTAGAATGGCAGAACTCCCTTCGTTTTCTGGTAAGGGGGCAGTTGGCCACATACCCAGCAATCAGTTGCATTGCTGGTCTGGTGAGAATGGTGTAACATTCGAATAAATGTATTGTTACGTAGTGCAAGTCGATATGACAATTCATGAGGTGGCTGGTCACTGAATGTATGCTCTACAGTGCTGTTACTGGAAGAATGTATATGTGAGGAAACGGGAAAGAAAACATGTAGCAATAAACTGATACCAATTATAACAATGCACAGAATAAAAAAAATGATCAAGGTAACTATACATCTACTGCGTAATATCTTGCAGTATTTTTCCTTCTTATCTCTCTTCTTGCTATTCTCATATGTGATCTTATACATGTCAGAAATCAAGTCTAACCGATTCACCACCGGGTGGGCTTAAACAATTAAACTACGTCTGACTTACTAGATCTTAATTTGGATTTATACTCCTGCTGAGGGGTCTTTTCTAGCAAAGGTCAGTCTTCTTTATAAAAGTTCCAAAGTTCCAAATAGTCCAAAGTATCTTTTGTAGTGATGAAGGTGAGTTCGGCCTTTACGTCCTTCCACCAACTTCGGCGTCTTCCAACGTGGCTCAAGGGGACTTGAACGATCAAAATTCCGGATGCATACAAAATTCTCGGGGACAATGGCGTGTTCCTTGACCTGGGTGTTGTCAGGGAAGGCAGCAGCAACCTGTGAACAACAAGAGAGTAGTGCAGAAATCAAGGAAGCCAGGTAATCTGTCAGCATGTTACTGTCAACATCAGTACATTTTTTTTTTTAAGGCATAGGCGTACCCCACATATTTGGCGGTCTACCGAAAACTACTTCATAAGGAGATAGGCCTGTTCTGGAATGAGCTACCATTCGCATGTAAAAGAGGGCAACCGGCAAGGCCACCATCCAATCCACGCCTTTTTCTGTACAGATCTCAGCAACATTTGTCTTAATTGTCTGATTATGTCTTTCTACAAGGCCTGCTGCTTCTGGGTGTCTTACACAATGGAACTTCCAAGTATATCCTAACAGAAGAGACACTTGTTTCATTAATTCAGAGGAGAATGGCTGACCGTTATCAGAATAGATCACACGCGGCAATCCATACCTGGGGAAGTACTCGCGCACTAATTGTCTGGCTGTTGTCACAGCAGTATAATCTGGAACTGGATATGCTTCTGTCCATCTAGATAGTGCACACACAACTACTAAGACATACTTGTAACCTCTACATCTGTCCATTTGGATATAATCCGTCTGGAGAACTTCAAAAGGGTGGTCAGGAGAATGAAATCCGCCTTGTTCCACCGGAATGCCTTTACCTGGATTGAACTGGCAACAGATCATACATGTTCGCACTTTGTTTCGCTGTACGTAGGTGCTTGTTAAACCAAATGTTCTGTAAACTGTCTAACATTGCTTTTTCTCCCAAGTGTGCGGGACTATGTGTCGTGTTTATGATTACTTGTACCATAGAATCTGAAAGAAACCATGTAGCTTTTCCCTTAGTCATCCAACCTTGGTTAGTCTGGACCCCTCCTTGTTCAGTCCAATTCTTTATCTCATCTGTTGTGGCATGTGTCTGTATGTCGAGTACATCTTGTGTGGGATCCCTGACTGTCATACATGTTGTCAGTAATGGTACCTCTGTCCTTGTCGTGTCTGTTGGTGTCTGTGCTGTCAGTTTAGCTGTTCGGTCTGCCAGGTCATTATCCTGGGAAATGATGTCTGTAACTTTGGTGTGAGCTTTGTACTTCAGGATAGAAATGGCTGTAGGTAAATGTATGGCCTCTAACAGGGCTTGGATAAGCTGGCCGTGCTGAATCTTGGTCCCATGGGAGGTCAAAAAACCTCTCTTTTGCCACAGGACCCCAAAATCATGAACTACGCCATAGGCATATTGTGAGTCAGTATAAATGTTTACTTTCAAGTGCTTAGCTCTTATGCAGGCTTGCGTCAGAGCAATGAGCTCTGCTGCGTGTGCTGACAGTGTGTCTATTTTTTCTTGCAGGATTCAGAATGTTACAACGTCTGATCTCTACGTGTGGCTGAAATAATGTCAGTCCATAACCTGTCAGTCTCGCTACAGTCAAATGTAAAAATAAATAAAAACAAAAAAGCATAAAATGTTTACTGTAACATGGAGTCGCTGAAACTGGCGCTTGACATAATGCTCTTTTTAATTCCTCAAATGCCAAGGTGTGTTCTTGTGTCCTAGGGAGTACAGTCAGAGTGGCTGCCTCCTGTGTAGTTAACTGTATGAGTGGTTGGCTAGATATGCATACTGGGGAATCCATTGCCTACAGTAAGAAGTGAGGCCAATAAATGCACGAACTTCCTTTTGTGTCATGGGCTGTGAAAGGTTAGTAATGAGCTGTATGGTTCTTGTGTTAGCTGTCTACCCTCCTTGGAAAGCAAGTGTCCTATTACACCACTTGCTTTTCACAGAACTGCAACTTGGAAGGGGACACCTAGTGCATCAGTGCTGTGTTGATAGGCATATAAATACTGTCTAGCTGTCTCTTTAGTGCTTGACTGTAAATGCTAGGGCTCACTGTCATCAATCTAGCAAAAATAATTATATAAAAATAAATAAATAAATAAAAATGAATTTTCAATTCAAAAGCACAATTTTTATTTCCAAAAGCTCTGCAGTTTACAAAAAAATCCTACTCTAAATCTTGGGAATAGTATGACCATACTACCTACACTATGTTCTCTAAATGTATTTGAATAAAATCCAAATTATCCCAGCATAGACAGAAAACTTGGAGCCTCGCTACTCCTCACTCCTTTGAGAAGCAGCCCCTCCCTCTAGAAAGATGTTCGCGCTCGGAGTTTTGAATCAACTCCAAGCCGGGCTACACTGAGATCTAAAATTGAATGACTGCCAGATGCTTAACACATTGCAAGAGCAAAACTCCTGCCAATTATTCTGTTTACACTACCGAGGGAAAAACTATTCATTCATCTGAAGTCAATGAAGCTTTTAGTGTTGACTGTAAGGAAGAACAATTTTTGTACACAAGTCAGAGGGGCTGGGGAGGTAACTTCGCTACGAACTCACTCCTTGCTCACCTACCCCTCCCCTCAGAGCCAGGAACTGGCTCAGTGTCAAACATCACTAAGAGGAGACAAGCCTCTCACTCATCTCTGCTTCTCTAAAATTGGGTCGCTGCCAACGCTGAGCTCATTGAAAGAGCCAAGCGTCTGCCAAGTTTCTTAAAGAGTGAGCTGCAAGCCTCCTCCCTCCACATTCGAAGGAAGCTAGTGTAAGTCGGAGGAGTAGCCCTCCCTTTACAAAAACATTTCTCTGCGGCTCATCACGGAGGCTCTGAGAGCTGAGAACAGCTGCCAAGTTACTGAAGACAGAGCTCGGTCTCGTCCGCGGAAAAGAATTGGAGTATGGCCAATAACAACAAGACAGGCACGGCAAGAGGGCAAAACCCTCCCTACTGGAAGCCAGGACCTTCAAGGTCGAAAAACACATTCTCTGTAATTCAAAACATATCTGTACCCAGGCCAGAACCATTATTCTCTAACTAACTGAAGTAAATTTAAAACGTGGTAAAAAGCATTCTAAAATCAGTAATTAATAAGGACATATTTTCTGTAACTAAGTGACATGCTAGTACTTTAAAATAATCCTGTACTGCTACTTAAAAGCTCCACTTTCTAATAAACACTTTTGTCTAACTAATTCAGCTAGAAGGCAAGACATTTGAAACATGGGCATTTGTTTAGCATGCAAATTAACACACAAATATGGGACAATGTGCTTCTGCACACAAGGCTATGCATTTTGCAGTTGAGAGAAAGAAACGAATTATCATGGACTGTTGGGTTGGGACTGTTCTCTGCATACATCAATTGAAGCTTCTCCACTAAATGTTTATCTGAAACCATCTGTGTAAGCATTGCAGCCTAACTGACCTCTGAATCAGACATAATAAATCCTATTTTCACAGGCTGGTGGACATATAACAGGCAGCATGTTAAATGAACACTGCTTTTACCGTGCAAGATATTACCTTTCTATCAGCAGCCTGTCAAAGTACATAGGTGAGCCTTGAAACTAAATGAATGCAAATGAAACTAATGTAGGGGACACATAGCAATGCATTAAGATGGTAGTGTATTATAGCTATCAAAAAGGGCCACGTTCATTAATTTACAAATAGCCACTATTCCTAATTAAGTGTGCAAGCTCTTCTATTCTACCTATAAAAAGGGCCAGATTCATAATTTTTACAAACAAAAAAAACCCATGTTTTCTAATTGAGTCCATTAACTGTCACAACGCTATTCTAAAGGGCAGCTTGCATTGGGAAAAATATTCTGTAGAAACATTCCTATTTAAAAAAAAAAAACACACGGTTGCAGTACACTAATTAAAAGCACATTCTCTAATGGGTCTGTTCTATAATTTCTTCTCAACCGTGAAAAACATTAAAGCACTCTCCGTGTAAAAACCCTTATCTCAATAGGACTGGTTTATTTACAACTACCGACCTCTGAGTTAAACACAATAAAATCAAGTGTTCCAAGGCAAACCCTTTACAAATACACTTCTTTACTCTCCATGCAAGAGTTTACCATTCAATCTGCAAACTGACAAAGCACATAGGCAGACCCAGAATGAAAAATCAAGGAAACCTTTATCTCAATTTCAGAAATACGCCCATTGGATAACATGGCAAATCGCACCTCCACACAAAACATGCTTTTTCCACCACTTCCACAGCTCAGATCCTTTTCAAATTTTGCATCACAGTAGTCCAAGCTATTCCCTAAATCCTCACCAAAAAGCAACCAAATCCCTCCACTGGAACGGGTACGAATTTCCGCTCGAAAACACGCCCCCCGCAAACACCAAAAAACGCCAAAATCCCTCAACACTTTGTTAAACAGCATGTTAAAACAAATACTGCCTTCTCAATATAAGATATTAACTCTTTGGCAGCTGAAGCACAATCATTCCCCAATGACTGCAGTACATGGGAAAGTCATGAACTCATTTCTCCACGTTATCACATAACACGTACGCACATCTTCAAAACATTTTCTCTAAGCACTTGAAAGAGATCCAGCTCTCTCCTGACTAACGTAATGATAACAAGCTCTGCACAAAACATAACCACATGGCGCTATTCACAAGCCATATTTACAAGAAACTCAACATGTCACAAAAATGACACGCTATTCACAAGGCATATTTACAAGGCGCTATTTACAAGGAACTCCACAGTAAACTTATAGCTCTAACTCTAACTCTAGCTAGTTCTTCTGAGAGGACGTGATTCTTTTTCTTTGGCTTTTTCCTCTGCTAGTTTATTTCTCTCTACTTTGTTGTATTCTTTCTCTGATCTCCTATGTGACTCTTTGCGCCATAACTCAATAGCGTCTTTCTGAGAGGGTCTTGACTTCCTTTATACATATCATGACCAGGTGTATCTCTTGGCGGGATGTTAACTGACTCTTCTAGTATACCTTTCCTGGTCCCTATCTGACGTAATTTTGAGAACAATACACAAAAAATAGACTGTAACACTCAACAATCATTCACACTAAAACAACATAACATTGAAACACTAAAACAGATACCATTACAGAGAGTTAAACATGTACTTGAAAAACAGTTTTGTGCACTGGAATACAGTACAACCATACCGGTCCCGAAAAATTGAGACACGTCTTTACCGGGCCCACGTTTAACCGTGGACCCGTCTTGACCGTTCTCATTTAAAATGAGCCCGTCTTGAAACTTGATACATTCCCCATAGTGGTACTCACCGGGAAAGCAGAACTTGAAACTTGAAGGCCTCGGAAACTTGACTTGACTACGCTTGCGCCTTGGAACAGGTGGACCTCTGGAGACCTCGGACCTTGCTCTCTCACGGGCTGGGCTCTGGTTGAGACGATCCGCGTTCCTCACCGCCTCGCATGGATGCCTGGTCGCAGTCCGTCCTCCTCCTGGGCCTGAGGGAGTAGCGGTAAATCCCGATGGCGTGCGCACTTGAAGTCCGTCACGGCTGTAGAAGGGGGCAAAGACTAGACCCACAACTCCGGCGAGTGAGGAGAGGGATATGTCCCTATTCGGGCGCCAAATTATGTGGTAAATAAAATATTACCCTGGCAGAATTTCTAGACATTAACAAAGTATCATGCATCAAATGAGAGACAGGATCCGTGGTGTCCAAGTTAAATGGGCTTTATTCCAATAACTCGAGTCAAAGGGAGAATCAGTTCCATCACCACAGAGGTTCAGGAAGAGTCATCTAACATTTATTTACTGAACATGGGTTATATACATTTTACCTTGTACATAGGACGTAAGAAGGAACGCTCGAGGCAGAGCAGAGAGAAAGAGATAAGAGCATGTGGGCGTACATGAGGGTGTGTACTTCGATGAGTCATAGGTAGGTGTCATAGGTGGGTGGGTACTTAGAGGAGGAGTTTGCATGACCAGCTCGAACTTTGTCCTACTTGTGTGCAACATGAGCATGACGTGCAATTGACGTGTAACTGGGAGGAGAGCTGACTTTCAGTCTAGAAGAGAGATCTCTTGTGTCAGGGCGACCAGCACATCTAGTACTAACTGATATCTTGAGTCAGGGGATGTATTATCTGAAGCAAAGGTTGCTCGTCACTAAATGACAGAAAGGGCATATTTATTCGTTCATTGCATGAGGGCTGTGAGCTCTTCTATGGATGCATGCACTGTAATCCACTTAAACAGAGACAGAATGGCTGGGCCCTATCTATGCAGATGGGTTCTGTGTACCTTCTTCACCAGACTGAAATGTGATTCTGTAAAGCAAACAGATAACTGTTATTCATAATACTGTCTTGGCAGGCCTTACTGGGCTTCTTGCGGCTTTCAGTGTGTCAGGAGTCATGAAAACATTAATTCAGGGACTGGTGGTTCAATCTGAACCACAAAAAGGGTTCAGTACGATATTTATTTAACAGTGCACAATGTAAAACACATGGGCCTTCATGTTAGCTTAACTTTTGGGAAACTTGATGACAGGCACCTTAATGCAGGACATGGATGCAGAGGCCTAGTGATTCAGGCCACTACGAGGAAGTGCATGGGTGACATGCACATGACATGTAACATAGGGTACACGTAGGGGACATCTTGGTCAGGCAAAATTTCATTTTCCACACTTCACGCCAGAGTCTCTAGTCATGCCTACTAATCCTGAGTAGTATTAACACCGCTTACACCTACCATTTCTACGCCCCTCCACTACTTATGTCACTTTTCCCAGTTTTCTTCATCAAAGTCTCTCAAATATTTTGAGGATTCGAGTTATCTCATTGCAACAATATGGAAATGTGCCAGTCTATGGTTCTTAGGCATGTATTCTCCATTTTTGTTGTTTTTGCTCTGAAACATTGTAAATATTAGTGTATGCTTACTGTAGCTGGCTTGATCTCCATACATCACAGGAATACCATTGAATAGTGTGCTTAGAACTTGACACCTGCCTCATTCCCACACATTCAGGAAAAGTAATATTGTCTTCTAGTGCCTAAGTGTTCTTCCCCATCTATTTGGGTGAACATGGGAATAGCAGGAGCACTATTTTTAAGTTCAATATGTACTACCATGCCGTTTTTCCGATTGTTGTGTAACCTCTCCGCTCGTCTCCAAATCAGAGCCATTTTAAGGCATTGGAAAAGTGGTTTAAATTAAAATTGCCACCAACAACTCATAATATACATATTCAATTTTTATAGGGCACTTAACATCAATAAAATTGTCTAATGCAAAATTACATGATGCATTTTTTCCAGACCCGTGTTATTTTTTAAAATGTTTAATTGGGAAGGATAGGAATTAAATGCGGCGTATTGAATCCACTGCAAAGCAGATACATAAAACACAAATTCCATTCCATCCCACAATATATTTTATATTCCCTAAACAGAGAAATGTTTTCAAGAACCTCCAAAATGTCTTATCAGCACGATTGCTACTGAGCGAGTAGAAACTGAAACGCAGCTTTCAGTGCTGAACTTCAGGATGGCCACTGGCAGAAGTGCAAATGCGCGATTGTGCATCTCAAAAGGTCAATTAGCATAACAAGAGACTCTTCCCTGAAAACCCCGAAGAATGTGAAAGACAGGAAACGCTTCCTGAAGGGGGGATGGGCCCTGTTACACCAGAGCACACCTTGATAAACTTAGTCTACAGAGAAGGAGCATGGAATAAGACTTGTTTGCCCTGAGAACAGCAATCATGGGGCCCAGCAACCAAACAGAGACTCTCAGTGGTTATGCCTCAACCTCACTACAAAACTATGGTTAGGAAAAAAGATGAAACAACATTTGCAAACACCATACAAAATTAAACGCATGTACCTACAATTACTCTGTTAAATATTTCATTCTAAGTAAAACCAGTCCCGGGCTGCACTTGCAGCCGAATTTGCGCTCTGTGAAGAGAATACATATGAGAAATGTTTGAAACCGGAATGTTAGGAGGTATTTGCAGTCCTTTTAATATTTTTAAACAAGTTATTTTTTTCCAGATAAATAATGAGTAGTTATGTGAGAGAACAAAGGCATACAAATAAATTTCCTTTTCATTTCGGAAAACATTGCTCGAACTAAACAAAAGCATGTAGAAAATAAAATGAGTGACATACAAAGGCAAATGGGAAAGAAAGAGAGAAAACGAATGGAGACCTAGAGAAAAAGAGAATCGTAGAAAAAGTAAATGGAGAGGAAGTGATAAGAGGAGGAGAGAGTAGGATGACCAAGAGAACCAGGCCTATTACAGAGGGGAGATGAAAGTGCATACTATGAAAAACAGGATCATCTGAGTGAGGTATGCGCAAATCGAGATTTAAAAACAGTAGTAACTATAGGAAATATGGGAGATCAGTGCTTGCAAGCATATAGCTGGGCAGAAAGGTAGGAAAAGCAAGAGATTGCGAAGCAAATACAGATACAGGGACTAACGAGGGGAGAGGCAGACAGAAAGATTGCAAGGAGGGCAGAAACTGCTGTAGAAAGAGAAGCAGTTAAGGAAAACACTTGGAGATCAGCACTATTTTGCAAGGGTCCGATGTGAGTAGACATTTGTCCCAACTTTTGTTTTTCACTGTGATACATGTGGTCTCAAGGCCGGCTTTATAGGCTGGTACAACCGGTGCAGCTGCACCTGACGCTGACCTTAGGGAGTACTGAATTTTAATTTAACTCGTGGGTTTACAAGCACCTGCAGTGGAGTTCCTTGTGTGCCCAGACAGTTTCAGTTAACCATAAAAATATCAGGATATCTTTGGTGACTAATGTTCCTGATCTCGAGGGAGATTTGAGATTTCTCTAGTGGCAGTTTTGACATTTCAAAAAGTAGGGCAGAGGGTTAATAATATGCCACTTGCAAAGAACGTGTGCCATGCAGATCACAGAACTGTCTTTTATTTGTATAGCTCAGTCGGTCACTGCTTTTGTCACAGAGATCCATTTGTTTCTTGTAGTTCATAAAATATAATCCTAACATAGCACAGTGACCTACGAACTCTCATTAAAGAGTTGCATGCAAAGTGCACTTAGAATGCTATGTGTTTTGCCCAGTCTTAAATTATCCTAACGTTGTTAAAATGCGGTTTGTTCCGATAGAAATACATATTTTATTAGTGAAGGAACCCCTAGCACTTTGGTACATATTAAATCCTAAATTTGTGCTGCTCTAGGCCAAACAGTCTTAAAGTATACTGCCTACAAGCGTTTCCTACACCTTTCAATCCTCGTTGCCTTATATAACATTTTCTATAGACTGATTTACACATATATCATTCATTGTCCCAGTATACTGTGTGTTTGATGTTAAGTGCCGTGAAACTCTACTCTGGTATGAGTAGTGCTAAAAAAAAAAAAAAAATGTATGTGAAAGAGGGGCTATGGAGATGTGAGTTGCACTGTTGAGTGAGGTAGTGAGAGGATCTGTGGAGAAGGAGTTCATGGGGGAATGCCAAAAACGGTTTGCGCATCAGGCACTACTGGCAAGAAAACCAGCCCTGTGTGGTCCAGTCTTTGTAATCTGTCCTTTCCCCTGCATTGGTGGACAAGGGGCTGCCTAGCACCAACGCAGACACCCTTGCACCATGGTGCAAGGGTGTCTGCGTTGTAAGCAGGATTGTTTTTGTGCAGGAAGGGTTACCTTCCTGCAGAAAAACAATCCAGAGAAGCATTTTCCTCTTTCTATGTGTGCTACAAAATGCAGCACACATAGAAAGAGGAAGTCATTTGAAGAAATAAAGAGATTTCTCCTTACTCCTCTCCTAAGAAGGCTTATGTTTTTGCGCTATTCCTAGGCCTAACAGTGATGATAAAGCTGGGAATAGGTTAAAATACATTGAAGTTGCATGACACCCATGCAAGTCCCGTTGGAATGTCTTTCCAGGATAGAATAACGCCATGCAGCAATTTGTGCTGTGTTGCGTTACTCCTTATTTATCAAGCCACGCTAGTCCACGCAAAGTGACATTGTGAGGCTTGATAAATCGCATTTTAGGGTTTGAGTTGCACATCCACCACGTTGTGTGCTGTAAACATGATGCAAACCCTTGATAAATAGGGCCCTTACTGTACAGAAACTGAAGTGGAAAGATGAGCACTGGCGCATGGTAACCAAAAGAGAGAGGATGACAGCGCCATATCTTAACTTTGATTGTTGTGCTGCACGGAAAGTATTTATAGTGGACACTCATGCACTCCCTGTACTTAATAGAAGAATCTCTCAGATTCTGGAAGACCAAGCTTAACCATATCTTCCTTAAAGAACCTAACTACTTCATTTTTGCACATATCTTCTATTTTCTAAATCCTTTCTTTCGCTATCCAAAGATTTGTCCCTCTTTGAGTAGTGGGTTGAAATCGGAGTAGTGGTCAAATGGAAGTAAATGGCAAGGTAGAGTTCCGTTTTCAAACACACTTTGTCCAATGTCATCAAGGTGATCTTGCTAATCAGTGAAAAGTTTTGTTCCCAACTACGATGCCTCGTCTGAAGCCACAGAACGACCCAGAGGAGCTCCCTTTAATGGTTTGATGGATATGGACTATTGTTAATTGGATATGTTTTTTCCCCATTTAATAAGAAATCCTTTTTACGTAGCCTGACAATAGCAATGGTTTTTGGGATGAGCTATAGCTTCTGTAGCTATGTAAACATATAGAAAGTTGTGCAGCAGCCTGGGCTTAACCCACATCAAGCTAAATTAGTATGTCTTATTGGAATTGTTCAAGCAGTACAGGGAACACTGGCAATCATATTTTCTGGAAAGGGTACAAAATCCTAGGTACTACTCTTATTTTAATTAGAGTTGCCTAATCAATGTGAGCAGACTCATGTCACGTTTGCAAATCGCTTTCTATATCTTCTAGATTTGGAAGGTAGTTTGTAGTATCATTTGGTCAATTGTGGGTGTAACCTGAATACCAAATTATATGATAGGTTTAGAGGCCCATTGAAGGGTGAGTAATTCACCAAGCCTAGCTTCCTGGTGAACGACTTCCACTTTATGAAGGGTTTCTGATTTTGTAATGTTTATTTTGCATTCCTCAGCCAAACTTTTAATGGTCCAGTGGTTGCATCAAGGGAAAGAGAGATTTGAACGGGTCATACAGAGATTCTGAAATGTCATCTACATACATTTGACAATTTGAACTTGTCTTGGCTAATATGTATTCCTGTAATATCAGAATTAGTGTGTTTTTATTCGGTTTATGGTTGCAAGGGCCATACTAAATAAGAAGCAACAGGTGGCATCGTTGGCTAGTACCCCTATGAATAAAAATGGCCAGTAAAATCTGCAGTTTGTTCAGATTATGACCTTTGATACATGGTAACTGGTCAACGCTATTTGCAGGACACTCCCAAACTGCACATTCCAGAAAGCATTAGTTGACCAGATTGAATGCTTTTTAAGAATCCAAGAAGAGCATCTGGGCATTTTTACATCTGCTGTTTATGTTCTCAACCAAGCGCTATATCTTATTTATATTGTTGCCACTTTTGTAAATGTTAATGATATACTGCTTCTAAAAGTCTGCTATGGTGTTATGTTCAAAGCAGAAAAGCTAATGTGGAAAAGTCATAGTAGGAATTTGAGTGCTTAAAGCTTCCCAGAAACCCATATATTGTTAATCATGCAAAGTATAAAGGAAGATCGTTCCAGGCATTAGCCACAAATAAGCTGAACAAGTGACAGAACAAACGGTAAGATGAACCAATGAAAAGATGATTGCAGAGCACGGCTTGCAGTATAATAGAGAATGTGCTGGAGGTACGGGGCCTGTTTGATCAAAGGCACACTGACCAAGACAATTACAATTTTATATGCAGAGAAATAAACAGCCAATGTAAAGGAACAAAGTAAGGAGTGAGATGAAAAATAACGAAGATTGCAGCTTTCTGAATATGAAAAAAGACCAGTCACAATAGAGTCAAAGATGAACCCAAGTATATAAAATGATAATAGTCAAGGTTTGATAGACATCCATTTGTGCAGCTGAGAGAGGTAAAAACAGAGTGAGTTTGCACAGTAGATGAATATGGTAGAACCAGTATAAGGAAAGTTTATTACTCTACCAGATGAAGGAGCGAGAGAACTATAAAAGATGACACCATCATTTTGAACAGTGGTCACTGGACAAGGAGCTGGAGCAAGGTCTAAAGGCCACCATTAGGACTTCCACATATGTGGCAAATTGCCAACAATAAGGTTGTACACCTTGCCAGTATTGATTTTAAGAGAATAGGATTGTATTCAGTGAACTATTACAGTAAGGCAAGATTTGAAATGTGTTTGAGATGTTCTACCAAACTCAAGATGAACCAACCTGTGAATCATTGGCTTAAGTCACCCAGGTGTTCATAAAAGAGCAGATGAATTTTGCAAGTGGGGCCAAATAAATGATAAACAAGACAAGGCTTAGAGCAGAGCCTTGTGGGACTTCATATGCGATTGGCAATCGAAAGGATTTAAATGGTGAAGAGGCTAATGTATGCTAATGAAAGGGGATAGGGATCAAAATAAATAGAAAATGTGAGACAGGGAGAGGGGAGAAAGGAGAAATAGAGGTAGTGGAATATAAAGGGAAGAGGATGGAGAAATATCCAAAAAGAGAAAGGAGGAGGAGAAAGATGCAAAGACAAAGAAGGAGAAAGAAATGGGAGGTCTCGAGAGAGAATAGGAGCGAGCGAGGAAGAAAATGAGACCGAGATTTAAAGTTAAAGAGACTGACAGAAGGAGCGGACAAGAAAGAGAGCAAGAGAATGAGAGGAAAGGGAGTGAGCCTTACAATTGGGACAGTTGCAGAAGTCTGACTATAGGGCTAACTAGTAATGCGTGACAACGTCAGCCTGGCTTTTAACCAGCAGCAAATTGTGTTGTGTGACTTGCAGTTTCACTTTTAACATATACAGTTCGCTAAAATATTTAAGGTCTGACTGAAGTGCCATGTACAGCTTTTTGGCTATCGGCAGACCAAACGCGTTCCTGAATTAAAGGGCGCACTCCTTTAATTCTAAACGCATCTTTAGCGCCTGGAAACCCTCGAGGTTGATTAGCCGCTATACAAGCCCCAATTGATTAATTGTAAATAGATTCTCTTTAATCTCTCCTCCTGAAACTATGGTTATGACTTGATGGGTAGAGTAAACAATAACTGTTCACTAATGATAAATGGTCAGCTGGTCCGTTCTGGAGTCCTTATTGTCTGTTTTTTATTCATATAGCACTTACAAACCCCGGATGAGGCGATACATATGGAAACTAAATGCTGTAGCCCATAGATGTGAATTATATCTCTATATTTCCACAACATATGGCCTAGGCAGCGCAAACCTCGCAGCATGGCTTAGAACTGCATTAAAAATGCTAATGCTCACAAACTAGAAAGATAGCTCAGTGGGCGAATGTGCCAGTGGCGTAGAGCTGCATGTCACCTTCAGCCACGCTTAAAACCAGGTGAGGCATTCAGCAGATCAAGAACTAATGGACCAGCATGGTTGCAGAGGCTATCCAAGCTTACTGACTGAACCAATTCCTTCCCCGCGCTCTCAAAGGACCAACCAGATCCCTACTATACAGAAGACTTAAAAACGAGCATTTGCAATCCTGCTCCAATTTTGTTTTCTGTAACTCAAGCGGATAGAAGCCACTTTCTCCAAATCCAATAGTTGCTATCCTTCGTCTTCTTCACAAATCTATATAAGTATCACAAGGCCATATTGTACCAAGTGGCATAATATAATTTCATACTTTTGAAAACTGGTCTGGCCTCCAAGCTGAACATCACAAAAAGTGATACATGGGATGCTTGAGTGAATCTCATTCACTAGTAATTATAATAGTCTCATTCCAATGCACCCTTTTTTAACTTACCTCTTCTTTTACACTCAGGGAATAATCATATAAGTAGTTTTTCACATTGAGAAAACGTCCCAACATACATCCCTATATGGCAGAAGGAATAAATTGCTTTCCGCTTGTAGGGGTTCCGACCTTTCGTCATTCCAAAATGCAGTCTAGCAAGGCAGCATCAAAAAGGGTGCTCCATGAATGCTGATGCCTTGCTGACATCAGACTTCATCGATGGATTGATGAATGAGAGGCAGTTGTGGTATCAGGGAGGGTGAAATATGGCATGCCGTTCGCCCCTGTTGAGTGACGGTGCAGGTTAGAGTGAGCCCCACAGACCTGAAGATGTCCCATTGCCCTAGACTGCTGGTGATTTGCTGCAAAGGCCCCTGTCCTGCTTCAATCCATCACATTTTACCTGCGACTGCTGATAAAAATCTATGATAGTGGTGATACAATGACCTCTAACAAGTTAAAATAACAGAAATTATATTTATTTGTATTTTTACATAGAAATGTAACTAGCAGTCTAAAACACGTTTAAAACAAAAGCATAGTTAAAGTAAAAGACCAATAGAAAAATAAACCACAAAATTGAGCAACTGTAACTTAACAGACCGTGAAAGGTTTAAAAATAACTGGCCCTTATTGTGCAGCTTATTTATCATTCCGTATAAATGACGGACCTACGCCTCTAAAAATATTATGTTATTTTATCTGTGCTAACATTTAGTTTAAAACTACGTGGTTCTTTTGATGCTTTTAAAAAGAATCTCTGAGGCACTAGCTAGTGTTCCTATCCTGTGCAAAGCAAAATAAAAGCGCGCCCGGACATTTCCACTGCCAGCGAAACAAGTGCAAATGCAGATATCTGCATAACAAGGCTCAAGTAGCCAGCCTTGGTGATGACAGCTCCAGGCCGTGACTGTTCGAGTCAGGGGGAATGGGATCTTCTGCATCCTAATGCACACACCTTGGTGAAGGGAGCAGGAAGCCAGGAGTAAACAGCAGCAGGTGTGACTCGCCGGAAAAGCTGAAGGCTGAAGATCTGACAAAGCGTGTTTGGGTCTGTGCTCACAGCTTGAACTTGAAAAAAGTATTGTTTTTAAGTGCAGCAAATGCAGAGCAGCATTATTCCTATGCTGGCCAGAGCAGCTGATTTTGGAAGTTATACCTTTGATAAAATCTGGGGAAGTCACTTTCTCTCATTCTGCTTTAGAAAGAAAAAAACAGCGCTTCAATGTAATGACCTTTGGTCAGGTTTGAACTATAGCCAAGGCAACCTCACGAGTTGATGAGAGCTAAGCACCCTGCAACAATGCATGTATTAAACAGAACAGCAGAGTGACATCACCGGCACAAGCACATAAAGTTTAATGTTTGTTTTGTTTTATTAAGGAAAACTCCTTTAAATTCATATTTTGGCTGCTAATCATTTTTTCCTTGAACATTTCAGTCATCACCATCTTCTCATTGGGTCTTATTGAGGAGGAATGTGCTTCTGAAAATGAATCAACCCCCTACTTGCAAAAAGCATCAGCTATTTATAAACAAGCATTGGGGGGTTGTTTGTCTTTGGCAATCGTTTTTATCCAGGTGCAAAAGGCTCAGAGTATCCCAGTGTTTGTTTTCAGAACTCGTGACAGTCTGTGGTCTCCTATTTCCTTGAAACCTATGTGCCTCTTTACATTTTCCATATGAGTGTCCTAATTTTAACAGTGAGTGTCTTTAAGTACGCTCTTAAAAGGGAAACTTCATCAACTCATTTTTTAATGACTTCTCAGGGCTGACTTAATTCACCCTTGCATGTGCAAATATTACCCACATTGTTGTTCCCAAATGCTCTTTGCTTCTGCTATGGCAGAGCCACATGTAACAACATTTTCATTAGAAACGTACACTTAAATGTGCTAAAGGATAAAAAAAACATTTTTGCGTGCAATTTCTAGTGCCAAAACTAGGCTCAAAGTATTCGCCCCACTCTCATTAGTTGATGTATTGCCTGACAATGCAACAACAGGGTTGCATATCCAACATTGCTACCTTCAATAGCACATTGGCCCACAACTTTATTATCCACAGAGGCTGGAAGCATCGAAGGAGCTTTCCCTAGTGCAGGCGGGACAGAGGATTTTTTCTTTTTAAAAATGTCCAGGACTTTTTTACCTAAGGCACTCTGGTTGGAGGAGTTCCTGCTGCTAAGTAAAATCTCCACCTCTTCAATTAAGTTATTAATATTCAACACACCGTTCCTTTGTCCATCTTGGTGGTTCTTTAGGGCCTGCCTCCTTTTTGCTTTCCTTTTACCCATGCCTTACCCTGGAGTTTCCTGGGCTACAATGTCAGGAGAATGACTTGTCAAACCTTGAACACTGGATGGAGGCAAATGCAGTAGAGGTTAATAGTGTGGCACTGCCATTCCTCTTCCCGTCTCAGACAGGCCCCGCTGTGCAGAAGGGTTTGGTTGGGGATGGGCAGGTGGGGGGGCGGGGTCCAGCTCCAGGGAAGGAGAGAATTGGCTTACCCACTGTTGTGGGTACTGACCTTTTGGTCTGTCACAGGGCAGACCAAACCGGTCAGAAGCACTCTTCCTTTTCTCCATGAAGACTGCATGCAGCCTACATGGAGAAAATGGCCGCCTCATAGACGCCTGTGTGGTCGGCATCCCAGCTAATCACAACGCTGCCATTGCAGTGTTGTGATTGGCTTAGGGAAGGGGAGTGAGGTTGCCTGCCGCGGTTTCCTGTTGTAGAGAGGATGATGCAGAACAACGATGCAGGACCGGTCCGGCAAAGGTAAGTTAAGTTAACTTTCATTTTTTATTATTTTTTTAAATTGAATCTCCCCTAACCGGAGTGAGTCATACCATCCGCGACTGATGCATTTACTGAAAAAATCCCATTGGATTCCAGACTCCCTTTTCTATACCCTAATTCCCGTAAAGTTTGGGGAATGGCACTCATGTAGTTATCAGATTCCTCTCTTCCTGTCTGCATCTTGCCCCCTGAGTCTGTGGACATGGCACCAGTAGTGGCCCGTTTAGGGCGTGCTGCCGGGTGCTGACGTGGGGCGGGGGAGGGGCAGAGAGAGGGGTAGTAAAATGTGGAATACGTCCAATTTCAGGTAAGTAAACAAAAAAAGAAAACAAATTTCGTTGCGCGTGCTGCATCACATTTGGCGATGCAGCGCACGCAGCAAAATAATTTTTATTTTGTTGTTTTGTTTACTTACCTGAAATTGGCCCTATTCCATATTTTACTACTCCTCACCCTGCCCCTCTCCCGCCCCATGTCAGCGCCCGGCAGCACGCCCTATACGGGCCGCTACTGCATGGCACAGTGATGTATAAAATAATCACGATCCTGAACTGTGCTAAATGGTAAAGGATTAAACCACCAGGTCTACAGAGAGCCATGCACCATTGATGTAATCAGGGGTGCTCACTGAAGAAAGACTGGTTATTGCGAGTGTAATCATTATGGTATAGCTCATAGGACAGCCAGCTGTGTCTGGAATGCAAGTTTCCCCCTTCAAAAATATTTGCAACTGCACAAATTGTAGTCGGATAATTATGTGAATATTATAGGTTTTACACATTGGAATATGGCACAATATTCCACATGGCCTTTTGTTTGGGCTTACTTTCGTCAGATGATTTGATGAAAAGTCGAGTTAGGCTATTTTATAAGGTTTAACTTACCCTAGATCCTAGCTGTGTTTGCACTGTCACATATTTGTAATGTCCCTTTCACATGTTATACAGGGCTTTTGGAGCAAAGCTATTTTATCGCTGTGTGTCTGCCAATTAGTGCAAAATAGCTTTGGTAAAAAAGGTAAGTGTTGCTACTGGAATGTTTGCTGAGCACACACATCCAGCAGTAATTTCCATAAATAAGGGAACATAATTCAATATGCTCAATTAGAGATACTATTTTAATAACCTAAAATACATTGAAATGTATGGTGGTCTAGATAAGGGAAACCTCTATGTCAGCATATATTTGTGTACAATGAACCACATGTAATTTGCTTGCATTTCATAAACCTCCTAAACGTTTTATCTTTACTAAGTGTGACTTGTAGGAGGCACACCAAACTAATCTGGGTAGATGATGGACTCATAATAGGTAGCCCATTTACCAAAGGCTAGCATCTCAGATTCTGACATATTTACTTTCACATGGTTTGTGTCTTCAACTCTGTGGTTTTTGTTCCAAACGGTAGAACATATACCGTCTGTCCAGCGCTATGCCGGCATGTAATTTGCCAGACGAAAGAATGGCTCATCTTCTATTCTTTTGTGCCGCATATAAAAAATCCCAGGAGGGAGAGGATAATATGGATTTGCTATTTCATGGAGGTAACGCAACAAGCAGAGGCAATGGTTTGATGCATGAGGAGAAAGATAATTGACAGGTTGGCTGTTCAAGAATCATGTTAAAAACACATTAAAAACGGTCCAACAGGTAATGTTAATGGAGACATATCTGAAATGGGACGAATATTATCCTAAGTTTATATTTATGTTTTATCAGTAGAATGAGAGTTATGAATTTGTAAATTTTAAAGTGAAAAAGAGTGCCTAAATGTTCAAAGCACCATCTGTGGGCATATAGTCGTGGACCACAGCTTGGATACAAGAAGTTGATTGGGCTGCGTCTCCATTTACCTTCGGATTTAGAATTTATTTTTAAGTTAAAGCTCACCTGGCCAAGGCAGCCAAGGGTGCCCAAAGTGGAGGCGTCGTTTCGTTGAGCCGTTGGACGAAGTCACGGTGAAGATTCCTACATTCAGACTTAGGGTTAAATTTACCAAGATTTGACATGGCGCAAAGCAGCAAGACCACATGCTGCACTGCATCAAATGTAGAGGGCAGGAATGGGCCATATTTATAAATACTTTGCGCATTGCTGCTTTCGCACTGTGCTGGTGCATTATGTGTAAGGCTACCTGTTTTCCGTCTTAACTGATTTTAACAGATAAATACAGACTGAAAACATTTATTTTCTTGTCTATATTTATATTTAAATGTGGATAAAAACAGACATTTTGTTACTTTTTGAGTAATTCTAGATACTGTCAGCCTTGACTGCCAGGCGCATAGCTGTGTGGATTGATAGGTAAGGGAGCTAAAAAAGAAAGCAATTTTAGTAAAGAGGCTTTAACAGCAGTAGATATGCACAATGTTGATACTGAAAAGTGCATATTTTCTTAAAAGTGCATTAATTTATCTTCTGTGGTTGTTTACTGCACTGAAACCTAGTAGACATTCAAGCATGAGTGCATATTTACCGGTTAAATATATGTGGAAATATGCTAATTTCAGCTCCATATTTCCACATAACCCAAAATAAATATGGATAAATACAGAAAGAATTAGCAAAAAACAAATATGGATACAGACAGAAATATCAAAAAAATAAATATCATAAAAACGAGATTATTTTATGTGCTTCCTAGCGCCAACGCAGGCACCTTTGTGCCGAAGTGAAAGGGTGCCTGTGTTGCAGGAAAGATTGTTTTTATTGAGGCAATCCTTAGATTCATTTTCCTCTTTTTAAGTGTGCTGTATTCTGAACAAACAAGGAGGAATAAAGATATTCTTCCTTGTTACGCCTCTATCAGGAAGGCATACAATGTTAATGCATCCCCAGGTTTACTTGTCGTGGTAAATCTGGGAATCTGCCAGAATTTATGGGTGGATGCATGGGAACCCCCAAACTCCACCCAAGAAACACCTTTCTGGCATTGACTAACACAAGGCTTTGCATTACTCCAGATTTACCAAGCCACACATGGCCACGCAAGGTGGCCTTGCATGGCTTGATAAATCTGGCTCAAGGATTGCATTGCCCTTTCATTGCCCTTGAGTCACCCTGCATGATGGAAGGGCAAGCAATTATTTGGCAAATCTGGGCCTTTGTCTCTTTTTTCGAAAATCTACAGCAGACGAGGCTGCAGCTGGGTCAGAGGAGGGCTCCAGGAGGTTGGATCCCCTTCCATAGAGGGAGCACTGGACAGGTTTTTCAGCATTGCAGAAGAATGTAAGGAAGCTACCTCAAAGTCAGGCTGACCGGAAATGCACCTTGGGCAGATCAGTGAGAAATGCACGTTGGTCTTCTCTCAGTCCTCAGGGCACTTTTGGGAGGGAATTTTCCAAGTCCCAATGTTTTGGATTTGAGGCATCTGCTCACATTCAGCACCATTTCTAAGGATCCAGGACTGGAGGAGAACCACTCTGAGGGTCATGACTCACTCAGTCTGGGCCCAGCTTCAGGTTCAAGATGATTCTCATTGGGTCGTTTGAGTGCATGGTCTGCCGGAGGGTGTTCTTGTTATTGATGGCAATGCCTCCTTCTGGTAGGTCGGTGTAGTCCTTGCGGGTGATTTTGTAGCCATCGGGGATGGTGATGGCGTTTCCGGTCCAAATCAGGGGTTGATCAAGGTGTCCGTGAAGAAGGTGATAACGGGAGAGGCGGCGTTGAGGAGGTCCCAGATTTCTTTAGCGTCTTTGTGGAAGAATCGCACGTTGACGAGGATGCAGTTGAGTCGGTCTAGTGTGCTGTTTGTCGGTTTGGAGGCGGAGGATCTGGCATGCTGGCGTGGGTGAGGATGTGGCTGCAGTTCTGGCAGGAAAAGGGTCCTTGGGTCTTCTTCGGTGATGCGAGATGGCAGGCGGTATGGCGTCCTGAGTTGTGGGCGAGGAGGGTGCTGGCGTCTTAGCGGTGGAAGATACGAGAACAAGGGTCCCTGGTGCTGGGCATGGTCCAGGCATGGACGGGTGCAGACAGGCCTGCCTTTGGCATGCCAGCCGTTCAGCCACGCAGTGGCTGCCATTAAGTTGTGCTGGGGGGCTGGATAGCTGGGAGGCAGGAAATTCAGGAGTGGGAAGGGTCACTGGAGGGGGCGGCCATGGGATCACAGCAACAGGGGTGAGGGCGGCAAACAAAGGAAAGAAAAAGGTAAAAAAGTTAAAAGCTGAATAAAGGCAGAAATTAGAAAGAGAGGCAGAGGGACAGCCCAGCAGCAGAACGGTGATGCTCTGCCCCTAGACCACCAGATATGAGGTGCAGGCAGGGGTCTGCAGGTGGAGGTGGGACTCGACCAAGGGACAGCAGCAGCAACTGGGGCAGCAGCAGCTACCAGTCGGAGCTTCGCTGTGAAGGGAGCAAGTCCACTAAAAGGTCAGTGTTTGCTACTTCCTCTCCAATCTAAGTAACAGTAGGGAAAGTATTGTACTTTAGAGGGGTTCAAATGGCCATTTCAACTCCAGTCTAAACAGTAGGGAAGGTGTTGAACCTCTGAGGGGGTCAAATTTACTATTCTCATTCCACCCTAAGCAAAAGCAAGGAAAGTGCTGAATTTCGGAGAGATTCAATTTACAATTCCCACTGTAATGTAAGCAACAGCTGAGAAAGTTTTGGACCTCAGAGGGATAAGATTTGCTATTCCCACCCCAATATATACAAAACAGAAGGAAAAGTATTAGACTTCAAAGGGGCTATATTTACTATTCTTACTCCATCCTAAGTGAAAGTAGGGAAAGTGTGGGACTTTGTAAGGGTTATAGTACCTATCCCCACAATAGCAATAATAAGGAAAGCATAGAAATTAGATGGACTTGATTTACTGTTCTCACTCCAATTTAAGCAACAGTAGGGAAAGTGTTGGACTTCAGAAAGGTTACATATACCATTCCAATACAGTAATTTCCCCAAAAATATTTAAACGCCTAAAAACATAAAATGATTAACCATAGTTAAACTAGAAAATATATATTGTATAAATGTAAATAAAATGCACAATTTATTAAAAATATACAAAATAAATGGATAGTTAAATGAAATATTTAAATAAACATACGTAGAATTCACTTATCTCGCTACTACTGAAAAAAACAGAAACACCAAGTAGATAAATTAAAATAAGAATACAACAATAATAAAATTAAAATAAATGAAACATATAAAAATAATAAATATAATATACACTTGCTGATATATATTTTTCCAATTTCTTGCATAGTCTAAATAAAACCATTTTCTAATTTCAATATTTAAATATTCAATGTAAAAATTATGATTTATAAATTAAATATTTAAATAACTTATTTATTTATTTTAAAAAAAAGTTTTATATAGCGCTGGCTAGACCCGGAGGTATCAGAGCGCTTTACATGAGCATCAGATCATAGTTACAGGTTACATTGTTACAAAGGTTACATAGTTCTTAGAGCATGGCAACATAGCTACTTGTAAGGTCGAGATAAACAATAAGCACAAATACGTAAGGGGAAAAGCGGGCAAGGTGAGAGATTCAGGGGAGGGGGGTTGGAGCAGGGGAAGTAGACAGATAATGAAGGCGGGAAAGAGGAGGGAAGGGTGAGAGAGACAGCATGGGAAGAGGAGGGGAAGGGGGACGGGGACACAAACCGGTAGACGAGTCAAGGCAACGTCCAAAGTCCAGTAAGCTGTGATCCCAGGGGAAGTGGTATCACTTCCCTATCTCTGTTGCGAGAGGCTCCCTTTACGCATGTGGACTCTCTCAGAGGGGTCTCTGAGACTCCAAGGCCTACATACTGGATCCTTCCTCAAAAAGGGGAGAGGGAGTGCTTTGGCAAGGGGTGCCATACCACACCTCAAGTGTGAGTGGCTCCCTTGGCACAGTGGACTCACTCAGCGGGTTCGCTGAGACTCCAGAGTATAAATATTGTATCTTTCCCCAACAAGGGGAGAAGGAGTGCTTAGTCAAAGGGCACAAAGGACAGGGGGGTAGGCGGAGTAGCAGGCAAGGGGAGAGATTCAGGGGAGAGGGGATAGGAGCTAGGGAAGAGACAATAAGGAGAGACAAAAAGAAGTCTGTCTAAAGACAGACTGGGTAGGTGACGACCAAGGAGGCAATCCACGGCCCATCTCCCCTATGGCTAAACCAAGTAGCTCCATCGGTAATCAGACAAAATAGTTCAGTCTCAATACATTGAGAGAGGAGGGAAGGAGAGACATAAATAGAGAGAGGATGTGGTAGGAGACGACAGGAGAGAAGAAAGGAAGTGCAACAATGTGGTTCAACAATATACCAGAAAAGGATCAAACAAATAAACATTATATCAAACAATCAGCAATACATTAGGGGAGGAGAGAAAGTAGTGGGGGGTAGGGGAGGAGGGAAAGTGAGGATAAGGGAAGAGACAACCGTAGAGACGAAAGGAAGTCTGTCTAAAGACCGACTGGGTAGGTGACGGCCAAGGAGGCAATCCACGGCCCATCTCCCCTATAGCTAAACCAAGTAGCTCCATCGGGAATCAGACAATATAGTTCAGTCTCAATACAATGAGAGAGGAGGGAAGGAGAGACATAAATAGAGGGAGGATGCAGGAGGAGACGACAGGCAGACGAAAGGAAGTGCAACAAAGTGGTTCAACAGTATACCAGAAAAAGATCGACAAGTAAACATTAAATCAAACAATCAGCAATACATTAAGGGAGGAGAGAAAGGAGAGAGAAAGTAGTGGGGGGTAGGGGAGGAGAGAGAGTGAGGATAAGGGAAGAGACAACTGTAGAGACGATGCAACACTTTTCATAAATGAGGCCCTTGGTGTTTAAGACCGTATGTATAAAATGCCCACTGCCAAAAACACGTTTTTCAACTTTGTAAAGGACTCCTATCTTTAACATGGGCACATTTTAAGGTTTCTTTTCTCATAAAAACAGTTATTGCATGACTATCAAATTGTCCTTCTCTGTTTCTGAACAAAGGATTTACTGGCTCCTTTTAGGAAGCCTAGTTGTAGACCCCACACAAACCAAAGTACAACATTTGGGCTCACTCCTCAAAATAATTTTTGTTAACATTGTGAAAGATTCCTATATTTAGGCACATTCTGAGGTTTTTATTCCCATGAAAAAGAGAGCTGTAAGTCAGCCAAAGTGACTCTTACATTATGAGCACACCAGCTCAGTTCAGTGATACAATTAGTAACACTCTAGTATATGATTTGCCCTTCAAATAACAAGACCATCAATGCTGAGATAGTCTCTTGTAGCTGACATTGGCACTTTAGAGAATGTTTAAACCTTATTTAAGAATTTCTATTTTACACTCCAAATATGAACGGCTGAACAAATAGATCTTTCGACTTTGTGAAAGTTTCCCATGTTTCATCTGAGCACATTTTGAGAATGTGTCTTCCCATAAAAGGTGTGATGTACCACTGCCAACTTGATTTTTTCTACTCTTGCACAAAACATATATATATATACATATATATACATATACATATATATATATATATATATATATATATATATATATATATATATATATATATATATTTTTTTTTTTTTATCAAAGTTGCTCTCGCAATTGAAGAACCCACTCAGCGTTTGATTAACCTTTTATTGCTCCGATAGGCAGCAGCTAGCTGGAGACAACTTTCCCAACGAAATTTTCGCCGTTATGCCTTACGTGTTTCGTTGATTAGTTTCCTCTTGATCACAGGCTTGGCTTCAGGGTAAATAAGAGCTTGGCACTTTGTATGCAGGTGATATAGTTCATAGTCCCGCCCTCTTGGGCGTGTCTGCACTTGGGCCCAAGAGGGCGGGACTATGAACTATATCACCTGCATATAGAGTGTGAGCCTGGTTAGCTAGAAAGAGTCCCAAGAGCAGATAGAAGGAATACTTTGAGAAAAAGAAGAGCTTTGTGAGGAGAGGACCATTTCATTCTTGAATTATAGAGACAAAAATTATAAAGATGTACCAGTTCTTAAATCAATTTCTTTATTGTAATAATCCCAAAGTGTCAGAGTGAATCAGTATGGGGAGTTTATTGCAATCAGAAATACAGTTGTATCGTCTTAATGGAGACTAGAGTTGATAAGATGGGGGCTGGAAAAGAAAATGAGAACTCAGATATTTGGATTTTTAAGGAAGTGTAAATCTTCCTGGATGAACACAGTTTAAACCAGTTCATGCTGCATTTGAAGTGGGATTCATAGATACAGGATAATTCCAGTCTATATCCAGTGGTTGCTTGAGTCCAACTATTATCACATCATATCATCTTATGTGCATCTATAAAGTGCACATTCACACCTGAGGGTATCTTGTTGCTGAATACCATATGTTTTTTGTATGCAAGTAAATTGTACTTATTGTACCTTGGAAGGAATAAAGACTGAGTGGTAGCATCAGGATTCAAACATGGGAGAGAGAGAGGTCAAACACATATCCCTCAGTGGATTCATCAGTTTAATAAGTAACCAGACTAATATGATCTGTAATATTATGATCGGTATGGTTTCTTCAACATACCTATCATTACACACATCACTGTGGAGACTTGAATATGACGATAATCACACATTATCATAGTGGGGACTTAAACGTCAATGTAATCACAAAATATATTTGTGTGGACCTGTACATGACTACAATCATGCACTATCTCTGTGTGCTATCCCTGTGCATCCCATTAATCACACGCTATTTCTGTAGGGACCTGGGCATGTCTTTAACCCCTTCGACGCTAATGACAAAGCCAGCTCGTCATGGGCGTTACCTGCGCTACGCGGATGACGAGCTGGCTTTGTCATAAACAGCGCGATTTTCAAAAATCAGCGCACAGCAGGAAAACGCGGTAGCGCGGTAGCGGTTAATCATACTCCATCTCTGTGGGGCCCTGGGCATGTCTGTAATCACACACATTCTCTTTGGCAACTGTGGTAATACTATAGTCACACACCATCTCTGTGGGGACCAAGACATCTCTATAATCACACACTATCTCTGTGGGGACCTGGGCATTTCTATAATCTCACACTATCTCTAAGGGGACCTGGGCAGGTCTATAATCACACACTATCTCTGTGGGGACCTGGGCATGTCTATAATCACACACTATCTCTGTGGGGACCTGGGCAGGTCTATAATCACACACTATCTCTGTGGGGACCTGGGCATGTCTATAATCACACACTATCTCTGTGGGGACCTGGGCATGTCTATAATCACACACTATCTCTGCGAGGACCTGGGCATGTCTTTAATCATACTCTATCTCTGTGGGGACATGGGTATGTCTGTAATCACACACATTCTCTTTGGCAACTGTGGTAATACTAAAGTCACATACCATCTCAGTGAGGACCAAGACATCTCTATAATCACACACTATCTCTGTGGGGACCTGGGCATTTCTATAATCACACACTATCTCTAAGGGGACCTGGGCAGGTCTATAATCACACACTATCTCTGTGGGGACCTGGGCATGTCTTTAATCACACACTATCTCTAAGGGGACCTGGGCAGGTCTATAATCACACACTATCTCTGTGGGGACCTGGGCATGTCTATAATCACACACTATCTCTGTGGGGACCTGGGCAGGTCTATAATCACACACTATCTCTGTGGGGACCTGGGCATGACTATAATCACACACTATCTCTAAGGGGACCTGGGGAGGTCTATAATCACACAATATCTCTGGGGGGACCTGGGCATGTCTATAATCACACACTATCTCTGTGGGGACCTGGGCATGTCTATAATCACACATTATCTCTGTGGGGACCTTGGCATGTCTATAATCACACACTATCTCTGTGGGGACCTGGGCATGTCTATAATCACACACATTCTATTTGGTGACCGTGGTAATACTATAGTCATACACCATCTCTGTGGGGACTTGAAAATTCATTTAATTACACACAGGCTCTGTTTTGGCTTGAGCATCACCAGCTTTGCATTCTCTGTATGGGGCTTTGTGAATACAGAAAAGTAGTAAAGTTAGACTTTTGGTCTAAGTTTACATTGTTGAAACTGAAAAGTAAAAAAGTTAGATTTTTTGTCTACGCTTTCCCATTGTGAATTGGTCCCTATTTTAATGAGGACTTAAAGACAATCATCTTTGTGCACTATTTCTGTGGGGACTTAAACATCACTATAATAACACTGTATTTGTATGGGCTTAAAAAAAACCTATAATAAAACACTGTCTTTGTGGGGACGTGAACATCAATATAAAAACATACTATCTCTGTGGGGACTTGAGCATTCAAGTAACTAAACACAAGCTCTGTTTCGACTTAAAACACCAGGGGGTGCCATGAGGTATGGGGTCAAGACTGATTTGCATACAGCTGGGTCTCAACTGGTGTGGTAAAGTGAGCTAAAGACCTATGATGGATTCAACCCAGATCTGTGACTGGGGGTGAGTGACTGAAAAGTTTCAGCACTCAGTCCATCATCTCCTCGTGTTTCTTTTGTTCGCCCTAAGTTGGGACCCAGATGTGGGTCCCTTGCTCATTTTGCCTCTGGATTCAAGCTAGCCTGGCTGATGAAGGGGTGTTATCCTAGAACCGGTCCCAGGATGCATGTTTTCAGTCTAGGGAAGACCTGGCTTGGCAGTTCGGGCTGGACTGTTACCATGAGACACAGGGCCAAGACTGATTTGCATATAGCTGGGGCTGAACTGGGGTGACAAAGTTAGCTAAAGAACGATGATGGATTCAACCCAGATCTGTGACTGGGGCTGAGTGACTGAAAGGTTTCACCACTCCGTCCATCATCTCCTTTTGTTTGCTTCAACTTGAACATCAGCTTCACATTCTCTTTATGGGGTTTTGTGAATTTTTAAAAGTAGACTTTTGGCTGAAATTTACCTTTGTGAATACTGAAAAGTAGTAAAGTTAGACTTTTTGTCTACGTTTACCTTTGTGAATCAGGCCCTATTTTAATGAGGACTTAAACACAATCACCTTCATGCACTATCTCTGTGGGGACTTAAACATCGCTATAATAACACGCTATCTTTGTGGGGGCTTGAACAACAATGTAATAAAACACTATCTTTGTGGGGACTTGAACATCACTATAATAACACACTATCTCTGTGGGGACTTGAGCATTTCTATAATTACACACAACCTCTGTGTGGACTTGAACATCATTAGCTTCACACCATTTATAATGGGATGCAAGCTTTGAATGTACACACTATTTCAGTATCTCTGTGGGGACTTATGCATCTATTTTGGTAAAAATGTGAGCAGCTACTCAAGCTCTGGATTCCACTTGACCATATTCCTTTGTTCTATATGTTAATCTCTTTATGTGTTAGTTCCCTTATCTCCTAAGATTTTAAGCACTAATAAATAGGTTAAATGCAGATTTAAGTGTCTTTCATTAAGCATGATATAATATTTTCTGGCCCATTAACATAATCTGCCCTTGATGTATACCCTATTATATATGCAGCAATTCATATACGAATATATTATAATGTTGTTTGTGTATATTGTCGCTAAAATAAACATTTAGCCATGTGCCTTCAACTGTATTCAATCACAAATAGTGTTAAGTACTAGGTCCCCACAAGGATGGTAGCACATGTTCAAGTCCCCACAAGGATGGTGCTGTGCGCACGGTTAAATAACAATATATTTGCAAATTTGAAGCAGGATCCTGTATAATGAATTTTTTCTTAACATTTTTATGTTAGTTGTGTGTTTTAAAAACATTGGGAAAGGTTAGTCCCCACAAGGCTGGTATTCACACATAGTCCCCACAAGGATGGTAACACGTGTATGTGTGTGTGTGATGTGTGGGTGTGTCTGTGAGGTGTGTGTGTGTGTGTGTGTGTGGAGGGGGGAGGTGTGTGTGTGGGATGTGTGGGGTGTGTCTGTGAGGTGTGTGTGTGTGTGGGGGGGGTGATGTGTGTGTGTGGGTGTTTGGGGTGTGTGGGTGTGGATGTGTAAGGTGTTGGTGTGGGTGTGTGGGGTGTTTGGGTTTTGGTAGTGGTGTGGGTGTGTGAGGTGTGTGTGGGGAGTGTGTGGGTGTGGGGGTGTAGGGTTATGTGTGTGCGGTGTGTGTGTGTGTGAGATGTGTAGGTGTGTGTGTGGGGTGTGTGCATGTGGGTGTGTGTGGGATGTACTTGTAGGTACCTAAATCAGCCACAGAACCCAAAAGCTCTTTTCAGAGCTACCCTACCTCTGATCACTCAAAATGATTATTTTACACTAATTTTTTTCACTATTTTTCCCCATGGTACGCTCCCCGGTACGCTCCCCGGTGCGTGTACCGGGCGCTCCCCCCGCGAAAATCGGAAAAAAATTTTTACAAAAATTTGTCCCGCGGGACCCTTTTATGGACCCCACATCAAACCTAGGGGGTCAGGGGGGGGGGTCTACCCTGCCCCCTTTTGGTTATTTCCCCCTTTGTTTTTGCCACCTCTTGTGTCGAGACACAAGATGGCGTCCGCTCCGGACTGTTTCGAATGTTTACAGACACCCGAAAGCCAATCAGTTTTCCGCTCGCGAACTCGAGTTACGCGCCCGGTACGCGCCCCGGTGCGCGTACCGGGGCACGCTTATAGATATATATATTTTTTTTGAACCTAAATTACTCAAAATCCACTGGAGCACATATCTTGAAACATAGCAAAGGCACATCGGGATACCAGTCCCTACAATTTTGCCAAGTTTGGTGGAAATCCATTCAGCCGTTCGGGCTAAAAGTGAGTCCAACCGCCCTATAGAAATTAACATGGGGAAAACACGTTTTGGGACCCCCCTTTTATCTCAGCCCCCGCTTGACGAATCCCCCCCAAACTTTCAGGGAAGGAGCGGACCACCGCGAGGCAAATTTGAGGAAAATTACAGGCAGATCCCTCAATCTGCGCCAAAGTTATTCCCAATAGCATGTTGCGGATTCCCTATGGAAAACAATCCTAACTATAACTACCTACTGGCGACCACCAGTAGGTAATATACACATACATATATATAAATGCATATGCATATATATGCATATATATATATGTGTATATGTGTGCATGCAGAGAGAGGTAGAGAGGTAGAGGTAGAGAGGTAGAGGTAGAGAGGTAGGGGTAGAGAGGTAGAGACTAGTAGAGAGAGGTAGAGAGTATAGAGTGAGTAATAGAGAGGAGAGAGTGCATAGTAGAGAGTAGTAGAGAGCAGTAGAGAGAGTAGCAGAGAGTGAGTAGTAGAGAGTAGTAGAGTGAGTAGTAGAGAGTAGTAGAGAGTGAGTAGTAGAGAGTGAGTCGTAAAGAGTTGTAGAGAGTAAGTAGTAGAGTGAGTAGTAGAGAGCAGTAGAGAGTGAGTAGTAGAGAGTAGTAAAGAGTGATTAGTAGAGAGTAGTAGAGAGTGAGTAGTAGAGTGAGTAGTAGGGAGTAGTAGGGAGTAGTAGAGAGTGAGTAGTAGAGAGTGAGTAGCAGAGAGAGAGAATAGTAGAGAGTAGCAGAGAGTAAGTAGTAGAGTGAGTAGTAGAGAGTAGTAGAGAGAGAGTAGTAGAGTGTCAGTAGTAGAGAGTAGAGAATAGTAGAGAGTGAGTAGTAGAGAGTAGTAGATAGTGAGTAGTAGTGAGTGAGTAGTAGAGAGAGAGAGAGTAGTAGAGAGTAGTAGAGTAGTAGAGAATGAGTAGTAGAGAGTGAGTATTAGAGAGTAGTGGAGTAGTAGAGAGTGAGTGGTAGAGAGTAGTGGAGAATATTTCAAAGTTTGGCACAGCACCACTTGCACAACAAGTCCAATCAAATCATATCACTTAGAGTCCCTATTGAAGCGCTGAATCTTGGTGTATATTCAAATGCTTTTATTTTCCTTAAGTTTATGTACCACAGCCAGCCGACGCGTTTCGTTCTGTATAACAGAACTTCTTCAGAGCGTTCTTATTTCCTTCAGGTTATGTCGGTATCCTGTTGTCATATAACTAGATATTTCTTCCAAATGTTAGACGAGACGTAAGTACATTCTTATTCAAAGTGACTAGGTATCAATTTTACCCACACAATTCGGACAGACTTGAGTAATTTATAGCATCCTCAAAGTCAGTCTTTCAAAAATTCCAAAGTATAGGACATGATAATCCAAATCCAAATGTTTCTCAAGAAAAGTCATTTTCAATCGTTCAGAATATCGCGATTTAAAAAATATATAAATATTTTGGGGCGTGGGGGGTCCTTGTGGAACCCCCTGAGCAGGCCTAGGGGGTCAGGGTGCTTCTACCCTGCTCCCTTTGCGTGTTTTGCACCTTTGTTTCACTGCTTTCTTGTGCCTTCGTTCTACCGAGGCAAAAGATGGCTGCCAACACTTCCTGGTTTGGAGTGTTGACAGACAGTGGCAGCCAATCAGCAGGCCTTCCAGAGAAAGCTGCATGCTCATTGGCTGTCAACACTTCTAACCAGGAAGTGTTGGCATCCATCTTGTGCTAGTGTTGACAGACAGTGGCAGCCAATCAGCATGCCTTCCCGAGAAAGCTGCATGCTCATTGGCTGTCAACACTTTTAACCAGGAAGTGTTGGCATCCATCTTGTGCTCGATAGACAAAGGCAAAAGAAAGCAAAAAAACAAACGTGAAGAACACAAAAAGGGGGCAGGGTAGATACACCCTGGCACCCTAGGCCTGCCCAGGTGGTCCCACAAGGACAAAAAAGGACCATTTTTTTTTTTAAACCTGGTCTGTTTTTTAAGAAATTACCCCACGGGGGACCAAATCGCGGGGGCATAGTGATAAAGAAGTGTGGGGGGTCCACAATCCCCCCCACACTTCCCCCGGGACTGCCGCCCCCGGGGCAAAGCAACATAGCCCCTTGGCGCATACTGGAGGGTTCTGGTGGGCTAGTTGGCCGCCAGGGACCCCCAGTATGCAAGGGGAATTAGTTCCTACATCTGCAAACACGCCAGGGGTTGCGCTGCAGAGAGGTGTAAAAAAGAGTGTGGCCTCATTACACCTCTCTACATTGCAGCCCCCTGGCGCATACTGCAGGTTCCAGGTGGGCTAGTTGGCCCCCAGGGACCCCCAGTATGCAAGGGGAATTAGTTCCCCCTCTGCAAATACGCCCGGGGGCTGCCTTGCAGAGACGTGTAAAAAAGGGTGTGGCCTCATTACACCTCTCTGCAATTCAGCCCCCTGGATTATACTGGAGGCTCCTGGTGGGCTAGTTGCCCCCCAGGGACCCCCAGTATGCAAGGGGAATTAGTTCCTCCTCTGCAAATGCGCCAGGGGTTGCGCTGCAGAGTGTTGTAAAAAGGGGGCGTACCCTCTGAACACCTGCCTGCAAAAATGTAGTAAATCAGTATAAAAAAAACAAATTAGTACATTTAAAAATTGTCATTTAAAAAATGGTTGAAATTCAATGAAAAAACCATAGGTTTCAGGCCTTATATAGTTAGGAATTAGCATTTAAAAAACCTTGCATATTCAATTAAAAAACCATAGGTTTCAGGCCTTATATTGTTAAGAATTAGCATTTAAAAAACCTTTCAAATTCACTGAAAAAACATAGGTTTCAGTCCTTATCTAGTTAGGAATTAGCTTTTAAAAAACCTTTGAAATTCACTCAAAAAACTATAAGTTTTAGGGGTGTTATAGATAGCTGGACATTTCACTCATACAAAACCATTGAAATTGCTCCTATATAGTTCGTTGTACTAACTATATTATGCGCACCCTCAATCCACTGCTGATGATGTCACATATTACATCATTCATGACATGATCAGTGACATCACTGATGACATCTCAAATGACATCAATGATGACATGATGCAATATGTGATGTCATCAGCAGTGCTTTGCAGGGGCGCGAGTTATAGTTAGCTCAACTAACTATAACAGGGGAATTTCTATTGTTTTGTATGATTGAAATGTCCAAATAACTATAACGTCCCTGAAACCTATGCTTTTTTCAGTGAATTTCTGATTTTTATATGCTAATTCCTAACTATAACTGAATTTCGAAGGTTTTTTAAATGTTAATTTCATATTTTAATATTTATAAAACCTATAACTTTTCTAATTTTTTTACAATATTTTGCAACACTATTATTTTTTTTTAACTTTTAAAATTAAGTAATATTTTATATCTTCCCCAAAAAATATGTATATCATTTTTTTTTCAGAAAACTAAAGTCCTGTACCGGTAGTCTACCAAGCTCCATCAGCACGCGAATCCTATCCACCATATTGAAATGATGTGCATTTTGTATCCGACGGGTTTGTGGCACCGTGTGCCCCGTAACAACTTATACGTATGATGTCGCGCCAGCTGCTAGTTTGGTATGCAAAGGGTATGCAGTACCAAGCAACGCATTACATAATGTACGTATGGGTCGCGCCAGCTGCGTGTTGCGTATGCGCCGAGTGCACGCTGCCAGGCCCTGTCTTACATCATAGACGTATGGTGTCACACCGGGTACGCCATTCCCTCATTTTTTGGGTCTCAAAAGTATATGTAAATAACTGCAAAGTGTATATGAGAGCAAGAGATAATCTAAAATATTTTAAACATTTAACTATTTCTAACTGTAATGAACTCATATTATAGTAAATATATTGTCTCAAAATCACGGCGGGTGCCGACTACTTGCACGCTGAGTGCACTGTTGCCCAGTGACCTTAAGACAAAGCATTTCATTCGTTCATAACATTTCCCATTGTAGCAATTGCAAAACGCCACCCATTTTAGTCATTCGCTCGACAGCATTTGATGAGACACACCTCTTCTGCTTAGAGAGCTTTTTTCTAAACTTTTTGCAATATACACATATCTTACACTACACACAACATGCAACCATCAATATTCATGGTCTGTAAAGTAGCCTTTCACCTGTGATAGCCATACACCTAAAAGTTACATAACCGAAGTTTACCCCACTACCAGAGGTAACATAGTTACATATACTGCCCACAGCACAATGTAATGTAATATGGCCCAGGGGCAGTATCATGTGCGCTCAACACCTTATTATTACCAGGGTCACATATCCAGTGATGTCTGTGGTGGATGCGTGTGGAGTCAGTGTAAACCATTCCTCAAGGACAGTAGATGTGAAATAAGACAGAAAAATATTCTATCGTAAAAGAACCACAACTTGTGGTATACTGAAACACAATCAATAGATCTGAAAAAATACACAAAAAGATTGTATCATAAAGAGTCCATCAGTATTAGTGCACTCAGATAGCCACATCAAAAGCATTCAGCATGTGCACAGCCAGCGATGATGCGTGCTGCAGGTGGGCCGTACTAGGAGTAATATGTCACCATCAACACAGCATCATCTGCAATAGCGACTCAATCTGAATTGTGAACACTGGTGGCTGCAGAGTAGGCCAGAGAGAGCAGTCAGCAAGGGCCCACAGCTACATAACGTGGACTTGAGCTGCCCAGTTTGTCGTATGCGAAGCAAGAAAAAGCGTGGGTGTATGCGTGGTGCGGACAGAGTGCACTGCAGCAATGTCTTTTCCTACAGGACTACCTCATCTACAATACCGACTCAATCTGAATTGTGAACACTGCTGTCTGCAGTGTTAATTGAAGGCGGTACTCACACAGACATCCATGAATACTTTTTCTCACTTCCTCTTCACAAAATACAACAACATAAATTTCAGAAAACTCTGCAATAAATAAATCAAAACAATATGAACTGCGATTTGTGCTGTCCACAGTGTAGACTATTCAGTGTTCCTTTGGACTTGCAAGATGAATCTGGTCATTGTAGTAAACCTATAGGTCATCCATAAAAATGTCTTCAACCAAGTATACTAAAACGATATTGTGTATATTCCATTAGACATTCTAGTTACTTGACTACTGGATTCTGTAATTAACAATCACCACTCAATCTAACTTGTGAGCCCTGCTTACCGCAGTGTAAGCCAGAGGCACTATTCATTAACACCTCACAGCCACGTACCATTGAATTCGAAAGCATGGAGATGGTTGAACCTGATCGGAGGTGGTACACAGAAATAATCACTGACTTTAACTTCTGACATCCTCAATCATAGAATCAAGACCCTGTTTCACTGTACGGACCAGCTGTACCAAGGTGTACTCCACCGACTGGTGTCAACCAAGCACAATAATCATGTGCAACAGTTAGCTACGCAAGCACAGAGTCTGATGCACCTCAACGGAGGGAGTTCTATGAAAACCAAGCATCAGGTAATATCGGACATCGTCCATTGTGGGATCAAGACACCGTTCCACTGTTGGGACCTAGAGTAGGTTGCACCCGGTCAAATGAAGTACCTTCATCTCCACTCTCAGAAGCAGTTCTAACATCATCCATTGTGGGATCAAGACACTGTTCCACTGTTGGGACCTACAGTTGGTTGCACCTGGTCAGAGGGGGTAAACAGAAATGATCACAGACTTTAACTTCTGACATCCTCAACCATAGAATCAAGACCCCGTTATACTGTTCGGACCTGCTGTACCAAGGTGTACACCACTGACTGGTGCCAACCAAGCACAATAATCATGTTCAGCAGTTAGCTACGGAAGCACAGAGTCTGATGCACCTCAATGGAGGGAGTTCTTTGAAAACCAACCATAAGGCAATATCGGACATCGTCCATTGTGGGACCAAGACACCGTTCCACTTTTGGGACCTAGAGTTGGTTGCACCTGGTCGAAGGGAGTATCTTCATCTCCCCTCTCAGATGCAGTTCTAACACGTCCATAGTGGGATCAAGACACCGTTTCACTGTTGGGACCACCAGTTGGTTGCACCTGGTCAGACGGGGTACACAGAAATTTTCACAGACTTTAACTTCTGACATCCTCAACCATAAAATCAAGATCCCGTTTCACTGTTCGGACCTGCTGTACCACGGTGTACTCCACTGTCTGGTGTCAACCAAGCACAATAATCATGTTCAGCAGTTAGCTACGGAAGCACAGAGTCTGATGCACCTCAACGGAGGGAGTTCTATGAAAACCAAGCATCAGGTAATATCAGACATTGTCCATTGTGGGATCAAGACACCGTTCCACTGTTGGGACCTACAGTTGGTTGCACCTGATCAGTCGGGGTACACAGAAAGTTTCACAGACTTTAACTTCTGGCATCCTTAACCATAGAATCAAGACCCCGTTTCACTGTTCGGATCTGCAGTACCACGGTGTACTCCACCGACTGATGTCAACCAAGCACAATAATCATGTTCAGCAGTTAGCTACGGAAGCACAGAGTCTGATGCACCTCAACGGAGGGAGTTCTATGAAAACCAAGCATCAGGTAATATCATACATCGTCCATTGTGGGATCAAGACACCGTTCCACTGTGGGGACCTAGAGTTGGTTGCACCTGGTCGAAGGGAGTGTCTTCATCTCCACTCTCAGATGCAGTTCTAACATCGTCCATTGTGGGATCAAGACGCTGTTCCACTGTTGGGACCTAGAGTTTATTGCACCTGTTCAGAAGGGGTACACAGAAATGATCACAGACTTTAACTTCTGACATCCTCAATCATAGCATCAAGACCCCGTTTCAAGTTTTTAGGCCTGCTATACTGCATTGCAATTTCAACTTCATGCATAGCAATGGCTGCTTCATTTTCCAGTATTGGTTGTCCAAGAGGATCTTGACTACATGGGCCTCTAGTTTGACTATCTTGAGAACTTTCATTAGCTATTTCAGCTGTAATAGTCTTTTCCTGTTCAACTTCGTCATTCAACATTTTTAAATATATAGGAAAAATTGTACATGCAATGCTATCTTTACAAGCATTAAAAGAATCTTCATAGCAGTCAAAGTCTCCAAGTAATTCACTTTCGCTACGCCATGGATTAAACAATTGCAGAAGTGCTAAATAGTCAAATTCTCGCTTATCTGAAGTAACACAACTAAATTTCTTGTGTTCTACTAAACAACCATGACATCCAACTACTGCATATTTTCCTTCTTTTAAATTCTGTTTAACATTTCTTTTGAAGCTGTAATGTTGAAGTACTTCACACAGACATAGCTGTTCCAGATGTCGACTCCTTTTCAGATAGTATGTGTCCAACATATTAGTTTTAAAAATGTCTGTACTGTCTGGTTCATTTTCTGCTAATTCTTCAATTTCTCTGTTTCGTTTGCAGGCAAGACCTAAACTTACCCAAATGATTTCTCGTGACTTTGAATATAAACTTGAAGAGCACAAGCGGTCTGAACATTCATACAATCCAATTTCTAGATGGGAAAGCATTTTCAAAGTAATGCTGTACAATTTTTTACAAAGGCTTTTCTCTTTTGCAATTTCTTCCCACATTTGTTGCATCTCTGTTTTTTCTGATTTTGATATGTGCGATGTAACATAATGTGCAACAGCAACATACTGAATGTCCATGCTCACATTCCACATTTTTTAAATGACTGGATTGTAATCATTGATATACTTTGACACTTCTGTTCTTTTTAAGATGTAGGTATTCTTTGGAGATTTTCGAGTTATCGTGTGCCTTACAGAAGAAAAATAAGAATTTACTCTACCTTTACAAATGACTGGACGGGGAAAAGCAAACCAACCTTTGGTGTAAAATTTTCCGTTACAGTTGTAGTTTCTTCTGCAATACTTTCCATAACGGTGACTTTGGAAACATAAAACCTGCTGTCTCAAGCTTCTATCTCCTTCTTCTCTTGGAATCTCACATGTCACATACTGTTCAATTAAAGACAGTACTGTTTCATCAGAATCATTTCCAAATTTAAGTGCATCCTTGATCCATAGTAGTATATGTATATGAGGTGCACCTATTGCTTGATACTCGGTAACTTCTCCAAGATTGTGGAGTATTTTTATTGCAGATAAAAGACATCATAGCTTGAAACCTATGATTAAAATATCTACACACATTTACAGGATCCAATGAACACAGTTCACCAGGAGTCTTTATTTCAAAAATGTTTATATTGGAATTCGCTTCTCTTAGAAACTCAAGCAAATCTTCCTATGCATACTCTGCACAGCTAAGTGTGACAAACCATGTTGGTGTACCTAAGTTCCGTAACATACACTTGAGTTCTCCATGACGGAGATACCAATACTCATTTGTTCCACGTTGACATGCCATCACATTGGTTAACTGTGTTAATAAAATTTTCATCTGTTTCTTGAACTTTCTCCACAAATTCTTTTGCAGAAAGAAGAGATTGATGAACTCCAGTTTTAAGTATGTGGTTAACTGCATACGACAGAGAAGACAGATCACTTTCAAACAAAAGGTGAAATATGTATGGTATGCACTGTCGAAATCTAGGACCTTTAGAATATATTCTTGTTGACCGATATTCTGAAGCTGGAATTCGTACAGGTCGATCATCATACTGTTCACCTTCTCCAGTAGGAAACAGCTGTTGAAAACAACGACCTTCCAAGCTTTTCTCCCATACACTCATTGGAGTTCCCTGTGCTTTTTTTCATTTCGAATAAGTCAATGCTGCTTCCTATTACTTCTTTTGAATGCAAAGGACATATTGTGTAATGTTCATAAATCTCTTCAGTCCTTGAATTGTCCACTTTCTCTATTTGACCACTTGAAATGTAATATTCATCTTCTAAACCTATTACCTGTTCATCCACAGTTACAGTTTTGTAATAAATACCATTCTCTATAAGATATAACGTAGCCTTTTCAACTTTATTAACATCCACAAATTCTTGCCATATTTTCTGACTTTTTGTTGGTACACCATTTACTAGAATGACTACTGCCTCATTTTCCTCTTTTTCTCCATAAATAGTTTCAATATTTTTCTTAAAATCCAAAGGTAAGTACACCACTCTTCCTCTCAGCCCTCTTTGCAAGTCTGTTGGTGGCAGTTTACCTGTTTTAGGCTGTATCCAAATTATAGTTTGAAAAGGATAAACAGATTGAATTAGAACAGACTCATATATGTTAAATTCTGCCAGTTCCTCCGGAATAGCTACTAATTCTAAGTTATTATGTACTGCTCTAGCAGGCATTTTGCTCCCTTCTAATTTGTTGCAACAATATTTACATATACGTTGATCACTACCTAACTCAAATCGACCTTCCACCAACAAGTAAGTTGCAAATTCTACCCACTTACCATAGTTCTACTTTTCAAATACAAATCAACATTCCTACTTTGACTTTTATAATGAGTACGTCGACAACAAACACAAACATAGTTTGGTATTTCAGAGCACACTACATTAAACTTTCCAATTTCTTCTTCAAACTGATCAGTACTAATCACTTTCCCATCTCCTCTGACATCTGTAATTGTCTAACTTTCAGTTTCTATGGACTGCTCTTCTGAACCAAAATATCACATTTCAATATCATCACACTTTTTTTGAACATCTGATAAAGAACCATATAAAAGACATTTATTCAGTTCACTTAAACATAATGCAGGACTTGTTACATAGTACAGTTTCCTTACATACTTCCGCATTTCTGAATGGTGTACTGCTAACATCCTCAAGTGATGAAAAACACTTTTACCAACTTTTCTTGAAAGACAAGCCAGAGAATGCCTATATGTCTCAGTATATTTTCATACATTACATGGATCTAGTCCTTGAAACAACTTAATCTTCTGTTTAATACTTTTCTGTGTATATTCTCGTACCAAATTTTGCATTACATCAATAGATTCCTGTCGAATACTACAAATACTACTACAACCCCACTTATACACACGAGCTTGTGGACGTTTCCCTTTCACTTCTTCAGCTATTAACTCTTCTGCACTTTTACCAACCATTTTCTTCTTTGGAAGACGAGAACCATCCTGAACTTCGTAGCAACGACCTCCAGTATCAACTGCAAATGGTAAACTATTTACCTGGGAGTAACTTTCCTCATTAAAAAAAGGCTCACTAGTAGAAGTATGTTTCCAAAGTCCACTAAAGGTTTTGCAAAAGTTGGCCCTTTTCACAAGTCTCTTTTTTCTACTTTTGACTTTCAACACTTTGACTATTTTATCCAACAGTTTGAATCTCTTCAAAATCAGAATGAATAACTTCTGGTTTTAAATTGAAATCAGTATCCACTATACTTACAATACGCTGCATCTCTCTGAATTGCAATACTTTCCTTTTAGATTTGCAGCATCTTTTCATTAAATTCTGATTCACTCTAAACAAAAAAGTCTCTGGCGAATTTCTTGAAATTGCTTTTGTCTCTGAGTAACAGATACTGTTTCTTTATCATGTTTCCTTTTCCTGGTATTAGAAATTGAAGTCTGCTTCACCTTACTTGAAAAATTCCTCTTTTTGCTTTGTGTGATTTTTTTTCATTAAATGTTTGTAATATTCTTTTCACAAATTACCTAGTTCTTTTATTAGAACAAACTGTTTCTGTACTACTCCCATTTTTCTCCAATTGAAGATCTTTCCTTTTGGTCAAATATATATTTTTCTTCTCTTTTCTTTTTCTTTTCACTTCTTCTAGGCATTTGCCAATTTTAATCCAAATGAAATAATTTTCTGAAAAACCAAAAATAGATTAAATTATTTTTTACATCTGTTCACTATGTTAAAATAATAACATACAATTAACAAAACTTCTACTAACGACTTCCCGACCCAGTGCTGCAAAGTGATGGAGCACAACAGGGGACCAATAGGATGACAAGTAGTGCCATAGAACATACAGCAAGTATTTATTTAATTATTTACATACACCTTTACAATTTATATGTAACTGCACTATCTTGTACTTTTCACCTCTCCACCGCACACCACCACCCCACAGCACTCTCTCTGCAACCCACCGCAGACAACCTTATAGATAGGATTTTAAAAAATTGTAAGCTATGTACTTGGGATGATAATATCAACCAAACGGCTCACACAAAAGTTATTAATATTAGCCTAACAATTTTATCTACAACTTCGCAAAGATAACCCTGCACCCAGGGCTTTAATTGGGGGGGGGGGTCTGTGGGGTTCTGAGCACCAGCACTTTATTTTTGGGGGCCTCAAAATGGGTCATTATGGGGCTCTATTTTCGGGCCTCGCAAAGGTAGTCTGTTTTTTTATTGCACTGCAGTGAGACTGTGAGAGCATGCACATTGCTCACTAATGAGAAGTGCAGACATCATGCCAGGTGAGTCGCATTGTAGGAGAAGGGAAATCCTTCAAAGGGAGCCATTTTCTCTCAGGATTTCCCTACTCTTTTTGCAATGCAGAAGCAACATCATCGGAGGGTAATTAGCAGACAGGCCACCAGGCGCGCAACGCCCTTTGCCCGGAACTCTCTGAGACAGCTTCCCGGGCGCACACACAGAGTCGCACCGAGTACTTCACAGGTCTTCAAAAGACCATTTTTATAGAAATGAGACACTGTTCTTTTTCATCCTTTTTTACAGCCCCTACATCCCCATTCTGCCTATTGCTGAAAGAATTAGGTTCCCCTGAAATTTTGCTCTGGTTGCGCCTCTGCAGAGAACCACAAGCAGGCAACTCCAGCACGACCCTGCTCTGACCTTACACAGTGTCTTGTTTTAGTGCTACGAAAACACGCTTTGCCTGGCTGACTTAGTTCTCACACCCCCTCTTTAATATGAACATAAAAGCTTTGCAATTCCTTTTATATTCCTATACTGTGCTTCACTTGGAAATATAGAACTACAGGTTCTCACCACCCCAAATTAACTCTCTGGTATACTCTCTCAAATTTAAGAAGTACAGGTATTCACTATCTGTGAGTCCCGGCCACTTTAAAGCAGTGTTCCTATAAACAACTGGACAAATGTTATGTTTTCTAAATTAACGTCTTACACTGAAAAGCTACTTTACATTTCTTTCGCTAGATGAACCTTTGTTTAAATCACCACCAGAGAAGGGTGGTGAACTATGCTCCGCAAAGAGCAACTCAAAGCTTTGTTGTTTTTATAAGAAACATCTGGCTGTCAATGCTTTTCGCCAGCCTTTTCAACCCCTTAAGAGGCTGGTTGGATGAGTATAATGCACCGTATTTAGGATCGGGGCGGAGGGTGCAGGGAAATAAGGACGGATAGTTGAATAAAGGACGAGTGGATGCATGGCCAGATGGATGAATGTATAGGTAGATGAATGGATGTATCAATGCATGGATGGAAGGATAAATGAATACCTGGACCAGTACTTAGGATAGACGGGTGGGCTGATAGATGCATAGGATTGGGTCTGGGACAGATGTATTTATGGATATATAGGCATATGGCTGCATGGATGGCACAGTGCTTACCAAAGAAGACTGGGCTCATAGATCCTTAAGATAAGTGCAGGACCAGATGAATGTATGTATATAAGTAGGCATGTATGCATCAATTAAAATATGGTTGGATGACACAGTGCTTAGGATGGATGGCTGCTGGGTTTTAATTGGGTCGGGTCTGAGGACCGGCAGTTATTTTCATGGAGCCTCCAAACGGGTCTCTATCAGGCTCAATTTTCGGCCCTCGCAAGCGTAGTCAATTTTCAAATTGTAGGATAATTGGAGGGGAATTTCTAAAGCACACAATGCTACTTATCTTGATTAAGACCATGCCCCTACTTGCATAGCCCACAAGCCTTTAAGAGGATAGCCCCCCACCTTTTAGAGCACCCTGTTGATTTTCCCCACTTAAAACCCTGACTACACCATAGTAACAAAGAAATAGTCTAAACTTCCATTGTATTCTACAATGGCACCAAGTTTCATAATTTGCCATCAACACTGGCAAACTTCTATCACAGTGCAAGAGTGTCTATCAGCACGAATATTTGTTATCCACAGAAATGTTTTGTGTAGCTGTCTGCTGAAACATTCATCACCAAAAGGTATTAAAACATGGGAATTTGCCAGAAAAACATATACCATACCATAAAGCGATTAATAAATGGGCCCACTGCCACTACATCACCCTCTTCCTATCCTTCCTTAACCTTTCAAAATCAAAGATAGAGCCCCAACAAACCTAGTAGAGCCACTATAGCAATACAGAAACTTAATTTCTACAACTGTCTGCCGGAACGCTCATCAGCAAAGCATATTAAAGCATGCAAATTTGCGGGTAAAACATATACCATGCCATAGGTGATTTATAAGTGCTCCCAGTGGTACTACATCAACTTTAGTACCTCGACATCTGAACTTTACTAAATTCTGTGTTTTAATCACCAACATACGCATCTCCTCCACACCCATCCCGCCCTTGTTTAACCGTACAAAATCAAACAGAAACCCCCACCATTCCTAGTAGCGCCACTATACCTATACACAGGGTACATTTTAACAGGTGTATTCCGGAACACTTATCCCCAAAAAGTATTCAAACATGCAAATTGGCGGGTAAAACATAAACCATCCCATAGCATGGTTTATAAATAGACCTAGTAACACTACATTACCTTTGCTAGCTACACATGTCCACGTTACAAATGTCTGTGTTATAATCAGCAACATATCCACCTCCCCCACCCCTGCCCTGGCTTAACCTTACGAAATCAAACAACGACCCCCAGCACTCCCGTTACCGCCACTACAGCCATACATAGACTTAATGTCAACAGTTGTCTTCAGTAACACTCATCAGCAAAAGCTGTTAAAACCTGCAATTTTGCAACTAAAACATACACCATTTCGTACTGTTAACCAAGGGTGGGGGTGGGTGTGGGGGAGGTAGTTATGTTGCTGTTTGAAACACAGAATATAATAACGTGGAGATGTGGAGCTACTAAAGGTGATGTAGTACCACTGGGAGCACTTATAGAGTGCCCTATGGTATGGTATATGTTTTACACGCAAATTTGCATGTTTTAATACGCTTTGCTGATGAGCTTTTTGGGAGACAACTGTTGAAATTAAGTCTCAGTATGGATGTAGTGGCGCTTCTAAGTTTGCTGGGGCTCTTTCTTTTTTTGCGTAAAGTTAAGCAAGGGCAGTTGTTGAGGTGGTGTAGTGGTACTGTGACTATTTATAAACTGTCTTATGGTATGGTGTATGTTTGAGTTGCAAAATTGCAGGTTTTGATAGCTTTTGCTGATGAGCGTTCTGGCAGACACCTGTTGACATTAAGTCTATGTATGGCTATAGTGGCGGTAACGGGAGTGCAGGGGCACGTTGTTTGATTTCAAAAGGTTTAGCAAGGGCATGGTTGGGGGTGGGGGAGGTGCATATGTTGCTGATTATAAGACGGATATTTATAACGTGGGCATGAGCCCATTTATAAACCGTACTATGGGATTGTGTATGTTTGTGTCGTAAATTTACATGTTTTAATACTTTTTGTTGATAAGTGTTCCAGCATACACCTGTTAAAATTAAGCCTGTGTATGGGTATAGTGGCGCTAGTAGGAATGATGGGGGTTTCTTTTTGATTTCATATGGTTAAGGAAGGGCAGGGGTGGGTGTAGGGGAGGTGGGTATGTTTCTGATTAAAACACAGAATATAGTAACGTGCAGATGTTGAGCTAATAAAGGTGATGTAGTACCACTGGGAACACTTATAAAGGGCCCTGTGGCATGGTATATGTTTTACACGCAAATGTGCATGTTTTAATAGACTTTGCTTATGAGCGTTTGTTATATTCTATTACCTGTTAAGTTTGTACACTGTCACTATTCCTCTTTTAGGATTGTGTAGGCTGTGTAGATTTCCTCTAATAAATCTCTTCAATCAATCCACCTGACTCCTGGATTACTACAGCGTTCCAGTAGAAAGTAGTTGAAATTAAGTTCCTATATTGCTATAGTGTGTCTACTAGGCTTGGTGTGGCTCTTTCTTTAATTTTATAAAGTTAAGGAAGTATGGGGAAGAGGGTGGTGCAGTGGCAGTGTGCCCATTTATGAATCGCTTTATGGTATGGTATGTGTTTTTCTGGCACATTCCCCTGTTTTAATACCTTTTGCTGGTGAGTGTTCCAGCAGACAGGTACCCATATGACACAATATTTCTGTGGATAATAAATCTTTGTGCTGATAGATACTCTTGTACTGTGGTAGAAGGCTGATAGCGTTGATGGAAAATTATGAAACTTGGAGCCATTGTAGATTTCAATGGCAGCTTACACTTTATTTTGTTACGATGGTGTAGTTAGAATTGTAAGTGGGAGTAAAAAAGTGGGCGTGCTCTAAAAGGGGGGCACAGCTCTTTAAGGGGTGTGGGCTATGCAAGTTGGGCCGTGGTCTAAATCAAGATAAGTATCATTGTGTGCTTTAGAAAATCCTCTCCAATTATCCTACGTTCAGAAAAACCATTCTTTAAAGGATTTCCCTTCCATCTACAACGTGGGTAACCTAGGGCGTTGTCTCCAGTTCTCAGTAGAAAGCAAAATAAGCATGCGTACATCGATGTGCATGCTCCCACTGCAGTGCAAAAAAAATAAAAATAATTGACTATGTTTGCGAGGGCCAAAAATAAAATTGACTATGTTTTCGAGGGCTGAAAATAGAGCCTGATAGAGACCCATTTGGAGGCTACCTGAAAATAAGTGCCGGTCCTTAGATCCGGCCCAATTAAAGCCCAGCATCCATCTATCCTAAGCACTTCGCCATCCAACCATCTTTTAATTGATGCATACATTCCTACTTATATACATACATACATCTGTTCCTGCACTTATCTTAAGCATCTATGAGCCCACTCGCCTATTGTAAGTACTGTGTCATTCATGAAGCCATACCCCTACATATCCATAGATACATCTGTCCCATAACCAATCCTAAGCATCTATCAGTCCAACCGTCTATCGTACGTATTGGTCCCTGTATTCATTTATCCTTCCATTCATACGTTGCTACATCCATCTATGTATCTATGCATTGATACATCTGGCCATGCATACACTTTTATTCAACTATACCTTCTTATTTTCGTGCATTGTCCGCCCCGATCCTAAATACGACGTGTTATACTCATCCATCCAGCCTCTTAAGGGGTCGAAAAGGCTTGCGAAAAGCATTGACAGGCAGATTATTTTATAAAGAATAACAAAGCTTGAGTTGCTCTTTGTGGAGCATACTTCACCATCCTTCTCGGGTGGTGTTTTAAAGAAAGGTACATATAGCGAAAGAAATGTAAAGGAGCTTTTAAGTGTAAGACGTTAATTTAGAAACATAACGTTTTGTCGAGTTGTATATAAGTACACTGTTCAAAAGTGGCTGTGACTGACAGATACTGAATACCTGTACTTCTTACATTTGAGAAAGTATATCAGAGAGGTAATTTGGGGTAGTGAGAACCTTGATTTCTATATTTCCATGTGAAGCACAGTATAGGAATATAAAAGTAATTGGAAAGCTTTTATGTTCATATTAAAGAGGGGGTCTGAGAACTATGTAAGGCAGGCAAAGCGTGTGTTTTCATAGCACTTAAACAAGAGAATGTGTAAGGTCGGAGCAGGTTCTTGCTGGAGTTGCCTGCTTGTGGTCATTTCCAGAGGCACAACCAGAGCAAAATTTCGGGGAAGCCTAATTCTTTCAGCAATATGCAGAGTGGGGATATAGGGGCTGTAAAAGGGGGTGTAAAAGAACAGAGTCTTCTTTACTAAAAAATCATCTTTTGAAGACCTGTGAAGTACTCAGGTGCGGCAGTGTCTGTGTGCTCGGGAAGCTGTTTGAGAGAGTCCGGGGCACTGGACGTTGCTTGCCAGGTGGTCTGTTTGCTAATTACCCCACGATGATGTTGCTCCTGCTTTGCAAAAAGAGAAGGGAAATTCTGAGGAAAAATGTAGAGGATTTCCCTTCTCCTACAATGTGAGTCACCTGGCATGATGTCTGCACTTCTAAGTAGTGAGTAATGTGCATGCTCTCACGGTCTCACTGCAGTGCACTAAAGAAAAAAAAAAGGATGAGGTTTGCGAGGTCCGAAAGTAGACCCCCATAAAGTCCTGTTTCAAGGCCACCTAAAATAAAGTGCTGGTGCTCTGATCCCCACAGACAACCCCCCCCCCTCCACATAATGCAGTGTTATATCTGGAAAGTTGTAGATAGAAATGTAGGCTAATAATGGTAATTTTTGAGTATGCTGTTTGGTTGATAATATCATCTTAAGTAGATATATTACATTTTTTTTAAATACTATCTGTAAAGTTGTCTGCGGTGGGTTGCAGAGAGAGTGGTGTGGGGCGGTGGGGTGCGGCGGAGAGGTGAAAAGTATGAGGTAGTGCAGTTGCATATGAATTGTAAAGGTGTTTGCAAATAATTAAATAAATACTTGCTGTATGTTTTATGGCACTACTTGTCATTTTAGTGCTGCTCTGTCGCGTTCAATCACGTTGCAGCACTGGGTGTGGAAGTCATTAGTGGAAGTTTTGTAATTGTATGGTAATATTTTAACATAGTGAACAAATGTTTTTCAGAAAATTATTTCGTTTGGATTAAAATTTGGAAATGCCAGGAAGAAGCAAAAAAATAAAGTAATAGAAAACTATATTTCTGCAAAAGGCAAAAGTTTCAATTAGAAAAAAATGGGAGTAGTACAGAAACACTTTGTTCTACTATAAGTACAAGATGAAAAAAGGATCACACAAGAGGAAAAATAAGAATTTTTCAAGTAAGGTGAAGCAGAGTTTAATTTCAAATACCAGGAAAAGGAAAGATGATAAAGAAATAGTATCTGTTACTCGGAGACAAAAGCAGTTTCATGAAAATTGTCAGAGACTTTTTCGATCTAGAGTGATTCAGAATTCAATGAAAGAATGCTTCAAATATAAAATGAAAGTTTTTGAATTGAAAGAGAAACAGCGTATTGAAAGTATAGCGGATAGTGCTTTCAATTTAAAACATTATTCATTGTGATTTTGAAGAAAAAGTATTAAACAGAACGTTTAATCACGTAAGAAAATATACTGAGAAGTATGGGCATTCTCTGGCTTGTCTTTGAAGAAGAGTTTGTAAAAGTATTTTTCATCAGTTGAGAATGTTAGCAGTATGTTATTCAGAAATGTGGAAGTTTGTGAGGAAAGGGCACTATGTGAAAAGTCCTGCATTATTTTTAAGTGAACTGAGTACAAGTCTTTTATATGCTTCTTCATTAGTGGTTCAAAAAAAGTGTGATTATATTGAAAGGGTATATTTTGGTTCAGAGGAGCAGTTCATAGAAAGTGAAAGTTTGACAATTACAGATGTTGGAGGAGACGGGAAAGTGATTAGCACTGATCAGTTTGAAGAAGAAATTGGAAAGTTTAATGTAGTGTGGTTTGAAATACGAAACTTTGTTTGTGTTTGTTGTTGACGTACTGATTATAAAAGTCAAAGTAGGATTGTTGATTTGCATTTGAAGAGTGAAAAGGAAAACAATAGTAAGTGGGTAGAATTTACAATTTACTTGTTGGTGGAAGGTAAATTTGAGTTAGGTAGTAATCAACGTATATATAAATAGTGTTACAACAAATTAGAAAAGAACATAATGCCTTTTAGAGCAGTGCTTAATAACTTAGAATTAGTAGCTATTCCGGAGGAACTGGCAGAATTGAATACGTATGAGTCTGTTTTAATTCAATGTGTTCATACTTTTCAAACTAGAATTCGGAAGGAGCCTAAAACAGGTAAACTGCCACCATCAGACTTGCAAAGAGGTTTGAAGGAAGAGTGGTGCAGTTACCTTTGGATTTTAAGAAAAGTATTGAAACTATTGCTGGAGGGAAAGAGGAAAAGTAGGCAGTAGTCATTCCAGGAAATAGTGTAGTAACAAAAAGTTGGAAAATATGGCAAGAATTTGTGGGTGTTAATAAAGTTGAAAAGGCTACCTTATATCTTATAGAGAACACTATTTATTACAAAACTGTAAATGTGGGTGAACAGGCAATATGTTTAGAAGATGAATCTTGTTGACTGATATACTGAAGCTGCAATTGGTACAGGTGGATCATTATACCGTCCACCTTCTCCTGTAGGAAACAGCTGTGGAAAATAATGACCTTCCAAGGTTTTCTCCCATACACTCATTGGAGTTCCCTGTACTTTTTTCATTTCAAATAACTCAATGCTGCTTTCTATTACTTCTTTTGAATGTAAAGGATATATTGTGTAATGTTCATAAATATCTTCAGTCCTTGACTTGTTCATTTTTTCAATTTGATCCCTTGAAATTTCAGATTATATTCTGAAGATCCTAGATTTCAACAGTGCACTTTATACATGTTTCACCTTTTGTTTGAAAGTGATCTGTCTTCTCTGTTGTATGCAGTGAACCACATACGTAAAACTAAAGTTCATCAATAAGTTCTTTCTGCGAAAGAATTTGTGGAGAAAGTTTAAGAAAGAGATGAAAATTTAGAAAGACACTTAATCAATTTGATCGCATATCAACGTGGAAAAAATGAGTATTGGTATTGCCGTCATGAAGAACTCAAGTGAATGTTACGGAACGTAGTTACAAGAACATGGTTCGTCACACTTAGCTGTGCAGAATATGCATGGGGAAGATTTGCTTGACTTTCTATGAGAAGCGAATTCCAATTTAAAAAATGTTGAAATAAAGACTTGTGGTGAACTGTGTTGTTTGGAACCTGTAAATGTGTGCAGATATAGTAATGATAGGCTTCAACCTATATTGTATTTTATCTGCAATAAAAAGAATACATCTCTTGGAGAGATTACCGATTTCTTTTGGAGAAAGGAGTATCAAGCAAGAGGTGAACCTCATATTCATATGCTACTATGGATCAAGTATGAACCTAAATTTGTAAATGATTGTGATGAAAAAGTATAGTTTTTCATTGAATAGTATGTGACACATGAGATACCAAGAGAAGAAGGAGATAGAAGCTTGAGATAGTAAGTTTTACGTTTCCAAAGTCACAGTTGTTAAAAGTATTGCAGAAGAAAATACAAGTTTAAAGGAAAATTTTCCACAAGATGTTGGTTTGGTTTCTCCTGTCCAGTCATTTGTAAAGGAAGAGTAAATTATTTTTTTCCTTCTGTAGGGCACATAATAACTCGGAAATCTCAAAAGAATAACTACAAGTTAAAAAGAAGAGAAGTGTCAAAGTATATCATTGATTACAATCCAGTCATTTTAAAAATGTGGAATGCGAACATGGGCATTCAGTATGTTGCAGATAACTCAATTACTGTTGCATGTTATACTTAACAAAATCAGAAAAAATAGAGATGAAAGAAGTGTGGGAAGAAATTACACAAGAGAAAATCCTTAGTAAATAATTGTACAGTTTTACTTGGAAAATGCTTTCCCACCGCGGAAATTGTATTGTATGAATGTTCAGACTGATTGTGCTCTTCAAGTTTAAATTCAAAGTCACAAGGAATCATTTGGGTAAGTTTAGGTCTTGCCTGCAAACAAAATGGTGTCTTGAAATCATTTGAAGAAATTGAAGAATTAGCAGTAAATGAAGCAGACAGTACGGACAATCTTAAAACTAATATGTTGGACACGTACTAACTGAAATGAAGCCAACATCTGGAACAACTATGTCTGTATGAAGTACTTCAACATTACAGCCTGAAAATAAATGTTAAAGAGAATGTAAAAGAAGGAAAATATGCAGTAGTTGAATGTCATGGTTGTTTAGTAAAACATGCAAAGAGTAATCTCATAAACCACAAGAAAGTTAGTTGTGAAAGTTTAGATAAGGGAGAATTTTACTATTTAGCACTTCTGCAACTGTTTAAGCCGTGGGTAGTGAAAGTGAATTATTTGGAGACTTTGACTGATATGAAGATTCTTGTAGTACACGTAAATGTAGCGTTGCATGTATAATTTTTGCTATATATTTTAAATTTTGAATGATGAAGTTGAACAGGAAAAGACTATTACAGCTGAAATTAGTAATGAAAGTTCTCAAGATAGTGAAACTAGTGGTCCATGTAGTCAAGATCTTCTTGGACGAGCAATACTGGAAAATGAAGCAGCCATTGCTATGCATGAAGTTGAAATTGCAATGCATACAGTAGGTACGAACAGTGAAACAGGGTCTTGATTCTATGATTGAGGATGTCAGAAGTTAAAGTCTGTGATCATTTCTGTGTACCCCCTCTGACCAGGTGCAATCAACTCTAGGTCCCAACAGTGGAATGGCGTCTTGATCCCACAATGGACGATGTTAGAACTGAATCTTAGAGTGGAGATGAAGGTACTCCCTTCGACCGGGTGCAACCAACTGTAGGTTCCAATAGTGGAACAGTGTCTTGATACCACAATGGACGATGTCCGATATAACTTTTTTTTTTTTTTAAACCTTTATTTGGAGACAAGCAAAAGACAGCAGTGGTACAGTCATAATCCATACAGATAGCGAGAGACAGTGCAATGTGGCAATATGATCAAAATGTCCAGGCTTCATGTCAATGCACAATACAAAGCAGACAGCAATGGAAAATAAATAAAATTAAAAAAAATTAAAAAAAAGGGGGGGGTATACAACATCTGTAAACTTGCATCGCGGATCGCAACCGCACAAAGCAGTAGGAGATGGCAGGGGTATAAAACTGTAACACACAGACTGTAAGGCAGGGAGGCAAGCATCGAATTAGTGGGCGACCAACCGCCAATGAACAGGTGGTCAGAGGAGGGCCCTCCCCTACCACCAACAGGAGAGTAGCTACTGGCCCATCATACCTCACTCAAGGCCATCACAGCAGGACATATATAAGCAGAACAGCAACAGAAGAAAGAGATGACCCCAGTCACACCAAGGCACGGAATCCGGCAGGTGCCAATGCGCCAAATCAGGCCTCGCGCCGTTCAACCCACCCCAACCCGGTCTTCACTGTCAGAATCAGAGTCCTGCACCGCCCTAGTGAGGAGGTACACTTGCAACGGGCTCCAAAAATCCTTAGGCCTGCATCGCACAGGCATCAGCTCCGCATACACGTTGTATTGGTCCTGACAATAAATGATATCACGTAACCAATCCTCGAACTGCGGCACCCTGCCCCGTCCCCAACAGCAAGCCACTCTCCGTTTGGCCAACAATAAGGCCACATCCACAAATCGACGGTGGAGGGCAGGTACCCCCTTAGTATACCCCAACAGGAGAACCATGGGGTCGAACAACACCCCATCCTCAGTCATAATCTGCAGAGCAGCATGGACCTGCCCCCAGTACTCCAGAACGGCCGCACATTCCCATGCCAAGTGCAGAAAATCGGCACCTACCGCCCGGCATCGGGTACATCTATCGTCCTCCGACAATCGAAACCGAAGCTTCCTGGCTGGAGTATAATAAAACCTCTGTATGAATTTGTAGTGTATAATCTTCAAACGGCAACTGGAGGAGATATTAGCAGTAACACCACAACAGTACTGCCACTGTTCGTCAGAAATAGTAATGCCCAGTTCAGCGTCCCATTGCTCCCGCACCAGACTAGCCGGGGCAGCACGCTGCCGTCTAATGGCACCATATAGCTTCGAAACCAAATGTCGCCCATCGGAGACTAGTAGTACGTGGAGTGGCAAGGCCACATCCGGCTCCCTAGGGAAATCCGGCAGTAAAGTACGCAGGCCCTGTCGCAGGCGGACATAATAAAACAACTCCAAGGGGGAACAGAGCACATCACCAAAAAACTGTTCCCGGGTACGGAAAGTGCCCTCGTGAAAAAGGCTTCCCCAAGTAAGAACCCCAAGACGCTTGCACAGACGCTGAAACCCTGTCTCCTGTAAGAGGGACAGAGCAGGATGATACGCAAGGGGCAGTGCAGGTGAGTAGAGAAATGAAAGACCCAGCAATCGCGTCACACGTCGCCAAGCATCCACTGTGCACGTCACCGTTGTCTGTTGGGTGTCTACATCACCCACCTTGCCCAGTACCATACCTTCTAACGGGAGAGGATGGGCGACCCATTGCTCAGCCGCAATCTGCGGCATGAACGGTGTGGGACGCATCCAGTGGTATGCATAGTGTGTCTGAGCGCTGAGATAGTAAAGTTCAAAGTCAGGAACGTCAAATCCGCCATCGACATAAGGCAACGTTAAGGTAGCCCACGCTACTCTAGGTTGTTCACCCCCCCAGAACAAACGAATGAGCTCTGAGCGGAGACGTTTAAAAAAATAAGCTCCAGGGTGATACGGGATATTCTGAAAAAGATATAGAAAACGGGGTAAGACCACCATTTTAATTAAGGACGCCCTGCCCGCCATGGACAGAGGTAAAGACATCCACCTCGTAATGTTATCCGTCAGTTTAGTGATAGCCACGCCATAGTTAAGCCTAATAGTCTCCTCCCTGATCAGAGAGACCACAATACCAAGGTATCGCAGCTCCGAATCACACCACTCCAAAGGATAGTCCAATGGAAATCGATGAACCGCCGCAGTGAGTGGAAAGAATTGGGACTTCTATTTTGGAAAAGGTGATGGACAGAGTTTCTGAATGATGCAGAATACTCTTACCAAGTCAATAGATCATGGTTTTAATCCATCACTGTTTTTTAGCTCACTGCACCATCCCAGCTCAGAACCTGGCTATATGCAAATTAGTCTGTTCCTGTCCCAGTGCATGATGGGAACAGGGCAAACCAAACTACCAAGCCAATTCTTATACTGGGAAGGAAACAAGCTTCCGGGGACCGGTTTCTGGCATCACAGCCTTCTTCGGCCCGGCTTGCTTGAATCCTGATGGTGCAATGAGCAAGGGACTCACGTCTGAGTATACCCTCCCACACATAGTGTGGATAAAATCGATTTTGGAAAAGGTGATGGACAGAGTTTCTGAATGATGCAGAATACTCTTACCAAGTCAATAGATCATGGTTTTAATCCAAGAATTGGGACTTCTGCCAGTTGATATGTATCCCAGAGACACCCCCAAAAGCAACTAGCTCCCGCAAAAGCGCATTAAGATTCGTCTGTGGATCTTTCACATAAAGCGTGACATCATCCGCATATAAAGAGATTCCAACTTGACGTTGGAAACAGTTAAACGCACTCTGTTGATGCAGTTGGCGGATCCGGCAGGCAAGGGGCTCTATGGCGATGGCAAACAGGAGGGGAGAAAGGGGACATCCCTGCCTGGTCCCTCTTGTGATAGGGAACTGGGGAGAAAGCACACCATTCACGACCACCCTCGCCACGGGGTCAGTATACAGCAATTTGACCCAGGAGATAAAAATCCGAGGAAACCCCATCCTGCATAAAACATCAAGAAGGTAACCCCACTCCACCGAATCAAACGCCTTAGTGGCATCAAGAAAAACGGCGGCCACCGGGAGCTCCGGAGCAATGGTCGGGATAAGGGAAAACAAAGTACGAAGATTATGGGAAGTCGCCCGACCAGGCACGAAACCCGACTGATCCGGCAAGACAATAACAGGCATGAGCTCAGAAAGCCGAACCGCCAACACTTTCGCCAGAATCTTGACATCACAATTAAGTAATGAAAGGGGCCTATAGGAGCCTACGTCTCGAGGGTCTTTACCCGGTTTAAGCAGCGAGGTGATAGCAACTTCCCGCATAGAACCCGGCAGCCTCCCTTCCTCAAGGGACTCTTCAAAAACCTCGCGAAGAACAGGAGCCATAATATCCACGTAACATTTATAGAATTCGGCGGGAAGGCCGTCCAGCCCCGTGGCCTTCCCATTGTTAAGGGACATGATAGCAGCCCTGACCTCCTCCTCCTCAAGGGGCCTACCCAGGAACGCCCTGTGTTCGTCCGACAACCAGCAAAGCGCTAAATCATCAAGGAATCCGCCATAACGCACATCACTCGACTGTTGTGTAGTGTACAAGTGGGAATAATGATGAACAAATGTCTCCTGAATCTCCTTCGTGTCTCTACAGTGAGTGCCATCCGGCGAGACCAGCTCCAACACGTCCGAACTATACCTCTGATGCCTGGTAAGTGCAGCAAGTACCTTCCCTGGCCTCTCCCCCTCACAGTATCTCCTCGCCGTCCAGTACTTCCCTCTATGTTTAGCCTCCCTGGCAGCCTCCTCCTCATACTCTGAAAGCTTACTCCGAAACTGACCTGAGAGGTCGGGATCAGGACCAGCCTGCAATCTGTGTTCCAATTGACGTAAATCAGCCTCTAAGCCCTCGAGGGTGCGAACAATAGATTTAAGTATCCCACAACTCTTGGAGATAGTGACACCCCGGATCGTAACCTTAAATGCCTCCCATATCACCTCCACACTATCAACAGATCCTTTGTTCCTTGGAAAGAAAGCTTCTACCTCCTCGCCAAGTTCAGCCTTAAAAACGGGGTCCAACAGGGCAGAGGGAAAGAGCCGCCAGGGCGGGCGCGGCCTGTGCAGCCCGGGCACTGAAAACACAATTTTGACCGGACAATGATCAGAGTACGTTCTGGCCAAGTGTACCGCCTCCCGCAACCCCGCCACCAGCCCCCTGGAGAGGAAGACATAGTCCAGTCCAGCCCAGGAGCGAGCCAGTGCAGTAAAGTGTGTGCCCTCTCTCTCAGCCGGGTGAGCATACCTCCAGCTGTCAATCAGCCCTGCCTCCTCCACAATGCCCCGCAAAACATCCCTGGCATGTACATTGTACTGAGGGCTACCCTCCGATCTATCCTCCAGAGCCTGAATCGCCAGATTGAAATCCCCCCCCCCACACAATATGTGAGGCCTCTACAGCAAGAATATGGCCCCAAAGGGTAAGAAAAAAAGCAGGCGTATCAATGTTAGGTGCATAACAGTTCACGAAGAGCACAGTGGACTGCCCAAGCCTCCCCCACAATAACACATACCTCCCCTCAGGATCCACTCGCGACCCCAATTCTTGAAAGGAGAGCGATTTCTTAATAAGTATAACAGTTCCACGAGCATATGAGGAATACGATGCAAATGTCCTTACTGCAGCCCACCTCCCACCAAACGCAGGAGCAGGCAAACGCCGCAGATGCGTCTCCTGCAAGAAAGCCACCTGTATTGCATGTCTATCCAAATACTGTAGTATATTTCGACATTTCCTGGCATCATTTAGCCCACGCACATTCCAAGACAAGATCGATATCTTATCCACAGCATCAATCGCCATCACCCATGATCAAGGCGCCACGGGGCACACAGAAGCAGTGCACTGTCCCAGCCTCTCAGCGCACGGCAGCGAAATGTCACCATCGCACACCACAGCCTCTCCAGCAACCGCACTCCACACTCATCACAGCCATCTCCAATCCAAACACCCAAACCCCCCCCCCACAATCCCAAAGAACCACAGCCGTGCAACAGGCACGCCAGCAGACCAAAATGCAACCCTCCAAACAAAGAGGAACCTCCGTGCAACCAGCACACAATACACACAGAGAATATCGCGCATTTAAGGCGAACGTCAAGGGAAACAGAATCTACCAGTGCAATCCCCCCTCCCTCCACCCACCTGACCAACCCCGAACAGTCAGGACCCTTCGCCACCCCCCCTCCCCACACTCCAAACATCCATCCAGCCATCCAAACACTCAGGTGCACAAAAGAACTTAACAGTGGTGGGGTATGCCCATGGGAGTGCCCACCAGAGGCGCACATTACCACCTCCCCACACTACGCCGACCCCTCAGCCGTAAGGCAAGGACCTAACCCAGGCACAGTGTGGGAGAGGGAGCCCGGAGCAAGTATTGTCATTAACCATCTCAATAACAACAGTCTCAACTAGCGGAATCCCGGCTTAGACCGGCGACCCACACATCCGCTCTTAATAGTCATAACAGCGAAACCCTAGGTTCCGAGGGCAGCCATGGAACCGCCAGTGCAAAGTATGTAGTCCAGCACGCTCATCACTAGAAACCTGATCAGGCGACGCCCTCCTCTCCCGCCGATCGGTGGCCATCCTGGTCCTCCTCGTCTCGCCGGCCTGCAGCAGCGCGCTCCCTTTTGAGACGTTTCACAAAGTCTTCCGCATGCTGCGGATTCGTGAAGAAGGTCTGCTTCGCCTGATGAGTCACCCTCAGTTTCGCAGGGTACAGCAAGGCGTAGTCCACCTGCAGGTCCCTAAGTTTTTTCTTGACCACCAGGAACTTGCGCCGCTGCTCCTGCACCATAGGAGTGAAGTCCGGATAGATGGTGAAATTGACCCCTCAAATGAAAGGGAGCGGGCGGTGCGAGCTGCACGAAGAGCCGCATCCCGGTCCCGGTAGTTCAGAAGGCGTGCAATGATAGGGCGCGGCGCCGCGCCTGAGGCCGGACGCGGTCCGAGGGACCTGTGCGCTCGCTCCACAATAAACTGCGTTGAGAACGCTTCCGCTCCAACCGCACCAACCAACAATCTTTCCACATACGACTCCATCTTCCCCACATTTGTCGTCTCCGGCACACCTACAACGCGTATGTTATTGCGTCGGCTTCTCGCTTCTAACTCCTCATTCTTGGCCGCTATTACCCTCAAGATATTGTCCATCCTCGCCAATTGAGTGGTATGAGTGGCCGCAGTGTCGTCGTGGTCCGAGATGCGCTGTTCCGCCGTAGTCAGGCGCTCCTCATGGACATCGAGCTTTTGCACCACTGCGTCCATGCGCGAGGACAGTTTGTCCACTTTGTCCACAATGGTAGCAAAACCTTGCCGCATCTCAAGCATCATCTGTTGGAAATCCGGGGCCGTGGACAGCTGACTGGCATCAACGACAGGCGGGGGGGGGGTGCGGGAGCTCCCAGCTTCCTGAACCAGGCGAGTGCCCCTCCTAGAGGCCGCAGAGTCAAAGGAAAGCTTAGGTTGCTTATTGTCCGGCTTCCCCATGGTCCTGCACACTCAGCAAGCAGAGGCGAGGGGTATCCCTAGGTACAAGCCTCCGTACACCAACGCCAAGGGCGAGCGCTCAACAGAACAGATAGTGTAACAAAATCCAAGAGTAGGGCGTAGTAGCCGCGTATCCACGCAGTATCGCCAGTCCCCACAAACAGTCACAGCACGTTGCCGCCACAGGGAGGCAGAGGGGTATTCACAAAAACAGCAGGCGATGGTGAACTGAGAGCACACAGCAGTGGATCACCACAAGACAGCACAGACAAGTGAGGGCAGCGCCACCTATACAATGCACCAGGGACAGTGCGCAGGCATCATCTCCTATGTCGTCCCCCAGGTAGCAGGACAGTTCAATCCAGGGCAGTGCGTCACAGGAAACCCAATGTAGGAGGCACCGGCATACAATGCAGACAGAGGGGTCTGGCACCAGTATGGTCAGCACAACGCTCCGCTGAAAAGCCCCAGCCGGGAAGCGCCGTCACACAGTGGTTACTACGGCAATAATGGCGCCAAACAAAGGAAAAGGCAGACCTCCAGCAGCACGCCCAGCGGGTCCCGCTGCAAACCGTGGCGCCAGCCACAGGTCACCCCTGTCCGCACTCCGCGGCACACAAGTGTTCAAGATGCCCCCACAGACGGGGGCACGAGCAGGCAAGCACGCCCCGCCGCTCCCGCCGTGGTATGGCAGTGCGTCCAATCCGGAGGTGGAACGGTGTCCCCGTCGCAGCTCTGCCACCGTAGTACAGGGAGGCACCTGTGATGACGCTGCACAGCCTCTGCCACCGGTCGCGAGCCCCGCTTACCGTCACCATCCACGGCGAAGCGGGTGAACCCGTAGCGTTCCTTAGGGGGGAGGGGATCCGGCCTCCACCCCATGTGTGAGGCAGCGGGCCACAGTGAGCAGTGACGCCGGGCCGCGGTGCTCCCGACTTCCAGAGCACCCGGCGGTGAAACCCACGGGCCTCCTAACTCCGGACAGGGACCACCGATCGCGGTGGGAGCCGGTCCGATTGCAGTCCACAGCCGCCCGAAGGGAATCCCAGGGTCAAATCAAGGGTCGACGATGATTAAAAGGATAAATTGCCGGATAGAAGCTCCGGGCTGCAGGAGCCTCACGGCAGTGCGGCCATGCTGCAGTGCGCCCTCTAGCGCTCCTCGATGTCCGATATAACTTGCTGCTTGTTTTTCACAGAACTCACTCTGTTGAGGTGCATCACAGTGTGTGCTTATGTAGGTAACTGTTGTACAGGATTATTGGGCTTGGTTGACTGTAGTCGGTGGAGTAAACTGTGGTACAGCAGGTCCTAACACTGAAACGGGGTCTTGATTGTATGATTGAGGATGTCAGAAGTTAAAGTCTGTGATTATTTCTGTGTTCGAGTTGCGACCAGGTGCATGCAACTTTAGGTCGCAACAGTGGAACGGTGTCTTGATCTCACAATGGACGATGTCCAATATTGCATGTTGTTTGGTTTTCATCAAACTCCCTCTGTTGAGGTGCATTACACTCTGTGCTTCCATAGCTAACTGCTGTACAGGATTATTGGGCTTGGTTGAGTGTAGTCGCTGGAGTACACCGCGGTACAGCAGGTCTGAACACTAAAACGGGGTCTTGATTCTATGATTGAGGATGTCAGAAGTTAAAGTCTGTTTATTTCTGTGTACCACCTTCGACCAGGTGCAACCATCTCTAGGTCCTAATAGTTGAATGGTGTCTTGATCCCACAATAGAAGATGTCCGATATGACTTGTTGCTTGGTTTTCATAGAACTCCCTCCGTTGAGGTGCGACATGCTAAATGATTTTGATGTGGCTATCTGAGTGCACTAGACTGATGGACCCATTATTTTTTTGTGTATTATTTCTGATCTATTCATTGTGTCTCAGTATACATAAGTTGTGTTTCTTTTACAATAGAATATTTTCTGTATTACTTCACATCTACTGTCCCTACCTTACTGCAGTACAAACTATTGATTATTTTATTATTGAATGTCTGTGTGTGATCCAACGATTACTGTTGTAGTAGATGATAGCAGCAACTATTCTTTGAGGAATGTGACCCTGGTAATAAAAAGGTGTTGAGCGCACGTGCTCATACCCATTTCCATCTGTGTCCGTGTGTTCATTACGTGTGTATGATACTGCCCCCGGGCTATATTACATTACATTGTGCTGTGGGCAGTGTATGTAACTATGTTACCTCAGGTAGTGGGGTAAATGTTGGTTATGTAACTTTTAGGTGTATGGCTATCACAGGTGGAAGGCTACTTCACAGACCATGAATATTGATGAAGATGATGGTTGCATGTTGTGTGTAGTGTAAGATATGTGTACATTGCAAAAAGTTTAGAAAAAAGCTCTCTAAGCTGAAGAGGTGTGTCTCATCAAATGCAGTACAGAGACTGACTAAAATTGGTCTTACAATGGGAAATGTTATGAACTAATGAAGTGCTTTTTTTTATGGTCACATTGCAATTGCGCACCTAATGCGCAAGGAGACCGCTCCCATCATGATTTTGAGAAAATATATTTGCTAAAATATAAAGTTTATTACAGTTAGAAATATATAAATGTTTAAAATATGTTAGATTATTGCTTGCTCTCATATACACTTTAAAGTCATTTAGATATAGTTTTGAGCCCCCCCAAAAAATTTGAATGGCATACACGGCACAACACCATATTGTGATGTAACACAGGGAGTTGCAGTGTGCACTCGTCGCATTCGCAACGCGCAGCGGGCACGACCCCATACATACATGACGTAACGCACGGCTTGGTAGTGCGTTCCCGTTGCATACTAAAGTAGCTGCTGGCGGGACCTCATACGTATATGTTGTTATGGGGTGCCAAAAACCTGTCAGATACAAAATACGCATCATTTAAATGTGGTGGATAGGATTTGCGTCCTGATCAAGCTTAGTAGACTACGGCTACGGGACTGTAGTTTTCAAAAAAAAAAAAATTATATACATACTTTTTGGGGAAGATATAAAACATTACATAATGTTTAAAGTTTAAAAAAAAGATAATAGAGTTGCAAAATATTAAAAAAACAATTGTGTAAGCCACTGGATGTGTGTATAGACCTAGGAAATAGTATGTGCTATGTAGTATCTGGCATTCTTGTGTGTATGGTTTCAAAAATAGTATTCTGTATTTTAGAGTGCGCATATCATAGTTTATATTAGGGCATCAGTATGTGCATCAGATTATCATGTGGATGATGTCATTAGTGATGCCATTTGAGATGTCATGAGTGATGTCATCACTGATGTCACTGACCATGTCATGAGTGATGTAATATGTGACGTCATCAGTAGTGCATTGGGGGCGCGCGAGTTATAGTTAACTCAACTAACTGGCGAATTTCTCTGGTTTTATATTAGTCAAACGTCCAACTAACTATAACGTCCCTGAAACCTATGGTTTTTTCAGTGAATTTCTAAGGTTTTTTAAATGCTAATTTCTAACCATAATGTCTGTAAAACCTATTGTTTTTTCAGTGATTATATATATATATATATACATATATATATATATTTATATCCAACAAACATTGCTCCTTCTGACAACCCCTCGCCTTCAACAGGGGTGGCTCGATACCGGCGGAGCCACCGGTTGCAATATTCTGTAAACGGCGTTCCTTGACGAGCACTCGGGCGTCGTTGCACAAACCACAGTCCACATAAAAGTCCAAAGAAGTTGGATTTATTACTTCATAAATCAAACGTGACGCGTTTCGCACTCCACGGAGCGCTTGATCACACGAGTTGTCACCAGAGTTAAAAACAATTTAAGTCTATAGGTGTTCAACAAAGAAAACGGACTCGACTTACTCCAGTGTCGCCATATTGGAATAGTCAAAAATATATATATACATAGTAGTATTATTATCATCATACTATTTTTGGCATTATATCAACATATTCAATGTGTTTCCAATTCACAATATATCTAATATTTGCACCTGCATGATATTTTTTATTTTTGATATTTTTTGGTATTTTTCACATTCATATTCATATTCTAGTTGCTATTATTCGATAATGAACCCCATATTGTCATACATGTCACTTGTGTTCTATTTTAACCCCGCAGTATCTGTACTTAAGAGGATACTACTGTCGGCTAAACAGTAGTATCCTCTTAAGTAAGTATATGCATATCATGTTCGTGCACTATGTCGGAATGCTGTTCCATTCTCTAATGGCAGTGTCCTTTATGGGCAGAGCAATCTTGGAATTCCAACCCAGATTTCCAAGATGGCTCTGCCCATAAAGGACACTGCCATTAGAGAATGGAACAGCATTCCGACATAGTGCACGAACATGATATGCATATATGCTGAAATATGGAATTGCCGATTTTGGAAAAGGGGGGTGGTGATGGACAGAGTTTCTGAATGATGCAGAATACTCTTACCAAGTCAATAGATCATGGTTTAAATCCATCACCGTTTTTTAGCTCACTGCACCATCCCAGCTCAGAACCTGGCTATATGCAAATTAGTCTGTTCCTGTCCCAGTGCAAGATGGGAACAGGGCAAACCAAACTACCAAGCCAATTCTTATACTGGGAAGGAAACAAGCTTCCGGGGACCGGTTTCTGGCATCACAGCCTTCTTCGGCCCGGCTTGCTTGAATCCTGATGGTGCAATGAGCAAGGGACTCACGTCTGAGTATACCCTCCCACACATAGTGTGGATAAAACCGATTTTGGAAAAGGGGGGTGGTGATGGACAGAGTTTCTGAATGATGCAGAATACTCTTACCAAGTCAATAGATCATGGTTTAAATCCATCACCGTTTTTTAGCTCACTGCACCATCCCAGCTCAGAACCTGGCTATATGCAAATTAGTCTGTTCCTGTCCCAGTGCAAGATGGGAACAGGGCAAACCAAACTACCAAGCCAATTCTTATACTGGGAAGGAAACAAGCTTCCGGGGACCGGTTTCTGGCATCACAGCCTTCTTCGGCCCGGCTTGCTTGAATCCTGATGGTGCAATGAGCAAGGGACTCACGTCTGAGTATACCCTCCCACACATAGTGTGGATAAAACCGATTTTGGAAAAGGGGGGTGGTGATGGACAGAGTTTCTGAATGATGCAGAATACTCTTACCAAGTCAATAGATCATGGTTTAAATCCATCACCGTTTTTTAGCTCACTGCACCATCCCAGCTCAGAACCTGGCTATATGCAAATTAGTCTGTTCCTGTCCCAGTGCAAGATGGGAACAGGGCAAACCAAACTACCAAGCCAATTCTTATACTGGGAAGGAAACAAGCTTCCGGGGACCGGTTTCTGGCATCACAGCCTTCTTCGGCCCGGCTTGCTTGAATCCTGATGGTGCAATGAGCAAGGGACTCACGTCTGAGTATACCCTCCCACACATAGTGTGGATAAAACCGATTTTGGAAAAGGGGGGTGGTGATGGACAGAGTTTCTGAATGATGCAGAATACTCTTACCAAGTCAATAGATCATGGTTTAAATCCATCACCGTTTTTTAGCTCACTGCACCATCCCAGCTCAGAACCTGGCTATATGCAAATTAGTCTGTTCCTGTCCCAGTGCAAGATGGGAACAGGGCAAACCAAACTACCAAGCCAATTCTTATACTGGGAAGGAAACAAGCTTCCGGGGACCGGTTTCTGGCATCACAGCCTTCTTCGGCCCGGCTTGCTTGAATCCTGATGGTGCAATGAGCAAGGGACTCACGTCTGAGTATACCCTCCCACACATAGTGTGGATAAAACCGATTTTGGAAAAGGGGGGTGGTGATGGACAGAGTTTCTGAATGATACAGAATACTCTTACCAAGTCAATAGATCATGGTTTAAATCCATCACCGTTTTTTAGCTCACTGCACCATCCCAGCTCAGAACCTGGCTATATGCAAATTAGTCTGTTCCTGTCCCAGTGCAAGATGGGAACAGGGCAAACCAAACTACCAAGCCAATTCTTATACTGGGAAGGAAACAAGCTTCCGGGGACCGGTTTCTGGCATCACAGCCTTCTTCGGCCCGGCTTGCTTGAATCCTGATGGTGCAACGAGCAAGGGACTCACGTCTGAGTATACCCTCCCACACATAGTGTGGATAAAACCGATTTTGGAAAAGGGGGGTGGTGATGGACAGAGTTTCTGAATGATGCAGAATACTCTTACCAAGTCAATAGATCATGGTTTAAATCCATCACCGTTTTTTAGCTCACTGCACCATCCCAGCTCAGAACCTGGCTATATGCAAATTAGTCTGTTCCTGTCCCAGTGCAAGATGGGAACAGGGCAAACCAAACTACCAAGCCAATTCTTATACTGGGAAGGAAACAAGCTTCCGGGGACCGGTTTCTGGCATCACAGCCTTCTTCGGCCCGGCTTGCTTGAATCCTGATGGTGCAATGAGCAAGGGACTCACGTCTGAGTATACCCTCCCACACATAGTGTGGATAAAACCGATTTTGGAAAAGGGGGGTGGTGATGGACAGAGTTTCTGAATGATGCAGAATACTCTTACCAAGTCAATAGATCATGGTTTAAATCCATCACCGTTTTTTAGCTCACTGCACCATCCCAGCTCAGAACCTGGCTATATGCAAATTAGTCTGTTCCTGTCCCAGTGCAAGATGGGAACAGGGCAAACCAAACTACCAAGCCAATTCTTATACTGGGAAGGAAACAAGCTTCCGGGGACCGGTTTCTGGCATCACAGCCTTCTTCGGCCCGGCTTGCTTGAATCCTGATGGTGCAATGAGCAAGGGACTCACGTCTGAGTATACCCTCCCACACATAGTGTGGATAAAACCGATTTTGGAAAAGGGGGGTGGTGATGGACAGAGTTTCTGAATGATGCAGAATACTCTTACCAAGTCAATAGATCATGGTTTAAATCCATCACCGTTTTTTAGCTCACTGCACCATCCCAGCTCAGAACCTGGCTATATGCAAATTAGTCTGTTCCTGTCCCAGTGCAAGATGGGAACAGGGCAAACCAAACTACCAAGCCAATTCTTATACTGGGAAGGAAACAAGCTTCCGGGGACCGGTTTCTGGCATCACAGCCTTCTTCGGCCCGGCTTGCTTGAATCCTGATGGTGCAATGAGCAAGGGACTCACGTCTGAGTATACCCTCCCACACATAGTGTGGATAAAACCGATTTTGGAAAAGGGGGGTGGTGATGGACAGAGTTTCTGAATGATGCAGAATACTCTTACCAAGTCAATAGATCATGGTTTAAATCCATCACCGTTTTTTAGCTCACTGCACCATCCCAGCTCAGAACCTGGCTATATGCAAATTAGTCTGTTCCTGTCCCAGTGCAAGATGGGAACAGGGCAAACCAAACTACCAAGCCAATTCTTATACTGGGAAGGAAACAAGCTTCCGGGGACCGGTTTCTAGCATCACAGCCTTCTTCGGCCCGGCTTGCTTGAATCCTGATGGTGCAATGAGCAAGGGACTCACGTCTGAGTATACCCTCCCACACATAGTGTGGATAAAACCGATTTTGGAAAAGGGGGGTGGTGATGGACAGAGTTTCTGAATGATGCAGAATACTCTTACCAAGTCAATAGATCATGGTTTAAATCCATCACCGTTTTTTAGCTCACTGCACCATCCCAGCTCAGAACCTGGCTATATGCAAATTAGTCTGTTCCTGTCCCAGTGCAAGATGGGAACAGGGCAAACCAAACTACCAAGCCAATTCTTATACTGGGAAGGAAACAAGCTTCCGGGGACCGGTTTCTGGCATCACAGCCTTCTTCGGCCCGGCTTGCTTGAATCCTGATGGTGCAATGAGCAAGGGACTCACGTCTGAGTATACCCTCCCACACATAGTGTGGATAAAACCGATTTTGGAAAAGGGGGGTGGTGATGGACAGAGTTTCTGAATGATGCAGAATACTCTTACCAAGTCAATAGATCATGGTTTAAATCCATCACCGTTTTTTAGCTCACTGCACCATCCCAGCTCAGAACCTGGCTATATGCAAATTAGTCTGTTCCTGTCCCAGTGCAAGATGGGAACAGGGCAAACTAAAACTACCAAGCCAATTCTTATACTGGGAAGGAAACAAGCTTCCGGGGACCGGTTTCTGGCATCACAGCCTTCTTCGGCCCGGCTTGCTTGAATCCTGATGGTGCAATGAGCAAGGGACTCACGTCTGAGTATACCCTCCCACACATAGTGTGGATAAAACCGATTTTGGAAAAGGGGGGTGGTGATGGACAGAGTTTCTGAATGATGCAGAATACTCTTACCAAGTCAATAGATCATGGTTTAAATCCATCACCGTTTTTTAGCTCACTGCACCATCCCAGCTCAGAACCTGGCTATATGCAAATTAGTCTGTTCCTGTCCCAGTGCAAGATGGGAACAGGGCAAACCAAACTACCAAGCCAATTCTTATACTGGGAAGGAAACAAGCTTCCGGGGACCGGTTTCTGGCATCACAGCCTTCTTCGGCCCGGCTTGCTTGAATCCTGATGGTGCAATGAGCAAGGGACTCACGTCTGAGTATACCCTCCCACACATAGTGTGGATAAAACCGATTTTGGAAAAGGGGGGTGGTGATGGACAGAGTTTCTGAATGATGCAGAATACTCTTACCAAGTCAATAGATCATGGTTTAAATCCATCACCGTTTTTTAGCTCACTGCACCATCCCAGCTCAGAACCTGGCTATATGCAAATTAGTCTGTTCCTGTCCCAGTGCAAGATGGGAACAGGGCAAACCAAACTACCAAGCCAATTCTTATACTGGGAAGGAAACAAGCTTCCGGGGACCGGTTTCTGGCATCACAGCCTTCTTCGGCCCGGCTTGCTTGAATCCTGATGGTGCAATGAGCAAGGGACTCACGTCTGAGTATACCCTCCCACACATAGTGTGGATAAAACCGATTTTGGAAAAGGGGGGTGGTGATGGACAGAGTTTCTGAATGATGCAGAATACTCTTACCAAGTCAATAGATCATGGTTTAAATCCATCACCGTTTTTTAGCTCACTGCACCATCCCAGCTCAGAACCTGGCTATATGCAAATTAGTCTGTTCCTGTCCCAGTGCAAGATGGGAACAGGGCAAACCAAACTACCAAGCCAATTCTTATACTGGGAAGGAAACAAGCTTCCGGGGACCGGTTTCTGGCATCACAGCCTTCTTCGGCCCGGCTTGCTTGAATCCTGATGGTGCAATGAGAAAGGGACTCACGTCTGAGTATACCCTCCCACACATAGTGTGGATAAAACCGATTTTGGAAAAGGGGGGTGGTGATGGACAGAGTTTCTGAATGATGCTGAATACTCTTACCAAGTCAATAGATCATGGTTTAAATCCATCACCGTTTTTTAGCTCACTGCACCATCCCAGCTCAGAACCTGGCTATATGCAAATTAGTCTGTTCCTGTCCCAGTGCAAGATGGGAACAGGGCAAACCAAACTACCAAGCCAATTCTTATACTGGGAAGGAAACAAGCTTCCGGGGACCGGTTTCTGGCATCACAGCCTTCTTCGGCCCGGCTTGCTTGAATCCTGATGGTGCAATGAGCAAGGGACTCACGTCTGAGTATACCCTCCCACACATAGTGTGGATAAAACCGATTTTGGAAAAGGGGGGTGGTGATGGACAGAGTTTCTGAATGATGCAGAATACTCTTACCAAGTCAATAGATCATGGTTTAAATCCATCACCGTTTTTTAGCTCACTGCACCATCCCAGCTCAGAACCTGGCTATATGCAAATTAGTCTGTTCCTGTCCCAGTGCAAGATGGGAACAGGGCAAACCAAACTACCAAGCCAATTCTTATACTGGGAAGGAAACAAGCTTCCGGGGACCGGTTTCTGGCATCACAGCCTTCTTCGGCCCGGCTTGCTTGAATCCTGATGGTGCAATGAGCAAGGGACTCACGTCTGAGTATACCCTCCCACACATAGTGTGGATAAAACCGATTTTGGAAAAGGGGGGTGGTGATGGACAGAGTTTCTGAATGATGCAGAATACTCTTACCAAGTCAATAGATCATGGTTTAAATCCATCACCGTTTTTTAGCTCACTGCACCATCCCAGCTCAGAACCTGGCTATATGCAAATTAGTCTGTTCCTGTCCCAGTGCAAGATGGGAACAGGGCAAACTAAAACTACCAAGCCAATTCTTATACTGGGAAGGAAACAAGCTTCCGGGGACCGGTTTCTGGCATCACAGCCTTCTTCGGCCCGGCTTGCTTGAATCCTGATGGTGCAATGAGCAAGGGACTCACGTCTGAGTATACCCTCCCACACATAGTGTGGATAAAACCGATTTTGGAAAAGGGGGGTGGTGATGGACAGAGTTTCTGAATGATGCAGAATACTCTTACCAAGTCAATAGATCATGGTTTAAATCCATCACCGTTTTTTAGCTCACTGCACCATCCCAGCTCAGAACCTGGCTATATGCAAATTAGTCTGTTCCTGTCCCAGTGCAAGATGGGAACAGGGCAAACCAAACTACCAAGCCAATTCTTATACTGGGAAGGAAACAAGCTTCCGGGGACCGGTTTCTGGCATCACAGCCTTCTTCGGCCCGGCTTGCTTGAATCCTGATGGTGCAATGAGCAAGGGACTCACGTCTGAGTATACCCTCCCACACATAGTGTGGATAAAACCGATTTTGGAAAAGGGGGGTGGTGATGGACAGAGTTTCTGAATGATGCAGAATACTCTTACCAAGTCAATAGATCATGGTTTAAATCCATCACCGTTTTTTAGCTCACTGCACCATCCCAGCTCAGAACCTGGCTATATGCAAATTAGTCTGTTCCTGTCCCAGTGCAAGATGGGAACAGGGCAAACCAAACTACCAAGCCAATTCTTATACTGGGAAGGAAACAAGCTTCCGGGGACCGGTTTCTGGCATCACAGCCTTCTTCGGCCCGGCTTGCTTGAATCCTGATGGTGCAATGAGCAAGGGACTCACGTCTGAGTATACCCTCCCACACATAGTGTGGATAAAACCGATTTTGGAAAAGGGGGGTGGTGATGGACAGAGTTTCTGAATGATGCAGAATACTCTTACCAAGTCAATAGATCATGGTTTAAATCCATCACCGTTTTTTAGCTCACTGCACCATCCCAGCTCAGAACCTGGCTATATGCAAATTAGTCTGTTCCTGTCCCAGTGCAAGATGGGAACAGGGCAAACCAAACTACCAAGCCAATTCTTATACTGGGAAGGAAACAAGCTTCCGGGGACCGGTTTCTGGCATCACAGCCTTCTTCGGCCCGGCTTGCTTGAATCCTGATGGTGCAATGAGCAAGGGACTCACGTCTGAGTATACCCTCCCACACATAGTGTGGATAAAACCGATTTTGGAAAAGGGGGGTGGTGATGGACAGAGTTTCTGAATGATGCAGAATACTCTTACCAAGTCAATAGATCATGGTTTAAATCCATCACCGTTTTTTAGCTCACTGCACCATCCCAGCTCAGAACCTGGCTATATGCAAATTAGTCTGTTCCTGTCCCAGTGCAAGATGGGAACAGGGCAAACCAAACTACCAAGCCAATTCTTATACTGGGAAGGAAACAAGCTTCCGGGGACCGGTTTCTGGCATCACAGCCTTCTTCGGCCCGGCTTGCTTGAATCCTGATGGTGCAATGAGCAAGGGACTCACGTCTGAGTATACCCTCCCACACATAGTGTGGATAAAACCGATTTTGGAAAAGGGGGGTGGTGATGGACAGAGTTTCTGAATGATGCAGAATACTCTTACCAAGTCAATAGATCATGGTTTAAATCCATCACCGTTTTTTAGCTCACTGCACTACCCCAGCTCAGAACCTGGCTATATGCAAATTAGTCTGTTCCTGTCCCAGTGCAAGATGGGAACAGGGCAAACCAAACTACCAAGCCAATTCTTATACTGGGAAGGAAACAAGCTTCCGGGGACCGGTTTCTGGCATCACAGCCTTCTTCGGCCCGGCTTGCTTGAATCCTGATGGTGCAATGAGCAAGGGACTCGCGTCTGAGTATACCCTCCCCCACATAGTGTGGATAAAACCGATTTTGGAAAAGGGGGGTGGTGATGGACAGAGTTTCTGAATGATGCAGAATACTCTTACCAAGTCAATAGATCATGGTTTAAATCCATCACCGTTTTTTAGCTCACTGCACCATCCCAGCTCAGAACCTGGCTATATGCAAATTAGTCTGTTCCTGTCCCAGTGCAAGATGGGAACAGGGCAAACCAAACTACCAAGCCAATTCTTATACTGGGAAGGAAACAAGCTTCCGGGGACCGGTTTCTGGCATCACAGCCTTCTTCGGCCCGGCTTGCTTGAATCCTGATGGTGCAATGAGCAAGGGACTCACGTCTGAGTATACCCTCCCACACATAGTGTGGATAAAACCGATTTTGGATCCACGGCTTTATTGATTAAGAATGTCACATGTTATGTTTAAGCACAGGTGATTACGCCGATACACGGCAAAATGACATATTGAAATCTGGGTTGGAATTCCAAGATGGCTCTGCCCATAAAGGACACTGCCATTAGAGAATGGAACAGCATTCCGACATAGTGCACGAACATGATATGCATATATGCTGAAATATGGAATTGCTACAGTAATGTACAGCTAAACTGGCAATCCATGCTGGGTGCGCGTAAACGAGCCGATATACGGCATGTAAGTACAACGCTAGCAATATGCATATAACTGGCATTATGCGCGAAAAAAGCTTTATCACTGACCATGAAACACTTGGAGCATTTATATAGTGCTAAGAAGTGAATGATTCAACATGTAAACACCTGTATACTTGAACACAGTGTGACATACAATGTGAACAACATCCAATATGGCGTACAATCATAGTCCCTTGTTTGTTTTTACCATCTTTTTGCACGCAGTGATTGTTGTTAAAACATGGCGTCTCCCATCAATGTTTGTAACATTGAGGAAGGCGGAGCGCCGAAACGCGTCTGTTGCAAAACTGGAAATAAATACTTAAGAACTACCCCCGGAGTGCGTGGTTTCTATATTCGACTTGGTGGAAACCATGAGCAGCATATTTTTGCGGGTCCTGTAACCGCATCGCGCACCCGTCTGCGAGTGCTCTCAAAACCTGCAGGGAATTGAGCGTGAATTGATACTTGGGAGCACCGTCACGCTGATAACGAGAAGACGACACCGACTCTACCGCGGCTTGTTGGACTGGTGCAGCGCTTCGGCTGGAGGACTGCGAACAGACCACGTAGCGGTGAGGGGACGACGTGTTTTCTTTTGAATTGAACAGCATACTGGGCAAGACAAAGGGATAAAGTAGTTCTAAATGTATGGAATATAAGCGCAAACTGAGATAATGGACGGCGCTATGTTTAACGAAGCGTCACGGCATGAAGCCGTTAAAGGAATGTTCAAAAAGCACAAGGAAGGAACACAACCCTCCAAACCAAGCCCGCCAAACAAATTGACTGATTTGCTAACCACCTTGGAAAGACTGTATGAGAGAGAAGTCAGAAAATGGTGGGAAGCTACCAGCCTGCAACATTACTTTGATGAACAAATGGTACCTCGGGGACTGAGAGTATATACGGTTCCGTCATATGAGAACCCCGACCCACAGCTGTTGACGGATTGGGAGGAACTGACATCTCACTATTGTAAAGGTACCCTGGGTCTCCTGATAAAATACGCCTGGAGTGATCGAGAAAGGGCGCTGATGGAGATAAAAACCATGGAAGAAGAATTGGCGAAGATGGAGGAAAATAAGGAAATGATAGAAACTATTAGGATACAGATGAAAATAAGACTTGGCAAATACGAACAAAAAATCAAAATGCGGAAACAAGAGAAATTTGACCGCGACGAAAGAGACTATTCCCAAGGTAGGATTCTGACATTTGCACGTAAATTTGACGCCCCTAGGAAAGAACTGAGCAAGAAAAGTGGGCATGAAACAACAAGAATAGTAGAAACTTCGGAGTCTAGTGCAACAGAAAATGAATCCGCAGATGAAACAACAGTAAGGGATAGAGGCCAAGCAAGCACATCTAAGACGACACCTTTTCAGGACGAATTTCAGGTCATCCAACAGGCATGGCTACGGGGGGGGGAGACCAAACCCCCAGAAAGAGAAGAAGAAAAATGAGAAGAGGTGGTGGGGGCCACAGGCGGAAGAGGACGCGGAAGACCCAAAAGAACGAATTGGGTGAACTGAAAGAAATAAGTGATTGTCAGGATACAGTAGAGGACATCACAGTTATAAATTTAACATCAAGAGTCCTCACTGAAACGGAGAACAAAGTCCTAAGCCTAGGGCTCACCTTCTGCCCAACTAGCCATCTAGAATATACACAAACACGTATAGACCTGTTTAATTTCGTACGAAAATTGAAACTGTACAAATATTTTAAAACAAGACCAAATTTAAAAAGCCCTATCGGGACACAAATGAGAGCCACGGCCACTGATGCATTAAAAGGACACGACTTACCAGCCGTTGAGACTTTACAAGGTCTAGCTCTTGAAGAATACGTGAGCCAGCTTCCCCTACCTACAGAAGAGGCAGCAATAAGAGCCGCAACTCTAGGAATTGAACAGCAAAGAGAGGAAAGCGGTTATAAAATGAGATCTCATTTCAATCCACAATTAACATTAGACGCGATTGACGTATTCTCAGAAGCGATGACAAATGACTTGCTGAAATATAGAGCTAAGAACTGGAAAAATGGAAGGAGAAATGAGAACAATATCAATCCAGATGAGAGGAAAGCAATTCTCGATCTAATGCAAGATAGCAATGTGATAATTAAGCCTTCAGATAAAGGCGGGAATATTGTCCTACAAACTAGGGACAATTACTGCAAAGAAGCTAAAAAACAACTACTTAATGCAGAGAATTACGAACTATCAACAAAAGAACAATACGCTACCAGCATACAAAAATATGATGAACTAATCTATAGCTGGTATCGTAGAGATATGTTGGGCAAAGAGGAATATTTATTCCTGAGAAGTAACAACCCGATAACACCTACATTTTATCACATTCCAAAAATACACAAGAACAGCATTGATCCTCCTGGCAGACCTATAATCTCATCACAGAACAGTCTAACCGAACATCTTTCCACTTTCATTGATCACTTTCTCAACCCGTTGGTACAAGAATAGGACTCATATGTCAAAGATACTAAGGATTTCCTGTCCAAGATTGAAAACATCAAATGGGATCCCAGTTACAGAATATTGGTATTAGACATAACTAGTCTATACACATGCATCAACCACGAAAAGGGCATTGAAGCAGTGGAACATTACCTTAAAAAGAGACAACTGAGGTTTTTGGAACATAATCAGATGCTGGTAACTTTTGTGAAATTTTGTTTGACTAACAATATTTTTTTGTTTGAGGACGTCTATTATAGACAAACGTCCGGGATGGCGATGGGTACCTGCTTCACTCCCAGCTATGAGAATTTATTCGTACGCTGGTGGGAGGAGCAGGTGCCCAGGTCGCTGAAAGTGGATGGTGAAATGGGATGTGTGATCAAGTGGTGTCGTTATATAGACGACTTGTTCATAATCTGGCAAGGATCGGAACTTACTGCCAAAGCATATATTGACGTCCTCAATGGAAATGATAGAAATCTAAGGTTTAGCGGAGCTATAAGTAATACCTGTGTGGAATATCTTGACCTAAAAGTGTTTGTGGTCGACAATAAGATAGAAACATCGCTTTTTCGAAAAAGCACTGCAGAAAACTCTGTATTGTATGCAACAAGCAATCATCCAACGGCATTAATACAGAGCATCCCTTATGGAGAGCTACTTAGGCTCAAACGCAACAGTGCTAGAGACTCTGATTTCAAATTGGCAGCATCTGATTGCATCAACAGATTCAAAAAGAGAGGCTACACTACAGCTACTTTGGAGAGTGCATTACACAAAGTTAACGCATTAAATAGACAAGATCTACTAAAGGATAAAAAGAGAACCTCTCTAAATGACAGTACTGAAATGGGTAAATTCCGGCTGGTAACCCCATATTCGGCAGAATCAAATCATTTGAAATATATGCTTAGAAAAAATTGGCATATATTAAAAACCGACAGTTGTATTAAGAATGACATTCCTGCATTCCCTTTGGTAACTTTTAAAAAATCCAGGTCTCTAAAAGACATGTTGGTGGAAAGCCATCTGAAAAAAATAGTAAGGAAACCAAATACACTTGCAGATCTAAAGGGCTTTCATCCATGTCATCATTGTAAAGCCTGTGCACATAGCAAAAGAGTCAAGACCTATGATATACAAGGTACAGGGATAAGAAAAACAATCAACAAATATCTTACTTGCAATACTCCCTATGCTGTATATTGTCTCAAATGTCCGTGTGGACTATTGTATATTGGAAGTACGATCAAGCCTTTAAAACTCAGAATCTTGGAACACTTAAGGGCAATTGACAAGAACGATCAATCACACCCTGTTGCCCGACATTTCCAAGAGAAACACTCTAGCAACAGACACCAATTACAATATTTTGGTCTGGACCATATACCTGAGAGCCCCAGAGGGGGAGATAGACTGCACAGACTAAGAAGACTCGAGTCTCGATATATCATAGATCTAATGACGAAACATCCTAATGGAATGAATGCGGGAGAGGAATTGGCCTCCCACATTGGATTCTAAAGGATAACTATGATAGAGGATGAATCGATTACAAAAAAACTGAGTGATAACCACATGTAATTGTGAAACCCAATTAGTATCGAAATGCTATATTGGCACGGAAACAATGTAATCAAGGAATTTATGAGGATCTCATAATTTTTTCCAATTTTTTCCTTTGTTTAAACCACATAGATTGACACTGGAATAATTTGATGAACTTAGAAATTGTACAGTTTCAGTTAAACCGTATGTTTGTGATAAGAATTATGAATTGAAATAGGATATATGTGACCTTCCAGAGTGGGGCATTTTGAACTAAGGAAATATGACATAGCATATAGAGCAATTGTAAAAGAAAATTTGGGAAAACACTATACGTCAAGGGAGACATGCCGATCCACGGCTTTATTGATTAAGAATGTCACATGTTATGTTTAAGCACAGGTGATTACGCCGATACACGGCAAAATGACATGTTGAAATCTGGGTTGGAATTCCAAGATGGCTCTGCCCATAAAGGACACTGCCATTAGAGAATGGAACAGCATTCCGACATAGTGCACGAACATGATATGCATATATGCTGAAATATGGAATTGCTACAGTAATGTACAGCTAAACTGGCAATCCATGCTGGGTGCGCGTAAACGAGCCGATATACGGCATGTAAGTACAACGCTAGCAATATGCATATAACTGGCATTATGCGCGAAAAAAGCTTTATCACTGACCATGAAACACTTGGAGCATTTATATAGTGCTAAAAAGTGAATGATTCAACATGTAAACACCTGTATACTTGAACACAGTGTGACATACAATGTGAACAACATCCAATATGGCGTACAATCATAGTCCCTTGTTTGTTTTTACCATCTTTTTGCACGCAGTGATTGTTGTTAAAACATGGCGTCTCCCATCAATGTTTGTAACATTGAGGAAGGCGGAGCGCCGAAACGCGTCTGTTGCAAAACTTGAAATAAATACTTAAGAACTACCCCCGGAGTGCGTGGTTTCTATATTCGACTTGGTGGAAACCTTGAGCAGCATATATATATATATATATATATATATATATATATATATATATATATATATATATATATATATATATATATATATATATATATATATATATATATATATATATATATATATATATATATATATATATATATATATATATATATATATATATATATATATATATATAAATATATATATATACATATATTTATATATATAATGAATGAGGTTATTATTTTAAATTGAAATGAAATAAAAATAAACAACACCAATAAACAACATTTTTATATAAAGAAAAAAGCATAAAGGAAAGAGTTTATACTTGTATTGCACAACATAAAAATATATACTATTTTTAATTTAAAAACTGATGATGAGTATAGCAATTATTTGTTAAATACTGATCAAAAATGATTATTCATGAATTAAATGTGTTTTAACAGTAATTATTTAGTTCAAATTAATTTAATGAGTTAATGAGCTTTTCCTTTAATTTTAATAATTATAGGTTAGAATGAAATATTTAAAATTATTTTACATTCATATTATACATTCAATATTTGTTTTTTAAAGGAAAATTTACTTTATTAGTATTCCTTATTCTTTCACATAGGGATACCTCCACCATGGTGGTGGATAACTCCACCTACATTTGCAAAGTTGCTGATAGGAACTTAACACTGATAAATAGTCATGCAAGAGACACCAACCCTTCATTTGAGGTAGTAGAGACATGCACCTCCACACTTAGGTGCAATTCTATGCTTGGAAATGGGGAATAGCAAAAGGTGTAGAATTACACAAAGGTGTAGTGTTAAATATTCACTGGTACATTTACATTTATTCTAGGTCCCAAGACATATGATCTTGAACTGTGGTGAAAACATCTGAACAATTTCTATAAATATGATTGTGTACAAATACATAACAAATCCAAACAAATCCGAAGCATGATGGAGGGACCTGAGTCATTCTGTTTTTCTGCAACCACATTTATAACAATGTTTTACGGGTGGTTTATGTACAGAACGCAAACAATTTTAAGATATCTTTTTGGAGCACTCTTGTTTGCTTTTATAAATTACATGGCTTCAGAATATAATATTGATCCATTAAAAGCTGATGCAATACAATATAATATAATATAAAGTGTATATCCCAAGAAGAATGACAATTAATGAGATATGCTTTTGCATTGCCCCCACGGAAAGGCATTGCAAAGTGCCCATCCTAACATGGCTGGCGGTGTCTGATAGACACCGCCACAATACAGAACCCTATTCCACCCGGTCACAAGGCGACCGGGGCGGAAAAGCGGCGGACTGTTTTTCCGTCCGCCGTGGACTCCCCAGCCATACTAATATGGCGGGGGGTCATTCCGGCACGGATGGCGGCCGAATCGCCCCCGCCAGGCCAGCGGTGGCTATCGCCGGCCTGGCGGGGGTGATCCACCTGCCATCCTAATGGGCCCCTAAGTGTCAGGACTCTGACCAGGAGGCCACTGCAGCTTGCACCACCCATCGCCCTTGTCATCGCTGTCAAAACAACTACTAGCCATCTCTCTCGCATGTAAATGCTACAGTTCAGATTATTCCAGGTCCCCACAGCTAGAGGAATGGCTGGGGAGACAGGTATTAGCAATTTTAAAGTATACTGTATTCCTAAACAACTGTTGTTCTGCTCATCTCTAAATTAGATGAGCAGCACCACCATGTGGTAAACTGCTCCAAGTATGGTGTTGACAATTAGGTGCCAGTGCCCAGCACTGGAAACCAATTAATGGGTAGATTAGGATCGCTCTTTTCCCGCATCCTCCGGGCCGGGCTCCGGGCCGGCGGAAACCACCGCTGCGGAGCCTCAAAAGACCCACCGCCATATTAGGATGGCGGTGGGTCTTGAAATCTGTCCGCCGCGGTCGCCTTCTGACCGCGGCGGAAAAGCTTTAACATGGCTGGCGGTGTCTATCAGACACCGCCAGCCATATTAGGATGGTGTAAAATGTATGCTTTTCCGCGGCTGCTTTTCCGCCGTGGGAAAGCATACGGACCTTCACTTCGGGGGCTCGTTGCGGGCCCCCTGGGTGAAGGGGGGGTGGGGGGTGCACATGGGGGGTACCTATGGTACCCCCCTGCATTTGCGTGCACAAAGCAGAAGGCACCGCGCGGTGCCTGCCGCTTTGTGCTTGCAAATGCGATGCATGGATTTTTAACATTGTGGCGGGTGCAGCTTGAAGCTGCACCCGCCGCAATGTTAAAGATAGAAGATGTGACCGCCACCCTGGCGGTCACATCCTAATCTGAACGCGGGAACGCCGCAGCCCATGCGGACGTTCCCTCCTCCTCTGGGGTCGCGGACAGACTCAAGTCCGTCCGCGATCCTAATCTACCCCTAAGTGCTGGTGCTGAGCACCAGAAAACACCAACTCAAATTAAGCATTCTCTGTACTCATTGAAGATAATTCCAGTTTCCTTATGATTGAACAGTGTCCCCACTGTGTCTCTTCAGTCACACAAAGACTCTTTCCTGTTTATTTAATCTCAAACTCGTAATGGCTGCTTCTGTCAGTCCTGCAGTTTAGTCTTGGATTCGAAGCTTAAGGTTTTGAACTTGGCATCAAAACTGATTCCAGACTTTTACTGATCTTGATGAAAGTTGCTGATTTAAATTCATTGTGATTTCTAACATCTAATATATAGAGCTTTTCATAAGGGAATGATACAAATATTGGATATACAATGTGCAAAAACCATAAGGTGTTGAGCACTTTGTTTTGTAATATTATCACAAGGACAAAGTGGTAGAGTTTTAACCATGTGGCATTCACCAGAAATGCAAAGAAAAAATATAACATTTTCATCCTTAGGCGTGTCAAGAAAAATCTGTACTTTCTATTGCGCACCAAGAACTGATAGAGGGGCACCGGAGCGTCACATTTTTTTACGCTTCGTTGGCGCACAATGCTGAGCCATATTTACAAGGCCATGCATAACCACCCTGCGTGCCTGACATGGCCTTGTAAATATGGGTCCCTTTTAAGCATTCCTCTGTGGAAAGGGGTATTCTATGGGTGTTGCTGTGGGTGTTACCACGCAATACCCATGGATTCTAATGCATTCCTAAACTTAAAAAGTTTTGTACACCTGGAATTCTAAAGCATTCCCTGGGAGGCGTTAAACTGTTGTAACGAGGAGAAATACCATAATTTTTTCTTGTTTTTTGCTCTTTCTATGTGTGCTGCCTAGAAGGAGGAAAACACCATCCATTATTATTTTTGTGCAGGAAGCACTCCCTTCCTGCAAAAAAACAATCATTTCTGCAACACAGGCACCTTTGCACCATAGTGCAACGCTGCCTGCGTTGGCATTATGCAGTCAATTGTGCACCAGAGCAGAGGAAAACACAGGGATGCATCGTATTGTAAATACAGCAAGACCCTGTACTATCCTAATGATGCAGCTTGGGCATCAAGATGGCTTGCTGCGCCGCGCTGCGTCAATTTCAAGTAAATATGCCCCATCGTTCTATAGATTATGATAGACATAATGCAATATGCCATGGAGTAGAGCACTGTTGCCACTATTTTTCCTTTCTCTCAGTCATATATAATTCATACAGCTTACGTTTCATAACTGATTCGGTTTTACTTACAATACGTTCCATAAACAGTTCAGAGGACACCAGCATATCAAATATTTTCTTTACATATTTGAGCCATAGGATAGCTGTCATGTCTAAAGAAAGATAGTCCTTTATGACTGCTTTAGAAATTGTATTTTCGCTTTTGGGCCATACATAGATCCACATGACTCTTGTTGAAATCAATAATCTAAGGCAATCCCAATTCCGCATGGCAAATGGCATTCGGACAGTAATCTGTGGATAAAATAATTCTCAGCCCTCTTCAGAGCTTCTGGGTTAACATACCCTGAAACATCGACTCAAAACGTACCAACCGTAATACAACTAGCCTGATGTATCTCTAAAAGCCATTTACCGGGCTTTCTCCCAGCTTTGCAGAACATTTATGCACCTCTTCAATTGAGTTAGCAAACTGTTGGATTCTTACCGTCAGGGCCGGACTGGGAACCAAGGGGTATATTATCAAGGGGTTTATCTCCGCTTTTTTGGCTTTAAAAGCCAAGAAAGCGGAGATAAAATTATCTCCCTATTACCAAGCTGTCGCTAACACCAGTTAGTGACAGCTAATAGGAGATAGCGACCATCTTGGGCCCCGCTTTGCATGTCAGTGATATTTATCACTAATGACATGCAAAGTGGGCGTGCCAAGATGTTAGCGACTGGAAACAGTCGCTAACATCGCTATCTCCTATTACCAACTTTTGGAGATATTCGCGCTAAGCGCGAATATCTCCAAAAGCTAACACCTGCCCTGAGCAGTTCTTCACCATGTTATCCAATGGGAGGTGGATAACATGGCTAAGAGCATTTGCTCGATAATGCATGAATATCGCTGACTTTTCAGCGATATTCATGCATTGCGGCCGTTTTTTATCGCATTTGCGATAAACCTTGCTAATAGCAAGGTTTATCTGCGATAAAAATCGCCGATGTGCGGCGATAATTTTTGTCTCTAAACAAGTTAGAGACAAAAATTATCGCTAGTTGTTGGTAATATACCCCCAAAACCGGCCCCGGCAAAGTGCTCGGCCGGCCCACCAGGGGGAGGTTGGGGGTGCGACCGAGCTCTTTGCCGGGGCCGGTTTTCGGTCGATTTTGTGGCAGGGCCGATTTGGCAGCTATGCTGCATAAACGGCCCTGTAACAAAAACGGCCACCAGGGGCCGAAAACCGGCCCCCACCCTTGCGGCGCACCGGGGGATTGCCTGGTGCCCGCAAAGTCCAGTCCGGGCCTGCTTACCGTTCTTACTGTTATCCAATGTCCCCAATTTGCGGGCCCAGAAAATGGAATCACATGATACATAAAATTGGCAACTGTCCCCAGCTAAATATTACCAATAAAATGTTTCTTAATTCAGTTGCCTTTCGACCACTAGCCATGACAAAATACTTTGAGAGGTTGATATTTCATACATAAAAAGTGCAAAACCATCCAATAAAGATTGTAAGCCATTTGCTGCCCTGGATAACAGGACCACATCATCTGCGCAAATTAAGACTGGCACAAGGCAAGTCGCTAATTGTAGCCAATCTTTCCCTGTACTAATCAAAATCCTTTCAAGCCCATTAATATAAAAATAAAATAAAAAAGGCCTAATACATACCCCAATCAAACTTCCCCAGTCAGACTTATTTTTTCTGTGCATTGCCCATTAGTGCCATACTTACGCTTGCAGTCATGTCTTGTTATAATCTCTTTACGAGGATGATTAAAGAAGACTCAACTCCCATGCTTTCTGTTAGGTTGCAGCAGATAGTACGATTGACAGAATTAAAGGTTCATGAGAAATCCATAAACTCCAAATGGACTGAGCCTGTCATCGCTTTAGTATATTTCCCTGTAACAATTGCAGGATTGAGACACTGCTTATCCTTGCCCAGGCCCGGCCTAAACCCTATTGGATTTCAGATAAAATACCCTTCTCCTCCGCCCATGAGTAATGTTGATAACAAAAACTGCCAAGTATTTTTACACTTGCATCCAGCAAGGAGATAAGTTGATAAAAACTACCCTGAGACCTAAGCCCCTTTTAAAAAATTGGGCCAATGATTGCTTCAGTCCAAGTCTGAGGGATGAGATTTAGGACATTTGTCAACAATGCCACTCAAGAAGGTTAGATTGGACTTAAATACATCAACTGGTACCCCATTCGGCCTGGGGCTTTATTTGCATAACTAGCCAATAATGCCTTTTTTAATTGCTGCACCTGAATTGATTGGGAGAACTACTGAAGCCACTCCTCATCTTCTACCAAATAATGTTTTCTATCTCAGACTGGCAGACTGTTACATGTCAAAGCTGAAGAAACACAAAAAATGATCGACCCACTCTCCTTCTGGAATCACTTTATACAAAATGGAAAGCTTTCATCGAAATAGGGGACGTTTATCTCCCTCCAGAAAGACAACATGTCCTTGCAACGACTTGCATCTACCAGCTGTTGTTAACAAAGAAAGGATTACGAAGTTCCTTGGTGAAGTAATTCATTACACCAAAAATGCCATAGCTAATAAAGTATGACAAACTAATTACAGGAGGTCAAGGAGGGGAATTCCTCCTTTCAGAACTAGGGCTCTCACACACCCAGCAAGCTAGGTGTCATGCTTCATCATTTGAGCCTGCTCCTCGTCTACCAGCTGTTCTCATGCCTTATCCCTGATATCTATTCTTCTATTTTTTATTATTTTTAATATTTCATGCCAAGAATGAGCCATTTTCTTTAGGGTGCATTTCAGCTTTTTGTGAGCATTCAAGCAAGCCTGATCAAATCATCTCCTATTTTGATGTTTAATAAAAGGCTCCTTAACCCTTCCCATGCGTTGGATGGCCGAGAGTTGTCCAATGCATCAGTGCTTATGTGCGTCAGAGGCTCCGACCATCTGAGCACATGGCACAGGAAATCCCTCCGGGGCAGGCACCAGAGGAATTTCCTTTCAATCAAAATAGCATCAGGACCTGGGGAAGAGCTTCTCTTCCACAACCCCCTGAACACATAGGCAGATGTGAGAAGTATAATTGAAAAGGGGAGTATCTCCCCCTTCCAATTATATTTTTCTCTATAGTGGTTTGGGTAATCCCGATGCAGGACCTCCAGTGAGGGGGGAGTGGCTCCTTGAGCAAGTGTCTTTTCTCCCCCAATGAATTTTAGTTGCATATTACCTTTTATTTCCTCCCTGGGGGGAAGAGAGAGACAGTAGGCCCCAATCTGCCCTCCCGGGGAGGGGGGGGGGGATTGGCAGAAAGCACACTAGACACCAGGGATTTTGTTTGTGCAGATTTTGGGGTGAGGGCTGCCCATATTGTGCATGTCATTGCCCCCCCAAACAACCTCCGGAGACCTTCTTCCCCCCTGGGGTGGGTCGGGGGTGGGGAAATAGGGGCTATGACCTCGATCTGCCCTGGGAGGCAGAAAACCCACTAGACACCAGGGATTTCTTTTCATAAAAGAGGGGTGGCGCTGTCCACAATGGGCAAGACCGTGCCCCCATGCAAATGGATTTGGAAACTGTGTTTCAGGACAGATAGGGGGCAATAGCCCCCAATCTGCCCCCTAGGGGAGACAGAAAGCACACTAGGCACCAGATATTTTTATGTATGTACATTTGGGGGGGGCTTCCCAAAATGGGCAGGCCAATGCCCCCACCCGCCTAAAAAATACCACAGTCTTCCAGGATGCAGATGGGGCATCAGTCCCTGATCAGTCCCCCCGGGGGACAAAAATCCCACTAATCACCAGAGATTATAGGTGTTTTTATATGTAGGATGTTTTTATATCTAGGATGGGGTCACTGGCATGCCCATTTGGGCAGCCCCCATCCCTTCTAATTGGACAGTCTTTCTGCCCCAGCGGGTAGAAAGCCCACTAGGCAGCCAGGTACTATTTTGTTTGTAGATGAGGTGTGTGGGCTGCTCAGAATGGGCACGCCAATGCCCCACCTCCTAAGTAATTTGCCACTGTCTTTCCCAATAGACCCTGATCTATCCACTGGGGGGGAGGGGAACGCCCACTACTATACGTAGGGGTAGGGGCTGCCCAAAATGGACATGCCAGTGCCCCCATACACGATTTGGACAGTCTTTCTGCTCCCCTTAGGGGCCTAATGGGGGTTATTATGCGGGATCAGGACACCTACTAGACACCAGGGATATGCTTATGTGCATGTCAAAGAGGGGCCCCTCAGACAAGGGTTACTCCCCTTTTTTTCTTGGGACACATTTTGGCTGTTTCTGCCTTATTGTAGGGGCAGTTCAACAATATGTTTAGGTTTATCTGACCCTTAAGGAGGGCTGAAAGCCACTAGATACCAGGGAAAGTTTATGTGTGTGTGTGTGAACTGAGGTTCTGCTGACAGTCTGTGTGTATTGCCATTTGCTGGCTGTATGTGGAATTGCACTTGGCTGGTGGTGTGTGTGTGGTCTAGCGCTTGGTGGCAGCATGTGCCGACTGGCGCTTGCTTGGCAGTGTGCGTAGACTGGCGCTTGCTTGGCGGTGTGCGTGAACTGTTGTTTAGCTTACGACGTGATAGCAGGTAGTGTGTGTGGATGGTGCTTGGCTGCGAGTATGCATGAATGATGCTTGGCTGGTAGTCTGCGCAATGGCGGCTCCTCTGCTATGGCACAGGAGCATCTCCCCCACAAAAATGGCTGGAAAGAAAAAATAAAATGATGATAAACACTCGATTTATCTTTCCTTTCTTGGCCAGTCTTGGAGGCGGGGCACGGGGGTGACTGCAGGGATGATAAATGCACTCCCTTCACTGTGCATGACGGTTTCACCAGACAGCGTTGGCCGGCCATCTCAGACAGGCCAAACCGTCATGCGCAGTTAAAGCTCTCTCCAACCCAGCAATGCAGCTAGGTTGGAGAGAGCAGGCACAGACTCACAGTCTGTCCTGGAGAACCAATCAAGGGTGCTCAGGCCAATCCTGAAGCTGCTCTCATGCATGAGAAAAGCTTCAGGATTAGTCGCAGTACATTCTGGCAGCCTGTGTCTTCTGGAGAAGACCACAATGTGGCTTGCTGTAGTTAGGTTTTTTTTTCCACCTGTGACACCTATGCCCACGCCACCTCCCTTGCCACTCGTCCAGCACACCAGCCGTGCATGGGTGTGCATGGACTGGCCGTGTGGCTTGTGTGGATCCCTCAATGTTTTTTTATCTAGAATCCTCTGCAAACCTCAAATTTAGCTAAAAACTCATATTTTCATGATATATCCATGTGGGGAAGTTGTTGGATCACCGCACCGGTACAAATTTCCAAACACCCAGCCTTCGCCTCGGCCTATTGATCAATATGATACCTCACTTCTGTCGGTGCCTAAAGCAAAGTCAGCCTAAAAACATATAAGGAAACTGCCCTTTTGGAGTCACTTTGGTTCCCCCTCAATTTCTGCAGGTTTTTGCCCCTTACCTGTCACAGGCACTTGGCCCACCCACACAAGTGAGGTATCATTTTTATCGGAAGACCAAAGGATATTCGTGCCGCTGCTGTGATTTCACAACTTCTCACATAAAACTGAGAGGAAAATGTGACTTTGTAGCTAAATTTGAGGTTTGCAAGGGATTCTGAGTAAGAAAATATTGGTGGATCCACACAAGCCAGACCTCCCTGGACTCCCCCGGTTGTGTAGTTTTCAGAAATTTCTGGGTTTGGTAGTTTTCCCAATATGGCTGCCAAGCCCAGGATCAAAAACACAGAGTCCCGCTATCTACCATAAAATGACCTGGTTTTACAAAGGGGTCACCTGGGTTTTTGGTCCAGGACTCAGTGGCCATCTTGGGAAACCTACTGAGCCCAGACATTTCTGAAACAGAGACACCCAGGGCAGTCCAGGGAGGTGCAGCCTGCATGAGTCTCCCTACATTGTCCTACCTAGAATCACATGCAAACCTCATATTTAGCTAAATGTATTCCTCACTTTTCTGTGTGGGAAAGTTGTGGGATCATTGGGCCACCACAAATTTTCTACCACCCAGAGTTCCCTCAGATCTCCCAATAAAAATGATACCTCACTTGTGTGGGTAGGCCTGGTACCCGCGACAGGAAATAGCCCAAAAAGTACTGTGGAGACTTCAAAATTATCGATCGCATAACTAGTTGGCTTTGCGAGGGAGTCACCTGCGTTTTTGGTGCTGGGCTCAGCGCCCTTCTATGGAAACTAACCAAACCCAGACATTTCTAAAAACTAGACTCCCGGGGGAGTTCAAGGAGGTGCCACTTGCTTGGTTCTCCCAACATGGTCCTACACAGAACCCCCTCAAACCTCAAATTTAGCAAAACAAGATCAATTTTTTTTCACATTCATGTGTGGGTTCACTGTGCTGGCACAACTTTCCTACCATCCAGCATTCCCCTCCATCTCCTGAGTAAAACAATACATCACTTGTGTGGCCGATGTGTTTTGGGACGTTTCCTGTCATGGGCACTAGGCATCCCCACACAAGTGTGGTACCATTTTTATCGGGAGACTTGTGGGAATGCTAGGTGGGTGGAAGTTTGTAGCTCCCCACAGATTCCAGAACTTTCCATCATGGAAAAGTGAGGAAAATGTGTTTTTTTTTTACAAAGTTTGAGGTTTGCAAGGGATTCTGGGAACATAACCTGTTGAGAGCCAGACAAGTCATCCCACCCTGGATTCACCTGGATGTCTAGTTTCAAAAGATATACAGGTCTGTTAGGTTTCCCTAGGTGTCGGCTAAGCTAGGGCCCAAAATCCACAGCTAGGCACATTGTGAGAAAAGGATCAGTTTTCACTGGAAGCATGTGATATGCCCCTGCTGAGTTTTGGGCTGTTTCCTGTTGCACAAACTAGGCCGACCCACACAAGTCAGGTACCATTTCTATAAGGTGTCTTGGGGAATACAGCACAGTAGAATAAGTGGTATTACCAATTGATTTTCAAAGCATTTTTGCCTTCCAAACCTAAGACAATGTGTAAAAAAGAAGTAATTTTGAAACATATCCTCTAATTCACATGCTAGTACGGTAACCCATAATTTCAGAGATGTACAAATAACCACTACTTCTAAACTCTATATTTTGTTCCCATTTATGAAATACATAGGTTCCTTGATACCAAATGAACTGCTATATCCCCGGTACACAAAGAATAACCTGAGTTGGTGGCTCCCAGAGGGAGACAATGACTAACATGAGCACACACACATCATGGCAGGGGCCATCTTAGCATTCTGAATTCCTCTCACAGAATTAATTGCCCATTGGGAATGTGGAGGGTATTGCTTCCAGATTTTAACAACTTGAGAACTGTGGAGTCTGCATAGTGCTAACATAGGAGTCTATTAGGATGGCGGTCGGGAAATCACCCTGACCACCATGGTAGCGACAAAGGACCGCCCCCCAGGACCACGGCATAATAGCCGGTCCAATATTATGTTCCGCAGTCAAAATCCGACCGCGGCGGTACGATCGCGGCCTTTAACATTGCGGTGGTTGCTGCTGCCAGCAGCACCGTCACTATGTCAAAAGGAGCATGTCCTGCATATCCCAGCCCGACCCCATTTTAGCAGTCCAGCTCCGCCCGCCAGGCAAGCGTGTGGACTGCTACAGGAGGAAAAGTGGCAGGAGGAATTTCTCATCGCCACGGTCATCACAGCCATGCTAATGTGACCCGCGGTTTTCCAGTATTCGATCGCAGTGGGATGGCCACTGCCAGCCCAGCGGCCGCCATCCATCCGCCAACCTAATAGACCCCTAACCGTGGACAGTGGGGGCAAACTCCACTACGCAAATTGATTTTTTTATGGAGTTGCAAAACTCCATCCCCGTAGCCGAGGTACCTGCCCACCCACTGTCACGATTCTCTCCCTGTGCTCTCGTGCCCACCACCAGGGACTGAATTGCCATCTATTCCAAATCCATGCCGGCTATTGTGGAAGCCAGCCTTCTCATGTATGAAACTCCATTACCTAGAGTTCCCTGCTCACAGCATCTTCTCCACCCCTCCGGGACAAGGATGAGTGGAGAAATTTAGCTCACCTGTGGGTGGCTGCTGCTGGCCTGCTCACACCTGATGCATGTAATTACTATGAGCTTTTGAACCCCCAGCTCCCTTCAGTCGAGGGTTGGTCATTGTAGCTATGTACCGGTGAGGCCGACACTTGTTTCTTGAACTTTTGTTATCCTTGTTTCTAGAATTCCTGAGCTATAGCTATTCCTTGTGCCTGAATTAGCATTGCCTGCAGTGCTACCTTGTTTCTTGAGTTTCTGAGCTATAGTTATTCTCTGTTCCTGTTCCTGAGCTGCAGCTATTTCTTGTTCCTGATTTGCACTTCTTGCAGTGCTCTCTTGATTCCTTGTTTCCTGAGCTGTAGGTATTTCTTGTTTCCAGAACTAGCACTGCCTGCCAGTGCTACTTAGATTCCAGATCTGTAGCTAGTCATTGTACCGAAATTAGCACTGATTGCAGTGCTTCCTAGATTACTTGATGCCCTAGCTATTGTTATTCATTGTTCCTGAACTAGCACTTCCTTAGGTGCTACCTTTTTTCCTTGATTTCTGATCCAGTTCTTCTTTAGTGCTCCCTTGAGCTCTCTCCTTCAGTATTTACCTTTTCCTAGACCCTACATTTCTTCCCATTAGCTGTGTTCCAGTTCATAGTTTGCTGTCTTTATATTCCTGCTGTCTTACTTCTATTACCTTGTATGTTTGTTACTTGCTTTCTACAACTGTGCCTACTTTTCCTGGTATGCACTCCTCCTTGCTAGCCCCTTGACTATTGTGCTTGTATTTAGTTCTACCCCTTCTACCCCTTGCTGTTACTGCCTTGTGGTTCCTGTTTGATCACTAGGATCTGTGGGCACAGCTGACATCCTAGGTGGTATTTCTTGTTCATTGTCTTTGAGTTACATTTATAACATCACCATAGGTATCAGCTCCACGGACCCAGCCTTTGCATACATATCTTATATGTGGGTATTTGAAGTTAGTATCTGTAACAGCAATTGTGGGTGAGGAACTTACTGAGCTTCAGTCCTACTGTGTGGAGCTCCTGAGTGCTTTAACCCGCATTCCCTTTAATGTTAATGTTGTTTTTCATATATGTCTTGCACATCCGTCCTGGGTTCAGTTATTCTGATTGCTAATCACCTCTTGAGTGCCTATCCTCTCTGTGTTCTAGCTATCTTGTTCCTTTTTGCAGGCTTCCCCTTTGGATCCCTTTTCTTCTCTGACATCTTGTGCGATCCTGGGCAGTGCTGGGCTAATCTTTCTGCTTACATTTTCTACTGAGTCACCTGACCTTGCCAAAGTCCCTGACTGTGTCCTAGATCGTCCTGGACAGTCCCTAAAACCCTTACTTTTCAGTCAATGAAGCAACTTGGTTCTCAGTTCTAGCCAGTTTTCCATCTGGCTTTCCCTTAAGGGTTGAACATTCTCCAAAATAACCACATAAGGGATGCAATTCAGCGGTAGTTGTAAGTTATCATCTCTCTATCCAGACAGGTTTATCTTAATGATTTTTTTAAATTAATTTCAAACTTTGAAAGTCACAGACATTGATATTTATACATTTCAGCCTTGATACAGCATTATAATTCAGGACATTGTACAGTTATTCAGTCACTTATTTCATAATATTGCTCCCTATTCCATAGCAGTTCCATTTCAACAGTTGGGGAAACACACAGGTCCACCCGATATACATACCACTTGACCCATTTTTTATCCCATTTCTTGGAGGATCCTCTATATTTAAAAACCTCTTTTTCTGCAATCATGCACTTATCTAGTTCGTTTTCCCATATCCTGTATGATGGTCTTTCCGCCACGCCTCATTTATTTGCTATTTCACGTTTCCATAAGGTATATCCGAAGGTGGCCAGTTGTTGCTCAATTTCTGTAAGGTCCGTCGCCTCCCAGACATTGAGGACCCCTAGTGGTGGTGTAAGGGTTAGTGTCTTCCCTAATGCATCTTGCATATGTCTCGTTGTTCCTTCCCATAGGGGTCGTATGAGCGGACAGTCCCAAATAGTGTGAAAAAAGTTTGCATCTTGATGACATCCACGCAGACATAGTGTGTCCTGTCTCTATCCTATTTTTGCTAGCGTGACCCCAGTGAGATACGTTCTACGTAAGATTTTGAGTTGAATCAAATGGAAATGGAGAGCAATAGCCGACTCCCTCAGGGACATCAGAGCTGTCTGCCAGTCCTCGTCCTTAATGGGCCTTAGATCTGATTGCTACTTTTCTCGAAGCGTATGGAACTGGTCTGACAGGTTATTACACTGTTTTCGGTATGTTAATGATATAGCTTTATTTAAGATTGGTTCAGAAAGCATGGGATCCTCCAGAGGGGACGATTCCGGTAAATTGCCCATGTCTGGGAGTGCTGCTGTAAGGGCATGGTGGATCTGTAGATATCAAAAGAGCTCCCCTTGCGCTAGTTCATATTTCTCCCTCAGATCACCAAATGTAAGGAGTTTGCCCTTTTTCACTAGGTGACCTATTGTTGAATTCCAATCGTATTCCAATTATCAAACCCTGGCTGATTACATAAAAGTCAGAGTTTTCGGATAGACCACAGTGGTGTGGCCTGGGTCATTACATTTGTCCATCCAAGACGTCTAGTCGCCTGGTGCCAAATATCCACTTTATGGGCCATCAGGCCGAGGTATCTTCCTTTCCGGACTTTCATATATTGGGCCCCCAGGCACCCCTTTCCTACCCATCTGATATCTGTCTAACATGTAAGCTGGGTCTGTTGGGGAGCGATATATCGAGTGGTTCACTGCCACTAGTTTCAAGGCCCAGTAGAAAAGTCTTACATCAGGGAGTGCAATCCCCCCATTGTACCACCCTTTAGTCAGTTTATCCAATGCTATGTGAGGCTGTCCACCATTCCACAGTAGCGTCCTAACCTCACTTTCCACAATTCTGAAATAGGAGTCAGGAACCACATTTGGACAGTTTTGAAGGATATATAGAAAACACAGAAGAGCTACCATCTTAAACAGGGCAGCCCGGCCTAATAAGGAAAGGGGCAGGGATCTCCAGAAGGACGCATAGTACTGACTTGCTCCAGTTGATCGCGTAGCCGGAGTATTTCCCAAAGTTAATAAAAATATTTAAGATTCTATGTATCGATGTGTAGGGGGATGCTAGATATAGCAGCATATAGTCAGCATATAGCGATATCCTGTTGTCATGCCCTTCCACCCATTTCAGCCCACTGAGCAATACATCACCTCTCACCCAAGACGCAAGTGGCTACAGCATAAAGGAGAAAATCAGGGGGTGGGGGCATCCTTGTCTGGTGCCTCTCCTTAGCTGAAATGTTCTGGACGTGTGATTATTAACCTGTACTTGGTCCCGCAGGTCTGTATAAAGCAGTTTTACCCAGCACAAAAATGTCAGGCCAAATCCCAGGCGTCTCAGTACTTCAAAGATATATCGCCATTTTATGGAGTTGAATGCCATTGAGGTATCGAGGGACTACACCACTGCATCTTCCTCTATGTATTTCTGTTGCCAAAGGAAATTGTGAAGGCGGCGGATATTCAACGCCATATTCCTCCCCGGCATAAAGCCAGATTAGTTAGGTTGAACCAAAGACGGGATTACTGAGACCAAGCGGAAGGCGAGACGTTTTGCAAGGATTTTCGCTTCTATATTTATTAAAGAAATCGGTCTGTAAGAGCCGCAGTTCTCAGCGGGCTGCCGCGGCTTTCGTATAACTACAATAGAAGCCAGAAGTTGGTCTTCCGGCAGGACTCCTTTATCATAGCTTTCATCATACATGTTCCTTAAGTACAGCGCGACATGGGAAGCTACCGTTTTGAGAAACTCAATGGGGATCCCATTGGGTCCCATTGCCTTCCCTGATTGAACACTAATAATTGCCTTCCGGATTTCGTCATCTGTAAGATCCTTGTCTAATATATCCCTGTCAACCTCTAATAGTTTTTGGCAAATGTATATCTGTTAGCAATTGACGAGTCTTCTGCTGTGTATGTTGTTGAAGGGGTATATACCTTCTCCAGGTGGTCTGCAAATGTGTTTGCTACTTGTAGGGGGTCTGAGATCAACCTAGGTACCCATCGCTCTCCTTGCTTCCTTTTCTCCAGCCAGGCAAGCAGTTTCCCCGCCCTGTCTCCCATTTCATACATCCTATGTTATTTATGTAATATCCTGGCCCTCATCTGTTCCGAGCTAAGGTTCTATATTCTAACTCTTTGATAGTTAATCGATGTATGGCTGCTTCACTGGGTGATCTAACACTTTCCACCTCTAGCTGCTGGAGTGCACTCTCCAGTTGTAGGATTTGGTGCTGTTGTTTTTTAATATAGCCCATTTTTAGTACCAGTGCCTGCCTTTTCAATTATGCCTTGAAGGCCTTCCATATAGTCCATTGATCCGACATTTTCCTTAAACTAATAGTCGGTCTGTGTAAGTAGATATGTTTTTATATCTGGGATTTTAAGAAACTAAGGGTTGAGGACTATAGTGCCACGTTGACATTGATTGACGTTTGACCCATACCGGGGAATGATCTGAGATGCCCCATGAGGGTTTTGAGAATATCCGATATCTGCTGAGTGTGATCGAAAATAATCTGTGCGGGACATGCTCTTATGTGCGTTGAAATAGTAAGTGTATTGGGTCACGTCTGGCTGTAGAGAGCGCCATATATCAGTCAGTCCCATGCCTTTCGTAAACTCGTTCATGTGTGTATTGGGTCATGTCTGGGGGCGTCATAGATGTCTGTCCCTTTGATTATCCATTGTCATATTGAAATCTCCCCCCAAAACAAGGGTGCCCACCCAGGTTCATAAGTGCCTCCTTATCTATCACTGGTGGGAGGTACATCGAGACTACATAAAGGGTTTTTCCTTCCCATCGTGCCCCTAAAACGGCATATCATTCCACCCACGTACGTGTTGGCATGAGTGTAAGGCATTTTTTAACTAGGATGCCAGCTCCCAGAGATCCTGAAGAATAGCCCGCATGAACCAGGTGTTTGTATTCCCATATAAGAGCCTTACATTTATTTCCCACTTGTTACATCTCCTGTAATAAAACCAGATCGGTGCTTATCTCTTAAGATAGTGTTGCACTATGCCTCGTTTAATGATATCCCCATCCCATTTACATTCCATGTCAAAACAGGAAGCAACGTTTCTACCTTAGTCCCAGCCATAGTCTTAGTAAGTTGAGAAAGCAAAAGTGTTGGGATAGATCTCGAGGACCAACAACTGTATATTGCAGTCCCTTCAGAGAATGTACACTCATATCATGATAGTCGGATGCACAATCATTAAAGAACAACGTGACTGTATTTTCTTCTTAGATAATGTAATTAGCTGCGGCTGGATATGACTTTCCACACTTTGTGAATCATGAACACACATATAACTTTACCCCCCTTCGCCCTCCCGCAACTCCTGCAACACCCACTCCCTGCCCCCCTGCCAGTGGATTTCAAACTACCCACATCCCAACAAGGTAGAGTGCTTATCGCCCCACCCCTAATACTAAAAGGTGCTTGGCTTACAGCCCACCCCCGTCATAAGCTGAAAAATTAATTACTTAAACAATGTCATGGGGTAGAACCCTGCCCACACTCGCATCTTCACCTGTCCCTGTGTCACGTGGCAATTCTCAGGTACAAGGCATAAACATCGAAGTCCTGTATGCAAAAACATATTTTGGGGGAGAACCCCAAGGTGTCCCCCATGCATTACTTTACTGTGTTAAAGTCAATTATCTGTAGCAAATGTGTCCATTTCAAAGCCGGAGCATTGTTGTTTCAGCTACGTAATGTCGAGTCCGTCTCCACTCGGGATGGATTGCTGCTGTGTTCAGTACTATGTTCACGTCTATTAGTGCGGGGACCACCATTTCTCTCCTTGTGAGGTTTCTCAACTTGGCGCCAACCCTCTAACCAGTCCCACGCATCTTCAGGTGAGGAGAAGAACCATGTCTTGCCCTCTGATTCCACTCAAATTTTTTCTGGAAAAAGCATGACATACTTTACCTCTTTGTCTCGCAGCGCTCGTTTGACAGCAAGAAAGTTGTAATGAGTTACAACGGGGTGAACCCTAAGAACTCTCTGACCTGGGTCAGTCAATCAGGTACATATGGAAGTGGTCGGAGTCTATTGCTTTCCTAAGTCACAAATATCACAGAAATCACACTTCTAGAAGCAGTAATTAGAATCATATATGGTCCATGAATGTCACTTGAAACATAGGCAGTCCATAAATCCAGTGCATATTTTATTTTAACACATCTTAAAAGGAACACTCAGTATCAATTAATCAATTGAGTGTCAGATTTGGACAAACTGAATTGAAAACATCGCAATTACTTCATTGGGAACGAAATTCAATTAGAAGAGGACACATTAAAACGGAACAGGTACATTTCGATACATCAATGCACTCACGGTGCACAGAAATGGAAGTAGTTAGAAGGGATGGGTGTGTTGGGATAGAAGTGGGGACCGGGTAAAGGTGTTGTGACTTTGTTACAATCACAGTGAGGATCAGATGCAGCCTTTACAGTCTGTTTATAGATCAAAAGTTCCAAAGGACTCTTAAGCACAGGATCTGTAGCAATCCCTTGTTTACTCCTATGCTTAGAGGAATACAGTGGGCTGGTTGTCAACGTTTCGACCCCCGGATAGAAGGGTAGTTCATAACCTCAAGCTGGGGTCTTCATCAGGACACGGAAAATAGAAACTGGAGCGCCTATAAGCAATATAATAACAATGAATGTATCTATCACTGCCAAGCAATATTAGTGCACTGGGACTCAATTAGAAATGAAGTTACATACTTTACGTGGGGCCAGATGAATGGCCGTGGGATTGGGACCTTCCTGGGTTCCTATGGTATAGAATTTTGACTGTAATTGTGTAAAAGAATCACGATTACAACGGAATGTCCAAGGAGAAACCAGGTCTCCATTGTGAACAGTCGTAGTATAGGGGGAGCACTTACTGGGAAGTTGTAGCTTTCCAAATGGGTATTGATGAGGTCTGTGGCCAGCTGAAAGTGCCGGTGCGTGGAAAAATCCGATGGTTTCTAGAATGGAAGCCGTAGGAAGGAGATGATTTATGCGCATCCTGATGAAGATTAGGTAAGACATGGACGCCTTTCCCATGTCACTTGCCCTTAATGTTTACCACGTAGAGCTCTCCCTAAATAGCGATTTTCGTTGTATCCCACTTCATTTAATGTACGATCTACTTAGCGCTAGTTCTTCATGTCTCAGAAACGGCCGGCACTAACACCCAGTCCGGACCTATTTTATATCCCAAGAGATGTGCCCCACGTAATACAATCCTCATTTTCTCTTGACTTATTGGCTATGCCAGTTACTAATGTGCATACCGGTCTTATCCGGTGACCTGTTACAACCCGTTTATTCTATTCTAGAGCAGTCTGCCTCCGCGGACATGCACTGCGCCATGGGCGCGATATTTACTTGATTTCTTTCTTAAAAAAGCCAGTAACCAGACTGACCCGCTTCATTACCTCATTCTAGAAACCATCGGATTTTTCCACGCACCGGCACTTTCAGCTGGCCACAGACCTCATCAATACCCATTTGGAAAGCTACAACTTCCCAGTAAGTGCTCCCCCTATACTACGACTGTTCACAATGGAGACCTGGTTTCTCCTTGGACATTCCGTTGTAATCGTGATTCTTTTACACAATTACAGGCAAAATTGTATACCATAGGAACCCAGGAAGGTCCCAATCCCACGGCCATTCATCTGGCCCCACGTAAAGTATGTAACTTCATTTCTAATTGAGTCCCAGTGCACTAATATTGCTTGGCAGTGATAGATACATTCATTGTTATTATATTGCTTATAGGCGCTCCAGTTTCTATTTTCCGTGTCCTGATGAAGACCCCAGCTTGAGGTTATGAACTACCCTTCTATCCGGGGGTCGAAACGTTGACAACCAGCCCACTGTATTCCTCTAAGCATAGGAGTAAACAAGGGATTACTACAGATCCTGTGCTTAAGAGTCCTTTGGAACTTTTGATCTATAAACAGACTGTAAAGGCTGCATCTGATCCTCACTGTGATTGTAACAAAGTCACAACACCTTTACCCGGTCCCCACTTCTATCCCAACACACCCATCCCTTCTAACTACTTCCATTTCTGTGCACCGTGAGCGCATTGATGTATCGAAATGTACCTGTTCCGTTTTAATGTGTCCTCTTCTAATTGAATTTCGTTCCCAATGAAGTAATTGCGATGTTTTCAATTCAGTTTGTCCAAATCTGACACTCAATTGATTAATTGATACTGAGTATTCCTTTTAAGATGTGTTAAAATAAAATATGCACTGGATTTATGGACTGCCTATGTTTTAAGTGACATTCATGGACCATATATGATTCTAATTACTGCTTCTAGAAGTGTGATTTCTGTGATATTTGTGACTTAGGAAAGCAATAGACTCCGACCACTTCCATATGTACCAGCAAGAAAGTTGTGACATTGGTTTTGGACTTTCGTGGTGAAGTCGGGGAAAAATGTGTCAAGTTGTTTTCAAGTTTGAGCGGAGGGTTGGCCCGCGCAGTTTGAAGTATGATGTTGCGGTCTCTATAGTTAAAGACTCAAGCTATAATCGGCCATGGGGGCACCCCCGGTTAAGGTCGCCCTCTGGGGACTCGATGTGCACGTTCAATAGAAAAGTTGATCGAACGTCTCTTAGGTGGTAACTGTTTCAAGATTAGGTCCTCCACAAATAGGTCTGCTGCAGGGCCCTCCAAGCATTCTGGAACCCCAAGGATACGTATATTATTTCTACGTGCTCTACCTTCATACTCGAGTTGTCCCTCCATTTTAATTTGCTGTTATTGTAATTTGCTCAATTGCTGTTGCAGCAGGGCAGTGTCTTTATGAAGTTCAGTAGTGGCGTCTTCCAGGACTTTCACTTTAGCATCCATCTTTTGAAGATTTGCTCTGATGAGGGAGACCTCAATGTTTACCGTGTCGATGTGAGATTCCAGGGACGTACTGATGCCCGTTATTGCCTCCATAATATCGTGGAGCGTTAAGTGTTGCTGTGTTTGGGGGTTTTGCTGCTTATCTGGGACCTTCAGGTGTACTGTGTCTTGTTCTTCTCCCGCCTTTGCCCAGGTAAATTTTCTCAATTTATTATGAGCCGTTGTTTTGGTCCCTCTCCTGCTTGCCATTTTCAATCAGCAATGTGAATTTTTGCCCAGATGCCCAGAGATCAATCCCAGTAGTCTCCGCCCCCTGCCCGGTGGGGGGTGTCCATCCCTCTGGTGGTCTGTCGGGTTCTCTGGGTTCCTGACCCCCGGTAGTACCAGCCTCCTCTCAGGTCTCGTTCTCCGCTTTTGGTTCCAGGCCTCCTGGGATATGTCTCTGTACTATTCAATTCAATTCAATCTTTATTTCGACGCATTAAGCATCATAAAAGATACATAAAAATCATTACATTACAACTTCTACACATGCACAAGAGAGGAGTTTAAAAAAGCATAAACCGAAGGACAGGTTTCACTACAGGTTTCGGGGCTCATTATCACAGAATTCATGGATGATGTTTACATACACTTACATGTCAGCAATCTTCTAAGAGCGGAAATTATACACACAAATTAAGATAATAAATACAAGTTAAAACAACACGATTAAAAAGATTTGATTAAACAAGTGGCTGCTAGTACACAGCCCGTTTTACTTATTCCGCTATTACACGGACTGGACTCTACATGCTTCTCGCTACAGTGGGGCTTGGCTGCAGTATATTGGAATACTCTTCCAGGGATGGCCATTATATAAGCTCACACACCTACATGTGAGCACAGGACTGCACCCGTGACAATCTCAGCATCCACCATCGGGACAATTTGACTAATACAACGATTAATCCTCCGGCCTGATTGATCATACTTGGTCACGACATCCGCATGGAGGAGCCCTGCATTTGGTGTATGCAGGTGCCTTTATGTTCCATATTTTATATCTTCTTGTTTGGACAAGCCCTTATGTGACACATGACGTTATTCTTCATCCTGCCTAGCCTTGAAAAAGTCTTTAGTACTTATCCCTAGTACTGACGAAACACGTGTCGGCTGTCTTTTTGTCAAGCTTACTCCTATGGAATTTTGAATAAAGAACATGAGAAACTGAACTTCGTTGTTCATTTGTGATGTCCAACCATTAATGTTATTGGAAAACCTTTTGTTTATCGAGAAACAACCAGGAGACTTATTAATCTGCCCTGGTATACTTACATGTTAGGAATGTGCTAAATCTGACCCTCTTGCTTCATATGTATCTGGTCAATGTTTGATTGTCATTAAATCTCTCTTGGTAGTGGGGGATAGTGGTCTGTACAGCACTCCGTCTTCGTAATTGAAGTTTTGTTACATTTCCAGCACTGATCATATATCTAATTGTTAATAGTGAATGTGCGGTCTCTTCCTTTTGGATACACCACTACCGTCTCTCCCTCTCTAAGTGGCTGCTAGTACATGATTAAAAAAAAAAAAAAATTATTTAAAAACAATTTGATCAATTAGTTATTTCATATGGCTGGCAAATTAACATACAATGTCAATACATACCCTGCAACTTAGTGTAACTGTTAATTGTATTCAATATAAGAGTTTTTCATTAAAAATGGAGACCCAATTTGATCCTAATAAAGTTAACAGTGAGGAGGAATCTACTGACACCAAAAACTACAACCTGGGTCGTGTCAGACTTCAGTATTCTTCCTACCTCTTTGTATGATCTTGAACCAATCCTATGACAAAGAGGCAAAATCCACTTTTTCCGTGGAGTCACGTAACTTGGGCAAACAGTAATACATGAAGGTCATCTTCCCTCGCCTGATGAGTACATACAGTGCAAAGATTACATCTGATTTTGACCAGCTCTTTTCATTCACATTAGTCCTAAGTGTACCATATCGGAATTTCATATACAAGGTTTTTGCCATTGGCGGACTGATCTCATCTAAGAACAATTCAAATAATGCAGTATCTTTGAACATTATGAAATTTGTTGTCAAGGGGCCATGGGCTTTTACATAAACGGACTCGTAGCTCACATATGTCCAAAAGGAAAGTTTAACAATTTTCTTTGCATTAGGGTTCAATGCCAATGGGTCCTTCCAATAATGGGATAAGCCAATCTTTGCCATCCAAATTCTGATGTGTTTAAGCCAATAGACTTTGTTACAGCAGTCAAGGTCCATTACTTCTTTCAGATTTTCCTTATAGCTGGATAATTCGGGAGTTGTCCACAATCTAACCCACAACATTAAGGGTCTCAGTATTGCATAATGATCAATACGCTTCATGTTAAGATCCAGAATGAGCGGGGTTAGAGGGGTATTTACAGGCAGTTTTAGCAACCCCCTGAAAAACTTGTTCTCTGCTGTTTCAAATGTACTTCTACACGAGGGGCCCCACAATTCTGCCCCATATAGTACTGATGATTGAACTTTATATTTAAAAATCTCAAGAGCTGGGGTTACTGCTTTGCTCAAGCATTTAGTATGTCTTTTAAGGATTGGAAGACAGTTTTGTTTAAAGACTATCTTACTCTTTTCTAGCTGTGATCTCCATGATAGATTAGAATCGAGTGATACGCCTAAGTAGGTAAAATTCTGCACATAATCATGCTTCTGTTCATTTAATGTTAAATTCTTCCTAAAATTTTTGTGAGGGGTTCAGCGCCATATATTTTGTTTTTTTTACATTAATTTCAAGGCCTTTAGAATTACAGTAGGACTGGAACCTGTGCAGCAAGTTCTGGAGACCCCGGGGTGTTTGAGAAATAAGAATAGTGTCGTCCACAAACAGGAGCAACGAAACTCGTTCAACCCCAGTCTTGGGGAATCATTATCGCACTCTTCCATATAGGACGGGATATCGTTTACAAATAAGGAGAATAAGGTCGGGGCCAATACGCACCCCTGGCGTACACCCCTCTGTATTGGAATTGGTTTTGTTAACTCCCCAGTTGGGCCCCATCTGACTCTTGTATAGGTATCCGTATGCAATCTTATAATTAAGTTAAGTAAGTCTACCTGAAGTCCCTGGCGTTTGAGAGATTCCCACAAACGTTTACGTGGGATTAGGTCAAACGCCGCCCGCAGGTCGACAAATGCCACATACAAATGGCCTTTGCGGAAAGTGACATATTTCCAGTACAAACAGCAAAACCTCAGTACTTGATCAATGGTACCTGTTTTCCTTCTGAACCCAGCTGGATATTTAGTGAGAACTATCCGCTATATGTATCAAGCTATTTAGCATTCGCAAAGGCCGAAATTCTGCGAATTTCGGCCTTTGCGAATGCTAAATAGACAAATGGAATGTATCAAACAAGTTTGATGCAAAATAAGGATTAGCAAAATTTGCTAATCCTTATTTTGCGATTGCACTTAAGGAATTGCAAATTTTGCGATTCCTTAAATGCAATGTATCAAACAAATATTATGGAAAAAATGCCATTAAGGATTAGCAAATTACCACCAACTTCTAGTTGGTGGTAATGTGCGAATTCTTATCAAAAAGATTTTTTGAAAAAAACCAAAGGTGCCATATGACGCCCATACATGCCCTTAGGGCATGTATGTGCGCCATATGCCCCCAAATGTCTTTTTCAGGGGTGCAGCAGGGTGTTCTTGAGACACCCCTGCACCCTTAGAAAAATCCCTAATTTGCGATCAGCAAATTGCTAATTGCAAATTGCACTTTCATTCCTATGGGCCTCCTGGCCCATGGAAATGAAGGGGTAATTTGCGATTAGCAATTTGCTAATCTCAAATTAGGAATGCTAAGGAATCGCTATTGTAAAGCGATTTTGTACATACATACCGTTTTGCATTTCCTAAATAGCGATTCCTTAAAATTCGCTATTTAGGAAATGCAAAATGGTTTGTTGATACATATAGCGGTAAGTCCTCTTCCAACCATATATTAATTCGATTTAAAATATGCGTAGCGAAGATTTTTTGTGTTGTATCGATAAGACTTATAGGGCGATAGTTAGCTGGATCGCTTCTATCACCCTTTTTAAAAATAGTGATAATTTCCGCTCCCTTCCATGTGTCTGGAATTTCCCCCCCGGCCGCAATAATATTGCATAAGTAGTTTAAGTACGGTACCCAGACATCCACTTCGTGTTTGAATAAATCACCTGGGATTTTGTCAAGCCCTGGAGCTTTCCCATGTTTAACTAAGTTTAAAGCTAGTTCTGTTTCCTGTAGATCGAAGGCTAGTTGTATGCCTTCGTCATCTATAGGCGACAGAGCATGCTCTTCATGCACAGCGCCTTCGGGTTCTGGGGCAGCATACAAGTTTGTAAAGTGGACAATCCAGGTTACTTCATCTAAGAAGACCTCTCGTGATCCCTTTTCCTTTTTGTTGCCCTTTGCTACTACTTCCCAAAATGCCCTTTGGTCCTTTATTTTAGCCGCTGACAGCATGGAGGACCATAATTCGTCATCCCATGATGATTGTGCATTGGCCAGCACTTTCTTAAAAGCTTGCCTAGATTCTTTAACTGCCACCGCATTTTTAGTTTTAACTGACTCGATCAAGGTAAGTTTTGCTTTACGGCATTCTTTGTTGAACCAGGGTTTGCCTACAGGGTGTAACATGACAGCTCCTGCACCTTTTTTTAATCTTTTTGTCATAAATTCTATTAATTTGTTAAAAAGAGTTTGATGCAGTTCAAGAAATAGGCTGGGTATGCTTTGGGAGGGGTTATATGCTTCGAATGTGTTTGAAAGACAACCATAAATATTGGCCACTGTCTCCTCTTGTTCTAAAATGTAGGCCCATTTGACAGAGCGTCTATTGTTACTACATATGATATTGTCTGGGATTGCTTTATGTATGTCATCTTTGGTTTCCATCCCCAATAGTATAGTACTAGAAAAGCTTATTTCAAGAGGGCGATGGTCACTGTCTGATCTTGTTTTGACCACCATGTCTATGGCATATGGCCACAGGTCCAGGGAAAGAATAATGTAATCAATTTTGCTCTGGCAGTTTTGTCTATAGAAGGTGGGGGCTTTAGGGCTGTCAGATGGTAAGCGGCCATTGCACGCCCTCATACCGTGACTTACCATTACCCTAGTGATTTGAAGAGCTAAATTTGTTCCAGCGACTACCCCACTACTAGATAAGGATGGTATACGGTTTGCAAGGTCCTCATCCTCGTACAGTTTGTTAATCCCTGTAATGGGTTCGAAGTTGCAGTTCATGTCCCCACATATGATATTGCTTGATCCTGGATCCAGATCATCTAAAATTGATTCTAGTTTATCAATGCATGGTGACTCCTTGTAAGAGGGGCAGGGCCTATTGTACACATTAAATAAGTATATCTCCCGTTTATCATTAGTAGTCATTTTCAATCCAAGTATGTCTAAGGAGGCAATACTTAGTTTACTAATGGTAATATTAATGGCCACCTTAACCCATATTATTAACCCTCCAGAGGGACGGCCTCTTACGGATGGAACTGCGTCCAGCTGGAAAGTTTTGTATCCTACCCTATGGACAGATTTTGTCGCCCAGGATTCCTGCAAGATGCAAATGTCACAGCTATTTATGTATTCGTTCCAGTCGGGATCACTTATTTTTGAGCCCACTCCTGCCACATTCCAAGAAACAAGCTTGATCCTAGGTGGACCATCGAGCACAACTATCATAACAATACCCAGGTGAGTTACTATTAAGAGGAACCACCGGACCAGAAGGGGAGTGTATGGGTTGAGAGACCTTGTCAAGTGTTCTAAGTCAATCCACTGCCTCTAGTTCACTGAACCTATTATAACATGGTATGAAGGGTGGCACAAGCTGGGGGCCCATCCATCCTCCATGTTGCTGTGGTCCACCATCTGGAAATCTCCGGGCTCTTCGTTGAACCAGGGTCCAGCCATCATCCCTCTCCTCTCCCCAGTTGTTGTAATTCAAATCCCTAAACATCTCCCACCCCCTCCCGCCCCTACCATGATTACTGCCCCTGGTCCAACTCCATCTATTATCAGGCTGTTCTGTTGGCGTATAAAAATACGCCTAGGGTCTTGCCACAATTGATGATCCTTCGTTTCTAGGAGTTCCCATAAGAATATAGTCAACAGATCTACGATCTTCAAAGGTTATAACCACACAGTCCCCCTGCTCTCTTTTCCTATTGTAGCCTACCCAGGGAGCTCTCTCAACCATTAGGATATTGCTACTTCTTGTTGGCGGTAGAGGATGATTAGAGTTAAGCCAAAAAAACACCTTATTTTTGAGTGCCCCATATCGTTCCAAAGTTGAAGAACCCAATTCTGGGACCCCCGTCAGTATCACCACATAAGCACATGCCTCTGGGGGTAAATTAATGTTCCTGCACTTTTCTGTCTTGTCTGGTTGTTTTTGATCTGCATTAATAGTCGGTATGTTAATGCAGACTGGTTTTTTAGCAGTTATCTCAGTTACCGTGGGGAGATTTACACTAGCTTTAGTTACTTCTGGGCAGATTAGACTTGGCACAGGTGGTTTAAGTGCTACCTTTTTACCTTCTAATTCGTTTTTTTGTGTGTCTGCAGTGTAGTGTTGGGAGCTGGTGCATGAGTGACTTTTTTTGCTTGACTGGTGTAATGGGTTTTTAAATCTTTCTGTAGGTTAAGCAATTGAATTTCCATCCCTCTTAACCTCTCCTCTAAAGGAAGAAGTAGATTTTTAAGTAATGATGTTAGAGATGACATGAAAGGGTCCTCATTATCCGTTCTCGTACCTACACTATCGACTATCGAGTTATCAGGTGTTAAATCAGCTATAGAGTCATCGAGGTTTGTGTCATCTAAGAAACATAAAGGTAGGGTTTTAGGTCCTGCCCCCTCTATCTCTGACTCCTGCTCGTGAGTATTCGAAGTCTCCCCTAAAGTACCGACATCAATCCTATTAGGAATCTCTATCAAATCCCCTTTTTTAGCAGGGCAATTATTTTTATGAATTTGCTTACTTTTCTTTTTAGGAATAGCTCCTTCCCTTTTTCCTCTTATTTGTTGGTTGCTGCTGTCATCCTGCATAATTAGTAATGGAGCAGTAGTAATATTTCCGGAATTTACCGGCACCTGTGAATCAATAAGACTCAGGTCCTGGGAGTCAGATTGTCTGCTAATGGTCTTATGAACCTCAGCAGTTATCTGTAAGAGATTGGGGTGGTTAGAATTATTTAGAGTACATTCTGGCGTGCGCGCTGCAGCGATATGTCCCATTGAAGACCTCTTGGCTTGTGCAAGGTCCCGTGAGACCCTTCTCTCCATGAGAACGATTCCCTGGTCTATCAGGGTGTTTGTACGAACAATAAAATCATCAAGTGTTCCAGTCAATTTTATGCCACTTGCTGCTGCCTTACTCCTTGTTTCACGGGACACCATTTCTATATACTATGTATTTCCCCAAAACAAGAACAATTAAAAAAGAAGTGGTTAGATGTTATGTACACCACATCCAGGGGAATAGTTAAGAATAATAAAAGGTCCGTTAAGTAAGTAGCAGAAGTGTATCTATGAGGGTAGGAATTATCAATAGATCAAAAAAATAAATAAATAAATAAATAAATAAAATAACAGCGTAAGGTTATATTTCTATGGAGCTAAGCACCATGTAAACAATAAGCTCTAATCATTTAACAATATATCCGAAAGGGTACAGTTAACATTTAGCAAAGCAATAGCTTACGGTTTAGGAGTTTGTTACATCAGTAGTATTGGACAGAATCTCTGGCCCAGACCAGACTCCTCAGGCCTCTGAGGGCCACAGAGGGCCCGGCCTTTGCCCGGGCTTGGCCTGGCGCTCCCGCGACGCGGGAGTAAGTGGTGGTTATATATCACGCCAGGGGCTGTGGGCGTGGTGGTGGTCCTGGCCAGGTGGGCTTGGCCAGAAGGAGACTTGGGACTTGCAGTCCCCCACAGGTTGGTGACGAAGTAGTTCCAGTAAAAGAAGCGCCACTCGCAATCAGGGCGCTACACGGCTACCACTCCTCCCAGTCTATCCTCACAGGGAAACAAGCTGAAACGCCGACAGATGAAGTGCTCTCCTCGTATCTATCCTCTTCTCGCAGCCACGCTCTCAATCAGTTCGGCGCAGCGGCACCCGCGATAGCGGGTGCGGCAAGCTGTTTTGAATGCGCCAGGGGCTGTGGGCGTGGTGGTGGTCCTGGCCAGGTGGGCTTGGCCAGAAGGAGACTTGGGACTTGCAGTCCCCCACAGGTTGGTGACGAAGTAGTTCCAGTAAAAGAAGCGCCACTCGCAATCAGGGCGCTACACGGCTACCACTCCTCCCAGTCTATCCTCACAGGGAAACAAGCTGAAACGCCGACAGATGAAGTGCTCTCCTCGTATCTATTCTCTTCTCGCAGCCACGCTCTCAATCAGCTCGGCGCAGCGGCACCCTGTCTCTGTACTATCTACCGATCAGGCCTTTATCTCTCTCCACGCTCCTAATTTGGCCGCTTGGTTGGAGCCCTGAGGCTTTTTAGAACTCTTATTAGGAGTGTGAGGGTCACCCGTGGTGCTCACTGCTGTCTTTATGTGCCAAAGGTGCACTGTATTTATTTGTGGTATTTGTAGAGCGCGGCATTCATCCCAGGGGATATCAAGGCGCTGAATAAGAAAGGGCTGCTGAGGTTTGAGCAGGGGGGGTTAGTATTTGGGAAAGAGATGTGTTTTGAGTTTTTGCCGGAATGAAAGAAGGTTCACAGTGTGTCTCAGATCCATCGGTAGTTCATTCCATCGTTTGGCCGCCAGGTGCGAGAAGGCTCGTCCTCCTGTTCTTGTTTTGTAAATACGCTTGGGTTTTGCTAGGGCTAAGTTAATGGATCTTAAGTTCCTGTTTGGAATATAAAATTCAATTTTCCCTTGCAGGATTGAAGGGCCTGTTTTATGGAGGGCTTTGTGCGCATGACAAAGTAGTTTGAATGTGGCGCGCTGGCGCATCGGCAGCCAATGGAGTTGTTTTAGACATGCCGATGCAGAGTCTCGTTTGCCTTTGTTACATACCAGCTTGGCAGCCTGGTTTTGCAAAACCTGAAGGCGGGAGAACAACTGCTCGTTCATTCCTTCGAACAGAGCATTGCCATAGTCCAGGCGGCTGACTAGAAGGGCCTGGGTGATCGTACGACGACAGTCAAGTGGGATCCCAGGGAACAGGCGAAAAAGACCCGCTAAGTCCTTGAAGCTGGGATCTCTATTATGGCTTCAGCAGGCTCGCTGCTCGCTCGTCTTCTTTTGTGGGCATGTCGCACTCGCCGCAAGATTGCTATCTATTTGTGCCTGATATTGCACCGAGGCCCTTCCGCTGTGACCAGGCCCCGCTGCTGATTTGGGAAAGTTCTTTCCCAGATCAGTCTGTTGCAGCCCACTACTTTCTCCGCTGCCCCAAGTGATCGGGCAAGGGTGTATCGCCAGATTCTGCTTGGAGCGGGGGATTTGTATGCTGTAGTCTCCGCTGTGGCTGTACCTCAGGGGGATACTGTGTCGGGACCGCTGGTGAGAATGGCCCGTTAGGCCTCTGAAGCTGAGGTCTCAATTAAAGCACCAGTCGGCTCACCTCTCGCCAGCCTTTCATTGTGGGCTCATCTCCCCAGTGCCGGAAATACAGGGTGTCCTTGCCCGGTCTGTGCAGCAGCCCTCCTGCTGTGTCCAGGCTCCGCCGATGAGTGTAGGGAGCCCGCAGACTATAGATTGCAGCACACCACCTCCTCCACGGCCTCCGGCAGTCGGGTGAGGGTGCACCGCCATGTTTTCCGGATCTCAAGCCATGCCGAAACATCCCCTCCACTTTTTGCCATTTTTTAGACAGGGACTGCTCCCATAACGCCGCCTGTGGTGTCAGGGGCCTGGGTCCACCTCATTTAGGGATAAATTATGAAGTGAATGTCAGCATAATTACAGGAAAGATGTCGAGGGCTCCGAAGCCTTGCCAGTGCCCCGCCATTCCTGTTGGCTGTTAGGCACGCCCCAGACAGGTTTATCTTGAAGGCGTCCATTCTGAATATAACGAGAGAGCAGTGAACCCCTACCACACTGTAAAATGAGCAGTTTTTTGGTGTTGCTAACATTCTTTTACTGTATCAGTCAACTTGGTAAATTTTTAGATCCCCTGCAGTTGTCTGAATATGTACATACCTCCCTCCCCTTGTCCATCAATTATGCTTACTTTCTCTTCAGGCCTCAATGAATTAATATAGGTGGACTCAAAATTCTAAAATTTCTCCAAAACATGGACGAATAAGCCTGATACCAATTTTAAGAAAATGGGTTTTTGGTTGACTGGGTTGTGAGCCCTTGTCGAGCCCCCACCACAGTCCTTGTCAGGGTGAGGCACAAGCCAACCCTAAATGAACCTGTGCTCAACCCTCTTGCAGCTTTACACAGAGCAGTCAGGCTTAAATTAGAGACAATATGTAAAGTATTTGTGAAACAATTCAAAGAGTAATATAGTGAAAAACACCACATAAAAAGGATCCCATACCAAGTTAGAAAATACATTTTTCTTTTAAAAAATAACACAAGACCAAAACAACAAAAATCGAATCAGTAGCACCAGAGAAATTCAAATGTAAAGATTTCAGTAAAAATAGCACCAAAAAGTACAAAGCGCCAACTGTGGATAACTGGTCGCACCGGAACAGGAAAAAGTCACAAGATTAGACAAACTGCGATGGAGTGCCGACCTGCTATAGAGAGCCAAGTGAGGCCCACTGAACACAATACCTCAGATACTGGTTTGTGGAGCATTGCAGTGATCTGAGTTGAAGATGCAGCTGAAGCGATGTGTTGATTCGGTGATGCATCAAGGATCTGTTGTCGGGTCCAATGGATCCACAAAGGCAGGCAGAGTGCCTTAAGCCCACTCTCAAGGGTCAAGACTGCAGGGCCATGGCAGGGTAGACTCACACATGGCAGAGTCCAGGTGCAGATGCAAGGTTCTTGGAAGCCAAATATGTCCCTGAGGCTTCAGATCGGAGGCCAGCCAACTAGTCCTTGGTGTCACTCTGGGTTCTAAGTTCAAGAGACGAAATTTCAGTCCTTCTCATCCAGACAAGTAGACAGCAGGTCAGCACAGCAGGGCAGCAGCCCTTCAGATCAGCAATCCAGTAGAGTGGCAACCTTTACAGCAGCACAGCAGTCCTTCTTCCTGGCAGAACATTCACTAGTACAGAAGTGTACTGAAGTGGTATTGTCTAAGTTCCAGTATATACACCCAGCTGTGCCTTTAAAGTGGGGAGAAGATTTTAGAGGCAGGCATTTGAGGTGCACAGGTGACCTACCTTCCCTTCCATAACTTGAGACTAACTAATAACTAAAGGGGGTATGCGGGCATTAGTGTGGAGAGAGGACACAGCCTACTCAGGTGTAAGTGAGGTTGGGCCCAGCTCCTCCCTCCCATCATATAATTGATGGCCCATCCAGTCACACTTATGCTTCCTAATATGTATGGCTGTCTAGGATGAGTACCCAAAGCTTAAATGTCACCCACAACTCATCATGTGACCCAGAAACAGGCTGCAGCCACCAAATGTTATTTTCAAAATTGTAATTTAAAATTCGACTTCACCATACATCAGGATTATCCATTACAATTTCAGAGACACCAAATATGAACTGGTAACCTGCTCCCATTCACATATTACACTTATAGAATGTAATAAGTTGATTCAAATGTTATCCTATGTGAGAGGTAGGCCTTGCAGTAGTGAAAAACAAATTTAAGGGTACATATCCTACTTTTTAAATACATTGCACCCTGCCCTCTGGGCTATCCAGGGCCTACCTTATGGGGGACCAATATGTATTAAAAAAAGAAAAATTGAGCTGGGTAAAAGGTTTAATTTGCCAGATCCAAATGGCAGTTTAAAGCTACACATACACATGGTGCGATGGCAGGTTTGAGACCTGTTTAAAGTGCTACTTACGTGGGTTGCACAATCAGTGCTGCAGGCCAACTAGTAGCATTTAATTTACAAGCCCTGGGCACAGGTAGGGAAACTTTACTAGGTACTTACAATTAAATTAAATATGCCAATTGAGTATAAGCTAATCTAACCTGTTTTAAGGTGAGGGCACAAGCAATTTAACACGGGCTAGCCGTGGCAAAGTGCGGAGAGTCCTAAGTCTAGCAAACAGGATGGTTTAAGGGAAAAGAGTTGGGGGAAAACCGCACCAAAGATACCACATCTAAAACCTGAAAAATAAGATATTAAGGGCCTCATTAGGATGGTGGTCTGAAGGCACCCGAGTGCAGGTCAGAGGCTTTCTGACCAACATCCCGGGTTTGACTCCTGACCACCCAATTACAATGTAGGTGGTTGGAAGTAAAACCGGCCGGTCTTACTGGCTATCTTCCGACGGGCTCAACCATAGGCAACATAATCCTCAAAGACTGCGTTTCCATTGTCGGGATTATGATGCTGGTTTAAGACAGACTTTCCATGTTGGACTTTCTGACATGGAAAGCCTGTCTGAAAGTGACTTTTTGGGCCCTTAGCAAGGACACCTTCTCCCTGTGGCTCCAGTTGGGGCCCAGGTGCCCTCCTGAAAATCCCTGCACTGTGTGGCAGGTACCGTTACAATTTGCACAAGCTCCCATTTCACTACGGGAGCTTGTGCTGCAGGCCGCTTTCGTATCATAATACTGTTTTTGGAACCGCTGACCTACGGTCGGTCAGTTCCGACTCTGAGACGATGTCGGGCGGACTCCAAGTCCGCCCAACATCTTAATTAGGGCCTAAATGGTGCTCTAGAAGTTTTACATCATATGTCTCAACAGGTGGAACAGTCACCCTTTTGGTCATTGGAGAGCTGTTTTCCAATTTATTTTTTGGTGCCTGATAAATGCCCATCCCCGCTGTGTTTCAAGACACCTTTTTTTTCCCCTCATTGGTGGTGAGGGCATTTCTACTGTATTGGTCACCCTAATTACACAGTAGACCAGTCTTTTTTCATGAAACATCACTAGTGTAGGGCAAAATAAGACATAATTATAATTTAGTATGTACAAAAAATGCCCCAGAAAGTGAACAGGTAAAAGAAGCAGGTTTTCATTCTAATTCTTTAATTAAGGATTTAATGAGCCAAAAAAAAAAAACACTTTTTAGGAATAAACATCTACAAAATCAGCACCATATGAGTGGAGTTCAGAAAAAGTCTCAGGACCTTGTTTATGAAGGCGTGCACTGCCGGTACGTCACTTTTTCCATTTCAAAAGTAATGCACTGGCTACGCAAGGACTTCATAAATAAGGGCCTGTCACTTGGGGATTGACTGTTGGATCTCCCAACCTCTGAGGCGATATATCCGCTTAAGCGAATAGCTTTACACAGCCCAAAAAACTTTCAGAAGAGATGCTCAAAGCTGATAAACCCACCATACTTTTTAAAAGCAAGAATTATGATGTCTCTGACATGTTATTAGTTTTCTCCCAGTGTGTTTTTTTGCTGCCTAGGACAGGATCAAAAACAGAGATGGATGCCCAATCCCAAATTTGGTAGGCCTTTTAATACTATTCAGCCAGCTGTCCTTTTGTAATTCTACAAATAGCATTGGTATTTGAAGCTCTTCTTTCAGAAATGAAGCAGTTCTGGGGAACAAAGAGGTGGGGAGATGAGGTATTTGCTAATTTTAGGTGGATGCTCATGAATGCTCAACTGTAAATGAAGTTCTAAATAGCACATAGGGAGAAGAGACACATAGTTCTGCAGCATAGACAAGGCCATTGTAGTAATCTGACCTCCGAGTACTGAGATTCAGGTTATAAGACATGGGCTAAGGTAAATTTGAATTTTGAGGACCTATTCACAAAAGCATGCTTGAGTATGGTAAAAATTACTCCAGTGGTACTACTTTACTTACAAACACTGTTGGCAATTTTTTGGTTGGAGTTATCCTCCTACACCTGTCATATATGTCATGTGTGGAGATCCCCACACATGGAGTCTCTGTTTTTGCAGTAAATAATAAAGGGGTGAAATGGAGTGGTCAGAAAACAGGGAATACCTACTATTAAATGTGTGGGGTTAAGGGAAAATCAAGATGTTTAGGGAGGCACAAGCACATATCAAAACACATCTGCAAACGAGTAAAAGAATTGCTATTGACTAAAGGGACACCTACGTCTTCTCCAGTAGTAGTACTGGTAAAATAGGTTTAGATCCACTGCAGCCAAGCGGTAGAGTAATTCAAGCACCACACATGACCAGTTACTGGTACTCTAACACAGTCTCATAAAAATGTGTGGATCCAAGGAAAAATACTATCACCACCAAGGGACAAACATCAAAATAAATGAAATTTATTTTTGAATGCCTCAGCATTCATTTTGCTTGATGTATTTTTTATGTTTGTTTCATACAATTTCAAAACTAAAAACATTACATTTAGCCTCACGTTATATGTGCCATATATAGAAACATGGCTTAAGACATGCTGCATATCTTCTACTGTAAGGAGAGGGAGAGTGAACAGCCATGACTCTGCCACAACCATTAAAAGGTGAAACACCAACATCAACTTTTACTCACAGGCTGTTCAGACAGGAAAGCCTGACAATGACAAAAAAATATTTGTTTCACTATGTCTGTGAATATATGTGTGCCCTTGCCTCCATTATGAAGGACAATTATTTGAGAAGGAAAATATTATTCATAAAAAGATGATCAACATCTTTGGCATATTGGAGGACACAATCATTGCTAGATGCCACTTCTCACCTCAAATGATCCTTGATATGGTTGCAGACTGAAATAAGGGGTGGATTTTACCTACAGACTGCTCACAGTCCACCCCAGCTCATTAGAAATAAACAGCTGCCCTACACTATCAGACCACCAGATTTATGTCCATTAGGTTAGTGAACAAACTATGGTCATCGAGCAGGCAAACTAATCACAACACTTCTTACAGGTTTGAGTGACATCACCAGCTGACTGCACTGGTTTATCATCTTGCCACAGTTGTAAGAATTGCTACTCCAGCTGTTGCTAATAAAGCACTAGATATTGGGACTGCAACTCAGAAAGGTATAGTGAATTGTGATCAATTCAAACTGTTTCCTGTCTGGAATGGGGGTGTTAGAAACTGTGTATGAGGGAAATATGTGCCTACCTGTGCAGGTTGATGGGAGGACAGAGTTACATGAGTGGGGAAACAGGAAATGAGAGCGAGTGCTGTTGACCTGGCCTTATATATAGTTCTCTGGAACAGTCAGCCATATAGCAGATCAGAGTGCATACTGGTGAGGGCATGCTTCTGCAAGGAGATCAGAGAGAGACAGGATCCAGGAAGAGTATCTGCCTCTTGTATCCTGGAGAAGTTTGCTTTCATCTGCCATCTCTCGTCCTGCCACTTTTTCTTCAGGTCCTCCAATGTGCATGCGTCCAAAACCAGTGCATTTACATATAGTCCTGACCCATGGCTACCATGTCCACTCAACTGAGGGTATATGGAGGAAGAGCATATATTTTCTTGTGATGATCAACAACATTTTGGAGTCTTCACCTGTTGTGTGATAGGCAATCAGAGGGGAGAGGCCTAGAGCGTAGGTTGAGGGTTGATGTATGTCAGGTTTGTAAGATATGGGTCATGCGAATAGTAGTTCCCTATTCCTTTCCATTCAGAATTGAAATACTAGGAAAATATGTCAGTTGTGATTTGTTAAAGACCATGAGCGTGGAGATCTTTGCCTAGGTGAAAATCCACATATGGAGAACCCAGCACATACCTTTCCCTTTTTTGAATTGGGCCCTGCGTGTTAGCAATATGAAGGGTCAAAGAGGAGATGAAAGCACAAAATTCACTTATGGTATGTACAGTCAGTCAACCAGCATCCGTGTTACAAGTGATATCTGTTTTACAATTGATGTTGAAGGTGATGGTATTGGCTAAAATGTTAAAAAGATTTGAATGCTGATAATGATTGTAATGTGACAATATGGAGAGGATTTCAGTATGCAGGGTTGAAGATATGCAAAGATAAATATTAGAGACTAGAGTCGGGGAGCCATGTTTGAGCTATGTGACTATAACGTCTAGCATGCAAGTTCAGAGTTACATCACCTGATTGTATAATCTTGAGCCTTTGCAAGGTAATTAATGAATGACAAGCAAGTCACCTAGTAGGCAAAGAGGTGGCCAAAGAAAGATAATTGCATACCAGTGAGAGTTGCATGGAGATATCTGAAACATGCAGAAGATGCAATCTTAAGGCGCTACTTCCTCAATTATTGCAGAACTGAACTGAGAGGGGTTCATGGATGACTGTTTAACAAAAATGTGGGACTAAAGGCAGCTTCTATTCTTGAAGAATCTTTTCATTCTAAAGTAAACAAAAAAATACATCCATTGTTACATCCAAACAAAAAAACTAAATTACAGGAACAATTCGCACCCTAGAATAGTGTAACTAATGCACAATTCCTCCAAGTATTAGCGAAGTATAATTTGTAGGAATTTAAATATTTCCATTACATTTTAGCCATCAAGGAGGATTAGATACTATAAGTTAGCTATAGTACCTGAATATCGTGTTTACAATATCATTGGGCTATACTATTGATGTACACATATGGTGACAAAAAGTAAGTATATTGTTTTTGACTGTTAGTAACAGTGATATTATAACATAATTTATTAAAATACCATGACACGTAACATAGCTATTTTTAATGTTGTAAAATGATTATTTACTAATATACATTTTTATTAAGTTAATTGTTTTATTTTTTGACAGGTTGCAGGTTCTTGGAGGTTTTAATGGGTAGTGCTTTATTCACAAAACTGATGCAAAAAAATCTGAATTCATACAATTGTTCATTTTTACAATTAATTTTGTTTGTATGTTATCATTTAATTTTTTTACATGTTGCAGGTTCTTGGGGTTTTCAATGAGTATTGTTCTACTTATAAAATTGGTGCAAAAAAAATCTGAAAATAATTATTGTTTATTTTTACAATTTCTGAAAATTAAAATACTTTCATGTGATTATTTTTAAAATATAGTTTGCCAGTATCTGCACCTCAATTCACATCATCCCTCTGCAGAGTACATATCACAAGTAAATCTTACTATGGTGCAGGTGAGGTTAGCAGTAATGAATACCTGCTAAAATGTTTTCTCCAAATACTGGAGTTTCTCACTGGCACCTAACAACTCACTGCACATATCTAAGAACAAATATATCTTTTTAGGCCTCTGTCTTAAAAAAAAATTTAAACTTTTATTCTTATTATTTGAAAATAACTTCCTCTGCATCTATACTCGTTATGGTGCTAAATATTTTTGTTTATGGACAATTCACAAGTAGACAATTGGGAAGCCATTTTTGCAGAATAGGAATACAGAATCATTTAAATGTTATTCTACAGAGCCTTGCCAAGGTAATTTTTTTGTCAGAAATGTCTGGTGAGTGGAAGGTCCGGTGTTTGGAAGGTAAAATTCAAATTAAGATTTATAATTACTGGCTATGTTTTTTGAGCGGACTGGTTAGGCAGTGTTCTAATGTCATTTTATTTTTGGGGGAGTTCCATTGTAATTATGGTATTTACATATATTTCTGATTTCTTGATTTACATTTGGGGTATTTATATGGATGGGTAGGGTTCATTAAATAAATTGTTAATATTTTTTTTCAAACATTGGATAAAAGTAAATGTTTTTTTTTAAGTGTAATATTCATTTAAAAATGTTATAATTTTTGCCTGTGTAATTTAAATTTTTTGTTAACAGTATGAGCTAAAGGGTTAAATGAGGTATTGGGTGAGTATGGTTTTAAACACCTCTTTATGGAGTTTGTTTTTAAATGTGCGTGTTTATAGTTTTAACTCAAATATGATTTTCATAAATGAATTACATATTTTCGGGCTGTTTACATTTTTGAAAGTGACATTTATTTTTCTAAATCATTTTGTGTTACATTCTTTCCATATTTCTGTATATTAGGGTATACGATTAATTTGTGTCACTTAACAATATTTTTTGTTTTATTATTAATTTCGATGTTATACTTTATGAGAATTACATGTTACTGTTCTAAACAAATTCAAAATGTGTTTTTTTGTCAAATTTTATATTTTCACCTTACACTCTACAAATATATACTTTTCAAAATATTGGGCAACTGGAGATAGAATAGTACAGATCACCCGATAGAATAATACACTTTCCGCAAAGAGTGTGGGTCCGTAGTTAGAATATTAAATTTAACCCTGTGATTTTATGCACTTTTGCCAATGTTTGTGGTATTGGAGTTGGATGTTCTAGATTTTGTGTGGGGCTGGTATTAAGTACCTTTTAGCCTTTTATTTCCTTACTGCTTGTTGGAATAGAGGTCTCTTGACTGCAGTATCCTCAGGTTTTGGCACAATGGTAAGCTTACAATGGAAAACAAGCTCAAAATACTCTCCACAGAGTGTTTCGGACTATTGAGAACACTCAGAAAAGTCATGCAATGGCTTCCGCCCTCTACCAAAGGGGTGATCAAATAGGGACTAATTAACTCCCTGCATTACTACAGAAACTCCTTATTCTCCAAGTCTTTAATACATCCTAAAACGCTTACAAATCATTCAAAATGCTGTAGCCCGTTCACTTTACAATCTCACCAAACACCATTCAGCAGCCCCAACATTAGCGGTTTGCGTTGGCTTCCAATACAAAAGAGGATACATTTCAAAGTTCTATGTATGGTCCATAGAGCGATGCAGGGTAAAGACTCCCTCCTGATTCAAAGATTACTCTGCCCTTACACGCCCAAGTGATCACTACATTCTGAGAACTCCTTCCGGTTGTCTATTTCAAAGGTCAAAAAGACTAGGGTGTCGATTCCGATCCGGTAAAATGCGCTCCGAATGGTCGTACGGAGAGTTTTTTCCCCGTACGAATCGTATCCGTAGACGTCCCGTACGTACGATGAAGTACGATCCGTACTAGGTGCCGAACTCCGTACGAGTCGTACAGGACTCCGTACGACTCAAATCTCCGTACGAATCTCACTCGGAACCCGCTGTACGCGACATCGCGGCACGTTTTTACGACCTAGCAAGTACGATTCGTGTCGGGTACGCGCCGTACGACCCTTTTCCTACGGGAGCCGAAAACAGTCGTAAACGCAGAGTTCGCGCCGAAACAGGTACGGAACGCCCCCCCCGGGTACGGCACGTACCCCCCATGATCGCAGGGGTACGCCACGTACCCCATGTACAGTGGGTGTACGGCACGTACCCCATGTACGCTGGGTGTACGGCACGTACCCCGCATGACCACAGGGGTACGCCGCGTACCCCTGCGATCATGGGGGGTACGCGCCGTACGGTGTGTAGGTGATCGTGCGCTTTTCCGTACGAATCGACGTGTACCGTACGAATCGCGTCCGGGTCGGCCGATCGGGATCGGAATCGTCCGGTCGTACGGCGTCTGTACGAGTCGTACGGAAACGGCTCCGGATACGATTCGTACGGACGGGGATTTTACCGGATCGGAATCGACCCCTAGATGTGGTGGCCGTTCCTTTGCCTTTCTGACCACTAAGTTGTGGAACATCCTCCCCGCCAATCTTTTATGGGCCCAGTCATAGATCTCTTTTTGGAAACTTCTAAAGACCCATTTATTTCTATTCTGTCAGGACTAGCCCAGGCCTGCAGATGTGGCTGTCTCAGTCCAGGGAAGCCCTTTGGGGTAGCTGTGCACTATACATGACATCTTGAATAGAATAGAATGGAATAGAATAGTATATCGGACAACCATTATATGTGCACTGTTCTTGATTTTCGTGGAACTGGTGTTAGAATAATTTATCTGAACCCCTTTATATATGCACCTTGTAGCAGTTTGACCATTTTGAAGGGATACATGATGGGGTGCCTGATTCCACATTAGCATTTGAGAATACATTGAAGCTCTTAGGGGTCCATTAGGATGGCGGGCGGGCACCCTATCGGAAAACAGGACCGCCCGCCTGAAGGACGGGGGTACCGGGGTGCCATTAGGATGTGCCCGCCACAGTGGCGGCCACATCCTGTATTCTCAGCATTGTGGCGGGCGGTGCTCTCTGCACCCCCGCCACAATGCTGACAATACATCACAGCATTTTCATTTCCAAAGCGTCAGGCACCACGCGGTGCATGCCGCTCTGGAAATGAAAATGAAGGGGGGTACCACAGGTACCCCCCCGTGTGCACCCCCCCCCCACTCACCTTCACTCTGGGGGCCCGCAGGGGGCCCCCAGAGTGAAGACCACCTGCCGTTCCATGGCGGCATTGCCGCCACGGAAAGGCATTGCACTCTTGCCATTGTAATATGGCTGGCGGTGTCTCATAGACACCGCCACCATATTCAACATTTTCCGCCCCGGCCGCAAGGCGACCGGGGCGGAAAAGTGTCAGGCGGTGTTTTCTTCCGCCGTGGTCCCCACGCCATACTAATATGGCGGGGGGAATTCAGGGAAGGGTGTCGGGCGGATTGCCCCCGCCAGGCTGGCGGTGGCTACCGCCAGCTTGGCGGGGGCAATCCGCCCGACATCCTAATGGGCCCCTTAGTTTTATATTCATAATGTACTCCTTTTCATAGCTGACCCTGAAAACACAAGATTGTAATCAGTCCCTTAATCTTTTATAGATTTAATGACTGCAAAATATATTCTCCCAGCATGTGAGGAAATGCATGTGACTGTACCTTGAATTTTTAAAAATGTAATTTTTTTCTTGCTGGAACTTAAAAATGTGAATATCAAAAAATTGCAAAAAAATCATCTGTTTTCTGCACAGATGTTGCTCAGTTGCTTTATAGCACGCCGTGATTTGCAAAGGAAGGTACTGTCTCTTCAACCTGGACCCCGTACTCGGAGGATCTATTAGGAGCTTCGGATTGGAAGGATATATGTTTTTGATCTGAGGACTGACTGTCCTTTACCTGGGACAATTGCCTTGTGCTAGACGCTGCAATTTGGAAACTTATTAATTGTTCTGCCTGAACAAATACGCCTACGTTTACCCATTGGAAGCTTGCTATTGATAAATTTTGCCCTGACGAAGTCTAGTGGTCTTAACGACCTAGACGAAACACGTGTTGGCGGTGGTTGTGGTTTTTCACTTGTAAATATATGAAGATTGGACTCCATCAATTGAATGAAAGAAAAATCTTTTCATGAAGAATAAAATGAGGAGCACCTAAAATATTGGGACTTGATTTCTTGAACTTATTTGAACTTTTTCCAGCTCAGGATCTTGTGCTTGTTTATATCAGTTGCTTTATAGCATATTATTAACATGCCTTGTTCTGGTTCTTTTTCGCCCAATGTTTCGTTCATTTTTCTTGCATTCTTCTAGTCTTAACCAATATTCCACTTGCTCATCCCTCCACATTCCTCATGTGATGACTTTACAATAATATTTACTAGTTGTGTTTCTTTGTTCCTTATCTTTCCTGACCTTCTGGTGAACTTGTTCTCTTTGGCTCCTCAGTGGTTACAAAGGATTTATAACTTTCCTTTAGAACTAGGACTTGGACTCCAATTAGAGCTTTATGCAATTGCTATATGAGGCTGCACCATAACATGATTGCCGAGAAACGATTCGGAGAAAATGCATGTCTTGTGTAGAAGAGGACACAATAAGATCAATGAGATCTGTGTTATTCTTGTCAGCAACTCAGTATGTAATGTTCAATGATTTTGCTTCAGCTGTTTGTACCTTAACATTGGGGCTGCATAATTTAAGATGACTGTTCATGATGTAATTTTTTTTCTGATTTGTTGGTATATATCCCAGGTCCATCCATTAATTTGTGACCACAAGACCCTCTCATCTTCCCTATATGACAAAAGAGGTGATAACAAAATTTCTACTGATAAATGACTTGTAGTTGGACATGAAGTCTGGATAGAAACTCCAACAAACATTTCTAATTTACACCATTTTAACTTGACTTTGAGAGTGCTAACGGCAATGTTATCCCTCAACTGCTGCATACTATCTTGCAATGATTAGCAAATTGTGAGTGTAGGCAGATAAGCAGAGAAAGCTACGATCTCAGGCAAAGGCAGTGAAATCACCAATTTGACATGGAACAAAAGTCTATCTTTTTTAAAGCCAATGCACAAAGGAAAAAACTATTATCTTTACGTGTTCAGCTGCTTGCTTAATTCAATTCATATGCATGTGCTGTTGGACTAAATATTTTGCCTTTCAAGGGCATTTCTTTTGCAGATTTGTTTGCATTGTCTGGATCGATCCTCAATGTCTTCACATAGTTACAGTTTTCCTTGAGCATTGTTTTTCATACGTTATTCTTTGACTTACTTTACTCGTATCTGGATGATTTACAAATGCATGACTGGGAATTAAAAGCCATCTTACTCATGAGGAACACATTTAGTTTACATGGTATCATGTTTTTATTCTCAGCTTCAATCAATCAATCAGGGGAAATGTAAGCTCGCTACTCACCCATGAGGGTCTCAAGGTGCTTGGGGAGTGGGGTAAGCAGCTCTGTTCAGTTGAAGAGCCAGGTCTTGAGCGCATTCCTGGAGAGGTTCAGTGAGGGGGTGCATCTAATGTTGAGTGGGAGATCGTTCCAGATCGTGGCTGCAATGTAGGAGAAGGTTCTTCAGCAAGTATAAAGAAAGAATGAGAGAACCCTTGTTAACTTCTACGTCCTGACCGTGTCACATTTAAAACATAACATTCCCAAAGCGACACGAGGCAGCTACGAGCTGTGAGAGGAATGTCACGCTCGTGTCTGCAGGCTTTGATGCTCCTAACACACCTTACCTCCTTAAAAAAAAAAGAGAAAGGAAAGGTTGTCAAAATTTGATGGTAAATTTAAGGTTACCAAGTATAAAAAATAAATAGTCAACTACTTTGCTACAGATGTGGGAGCGACGGACATTTGATCGACTCTAAAAACTGTCCTGCTATTGGAATTTCTTTTTAAAAATTCAGTAAGACAGGGTAAAGCCAGGGTATATACGACTGTGTACGCCTCAATCGCTGTGACGCATTTTTGTATCCAAGCTGCTGCACCCCATCCACTCCAGCCGCCCAGTGGTATCTGGCCGCCGCTGCGCACCCAGGCCTCACTGCTCACCTTTTTGCGGACAGGGTACCCACCACATCATGCAGTCCCGCTCTGCAAGCCAGAAGTCTCACAATTGGTGCTGAGTCTTGATGTCACCATGGCAGAGGACATTCTCGTGCACCCATCATCATCGCAGGTTGCTCACCCACCCAGTACTTGCAGTGCCACTAACTCAGTGACTAGTTAGGGCACACATGTGGCGATACACCCCCCTGGTGCATGGCTCAGGCTTACACTGCGGTCAAGCAGGGCACACAATAGATGAGGTGTAAAAACTACCGGGACGGGCCATCACCGCAGGCTCCACACCCGTTCAGGATTTACAATGCTCTTACCTCAGTGTACCGAAATTCACAGTTTCGTGGCTGTGTGCCTGTGCTGGCCCCAGTGCATCCACTGCGAGCAACTCTAAAATGGCGTAGAGCATATACACCCAGTCTTTTTTATTGGCAGGGTCACGTGTCCTGTGACACCTGTGCTGGATGGGTGTGGTGTGGGTGTATATAGCAGCCATGAGGGAGTGGCTGTGGAGTGCTGAGAACTAGACCTGTGATCAGTAGATCACTATAATGAAAATGTGGGCCACGTAGCGTTGTTGTTTTTTCTTGTAAGCGTAAGCGGAGTGGGCTAGTGTGGCTTATGCGGGTGCTTCGTGAGGCTGTGAAGAATGACTGGGGAGCTATGGGTGTGGCTCAGTTGTGAGTTATATGAAGAATTCACTGATGCGGGTCCCCGTGTTGTAGTGATGCCGTCACCCGGGTCGCAAGCACAAATGTGTCATTCTGTGAGTGAAGTCCAACAACATGACCAACATGGCAGGTACAGGGAATCACTGACCCTACATTTATCCATAGTTCCACACATGAAAGATGCTGGACATGACACATTTCTTTGGATTTGAATGTTTATTGCACATTGACTGGAGTGTTGTAGCTGTAGCAATACAGGGCCACGGAAAGTTCAGGTTGCAGTTTTTGGGACATGGAGGGCAGCCAATTTGAGTGAAGCTCGTGTTCCGAGTTAGGCTGTGCCAACATATGTACCTATGTGGTTCATCTGCTAGATTACCGACCATGGTGGTTGAAACCAGGGTTGGAGCCTCGGGGTCGAATACACACATCCTGTGATTGTGGGGAAATCACTTAATCTCTGCGTGCTTTAATGTGTAAGGTAAATACGGTGCTCATGTAAAGCGCTCCACTACCTTCGGGCCGAGTTTGTGCTAAATATGCAAAAAAACAAACTCCAGCAATCCCCACGCACTTATAAATTGACTATACACTCACCTTGCAGTACTCTAATGATCCAGTCTCTACGTACATACTTCTACAATGAGCGCGACAAAGATACATACTCAAAGTTTTCTCCACGGCCAGGGTCACATGATTGCATACGCTGTCTACAGCACAATGTAATGTGACAGGGCCCATGGGGAGCATCTTACAAACATAATGAACACACGGACACAGATAGATAGTTGAATTGGGTACGGGCACATGCGCTCGACTCCTTTTTATTACCATAGTTACATGTCAAGTGATGTGTGTGCTGGGTGCATGTGGGGTGAGTGTAAGCCAGTGCTTCAGGAATGATTGGTGTTTGCAACAAGTACAAAAGTAATTATCGGATCATACACAGAGATTCAATCATAAAGGGTCTATGACTTGTGCTGCAGTAAGGTAGGGGCACTAGATGTGAAATAATACACAAAAGATTCTGTGGTTAAGAGTCCATGACTTGTGGTGCACTAAGGTATGGGCGACAGATCTGAAATCATACACCAACATCCTATTATAAAGGGTCCATGAGTAGTGGTGTACTAAGGTAGAGGTATCAGAAGCAATGAGCGTGTGCGGAGCCAGCGTTGATACGTGGTCCGGGCTGGCCGCACTGGGAGAAATGTCTTTTGCCTATTGGACTGTGTCATCTGCAATCGCGACTCGAACAAGAGATGAAACATCTATGGAATGCAGTATCGAAACATGTAGGTTTCTGGGACATTATAGTTCAAATTGTGAGCTGTGCTGTCCGCAGTGTAGAGTGCCATTCAGTGTTCGTTTGGACTTGCAAGATGAATTAGCTTATTGTACTAAAGCTATAACTGATATAAAACAAGTTCTTGAAGCAAGGATACTAAAAGGATATTGTGTAGGTTTTGAGGAACGTTATACTTAGTTGCGTACTGCACTATGCAACTAATGAAAGAAGAGTCAATTTGATTGTGAGCTCTGATGACTGCAGTGTAGGCAGGAGGTAGCGGTCTATAAGGGCCCACAGCCATGTGGCATTGAGTACAGCTGCACAGGTATTGGCAATTCAGCGTATGTGCAGCCAGCAATGATAAGTGGTGCACTGAGTTAGTGGCACACAAACTAACCAGCTTGTGTGGAGCTTGCGATGATGTGTGGTGCGATCCGGCCGCACTGGTAGCAATGTATTTTGCCTACTGAATTCTGCCTTATTAAGTCCACTTATGGTGCACTGAGTTAGTGGTATTTCAGGCGCTCAGTGTGTGCACACTCTGCCATGACGCGTGGTCCGAGGGGGCCGCACTGGTAGCAATGTCTTTTGTCTAATGAATTCTGCCTTATTAAATCCATGTGGCATTGACTTGCGGTGCACTGAGTTAGTAGTACCTTTGGCCTTTTCAGCATGTGCGTACTCTGCGATGATGCTTTGTGCGTGGGGCGGCACTGGGAGCAATGTGTTTTGGCTACTGGACTGCATCATCTGGAATAGCCCCTCCACCAGAATTGTGAGCCCTGCTGTTCACAGTGTAGGCAGGAAGAAGTGGTCAGCAAGGGCCCACGGCCACGTGGCGTTGACTTGAGCTGTACAGATTGGGAGCATTTGCTCTTCTTAACCCATTATAGTCTCTTACACAATTTGCGTCACTACTAATCTTGAATGGTGAACCATACTAACCCCAGAGTAGGGCAGAGGCAATGGTCAGGATGTGCCCACAGTTAGTGGCACCTGAAGCACTCAGCGTGTGCACATGCAGCGATGATATGTGGTCCCGGCAGGCCGCACTGGTAGCAATGTCATTTGTCTAATGAATTCTGCCTTATTATGGCCACATGGCATTGATTTGTGGTGGACTGAGTTAGTTGTACTTCTGGCGCTCAGCGTGTACGCAGCCTGCGATCATGCGTGGTCCGGGCGGGCTCAGTGGAAGCAATGTGTCTTGCCTACTGGACTGCATCATCTGCAATTGCCACTGCATCTGAATTGTGAGGCCTGCTGTACACAGTGTAGATCGAAGGCAGTAGTCCGTACAGATATAAGTCTGTGGTGCTGTACCGCTGGGTTTGCAGGGGGCCTGTGTCGTGGAGGCCTACCTTCATGGTGACAGCCATGTGGTAAGGTGAGGCCCACCGCTCTGGCAGACTCGTTGGCCTTCCCACAAGTGAACCACGCACAGAGCCCCAGCCTATTCATTCATACTCCTACGCTGGAGTGGCGTATGTTGGACCAGTCCACTCTGCTTCCGCTTCCAGGGTGGGACAACACAGCTCCATGACCGAGATCTTCCCCACTGCCAGAGGTAACATGGTTGCATCCACTGTGCAGAGCTCTACAAGTATCAGTCGTATATGTCCACATGGAGAGGTTTGTGCTTTGCCTAGTAAGGTTTGTCCAGCACCTCACCCCTACACTTGGCATTGTGTGCATATCTCCCAACATTTTGCTTTTGTGCGGCTGAGGGGTCATGGCATTTTGGAAAGGTCCATTGTCCTGTTCTGTGCTGCCTCAGTGGTAGTAGGGGGGTGTGGTCAGAGGGGAGGATCTGGGGGTGGTGGCTGTGGGTGTTGTGGCCTTCTTGGGTGTCGGAGCTGCATGTTCAGTAGGTCAATGGTGTGTTGGTCTTTAGATGTGGCTCTGAGTTGGGCTCCAATTCGCCGTGTAGATAGTCGTCCTGTTTTACACCAGTTAAAGGCTGATGTTAAATTTGTACTGCTAACTCGGCTTATCTCCTGCTTTTTGGATCGCATCGCAGATTTTGCCGGTTGTTGAAAATATGGGAAAGTGGTGTTTTCATGTTTTTTTTCAACGGGAATGCCTACTCTGCATATCATTAGCGTTAGTTGTAGCTCTCATTTGTGGCGATTATTCTTTGGCGGAAGGTATCGATGGAAATCTGGTGAGATTTGCAGTTTTCACCAGGTTGAGAATGGGATGATAATTTAAAAACAAAGAAAAAAAAGATAGGTTTAATGAACGTTATAATTTGAAATTAGCATTTAAAAAACCATTGAAATTCACTGAAAAAAAACATCGGTTTCAGGGACGTTATAGTTAGTTGGACATTTCACTCGTACAAAACCATAGAAATTCCCCCGTTATAGTTAGTTGAGCTAACTATAACTCGAGCCCTCACAATGCACTGCTGATAATGTCACAACTTACATCATTCATGACATGGTCAGTGACATCACTGATGACATCACTGATGACATCTCAAATGACATCACTGATGACATCACTGAGGACATCATCCATGTGAAAATGTGATGCATCTTCTCATACCCTAATATAACCTTTGATACACCGCCTCCAAAATACAGAATACCATTTTTTAAACCACAGACACACCAATACCAGTTACTGCATATGTAGTCACTGATTTTTAGGTCTACGCATATATCCACTCATTCACCCATACAATCACTCATATATGCAGTCAATCATCAATACAACACTATCATATGCACTCACACACCTACACAGACACTCATACACCAGCACTCATCCACAGTTAATCACACACCTAGTCACTAAGGCAAAGAATCAATCACACTTCTATTTGCTGACCTTTACAGTTATAGACTCACCACCTCACTTATTCAAACATATACTAACACATACTTACTCTATTATACAACCACTGATATAAGTACACAATCATCAATACAGCCACTCCCACAATCACTGACTCTCACATATAGTCATTTGTATACACCAACTCTTACATACACTGCCTTTTACATATGTACTTAGTCGGACATGTACCACTGAGACATCCATTCACTAACCAACAGACCCATGCACATACTCACCCACCCATACAACTGTTTCCACATGCACCCTACCCAACCACACATAGACTCAGTCTCCCATACAAAAACTCAGACAACTTATCAATAATCCATATAGACACTTCTTATTTGCATATATATAGATATAGATATATATATATATATATATATATATATATATATATATATATATATATATAAACGCCAAGTCCTCAGCACTGCGAACATTCAGCCACAGCAACAGAAAACACGGACCCCAGACTGCAGTCAGGTAGGTTTTATTTTCCCCTCAGGCATATATATATATATATATTCCAACAACTATTCCCCACAAGAGGAAAACAACGGGTCGCACAACCAGCTGGGGATTTAAACAGCAATCCTTTTTATTTTTTCAAATCGAAGGGCAACTAGCGCATTGATCTACGCGTTTCGGTGTCACTCCACCTTGCTCATGATCACCGGGTTTGCCCCACCCTCAAACATTTAAACACATTTTTTTTTTCCCCTTTTTTTTTTTTCAAAGTTTGGCATTTCCTGTCACATGTTGTGCTAAGGATTCTGGTCCTTGTAGTTTAACTGGTTGTTTGAAACAAAAATAATACTTTAAATGTGCACTATAATTACAAAGTTAAAGTCTATTGATAAGTGGTCAATGCATAAAACCATTACGCCTTCCAATAGGCTAATATCTCCATTATTTGTTCCGCCTCCCAATAGGCAGATGCCATCACAACTTTTTCTAAACAGTATTCTCATAGTTCTCATTTCATTATTATTTTATAGGTGCACATGCAATTCCTCAGATTGATTCAACCCATTCGGGTGCAGAGTCCTCAGGTTAATGATAAATCTTGATTCAGCTCGCCTTAGTTTTTTTGCTCGATCACCTCCCCGCTCACCTTTGGTGATTGTTTGTATGCCATAAAATCTCAGTTTTAGCCAATCCCCCTGGTGTGATTGCTCCATGTGTTTGGCTATGGCATTTGAGCGGTCCTTATGAATTGTTGCACGCATATGCTGTAAAATGTGATTTTTTAGTTCCCCAGTTGTACTCCCCACATATAGCATAGGGCACGGGCATTCCACTACGTATACAGTAAATGGTGTTTTACACGTAATGCATTGTTTGATTTGCCATTTCTTTTTGTTTGCCAACGTGATCTCTTTAGTTTGTTTTGCAATCTGGCACATTTTGCAGCCATGACATTTCACGAATCCCTTGGTTTTAAGCCAATCGTCCTGTCGTTTCCTCTGAAAGTGGCTGTGTATTAAGTGATCCTTCAGGTTTTTTGCACGCCTGTATGTTATTGTTGGGTGCGTTCCCATGAGTTCTTTTGCGGTGTTATCCAGTTGTAAGAGTTTCCAGTTTTTCCGAAGGATTTTGGATATTTTGTCACTTTCTTGGGAGAAGTCCATTATCAAACGGATTTTATCCGTTTCTGTGTCATCCTCTTTGTTTTTCCTCTTGAGACATTCCTCTCTTGTCTTCATATTGGTTTTTATTAGGCTATTTCTGACTGTTTGTGCTGGGTATTTCCTTTTTATGAATCTTTCCATTGTTTTTTCGCTGTTTCTGTTCCACTCTTCCTGTTCACTGCATATCCGTCGGACTCTCAAAAATTCACCGTACGGTATGCTGTTGAGTAGTGTTTTCTGGTGGAAGCTGGTAGCTTCAAGTGTGGCATTGGTTGAAGTTAGCTTGCGATGGAGAGTTGTATGTATCTGTTGGTTCTTGATATAAATTTCTGTATCCAGGAATACGATTCTTTCCTTACTCATGTTGTAGATTTCTCCTCCGAATGTGAAAATGTTTTGTTCTAAACAAATTGTAATCATTTCAAGTAGCATCTGGTTATGGCTACTGAACTCCAAGTTTCTCTCCTTCAAGAAAAAATTGCATGCTCCTACTCCCATTTCATTATCAATATTGGTGTATAAACCAATCACGTCCATTGAGATCAACCAATAGGAATCTTGCCATGGTGTGTCCGTTTTCTCTCTTGGGTTGCTTTTGTCAAACAACTCAGTTACTTTTACCGAGCGTTACTGAGTTGTTTGACAAAAGCAACCCAAGAGAGAAAACGGGTGCAGCTGCAACCTCAGGGAAAACGGATGCCAGAAGTAAATTAAAAAATTGGGAAAAACTGAGTCGAAAGGAAATTAACAAATCATGGGAAATTATCACGCTGAAAAAGTACTTAGAGGAAAAGATGGTACCCAGAGGATTGAGAATCTTACTAATGCCCAACAATAGCGATGTATCCAATGAACTGCTAGAAGAATGGGGTGAGCACATACTGCAATCATCATTGGGCCTAATTGTAATCCTAATCAAACATATTGAAATATCTTGGGATTTTCCTTCAGCCCATCGTACGCATGTCTTACGATGGGATGGTGGGAGCAGGAAATAGCGTGGAACTCAGTGAATGAAACATCTGTGAATAAAGTCGTGAGTTGGAAGAGATTTATCGACGATTTGTTGATCATTTGGGATGGAACCGAATCAGAATTCCAGGAATATTTTCAAATAATGAACAACAGTGTGAAAAACCTTAAATTCACTTACAACATGAGTAAGGAAAGAATTGTATTCCTGGATACAGAAATTTATATCAAGAACCAACAGATACATACAACTCTCCATCGCAAGCTAACTTCAACCAATGCCACACTTGAAGCTACCAGCTTCCACCAGAAAACACTACTCAACAGCATACCGTACGGTGAATTTTTGAGAGTCCGACGGATATGCAGTGAACAGGAAGAGTGGAACAGAAACAGCGAAAAAACAATGGAAAGATTCATAAAAAGGAAATACCCAGCACAAACAGTCAGAAATAGCCTAATAAAAACCAATATGAAGACAAGAGAGGAATGTCTCAAGAGGAAAAACAAAGAGGATGACACAGAAACGGATAAAATCCGTTTGATAATGGACTTCTCCCAAGAAAGTGACAAAATATCCAAAATCCTTCGGAAAAACTGGAAACTCTTACAACTGGATAACACCGCAAAAGAACTCATGGGAACGCACCCAACAATAACATACAGGCGTGCAAAAAACCTGAAGGATCACTTAATACACAGCCACTTTCAGAGGAAACGACAGGACGATTGGCTTAAAACCAAGGGATTCGTGAAATGTCATGGCTGCAAAATGTGCCAGATTGCAAAACAAACTAAAGAGATCACGTTGGCAAACAAAAAGAAATGGCAAATCAAACAATGCATTACGTGTAAAACACCATTTACTGTATACGTAGTGGAATGCCCGTGCCCTATGCTATATGTGGGGAGTACAACTGGGGAACTAAAAAATCGCATTTTACAGCATATGCGTGCAACAATTCATAAGGACCGCTCAAATGCCATAGCCAAACACATGGAGCAATCACACCAGGGGGATTGGCTAAAACTGAGATTTTATGGCATACAAACAATCACCAAAGGTGAGCGGGGAGGTGATCGAGCAAAAAAACTAAGGCGAGCTGAATCAAGATTTATCATTAACCTGAGGACTCTGCACCCGAATGGGTTGAATCAATCTGAGGAATTGCATGTGCACCTATAAAATAATAATGAAATGAGAACTATGAGAATACTGTTTAGAATAAGTTGTGATGGCATCTGCCTATTGGGAGGCAGAACAAATAATGGAGATATTAGCCTATTGGAAGGCGTAATGGTTTTATGCATTGACCACTTATCAATAGACTTTAACTTTGTAATTATAGTGCACATTTAAAGTATTATTTTTGTTTCAAACAACCAGTTAAACTACAAGGACCAGAATCCTTAGCACAACATGTGACAGGAAATGCCAAACTTTGAAAAAAAAAAAAAATGTGTTTAAATGTTTGAGGGTGGGGCAAACCCGGTGATCGTGAGCAAGGTGGAGTGACACCGAAACGCGTAGATCAATGCGCTAGTTGCCCTTCGATTTGAAAAAATAAAAAGGATTGCTGTTTAAATCCCCAGCTGGTTGTGCGACCCGTTGTTTTCCTCTTGTGGGGAATAGTTGTTGGAATAATAAGCGGCTGGGTTCTGCCGCAGGATACCGCACATGTGTGAGCGCTGCGAAAACTCCCGAGAAGGAACCGCTGTGGAGGAGATATATATATATATATATATATATATATATATATATATATATATATATGCAAAAAAGGAGAGAACTCTGGGTAATTCCCAAGTTTAGGTGGAAGGCAGCTCCTGTATTCTCACCTCAAATGTCTGCTTTTCTATCAAAGTTTTTAAGCATAGGATTAGCACAGTGCTATCCACGCCGAGATAGAAATGGACAAAGTCTTTCGCCATTTGTACAGCAAAGTCTTTAAGCATAGGATTAGCACAGTGCTATCCACGCCGAGCTATAAAATGACAAAAGCCATTTACCACTCCACGATTCAGAAAAGGGGGTGGTGATGAACAGAGTGTCTGAATTAAGCAGACCACTCTTACCCAGTCCAAAGATCAGGGCTTGATCCATCACCGTTATCTAGCTCACTGCCCCATCCCTGCTCAGAACCTGGCTATATGCAAATTAGTCTGTCCCTGGCCCAGTGCATCATGGGAACAGGGCAGACCAAACTACCAAGCCAATTCTTCACCAGAAAGGAGACAAGCTTCCGGGGACCGGTTTCTGGCATTTCAGCCGTCGTCGGCCCGGCTTGCTTGAATCCTGATGGAGCAGTGAGCAAGGGACTCATGTCTGAGTATACCCTGCCACACCTATAGTGGCCAAAAACGATTCAGAAGCTTGTTTCCTTTCCAGTAAAGAATTGGCTTGGTAGTTTGGTCTGCCCTGTTCCCATGATGCACTGGGCCAGGGTCAGACTGATTTGCATGTAGCCAGGTTCTGAGCTGGGATGGTGCAGTGAGCTAAAAAACGGTGATGGATCAAGCCCTGATCTTTTGACTGGGTAGGAGTGTTCTGCTTAATTCAGATACTCTGTCCATCACCACCCCCTTTATGAATCGTTTTGGCCACCACAAGTGTGGAAGGGTATGCTCAGATGTGAGTCCCTTGCTCACTGCACCATCAGGATTCAAGCAAGCCGGGCCGAAGATGGCTGTAATGCCAGAAACCGGTCCCCGGAAGCTTGTTTCCTTTCCAGTAAAGAATTGGCTTGGTAGTTTGGTCTGCCCTGTTCCCATGATGCACTGGGCCAGGGTCAGACTAATTTGCATGTAGCCAGGTTCTGAGCTGGGATGGTGCAGTGAGCTAAAAAACGGTGATGGATCAAGCCCTGATCTTTTGACTGGGTAGGAGTGTTCTGCTTAATTCAGATACTCTGTCCATCACCACCCCCTTTATGAATCGTTTTGGCCACCAGAAGTGTGGAAGGGTATGCTCAGATGTGAGTCCCTTGCTCACTGCACCATCAGGATTCAAGCAAGCCAGGCCAAAGACGGCTGTAATGCCAGAAACCGGTCCCCGGAAGCTTGTTTCCTTTCCAGTAAAGAATTGGCTTGGTAGTTTGGTCTGCCCTGTTCCCATGATGCACTGGGCCAGGGTCAGACTAATTTGCATGTAGCCAGGTTCTGAGCTGGGATGGTGCAGTGAGCTAAAAAACGGTGATGGATCAAGCCCTGATCTTTTGACTGGGTAGGAGTGTTCTGCTTAATTCAGATACTCTGTCCATCACCACCCCCTTTATGAATCGTTTTGACCACCACAAGTGTGGAAGGGTATGCTCAGATGTGAGTCCCTTGCTCACTGCACCATCAGGATTCAAGCAAGCCAGGCTGAAGACGGCTGTAATGCCAGAAACCGGTCCCCGGAAGCTTGTTTCCTTTCCAGTAAAGAATTGGCTTGGTAGTTTGGTCTGCCCTGTTCCCATGATGCACTGGGCCAGGGTCAGACTAATTTGCATGTAGCCAGGTTCTGAGCTGGGATGGTGCAGTGAGCTTAAAAACGGTGATGGATCAAGCCCTGATCTTTTGACTGGGTAGGAGTGTTCTGCTTAATTCAGATACTCTGTCCATCACCACCCCCTTTATGAATCGTTTTGGCCACCACAAGTGTGGAAGGGTATGCTCAGATGTGAGTCCCTTGCTCACTGCACCATCAGGATTCAAGCAAGCCTGCCGAAGACGGCTGTAATGCCAGAAACCGGTCCCCGGAAGCTTGTTTCCTTTCCAGTAAAGAATTGGCTTGGTAGTTTGGTCTGCCCTGTTCCCATGATGCACTGGGCCAGGGTCAGACTAATTTGCATGTAGCCAGGTTCTGAGCTGGGATGGTGCAGTGAGCTAAAAAATGGTGATGGATCAAGCCCTGACCTTTTGACTGGGTAGGAGTGTTCTGCTTAATTCAGATACTCTGTCCATCACCACCCCCTTGATGAATCGTTTTGGCCACCATAAGTGTGGAAGGGTATGCTCAGATGTGAGTGCCTTGCTCACTGCACTATCAGGATTCAAGCAAGCCGGGCCGAAGACGGCTGTAATGCCAGAAACCGGTCCCCGGAAGCTTGTTTCCGTTCCAGTAAAGAATTGGCTTGGTAGTTTGGTCTGCCATAATCAGCATATTTATAAAACCTAATCCATAATAAGCAGACAAAGTTTAAAAAGCCAATAATAGTATCTTGTTAATACATTGAAGATAAATGTGAACTTTGAAAAAAAAACTCATTCGTATTGATATAAGGTCATTTCTGCTATACAGTGTGTATATATATATATATATATATACATATATATATATATATATATATACATATTTTTACTGAAAAAAATAAAGGTTACTGGGGTGTTAGAGTTAGGCTTATATTTTCCTAGTAAAAAATCTGTGAAATTCAGCAGTTATAGTTATCTGAGCTAACTATAACTTTCGCTCCACAATACGCTGCTTAAGACCTCACATATTACATCACTCATGACATCATCAAGTGAGTGTAAGTGTTTTTTAACAGCTTATGATTGTTAAACATATACTAACCCATTACAAAAGTTACATGAGCATTCTAGGTGCACTACTACTGAGTGATACTTCTTATAACATATGTTATGTGAGTGGCTGTGTGACTTCATGCATCCTTGTGTGTATGTTATGTTATGTTATTGGAGCTTATAGAGTACGACTGTTACCCGAGGGTGTCCTGGCGCTAAGCACTACCTAATTGGTTACCAATATAAGATGGCTATTCAGAGAAGAGCCAGGTTTTCAGCTCCTTCCTGAAGGAAAGGAGCTCGGTGGAAGATGCACTAGGTAGATTTTTCCATGCCTTTGCAGCACAAATGATGAAACTCCCCGCACCCCAGTTGGCTTTTTTAACTCGGGAGACAGTCACTTGCTTTGCTTCCGAGGAGTGCAGCGTTCTTCCAGGAACGTAGCCATTGTAGGCCCTGTCTCAGATAGTCAGGGCCGCTGCCCTTCAAGGCCTTAAAGACCGTACAAAGTGCTTTAAATTGTGCATGTTGTTTTACTGGAAGCCAGTGAAGATGTTGAAGTACTTTTCAGACTGAGACAAACCTAGGTGTACCCGTTAACAGCCTAGCTGCCGCATTTTGCAAGAGCTGGAGTCAGTTCAGATGTTTCTTTTGTATGCTCAAATACAGACTGTTACAGTAATCCAGTCGTGACAAAATGAGCGCTGTGACTGCTGTCCTAAAGCTATCTTCTGGAAGAAGGAATTTTGATTTTTCTCCATAATCACCCCAGGGTCCTTTGCTTTCGTAGTAGGGGCTGGAGGCATTCCTATTTCTTCTGGCCACCAGTCAGGTGTTTGAGTGGCTGTATGGGTGATTAAATAGGTGTGTGAGTAGCTGTGTGGGTGAGTGAGTTGCTTTGTGAGTGGTTGTGTTGGGGAGTGAGTAGGTTTGTCACTGACTGTATAGATGAATGAGTGGCAGTGTAACTGGCTCTATGGGTGGATAGGTGGGAGTTTAGTGACTGTATGGGTCAGTGAGTGGGTGTCTGAATGGTTGTATGGGCAAGTGACTGTGTGTATAAGTAGCTGTAGGTGGAGTGAGTGGCTGTTTAAGTGGGTGTTTGGTTAAGTGAGTTGTCGTGGCTATATTAGAGAGTGTGTGTCTGTGTGGATGGCTGCATCAGTGACTGAGCAGGTGTGTAATTGCTTGTATGGATGTATGCATGGGTTGTAGGTGGTTGTGTGGGTGTGTGAGTGAGTGTGTGAGTTCTTATATGGGTGGGTGAGTGATTGTGTTGAGGGGCTATAAGGGTGAGTGGGTGGGTGATTGAGTGACTTGGTAGGTAAATAAGTGGGTGTGTGATTAACTGTATAGGTGTGTGTGTGTGGCTATGTGACTGGCTGTAAGGGTGAGTGACTGGTTGTATGAGTGGCTGTATTGGTGAGTGAATAGTTAAAGGAGTGTCTGAATGAGTGGGTGTGCCACTGGCTCTATGGAGGTGTGAGTATTGGTATGGGTCTATGAATGGGTATGTGAGTGGTTGTATGGGTGTGTGAGTGGGTGCACACGCAATTGTATGGGGTTAGAGTAGGGGTGTGAGTTGTTCTGTGGTTGCTATAATCATTGATGTCATTTGAGATGTTATCAGTGATAAACAAAAATAGATTTGACACGCACAGCCAGATTAAGTCCAATTGGTCGCACACTGCTTGTCCTATCAGCCTGTTGCCCCAAAGCATTGTGGTCCATGAAGTAAGCATCAGCGGGTGCGCCTCTGCCAGAGTCTTGAGCAAAAATCACTATCGCATTGGCCATCCCTGGACACGTGTTTCGAGGTTGTTACCTCTCGTCAGCAGGGAATAGGCATATATGTAGGGGTGCCGCGTAGGCTGCCAGAAAATATTCTCAGGTCCGGTACCACTCGTGGCACGCAGGTGCGTAACCCGGGCCCGTCAGCCCCACCAGCTCAAGGGAGCTTGAATATAAAAGTAAGTCCAATTGGTCGCACACTGCTTGTCCTATCAGCATGTTGCCCCAAAGCATTGTGGTCCATGAAGTAAGCATCAGTGGGTGCGCCTCTGCCAGAGTCTTGAGCAAAAATCACTATCGCGTTGGACATCCCTGGACACGTGGTTCGAGGTTGTTACCTCTCGTCAGCAGGGAATAGGTATATATGTAGGGGTGCTGCGTAGGCTGCCGAAAAATATTCTCAGGTACGGTACCACTCGTGGCACGCAGGTGCGTAACCCGGGCTCGTCAGCCCCACCAGCTCAAGGGACACAGCCAGATTGTTTGTTCCTTGGGTGAACAAGTTGTTGCGTGCTCCTAAGGTATCACTCTCCAATGTAAAATGTAAAAAAAAAACAAAAAAAAACTTTCCCGATGCATTTCGTTCAACTACGTGCCCTTCTTCATGGGACCAGGCAAAATGCGCAATTCACAAACTGCAATATGATATACATTCAAAATACATAAAATCTTTAAGCATCATAGTCATGATCATGTCCGTTAATTCATATTCATGCAATACCATAATTAAAGAATTCAAAAGGTGGCAAGCGGTAGCAGTGGTGAAAACCATCATGGAATGTGATGTTGATAAAAGTGGAAAGATGTCTATTAAAGAACATCAAAGATTACCATGTTCAATATGTATGGTGACAAGTGTGGGACTTCAAGCAAACCACGTTACAAAATGAAAAACGCTCCCAAAAAGTGACCCGTGTAAGAAATATGGAGACCAAAATGGTCGATCACTCATTCCTTAATACGTGCAAACGTGAAATTTACAAGAAAAGTGTTCAAAGTCACGCCCTGTTAAAAATACAAAAGAAACAAATCATTGTAAGCGGGCAACGAAAGCTTAGTGCAGAAATATAGGGACACTGCGGAAGACCACTTACATATAAATACAACATGCGCGTCTGGTATCCGATCTTGTTATCGCTAGTTACGAGCTGTAAGCAGGCTCTGTACTGTGCAGTAGCATCTACAATAAAAGAGGGGCGGAGCCCATGAGCAAGTCTGACAAATTTTAAAACGTTATGTGGTGTGGGCGAATGAACACCCCAATGTTACTTACAAAAGTTAGCGAAGCGCGACGAAAATGTGAATTTCAATCAAGGTGTAGGTCGTGGTCTGGCGTTCAAACGTGCTCGTAGTCAGATAAAAATTAGTGTCAAAAATCATGTGACCACGTGAATAACGGTGACCGTCTTAGCATGGTGAAAATGGAAAAGGATCCGTGAAGTTTACAATAAAGATGAACGAATGCGGCAAAAGAAAATGCAATGACATAGTGCAAGTATGTATGAGAAGGGAAGACAAAAGGAAGTGTATACCCTAAATATGATACGAAAAAGGAACATGAAGAATAGCGGAATAACTGGTTCAATGTACATCCTGCTCCATTGTTGATAGTAAATCCAATTATGAGTATCTAAACATGGGTGACCTATGTCTCAAAAGGATGTTACAGTTGTTCATAATTTATTCAACACATTGAAAAAACTGGTGGTCTAATAAAAGATAGAACACTACAGAGGTTAAGAGAAAGAAAGTCAAATCAGATCACTCATCAAAACTAAGGACCATGATCGCTAAGATTGCCGACACATGTGCAACTCTGTGACAGAAGAAAACCCTGAGGAGGGGAGAAAACAATAAGGATTTCCATCAACTGCCCAACGTGGTCAGTGTCATCATTTGGAACTCCCAGAGTGCCCCTGTCACCTCAGTTCTTCTGGAAACAAGCCAAAAACTGGTGGACTGGGCGTAAGGAGAGACCAGTGGAAAAGCAATTGACCAAATCAATCAGTTAATGCAGTGCAGGAATAAACACTAAGTGAAGGTGATGTTAAAAAAGATTCAGCAGCATACCAGAAAACTTTATTAGTGATTGCTGATGAGCTTATTAAAAACAGTATATCGGCAATAAACAAATCTGCAGGGTGTAGTGGTCTACTAGTTTCAGCTGTGCTGGGGCTCAGGACCCCGGCTTTCTTCAGGACCTTTAAGTAGAAGCTACTGCATTTAGTGCAATTTGACCAACAGGAGACAAAAGTGCATAAAACAAAAAACATAAAATTATCACAATACCGCTGGTTGTGAGCTTATACAATACCTCTACACAGGACAGATGGTTATTCAAACCTGTGGGGATAAAAGCAGCATGCCAATAGTCAATGCTCTAAGTATAGCCAAACAGACTGTATCTGACTGCAAGCTCTGTAGTTACAAAAGGTTAAAATAGAAGTGATAATCAACTCACCTATCCCGTGTGTGGTATCAGGCCTCACCTCACCTGGCTCAGACTCAGGTCTAGGGAGGCACCGCCCTAAGAACAAAAAAGAACAGCCCACAGAAAACAACCATATAATTCAATGTACACATAGAACATCATCGATGCTATTGATATACCTGGCTGTGCTGTAGTTGATAACATGCCATTAAAAACTCCAAATTGATATCTTATTCTATTGAGAAAGCTCCTGTGAGTAACAAAGGCTAGGAACCCCTTCAGAGCATTCGCAGCGTGCTGATCATCAAAAAATGCACAACTCCCATCAGAGAAGCTACACATGGCTCATTTCACCTTAACAGATAGCTTTGAGCAAATGGACGCTTGGAAAGTAATGGTGCCAGTCCTATAATGCAGCTATGACTCAGGCCACACTGGAAGAAATGACCATATCCCAGCGTGTACCAGAGGTCTAATGTGCTCTGGTGCCCCCCCATTGGTATAACTCGATGGCCACATTTGCTTACTAATAAACGACCCCCGTATTTCTAGATCGAATATAGGATGACTCCAAAGGTGAGGATACCATTAAATCACCCTGCCACGCACGCAATACAAACAAGGATGGGGAGAGGGGGTTACCCCGCTTACCTCTCCATCGGTACCTCAGGCAGGTCTGCTGAGGCTGGGGGAGGTGGCGTGTCCTCGCTGAGCGGCGCCCTTAGAGTCCCGCTGGCCGGAAAAACGTGGTACATGACGTCAGTCACTGTGTCCAATCGCTTGCAAAAACTACAGAATGACGCAAGCCGTTTGGTGCGAGTAGTTTATTACCGTGCTGTTGAACGCGGTAAACTTTATTAAATGACAGCCTATCTGCTTCATACCCGATGTTGTATTGAGGTCAAGGATGGACACATATAAAATATATTCGTCTTCAGAATGACATTCATATCTTCATATCGCTGCAAATCAAACGAATGAGCATGATATTGTCAAAAGTGACAGCACATACTGGCCAAATACGCCTCTAATGTTGTAACTGGGGTAAATAAGTGTCGTTTGTTTTACAAACCTCACAAAGGACCAATAGGTTTATACACATGTATAATGCGGTTAAAGTTCTAATAGATCGAGAAAGTAACCGCTTTTAAGAAAGCTAATGTGTACAGTGTGCAAAAATGCACTCATATTCAGTTTCAAGAGTGGTTTCAGAAAGCATATTATCGCCATCAGATAAAATCCAAACCACATAACATCTAGAGGGACAAAAGTAAGGGCCGTGTAGTCCTCTAAAATTGTAATTTCATGCACTAAATGTACGCAGCGCAGAAGTCAAATCATTTAAAGCATGGTCCAGGGGATATCGTCATTTAAACCCTGTGTGTCACTTTTAAGTTTAAACACCCACCTTTGCTCTTTAAGAAAAAGGAACTTGGTCTTATCTTTCACATGGGGTGGTATAAGAGGTTTATCCAGAACAGTCCAGAAAAAATCTTCTGGTTTGTGATTAATTTCTGCAAAGTGTCTGGTGAGCTTAGTATTGGTTTTACCGCAACGGAAGGTACTCTTATGCTCCAGCATCCGCTGGCGTACCTTCCTAGTTGTCATTCCAACATAGCGTTCACCACAGGGACATTCAATTAAACACACTAAAGGATCACTGTTGCAGTTGGAAAAGTGTGTCTGCATCCATGGTTTGTGTGTGCCAATGTCCACCATTTTGGACTGCTTTGTTTGTGGACACATGGAACAATTTCCGCAAGGAAATGCCCTTGAACAGGAGGCAGATCCCAGAGGGTGTTGGTCACACTAGGTTTGGAAAGCGGTCTGGTATGTACCAAGGCATCACGTAGATTGCTCCCTCTCTTAAAAGCGAACAGAGGCATGGGAATTTGTTCTTTCTTGGTATTAAGAAAGCGCCAATTCTTACGAATACATTTCTGTAAGCCATTACTCAGAGTGCTGAAGGTATTCACACATGTCATGCGCCCCAAAGGTGGTTTCTCTACTTTGGGCTCAAGCAAAGCTTCCTTATGATTGTTTGAAGCCCTCTTACAAGCTCTTTTCACCAATCGTCGAGGATACATTTTGTCACTCAGTTGTTTTGACAAGTTATCAGAGTGACATTTGTAGGAGTCTAGGGTAGAGCAATTGCGCCTCAGTCACAAAAACTGGCCAAAAGGCAGATTTTCCCTAAGGGCTCTTGGGTGCTGGCTATCAAATCTCAGTAGGGAGTTACACGCCATGGGTTTGCGGTATAGTTCACTAGCCAGGCCCATCGGAGTCACAAAGATTGAAAGATCCAGAAAGGACCTACTCAATTCTAGAGTGAATCTGAGATAATTATTCTGTGTGTTAAGCCAAGTGTGGAAGGATCTAACTGAATTTTCATCCCCTCGCCACACTACAAAGATGTCATCTATATAGCTCTTCCAAAGTCTAATTGACTTTTGGAAGGGATTAGTGGTGGTAAGGACAACAGTTTCTTCAAACTTGTGTACATATAAATTTGCCAGGCTCGGCGCATAGACACTGCCCAGGCTCGTGCCGGACACCTGAAGGTAATAAGTATCCTCAAACTGAAAAAAGTTCTCTTTCATGGCCAAATAGGCCAGGGTCATAATGAAATTCACAGGGGTGATAGAGTCGTTCGTTCAAAAGCTTTTATTCGATTTGTACATACAAATCATACAAGCATAATAAGATACATAATTTAAAATATTAAATCACCACTTGGACGCAAGTAAGAAAAGGAGTAGGAAAATGTGCAAAAAGGCTAGTGTGCAACAGTTAAAAAAAAAAAAAAAAAAAAAAAGTTATTCTTTCCTTTTAAAATCAACAAACTGTTACGATAATACAAAACATTCATGAGTGTACAGACAGGAAGTCGATATAATGCTTGATAAACAATTTCCTGGCAGCTGTACATATCAATAAAAGTAATTATGATAATATGATTCTGAACTTTGTAAAATTAGCATAAAAATGATTTAAAAATAAAAGGAAGGGGAGACCATACATTACATACTGTGGATATCAACAAGAAAAATAATACCTTAACTACAAAGATTAGTATAAAACTTGGAAACATACATATACAGACAGGAATGTAAAAGATAATAGCAGCATGATAGAATTCCTGGCAGCTGTATAACATGGGTACAGACAGGTAAGTATAAAAGGTTTTACAATATGATACTTTTCCTGGCAGCTGTACACTTCAAAATGTAGGTGGCCAAAAAGAAACATGTATCCTCATTCTCCAGTGAGGATAAAAGTATCAATGCAGTTTTGGTGGTACGAATGTTATACTTTATAAAAATCGGTTTAAGGTATTTTATCCTAAATGAATGATAAAATTTACAAAAAAGTAGAAAATGGCAACAACTCTGGCGAGAAGTACTGTCACAGGGACAGAGTGACTCTGATCTGGCTTTCGGTTTTGGGAATGCAACCAGATGATGAACGATACCCAATCTGACACGTGTTAATACATATTGATGAGAAGAACGAGTCACATATACAAGGTAAGGTTGGAACCCCGAGGTTAAATTCAGGTCCTTGTAAAATTTCACGGTGGTTAAGTTACCATAAATTTTTTCTCGCTCTGCCTTTTGAAAATTTAGAAACGTTGTCTTAATTTCTTTTTTGGGAATAGAAACAACCTCTTCTGGCTCAAGAAACACATCGATATTAAAAAGAAGAAGATACCAACGGTGAATGTATTTTAGCCACTGTATGCGTAAGGAGCGGTCCAAACCTATACAGTCAAGAATAATATCTTGAGTGAATCGAGTCTCTGGCTTAGCCCAAATAGAACGCCACAATAAAAGTGGCTGGACTGCTGCTAAGTCAGAAATAAACTCGACCCCAACCTCTTCGTGAATCAGTTGGACAGAGGCAGAAGGGGGGACACATAGCAACCTCCTTAAAAAGTTGTTTTCGTCCCTTTGTAAGGATGTGCCCACGCTATGGCCCCATACACATGCCCCATACAGAGCAGAAGAGACACAACGAACATTATATATATTCATCATGTCTCGAATGCTTCTTGAGCCAAGTTTGGAAGCGAATCGGAAAATGCTGCTAGTGGACCGCAGCATTTTTAATCTGATGGCATCAAATTTGGAGGTCCACGTCCCACTGTTGTTGTATGTAATTCCCAAATAGCAAAAGGATTTAACATGTGTCAATTTATCTTTGTCTAGAAAAAAGGTATGCTTTGACTGTTTTGCTGCCTGACCACATGACATAACATACGTCTTGGATTTATTCACTCGAAGCCTCCTAATTTGGATAAACTGCATAAAACTATCAATTAAACGCTGGAGGCCAATCTGTGTACGTGATAAAAGAACAGCGTCATCCGCATAAAGTAATAGCGGGACGGGTTTTCCTCCAATCAAGGGAGCGTCTGCTGGGATGTCAACCAAAGAACGGTCAACACCATTAATGAAGAGGGAAAATAAAAGGGGAGCCAAAACACATCCCTGGCGTATGCCCCGTGAGACTTTAAAAAAAGGGGTGCATTCGCCTAAGGTGCCATAGCGGACCTTACAGGAGAGTTTTTCATAAAGTCTGGCTAAGAAGTGAACGATTTCCCTTGGTGCTCCTGCTTCAAGCAAAACCTCCCATAGAATAGCATGGTTAACCAAATCAAAAGCGCTGCTCAAATCAGCAAAACATAAAAAGAGGTTGCCATTTTTAGCCACAGTATATTTGTTGATTAAAAGGTCCAAATTTACACATTGATCCAGTGTACCCAAACCTTTTCGGAAGCCATATTGGACTCTAGTTAAAATATTTGAATCTATTGCCCAATTTTCTAACCTATTGAGCAAAATCCTACTCATTACCTTTACAGAGGCGTCCAGCAAAGAAATTGGCCGATAATTGGAAGCCTCTGATTTGTTACCTTTCTTATGTAGGGGGATAATAACTGATTGACCCCAGGTAGAAGGGAAATTAGTTTCTGCCGCACAATTGAATATCCTCACCAGGATGGGAGCCCACAAATCTGGTTCATCTTTGTATAAATCCAGCGGGACTCCATCAGGGCCAGGGGCTTTGCCTCCTTTACTGTTAGAAATTCCTTCATGGCTTTCTTCTAATGTTATTCCCAACGGAAGGGGTAGCCAAGGGGTAGACTCAGGAGGCAGTGACTCAAAGGTTAGCCCTTCTGGATTAAAAATTCTGGAAAAGTGACTGACCCAGTCGCTGCATGCCACATATGATGTTAATTCTGGAGCGGCTTCTTTATTGAGAAAAGGACTATTAATGGTTTCCCAATAAAGTTTGCAGTTTTTGGTCTCGGCTGCTTCTTTCAACTTATCCCACGCCTCAGTCTGTAATACCCTTTTCCTATTATTGATTGCCATTTTATATCTACACCTGAGGTATTTTATATCCTCCTTGACACGTGGTTTGATACCTAGAACGTTCTTAAGTTCTCGAAGGGCGACTATACAAGGCTTGTCAAACCACCCCTGCTTCAGGCCACTGTTGGATGTCGGGGCCTTAGTAAAAATACCATCAATAATACTATTAATGGAAACAAAGTGGGATAATAAACAACCGGGGTCACATTCGTTATCTAGACAGGAACTAATTTGGTTCTTACAGCTAGTAAGAACCTCCTTCTGCTTGGCCTTAGAATTAATACCAGTCCATCTAATCCTTAGACCCTTCGGTCTAATGGGTACTAGGTCAGTAGAGCATTTCCCACCTGAAACTGTTGAGGTACCATGCCCTAGAAGGGTGACACGAATACTATTGTGGTCACTGAGACTTTCTTCATTTACGTACAAGTCAGTAAAGTCACCACAGCTAGATAAAAGAATATGATCTATAAATGATCCTGCGTCTCTACCTGTAAATGTAGGGCATGTTATTGCCTGATTATTTATATTACAGTTTAACAGGGTCAAATCAAGAGTGGCTAGCATGTTGTTTAATATAGAACCATAACTGCAGTGTTGGAAGTGAAGAAAATCCTCCCTCACTCCCGAGCCCCCCCAAAAACTGTTCACAGCCACTTCGGAGCCACAAGTATTCCCATTGGATAATTGGCAGGGCTGTAAATTAAAATCCCCTGCCCAAACAACCTCAGCCTTTCTTTTCGAAATACCCAAGGCCTTGACGATTTCCTTTTCCAGAGGTGGTAGAATATCTCCTCTGGTGGCATCAAAAATATTGTTGTAGAAATTTACTACAACTAGGTCAATACTCTTACCGCACTCCACCCTTATAACTTGGCTGTGGGTCCCGATTGTCGTACTACTTTTGACTATACAATTGCACAGCTTATTAGACAAAAGCGTCAAAAGTCCCCCCTTGGCCCTACCCGAGCTAGATTTAGTAGCTTTAAGGCAATAAGATGTGTACCCTTCGATATTAACAAGGTCCAAGCACCACGTTTCCTGTAGAAGGATTAAATCTAATCCCTCCCCAATAAACCTGGTCCAGAAGGGTGAACCTAATTTACTGGCAAGACCAGCAATATTCCAGGAGATAAAGGAAAGTCCCGCTGGCTTACCAGTATCGCCAGGAGTAGTCGACTCCGGCTGTATTACACGTGGTGGAGTAAGACTATCTTCCTGGGGGTTGGAATCTAAGCCTAGTCCCATGGTAGCGATAGATATACATGCATCAGGGCTATCCCTATTTGATATATGCGAAAATGGTGTTATTGATGTCACTATTGGGAATTCAGAAGGTGTAGGAAAAGGTATGGCTAAAAAAGCACTCTCCACATCTTTTTTGGACGTAGAGATGTTTGGATCTGAAGCTTTGTTAGAGCTAAGTCAATCTACCTCGTCTAACACACCATATCTGTTGGGATGGGCAAATGGTGAGCACGAGGAATCAAGGGAAGGAGGCATGTCCTGCCATGTTTGTTGCCACTGAGGTTTAGCAGGTTGTAGAGGCTGAAAAGGTTGCTGCCACTGGTGAGCAAACTGATATAAAGGCGGTGGATAATGGGGGAGGTTGTTGCCACTGAGGACTGACATGGTGTGGAGGAAAAAAAGAGGGATGTGATGGTTGCTGCTGAAGACTAACATGACGTGGTAAAAAGGATGGAAAGTGTGGTGGTTGCTGCCAAGGTTTGATGGTATGTTGCGGGGGATACACAGATCCTTTATTATTTGGGAAAGTAGGACAAGGGAGATTTGGTCTTGATGGCATGGGGAAAAAATAAGACAAAGGCAGTGGATTGATTTGAGTAGCAGGACCACTATTGGGTGTGTTACATATGTAACTAGCTGCCCCTGTATCCCTGAAATTGACTGTAATTACATCCCCTACTATTGTTTTCTTACTTCTGCCTACCCAATCCCCTCTACGCACAGTAAGAATTTCACCATTCATATTACTAGGTAGAGGTTTATGTATGTGGAGCCACTGGGCGCATTTATTTCTTAGCTCAGCAAAGCTTTCCTTTACTCCCTCCTTCAAAGGAGGAACTGCTGTCAACACGACCACAAAAGGGGAAACTTCTGGTGGCAAGCTGATTGACTTAAAGCGGGCCTGTTTTGGCTTAAAACCTTCAGTCTTATTTGTAGGTGGAGGAACTGAGGGGTTGATAGACTTTCCTACAGCATCTTTTACTTGTGGGGTGGTGGTTTTATTACCATCAACAGAGTGTTGATAAGCCAAGGTAGAACCCACCGCCTTCGGAATGGGTAAAACTGAGGATTGGGCCGAGTTATTCCCCGGTTGGGACAAATGTAATGTAGCGGGATTCCCGGAGACTATGGTTGCCTGTACAATATTTAATACATCATTAGGTAGCTGGACACAAGATAAGCATTTGGGGGCTGCTTCTTTGATCCCTTGTGACTGAACGGGCCCTGGCCCGTTCGTCCTATTAGGCCATTTCGAGTGCACTAAAGACGTTAGTCTGTCAAGTTTGGAAATTAGAGGCTTAATTTGTGCTGCTATTGTGGCCTCAAGGTCCAATTTAAGATCTGTTACCATATTTTGAACCCAGCAGGGAATACCTGATGCCAATTGCGGGGTAGGTGATATCAAATTGTGATTCCTAACTGTGACTTTAGGTATTTCCTTGTTCTTATTCTTGGACGTAACCTTTAGACGGATAATATCCCTTCCCCCAATATCTATAGGTACAGGAGTTGTTTCCACATCAGCTAGCCCATCTAGACTCGAAACCGCTTTGCTAGATGACTGACAGTCTTCTAGGTCTGGGGTAGCCTCCAGATCGACAAAAGACGGGTCCGAGTCGGATTGGGCAACTGATAAATCAACAGCATTCGGTACAGAAAATACGCCGTTAGTAGACAGAGATGAGGGTAAAGAACAATTATTCAATAACTGCTGGGAGGGTGATTTAACATTTGCAAGAGAACCCAAGGACGAATGCTTGGCGTTCGCGAGGTCCAAGGATACTCTTTTTTCCAATAATACAATACTTTTGTCGATGGTTTCGTTCACCCGTGATATGAAAAGATCTATGGGACCAGTCACCTGTGCCACCGCCGTGGCTTTCTTTGTGCAACTTCTAGTTCTGTTGCGCATGGCTGACATCTGTAGCGCAAAGGCAGTAGAAGATAGTAGTGTTGCTGGAAGGCGGCCTCCTGTGTAAAAATGTGGGATTAAAAACACAGTTCCGCCTACTTTGTCAAATGCTTGAGGAAAGATGGACAGGGAATCAGGGCCAGGGCCGTCCTCTGCCGTCCTTGAACGGCCTTAAACGGCCCGCTCTTTGCCCGGTCTTCGCCCCGGCCTTAGCCCCGCGCGCGTCCCGCGTGCGCGTTGCTGCCGCAGAATATATGGGAAGGTCAGGTGAAGGGGCGGGAAGAGGACCAGCTGCGGCCGATCAGCGCCGCGCTGCACGCTGGTCCTCGCAGTCCCGCCTCACGCCTTAGGGTGCAGATGTCGGCTCAACAAAGCCGCGTTGGTGCTCCTATGCACTCGGGGGGGTCCAACAACAAAAGACTGCCAAAGTACCTGGCCTGCGAGCGGCACCCGCGGAGCGGGGGCCGCGAGGCGTAGGTTCAGCAAACAGGAAGATGAAAGGCGAAGGGAGCTGCACTCACTGCACGTCAGCTCAGAAGTGAATCCCAGGCGGCTCACTCGCCGCGATGATTTTGACGGGTGGAGGGGCGGGAAGAGGACCAGCTGTGGCCGATCAGCGCCGCGCTGCACGCTGGTCCTCGCAGTCCCGCCTCACGCCTTAGGGTGCAGATGTCGGCTCAACAAAGCCGCGTTGGTGCTCCTATGCACTCGGGGGGGTCCAACAACAAAAGACTGCCAAAGTACCTGGCCTGCGAGCGGCTCCCGCGGAGCGGGGGCCGCGAGGCGTAGGTTCAGCAAACAGGAAGATGAAAGGCGAAGGGAGCTGCACTCACTGCACGTCAGCTCAGAAGTGAATCCCAGGCGGCTCACTCGCCGCGATGATTTTGACGGGTGGAGGGGCGGGAAGAGGACCAGCTGCGGCCGATCAGCGCCGCGCTGCACGCTGGTCCTCGCAGTCCCGCCTCACGCCTTAGGGTGCAGATGTCGGCTCAACAAAGCCGCGTTGGTGCTCCTATGCACTCGGGGGGGTCCAACAACAAAAGACTGCTAAAGTACCTGGCCTGCGAGCGGCACCCGCGGAGCGGGGGCCGCGAGGCGTAGGTTCAGCAAACAGGAAGATGAAAGGCGAAGGGAGCTGCACTCACTGCACGTCAGCTCAGAAGTGAATCCCAGGCGGCTCACTCGCCGCGATGATTTTGACGGGTGGAGGGGCGGGAAGAGGACCAGCTGCGGCCGATCAGCGCCGCGCTGCACGCTGGTCCTCGCAGTCCCGCCTCACGCCTTAGGGTGCAGATGTCGGCTCAACAAAGCCGCGTTGGTGCTCCTATGCACTCGGGGGGTCCAACAACAAAAGACTGCCAAAGTACCTGGCCTGCGAGCGGCACCCGCGGAGCGGGGGCCGCGAGGCGTAGGTTCAGCAAACAGGAAGATGAAAGGCGAAGGGAGCTGCACTCACTGCACGTCAGCTCAGAAGTGAATCCCAGGCGGCTCACTCGCCGCGATGATTTTGACGGGTGGAGGGGCGGGAAGAGGACCAGCTGCGGCCGATCAGCGCCGCGCTGCACGCTGGTCCTCGCAGTCCCGCCTCACGCCTTAGGGTGCAGATGTCGGCTCAACAAAGCCGCGTTGGTGCTCCTATGCACTCGGGGGGGTCCAACAACAAAAGACTGCCAAAGTACCTGGCCTGCGAGCGGCTCCCGCGGAGCGGGGGCCGCGAGGCGTAGGTTCAGCAAACAGGAAGATGAAAGGCGAAGGGAGCTGCACTCACTGCACGTCAGCTCAGAAGTGAAGTCCAATTCAGTATGCTGCAGGATATCAGAGATGGTCTCCAATGTCTCATCCTGAGGGATCGAAGTGTACAAAGATTCGACATCTAGGGATACTAGGATGTCGAGATCAGGGTTAAAATCCACTGTAGGGAGGAGTCTTAATACATCTTTGGTATCTTGTAGATAGGTCGGCATCCTTTGTACAATTGATCGTACAACAAAATCTACAAAGGTGGATAATGGTTCCAGACATGAACCAATCCCCGATATTATCGGTCTCCCTGGTGGAGGCCTCTGGACTTTGTGTATCTTTGGAAGGATATAAAAATAGGGCATGACAGGATGGGTAGTCTGTAGATAGGTCGATTCCTGACTTGTAATCCATCCCTCTGTCAATGCTTCCTCCACTGAGTCTTTTATGATTGCACTCACTCTGGGTGTAGGAACCTCCTTTAGCGGGCGATAACATTTCCTGTCACTCAACTGGCGGGCACACTCTGCCCGGTACATCTCAGTGTCCATAAGGACTGTGGCACCGCCTTTGTCAGCCGGCTTGATAATAATAGACTGATCATTAGTAAGTGCTGTAAGAGCCTTCAACTTCTTCGTGGAGATGTTACTGTATGAATGTGTTTTGTTTTCAGTACATAGAACTTTTACTTCCTGAAGCACAGCTCTTTCAAAGGCCAGGACCTGTGGGGGTACTGAGTGCAATGGTGGATTGAAAGTAGACCTATTCTTGAGGCCTGTATTAGTGTTGTCAGTTTGGTTATCAGGAAGTGTCTTATCCTTGAAGAATTGGTGCAGCCGCACCTTCCGGAAAAATTGAGCTCCCGATGTACAGTAAAACATCACCCTTATTAGTGGTAACAAACCCAAGGCCTCTATTGAGGACAGATACTTCCTCGGTGTGAGTATTTTAGAGCTCAAGTTGACTATCAAGTCTTGTTTAACTACCCCCCTCACGTCTGTCCCTGGTTCTGCCCCTGGTTGGTTTTGGAGCGGGTACCAATCTGATTGGGAATGGTCTGTGGTAGATTCCAATGCACCTGTGTTGGTGCCTGAGGGTTCTGTGGGTTCCGACGTCGCCCACGAAATCTGCCTTGGCCTGCCCCTAAAAAAGACAGGTGGGAAAATTTGGGCTGATAGGTTTGCCAAGGGTTAGGTGCTTGAAAATGAGTCGGGGGAAAAGCCCAAGGGGCAGGTGGCCAACACTGTTGGAAAGGGGGGGGGGCATTGTATCCTCTCCTCGATGCTCGCCTCCCTCTACCCCTATGTTGGTATTGATTCTGATCACTAGAATCCGAGTCACTAGAATTGCCATCAGAGCTACTGCCAGAGTATGTAGATCCCAAACGTTTCCCTTTGATGTTAACTGTAGGTGCGACATAATGATCACTTGTGTATGGATATACCACCCCATGTTTAAACTTGGCCAAGTCCTTTTTAAATTTATCAATTTTAGATTGAAGGATAGAGTCGTTAAGATCCTTATTAGCCTTATTTGATTCCTCCAAGTTCTTTTTGAAAATAATATTTGTAACAGTAGTCTTAATCTGGGCTTCCATGACCTGTATTTCAATTAGGATGGCATCGGCAATCCTCTTAGCCGTGCATATGATTAGTAAAAGCCAATCCCTAGTGCATCGCCAGGCTATTAGGGACCAATCCTTCCGGAACGTTTTGTCCTGTAAAAATAGCCTGGGAGTGTTTGTCAGAATGAGTCCTGGGGGGGCGTAATTCCCCCGCAAGTATTCTGCCATTATTGCACCGTGTATAACCATGCGTGTGTGTGATTTTTTTAAGGGCCGTTACTGAGTACCAATCATCGGTAGCAGGAGTGGATGATCTAGTAAAGGAATCTAAGATACTCGGTGTGTTATCGAGTATACTCTGGTGGGTAGCATCATCAAATGCCAAACCACTGAACTATGCCATACCTAGATGAAGACCTAGTTCTATAACTCAGATAGAAACGACAGTTGTTCATAAGTCAATGTCCTATGAATTAATATATCATATGCATTAATGTAACATTTGTTGCAAAAAATATAACATTTGTAGCAAAAAATAAATGCAAGAATAAGCCAACAACAAAGACAATCATTAAATCTAAATTACAGGTAACATAATAATTCCATCCTATCAATCAGTCCATTAAGATGCATTGTGTTAAGAAAACGGATCCAAAAGTTTCTCTTTGTAAGAGTATGTTGTTTAGATCTATTCCTTCTTTGGTTTCCACAGTTTCCAATATAAAAAACTTTAATTGCGCAATGTTGTGTTTTTTGTCTGTAAAGTGAACTGCTAGTGCTGATTTAGCATTCTTTAAATGAATGTGACTCTTCCCTACATAACATAGGCCACAAGGGCATTTAATTATGTAGATGACGTTTACAGTTTTGCAGGAAGCATTCACTCGGAGTTTAATTTGTGTGCCTTTCATGGGGTGATTTATGGTTGCTCCACGGATAACATTGTTGCAATTGCTGCAGTTAAGGCATGGTTGTAAACCTTTAAAGAAGATAACATTCTGTTTATGATCTGGTTTTTTTAACATTTCTTTGAGGTTAGGACCTCTGGTATAGGCAAACACAGGTGGTTGTGAGTAAATGTTGTTGAAATCTGGTTCTGCTTTCAGAATAGACCAATGTCTCATTATAATTTTTTTGTATTGAGAGCTCATCGTGGAGTATTTCGAGATGAACACTATGTGATTCTGTGGTGGTTTGGTGTGAGTTTTCAAGAGATCCTCTTGATTTTTGTTATTACTTCTCTCAAGTGCTTTTTGCAATATCTGAGTGGGATAACCACGTTTTTCAAATCTTTTCATCATTGCTTGAGCTTGTCTGGTTCTTTCTGAGGGGTCAGAAACTATTCTCTTAACTCGAGGAGTTGAGAGTATGGGAGATTGCATTTGAGATTGGGTCGGTGAACACTGTTGAAATGTAGGATGCTGTTCCTGTCATTCTCTTTTTGAAAGATTATAGTCTGAAGGTGGTCCCCTTGACGTTGTAGCTGAACATTGAGAAAATGTATTACTTGTTGGTGAATCTCGAAGGTATACGTTCATCAATATTGTTCAGTTGTTCAAGTGAAACAAGCAGCTCTTCTTTGTTTCCAGACCATATGATAAACAAGTCATCAATGTATCTTAAGAAAATTCTTCTGTGGATGTTCCAAGGTGTTCTGTGCAATATATAACTCTCTTCAAAGTGGTGCATAAAGATGTTAGCATATGAAGGGGCTGCACAATTTCCCATCGATGTACTGGAGAGTTGTAAAAAACAATTGTTATCCCATATGAAGTAACTTTGATACAGTGAGAACTGTAAAAATTCCATCAGGAAGACTTGTAGGTCAGTATTCATATCAGATCTTAGTAAGACATGTTCCACTGTTGCTGTGCCCAAGTCATGCGGTATCGAGGTATATAGCAACCTTACGTCTGTTGTGCATAACCACATTTCCTCTTCGGATTAAAATCTTAATTGGCTGATCTTTTCAATGAAGTCTGTAGTATCACGTATATAGGTGTTCATGTTTGTCACAAACGGTTGAAGATGTCTGTCTAGAAATGTTCCTATAGGTTCATGGATGCTTCCACGGTTAGACACCATAGGTCTAAATGGTGGTTTTTATTTGGTATTGCATGAATATGAATTAACGGACATGATCATGACTATGATGCTTATAGATTTTATGTATTGTGAATGTATATCACATTTCAGTTTCTGAATTGCGCATTTTGCTTGGTTTCATCTACAGATGAGTCCCCTGAAGAAGGGCACGTACCTGCCCGAAATGCATCGGGAACATTTTTTTTTTTTACATTGGAATGACAAATAAGTCACTTGTGAAAAGAATTATGAACTGAGATTTCTATCAGATTTGAGAACTATGTATTATAAAAAATTTGAGTTAACCACATTTCTACTGTGGATTTTTTCTTTTTCAAGTGGATTAAAAATTGAAAGAACCATTGGGCCCATATGCTGAGCACTAAGGGACATCCCCTAGCCAGGGGATGCTTTATACAATGTCATCAGTGATGTCATGAGTGATGTTACTGACCATGTTATGGGTGTTGAAATATGTAAGGTCATAAGAAGTGCAGTGCGTGAGCATAAGTTATACTTTTTATTTTTTTATTTGAAAAAAAACCTTTATTTTAAAGATTATGCACAGTACAATTACACAATTACCAAATTGCATAAGACTTGGCGCGTCAAAATGTTACAATACAGCAAAATTATTTACATGTTCAAATGATAATAGAGACTTAGTCCAGAAGAGTTACCAACAGCTCAATGAAAAAGGGCAAGAGCAGGCACCCAGAGGGAAAACATCATGTGTGAGGGAGGGAGAAACAAGGGCGGGGAGCCGTGGACCAGAGGGGACCAGCACTGACAGCCGCCATGGGCGGGGAGCGCGGGAGACGTCACTGATTGCTGAGGGGTGTGGCTTGCGAGATAGGCAACTAGTGGCCCCATATATCTAGAGGACGGGTTTTAGCCGGCAAGAGATCCTAGAACTCAGAAAGGAGGGTGTGGCAGCAAGAAGTGTCCTCCAACCAGAGCTGCACAAGGAGACCCTACGCCTAGCCAGAACAAGCAGCATGGCCGTCAATCGACGGGATGCATCAGGGCAAAACTTAACAAAGCCCAGGAGGCAGATCATGGGGTCAGGCAGCAATAGCAAGGAGGTGATTTTGGAGATCATTGCACAAACTTCCTGCCAAAATGCTGCGTCTCTGGGGCATAACCAGGCAAGATGGGCAAAATCAGCCGCAGGCACTCAACAGCATAGGCATCTGTCACTGGCCACAGGGCCTAATCTGGGGAGGTGGGCAGGAGTGTGATATAATCTGTGTATGTATTATTTTAAAGTGTATTAGTCGCAAGAGGTAGTTGGGGGAGAGGCGCTTAATCTGGGTGCAGCAGTAAAGCCAGTCCGCTTGGGATTTCTCGATTCCCAGGTCCTCGCCCCCAGCCATACATGCTGGATCGGTTTTAGATGGAGGAAGCCGCTAGCGAATAAGCATAAATCTTAGTGACCATTTTCTTTGAGGAGGAAGAGGTGTAAAGCATGTCAAGAGGGGCCAATGATGGGGGGTTGGGGAAAGGTAGGATGTATCTTTCTGCATGTCGCCCGGAGCTGGTAAAATAGCAGAGTGTCCATGGGACCAGCATTAGGAGCGAGCAAGGAAAAGGTCTCCCCAGGGTACAGATCCGAGATCGCGAGGAGGCCAAGGCGAGTAGCGTGTTTAACCATCCCCGACGACTGGAGTGAGGGGAAAGCGGGTTGTGGGCAATAGGCATGGTGTTTGCCGAAAGCAGGTCCTAGCCAGAAGATTTACGAATGCCATCCCAGGCTCAACGCAAGGTCTCAACCGTGTCAACTTCCATGCGCTGGGGCCTCGCTGGAGCGAAAAGCGCAGTCGAGAGCGGCCAAGGGGTTGCCAGGTCCGCCTCCACTGCTACGTGAGGCTGGAACGGGGTTGGGTGACGCCAAAAATGAAGAAAGCTGGCCTGCGCACTTAGAGCATAAAGCTTAAAACTCGGGGCTTCCAGACCACCACTCATCATTGGGAGGGTGAGAATGTTGTAGGCGACCCTGCGTTGCCTCCCCGCCCAGATCAGATTGATCAGCAGCGAACGGACTCTGCAAAAGAAGTGAGCCGTGAGAGGGATGGGGATGTTGACGAAGAGATATAAAAAATTTGGGAGCACCACCATCTTTTTCCGATTGCTATACCTCCAGCCAGAGATAGCTGCAGTGAGCTCCAAAGGGGATCTTGGACAGCCACCAAAACGTATCACCTCCCGGACGAGCAGACTGAGGTTCTCCTGTGGATGCCGAACGTAGAGTGTGATATCGTCCGCATACATGGAGACTACTAAAGCTCACGCCGAAGAGCCTATGCCTCTCTCAGTGTGATGCTGCTGAAGGCGAGCCGCAAGGGGCTCCATAGCGACGGCAAAGAGCATGGGGAGAGTGGGCAACCCTGTCAAGTACCACGCCCAACTGGAATGGGCTCGGAGATCTGACCGTTAATACGGAGGCTGGCGGTGGGAAGTGTGTATAACAGCAGCACCTTACGTATAAAGATCTGACTGAAACCAAAACGGAGGGGAAGGTAGAACCGGAAAGGCCACTCCAAGGTGTTGAAAGCCTTGGTAGCATCGAGCAGGGCTGCCACAGCTGGGAGAGCCGGGTTGATTTGATGCAGAACAGAGAAAATGGTCCTAAGGTTATGGGAGGTGGAACGGCCGGGAATGAAACCGGATTGGTCCGGGTGGGCGATGAGTGGCATGAGTGGGAGGAGGCGGGAGGCAAGCAACTTGGTAAAGATTTTATTATCCGTATTAATATGTGAAAGGGGACGGTATGAATCCCTAAACTCGGGGGGCTTGTCCGGTTTAAGAAGCAGTGTTAGAAGTGCCACATGCAGTGATGGGGGAATTGTCCAGACTCAAATGAGTCGTTGTACATGGCCGCAAGGTGTGGGACCAGTAGAGGAGCGAAGGCCTTGTAGAAGGCCGCTGGTAGGCCGTCGGAGCCAGGGCCATGCAGTTTATGGCAGCTAAATTCTCCTGCTTAGAAAAGGGCTCGTCCAAGTACTCCTGGTGCACATTTCCGAGCCAGAGAAGCTCAAGAGTGTTGAAATATTAGTTGAGAACCTCTCGGGGCAGGACCGAACCAGCAGTATAGAATTGGGTGTAAAAGGCACTAAAGCGCATCTTAATATCCTCCGGAGAGGTAGTGCGAGATGGCCCACCATCCTGATGGCTGTAATATACGATGCTGCGCGAGGTGGTCTGAGTAGGTTCACCAGGGTCTTGCTGGGGCAGTCACCCTCACCAAAACGACGCGCCCTCGCCTCCCTCACGAGAAAAGCGAGTTGCCTGTCCGCCTCGTGGGAGAAATCAGTAAGTTTCCCACATATCTTGGCAAGTGTGTCAGTGCTTGGGTTTTGGGCGTAAGAGGCATCCAACTGCTTTATCTCCATTTCAATCTTGTCCAGCGTGCCATGGATGGAGCGTAAGATGCCAGCTTGCTTGGAGATATATTCTCCGCAAATGACTACCTTAAAACTTTCCCAGACAACAAGGGGTGGTGATGGACAGAGTCTCTGAATTAAGCAGAGTACTCTCACCCAGTCAAGAGATCAGGGCTAGATCCAACACCGTTTTTTAGCTCATTGCACCATCCCAGTTTCAGAACCTGGCTGTATGCAAATTAGTCTGTCCCTGGCCCAGTGCATCATGGGAACAGGGCAGACCAGACTACAAAAGCCAATTCTTACACTGGGAAGGAAACAAGCTTCCGGGGACCGGTTTCTGGCATTACAGCCGTCTTCGGCCCGGCTTGCTTGAATCCTGATGGTGCAATGAGCAAGGGACTCACATCTGAGTATACCCTTCCACGCTTAGGGTGGACAAAATTATTTACAACAAGGGGTGGTGATGGACAGAGTCTCTGAATTAAGCAGAGTACTCTCACCCAGTCAAGAGATCAGGGCTAGATCCAACACCGTTTTTTAGCTCATTGCACCATCCCAGTTTCAGAACCTGGCTGTATGCAAATTAGTCTGTCCCTGGCCCAGTGCATCATGGGAACAGGGCAGACCAGACTACAAAAGCCAATTCTTACACTGGGAAGGAAACAAGCTTCCGGGGACCGGTTTCTGGCATTACAGCCGTCTTCGGCCCGGCTTGCTTGAATCCTGATGGTGCAATGAGCAAGGGACTCACATCTGAGTATACCCTTCCACGCTTTGTCCACCCTAAGCGTGGAAGGGTATGCTCAGACATGAGTCCCTTGCTCACTGCACCATCAGGATTCAAGCAAGCCGGGCCGAAGAGGCTGAAATGCCAGAAACCGGTCCCCGGTAGCTTGTTTCCTTTCCTTTTTTTTTTTTTTTTATTTTTTTTTTATTTTTCCAAAGGCAGAGGCAGAACAAAATACAAAGATGGAGCAAGGTACAGTAATAACAGAAATAAGACAGTACTAATAAGGCAATAGACATCAGTAACAGAATTCAAAACAAAATTCAAACCAATACATTTCACAATACTGTCACTTTAAGTTGTAAACATATTTAAATTAAATCCAATTATCAATGGGAAGCCATAGCTTCTTAGCAAATAGCTTTTTTTTTCGTCCTTTCAATTTATAAACTGCATTATCCATTCGATAAGTATCTAACAGTTTACCTAGCCATTGTTCAAATGAAGGTGGGTCAGCATCTAACCATCTTGAAGTTATACAAAAGCGATAAATGGACATTCCAATGAAAAGAAGATACTCTTGATCAACAGATAAGCTCTCGGGTGGAAAATATACACCAAAGATAGTGACAGAAGGACATAGTTTGATATTGACATTCAACAGATTGGTCAGAAAATGTTCTATCTTGTTTTTCAATGCAGTAAGTTTAGAGCAGCTAAAGAACATATGACATGAATCGGCTGCTAAAATACCGCACCGACTACAATTGATGCCTTTCGTGGCTTTCCATTTAGCAAGTTTAGCGGGCGTATAATACAGATCCAGGGAGGCCATATAATGTTGGCTTTTGAGAGAGCTGTTAATTAGTACTGTGTTACTGAACTCAAATGCCCTTGCCAGATCAATCCCTACTATAGACAGTTTTCTCTCCCACTTCTGAGCTTGTTCATCCAAATCATCGGGTAGCCTGTTTATCATCAGCTGATAGATGGTACCGATACGGGCATCCTTCCTGCCACTCTCCAAAATTTCATTAGGCACCATTACCTCACTGTAAAGCAAATTTTTCCTAGCCAAAAAACTCCGAATTTGTAAGTACTTAAAAAAATCATATCTAAAAAGACCAAATATGTTTTGGAGTTCAGAGAAAGACATTAAGGTCCCAGCTGAATACAATTGCCCAATTATTTGAATCGATCCCAAGCGAAATCCAGAAGTGGGAATACTTTGAGGCATCCCTAATATTGAGATGTTGCAACGTATAGGTGTATAGAAATTATATTTAGGGATAATCCGTAAAACTTTGTTCATCTGTTTCCAAGCCAAAAAAGCAGAAAGCAAAATCTTGAATTTTGTTTTTTTATAGTAGCTCGGCTCCGTAAATATTAATAATGATTGTCGCACATAGTCACCCAGAAGCATTTCGAAAATGGAAGGTGCTTTACTGATTTCATTGACATGGTCATGAAATAGTAAAACTTTAATAGTTTTAAGAGTAATGGCCCAATAGTATAACCTAAAATTCGGGAATCCTAACCCGGCACGCCCTTGCGAGAGAGTACACCACTTGATAGCTCTTCTTGACCGACGATACCCCCATAAGAATCTAGACAGCATCCTATCTATTTTATTAAAAAGAGACATGCTAAAAAGTAAAGGGATAGTACGGAAAAAATAGAGAAACTTAGGGAAAATTAACATTTTAATGACATTAGTCCGTCCAAATAGCGATAGATGTAAATTATTTATCCTTTCCAAAGTCCTATTAGTAGATGCAAGTAAAGGGTCCAGATTTAGGCCAACAATGTCATCTATTTTAGACGATAAAGTTACACCAAGATATGAAGCAGTAGTGTTAATTGGCAAGTCCAGGGGCATGCCTATTTTAGAATGTATAATTTGAGTTTTAGAAACATTCAATTTATAGCCGGAGAATTTGCCAAAATCGCTAGCAACTTCGATTATTTTAGGTAGAGCTGTAGCGGAGTCAGAAGTTACGATGGCCACATCGTCGGCGTATGCTAGAACTTTATAGTCTATTTCATGGAGTCGGACAGGAGGAATACCAGGTTCTGTAATTAATCTGTTCAAATAAGGCTCTAAATAAAGTGCAAATAAAAGTGGAGAACAAGGGCACCCTTGTCTAGTCCCCCTAGTGATAGAAAATGGTCTAGAAATGTCGGTGCCAAGTCTTATTACTCCATTTGCATTAAAATAAAGTGACTGTATAGCTTTAATAAATTGTAATGGGAAGCCCTTCCATTCTAGTACCGACCAAAGGAACCCCCAGTCAACTCTATCGAACGCCTTTTCAGCATCGAGTAAGATCACTCCGACTGGAGATTCCTTTGCTTGTGCCCAATCCAACAAAGCGATAACACGTTTGACATGATCTGTGGTATCCCTATGTTTAATAAACCCGTGTTGTATATGAGAGACCAGACTGGTCATAACATCATTTAGTCTGTTGGCAAGAATTTTAGAGTATATCTTGCTATCTGCCGTGATGAGGGAGATGGGACGATATGATCCTAATTCCTTTGCATCCTTATTTTTTTTTACAAAGACAACAATAATGGCAGTCGACCAAGAATCAGGAGGATGATCTTGGAATGCTATATTAAAAATTTTTAATAGTTCTACCTTCAATAAATGCCTAAACGTCCGATAGAATTCAAGGGGGCTAGAAAAAAAATAATTGAAAATAACCTGCAAACTACAGAGACAGCTCAAATACAGCTTGAACAATCTGCTACTACTGCTGAAATTGATAATAACATACCGAATAATCCCTCAAACCTGACCAATCCTCCGAAGAAGGGTATGATGGGAGATGTAGTCTTTGGTGGAGCTGGTATCAATCGCTCCTGCTCTCTCCCTACGCTAGTATTATCCGCATCAGTGGAGAATGACCCACAGAACGCAATGGCAATGGAGATCCCCACACAGTATATAAATCCAGAGGCCTCGGAGAAGTTTTTTTCGCTGTCTGAACTTTCCTCAGATGAGGCAACAGGCATACATAAAGATTGGGCTGAGCTTAGTTGCGAGAGTTTATCTGTGGATGATGAATCTACTGCGAGTCCTGATATTAACACAGCCACTACTATAAAGAAAAAACTTTGGAAGAAGAGGTCATCACGTTCAGGGGGCAAAGAAGTCGCCTTTAATTCACCTACTGAGGCCAATGGCTTACCCTCTATTCATGTACTCGATCCTACTAATGGTGTTATTAATGGTGTTACTGACATTGTGGGAGTCAATTCTAATCCTGTCTCCGATACGGTTATGCCCCAGGAAAGCAGTGAAGGCGCCGAGGAGATCACCCTGAAAACGATTTATGACACCATGATGAGCCATAGGGCGGAGAGCAAGGCTGAAAATTTACGCACACAGATGACCTGTGCTAAGGTCAAAAATTCAGTTCGCCGAGCAATTAAGATGTGCTCGGAGACTACCGATAGAGTCGTCGAAGCAGAGGCCAGGATTGCAGTCTTGGAAGAAGAAAGCATGGCACAGAGGCAGGAAGTTGGTGACTTCATAGCTCTAAAGGAAGACTTGTCGGATAAAATTGCTAATTTGGAGAATCAGGCTCGCAGGAGTAATTTACGATTTTTGGGAATTCCCGAAAATAAGGAAGGGTCTGACCCACGGAGGTTTATTGTCAATCTACTAAAGGATGCTTTCCCTGAAATGGTAGATTGGGACTGGTCACGAGAAGTTCAACGTGCGCATCGGTTCCCCTTTATTGCACGGAATCCACAACAAGGACAAGAAAATTATCCCAGGGCTATTCTGGTCTCATTTAATAACTTCCTTGCTCGTGAAGCTATTTATATGACTGCGAGACCAGACAAGAAAGCGGATGGTCTCGGCTGTCAGTTTTTTGTACGACCGGATTACTGCCAAGCTACAGTGGCCCAACGGTGGCGACTTAGACAACTGATTCCCAATTTCCAAAAGAAAGAGGTCGCCGTTTTTCTTCAAGGCCCAGCAAAGTTAAAGACTGTATTCAAGGGCTCTGTAAAATATTTCATCTCAGAGGTTAAAGCTAAAGAGTATTTGGATTCTATATGAGTTATAATTAGTAATTAAGGCTCTTTAGGCTGTAAGGCTAATACATTACTGTATTGTATTGTATATTGCAGAATCACTAGGATTGGAAGGGCCGCTAGCTTGATTAATCTTTTTTTTTGGGAAGCTTCAATTCCGTTTTTTCTGTTCTTTTTTCTCCTCAGCAGGATTATTTAGCTTCTCTTATTTCCGCTCGTCTTCCTTCTAAACTTTCTCTTCCTTCTAAACTCTCTCTTCCTTTTCCTTTCTCTATTTCTATATCTTTTCATCGGTCTTTCCTTTCTTTTTCTTCTCGCCAGGATGTTCTGGTCTAGGGACACGGCACCCATACGTTCTAGGAACTGGTAGTTCCTATGCCTCATATGTTGGGGAGGGTGGGGGGAGGGGGTCCGGGGGTCGGGGTGGGGGTGGGTTTGGGCAGCGGGGGGTGGTGGGGGTGTAAGGCAGAGGTGTTCAATACAATGATGGTTACTAAGGTCGATGTATTTAAGGCAGGGATGGCTATAATGTGGATAAAGTATAATTTGGAGGTGCAAATCTTTGTGACGATGGCTAGTAATTGCTATTCTATATTGTTTTTTGAAATGTTTTTGAAATGTATATACGGCTGAAAATTTGCACTATTAATATTAATGGCCTTAATGATTTAAAGAAGATTGCTATGTTTCGTACTATCCTTTTAACTCTGAATATTGATTTGTTATGTGTTCAGGAAACTCATATTTCTTGGGACAAACGCTCTCTTCTGAATAATTTAGGGTTAGAAGTCTTGATCACATCTAAACAAACGGGTATCAAGAGAGGTGTTGCTATTTGTATGCGAAAGGGAGTAGGGAAGTGTGTTAAAACATCTTCTGACAAATGGGGGAGATGGGGGCTTGCTGAATTGAAAATTGGGAGTTCTAGATTCACTTTATGTTGTTTGTATGGCCCCAACTTGGATGATGCTGAGTTATTTAATCTTATTAACACAGAACTGTCTACTTGGACACAGCCGATAATAATGTGTGGTGACCTTAATATTCATATACCAGCCGATTGGAATATTAAATTAGGAAAAAGATATATGGGCCGTAAGATTCAAGCCTATAAAGCACTTAGAGATCTGGTCCTATGTAACGGGCTAACTGATGTGTGGAATAAGCTTTTTTATAATGATCCTGGTTACACTTTTTTTTCTACGCCCCATCAAAAATTTGTCCGTCTTGATTATTTTTTTGTATCCTCTGTTTTTTTGGAGCAAATTCGTATCGAAGTATTACCACAGGTCATCTCGGATCATAATCCTATTATTGCCGAGATTCAACTCCCTATGGACTGTCAAAGTCCCAACAGATCCTGGTCATTTCAGAGGAGTTTACTATTAGACGAAGAGTATCTTCAGTTTATGGTCACAACTATCAAAGAATATTTTTCTATAAATAATGATTCTGCCTCCCCTCAGGTAGTTTGGGATTCTTTTAAGTCAGTTGTACGGGGGGAAACTATTAGTTTCGCAAATTATAGAAGGCAAAGAAACCAAAAAGACTTCAAAGATAGGCTAAATAAGGTTAGACTGGCTGAGCTTGAATTATCTACTGCCTGTAAAAATAACACTAATATAGAGGATGCACAAAATCAACTAACTATCGTACGCTCTGGCCTCCGAACATATTTGGTTGAAGAAGTAGCCGCAAAATTTAAATTACATAAAACTGAACGCTATGAATTAAGCGAACGCACGGGGAAAATCTTAGCGCAGCGCCTACGCCAAAAATCTTCTTTTAGTGAAATACAATGTATTAAAGACATAAATGGGGTACTTAAAGAAAATAAGGCAGGAATATTAGATGCATTCTACGGCTTTTATAAAGCACTCTATAATGACGAAAAAAACGAAGTCGATAAGTCTCTTAATCCTATTAACTATCTTCTAAATTCTAATCAACTGTCGCTATGTACAGATGATAATGCCTCCTTTGCTAGGCCAATAAGCTGGGAAGAGATTGAAGAGGCCATTCTGAGCCTAGCTGCTGGCAAAGCTATGGGGTCCGATCAGAGCTTGTTTCCTTTCCAGTGTAAGAATTGGCTTTGTAGTTTGGTTTGCCCTGTTCCCGTCATGCACTGGGACAGGAACAGACTAATTTGCATACAGCCAGGTTCTGAAACTGGGATGATGCAGTGAGCTAAAAAACGGTGTTGGATCTAGCCCTGATCTCTTGACTGGGTGAGAGTTTTCTGCTTAATTCAGAGACTCTGTCCATCACCACCCCTTGTTGTTAATTATTTTGTCCACCCTAAGCGTGGAAGGGTATGCTCAGACATGAGTCCCTTGCTCACTGCACCATCAGGATTCAAGCAAGCCGGGCCGAAGAGGCTGAAATGCCAGAAACCGGTCCCCGATAGCTTGTTTCCTTTCCAGTGTAAGAATTGGCTTTGTAGTTTGGTTTGCCCTGTTCCCATCATGCACTGGGACAGGAACAGACTAATTTGCATACAGCCAGGTTCTGAAACTGGGATGATGCAGTGAGCTAAAAAACGGTGTTGGATCTAGCCCTGATCTCTTGACTGGGTGAGAGTTTTCTGCTTAATTCAGAGACTCTGTCCATCACCACCCCTTGTTGTTAATTATTTTGTCCACCCTAAGCGTGGAAGGGTATGCTCAGACATGAGTCCCTTGCTCACTGCACCATCAGGATTCAAGCAAGCCGGGCCGAAGAGGCTGAAATGCCAGAAATGTTTCCTTTCCAGTGTAAGAATTGGCTTTGTAGTTTGGTTTGCCCTGTTCCCATCATGCACTGGGACAGGAACAGACTAATTTGCATACAGCCAGGTTCTGAAACTGGGATGATGCAGTGAGCTAAAAAACGGTGTTGGATCTAGCCCTGATCTCTTGACTGGGTGAGAGTTTTCTGCTTAATTCAGAGACTCTGCCCATCACCACCCCTTGTTGTTAATTAAAACTTTCCCAGAGCATGGACTGGGAGTCAACCGACCCCTTGTTGAGCTCAAAATAGCGGTCTGTATCTCCTCACAAAACACTGTATCGCGAAGTACATTTGAGGGGAGCCGCCATTGAAAGGCGCGACAGGGAGAGTGAGGGAGCCGCATTGAAAGGCGCGACAGGGGGAGTGAGGGAGCTAGAGAGACAAACAGACGGGAGCGTGGTCGGAGAGACGGCGTGCCATATGGTTCACCGAGGACATCCAGACCAGTGCGTCAGGGGAGGTGATCCATAAATCCAACCGAGACCAACAACCATGGGAGAGCGTGACACAAGTGCTCTCAGGCGTCGCAGGGTGAGCGTGGCGCCATGTGTCATGGAGGGAGTTATCCAGGAGAATGGAGTTGAGGAGTGAGGCCGCGCATGGGTGGGAGAAGTGGGAGCCAGAACGATCTAGGGCAGCGGACAGAGTAACATTGAAATCGCCCCCCCAAAGGAGTGCAGCAGGGCCAAGGGACGACATGCGGTGCCGGACGGTAGCGAATACATTTAAGGCATTGCAGTTGGGGCCATATATTGCCGCAAGCACCAGGGGCCGAGTCTGCATGGTGCCACAGAGTATTACAAAACGACCCTCAGGGTCGGTGAGCACCTGGGAAGTCTGCCACGGGAGCCCCCTACGCAGGAGTATGGACACCCACCAGGAGTAATTGGAATAGAAGGAGGCATGTATTTCACCCCTGTGTCAGGAGATGAGTCTTGTAGAGGTGGGCTGCATGAGATGCGTCTCTTGTAAAAAGCATATGTCCACCTCGTGTCACGTGAGATGAGCGTGAGCGTGTATCAAGCGCGCTTTGCGGAAGTCATTAAGCCCACGGACATCCAAAGTCCAGAGTATGGTGTCAGTCATGGAGCTGGCATTAGGGAAATATTCTACAGGAAATGTGGCGTGGTGGGCCAGAGTGACATGGAAGAACAGTGGTCAAGGCGATAAGATGTGTGAGATAGGAACATGTCAACAGTTATGAAAACACTGCAACAATCTGAACATATACATCTCGCAATCTCTAATGTGCGCCAGTAGCACAAACAATACAGTACCCTTAGCATTAAAATACAGAACCTGATAAAGAAACCTTAGTGAGGACAGTGCATACGCAATTGACTGTGCATAAGCAAACAACCAGTATAAGTGAAGGAGCCATGATCTCAAGGACCCAAAAGCCCAACCCCGGAAACCCGCCAAAATAATTTAAAAAAAACATAAACTCCCCCAACTCCACACCCACACCAACCCCCCAATCAGGCTGAGGGACCACCCAAACCAACCCCAGGGACCCCCAACTTGGAAGGGGGAAGCAGTGCCCATGATGGGAATTATCCCGTGGGGGCATGGCAAAGCCCAGCGAACACCCCTGCCTGGAAGACAGGGTGGCCAAGCTGCAGGAGCAAGCAGAAAATAGGAATAATCTTTAAGGGAGTACAGAACTATGCATTAAAGATGAACACACACATATAGGTGCCACAGAGGGCCACCGGGACCAGAGGCCTGAAGCAATTGTATAAACTATGAGAACGTGTAGACCTGGAAAAGCCATCACATAGGACAAAAGATAAGTCAGTCATTGTCATTGAGGTCCTCAGCAACGACAGACTGGGAATTCATGGGTGAAGGGCGATGCATCTTGTCGAGCTTCTTGACAAACGCAAGTGCCTCTCTAGGGTCTGGAAAAATGAGCGTTTTTGTGCCCTGTTTGACGCGCAGTTTGGCCGGGTATGCTAATGAGCAAGGAATCTTGTGCTTCTGCAGGATCCTTTTGGCCGGCAGGAACTCACGGGGGCCGCCTGAACTGCAGTGGTGTAGTCCGGGTAGAACGAAAGGTTGTTGCCTTGGTGGCGAATGTCCCCTTTTTCACTGGCAGCCCGGAGGATGGCATTGTGGCCCCTGAAAATCAGAATTGTGGCAATGATGGGACATGCCGGCAGACCAGAGGCCGGACGGGGGCCAAGGGAGTGGTGCGCGCATTCAACGATAAAGACCGGAGATAGCATGTCGCCAAAGAGCTCCCGGACTAGCTGCTCCACAAAGTCCTCCATGCGAGAGATGTTGGTGGTTTCGGGCAGCCCTGTAATGCAAAGGTTACTGCGACGCAAACGTGCCTTCAAGTCCTCGTTCTTGTTGCATATGATGGCCAGTAACTTGTCCATCTGCAGAAGTTTTTGGCGGTCCTGGATGGCAGCGTCTTTGGCGTGGACACCCTAGTCTCGACATGCAGGAGTCGGGTGTCGTGGGAGTCCACCCGAGCCTTCACCTTGTCCAGGCGGTCCGACAGCTGATCCAGCTGCGTTGCTATAGTGGTAACCATAGATTTAGCCTCCAACATGATTGCTTTTAAATCGTCCACGTGGGACTGCGCCATATCTTTTGTAGACGGGGGTCAGTGCTGTCCATCCCGGCACCCTCCTGGTGCGTCTGGCGGCATTGATCAAACAAAATTTTTTTGCTGTTTGGGGTCAGTTCTGCCCTTGGCCTGTGATGAGGGGGTCTGAGGGAGCCAACAGTCGAAGCAAGGGCCGCAAGGAGATAGGCTGTCAAGTGAGAGCAAAATGCGACCAGGCCCTGATGGGCTGCTCGTGAAGAGGGAGAGAAGCCAAAGGCACGAGGATCCACCATAGCGCGGGTGCCAGAGAGGGGCGCTCACCAGTCCAGCAGGGAGCACAGCGGTCTCGCCAGGCCACAAGTGAGGCGGGCACAGCAGTCAGCCCCAAAAAGCAGGTGAGACGACAGAGGATGGCGTGGAGGAGGAGGGAGAACTCTGAGTCCCAGTAAGACGATGGAGAGGTGCCACCAGGATAGACACCGGGCCACTTGAAGACCAGGACTCAAACCACATGGGGTGGAGGCCACCAGATCAGCTCAGCAGGAGAAGGAAGCCCGGGACAACACCCGGCAGGCAGTCCAGGACTGATGGCAGACCCAAGGGAGCCCAGCAACGTGGCCGCTCCAGGAAGACAGCAATACTGGAACCAATGGTCAAACGAGGTTGTGGGGGCTACCTGCAGCCACCCCCACCAGGTCAGGAGCGTGAGATCAGTGCACTCTGAAAGAGGCTTGTGGCAGAGTGATCGAGGGGGGCCCAACAAGGGCACAGCAGCACTCAGAGCGGCAGACCGGGGCCCCGGAATAGCGTCCGTCCTGGGGAGCCACATCGGAGCCCCAGCCAGTGGAGGACCCTCTGATGAGAGCGTGCAGTCTAGGAGATGAAAAGAGGGCGGCAGGTCAGGGAACGGGTGCAGCACCCCTGAAGGTTAGGGCAGCAGTGTGGACTGTGCAAATGGGTGTGCGTCCTCAGAAAGCCCTGCGGCCGGGTGGTGCGAGCTGCTGTCCAGCGCGGGGCCCGCAGGTCAAGCAGGAAGCGGTGGCGGGCACAGGCTTTTCCGGCCAGAGCAGGCCGTCCAGTGACGATTACAGCAGTTCTGCGGGGCGCCTGGCAGGAGGTGACGGTAACCGGGGCGTGGGAGGCAGAGCACACCGCCAGCAGGCAGGGAGCAGGGGAATTGTGTGGGGTCCGCCGCTCTCATCACAGGGCCCGGGGGCTAGCGGCCTACAATCACCGCAGGCATGCAGAGAGGTAGAAGATGGTGCCCAGGCCGCAGCGCGCCGGGCCAGGCGGTGCAGCCCACAAACCCCCAGCCCCGCTAGATAAAAGCCACCGCGAGAGTGGAGAAGTCCGCAGCCACAAGGTGCCCCTCGGCGTCGGAGGCCCCTGAAAAATGCTGGAGGGCAGAAAGAGGAGCAGTCCACACCTTGCAAATCGCTGAATCTGGATACACTTCAGGATGTCGGGTAGGTTGTCGATGTCTGCAGGATAGTTACGGATTTCGATGGTTGGCAGGCAGAGCACACTCAGAGTGTGGCCATCTTGCAGCCGGCCAAGCCACGCCCTCGAGCATAAGTTATACTTAGCTCAGGTAACTATAACTGTTGAATTTCATTGCATTTGTATGAGTAAAATCTGAACCTAACTATAAAACCCATGCAACCTTTGTTTTTTATAGTGAATTTCAAATGCTTTTTTAATTCTATTTCTTAACCATAACATTCCAGTAACCTGGGGGGTTTTCAGTGACTTTCTGAGTTTTTTAAATTCTGTGTGGAACATGAGGGGTTGTTGACCTCCAAGGACCGTCAGCAGACAAGTGGACTTCATCCATCAACCAGTAGTGTACCAGGAGGCCCCTTTGCAGGGTGGTTGAGAAAGAGGGGGGACCTTCATTGACATCTCAGCAATCGTGCTGTGGGGGGCTTAAGTGTATCAACAATAGGGGTTCTTGGCCCACAATGACCCTTAGCAGCCAAGGGTAGTTTATCCCCCAGCCAGTAGTGCACCAGGAGGTGCATTTGCAGAGAGGGTGAAAAAGAAGGCAGGTTTCCAATGAGGTCCAATGATGGTGGCAACATTACAGATTCCTTGCCCCAATGACCCTCAGCAGCCAAGGGGCATTCACCTTTCAACCAATGGTGGACCAGGAGGCATGTTTGCAGAATGGATGAGAAAGGGGGTGGGGCCTCCGACGAGGCCTCAGCAATCTCTAGGTGGGGGAATTACTTGTGGCAATAATAGGGGTTCTTGTCCCCCCAATAACCCTCAGGACCCAAGGGGTCTTCTTTAGGGGTGGCTGAGCAATACTCTGCCCGCTCACAGAAGTCCACAGAATTTGGCAGAGTTTTTCAGTAACTTCACAGAATTCTGTGGAGTGAAACTCAGACACATACACCCACTCACAGACACAATGAGATACTCATGTAACCACTTACATATTCACTGATACTCTCTGTCATCCACTCAAAGATCTACTCAGTGACTCACACACAGACTCATAGGCCATCTCAGAGACTCTCACATCCACTCACAGACCCACTCAGATATTCATATACCCACTTACAGCCCAACTCATACTCTCTCACACCCACATACAAAATTACTCAGACACTCATATACAACTTAGACACTCATGCACACACTCACACATTCAGTTTCAAAGTTAAGTGGTTAGACTTAGGAAATACAATTATAAAAACCTTACTGCTTCACCTAGCAAAACAAAGGTTAGACGGATGTTACAGCATTTTCATTAAATGCAGAAATTCACTGATTTGTTTTGGGGGAAGAGTAATAAAAGAGATATAGACACAGTTTTAAGGGTTACTTAAGTAAAGAGATTTACTCATAGAGTATTCAAAATAGTATAATTACCATTTTCAATGCCATTTTCATACATGGTACGGCATCATGTTTCTTGTGCAACAGATCCACTTAGGAGACGATCATCTCATGTGACAAATAATTTTTTTAATTTAATTGGTATCACACCTTTCTGTGATATAAAGGAAAAGGTAATAATAGTTTACAAATCACACCTCGTACTAATATACAAATAGTAATGGGAGGGCAGTAATAAATACAAAATGGAAGATATTTTGACGTGGTGCTATTATAGTTATCCCACACCCAATTACCAAGGTGTGAGTTACAGTAGGACCAAAGATCCAATGCAGTACTTTGTGATAAGGAAAACTAAAGTATTTGATTAGTTATATCAAAAAATGTGTATGGAGTTCAGACAATCAGGAATTGTGTAGAGATGAGATGTTGCTTTATTGTAAGGCTAGACATGTGTTTCTTCACACAGTGACTTTTTGAAGGCTGCATTAACATTGGTGAAACGAAATATGTATGAAGCATAGATCAATCTAACAAGAATAACAGAAAATAGATAAAGGAAAAAAAAAACTGCAGCATAGATATTGTTTTTGGGTACTTGTTGTTTGAAAGGTCATTGTGTTATGGTTTGAAACAAACAAACAAACATAAACACCCAGAAATGTTCAAAAGTGTTAGAAAAGCCCAAAAAAGTATAAAATGTAAAAGAAACGGTTTTGTTAGAACCACATAATTCAGTTCAGATATTTTATATGTTACACTTTCATTTGTAAATGTGTGAATGTGCATGTTTATGTCTAATAGTATGTTATTGACTGCTGAAATGTGTATATGTTTGAATAGCTGAATCAATATTTGTACAACTGCTTATATGAGAGTGTGTATACTTTGGTTACATTGAAATGTAATGATTGGATAGGTGAATGAGTGCATTTATTAATGAGTATGTGAGTGGGTATGTGATCAGCTGTTTGGATGAGTGTGAGAGTGCTTCTATGAGTGAGTGAGAGGGCGGAAGAGTGAGTCTGTGAATGAGTGACTGGATGGATGACTGTTTATGTGGGTGAGTGGGTGTCTATGTGTATACATGTGTTGGTGACTGAATGACTTTGTAAGAGGTTGTATAGTGAACTGAGTGTGTTAGTAGTATGGGTGAGTCAAAGGTTGCATGACTTGATGTATATGTGATTATTGGGTCTGTGCTTCACTATGTCAGTGAGTGAGTGGGTCTCTGGGTGACTGCATGAGTGAAAGAGTGTTAGTGTTAGTGCTTCCATGAGTGACAGAGTAAATAAGTATAATATGAGTGAATGAATTGTATGTGTCAGGGACTGCATGGATGAATAACTCCGGGCCCGATTCACAAAAGTAATCTGAGATAAAATCCTAATTTTAAGACTTTCAGTATTCACAAAAGGCATTTAGGAGTAGTAAAGGATAGCCACCGTAGTGTAAGTTCTTCCAGAAATTAATATTTGACCTGCTTTGAAGTTTGCAACTTCGGTTTCCAATTTAGATCCCTCTACTCTACAAAGTTGCAGCATTAATTGTAGGTATTTTCCACTTCTTTGATTTACAACATAGACATAACCTTTAATCTTCAATTTGGGCAGGTCATATTTTGGTTTGCTATTTTAATTAATCTGTCAAAAGACACGGTTTTTCAATCTGGTAGTGTTTAGCGCATGAATCGATCAGCATTTATTTCAGTGGTATATGTAAATGAGAATTCTTCACAGACATGGTCCCATTTGTAAGTTAGCTTACATAAGTCATCAATATTTACTTCTTCTTCTTCTATAACTGTAAGCATGACCATTATAGATTATTGTGCATCTTGTTGAATGTTGAGACTAAATATTACTGATCCACTACCTGTATCCAAAAGATCTTGAATGCCTGAAGCAGAATGTTTTAAAGTTCTGTCACTGACTAAATATTGATGTTATTGATAAAGTGCAGAACAGAATTTTCTTACTCATTTTTGTTCAATCTGATTACCAAGATGTGGCAAATAAAACACTACATTGAGAACCACATTTGCATAGCAGTTGACACCTGAACTGATTTCCAACTGGTGACCTACAATATCTCCTTGAGTTTCCGCTTTTGTTTATCTTAGTGCCTTCTACCTTATGCTCTATTCCTTTCTTTTCTGGGACATCAGATGAGTTTTTTGGATGCTTCCATTTTGGACACATTATCCATCTCTCATAAATAGGATACTGATCTAAATGAGCAGCATATATAACTTCTTAAGCAATTCTACTCTCCCACACAACTTCCATAGGCAATAAATTTCTTGTCATCATATTCCAAACAATTCCAAACAAGACATAACTCTTTTTGAATAAAATTGTGTAAGCATTACATTTCAGTTTGCGATTTTAATTTTGATTTGCATGTCAATGATAAGTATTATTGGACAGTTTTCTGGTCAATAGTGGCAATATAGAGCACATAGAGTGAATGTGTTAAGAGTGGAGGTGTTTGTGATTTACCTCCAGGGACCTTCTATTTTGCTTAATGGTCATTATGGGGAAGTGTCTTGAAAACAAGTTGCCCTTTAATAGGCGAAAGTTGCTATAGGTCACCAAAGACTATTAAATGCTTTCCTCCAACAGCACGTTGTACTCTGTTTTAAAAATCTGTTGCATTCTGAAGTGTACAAAGGCAAGCATTAAGTTTCAGACCATGCTCGCCTTTTCGATGATTAAAAGATTCAGTTTATCAGTACCCTCGAGACTTCATGACAAGCTTCACCAGATAACTTCTGGTATTCCAGTTTATTATCATGTTCAACAGGAAGCATAAGCAGTTGATGTAAAGTAATTCCTTTAATGTTGTGTGCTGCTAATCCAGTTGCTGCTGTTACTACAAAGGATACATTTGATTCAATAGTCCTGAGTAGAACACTGGTTAGAATGTTAATCCAGCTTGACCACTGATGCATAATAGGATAGGTTTAAATGATGAGCATTGACATTATTTCTTCTCATGGAGGAATCCATGTTTTACTTTCGCTTTTACTTCTATATAGATTTCTTTCTGTTCAGTGTTTAGTGGCCCTTCTAACTGTTCAAAATCGAAACTGTCCTGTCTCACTTGCTCCATTGCCATTTTCACCTCATTCATAGCTATTGCTGCTTCATTTTGAATAACTGGTTGTCCAAGAGAATCTTGACTTAATTGTCTTGAACTTTGGCTGCTTTAGGACATTTCCATAACTTTTTCAACTGCAATTGTTCCTTCCTGTTCAATCTCATCATTCAAAATTTTTAAATAAATAGGAAAGACTGAACACTGAATACTATCTTGTAAAAAATGTACCTTGGGATCTGTATTTTTAAGAACAGTACTTTGAAAACGCAAACTTGTTGTCTCAAGCTGTTTTCACCACTATCTTTGGAATGGCACAGGTGATATACTGCTCAATGAAGTACAGAACAGGCATCATTATCTGTTCCAACAGTTGGTACATCCTTTATACTTAATAGCATGTGTATATGAGGTGCACCTCTTGCTTGGTACTCTTTTCACCAAAAGAAATCAGTTACTTCGCCAAGAGGAGGATGTCTTCTGTTGCAGATGAAAGTCTTCATAGCTTGAGGTCTATGGTTAAAATATCTGCATACATTAGTAGGATCCAAGGAGCTTTTCACAAGAATTCAAGAGTTAATCCCAGGCATACTCAGCACAACTGAGTGTAAGAAACCAATTAAGTGATCCTAGGTTTCTCAACATGCCTTTGTGTTTACCATGATAACGATATCAATCCTAATTGGTGCCACATTGGCAATCCATCACATTGATTAAGCTGTGCTCTGGGTTTTATTTTCTTTGAACTTTTTCAATAAATTCCCTTGAAGAGAGATTTTGTAGATGAATTACTGTCTTCAATATGTGTTTAACAGCATATGAAAGTCCAGACAAATCAATTCCAAACAGATGATGGAATATGTAGGGAATGCATTGTCGAAATATGGGATCTTCTGAGTATAATCTTGTTGACTGGTATTCAGATGCTGGTATCTGTGTAGGGCGGTCAACAAAGCATCTACCTTCTCTGGTGGGAAAGAGTTGTAGAAAACAACAAGCTTCTCAGTTTTTCTTCCGCACACTGATGAGAGCTCCATTTGCTTGCTTCATTTGAAAGAGTTTAATAGCATCACTGATTACTTCTTTGGAATGAATGCGATAGATGCCGTAGTGTTCATAAATCTCTTCTGATCTCCAAGGATCCACCTTTTCAATCTGTCCACTTGACGGTAATCTTTCATCCTCCGTTGCATCTTGAACAACATCAATATTTTTAGAATAAACATTATTTTGTACCAGGTATAATGTTACATTTTTAACTTTACTAATATCAACTAACTCTAACCAGATTTGTTTATTCTTCTTAGGCTCACCATTTACTCGAATGTCAAGTGGTTCTTGATCCTCTCTGTGTACACCAACAGTTTCAATATTCTGTTTAAAATCTAAAGGTAAGTACACAACTCTTCCTTTAAGGTATTTTTGTAGGCCAGATGGTGGCAGCTTCCCTGTCTTAGCCTCCATTCGAACTATGGCCTGAAATGGATGTACACATTGTATTAGAATAGACTCATAAACATCTAAACCTCTTAGTTCTTCTGGAATAAATACTAATTCTAACTTATTAAATACTGCTCTAGATGGCATTTTGTTTTGTTCTCTCCTAACTTATTGTAGCAGTACTTGCATATAACTTGCCGACTAGACAAGTCAAACCGATCCTCTACAAATAAATAAACAGCAAACTGTCACCACTTATCATTGTTCTGTTTTTCTATTTTCAAATACAAACAACATTTCTAGGTCGACTTGTATAGTGAGTGTGTTGACAACAAATGGAAACATCATTTGGTTTTTCAAACAAAACTGTCTTAACCTTTGCCATCTCTACAACGTTATCAATAGTAATCCCTGTCTCATGTTCTGCTACATCTGCAGATGGCAAATCCAAGTTTTCCATACACTCCTCTTCAGGACCAAAGAAACTAAATTGAAATCATTACAGACTTTTTCTTCCTCTGCTAGTTTACCATGCAAAAGTAATCTATTAATTTCTCCTTAACATAGTGCAGAGGTTTTAACATATTAAAGTCTCATAACTAACATCCGCATTTCCAAGTGGTCAACTGCTAACATTCTGAAATAATGAAAGGTGCTTTGGCACACTTTCTTTGATAGACACACTAGTGAATGTCCTTGTAAATGACTATACATTCTCACTTTGCATAGATGTAATCCTTGCAAAACTGCAATTTTAAGTTTCAAAGTTTTGTATGGAAACTTGTGTAGGAATATTCTAAATATATATCAATAGATTCCAGCTGAACACAATAAATCCTGCTACAATTGCACTTGGACATGGACCTGTCAATGCCTTCCATGTACCTCTTCAGCTATCGCTTCCCAAACATTTCTTGGAACCATCTCTTCATTTGGAATGGAGATACTACCATTCACCTCATAACGTCGACCAGTTGCTTCAACTGCATTCACTAATGTGTTCTTTTGTAAGTAGCGTTTTTCGTTTAAGCCCCCGCGGTCTCTGCCAGCTCCTCGCCTCTGGCTCTTAAACACAGGGAGCTGCAAAATGTGGTAACCTCTGTGTGACAGCAATACTTTTGTCTGTTTCCCTGCTCACTTGACAGCAGGCAGGGAAACAGACGAAAACTCGACTCTAAGCAAGCGGGAGCGGTTGCCCAGCTCTTGCTTGCTACAAGCTGAGCTTGTGTTTGCTCTGACTTGACTGGAGCTGTCAAAGTTCTCGCCTAGTCAGAGAAAACAGCGATGTCCTTGGGGTGGGCACCAGGAGACATAGTGGGAGCCAAACCTGGGAGGTGGGGGTTCCCAGGGGCATATATGGCTCCAGGAGGGGGTGTCATGTCACCCCTCCTTTGTTGTTCACAAGCCGTCCCTGGTGAGGTGGTGGTCCCTGTGTCCAAACATGGCCTGGGAAGAGGACCGTGTGAACCCCTCACACTTTAAATTGCCATTTTGGCCATGAGGAAGTTGTGGTCCCTGGGGCCCGGGGAGTCCCCTCCATTACTTTTTATATAGCTTCAGGAAGGTGGCAGTCACTGTGGTTTGGGGGGGGGGTTGCATGGCCCGTACAATTTGTAATTTTTAAGCCCTAGGAAGGTAATTATCCATTGGGCCAAGGGGGTCCACGCAGGTCTCCAAACAATTGATAAAAATAAAGCTACAGGGAGTTGGTGGTGCCCAGAGCCCGGGGGTGTTCGCGCAGCCCCCCTGTAATAGAAACCTAAGCCTAAGCAAGTGCAGGAATCTGTAATTGTTTTGTTTTTCATTTTTGACGCAATTTCATGGCAAAGGTTTTTTTGTAAGTGCGTCTTTGCTCTGATGGGACCCCAAGACCAAGGCTTTGGGGTCAGGATATTCCTACCTTGCCCCCTTTTCTTTATATTCATGTTTGTTTTAGGGACTATGATAAAGCCAAGTCCCAAGATCGCTGCTAACACTTCCTGTTTGAAATGTTGTCAGGCATTCGTAGCTCTGCAGATCTCTGCACAAGTTTCCCATTATTCGTGAATTAACTGCAATGGTAGATAAACAAATTTTAATTTCCTTTGATATCTCGCACTCTACTGAATGGATTTATGCCAAATTAGAAATAGCACAATCTGCCGACCAAGCACTAGATTTCTGCCAAATTTAGTGTGATTCTATCCAGCTGTTCAGCCTGTAGTTGTGTTCAAAGCTCCTACGGTGGGAATTAATGTGGGAAACACTCTTCTTTTTACTACCTCCTTTTCCCTGCCCCCACTTGACAGATTGGCCCGAAACTTGTCATGCCTAACAAGAATCACCGTAACCAAAACTAGGTCTGGGCTCACAGGCAATAAGGACAAGCCTCACCTACTAGAACAACCAAAACGAGCACCAATATTGCCGACTTATTGAGGGTAGCCTATTTGTACCTGACGACTGCCTGATTTAAACAGAAAGTCATTGGACCAATTTTTCAGTCCTGAATGAATCAATTATTTTATTCAAAATTATTTAAATCACATCACATTTGGGAGAAATTCACAAACTATAGAACATTGCTTACTTCACTCAACACTCACTCACATCCATAAGTTAGACATATTCTTCAGTCATTCAATCATGCATACACGCCGCAGGAAAAACAAAAACTAAATATACATCAGTTATTACAACACATTATTTACAAACATCATTTAAAAAACAACAGCATTGGGGAAACTTTTTCAATTTTAAACTGTTTTTTGATTTCACAACAGAACTCCTAATGCTGTGTACAATAGGGTCTACGCGTTTCGAAATCCCTAGGTGTAAAGGGAAATCTCATCAGGACCACGTAGCTATAAATGAAAAGACAAGCATGTGTCAGTCTAGTAGAGGACCAACCCTATATCACTAACCAATATAAACGACAACTAGTTCCTACCTCCATATGGTGCTCACAATTCTATGGGTGTAGGCTCTGCAACAAACAAGCAAACCAGCTAGGTGTCAAAACCAACCAAAGACATATTCACTGCTATCCAACGAGCAAAAGACCGTTAGTTAAGACGAAAGTACTCACATTCGCCGCTTTCAACCAGAATTTGTGTCTCAAGAATTGAATTCTGTGTGAAGAAAAGCACGTGTAAGAGTGACGTTCAAGGGCAAAGAATATTCGTGAAGAACGGAACGAGAGTGCAGCCTTACTTTAAATGGCGTATTTTCCTCCAACCCTTATTGAGGGGGGGGTGTTTTAGCAGGGGTTTTGGGTACCTGTGGGGGACAAAGAAAACGCTATGAGCGGTCTCTTCAGCGTTCAACGAATGGGATGCCGAGCGAGTAGGTGGGGATTTATCAACTTACCCGCAAGGCTCACTGAAAGGTGTCCTAATCGCGCTGCAATTGTCCGGCTCCGTGTGCCATTACCAGAGACTGGCGATTGCTGCGTGGCGAAGTGGTTATCTACGTCAACCATCTCTGTGCTTCCTGGTCGCGGGGGTTATGGGAATTGCAGTTTGTGGCGAATGTCCTTCGCCTGTGTTAGCTCTGTGTTGGCCAGGCTAAAGATTTCTGGGACTTGATGTTTGAAAAATAGCACGGACCTGGGGCCAATCAAGGGTCTGGAATGCAGAAAGCCCTTAGATCCATGAAGACCCGGGGGTCCTTGTTTGTGACTTCTCTACATGGATATAATGGCTCACAAACCATGGAACGGAGAACCTACAGTCTATATAGTTCAGACAATTCGTTCAAGCCGTCCATGGCTGTATTGAACTTGATAATGAGCATCGCTTCGCTCCGAGATAATTTTTCATCAATGTCCCCTCCTCTTGGATCTTTCTCAATTTTGGCAATTACGGTCCATTTCATATCACTCAAGTTGTGGTTGTTGTTCCTCCAGTGGGTGACCAGAGGTGCCAAGATGACATTATTTTTCATTCGAGACTTATGTTGCGTAATTCGGCATCTTACCTCTTGGTTAGTCTTCCCCATGTATAATTTGCCGCAAGGGCATTTTATACCATAAATCACATAACGTGATTTGCAATTTGAAAACTTGTTGTGTTTCCAAAACACTTGATTGTGTTGAAAAAGTGAGCCCTCTTCAGCGCTTCCACAGCATATACACGACCCACACTTGTGGTGTCCTTGTACAGGTGGTAGCCCAAGGAGTGAATTTATAGTTGGACGTATTCTCTTTAATTCTGCTCGCACTAGGTGGTTTGAGACACTTTGATCTTTTCTAAATGCAAAAAGCGTTTTTTCCTTTAGGGATGTGTCCACATTTTCAATCAAGTGCCAGTTCTGCAAAATTGTCTTCTTGAACTGATTCGAATTAGGACAGAAAGTCGAAACACAAACCACTCTGTTGAGTGTGGGTTTTTTCTTTTTTTCCAGAAGTGTGTCCCTGGGGACCCACCAGGCCCTCTTCATTGTCCTCTTGAGGAGTTTCTTGGGGTAGCCTCTAGATAACAGCTGCTCAGTGAGATTGTTTGCGGGAAGATAAATTCATCTTTATAATCGCAATTTCTTTTTCTCCGAATAATAAGAAAAAACCCACACTCAACAGAGTGATTTGTGTTTCGACTTTCTGTCCTAATTCGAATCAGTTCAAGAAGAAAAAGAAATTGCCATTATAAAGATGAATTTATCTTCCACGCAAACAATCTCACTGAGCAGCTGTTCTCTAGAGGCTACCCCAAGAAACTCCTCAAGAGGACAATGAAGAGGGCCTGGTGGGTCCTCAGGGACACACTTCTGGAAAAAAAGAAAAAACCCACACTCAACAGAGTGGTTTGTGTTTCGACTTTCTGTCCTAATTCGAATCAGTTCAAGAAGACAATTTTGCAGAACTGGCACTTGATTGAAAATGTGGACACATCCCTAAAGGAAAAAACGCTTTTTGCATTTAAAAATGATCAAAGTGTCTCAAACCACCTAGTGCGAGCAGAATTAAAGAGAATACGTCCAACTGTAAATTCACTCCTTGGGCTACCACCTGTACAAGTACACCACAAGTGTGGGTCCTGTATATGCTATGCAAGCACTGAAGAGGGCTCACTTTTTCAACATAATCAAGTGTTTTGGAAACACGACAAGTTTTCAAATTGCAAATCACGTTATGTGATTTATGGTATAAAATGCCCTTGCAGCAAATTATACATGGGGAAGACTAACCAAGAGGTAAGATGCCGAATTACGCAACATAAGTCTCGAATAAAAAATAATGTCATCTCGGCACCTCTGGTCACCCACTGGAGGAACAACAACCACAACTTGAGTGATCTGAAATGGACCGTAATTGCCAATATTGAGAAAGATCCAAGAGGAGGGGACATTGATGAAAAATTATCTTGGAGCGAAGCGATGCTCATTATCAAGTTCAATACAGCCATGGACTGCTTGAATGAATTGTCTGAACTATATAGACTGTAGGTTCTCCGTTCCATAGTTTGTGAGCCATTATATCCATGTAGAGAAGTCACAAACAAGGACCCCCGGGTCTTCATGGATCTAAGGGCTTTCTGCATTCCAGACCCTTGATTCGCCCCAGGTCCGTGCTATTTTTCAAACATCAAGTCCCAGAAATCTTGAGCCTGGCCAACACAGAGCTAGCACAGGCGAAGGACATTCGCCACAAACTGCAATTCCCATAACCCCCGTGACCAGGAAGCACAGAGACGCGTGACGTAGATAACCACTTCGCCACGCAGCAATCGTCAACCTCTGGTAATGGCACACGGAGCCGGACGATTGCAGCGCGATTAGGACACCTTTCAGTGAGCCTTGCGGGTAAGTTGATAAATCCCCACCTACTTGCTTGGCATCCCATACGTTGAACGCTGAAGAGACCACTCATAGCGTTTTCTTTGTCCCCCACAGGTACCCAAAACCCCCGCTAAAACACCCCCCCCCTCAATAAGGGTTGGAGGAAAATACGCCATTTAAAGTAAGGCTGCACTCTCGTTACGTTCTTCACGAATATTCTTTGCCCTGAACGTCACACTTACACGTGCTTTTCTTCACACAGAATTCAATTCTTGAGACACAAATTCTGGTTGAAAGCGGCGAATGTGAGTACTTTTGTCTTAACTAACGGTCTTTTGCTCGTTGGACAGCAGTGAATATGTCTTTGGTTGGTTTTGACACCTAGCTGGTTTGCTTGTTTGTTGCAGAGCCTACACCCATAGAATTGTGAGCACCATATGGAGGTAGGAACTAGTTGTCGTTTATATTGGTTAGTGATATAGGGTTGCTCCTCTACTAGACTGACACATGCTTGTCTTTTCATTTACAGCTACGTGGTCCTGATGAGATTTCCCTTTACACCTAGGGATTTCGAAACGCGTAGACCCTATTGTACACAGCATTAGGAGTTCTGTTGTGAAATCAAAAAACAGTTTAAAATTGAAAAAGTTTCCCCAATGCTGTTGTTTTTTAAATGATGTTTGTAAATAATGTGTTGTAATAACTGATGTATATTTAGTTTTTGTTTTTCCTGCGGCGTGTATGCATGATTGAATGACTGAATAATATGTCTAACTTATGGATGTGAGTGAGTGTTGAGTGAAGTAAGCAATGTTCTATAATTTGTGAATTTCTCCAAAATTTGATGTGATTTAAATAATTTTGAATAAAATAATTGATTCATTCAGAACTGAAAAATTGGTCCAGTGACTTTCTGTTTAAATCAGGCAGTCGTCAGGTACAAATAGGCTACCCTTAATAAGTCAGCAATATTGGTGTTCGTTTTGGTTGTTCTAACAAGAATCACCAGCACACTTCGTTCGGAACATTTTGTGAAGATTTGTCAAACTACACCAAAAATATAGGCAAGTCGAAAAACCCTTTTCCTATGGAATTATGGTCCTAACGATAACTACCTACTGGCGACTAATGGTGGTAATATATGTATCTTGCTAAATGTTTGCTACTTCCGATTTACATATGAAATGTTTGCTTCTTCCAATTTTGAATGTAAATAAAGCTTTCCTCCTATATTATCATTACATTACTTTATATTGCTGCAAAATACCTAGTAAATTGCATACTGTTTTGCACTTGCTAACTCATCAATACGAATCCCCCTGGGATGACTAAACTTGGTGAAATATAAATTATTAATTGGTGAATTGTCTCAACATCTCCACATAGTATACATTTTTACATTATTGGAAGCATATGCACAGCAATGTGCATGGATGGATGCAAGGAAGATGATTTAGCTCTGGGAAATATTCTAAGAAAACTACACACCGAATAATCAGAATTTAAACAGGTTTGGCATAAAGTAAGTGAAAACTTTAAATTGTGAACCACTAGCTCTACAAGGTTAAATTTAAATTCTGATCATAGGTGTATATTTTAAGGGTGCAACTGTCTGAATTTGTTCGGTCAAATACCGATACTTTTCCATCCTCTTTCCTCATAGCATTGCTACATTGTTAGCTAGTGTGAGTAATTTGACTGTGGTGGTGGTAAGACAGGGAATATTGGCGAAGAGCGCTGATTGAGATAGGTTGAATAGAAGGGAGGAGTCACAATCATGGAAAACATAAAGGGTAACGGTGAAGGTGAGCAGTTAGTGCTTTGTTTGGGAAGGATAAGAACACGCATGGAAAGAGATTACTTTGTGGCAGTAAGGAGGTAGGTAAGAATGCTGGAGGGTGAGGTTTATTTAAATGAGGGAAGTAATTTAGGTGATAAATCGAGATACAGTGGGGGTGCGAGTTTGTATTTGTAGTCAATCTAAGGGAGGTTAAAGTTGGTGAAAAGAGGCTTTTTCTAAACGTATTTTGTGCTAACATGACCGCATTTAGAGGGAACAACGTCGCTTTGGGGAGAACAAAAGTTAGCAAGGATAAGTTATCGAATTGATGTGAGCACACAATGTATACATTGATTTAAAATCATAGATCTAATGTTAATGTTTTTAATATTTGCAGTGAACCCCTTAGGAAGGGCCAAACAGCACCCGAAATGCATTGGGTTAATCGTTTTAACTGCTATGGATGTTTTATGTATTCATCTTACTGTTGAAAAGGACCTGGAATGGCATATCTGCAGTAATAGAAACGGTTGATTACATAAGAGTTACACTTGTGACAAGAGAAATAAAGCGAAGAACTTGAAAAAGAATTTTGGAGTACATGGAGTAAATTTGCAGAATTTTGGATGACATTTAAAGTATCTGGGTGACGATAACCCGCAACTGCTGTGCGTTCAGACTTGGAGCGAAATTTCGGTCCAGTACAGTTTTGTTTACGAGTTCGTGGTTAATTGGGCATATCAGGTGGCTGAGCTGCACGCGAACAAAGTTAAATGCTGGATAAAAGTATGAAAAAAATCGAAGTACAGGTGTGCACTTGTTAACTCTATAAATGTATTGTTTTCACTGCCCTTCACAATGTTGCACCCGACTGGAGATAAGAGACAAATGTGTAAAAGAAGATCAGTCACTTGTGTGAAAAACTCACTTCATCCTACTAATGGACATATGAGAGCTTGGTTGAAAAACATGACGGACGATTCTTACTAAATGGAAGTTGACATGCAATTAATATCAGGATTCGAGACATTGTATCATTTGGTTATATTAATAGAATTGTAACATCTCGTAAATCGACGTTTAGCAAACATCTGAGGGAGGGCGGGGTATTTAATAAATGTTTGGGAAAGTCTTGGAGAGTATAAATGTGTTAGGGTCACTGTCGGTAATTCATTAGCGTATAATGTTGGTGGGAGGTTGAGTTGAAAGTAATGCATTCTGGGATTGGTAGTAAGCACAGGGAATATCGGCGAAGAGCGCTGATTGAGATAGATTGAATAGAAGGGAGTCGTCACAATCATGGAAAACATAAAGGGTAACGGTGAAGGTGAGCAGTTAGTGCTTTGTTTGGGAAGGATAAGAACACGCATGGAAAGAGATTACTTTGTGGCAGTAAGGAGGTAGGTAAGAATGCTGGAGGGTGAGGTTTATTTAAATGAGGGAAGTAATTTGGGTGATTATCGAGATACAGTGGGGGTACGAGTTTGTATATGTAGTCAATCTAAGGGAAGTTAAAGTTGTTGAAAAGAGGCTTTTTCTAAAAGTATTTTGCGCTAACATCACTGCATTTAGAGGGAACAACGTCGCTTTGGGGAGAACAAAAGTTAGCGAGGATAAGTTATCAAATTGATGTGAGCACACAATGTATACATTGATTTAAAATCATAGATCTAATGTTAATGTTTTTAATATTTGCAGTGAACCCCTGAGGAAGGGCCAAACAGCGCCCAAAATGCATTGGGTTAATCGTTTTAACTGCTATGGATGTTTTATGTATTCATCTTACTGTTGAAAAAGGCCTGGATGGCCATATCTGCAGTAATAGAAACGGTTGATTACATAAGAGTTACACTTGTGACAAGAGAAATAAAGTGAAGAACTTGAAAAAGAATTTTGGAGTACATGGAGTAAATTTGCTGAATTTTGGATGACATTTAAAGTATCTGGGTGACGATACCGCGCAACTGCTGTGCGTTCAGCATTGGAGCGAAATTTCGGTCCAGTACAGTTTTGGTGGTAAGACACTGGCAGATTGAGAGGCCTTAGCATAAACATTCCAACTACCCCTATTGAGAAGGTCGCCAGAAGGGAGAGCCATCCTGATTCTCTGAAGGACAGCTGTTGTGGAATTTTGCCACTCAAGCTTAGACAGGAAGATACTAAAAACATATGTTCATATCATTTTTAATGCTGAGCTTCTTTCCCACTTGGCAGAGCAAGACCACAGTATATGAACAATCCTCGATTTAACGCTTTAGACGTTTCCCACTGACTCAATAACTTATACATTCATCCCCTAGTTCAATCACTCACTCACCTCATGCCTTTAGTACATAAACAGGAATCAAGTTCAGCTCATCGGGTTTTATTTCCCTTGGACGTTGTTAAGATTACCTGTCATCACTTATTTTGAAGCTTTGCTATTACTTTTGAAGATATTGTCTGGGGTCCTTCTTTTTCCTTATTCTATATTAATTACCCTTGTAAACTAGCTGGGGAGAAGGGCCTTGACTCTTATTTATTCGTGGTACCCAGTATTTTTTATGTATAAAAATTATCAGCACTTGTGCACCCTTCTTTCCTGCTGTGCAGTTCACAGTGGGTTACTGAGAATTACAACACGTAATGAATGCAGAGCTTCAGCAAATGGCAACTGCGTACAAAAGCAAGGCTTTTCCATATAGATGTACACAGGGTCAGTGTGATAATATATCATGATGTCATCCAGACGATAAAGCTCTCTAGCACACTGTCACTACTTCCATTATTTTGGTTGCTCTATAAATGCCCCTGCTTTTTCTGCGTCGGTGATTTTCCAAGAAGTAGGCTGCATAAACAGACACAACTAGTACGCTGATTCTGCTTCCAAAAAATAAGACTGCACCAAAAACATGCCTGCTGTGTATGTGTGGTGATTTGATTTAATATGGTTCGCGTCAATTATTAAAGCCCACCAGCAAAATGCTACTGCTTTAAAATGTAATGGCTTATCCATGATATTTTTGCCTTACCTGTGAGGTTATTCATCACTAATAATACGGCCTTTTTGTCAATTGGGGTAGAATAACAAATACATAATCTGTTCAGTGCACGTTGTGCCTATTAGAGGCATCGTAATTTTCCATGATGAATTTTGAAAAATAAAACCAATCAGCAGTTTACCCTTGCTTAATATACGAAGCCTATAGCAACTTACGCAGGCACAAAAAGAGCATGACGTAAAGCATAAATATGTACTACCCATAGTGTTCTGTCCATCTCTGCAATATCAAATAACGGAGTTTTAAGGCTTCCCTGCCTCGAGCACACCAAGTTAAATATGTATGAACGACTTTAGATTCCTGGGTATCTCATTCTGAATGCTGCTCCCCGTGCTCATTTCTTCCTAAAGTAATTAAAGGTGAAAAGAAACGTGTTTTTGCTGAGGAAAGTAGAGGTCACAATTCGTTACTCGCTTTTCCTCCATTACCTGGGTTAGCCCATTCACAGCCCCTTGCCAGGGACTGTTCACTCTCTTTGTGCTCATTTGTGATGTCAACGTGGCTCTTTGGGGTCCCTCAATCTCTTTCTCAGAAGGCTCCCAAGAGTGTCAGACAGGTCTTCTATCCCACCAGGCTGGATGTAGCCTTTTGAGGCTGGTTTTGAAAGCCCATCGCAGCTCTGTCACTTTCCTCAGCTCTCTGGGGTTTATTACAGCAGGCACAGGAGGCTTCAAGACTGGTTACACGTCTGATTCTTCAGAACCATGTCTAATTTCCTAGGGGTTCTGGTGTTTTCCTGCTCTGATTTCGTAAGACTTTCTCTCTTATAGGCCTTGTTTTGGCTCGGAGAATTTTATGAGGCTTGGCAGAAAACGTGACACTATTATAGTATAACAATGTAATGGTCGAGCTCTGCTCGGATTTAAGAATTTGTAGAAATATTGAACTCTGCAGCCCTTTTCAGGGCAGGCCACACAAGGCAACCTGGACACCTGCAAAACACAAGGAAGACTGACCTACAATCCAATGGGTTTCGAGTGTCTCTCAGATTGCCATCACTGCTGCGTGTATCTGTTGGGAATAAACAAGATAAGGTTAGTAGTACACAAGCAGGATAGCACAGCTCATTGTGCACAAGGAGCACTAGAATATACATTTCAGAGAGCTTCAGAACTAATGAAGGCAGTCAATTTCAATTTCAATTTCAATTTCAATAAGCTTTATTCGGTTCATTGGAAATAACCATAAAAGCATATACAAATAACACATCAGATAAGAATTCATTACAGTGTTATAGAGTTATAAAAAAGTCCATCAATTAAAAAGGGGTACAATTAAAACATCATACTTTTCCTTGCTTCAACAGATTTAAGAAGGTAAGTAGCAGTAAAAAAGCATACATCCAATTCATGCATTGAAACAATTAACTTCATGGCAGCATCAAGAGTAAAAGTACGATATTTTAAAAATAATGGTTTTAAAAAAGCTACACGAAAATTCTTATACAGTTCACAGATTAGGAGGAAGTGCAAAGTGCTTTGTTTTGTGCAACCACCACATGGACAGGGGGAGGCTGGGTATTCTTTGATCCGTGGGAAAGCTACCAGATGGTGAGCGAGCCCAAATCTCAACCTGGTGAGGACATATCTGTGGGAGGTTCTGGTTACCTGGCTCAAATAGGTTTGAACGCCTACCGCATCTGAATAACAGAAGTAGAATTGACAAGTGGCTAGGTGTTCAATAGTGCAATTTTTTTCCCTATTTCTATAGGACATCTATAAGTTCTTGATTTCTAGTTACGTCAGTTCTAAGGTTACGGCAGGGTCATCCTTGATGTTTAAGTTAAAGATATCTTTAAAACATTGTACGGTATAATTCAGCCAGGGGATCTTAGACCAGTTATTCAACCGGAGACAGTCTTGAATAATTAGTCTATTAAAGGTTGTCTCCTCCTTACACCACATTATTCTCCAGGTCAGTAATGGCCTAAGCACTATTTTATCTGCCAGGTAGCTAATACCAACTTCCCTGTGGATGAGTTCTGTTGATGCAGAGCTCGGTAAACTAAGTAAATTTTTTGGAAACGTGTTTTCCACTATTTGTAGTTCATTATTGCAGCCGTGACCCCAGACCCCCGCACCGTATAGTGCAATGGATGTACTTCTGGATAAATAGATGTGTAACATATCCCTGATTTGCCGGTCACCCAGTTTTGCTGCGAATCTAAAAACACCATGCGTGCTTTTAGCCATTTTAGCCTGGACATTCAGCTTTTCTTATGTCCATGTACTGTTCCCAGCAAATGTTATCCCTAAATAACAGAACTTATCCACAGTCTCGATTTTCTGTCCTTCTATATAAAAAGGTTCAGACTTATTCCTGTTTTGGCCGCATACCATAGCATACGTTTTACTCTTATTAATCACCATTTTCCTCCTAGTCATGAAGTCAACAAATGCATCGAGGAGTCGCTGACGGCCGAGTGGAGTTCTAGATAAGAGCGCGGCATCATCCGCGTATAGCAGGACAGGAACATCAATTCCGTCTGCCTGCGGTGCATCCGAGTTAACTCGTTTGAGAATTGTGTCTACCTCATTTATAAAAATTGTAAATAATAATGGGGCCAGGACACATCCCTGACGGATGCCACATCTTACCCTGAATTTGGGGGTACATTCTCCTCATTGACCAAACCGAACAGATGTTAATAGTCTTTCATAGAGCCTCGCCAAAAAGAAAATTATAGGCTCTGGTGAACCAAGACCTAGTAAGGTTGGCCATAGAATGGAATGATCCACCAAATCAAAAGCACTGCTGAGATGAGCAAAGCATAAATAAAGTGACCCTCGCTTAGCACAGGTATATTTTCCGATTAATAGCTCTAGATTAATACATTGTACAAGGGTACCTCGCCCTTTTCTAAAACCATATTGATATTCTTCTAAAATCCGGGTGTCCTCTGCCCATTCTTCTAGTCTTACCAGCAAAATCCTACTCATTATCTTAATGGAGGAATCTAATAACGAAATCGGACGGTAGCTTTTCGGGTCCGATCTCGTCCCCTTTTGATAGATTGGGATGATTGTTGATTCACCCCAAGTGGCAGGTGTACCTTCCCTAATAGCAGTATTGAATACAATATTCAGGAGAGGGCCCCAAATTGCGGGTAGTGCTATATATACATCGATCGGGACCCCGTCCGGGCCTGGGGCCTTTCCTCCCTTACTACTCTTGATAACTTGTACCACTTCCTCCACAGTTATATTTATGGGTAATATTGGCCAGGTATCTAAATCTGTAGGATTGCTGACGGTATCCGTTTTAAAGATACTCGAAAAGTGGGCAATCCATGTCTCACTAATCACGTTGGATGATAGTTCAGGCATGGCTTTGTTTTTTAAAAAGGGGAGTTCACTGTGGCCCAGAATAATTGGCAGTCGGATGTATCCGCGGCCTAGTTAAGTTTATCCCAGGCCTCCTGTTGCAATTCTCTATTCCTCTGTTTGACAAAATCTTTGTATTCTATCCTTAGTTTTTTAACAAGCATCGTGTCCCTGGGCTTAAATGCCAATGCCTGTTTTAGCAGGGTAAGTGAGTGTGTACAGGCATGATTAAACCAGCCCTTATTCGCTATATTTTCCTTGTTTGAAGCTATGGTTAGAATAGAGTTTATATTATTATTAATTTTATCAAAATTCATTAAAATCAGTGAGGGAGAGTGATTATCATCCAGATTCTCCATTATATCAGTATAGCTGCCTTTAATTATATTTCCCATCGTTCTATCCGAGTTCACACCTTTCCATTTGATTCTTACCCCATTGGGCCTAATAGGTGCAATGTTGTCAACATTTACTAAAATCTTATTGGATGTACGCTCCCAAATGTCTACTTTCATTATGATACAGTTATGGTCGCTAAGCAAGGATTCTTCTATTCATGGGGTAGTACACTTGGGGGTAATGCTAGCTGATACCAAAACATGATCAATATTGGTGTTAGCATTCCTTCCAGTGAAAGTGGGAACCACATTTTCCATTCCATCCTTTGCACACTGTATAATGTCTAAATCAAAGTTAGCCATGAAGGTATTAAGGGATTCCCCATACGTAATGTGGGGGAAATGAATACCATTGTCTCCTAAGTCATTTCTAACCCCACATACCCTTGTGCTAGAAAGTGAGCAGGTAACTATGTTAAAATCTCCCACCCGAATTATATCAAACATGGCATCCTTGCCCACATTAGACTTAACAATTGCATTTTCCAGTTCCAAAACAACGTTGAACCGGGAGTTATCAAACAAAACTAACTTATCCTGTACACCAGGTCTCCTGTAGACAGACAATATCATGGGAATTAAGAAAGTCTGACCATCCTAGCATTTCCTTCTTTTTAGACAGCCCTGCAATATTCCATGAGGCTATTGTAACTCCTCTTTCTCGGTGGGCTACTCTTAGATCTGCACATTGGGCCACGGGACAGACACTAATCAGGGTTTGGTCTTGACCAACCGATCCTACATCTGATATGTGCATGTTCCCATTAGCACTTGTAGGTTCCCCATTATCTATCCTTTCTATATTTAGGCTATCCAGGTTATCCAGGTTCAGTCAGTCATTCTCCTCCATATTACTGAGGGATTGAAAGCGGTTAAAAACAGGTAGGTTAAAATTACAATACGGTTGTGGTGATATTGCTCTATTAATTCTTTGGGATTCCTGGGTTCACACTCTAGGTACACTTTGCCTAAGGTGATTGTAAAAAAAGGCAAGCGGTAATAAGGAAATACCATGGGCTATGTCTGACCCCGGGTTCACTCTTTCAAGAGAAATTCTAGCATAATGCTGATTTTTAAAATTAATGTTAACACAGTCACCCTTTATAGACTTATTTAAAGGGCCTATCTACTTAACTCTTCTTGTAGTAAGAATCTGGTCTGCATACGTTGTTGGGAAGCCACAATTTTGATTAAGCCAGCTAATTGATTTATTCTGTCGTGAGGCGTGAGACTCTATCTGTGTTGGCTAAGTGGGGGGACATTCGCTAAAACTACAACATTAGGGGCACAATCGGGTGGCAAGTTAATAGAATAGCAGCGCCCACTCGCTGTTGCCCCTTTCTCGGCCCCGGTGGAATCCTCTGGAATATCATCCATACTTCCGTGATCACGATTAGTGTGATCCGGGGTCTGAGTACCCCCGGTTAAAGCCTTGATCATGTGGTCTGTGGGAGGACACGTGGGTTTGGTTGTTCCTGGGTCATTTCCAGAGCAGAAGCATTTGCTACAATTATTAGAGGCAACTTTGATTAATTTAATTGACTCATTCTGAGTAGTAAAGTCTCCCCTCATCCTGGTTACTTCTTCATTGATTAAATCTATTTTATCATGTGGGGGTTTAAGACATGCTTCTATCTTTCCTGTCAGTACTTTAATAATCTGGGTTACCATGATATCGTTTGTAGTCCCTGTGCCAGCTGATTGTTTGCCCACGGCAACATTGGTGGTCGTTTTCCTTACTTTTCTTATAGCGCCCTGACTAGGCTGAGGTGTCCTACACCCCCGTCTTTTCCTTGGTGATGGCAAGTCAGTAATAGCCATAGAATTCTGAGGGTCAATGTGCTCTGGGCTCCTAATCTCTGGTTCAGTATCGACGTGATCGTTAGTATCAATATTGTCTATCCTAATAATATCACTGGACTCTACTGGGGGCACAGTGAGACTTTCTGTGCTGGGCAGACTGCTACCGCCTAGAGAGATTCAGCGCTCTGCCCTGTCAATTTCGACAATAATGGCGCTAACCGCCTTCACCAGGAAAGATTCTATAGTTGAGCCCCCAGGTACTGGGTTGTTTTTAGTACATTTACACCTAGACATAATTAATGTAGGGTATGGGACACTTAAGTTAATACCTAATTGACAAGCTCAAAGTACAAATAAATCCGTAATGTTAGACTGCAACCCTGCACTATGAATCCCAAAAACTCATGAACATTCTCAGCAATGAATAAGAAAGATAAACAGGAAAGTGACGTTTAAAACAGAACCTATATATCTGTGACACAAATCCAAGGACCAAAAGCTTATTGAAGGAGTAAACCTGCTAGATAACTGCAGTACAAAAGAATATGTTAAAAACGGCGATAGTCATTATCTATTGGGACTGTCCATGGGCAAAATCAGATTACTCACTGAGTTACCAAGTTGTCCAGTGTTATTTTTACCATTGAGGGACGACTTCCAAATAACGTGGCCCAGCCCTGCCTCAGTCTGCCTCGGACGGCCGCAGACAGCCCCGCCCTTGTCCCGGGCTTCTCCTGGCCCCGCCCGCGCGCCTCCCGCGCGCCTCCCGCGACGCGGAAGCGCAGCCTTTCTTTTAAGCGCCTCTGGGCACGGAAGTGGGTGTGTGCTGCGTCCGGGCGCTGTGAGTCCTGGTAGCTGGAGTCTCCCCCCTGTTGTTGTGCTGTTGTGGAGAGCAGCGGCGGCAGGGGAGACCAGCAACAGATTGCCCCGCAGGAAGAATGAAGGAAACACCTTCGGGCAGGTAAGAATGCTGTCAAAATGCCCCGCAGGAAGAGCGAAATGCCTCGGCACTATTATAGTATAACAATGTAATGGCCGAGCTCTGCTCGGATTTGAGAATTTATAGAAATATTGAACTCTGCAGCCCTTTTCAGGGCAGGCCACGCAAGGCAACCTGGACACCTGCAAAACACAAGGAAGACTGACCTACAATCCAATGGGTTTCGAGTGTCTCTCAGATTGCCATCACTGCTGCGTGTATCTGTTGGGAATAAACAAGATAAGGTTAGTAGTACACAAGCAGGACAGCACAGCTCATTGTGCACAAGGAGCACTAGAACATACATTTCAGAGAGCTTCAGAACTAATGTACACTGAAGGCAGTCATTCTGAAAGCCTAAGGTGTTCAGTGTGCCCGCAACTGCAGGAGTATTTCGAGTTTCCAAGTCAATTTCATGCTCGACTGCGGCACAGACCCTCACCAATCCCTGCCATGAAGAGATGAAGTTGTATGTTTTCCAATCTATGACTACCATGTTCTTGCTCTGTCATTGCGCCAAATTGGCTAGTCGACAAGTAGTAAATTAATACTAACCTTAAGTGAAAAGCACATCCACCTGCTGTGTCTGGAGAGTCAGTGATGCTCCCTAATTTCGCATTAAAGGAGAAACGTCAGCACTGGACAGTATGGTCCTATGCACTACACCTTGACAATGTCCTCAATGATCACCCTGCACACCCTCACTGCAGTACAGAACGCCAAAGTTCATAACTGCAAGCCATTCTCCAGTTAAAGAATTACACTAAAGCAGCGAATCTTTTGAGAATGACTGGCAGGTCTGTCTTGGAGAGTTACAATAATACGTTAGCCTTTTTGATCCACTCTTCACTATCTGGAGACTTTTGTGTGATGTGCATCACTAAGCAGGCAGCCATCTAAAGTTAGAAATTGTAGCAATTTCTCCTTTCCTGCATGATCTCCCTAGATTTTTTTCCTATTTATGAAATGAATTTTCCTACTATTGGGTCTCTAAGAACTGAACTGCCATCAAACCCTCAATGTAACGTATGTGCCTTTGTAGCATAAGATAACATTGACTATACCTCATTGGCTTATTTAACTCTCCAGAAAACCAATATTAATCCAGAGCAGAAAATGTGCCAGTTGCTGGGGGTTAAATAGACATTTGGGCTACAACGTAAATTTGCACCACCCAAATGTATGACTGTAAAAGTCTGGCTCCAGGCCGTTGTGCCTGGATGGTTACTGCTTAAAACTAGCAGTAATTTATATCAGACAAAAGTGCTCTGCCATGTAGAAAAAAACAGTTTCATGCATTAGATAAGTCACTCGTAATTATGACATATAGGCAGCGGGCTGGGTCCTTAATTTGTAAACATGGGACATGCTATGCTAGATTTTAGGAAAATAGGACCCTGCAGCAGTCATCTTCAAAACTCTGCTTTGTCTATATAGGTTCGTTCAATTGTGCTGAGCATTACTCCTGACATTGACTAAACGTTAATGAGACATTTAATTCTCCTATCAATCAAACAATCACTCTGGGAATGCTGGGGAGGGACAATTGCTTAGCACTTATGAGGGCATGTGTTACTTTGGAGTGTAAGGGCCCAAACTAAAAATTAGACTTCTGACACATTGATTTCAAGAGGAGGCTTAGATACCTTAAGCCTTTTATCTGAGAAGCTCTGTCTAAAATGGCACTTGACCACCAGCTCATCACATGATTCCTGGACTTAGAAAAATCATAAAGAGACTGAATCCTGACTGGTCTTCCTGTGAATAAGGTTGACTTGTCTCCTGTTTGAATAGAAATTGTTTATGCTTATGCAGTATTAACGAAAGTTAGCATTCGCTGTGCCATTTTCTATTTGGTCGCCATTTAAGGCTGTTCGAAACTGATCTAGTTCAATCCGAGAAATACTCTTCTTTAGGTTTCGTTTTTTACCTCTAGTATTGTTTCAGTAATTAGCACACTGTTCATATTAGCACATGGCTTTCTCATTAGATAGAAATCCTCTCCCCCTTGTCTGGTGGCGGGCTCCGGATGGAACAACTTTGGACTATGTTACTTTGTGTAAGATATGAGCTCTGAAACCTTTTTTTCTGTGTTTTGCTGTTTAACTGCACCTGCTTGGAACATTCCACTGTGGGTTTGTTTTTGCCCTGTTACGAAACCTACATAATGTATCTTTATCCTTGTTGCTTTTGGTCCTCTCTGCAGCACTCCTTGAGACTGGGCAGATGGGGCTCAACTCTGAGTATATATGAATAAACAGTTTTTGGTTTGTATTCTCTACTGTCTGACCAACTCTTTATTTAGTACAGAAGGCTGAGAGGTGGTCATTAGTGACTTGGGTCATTAGTGACCCAAGTGGCCCCAAACTGGTTACTTCCTTTACATCTGCTTTACACTTGAAATCAGGGTCTGGAAGCACTCCTCGGTAGCCCCTTAGCTGATCTATTGTAATGCCTCAAGGACATAAAAGGCTGATGAAGGGTTCCCTCCTATGTGTGAAAACGAGCTGTCTAATTAAGGTGCTACTGTTCAGCACCCTGTGAAAGTCATGGCTGGAGAGGAGATACATCTTGAACCAAGAAGCCTTTCCTGGAAGCCTTGGAGCTTTGGAAGAGACCAGGAGTGATTTTTCCATCATGCTCAAAATGTGGGTCATTTTCTTGACCTGTGGTGTATTGGAACAAGGCACCAAAACTCCTTGAAAAAGATATAACCATGTTGACACAGAATTGCCAGTTGGCCTACTCTAGGCTTTTTTCAGTGAAGTTCAAGACCACTGAAATGGCATATCTGACTCAGTGAAGTCCCTCGTTGTCTACGGCCTCTTACCTTGCACAGTTGGGTCAATCTGAGAACCCAAAAAGACTGAGGGCCCTATTTAGAGTTTGACAGATGGGTACTCCATTAAAATGTGACCATAGGCTATAATGCACTTGCAATATAGTAGACAGGATACCCGTTACATTTGTGATGGAGTATCAAATCAGCTAAACTCTACAAAAGGCCCTAAGTTTGAACTCCGGTCTTGAGAGCATGGCGAGTTGATGAAATCATCCCAGCAGTGGAGCAATCTGTGCAGCTACAAAATCCAGTGTTTCCCCTCTCTGAGCTTTTGCCACCAAAGCAAAATACTTCAGCAGGAGGGCAAATTCATGACTTCCAACTTCAGTTGACCATTTTTGGCTTCAGCATTCTGCCTGGAGGAGTTTGAGTTCCAGAAAAAGACCTTGAGGGTCATTTATTTTTTAATGAGACAGGAAAGTGTTAGTTCAATAGATAAGGCTACCTCCAATTTGTGGTGGTGCACACAGGTAGCAACACACAGAGTTGCTCTTACCATATTTAGAGGTCGGGGAACCATTGAGTTTCATCTGCAGGGCCCCAGCTGGCTCTGTTTTTCAAACCCCTTGAGCTGGCAGTCTGTCCCCTGAACAGCCACATGACAGCCTGTTGCTTGTGCCATATGTACCTAGAGTTGAGCAGAGTTTTCTCATTGGACTGTGTTGTAACCTAGCATGATAATGCCATTAAAAGATATGGCCCGATTACCATGGCGGGCGGACACCCGATCAGGGACTGGGACTGCCCGACAGGCTGTCGGTGGTCCCAATATAGGTATTTTGATGCGCCCGTCACCACGGCGGTCACAATACCTACTTTTTGCATTGTGGTGGGTGCTGTTGGCTGCAGCACACGCTGCAATGCAAAAAGGGACAATTTACATATCCCTGCACTACATGGCAGCATAGCAGACACCATGTGATGCCTACCAGATGGTGCAGCGATTTGTAGGGGGGCCATTAAGGGCAAAATCCCTTTCTGCCAGCATTTTCACAGCTGGATAACTGCCATAAAAAGGCAGGTGGAAAGGGACATTGTAATCCCTATGGAGTTGTCTGGCAGGCACCGCCAACATGGTAGGGTCTAAAAACCCCTCCACTGCACCGGCGGGCTCAAGGATCCCATTGAATGTGTGGTGGACGAACTTTCCGACTGCCATCCTCCCGCCCGCCATTGTAATATGGCAGGCGGGAAACATGTCTCAGATGGCGGGGAGGCCGCCACCTACAGCTTGTCGTGGCGGTCTCCCCGCCATCATAATCGGCCACTTAATCATTTGGAAAAATGCTCCCAAATATATAATTGGTTTTGAAACAGGAGGTTTTCCTCCCCAACCAATAAGAAGACATACATCTGGAACTATTTATAGAATTTTGGACGGATCTGTTCAGAAAAGAAAACAAGTCAGCATTGACAACCCACTCATAACCATAGCATCATTCATGTGTGAAGTGTGAGGTATACTACCATGTAAAGACCCATTATAGCCTTCCTCCTCATGCATTAGGGAGACAGTAAGGTCATTGTTCTAGCCTAATATTGGTGTGTACTAGTGTTACTTTGTTGAGAGCTTCTGAACTCTAGTAGTTTGCCTACTCTCCTAGTGACAGTTATAGTCATTCCCTGAAGTGCAAGGGCACCTTGCAGATTATGCACTGCAATGGAGGATTCCATATGTGGACTGGTGTACACCAATGAAATGGGTTTTAGACTATTGAAGAAGAAATGCGCCTATGGGCTGATTCAAAATATGAATAACATTTTCTTCAAGTAATATCTGAAGGAGGCTGGCCCACTCTGTGCTGAAACCCCTCTCTGTAAATTTTGATAACTAATTGAAAATTACAACTTTTTTCCATAAAAAAAATATTTGTTAGACTATTTTATAATAGGAGCTAGGATTTTACAGTGATTTAAACTCCTATAAAAGGCTTGATCTTTACACAAATATCTGTGATGATTTCCATGAAGCTTGATTTATGTTGTAGAATAAAAAGTTCAAACTTTACACACACACACTCATTCATCCCCCTGCTCTTTAGATAATGTTAGCCCGAATTCAAACTGAAATTCCTAGCTATAATATTAAAGTTTTTCATATGCCACCTCTATTCTGGAGAAGTCAAATGTTTGTTTTGTTTCACATTAAACTTTCACTATCACCATTTTTGTGATGTAATGTAGTACGTCATTCCTTCATACCTTTTTTACCTTCTAAGATATCATATATAAAAATATATATATATATTCACTGAAAAAACCATAGGTGACTCCAGCGCGAATGTCACAGTTTTTTGTTTTTTTAATGCTCTTTTGGGCCCTGGGGGTCCTTATGGGACCCCCTGAGCAGGCCCACGGGGTCAGGGTGTTTCTACCCTGCCCCCTTTTTTTACCTTTGTTTTCCTGTTTTCTTGTGGCACTGTTCGCAGCCAATTAGAATGAAGCGTGTGGTCTGGAGGGGTCGTGAGCCCACCGCGGCCATAGATATCGATATTTTAATTTTTTTAATATCTCAGCAACTACTGAATGTATTTACACAATATAGAAAAAGGTTGCTTTCTAAACCAAGTTCTACTTTTTTGCCAAATTTGGGGTAATTCCGTTCCGCAGTTCAGGCTGTAGCCTGTCTCAAAATTTCCTATGGAAATTAACATGGTGAAAATGCATTTTGGGACCCCCTTTTTTCACAGCCCCGCTTGACTAATCACCCCCAAACTTTCAGGATAGGAGCTTACCTGGATAGGATTTTCTTGGGAAGTATTTCGCGAAGATACGTCAAACGACGCCAAAGTTATTAGCAAATCAAAAAATTATTTTCCTATGGAAACTAGGCTCTAACTATAACTACCTACTGGCGAGCGCCAGTAGGTTATATATATATTATAGACAAATTGTGCCGGAGCTATTATTAACACCTTCAGAACAATGGCAGGCTAAAAACAAGTGCGAAACGCTGAATTTATAGGAAAATAAAAATATAAAGCTTCTAGTTTTTCTTAACTCGATCTATACAAACTATATGTGATGCACAGAGTACAAAATTGCAGTTAGGTACATAGGTTCATGCAATGTCCTGGAATATAATGGAAATACACACATACATCACATCAGACATATCTTAAAGATGAGTATGGCGGAAATGTTTCTGAACAAGCCCACTCTTGCGAATTATGCATGCCACAATTTACCTCTGCCTTTGTGAAATGTCCTTTATAAGCATTTAGTCTCTAGAAAAAGCATACAGGACTAATATGCTATTTTTTTTCGGAATACAAGTTCTCTTTGTTCCATTTGTGTGTTCATAGAACTGCGTTGGTTGCAAAAATGCATATTGTATCTGATTAATTGATGTGGCCCTGTTTAGGACTTTGGTGGTGCGGCGCCGGGGCCCACCCCACAACCACACTGCCAAAGCCGTGGTCAGACCACCAGCCAGATGAGGAGTTTACTGCTGTCTGATGGGCTTTGATTTTGATGTTCTCCTGGCGGTGCCCTGACAATGAGCACCACAATGGGAACGCCAAATGCAGTTCCTGCATGGCATGAACAGTGCAGGAACTAGTGTGCATGCTCACAGGGGCCATATGCTGTGCCCACCTGTGTGCATCTACAGGAAGAAAGGCACCAAGGGCCCCTATAGGGCGGAGGTGTCGCCATGAAAACCGCACTGAATACAACCAACATGAAGGGAAAGATGTTAAAGTAAGTTCAACAGCTTTTCAAGCGCTGTTTTAAACTTGAAATACATTAGATTTGTAGCATGTATTAAAGTGCAGCGAATCAGTTGTTGCTGACATTTCCCAGATTATACACTGGATTGTGGATTATATTACAAATTTATCAAATAACTATGCATATTTTAGCTATGATACAAAGATGCAGTGGCCCTGAACGTAAGTATTAAGGCTGTTATAAAGAAGAAGGAATCTGACGCGTGAAAGAAACTCAAATACATAATTGTTTAATCTCAAAGACAGAGTGGACAATGTTTATGAGTGGATGTCCTACTTTCCGTTACTTCATTTGCTTGATCTAGTCCATAGTTGTACCACTCCTCTAAATATTGATTCCAATAGGATAGGACTCCCAGGTGTCCACAGAAACATGCACACCATATTTGATCTGATTATTTATATTTATAATACCTCTTTTACAATGCCCCTTTTGACAAGCATCACTTTTCTCAACCACCCAATAAGATACATTGCCGATCCCAGTGATGTCTGTGGCAATGGAAATGCCTTAGAAATGTTTGTGAATAAAAATACGTGTCAGCACAGTCACCACAGAGACTAAAAAAAGGAGACAGGCAGACAGACAGATAAATAGAACGATTGCGATAGATTGATAGATAGATAGATAGATAGATAGATAGACAGCCTGTGGAAAGAGCAAACACTAACTATTGTGTGTACTCCATATATACATTCTCATGTGATCACCAGATTATTCACAAGGAGGCGTTTAGTACCGTATTTGATCATATCTCCCTCACTACCACTTCAGCCTAACTGAGAATTCTGACCATAAGCATCCTCAACATAGAAGCATAGTTGTGTGCCTGTGAAGGTGAAGGGATGGCTTTATGAATCCTGAAGTCATTCGCCTGATGGGGCAGCCACACATTATACAAATAATGAGCACAGTATAGTCTGTTTGCACATCAAAACAAGCAATTTATAAATATCAACCTACTGGTCCAACTTAAATTAATGAGAATATTTGAAATTCAGCAGTTTTGTTATTGGAGAATTTTATTTTGAAATTAGTTATTTCTTGTATTTCAGTGGTATGTGGAGCTGTGACTGCTGGGGGCATCCGCTGGCAGTTAATGTCGGTGGGTGAGACCTCATTTGAATGGAGGCATCCTTATGCAAAGGAGGTCGCACACCCTGTCACCAATGACAACTAAGACTGAATCCTCATTACACCGCTGACATTGACATGGTGTACACCATCCAAGATTAGATCAGCGTTGTCATGTTTCACCATCATTGCCGGGAATTTTAGTAGGGATCTTCTAACATCTACCAGTATATGAGAGTGTTATAGGAGACCACACCCGCCATGAGTGATGGGAGAGGGAGAAAACCACAGAGACATGAGTCCTGAACTCATGTTGAGTGCTCTATGGAAAAAGTCAAGCGTGATGGAAATTAGTTCCTTGCAGGTACTATTGCATTTTATTGTCATGTAATTCGTCCATAGGTGTTTGAATATCCTGTTGTCACAACAGATTGCATCGGTAAAACGGTTGGGCCATAGTGAACATGTCTGAGGCAATTTATTGGTTTCCTAATTTTCAAGTGAAGCAGCAATAAACAAATATAAAACTGAAATAAAACTCATTAGCCGCGTATTGGATAAAGTAGTAGTTGGATAAAGTAGCAACACAGTGCAATAAGAAAATTAAATGGTGCCTTTGGAAAACTGTATTGTCAGCTAAAAGGCCTCCTAAAGAGGGCCTGCATAATAACAAACATGTCATTAGAAAAGCCTGCAACATTTTCCATCAACATTATGGCGATTTCAATTACTTTGGAAAACGTAGTAAATGACAAAGAGATTTATGTAAGTAATAAAATGGTGACCATCCATGTTCCAAATATCAGTTCAGATTACTCAACACTAGGAAAAAAGAAAGGAACATACACAATGGCAAGCCCCAAGATAGCAGATTGCATTGTGTTGATAACTGTATGGGTTCGTATGTGTGCTTAGCTGTTTGCACACACAAGCACAGCTGCCACTTCCATAAGAGACAGCTTTTGATAGGGGAACATTCAGCAATCATCACCCATGCCATGGTCGCTGCTAAATGTTATTTTTATCACAGTATTTACATTAGGGCTCACAACAAAGCCCTGTCTAAATTGCGAACAATACCACGATGATCGTTGTTGGAGCAAATAAAGGCCAATATTTACTAACATTTTAAGTCAGGGTAATGTCACTTTTTTGGTGCAAAATCTATTTTGGGATTTACAAAGACATGCAAAGTCCAATTTGCGTAGTTTTGTAAAAAAAAAAAAAAGGAACACAACATAGTGCATAGTGCTGAGGTGTGTTACATGATTGGAGAATGGGGGTTCCTGTGCATCCACGTATGCGTTTTGATGCAAAGCCATATTTACAAAGACTTGTAAACACAGGGTTGCTCCAAAATGATGTGCCTACCTGAGACTGGAGTAACAAGGAGAAATGTCTTTATTTCTCCTAGTTAGTTCCTCTTAGCATCTCTGCTACGTTGTGCATGGGTGATAGTTGGCAGGCTGAAATCATGCCCTCCATCATGCACACAGTCACACAATCCATGGAGAATACTACAAAAATACTGTTGGTCTACATACTTACAAAGTGTAACATACCACAAAGTACTAACTGAATTAAAAAACAAAACTAACATTTACTATACGCAAAATAATATCATTGAATTTGATCAAACAACAAATCTATATATATATAGTCAACAAATGCAAATTTCACTGATAAACATAAAAATGCATTTGCCCTTGCTTACATCCTAGTATCTGAAGTCACAAAATGCTATAACCTATGAATAGAATCTTCCTTCTGCCAAAGACATTAACACATATTAAGTATCCTAATGGGCTATTTTGTAAAGGTTGGCAGACTGCACTGTTCTGGAACAGAGGCCAACCCAAGTATCATATACCATGGTGGAATGTATCTGATAGCACTATGGCACCATAAGCAGTAGCAAACAACACAGTGGAAGAGTGGCAACATTCCTTTCAAGGGACATTATAACAAAGCTACCCTATATTTACCAATTTCTAGAAATATTAAAAAGAGAGCAACGCAACCCTACTATATTCAAAGAAACTAAAAAAGTACATAAACATTTCCCACCCAGAAAAAATAATATAAAATGCAACTTACATTTATGTTGCTGAGGTACATCCACTCAAAACTATCCAAATGACAACAATCTACAATAATATGTAAACAAATTCCTACCAAAATGGAAACATGTGACAACATATTATGAGAAATTGGGTTGTTGGTTGACTGGCGTGTTAAACTTGGTCAAGCAACAGCCTCAATCCCTGGCAGGGAGAACCACAAAAAGTCACTAAATTAATCTGTGCTTAACCCTGCATAGCTTTGCACAAAATGTAGTGAGGCTTAACTTAAAGGCATTGTGTAAAGCATTCATGCAGCACACAAACTGTAATAAAGCGAAAACACAAATACAAGGAAATCCCACACCAAGTTAGTGCTAGGCTGCGTCGGTTCCTTATGACCACAGGGGAGGTGAGGCGTCGGTTCGTTACTGCGATGCAGGGGAGGGGAGGTGTTAGTTTCTTACTGTTGCTGGGGGAAATGACATTGCAGTGGCATAGAGGCATCGGTTCCTTATGATGATGCAGGGTAAATGGATTCAGAAGGTCACTCACGTCAGGTATCGGTTCGCAGTGATGAAGCCCTATGGTGAGGTTGGGGCTGCGGTGTAAGTCAGGGTGGTGCCTCGTGAGTGCCACAAGTAGTGCCCTCGGCTCCAGTGAAGGCAGCGGCCTTGGTGATGGCATCAAAGTTGGTATGGTGCAGCGTCTGCAGGCATCGAGCTGTATTGCAGGTCGAGCAGTGCGTTGTGCACTTCATGAGCAGTACCCACGGCTTTGTTGCGGGTAGCGGCATCGGTCGCCTGCATCCGTGTTGCTATTTCCTTCTGTAAACAATTGATGGACAGAATGCAGAACAATGCCATACATTCACCCCACTACAGAGATCTGGGCCTAAATCCATCTTTTTTTGCTCACCATGCCATTCCAGTTTGCACCCAGCCATATGCAAATCAGTCTTCATCCTGTGCCCAATGGGAATAGTCCAGTCGGAACTGCCAGGCCAGGTCCTCCCTGGACTGGAAACAAGCATCCTAGGACCGGTTTCGGGCTTTCAGCCCTCATCAGCCAGAATAGCTTGATTCCAGTGGCATGAAGAGCACGGGACTCACGTCTGAGCATACCCGTCCCACTCGAGCTGACAAATGCAAAAAGAACAATTGACGGACAGAATGCAGAAACATGTCTTACATTCACCCCAGTACAGAGATATGGGCCTAAATCCATTATTTGTTTGCTCATCATGCCATTCCAGTTTGGACCCAGCCGTATGCAGATCAGTCTTGACCCTGCGCCCAATGGGAACAGTCCAGCCCGAACTGCCAAGCCAGGTCCTCCCTGGACTGGAAACAAGTATCCTAGGACAGGTTTGGGGCTTTCAATCTTTATCAGCCAGGCTAGCTTGACTCCAGTGGCATGGAGAGCACAGGACTCACGTCTGAGCATACCCGTCCTATTCAGGGTGACAAATGCAAAAAGAACAATTGATGGACAGAATGCAGAACAATGTCATACATTCACCCCAGTACAGAGATCTGGGTCTAAGTCCATCGTGTTTTTGCTCACCATGCCATTCCAGTTTGGACCCAGCCATATGCAAACCAGTCTTGGCCCTGCGCCTAATAAGAACACTCCAGCCCGAACTGCCAGGCCAGGTCCTCCCTGGACTGGAAAAAAGCATCCTAGGACCGGTTTCGGGCTTTCAGCCCTCAGCCAGGATAACTTGACTCCAGTGGCATGGAGAGCACAGTACTCTCATCTCAGCATACTCGTCCCACTCGGGGTGACGAATGCAAAAAGAACAATTGATGGACAGAATGCAGAACAATGTCATACATTCACCCCAGTACAGAGCTCTGGGCATAAATTCATTGTTTTTTTGCTCACCATGCCATTCCAGTTTGGACAAAGACATATGCAAATCAGTCTTGACCCTGCTTCAATGGGAACTGTCCAGCCCGAACTGCCAGGCTAGGTCCTCCCAGGACTGAAAACAAGAATCCTAGGACCGGTTTCAGGCTTTCAGCCCTCATCAACCAGGATATCTTGACTCCAGGGGCATAGAGAGCACGGGACTCACATCTCCGCATACCTGTCCCACTCAGGGTGACAAATGCAAAAAGAACAATTGATGGACAGAATGCAGAACAATGTCATACATTCACCCCAGTACATAGATCTGGGCCTAAATCCATCGTTTTTTTGATCACCATGCCATTCCAGTTTGGACCCAGTCATATGAAAATCAGTCTGGACCCTGCGCCCAATGGGAACAGTCGAGTCTGAATTGCCAGGCCAGGTCCTCCCTGGACTGGAAACAAGCATCCTAGGACCAGTTTCGGGCTTTAAGCCCTCATCAGCCAGGATAGCTTGACTCCAGTGGCATGGAGAGCACGGGACTCACTTCTCAGCATACCCGTCCCACTCGGTGTGACAAATGCATAAAGAACAATCGATGGACAGAATGCAGAACAATGTCATACATTGACCCCAGTACAGAGATCTGGGCCTAAATCCATAGTTTTTTGCTCACCATGCCATTCCAGTTTGGACCCACCCATATACAAATCAGTCTTGACACTGCGCCCAATGGGAACACTCCAGCCCGAACTGCCAGGCCAGAAACTCCCTGGACTGGAACTAAGCATCCTAGGACCCGTTTCGAGCTTTCAGCCCTCATCAGCCAGGATAGCTTGACTCCAGGGGCATGGAGAGCACAGGACTCCAAAATTTCAGGTCCAGATCATGAATGGGAACTACTGAAAATAATTGCTCATGGACGGGCGTGGCCAAGCGGTCCGACATAGCGGACGTGCCTTAACACTGCTCTCGTAGCCCACAGATAATCCTGCAATAATCCTGCCATCGCACTGCAGCTGCATCTATACCAACCATCCACAAGATACGGTGAAGCAGAGGGACACTGTGACACCTGAATTGAGTGCTCAATCCTGCTGTGGAGCTGCTTCGATCACTGACGGGCCTGGGCCCAGGCGTCGGCCTAGGCGTGCCTGATCTCCGGTGCGACTGGCCTGCTGCCGTGAGTTGTGGGTGGACCTGAGCCTTGCTTGCTTGTGGGGGCGCCCTCGGGATATCACCCTGGAGACCGGCAGGACCATCTCTCCCCCGGTGCCGTGCTGTAACCCCTTGACTAAGGGATTGGGGATGCCCACGACTGGAAATGAGCTGCACCGCCATCTTGTGGGCCAGCCGACCGACCTCTCGCTCCACGGCCACCTTGGGATCCCTGTGTAGAGCGCTGGCGGGATCGGCAGTTGGATCAGACTGCAGCACCACTGCCCCCCCCCCCCCCCCATCGTGGAGGATGTGCCTCCAGGGTCCTGGATCTGGCTTTGGTTGCCTGGTATACTGTGGCTGGGTCTGTGGTGGGGCCAGGCATGCGGTCGCTCGCTCCCCTTCCTCCCACCCACTGTGTGACTTGGTATGTGTGTCCGCTGCCTATCTGCTCACCTGCTTCAACTCTGGATGCTCAATGGTTTGGGGGACCACATGGGAGCCGCAGATGAACTGCCTGTGGGGAGTGGGCCACCCTGGAGCTCGTGGCTGTTCCAGTCACATTCCTCATGAGGCCTGCTCCTGCCGTGGACCTGGTGTGGAGCCTGGCTGGGACCAAGGATTTGTCTTCATCCAGTGACGCCCCGGTGAGTGTGCTGGGCCCCTGCTTACCTCCTAACTCTGTCACTCCTGTGCCTGGGGGCTTGCACATCTTCCTGGCTATCGTCCTGCCCAAGGAGCTATTTAATCTGCATGGAGTTGCCCCCCCCTCGATCTGGCGACACTGGTGCCTACCTCCTAACAGTGCTCCTGGCTGATTCTGTGGGCTACCCTACCATCGGTGACGCTGGCCTGGCCACTGCTGGGCGGTGGGAGCTGGAGACACCCATTAGGGGGGTGAGGGGGTCATCCCCAGGGAAGGTGCCCGGGCTAGGTCCTGGTGCAGCTTGTGGGTGTCAGGCCCTTCCCCAGTAGCGGCTTCTGGTAGCTCAGTTGTGTGCCCCTGAGGTTGGGGCTGTGCTTTGGTGACCTACAGGCCTGCCACCCATTCCAGAATTTCATCTTGGGACGCCCTTCCCCGGCCTCGACCAAAATGGCTAAGGATAAACTTACTGGAGCCACATCCAAACAATCCACTGTGGACAAGTACACTGGTGCCAGTGCCCAGGTACCTGGCTGCGAGACCGCTGCGCCTTTTATCCCTGACAATACCGCACTATCCAGACATGTGTATATACGAAATTTCTGTGGGTAGGAGGAAGACCAGCTGGAGAGAGATTTGGGAAAGCCTACCCTCAATGTAAAAGAGAAATGGCCATGCACTCACATGTAATGCTTAAAGTCAAATCCTTTAGCAACATGTAAAAGAAAACAATAGGGTTCTGACATCATCAGTCGAAGGATACAACTTATCCTATCAAAAGAGGGTGATAGGACAAGCACAACAATAGGAAGGAAAGCCATCAAACATTTAGCTTCCTTCTCCTCTTGTTCTGACCTTCTTTTTGTTGGCTTTAGGGCTCTCATCACTTTACCACTGATGAATAGTGCTAACGTGCATGTGCTCTCTCTTCTAAACACGGTATAATTGGTTTACACCTGTTTGGCATTTTTGATTTATTTGTAGGTCCCTTGTAAAGTGTTATAAAATATACCCAAGGACTGTAAATGCTACTAGTCAGCCTGTAGCACTGATTGTGCCACCCACAGAAGTAGCCTTTCAAACCTATCAAAGGCCTGCCAATTCAGGGCCTCTGTGTGCAGTATACTGTCACTTCTACTTTGCATTTAATACTACTTGCCAAGCTTTTACTACTCAGAAGTCACCCCTAAGGTAGGCCCTAGATACCCCTAAGGGCAGGAAGTTGTGCAAATTAAAGGTAGGTCATGTACTGTGAAGTTTTGCATGTCACAAAGAGCCTATTTCATTTTTCACTAGTGTGAGGCGCAGTCCTGTCCCAGGTTAGTATTGGGAATTCCTAAATACACTTTTAAGCTGTAATTCCTGATCAGTGGAGAAGGATCAGAAACATTCATATGTTTGGAATGATAATGACAAATCCTCCTTACTCGTAAAGTTGGATTTGGCATTACTATTTTAATGCCACATTTAGGGAGTTGTACTGGGGTGGTGTGGTGAGCAAAAAAACGATGGGTTCAGGCCCAGATCTCTGTACTGGGGTGAATGTATGACATTGTTCTGCATTCTGTCCATCAACTGTTGTTTTTGCATTCGTCACCCCGAGTGGGACGGGTATGCTCAGACATGAGTCCCGTGCTCCCCACGCCACTGGAGTCAAGCTATCCTGGCTGAAGACGGCTGATATCCAGAAACTGGTCCGAGGATGCTTGATTCCGGTCCAGGGAAGACATGGCTTGGCAGTTCGGGCTGGACTGTTCCCATGAGGCACAGGGTCAAGGCTGATTTGCATATGGCCATGTCTGAACTGGGGTGGTGTTTTGAGCAAAAAAACGATGGATTTAGGCCCAGATCTCTGGACTGGGGTGAATGTATGACATTGTTCTGCATTCTGTCCATCAACTGTTGTTTTTGCATTTGTCACCCCGAGTGGGACGGGTATGCTCATACGTGAGTCCCGTGCTCTCCACGCCACTGGAGCCAAGCTATCCTGGCTGAAGATGGCTGATAGCCAGAAACCGGTCCTAGGATGCTTGATTCCGGTCCAGGGAAGACATGGCTTGGCAGTTCGGGCTGGACTGTTCCCATGAGGCACAGGGTCAAGGCTGATTTGCATATGGCCATGTCTGAACTGGGGTGGTGTGGTGAGCAAAAAAATGATGGATTTAGGCCCAGATCTCTGTACTGGGGTGAATGTGTGACATTGTTCTGCATTCTGTCCATCAACTGTTGTTTTTGCAGATTTAGAGAGTGGACATTACTCTGTGCATATAACACTGTGTGCTTTGCAACTTGCCTCCAGTACATGTCTGACCTGGGTGACAGCTACACTTTGTACATTCCTTCTAGACAGCCACAACACAGGTTTGATAGGTCCATCTACATGCATATGCATTCTGATGGCCTTGACTGGGCAGGGTGGAAGGGAAGGGCTAACACTTCACTTGAATAGGCATTGTACTGTCTCCACACAAAGGACTAATTACCCCTCACAGACAGCCTGGCAGACAGGACTGAGCTGAAAGGGACACTTGTGCACTTCAGAGAGCTGTTTTGCAGCCACCCCCAAATCAAAGGCACTTTTGGGTATAGGTATTGGGACTCTGACCCTCTAAAAACAGACAGTACTTGACTTGTAACAGAAGCTCAGCCAGAAGAACTGCTATGCTGCTTAAGGGACTCAGCAGGACTGCTGAGCTGGAAGGCCTGCTTTTCAGTTTGTTGCCTTGTTGCCTGCAGCTCTCTGACTCTGCTGAAGGAGAGCTGGGCTCTGCCTTCAGTCCAAAAGATCTTCAAGGGCTTGTTGGCTTGCCTCCTGTTGCTAGAGACACATGGATATCAAAGGCTCCTGTGCCTGGCTCACTGGAAGTGGCCCAGATACTTCCAACACGGATTTTGATGCATCTCCTGTCTGCGTGTAGCAGAAACTGAGCATCAACCCAGTTGCACGAGTAAAATTGCCTCATTGCATCAGAACCAGCACTTTACCTCCAGAGATCAACACATTGGAGAGCATATGGCTGCACAACACATACCCTTGACTGCAAGGCACAATCTGGTATATCACTCAACGTCTCTCTATTCCGGCACTTTTCTTCTGAACAGATGCATCGCTTTCCCTGCGTGGAGAAGATTGATACATCCTGCATCTGCGAGCCTCGACGACGACACATCTTGCCATTTGCACCCAGGAAAGGTTCTTTGTTCACCGGGGCCTGCGTTGGTCCTGTAGTTTGTCGGCGTTCCATTGCGGTTGGCCCAATCTTTGACTTTGCCCCGGTCCAGCATGTCCTAAATTAACCATTTTAGTGCTACTTGCTTCTAAGTGCTTTATTACCTCTATTCTTCTAAAATTCAAAATCCCAATTTGTATACATTTGAGTTTTGTCGTTTTGGTCTTGTTCTGTTCAGAATATATTAATCTATTTTTCTAAACCTGTGTGGAATCTTTTTGTGGTGTATTCATTGTGTTACTATGTGTGTGTGTGTGTGTGTCTGTGTGTGTGTGTGGGTGTATGTGTGTTGCACAAACACTTTACACACAGCCTTATTAGATACGCGTGCCTATACTTTGCCAAGCCTCAAGTGGGTGAACACAGGTTATCTTTTAGTGTGTATCTAGCTTATCCTGACTAGATTGTTGGTTCCTGCCTGACCTGGGTGCTTACCTCAGCCAACCGGAAATCCCATTTCTAACAATTAGTAACAATAGGTCTCCCAGAAGGAAAGAATTGTCTAAAAGACTCCTAAAAATGGCCTTTAAATAGTAAATTTTTCTCTGGCTTCACAAACTGTTGTGTGGTTTGCCTGAAAAGCAAAAGAAAACACCTAGTGTGGACTGCAGAGAGATACTTTATCATGATCCTTGATCCCTGCAACACTTTATAACAGTATTGCTCTCTTTTACAGCTGCCTGCAGCGCACAGTCCTACATGAAATGTAGTTAATGATGCTGTTTACCAATCAATATTATCTATTTTTCTCTGGTAGTATTTCAACATGCTACCAGCCCAGGGCTCCTCCTGATATATAGCTTTTAAAAACATGCCAGAATAAGGCTTGGATGTATTGTTCTGAAATGTAATTGTTAATCGATGCCAGTGATGCATTCAGTCTGCTCTGTGCGCGCTTTTAAATACTTCACGTTTTTTCTGCTTCGACTGAAAACCAGAGTCAAAATAAAACGTGATGATTCACACTCTTCAGTCACAGTGACATTTAGGTTGATAATCGGTTGCTCAAAACACAAACCTTGCTAGTTCTTTAGCAATTCCAGGATGTAATGTTCATTCTCATGTATCCCTCCTCCCTGGTGAAAAATCCAAATGACAAATATGGAAAAGTAGATATGATTCTAGTTGTGTATTCTAACTTGGTATTAGTGTTTAATATTGGTAGTATGTGTTATATAATCAGCAGAAGGGCTTTTTTTTTTTGCCTGGGCACATGCAATGCACTGCGAAAAGCATATGCAACTGGCTTCAGCAACCTTGATCTACTATCGGCAATATCACGCTCCTGATTGTTTTTTTTTTACATGTAAAGTACATTTTAGGTATAATCGCGCTCTAACAGCGCTATGGAATATTGGAAATAAATTAAAGTAACACAAGAGAATCTAGACAAATAGCAGATGTGCAGAAACCCTATTATGCTTGTTGGGATAATTTTCAATATCCTGAGATGTAGTCACCTACATAATGATGAATTGGCGCACAGCAAGTCCCCCAGGTTGGGAAGATTGAACAATTTCACAATGTGTTCGCTTAGCCAACCAAAAGAATATACAGATTTTAAATGTGACTACGAATTAAGTGCTTCTCAATTTGAGATTTCATGTTCATTTAAACACAGGGGAGTATTTGTGAAGTATCACAACCTTCTCACTGCAGCATTGTTTAGCTTTAAAAACCTTTGTTTGCAGAATCATTCATGACATTTTTAACATGGTTTAAGAAACACAAGGAGGGAGTAAGGGTTTTTCCACGATGTGGAGGGAGGTACTCCTGGTCCCCTAGACCTAAATATGTATAAACAAAAAGAAGAGTATCACCATTGGACCAGGAAGTAGTCCTAATGGAGAATGGGGAAAGAAATGAAGTCTAAAGGAAGTTGTTCCTTTTTTAGAAGACCCCTCACTCACAGTGGAATATAAATGCTAACAAATCAATGGTGAGCTTCGTGCACTTAATTAATCTGATCCGAAAGTAGGCTTTTCATTAAAAATAGGGATCGCTAAAAACTTGATCGGTTTTTATTATTGTCCAGTAACTTCATATTAAAGTTTTTATTGAAGGACTACTGTGTCAATTTTTAACTCACTTTTTGCACTACACTCACAAAAAATTAACCGCTCCACTGTAATTCAGGTGTCACAGCACACCCGGATGGCACTCGGCTGTCCGGGTGGGACCCCGATGATGTAGCATGTCACCAACCAGGTTGGTGAGTGAGAGGTCTTCTAAAAAAGGAACAACTTCCTTTTGACTTCATTTCTTTCCCCATTCTCGATTAGGACCACTTCCCGGTCCAATGGTGATACTCCTCTTTTTGTTTATACATTTTTAACATGGTGTCATTGCAATACCATTGGGTATCCTTTTACAGCATGCCGTTTTCTATTTAACTGCTATTGTGGCTTGCGTACTAGTCCTGCTTAATTTGATCAGGTCTTGCCATGGCTCTGCCCCATAATCCATATTTAAAGCATCTGGGGCATATTATCAAGGGGGTTTATCTCCGCTTTTTTGCTTTAAAAGCCAAGAAAGCGAAGATAAAATTATCTCCCTATTACCTAGCTGTCGCTAACACCAGTTAGCGACAGCTAGTAGGAGATAGCGACCATCTTGGGCCCCACTTTGCATGTCAGTGATATTTATCATTAATGACATGCAAAGTGGGCGTGCCAAGATGTTAGCGACTGGAAACAGTCGCTAACATCGCTATCTCCTATTACCAACTTTTGGAGATATTCGCGCTAAGCTGAAGTTTTTGGCTTCCGTTTTTGAGACTAAGGGCCCAATTTATATGTTGGCAGAAAGGGGACTCTGTCATATCGGTAATAGAGTACCCTTCCATACAGCCTAATGGTCCAATCGCCAAATTTAGAAGCAAGAGGACAACAGTTTGCCAACGGTGGAGATTACTCCATCTCCACTGTGGATCTCCGCTGTGGCCAGACTTCTCCGACAGAATAAGGGCCATTGGAGAATTGGATGGGCACACATCTAACTGTCTTTCACTGCTCGTAATCACCAGGAAAACCTTGGTGGTAAGTAGCGGGGAAAACATAAAAATTCCCCCTTCAGCACAAGAAATAACTCACAGGGCATGGGAGGCATTGTTTTTTTTCCAAAAATAAAACCCCACTTTGTGGTTTTGAATCTGAAAATAAAAAAAAACTTTGCCATACAGCTCCGTCAAGTTACAATGCATTCACAGGAAGTGCCTTGACGGCTGGTCTTGTGAATGCCAGAAATATATTGCAGTATCATGTGTCCATAGTATTGTCTGTTGACTAGAGGCGGGAATGTAGTGGCTGGCTAATGACGGTTGCAGGTTGACGCCAATGAGGCTTTGCAGTGACATGGCCGGGTCTTATAATTCTTGTAGTGGCAGGCTGAGTCAAGTCGAGTGATCGACTCTGGAGAGGAGGGGATGGCATATCTGTATTCAATGAGCGCTGGAGAGAGCATGAATTATAACGCCTGGGCTGCTTGAAGCCTTGTTGCGTTGTAGCTTCCCTGCTGGTGAGCAATGATGACAATGGTGGAAGATGCAGAATGTGGTTTATGAGGACTGTGGCAGTGGGAGAGCCAGACAAGTTCCTGGGAGAACTGGAGGCGGGGAACAACACCAGTCAACTTCATCAGATATAGAAAGACTGGAAAATCACTTCTGGAGATACAATTTCAGGATTCTTAATGTTCCTGAGGAGGCTATGGGGAGCAATCTGAAGGGCTTTGTGATTAACTTCTGAGGAAGGGGGCCTTAAGAGTAAGCCAGATGTGGATCTTGAAAAGGAAATACGTACACCATTTAAGCAGTTAGAAGGCCTAGGAACATTCTGTTGAATGTTTTGTTTCATTGCATTAAGGAACTAATCATAAATCTGACCCTGAGACAAGGGAAGTTGGTTGGGAAAGGTTTTTCACACACCATTAGATTAGACAGACCGAGGCAGTGGGGGATGGGTCACAGGATGGGGTAGCTGCAGAATCTTTGAGCTTAGGTTCAGTTCAGGTTCCCAGCCATGCTTAGAGTTTTGTGGAACAATGAGATGCATAATGTCAGGCTAACTGAGCAGGTGGATGATCTCATTAAGGAAATCCAGAGCTTGTCCCAAGGCCGATGAAGACCACTCCCCTACTTCCACTCCCCCAATATGGTGCTGCATTATGTCTCATGTGTTGCTAACCCTCCATTTCTTGTTAGCTTCTTATTTTGTATTGTTTAATGTAAATGTGTTGGGTAGATACAGTAGTCTTAAGTAGGTAAAGATCCTCCTGTGGTGAGGCCCGACCTGGCACAGAGGCTGTAGTGCACTGCATACCCCTTGGTGTCCTTAAATACTTAAGGAAGGGCAATGAGGGGTATGCACTGCACTACAGTGCACTTCATACCCATTGCTACCCTTATATAAGTATGTAAGGGCAGCAAGGGGTATGCACTGGGGTAGATACCTCTCAGTACCCTTATAGACTTATGTAATTGACCTGAGAGTTATACCTTGCACTGAAGTGCACAACATACTCCCCATTGCCCTTACATACTTATGTAAGGGCACAGAAGGGTATGGACTGCACATTGTGATGCCCACTCTGACCCTTTGCAGAATTCAGTGGAATTTTAATGTAATTCCACAGAATGAAACTAGTTGAAATCGACACCGCCAGTATTACGTAGTTGGATGAAGATGGTGGACATAGTAAGTAAATTAGAACTGGAGTGTTTTAGAAGTGAGAACCTGGAAGGGCATTGGTCAGCTTACATAGGATGGGGAGAATGCGATCTCAGCTTCTTTTGGTCCAAATTTGTAGACAGGAGGGGGTGTATGGGGATGGCCCTCACTTTTTCAGATTGGGTAGAAATAATGGCAGACTGTCAATTGACATCTTTTAGTTGTGGTCATTGTATCTGATGGCATATGAGGACATAAAAAGACCTGTCTGTGGTCTTCGCAAAAGATATTTATGCAATTTGGCAAACATAAACTTATTCAGAAACAGACGCTATAGATTACTCCAAGCCATTCTAAAATCTAGTGTCCTGCCTACTGTTTATTTCCAGTGTTGTAAAGTATTTCTGATTGATATGTTATAGTTGCTCATCAATACATAAACAAATAGATCCAAAGTCCATTAGCTTTCTGAAAATAATTGCCTTACTCAAATGTGTATCTCATTCCCGCATATGAATTGCCATTCAAGGGACAGCACATGGGGTTACAATAGGAAGGAACTCAACTGTGAGTCTGTAGCAACTGTAAACATATATTTCATTATCTTACCCTGCACTGATCTCCTTCATATTACAGCAAGGAAATTGAAGGGGGAAAGTGATTATTTTAAAAAGCAGGAAAAGAGTTGCACCAATGCAGGTTTGCAGAAGAGTTTAAGAGTGAGAAAGAGAATCCGAAGAAGCCGGTATGAGGTCCAAAATAGAGGAAAGCTGAACATCTTGCTTCAAACAGCAGTACTATTAAGGAAAGTTGGGAATGGTAAGTGGAATCACAGTTGGAACACACAAGAAATTATGGCCAAAATCAATGAAAAGGAAGGAGAAATAAGTAAACGTCAGTGGAAATAGAGAACAATAAATTGTGCAGCTGGATCTCGATTTCTACTAAGCAAACTATTATGACAAATGCTATTTTGTTAATACACATGCAGACTGAAGTTCTGAGTCTTAACCTTGTGATGGTCTAAAGAAAATGACCCAGCTCAGTAGTTATGAACCTTTTGACTTCTGTGGACCCTTTCTTAATTATTACTGGAACAGGGGTCCCCACACTGAAACATTACTGGAATCCAGGGACACCCACTAAGCAATGCATAAACTCAGACCTAAGTATTTTCAATAATTTGAACAAGATAATAAATAAAAAATACTGAAATAAGTATTCATCAAACAAATGTACAAATGATTAAATGTTTTATTTAATTCATTAACAAATGTAATAAAAATGTACATTTTATTTCAAATGCTACGGTTGGACTTTTCTAAATCCATACCATATTCTGTTTCATGCACTTGTATGTGAATCAATCTGAGGATACTTTCTTAGTTTTCCGGCTCCAATTTAAAGTTGCTAGACATTTACAGAATATTTGAAACACTTTCACTTGTACATTTTGCTTCTTTATTTCTATACACTTTATAAATACGTTACTATTACTTATTTTCTAAGCAGACACAGACCCCCCTAAATAGGCTTCATGGACCCCTGGGGGTCCCAAGACTACAGGTTAAGAACCACTGATCTAACTCATGAGCTCTCAATCAAAAATAACAATGGCAGAAATTATTCACTACTGATGACAATTCATGAATACTTAGTAACATTTATATTCCACATACAGTGCATTAAAAACATTTCCATAAAATATTGTGTTTTATTTTATTTTAATTTATTTCACCCTTCATGTTCTTGCAAGAGTTCCCCTATACCTTTCATTCCTTTTCTTCCCCCATATTCTATGCCGATTCATTGCCCATTTATTTCCCTTATCTACTAAAGATGTCTGTCCAATGTGTCCTCTTTCTCTATACCCACTTACCTGCCAGTTTTTTCAATTAATTTTTTTTCTACATTTTCTTCTATTTTCATGTTTTCATTTAGTTGACATTTGGAGCACTATCCTTGGATCTTGCTCTTCTTATGCCAGTTCAGCTTCATGATGTTGCAATTCTGGATTTTCCCAAATATGTAAGTTCCTGCTCTGCAGGACTGCTGTCCCCCTCCCTACATGGTATTTTATGTTTATTTAACTTAAGATTAATAACTATAGAATTATATTATATAAGGAGTGGAGTTTAAACTGATTACCTTTATGTGGCAAGATGATGGCAGATCGGAAAAGCAGGTTGGGTGTCAGGTATAAATTCATGGGACGTGGAAATTAAAAGATGTTTTGTCTTGAGTTGAGTAGAGGAAGAGAGTGAGCAAAGCAATTCAAGTGTAAGGAATTGTTTGAACAGGTAAGTCTTCAGTTTGTTTACTGTAATCCAGAAGTAGGGCACTATCCTCTGGGAATTAGGAAGGAAGCTCCAAGCTAAAACTTGGTGTTTGAGAAAGATTGTTTGTTGGCAATTTATGTCTTAAATTTTAGCACTTCCAGGAATACATAATATTGCTTCTAAGGACCTGCCCAAGATAGAGAGTAATTACGTGAGGTATGGTAGGTTCTTTGCTTTGAAGAGAGTTAAATGATATAGGGAGTGCTTTATTTTAGCTGATGGTTTGCAGTGTTGCCTACTGGAACTCCTCATCAAATATTGACTGCGAGCAAGATGAAAATAAACCAAATGGGAAAAAAGGAGCAAGAGAAAGACAGAAACACAGGCACAATGGGAGAAAAATGAGTCTGCTAGTGTAAGATAAAGTGGCAGCAGTGTATGGCAGCAGATTAAAGAGGCCTGCGGTAAATTCAGCAGTATGCAGCAATGGTACTTGGCATACCAATGTTTAATACCACCGCTGGAGCAGAAGTTTTGGTACCGACACTGATTCTTTTATAGATAGGGGAACTCCTTCCAAGACTGCATTACCAAATCAAGTCTAGAAATGTCCAGGGTGTGACTCACTCCTCTTCAATACATTGATAAAAATGTGTGTACATAAACTAAACTAGTTACTTCCCTCCAATCCAGCTTGTGTGATTCATGTTTGGTCAGATTTGAATACAAAGTTTCTATTTGGGCCACACACATCAACCCTGCTCAGGTTATATATCCTCTCTCTAGTAGGATTTGTATTTGTCAATATTAAGAGTGGATGGAGTTGGCATAGCTGCGCTACACGGAATTCCGTGAAGTCGCAAAAAAATGCTGCCATGCTACGCAGAGTTCCGAGAGCGGGCAGAGTTCCTTGTCTAGCCCATTCACATCACATTTTCTGCCGTACGGCAACACAAATTGCATTTTCAAGAGGAAATATTGTGCAAACTGCACCAAGCGGTGGCAAATGGGCATGGTCATTTGTTTCTCATTCTGTTTATGATGCTGGGGCCTACTTTTTGATCTTTGTTCAATCTTTGCAATCCTTGTGTTTTTTTATGAGTTTTGTACTTTATTTTTTCTCTTTAATTCATTCCTAATACTTTTTACTTACTTCCCTCTTATTCCTGTTTCCATACATTCAAAATGTTCTGTCTTCTGTCCCCCCATAATTATAACAGATAAGGGTGCCCAAAAAAAGGCTGCAGCAAGGAGTCGCATGAAATTTTCTGAGGTGGAGGTGGCAGTGCTTATTTTTTATGTCCAGTGCCACCTCCACTCCAACCTGGCAGCTGGCGGCAGACCTGGATCCAGGTACGGACCCTGGGAGCGCCAGCAGTGCATGGCGAGTGTGCGCCTGGCAGTGTATCACTGCTCTTGGGTCCGATGCACCCATAATCATCTGATATACAGTTAGCCTGACATCCTGGACCAAGAGCAAGACCTGCTAGGGGTCGAGGTCACAGGGCTCAGTGAGTAGCTAATTATTAATATTATTCGTACTTGCTTGTTGTATGTTATTGTTAATATTTTCCCAAATAGCAAGCATGCTGCTCACATGCAGGTAAATTAAGTTTACAAATATTATATTATGTGATTGTTATTCCAGACAGGAGCTCAGCGCTACTTAATCTTACTTGTTGGCGCTCGATTGGGGTGATTATGTAAGAACTTAAGTAACACAGGGACTCCTTTGTCCTGTCACTAAGATAGTGGTAGTTAGTATTAGTAATTTAGTGGTGCGCATCCTCTCACTTCAGTTCTTAGAACCTTTTATGTAGCTCGTACTGTGACAAGCAACCAACCAATTTGGTGTATGCATTTAAAGAAAAAATGCAGACTTAGTGAATTGGCCCGTCAAAGGGGGTTGAGATTGTGAATGCAATGAAAAGAAGCAGACATCATTAATTGCAATTTATTGGTAATTCCAACATTTTTGGAATAGGGCTAGGTAGGTTTAGGAAATTTGGAATAGGATAGGACGGTCAACGATACTAGTCTACTAATAGACGATCTGATTTAGAAAAGTTCAATGTTATTCCAATTGCCTCTTCCTGTTAAAAAATCTTTGTGGAAAGATTATTTATTTACCACCAAGCTTTTTTTGTAGTTATGTGTTATATCAGCATCCAGGGGCAAGAAGAAGTCTGATGCGAGTAAGGGAGCTGGAGGTGGCTCCCAGTCAGAACGTTCCTCGGTCGATGCCTCTGCTGGCCCCAGTAAGTCCTCCTGCTGTTAATATTAATATTTCTTTCTCTAACTTTTACTGCTCCTTATTTCAAATTATAATATATTTCTATCCGTTTCCTAATTATTTCTAAATCCTCTTTGATATATCCGTTTCTAAATACTTGTTGTCACTGCATTAGCCTATATACTGATTTCCAAGTATTCCTAATGTCTGAATTTTACTTCAAACTGTCTCTGCACTAGTCTGTCTTTAGCTCCCTTTCTTCTGCTTTGTCATTTAGCTTTCTCTCTCCCCTTATATTATTTGTGGACTGCCTAGTGGTGGAACTGTAAGACTCAGAGAACCAATGGCAGGGCAGATTGCATTCCCAAGTAAGGTATTCTATGCATGTTTGTTGAGATGAGAAATCTTTCTTTTACTTTCTCATGCTTAATCAGTAAAATGAGAGAGTGGCCATGGTCACTCCAAAGTTGAGTCTTCTTAGCTAGGCCTAGTATTTTTAGCAGTAATTGGTAAAATGATAACCGTGCACTATGGCTGGAAGGAAGTATAAGGAGGACGGCTCCGTTGCATTTGCCAACCAAAACCATTTGCCGAGTTGTCCACTCTTTTATTCCATTTCAAAAGCTCATATTCATCAATATCTCTAAGCACTCCTTTACAGTTAGTCTTGAGGCTTTTCAAAAACTGCCACCAACAAATTGCCCAACCTGATATTTGTAATTGAAGATACTGTCTGTGTCCGAATTGTAGTAATGTGTGTGGTGTGAAATAAACCGGGGGTGGCGTATCTGGCATCTAAAAAATGTGTTATGTTTTTTCTAGCTGCACTGACCACCAGTGACGGCGGCACCAGCCAGTTAGCAGATGCGGCAGCGGTAGGGGTTGAGCCAGCGGCAGTAGTGGGTGGTTGTAAGTCATATTGCTTGCTTATTGACAATGAATTATATACTCACTGCAAGAGTGTACTGTTGAGACTTGTGAACAGTTAAACACACCTCTCTTTACTTAGTTACCATATACAGCAGAATTTGAGCAACTACTGGCCTCTTCTATCTTCAACTCAGCAGAGAAATTTTCATGAAGAATTTGATGGGTTGATGGGAAAGAAGGATGAAAGTAGAAAGGACGGGTGAAATGTAATATGACTGGAAGAGAAGAATGCATTGTGAAAGGATGCATATACTATAAGTGGCTGATAGTATGCATGGGTGGGTGAAGGATGGATGAAAGGTGAAAGAATGCCTGCCTGAGTTGGTGAAAGTGTATGGGTGAAAGGATGCCTGCCTCGGTGGGTGAAAGGAATCCTCTGGTGGGTTTGATGGGTCAAAGGATGCACGGGTGGGTAAAAAATGTATGTTGGTGAAAGGTTCATTGAGGCTGAGAGCTATGTTTGGATGGATGGATATATGGATGGATGGAAGGCATTCAATGGTGAAGACTGGATTGAGAGAATGTAAAACTTAAACGGTGACTAGCAATACCAAGGGTGAAGAATAAAAATACTAGAAGAATAATGCAATGATGAATGTAAAAATCCCTGGAAAGAAGAATAAACAACGGACTAGGGTGCTCCTCTGTAGTGCCATTCTTCTCACCTTTACTTGCGTGGAATGTTTTTTAGCAGAGTTTTTGATTCAAAGGATTGAGGTGGTGTCTCAGACTACTGTCTTAACTTCATCGTAGTTTTCAAGCGCAACATGTATTATGTATCGTTCCTAGTACCCACCCATCATCATCAATCACCTCCCTACCCATGGCCTTTTGCCAGTAACACCCACAAGTGACCTATTGACTGCATTGTTACATCATCAGCAGCACTGCATTGTTGCCTGTGCAAAGTGCGTCTGCCTCAGTTAATGTGTAGGCCCCTTTACAAATTTCATGGTGATGCAAAAAATAAATAGTTGTGCTTCCCTTCACTTCCAGTGTCCTCTCAGTCAGTCACTTCCTAGTATGAGAATGTTTCTTGCTGTTTAAGTTTACCCTCCTCCTCTCCAACCCCCCCTGTCCTTAGTGGAGCAAGGAAACAGAAGCAGACAATGCAAACAATATGTAAGCGACTGGAAACATGTTGAGGGGAGGGAACAACAGGCGAAGAGAACGCCACACTTAGGGAAAGCACCGACAAGACACCGGGCAAGATGACAACCAAGATCCCTAACACAGACTTCAAACTTGTCAAATTAAACGTTAGAGGTGTGCACATGGTAAACAAATGATACACCATCTATGCATATATTAAGAGACAACAAGCACAGATAGCTCTCTTACAAGAGACGCACCTGACAGAGAGGGAGGTAGGCCGTCTCTGCAAAAAATGGCGGGGCATTATCTGTACCACGACATACTCTGCATTCGCCAGGGGTACACTAATATGGATTAGACCAGGGGTACCATTCATGGAACAAACACTACTAGTAGACAAAGACGGTCGATATGCTCTGTTGACGGGACTATTAGAAGGCCAACCAATACTACTGGGAAGCATATACGTCCCCAACGTAGCGCAGGATCAATATTGGAGCTGCCTCATGGGTGTTCTGGCCCAACACACATCGATCCCATGGCTCCTAGGGGGGATTACAATTGCACCCTGGACATTTACCTAGACAGAGCTCACCCCAGTCAGCACAAACACCCGCATTCAAACAGACGGAACAGTTCCGACGGCAGGTAGATCGGTGGGCTCTGGTAGACACCTGGAGAGCACAAAACCCAACCACTAAACTCTACTCCTTTCACTTCATCCAGCATGATTTACGAGTCAGGCTCGATAGATTTCTGTGCTCCGCAGCCCTCCGTAAGGTGCAGTACACAGACTTCCTAGGCAGAGTTGTGTCAGATCATGATACGCACACCATTATCCTTAGATGGAGGCCCCCCGTCCTCCCGTCCCAATGTGGAAACTACCATGAGAGTGCCTCACTGATCAGGCGTTTTGTCAAATTCATGGGGACCACATCCAAGAACGCTTTACACTTAATACCGGCACAGCGTCCTCCAGATTATCAGAGTGGAACACATTTAAGGTCAGCTCCAGGGGACACTGCATCCAACAAGTAGTGGGAGTACGGAGAACACTGGAAACCGCACTACAAAACACAGAGGCTAAACTGGCGGGTCTGTCAAAAGACATGGACCAAGGGAAAGCCACCCTGGCACAAATCACAGAAACCAAAACATCTCATGCGGAAAGTATGCGCTACCTATGCAAATATAACTTTCGCACATACGCAACCAGAGTACATCGGGAGGGTAATAGAGCTGGGAAACTCCTGGCCTGGCTAGTCAAACAGGACACAGCTGTAAATCCGATCACAAACTCACAGACAAAGCAGGAAACTTAAGCACTCGCAAGTAGACATAATGCACATATTTCATGACTACTACGCAAATATCTACCGAGCCCCAACACAAGCGACACACCATGAGCGGACTCAGTTTCTCGGAGCATCGCCCATGCCCGGGATCCCACCCGCAGACAAGAAAGAATTGGAGGCAAAGATCACGCCCGCGGGCATCGCGCGATTAGAACACTAGCGTGAAACAAAGCGCCGGGTATCAATGGTTTCCCACTCAAGTATTATAGCACTTTCGCCGCCCGACTGGTGCCCCGGATGGCATCCATGTATGAAGATGCACTGACCAGAGGTGAACTCCCGGACTCTCTCTCGGAGTCGATCCTGGTGATGTTTACGAAGCTACACAGAGACCCCACGCTCCCAGCCTCTTACAGGCCAATAACGCTATTAAACGCAGACTTGAAAATCCTGGGGAAAATATTAGCTAACCATTACAGTCAAATCCTTCCAGCAAGGGTACACCCTGCCCAATGTGGCTTTGTCCCGCGGCGTAACACCTCGCAAAATCTTTGCAGATTATTTCCCATCCAAGAAAAGGTAAAATACCAATTCCCACATGCGGCATGCCTAATCTTAGACCTCGAAAAGGCCTTTGACACACTAACATGGCCATATCTGTTTGCAGTACTCCGGAAAATAAATGTCAACCCCACTCTACTGGCATACACGCAACTCCTCTAGAAGGGTCTCACCTCCAGGGTAAGAATCAGCAAACTTATATCCGCCTCATTCCCGGTGGAACGAGGGACCAGGTAGGGGTGCCCCCTCTCCCCCCCTTCTATTCACTCTGACAGTGGAGCCCTTGGCCATATGGTTATGGCAGTAGGGGGAGACATGGGGTATCCTAATAGCAGACATGATGCACTGTGTATCGCTGTATGCAGACGATCTCTTGCTTCACGTCTGGGATGCCACAGATGACCTCACCTCGATATGGGCAACGCTGCGGGGCTTCGAAGAGATCTCAGATCTCAAAGTCAACTGGGACAAATCTACGATTTTCCCACTTAGTCCTCATCTGGCACCACTGGACATCACAGTGGGCACCCAGATAATCACATGGAGTACCGTAGCCCTCGATATCTAGGAGTGCAGTTATACCACTCCCCCGAAGATCTCTATGAAGGGAACCATCGTAAAACATTGGCGGGACTACGAGCACCCGTGAATTTCTGGAAAACACTGCCCATGGCCCTCATCGGACGCGTAGCCATAGCCAAAATGATCATGGTTCCTGGACTGCTCTATCACTTCACGAATTTCCCTGTGATACCGCCATGCTCCATCTTTTGAGAGTTAGACACACTACTCACAACCCTGATATGGGGAGACGGCTGCCATAGAGTGGCGTTGCGCACGCTATACTTACCCACGACATGCTGAGGGCTGGGAGCTCCATTCTTCGAGGCATACTTCCTAGCAGCACAACTCCATTGGCTGTCTCATTGGACAGCAGAAAGACATATAGGGGAAACAATCATTGATGAAGGCCGAATAACCCTCCCAGCCATCTGGAGACTGTTGATGCCGGGTGCCAAGTTGTGTGCATGCACCCACTGCAGTTATCGCTGGCATGCAAATGTATATTATGGATACACCACATGTAAAAAAGACAGCCCCTGTATTCACCATTACTCCCCTTAGTAGGACTCCCCGGGAAAGACAAATACTACACTGTCGGAGCCCTCCAGGTTTGGACTGACCACGACGTGACCGAGTTAGAGTCTTTGTTCCAGGACGGACAGCTGAGGACATTTGCTCAAATGACCAAGTGGTATGACCTCCCGCCAGGGCAATTCCTACTGCACAGGCAACTTTAAGATAGCGGCCGCCAATACTGGGATATTCGGGACGTGGAGCCCCCAACTCACCCAGTGTTGCACATGATACTGCCGATGGGGGCGGGCAGGCACTTGGTTACATGGCATTACAGGACAATCCGGGAGCTGACTAACACTTCCCTAGATGGGTTGTGACAGAAATGGGAAGAAGACGTGGGTCTGGCATTCTACGATAAAGAATGGGAACAAGCGTTGGAATATACGAAAAAGGTCTCCAGGAATGCGCGCTTCAAAAATATAGTTTAATGACCCACACCTCACACCAGATAAATTACACCGTTTCCATCCCGATGCACACTTCGCGTGCTTCCGCTGTCAAACTCCAGAGGTGAACTTTAGACATATGTTCTGGGATTGCCACATCATTCAACAATACTGGGATAAGGTACACCAGACAGTCTAAGCGACAGTCAATCTCCCGAACATATCCACATGGGTAACATGCGCTCTGGGAATCTTCCGGAAAACAAGTCTGAAAAACTACAATGGGGCTTTCCATCCCTACCTATTCTCCTTACAAAGAGGAGCATAGCCATGCATTAGCGAGCCCCAACAGGGCCCCTGGAGGCAGCCTGTGGGGGCGCAATGAAAAAATGGGGGGCAGCGGATGAAGAGACACTGAAGGAGGAGGAAGTGCAGGGGACACGTAAACATCCTGTATTTATGGAATGGGCACAGTTGCTATTCCAATTCACACAAGAGACAGCAGTGGAAGAAACACCTGAAACCTCACAGCCACCATCCCGCACTCCGCTCCTATCCCCGTAGTGTAGATACCAGCACCACCACGTAACGTCAAGACACACAGGAATGACGGCAAGCCTGGAATGTACCCTAAGGGCCCTCCCCCACTCCTGCAACCGAGTTCCTCCCCCTCACATACTCAATAGCACAGACCAACCAAATTATAACCAGTCACATCACAAGTTGACAGACCTGTACACCTCGTCCGCCCCCCACAGTTCTGTTCCCCCCTGCAGTTCCGATTCCGACCTAATCATACAGAGAAGATGTCCAGGTATCCTAATGGGGACAACATACAAGGATAGAGGAGAGGGCGATATATCAGCTTCCGCCCCCAAATTACTCACCTAATCAGATTCAGCAGACCACACCAACATAAGGCGAGACTAGCCAGGCGAGGATATCTGAACTATGGTATGATAGCCTACCTAATGGGCTAGATATATGACGACATCACAAACTTTGTAACTGTACATGATATTCAAATACCCGCAAATGTTTGTTAAAATGCTTTTTTGCTAAAGTCTCAAACGCTAACCTGTACAATAACATCCCAATAAAAAAAATGTAAACAAAAAAATAGATGAAGTAGATCACAATTAGTGTATTGTAATTTTTTTTTGTTTTTGCAAAGATTTTTTTCACAAAAATGTTTTTGAATGGTTTGTTGGCTCTCATGAAAAGGACGAAATGGTGAGTTATACATGAATAAGTGATCTAGATGTGACAAAGTGTTTGTAAGTGAAAATAATTTGTACAGTACTATATAAAACAATACAGAAATCAATGGACATCCGTCCCTAAACATATAAATCATCAATCCGTTGCTTATATATTTTTTGTTTTAACTGGGATTGAGAATGTAGGGCATGGATTATCAGAATACGTTTATTTATTTATTTATTTAATAGCTTATATCGCGCTAGAATCGACCCATGAGGTATCTCCGCGCTTTGCTCGCCAAAATTCTAAAGTATGTTGTCTCTGCGGAACCACAGGGAGGGTTATGCTATCTGAAACAGAAGAGTTTTTAAGGCCTTCCTAAAACATAAATGGTTGTCATTGTGTCTTAGGTCAGATGGAAGTTTATTCCACATGGTTGGGCCTATAAATGATAGGGCACGTCCACCTTGTCTGACTTTTTTTACAGAGGGGATTTCCAGTAGACATTGGTTGCTAGAACGTAATAAACGTTCAGGTTTGTATATCTGAAATTTTTGTGCCAGATATCTGGGGCCTTGCCCATAGAGACATTTGTGCACTAGGCAACAGATTTTAAATGTGACACGCTGTCGTATGGGCAACCAATGGAGATGACTTAACAGAGGTTTGGACGGGGTTCTTGCGGGAGCATTTAGAATTAGTCTGGCTGCCGTATTTTGGACCACCTGCAAACGATTTAACGCCTCCTCATTTGCTGATATGAGGAGGCCGTTGCAGTAGTCTAGGCGACTTATCACCAGTGCCTGTACAAGGGTCTTCTTGTGATTGTCAGGCAGCATAGGGAAGATTCGCCTTAACTGGCCAATTGTTCTAAAACAGGCTCCTGTAACATAGTTAGCATGTTCCTTTAAACTCAAGGTCTGATCCAGTTTTACCCCCAAGTTCTTAACAATTGGCTTTGGGCATGGGACGGGGCCAAGATCTAGAGGCCACCAGTCGGGAGACCAGAGCATGCTAGCTTTCCCAAATAGCATTACCTCGGTCTTCCCGACGTTACACTGGAGGCAGTTGGTAGCCATCCAGTGGGACACTGCTCTCATGCCCTCTGCAAATTTGTTCTTCACATCGGGCGTAAGAGAGTTGAAAGGGAAGAGCAGCTGGATGTCATCGGCGTATGACACTGGTGTGAACCCAAACCTTCTCACAATCGCTGCAAGGGGGGCCACATACACATTAAATAATGTGGGGCTTAGGCATGAGCCCTGTGGCACCCCCTTAGTGAGGACCCTCGAGGTGGAACGATAGGGTCCCATGCTAACAGATTGTGAGCGGCCGGAGAGAAAGCTCTCCAACCAGGACAGTGCTAATCCTCCAATACCCACTCTCTGCAATCGGCCGAGAAGAATCTCATGAGACACAGTATCAAAGGCTGCAGACAGGTCTAACAGCACCAGAATCATCGATCCTCCTCTATCCTGTGACATCTTGATGTTGTCAGTCACGGAGAGGAGCGCTGATTCTGTGCTGTAGTTGGGCCTGAACCCAGATTGTGATGGGTCCAGGCCCCCTGTCGCCTCTATGAACCTGGAAACATGGATGTTTACATGCTTCTCGGCCAATTTGACGTTTCAACCTAGAGTTGTGCGTGAATGCAACGGAGTCACGGCGGATCTTCTTCAGGATCAGGAGAGGACAGCCTGTGTAGACATACCAATGGGAAATGAGTGAGGTGTGTTTCACAGGTAGGATAAATGAAAAGGATAAATGGTCAAATGGACCTATGCGGAAGTGTACCACTTAGAAGTTGTAGGGAATCCACTATCCCGTTGGATTCTTTCAATTGTGCGGACGCGAATGATTCACGTTGCACCAAGCGGAATGTATTCCTTTTTTTTTATTTTTTATTTCATCATCATTTCATAGTTTCATTATTACACGGAAAGGATACAGTAAATATATTTTCCACTTTAGGATCAAAACCATACAAGTTACAAAACATACGGATTTAATGATTCAACATATAAAAATGCAACAGATATAATCCCCTCTAATTTCTCTCCATCCTTTGTTTCCACTCTAAAACTGGGGCCCGTATCCGTTTCCCCAATTGTTTTACCTTCCATCCTTTCTTTTCATATAATGCCTTCTCTAGGTTATAAGTGGCTAACAATCGTGTCATCCATTGTTGAAATGTCGGAGGGTTTGGATCTTTCCATAAGGAAGCTATGCATAACCTACTTATAGTTACTGCCAAAAATATAAATTCCGGATGGAGTGCGGGGACATCTTCTCTAGTAACTCCCATTACCATCACTTCATTAGTTAAGCTTATGGGGATCTCCAATGATCTATCCAAAAAATTTTCTATTGAACTTTTAAATGGATCTAGACTAGGGCATGAAGCAAACATGTGCATTGTATCCGCTTCCATGCTTTGGCATCGCGGCCAACTTATACCATTTATTCCCCCCAGGTTGCTATTCTATGTGGTGTATAGTATAGCTCAAAGGCGGTCTTGTAATATTGAGCCTGGAGGTTCGCTACTTTCAGTACAGTGTTTGCAAGTTTAAGTGAGTTTTAAAACTCATTACCATCTATATTTATTTTAGTTTACCATTTATCAGACACTTTAGCATGATCATCGCAGGTTTAGTTCATCATATATCTGTGACATTGAGCAGCCATCCTTGCTTTGCAGTTGTGCCATAACGTCTTCCCTTTTGAAGTTTGTATTGCCCCCTTGTTTCTTCAGCAAGGCTGATCTAATCTGCAAATCTTTGTAGAAATCCCTGCGCTCTAGGTGGTACATCTGCTGTGCCTTATCGAACATAATTAGCCCTGTGGGGTCGATAGGATCCCCCACAGTTTTTAAACCCAGGCTGTCCCATCGTTTCATAACGTTATTGTGAAACACCTCCGCAAGCGACAGGTTCTTGAATAGTGGAGTATAGTAGTTCATTCTCCATAGTTCTATCTTTTTTCGGACCGAGATCCAGACTGATATTACTGCCCCCTGTGTCTTGAACTTCACTTTCTTATAAAAATTTGCTTCGCTAAACATTAACAGCCATTGATTAGCCTCCGGTATTATAAGTTCGTATATATCAGGGATGCCCATGTTACCCGGCCACTTATCTTCAATGTTTCCACTCAATAGTCCTTTAGCATAATGGAGGACGGCCGCCCAATAATAAGCCTTAAAATCTGGCATCGTCAAACCCCCATGATCTTTTGGTAAGGACAGAAACTTAATGGCCCTTCGCGTTTTGCCTTTTGCCCAGATGAAGCGGTTGGCAACTCCCTCAATTTCTTTGAACCAGTTGTTATTAAATTTCAGTGGAATTGTCCTATAGAGATAAAGGACTTTTGGTAAAAATAACATCTTTATTACATTACAACGGCCTATTATTGTCAGATGTAAATTATTCATCCTATCCAGGTCTTTATTGGATTTTTGGATCAAGGGCACCATGTTTTTTCCACAATCTTTGTTAAATCAGACATTATTGTAATTCCTAAATATACCGCTGAATATGTTACTCTGTGATCTGTCCATGTGATTTTATTATTGACCACGATTTGCGTCTTACCTTAATTAAGTTTGTAGCCTGATAGTGCCCATAATTATCTGCTTCGCTTTCTATTTCCCCCAAGGCCACAGCAGGATCTGATGATGTGATAGCTAGATCATCTGCATAGCCAAGTATTTTAGTATCATGGCCGTTCAATATTATTGATGGGATGTTCCTATTTAATTCTATTCTCCTGATGAAGGAGTCGATGTAAAAGGCGAAGAGAAGCGGGGAGCAAGGGCACCCTTGTCGAGTTCCCTGCCCAATGTTGATTACCCCGCTGACCTCGCCCATTGCTCTCAGTCTGATCTTTGGGTTTATTTATAACGCCTTCAAAGCCCCTATGTATCCATTCCTGATTTTTTCTTTTTCCAACACAGCCCACAAGAAACCCCACAAGACCCTATTGAAAGCTTTTTCAGCATCTAACAATATAAGAGCCATAGGGTCTCATGAGGCTGCTGTACCATCGAATAGCACGCATACCCTCCTGATATGATCAGCCGTGCCCCTCCCAGGGATGAACCCATGCTGTCTAGGTGAGATGAGCTTACCAATTATTGAACTTTTTGAGTAAATTTTTGCGTCGCTATTCATAAGACTGATCGGTCTATATGACCCTGGGGCTGTAGGGGGTTTATTTTTTTTCAAGAATACAACCATTGTAGCCTCCCCCACGATGATGGTGGTGCTCCTCCCCTCTGTGTATGGATCATAAGTTTTATAATATCCTCCTTTAGTATGGGAAAGAATTTCTTATAGAACTCTAGTGTAATAAAGTCAGTGCCTACCGCTTTCCCGGAGGGGAGATCCTGTATTGCCCCCTTGGGGTGAAGCTGGCCTCCATAGCGTTTTTATCCTCCATTGATAGTCTCTCTATTAGTGCCGATTCAAGATAGTGCTCTATCCCATCCCTGCTCGCCCCCCTATCTAAATGATATAGCTTCTGATAACATTTTTGGAATATCAAGCTGTTACCGCGGCGTCTGAGACTAGCTCTGGTATTTCCCCTCTTGTTGCTGCTTGCCGAGTTCTGATCTCTAATGTACGCCCGATTTGCTCACTATATTCATATTGCTCCTGTTTCCAGGCTAAGAATTTTCCAGCCGCCTTTAAGGTGAACGATTCTCCTACTGCAGCCTTAGCTAAGGCCAGCTTCTGAGTTGTCTCCAAGATGTCTTGCTTTGCACTGATTGCTTTAGTCAGGTCCTCTTCTAATGTGCTTAATGTTCTTATCTTCCCCTCTATCTCGACTTTCTCCGCCTTGTTCAGCTTGATCAAAAAGCTCAAGGTCTCTGCCCTAATGCCGGCCTTCAAAGCATCCCAGACCACCCCCGGCTGCGCAGACCCTCTCTTAATTTCAAGAAATTCCTTGAGCCAGCCTTCCATATGCAACACATATTTGCTATCCTGTAAAAGGGCTCTCTCGAATGACCAGCTGATAGGTTGTTGTGTCTGAGAATTTGAAACTGACATATCTAAAATTAGAGGGTTATGATCTGAAATTACTCATGGCAACCTGTTTATCTTAGAATTGGATGTTAAAGTGGGAGAGATCAGAAAATAGTCTAAACGTGCTACAGCCTTATGTGGTGCGGAATAGTATGTACAACCTCCCCCCAACGCATTCTGTTGTTCCCATATAAGTCCATTATCTTCCATTAATTGTACCAGGGCTCTATGGTTCTTTCTTTTTCGACCTGTAAATCTAGCTGGATCGTTTTTCCATTGACCATTTAGCCCGTTTATATTCAGATCCCCACACATTATTATTGGCAATGGCCAATTGGACATATGTATATTAATTTGATTTAAGATTTCCGGGTCATCGACTGTGGGAGCATAAACTGAGCACAAGGTAAAATTCAATCCCTGCACTTGACATTCTACCATAGCCCAACGACCATAAGCATCGGCAGGCTGTTTTTTTGTTTGCTATCACCGCCTTGGCCCGAGCTAAAATCGCCACCCCCGCGTTCTTGTTCCTTGAGTTGTACATACTAACAGCTGATATCCCAACTACTCTAATAAAAACTTGCGAGAGACCTCAATGAGAGTTTCCTGTGTGCAAATGATGTCTGCCCGCACTGTTCTTAGATATTCCTTCACATCCCTGCGTTTCTTTGTGTCATTTAATCCACACATATTAATGGTAACTATCCGCATAAATTGTCCTTGATTTCGCATTTGTTCCTCCTGTGCACCCCATTCTGACCTTCTTTATTGCTTAATGATGATCATTTTTTCTGACTTTTTGCCCCCACCCTCAGCCCTGTCTCTCTGGAGCACCCTCACCTTCCCTCCCCCCAAATGAAGCAAGCAGACCTAAGGTCTCTATGATGGAGTCTGACAATCGGCTTCCCGCTGCCGTATTTTTCGTGCTTTTAGTACTTTGTGGTGTGCTAGGTAATCCTACTCAGTGCGTTATCCTCTTCACCGAACCCCCAATTATGTGCTAAGCTGTGTAGTCTTACACTTCCCTTCCCCCTCCCCTCCCCCAACCCTTTTAGTTTTTAATTACTTATAGATTCTCTTCTATCTACTCAGCCTTCTCATGTAGATACAAAATTACTATTGCGTGAGAAAAACTAATAGTGAACATCCCTTGCTACCACCCGCCCTTTCATCATAGGGCCCTACTTCCGTTCTCTGTTTTTAACATGTCCATATAGGCTTTGGCTTGGATCTCGGATGTGAAGACTCTCGTGCTATTTTTATAGATAATCTTCAACCTCGCCGGATTCATAAGATAGGCTTGTAGGCCCATCTGGCGACAAGGTTCCGCCAGCTCCCTTAATCGCCATCGCCACTCTACTGTTATATGACAATAATCCGGGATGGTGAAAAAGGACTGGTTCTCGAAGGATCATTTAGCATTTGGCCGAGCGTTAGAGTATACATCCTCCCTCAGTAGAAAGCTACCAAAGTATATTAATATTGCTCTTGGTCTTACTGTGCCTTCTTGGGCTCTGGGCTGATTCTTCTTCAAGGCCAGCGGAAAGCGGTGGACCCTTTGGACTTCTCTTTCCCACTCCCAATGGCTTAGTTCCGGAAAAGCACCTTTCATCAGTTTCAGGACATAAGCCCTGATATCATCTCCTTTGGCCCCCTCCTCTATTCCCAGAATCCTGAGGTTGTTCCGCCTCTGCCGATTTTCCAGATCTTCGAGCTTCCACTGCACATCAACGAATTGTTTGTCATATGTGCCAAGTTTTGCGGAGTCTTTTGCCTGACAATCTTCCAGAAGGCTCGTCCGGTCTTCCAGTTGGGCCACTTTCGTATTGGTCTCTGTACAAACTTTTGCCAGCTTTCTCATGGCCCCCTGTAGATTCTAGGTTGCCAACCTATTATTTTTCCCTTCAGTTCTTGTCTCTTCATGAAGTTCCTTGATTGAATCGAGAATCATCAGGAGTGAGGGGGCTTCTTCATCTGCCCCTGCCGTTGCCTTTGCATGGACCTGTGTTGTATGCTCTGGGTAGACATTTCTAGTGGCTGAGTAGTCCCAATTCAAGGCTGCTTCCGAGTTTGCTCTGCTAGCCCTTCTTTGTGCCATATTATTCCCCCTGATCGACATGATGCTTGTGTGGGAGAAAACGGAACGCCCAAATTTGTTGATTAAGGTGAGGAGCATCTACTAACAAGCATGTTAGTGCAGGAGGCTACAGCAAGCAGTGGCCCTAGTGGCCCCGAAGATACCCAGGATCTAGGAGACAACTTTTTTTCGATCACAGACAGATCAGAAGGTATCCCCTCAGAAGGCGAAGAAAATGAAAGCGAGAGCGTGTCATCTGCTCGCATGATCTCCAGCTCGGAAGTAGGAGCTAGTATCCTATAAAAGGATAAAGATACAGCTGTCAGGAAAAAAAGGCTGTCAAGGAAGCAGAGGGACTCCCACTCCCTGAAGAAAAATAATAAAGCGGAATGTATTCCAATGATTAATTCTATCTTTTGGCTGACCACGATTGATCAGGAAGACATCAACAAAAACAACACTAAGCAGGAAGGCAATGGGAACTAAGAGACGGCATGCAGGCCTATGGGGAAAGCACACTGGCTACCTACACAAAATGGCCACTACCACATGGTCACAAGAGAACACATGCAGGCCGATGGGGAAAGCACACTGGCTGGCTAGTGGTAACACAAAATGGCCACCAGCCACATTGTCACAACAACAAGAGGCACGAGGGTGAGGCCTGGAAAACAAAGAACTCATGGAAACTCAAGGACACCGAGGTATACAAAATGGCCCCTGACCACATGGCATGTGGACAAAGGCAAATGGTAGCCTATGGCAAATACAGATACACACTGGCTGGCTACACACAATGGCTGCCATGACAACAAAAACCAACAAGGAGGCAAGGCCACAACAAAAACGACACACAGACCTATGGTAAAAGCACACTAGCTGGATACACAAAATGGCCACCAGCCGCTTGTCACAACAAGAGGCAGGAGACCTGGAAAACAAAGAACACATGCAGGCCTATGGACAATGAATATACAAAATGGCCCCAGGCAACATGGCATGTGAAACAATGACAAATGGTTGCCTACAGCAAACACAAACACACACACATACACGTGTTACCATCCTTGTGGGGACTATGTGTGGATACCTGCGTTGTGGGGACTAACCTTTCCCAATGTGTTGCAGAAAAATGTTAAGAAAAAAATCATTATGCAGGATCCTGCTTCAAATATGCAAATATAGCTTAATTTAGTCACGTGCACAGAACCATCATTGTGGGGACTTGACCACATGTTACTATCCTTGTGAGGACTTGCTCCAAAATTGTCTATTGTGATTTAATTCATTCATGAACAAATGGTTAAAGGGTTTATTTTAATATAGCCTTACATTTAATGATAGATTATTCATATATGAATAGCTGCTCATGTCATCAGGGCCCACTTAAGATGGCTTTTAATAAGTATGAATGTGTCACTAGAAAAAAGTAGCAGAGCAAGTCCATGTAATTAGACTTACATACATTGAACACATTTTCAGAGCGAAACAAGGAGTTAAATTGTATGAAAAAAGAAAATAATACCTAGACAAACAAATTGGCAAGCTACAAATCATGCAGTGTGGTCAGGTGGGAAAGCCAGGGTCAGATTACCTAGATCCATTTTCATAAACTTCCCACTTAGATGTCAACTTTGCATGACTAGAGATGGTATGTGAGTATAATAATGTTCACAAACTAATATGGACAGTGTGTGATTATAGTGATGGCCAGGTCACCATAGAGATAGTGTATGATTAGAGTGGTTCACATGTCCACACAGAGATAGTGTGTGATTATAGCTGTGTTCAAGTCCTCTCAAAGATAGCATGTGATGATAATCATGTTGAAATACCAGCAGAGGTAATGGATGTCTTCAATCATGCTGAGGTCGCAACAGAGATAGTATGTGATTATACTGATGCCGAGGCACCCATAGCACTAGTGTGTGATTATACTGATGTTCAGGTCCCCACAGAAATAGTGTGAGATTATAGTAACATTAAAAGTCCCCTCATAGATAGTGAGTGATTAAAACCATGTTGAAATCCCTACAAAAATAATGTTTGATCCCAGTAATGGCCATGTCCCCACTAGGATAGTGTGTGATTATACTGATGCTCAGGTCCCCACAGAGATGGTGTGTGATTATACGGTTGGCCCAGGTCCCCACAGAGATGGTCTATGAATAAACTGATGCCCAGGACCCCACAGGGATGGTGTGTGATTATACTGATGCCCATGTCCCCACATAGATATTGTGTGAAAATACTGTTGGCCAGATCCCCACAGAGATGGTGTGTGATTATACCGATGCCCAGGTCCACACAGAGATAGCGTGTGATTATACTGTTGGCCAGATCCCCACAGCAATTATAGTAATGTTCTAGTCCCCTCATAGACAGTATGTGATGATAACCATGTTAAAATCCATACAAAGATCATGTTTGATCCCAGGTCCCCACAGAGATAGTGTATGAGTATACTGATGCTCAGGTCCCCGCAGAGATGGTGTTTGATTATACTGATGCCCTGGTCCCCACACAAATTGTGTGTGATTATATGGTTGCCCTGGTCCCCACAGAGATGGTGTGTGATTATACTGATGGCCCGGTCCCCACAGAGATGGAGACTGATTATAATGATGCCCAGGTCCCCACAGAAGGCCATGGTGGTTGTTGAGCTAGCATGTGGGAGACTCTGTCCAGCCTAGCCAGTCGCCACACACCAGGTGCAATTACACGGAAGACTGGTCAGCAGAGTCTGGTGCGTCATCTGGTGTCAGGGGGTCAGATCTGTCAGCTGATGTGTCAGTTCCAGCCACTGCCAGGTAGGTACAAGGGGGTCCCCATAAATCTTTTGCCCAGGTTATACTGATGCCCAGGTTCCCATAGAGATAGTGTGTTATTATACTGTTGGCCCGGTCCCCACAGAGATGGTGTGTGATTATAATGATGCCCAGGTCCCCACAGAGATAGTGTGTGATTATGCTGAGGCCCAGGTCCCCACAGAGATAGTGCGTGATTATAGTAATTTTCTAGTCCCCTCAGAGATAGTGTGTGATGATAACCTTGTTGAAATCCATACAAAGATCATGTTTGATCCCAGTAATGACCAGGTCTCCACAGAGATAGAGTATAATCATAGTGATTCCAAGGTACCCCTCAGAGATAAAGTGTGATTATAACAATGCTCAGGTCCCCACAGAAATACTGTGTTATTATAGGTGTTCTCAAATCCCCTCAGAGATAGTGTGTAATGATAACCATGTTGAAATACTTGAAAAGATAATGTGTATTTATAGTCATACCCATGGTACTACAGAGATTATATGTGATTATAGTGATGCCCAGATCCCGACGGAGATAGTGTGTGATTATAGTCATGTTCAAATCCCTTCAGCAACAGGTTGCGATGACAAGCATGTTGAAATCCCATCAGAGATAGTGGGTGTTTCCAATCAAGACCAAGTTCCCACAGAGCTAGTGTGTGATTATACTGATGCCCAGGTCCCCACAGACATGATGTGTGATTAAAGCCATGTTGAAATACCTACAGAGGTAATGTTTGATCTCAGTAATGGCCAGGTCCCCACAGAGATAGTGTATGAGTATACTGATGCTCAGGTCCCCGCAGAGATGGTGTGTGATTATACTGATGCCCAGGTCCCCACAGAGATGGTGTGTGATTATACTGATGCCCAAGTCCCCACAGAGATAGTGTGTGATTATACTGTTGGCCCGGTCAACACAGAGATGGAGACTGATCATAATTATGCCCAGGTCCCCACAGAAGGCCATGGTGGTTGTTGAGATAGCATGTGGAGGACTCTGTATAGCCTAGCCAGTCGCCACACACCAGGTGCAATTACACGGAAGACTGGTCAGCAGAGTCTGGTGCGCCATCTGGTGTCAGGGGTCAGATCTGTCAGCTGATGTGTCAGTTCCAGCCACTGCCAGGTAGGTACAAAAGGGTCCCCATAAATCTTTTGGGCAGGGTATCAGGGCCTGTAACACTTTCCAAGCACATGATAATTCTCCTCTGACCTAGGGGCCAATTTCGATCTTGTTTAGAAAGCATACCAAACGTCTCAGTTCCAGAATGCTTTCCATACAACTCAGATCGGGGGAGTCCATTTGTATGCATCCGGATACGATTTGGTCGTGTTCCCTTTGGCTTCAATGGGAGCCTGTGTTCCGAACGAGAACATAGGCTCCCATTGAAGAAAGGGGTGACCGAGGAAAACCTTGCAGCCTGTGGAGGGCACCCCATGGTGCCTGCCACATTGTGCATGTTTGGAAAGGGGAGTCCCTTGGGTACCCCCATGGCCTGATCCATAGGGCCCTGGGTGAAGGGGGCCCTGCTACAGGCCCCCAAAGGCCGGCAGCCTTTTGTTCCAGGCAAACCGAATTGGAAAGGCTGTCAGAATTGTTCGTCATACTTACTCGCTCAGAAACCAAGTCCGGATCGGTTTAGGCTAAGACGATTCAGAGTCCTTCCGACCAAGATCAGAATCAACCCCCTAGTAGGAGTTCAAAAGCTGATAGTGGATGCACTCCAGGTGGGACACTCTTGACATAAATCAAGATGCTGTGACGGCTGAAGGCCCATATAATAGTCCAGTATGACTGACAGTGTGACTGCCACCGTCCTCCAGAATGTCTGTATGGTGTAGCATGACCATACCAGGAAGATACATTATGCATTGTACTGGCCACATCTGGGCCATTTGCGGGATCCTGGCATGTTTTGCAGGGGTAGAATAAACAAGGTGTGTGAGTTTAAAGTGTAACAGTTTACAACAGTAATTTAATGGAACAACTTTGGTCTGCATGCAGCAAAAATTCCACTGGGCCTGCGTGATGTTTAATGGGTCTACCACTGCTGCTTTCAAAACAGTGGGGCCCATGAATGGGTGTTTACTTTAAATATGTTTATCAGAAAGCCACCTGGCCCCATCCCTTCCATGGAGGGCTCCTATGTAGTGCTTACACCACTTCCTGTACCCCTATAGAGTGACAGAAGGCACACAATTCTGGAGAATCCAGCGAGATCCCCAAATGTGTCAGGTAGCTGGCATTCCTTAAGATCGGACTTGAATATTTTTGAAAAGTGATCTACCCACAGGACAGGTGATATTAGGAGATGTATAGTCTGTAACGAATGTGCGTTTTACAACTTCCCACAATCTTGTGTTATCCTTAGCATTCCCTACCTCTAGTAGATCTTCCCTAGACTTCTGCCTTATCTTAGTTTTTTCTAATCAGCAACTATTTCTAACTCATTGGGAGCATCTAAGGCAAGATTGAAGTACTGCTTTCAGTTGTATATGCACCATTAAACAGGCTGCATCAAACCATGGACAAAGTTGCACTTCGGCTGTGTTGACGTAGAAATTAACATACTTGGAACTGAGAAACATAATATTTTAATACCATGTAAAATGGAACAAGTTTTGGCCTCATCGGTTAAACAAGATAGGAGAGCTGCCTGGATCAATCTTATCCCTTTTTATCATCAAGCACTTATTCTTTGTGAACCCTAACTTGCGGGCTTTTCTTGACGGACCATCTTTCTTCAAGTTTGGGGTCTATAAATCAACAATATAGTCATGGTCACTAACAAACTTGCTGACCACCTTAAACTTCTTTAACAGAAGGGAAACATCAGTGGCAACAAGCATGAAATCAATAGCACTTCCCTTTGAGATTCCATTAAAAGTGGGAACATTTTTACACTCCCTAATAACTAAATTACTTGCAAAAGCTAGAAAGTATTTTAATATTGATCTATTTGGTGCCTCTCCACAGGCCAAGCATCTAAAATGGGTCATATCATCCATACTCAAATCCATAAAAACACAAACAGGCTGGCCACTGAACTAGCAAACTGTAACATTAAAATCCTGCAACCAGAATATAAAAGTGGCACGTTTATTTTCATGTAAAAATTCTCTATGAAAAATTCAAAATGATCAATCACATAACAAATTACATAGCTAAAAACAGTATAATAAAAATTAACCAATATTATATCAAATGTTCCTGGAAGAGATAGTAATATTGTAGTGTTGTGAGACTATATATGCTAGGATCCTTGCGGTTCTGTGTGGACTCAACAAGGAATTACATAGCTTGCTGGAAGGTGCTTAGGTGTGGTTATTAAAGGTTATGACGTAATGCCAGTGCGGTGTGTAATCGTATGCTGAAGAATAAAGGCATATATTACAGAGCTCTGCATATTCATTTGCATGCTCCCGTGCTGGGGTGGATGCTACAACTGGTGACAAGGATGGGATATGTGCCCCGAAGAAACAAGACTATCCAACCTGAGAGTTTGCAACTATACTGCAAACTGCTTGTGCATGCCACATGAGCCCAAATCGATGAGAAGCAGCTTGAAGTTGGCATGTGTGGAGACAAAGCCCCACTCTAGCCCAGACATGGGTGTCAAAGAAGTTGAAGGCCCACCAAAGGAACCTATCCAAAAGCCCTCCAGAAACCCATTGATAGAGCCAAAAGAAGAAATACTGTGCCACATCATACAACAGAACCATCATCAATAGAAAGCAAACTCTAAAAGCAGTAATAACCAGGCACCAAAGTACAAACGTACTTACTAGCATGAATGAGGGAACTGTCACATTACCTTGAATCAGGTGTGAAGACCCAGGCCCAGGTGAGAGGCCGATGCATGCACAGCAGCCAGTGGCATCCAGCGAAATGAAAGCCATTGGAATAGTGAATTTTTTCAATGGCTCTAGAAGGGAGGACGAACTATGATACAGACGTGTTTCTAAAACCACCACTGCCATTCAACACTCAGTGGAGGCTGGCAGGGAATGTGGGTGGTGGGGTGGTGGGAGGGCTTGAAAAATAAATACATTTAAAAAAACACTTTCAAACTTCTACCATCTCTCTGTCTCGTTGATGCTCTTCTTGGCAAGGTCAGAAGCGGGAAGCACCTAGGCTCACCAAAGCCAATCACAATGCTGCAATGCAGCAATGTGATTGTTGTAACGGGCACAGGGAGCCTGTGCATGTTCTGCACAGGCTGTGCAATATAGCCTGGTGGGGAAGATGCAGAGTGTGCATGACTCTTTGGCTGGCCCTTGATGGCCGGCCAAACTGTCATGCTCTCTTGGAGTGTGCAAACCACTCCTTCCCCAGTGACCCCAGCCCCGCCTTAGCCCAGCCCCGTAGCAAAGAAAAATAAAATGATAATAATTAGGTTAGTATCATTTTATTTATATCTTTTTTCTGCTTGAGAGCAATGGTGTGGAGCAGTGGTGAGGAACCACCCTGACAACAATGCCAAGAAAGAGCAGAATACTGACACAAGTTGGACTGCATGGATCGAGATATTTGATGCCTTCACAAATGGCCGAGAAGTCAATGATAAGAAAATCATTAAATATTTAAAGAACCTTGCTGGTGACAGAGTAAAAGAAGTGATGAAAAGAATCTTTCAGACTAATGCAATCGTACGGACAGATCAAAGAAGCATTGTGAACCAAGTTTAATCTGATTCCGAATATCAAAGGTCCATTTTTAAATAAGCAAGACAGCAAGCTGGTAAACCAACGGATGAGTTTGTTGAGAGACTTGATGTGCTTATCAAACACAGTAAGTTTAGTGAATTTAATTATGAAGAAGCCATACACCTCAGAGTCACTTATGACTGTCTTCCAGACTGTTTCAGAAGACGCATGTTGAGAGAGACCCTCTGTTTAGACAAAGTACTAATGGCTACAAGGGCTGATGAAAGACTGGATCAACAAGCTGCTGATATGGAAGCTGGAACTGTGAAAATTGATTCAGTTGTTTATGAAAACTAAACAGAAGCACAGGGTACATGCACACAAGGTGAAGTCTACAAAGATGAAAAAGACATGTTTCCAATGTGGGATTTCATTTCCTCATGAAGTCAAATGTCCAGCCATAGGACAGACATGTAAAGGTTGTGGGAAAGAAAATCAACTCATAACGGTTTGCTAAGTGAAATAGAAACCAAGTACATCACAGCGAGAAGAGAAAATGGATGCCATAAGGTTCCAGAAGCATTCTCTCCATCCATACAAGGCCGAAACGCACCTTTATTTATGTCATGTAAAAGCCAGGCAAAGAAGATCATCATCAAATTCAACCTACAGAGGCACCCCAACATCATTATTAAGCACTTGTGAAGAAGCTGGATGTGCAATGAAGATATCGACCAAGGAACGACAGCCACATGTAGGTTTGGCTGCCAGCAAGAAAGAACAAAAGACAATGGCAAACCACCAAACGAAACAATCAAATTAATTTGGACACTGCCCCAAGATTACAATAAAGATCAACAGTTGCCCCATAAGTTTTATCATACACAGTGGTGCATCGATGAACATATTGACAATCTAAAAATTCAACAGCCTCTCTCCTGTGTCATGCCACAACCCATGAAACACGAAGGTATACACTTGGACTGATTCTAAACCATTGCAGAGTCAAGGGTCATTCACAGTGACAATGCAACATAAAGTAATATCAATGCAAGGGCCAATTCATGTTTTGAGGGACTTCGTCTAGTGAATGCATACTCAGTTTTGACACTGCTGTTGACATGGTACCTATATCTCTCAATTGTAACCACCACACTCAATCTGAGGTTGTGAGTCAGTTCCCATCGTTGTTTCAGGGCCTAGGAAGGCTCAAGATAATGAAAGTGTGACTTCACATCAATGAGATCATTTGCCCGGTTGCCCAGCGACACCCCAGAGTCACTCTTCACTTGCAAGAAACGCAGTTGAAAATGACATCATTCAGTGCTCCACTGGTCATACACTTTGGGTTTTGCCTATAGTGGTGATGTCAAAAAAGGACTGTGGAAGTGCTGCGTGCATCTGTGTTGATATGCTCCAAGCCGATAAAGCAATTGAAAGAGAAGGACGTCCTGGTTCACACATAGCCGATATGATCATGCAACTGAATGGTGGCAAATTCTCTCCCGTCTGGACCTAAACAAGGGATATCATCAACTCGAGTTGGATGAAAACTGTAGGTACATCACTACTTTGTTGACTCATCTTGGTTTGTTCGGAAACAAAAGGATGAGCTTTGGAGAGTCGTCAGCTGCAGAAATATTTCAGAATGTTATATATTGAATAATTCAACCTGTCATGCATGCTTTTAATTTCATTGATGACATACTGGTATTTAAGACAAAAGAAAAGAAGCATGTGAAGGCTCTCACACAAGTGTGCCAGTTACTTTCTGATGCAGGTCTCACTTTGAATGCAGCAAAGTGTGAGTTTCACAAGAAAAAAACGTACATTATTTGGGCAACTATTCTCTGATGGGGGAATGACTCCTGACCGAGATGAAGTGCAAGCACTGTCAGCTACTTGCCCTCCACAAGATGTCACTATGCTGCAATCCTTCTTAGGCACAGCCAGTTATTGCTAAAGGTACATTTGTGACTTTACTACTGTGAGTGCCCCATTGAGAGACTTGACTTAATTAGATGCCCCTTTCCAGTGGTTTGCTGAATGTGATCGAAGTTTAAAAAAAATAAAACGTGTTTGAGAATTCAACTGAGATGGCCTATTTTGTTCAAGTTACATACTGAGATCTCAGATGGAAGGCAGGTGAGGCTGGGGCCAATCCTTGCTCAACAACATGGTCATCTGAATGCTCAGAGCCACATTGTAGTCTATGCCAGTCGAAGCCTGTTTGAAACAGAGCAACCTATTCTAAGCCAGAGAAGGAGAGTCTGACTGTAGTGTGGGCCTGCAAAAATATTAATGTGTTTATATACGGAAAATGTTCCATTATCATTACAGACCACCAAACGCTGCTCACTATTTTTGAAACCCAAAAGTCAAGATGTTCCCTCGCATTGGAAGGTGAGGGTTGTGACTGAAAGAGTATGACTATGCAATTGAACACAAGCTGGGTGAATATTAGAACCCTGCTGCTCACTTTTCATTAGCACCGTTACATCCGCACAGTTCAACACCCTAAATGGCTGAGGAATACATTACCTTCATTGTGTGGTCCAGCAAATCAACAATCCTATTCATTGAGCGGATTATTGCTACTACTAATGCTGATAAGAACACTCATATCCTTAAAGACATCATTTAAACTCTTTGTGGGAACAAATTCTCAAGCTTTTGCTGGCATAGTTGAATTTCACAAATTCAGAAATGTACAGTATGAACTGTTCATTACCAGGGAATGTGTTGTATTGAGAGGCTTGAGAATCATCATACCTGAGAGCCCATGAAGGTTATCGTGGCATTGTAGCTACCAAAAGAGACCTAGGAGTCTGAGTGTGGTTCCCACGCCTAAATGAATGAGCTGAGAGGGAGCTAAAGGAGTGCCATCTTTGCAACTGTCTTTCCCCCAAAGTGACACAGCATCCAATGACAATGTCTGGCCTCCCTGCACATGCTAGGGAAAGAGTTGCAGCTGATTTTCTTTGACAGACTACTCCCCAGTTAGCTTGTCATTCGGGACACACATGCCTAAACCTTCAAAAGATAGACTATACTGCCTCAATAAAGTAGACCCTTCCTGCCCCACCTTCAGTGATAGGGAATCGAGTATGCTGAAGGCTATTTTGTCTACCTGAGTATCATTATAACAAATTATCAGAATGATTTATGTAGGTACTTCCTGCAGGATATCCTTTTTAAGGTTGCTTGGATGTGTCATGGTTCAGGAGGATTAATTTCATAAACATGACGCCCCCATGTGGTCCTTTACATGGCTCAAACATTCCCACTAATTGTATGATGTATAAAAGTATTTATGACATGTTGTCTGGGGAACTAGGCCATATAGAGTGGTGAAATCACTAGAGAGAGGACTAAGACTTCAAGTCATTTCTAGAAATGTACAAGCAGCCCCAATTTGCTCAGCCCTAGACTAGATGGGTGAATGGTGAATGAAGGACGAAACATGGCTGCTAACCTAAGAACGATACTCCTTGATCCCCTTGTGAAATGTATGGTGCCAAACTCCATATTCTTAAATTATTGAGAGAGTCCCCTTATGTACCAGGGTATTGGAGTACTTCAAATAGTAGAAAAGTAATTTTCCCTTGGCTAACACGCTAGTATTCTCATACACATTCGCACGTGTTTTTATATGAATAGTGAACTACCTACGTTGCAATCTATCCACACATCAATTTTTTTTTAATTTACAACTTTTATTCTTAAAAAAGTCTTTACTTGAGTACACAATTATTGGACAGTTTAAAACAAATTTTTCATAATCACAGAACACATCAACAATATGACGTTATTACAATACAGCGTTAAAAAACAATTCAATAGCACAATATTATACATTCAAATGATTAAAAAGCGCAATAGTAAACATTTTGCACTGAGTTATAAACAAGAAAAAGTCACATTAAGGGAGAGACAAACAAAAAGACAACAAATTTAGTCATAAAAGTTACACATCTGAGAACCTAATATTCTCAAAATCTACACCTAGGCCCGTTATTTTCTGGACTTCCAGGTTAGATTGGTTCTCTTGATTGTGTATATGCTGCGCCGACGCGTTTCGATGGCTTTTTATTGATACACTGCCATCTTTTTCAAGACTGTGTGATTAGTCTCTCATAGGGACTGGGCACTGGATGGTTGCCACTGTCAGGTATTCTCCTGAGAACAAATAATATGCTATCAGTTTCCATACATCAAGATCAGTCTCACTTCATCAAGTTTTTTAATTTTACGAATTGACTACATTCATAATGATGATATTGTATTTAGGGAACAAATCACAATGAATTTGTCTTTCTCTTCATCCTGAACTCTTTTGATACTTTGTTCAAATATCATAAAAAGAACAACTCTCTTGTTACCCAAACTCCTTTTTTAATGTGAGGTTGGTCTGTGTATAATTATTGCGATTGGGGGGGGGGGGGGATTTACCCAATGTTCCAGGTTACAGGGATTCTCATGAGAACACAATTGTTCCTCAATTCGATCTATTGGATTCCCCTTTTCCCCCTTTGGGCTTCTTTGACCTACCTACATTCTAACATGTCTCAGGTATTAGTTCCTACATCACTTTTAGTATCGGAAAACCACTTTTTCTATTTTTACTCCATATTACAGAGCAAATTCCAGTAGTATTCTTCCAACTACAATGACCTCCCTCAATTACTGGAACAACTTGATACAAAGCAAGGAAGTGATGACTTTCTCTTCCCCATTATCTCCACTAATTTCACCCTTAATTTTGTTCTGGGATTTACAGACCCTGGGGCAGATCTACAATGAAGTGCCGCAGCGTGACACCGCAAGCCCTTTGGCTGAGCCATGCTGCGGCACTTCTGAAGCACAGGGAGGCGACATATTTACAAGAATTTGTTGCATCTTTGTGCTTCTCCCTGTGCTGGTGCACAAACTGCCACCATGCACTGGTGTAGGCACCCTTGCACCATGGTGCAAGGATGCTTGCGTCTTGGGGAAATTGTTTTTGTGCAGGAAGAGGCACCTTCCTGCACAAAAAACAATCACTACAGGCATTTTCCTCTTTTGACCCGTGCTGTAGAACGTAGCACGCATTGAAAGAGGAAAAAACAAGGAGAAATGAAAACATTTCTCCTCGTTGCGTCACACTATGCCGCCTGGTAAAACAGAGCAAATGCCATTTATTAGGCAATGCCAAAAACAATAATTAACAGGGCAAAAAGTGTTTACAACACATCCTCCATAACGGCATGACCCCATCTATACATTGCTTGCAGGAGAAACAAAAACTTGAAATATCCTAGTTTGTATCTAAATTCAATACCATCCATGACCTAAAAAAGCTGTTTTATCCAACAACAACACAGAAATAGTTGTTTCATGCAACAATGACTAGTACTGGGCCTACTGGCTGGAAGACCCTTTGGCCACATAGTGAATTAAACTAAAAGAACATTGCACAAGTATTAGAAAACATGGAGAAAATGTACTAAAAAAGCTGTTTCATCCAATGACAATACAGAAACAGTTGTTTCATGCAACAATGACCAGTGCTGGGCCTACTGGCTGGAAGGCCTATTCGCAGACTAGGTCAGATAGTGAATTAAACTAAAAGAATATTGCACAAGTATTAGTAAACATGGAGAAAATGTACTAAACTGTGCAACATTTTTCCTGTACAAATCAAGAAAAAAAATACATGCATAGCAACAACAACCAGCAAGGAGGCATGTTCACAAACAAAGAACAAATGCAAGGCTATGGCAAATCTACACTTATTATTTTATTTATTTATTTAGTTATTTAAGAGTTTTATATAGCGATGCCCAGACCCGAAGGTATCAGAGCGCTTTACAACATTTATCGAAATACAATCAAACACATAGTATAACAATGATATACATATTGGATCGTGGTCTAAACCTGTTCAGGGAGGAGGTCAAAGGAGCGAGTAGAGAGATAGGTGCTGTAGATGCCGTCTTATCAAAGTCACTAGATACTGCATTGCGTAAGATTTTAGGTAGGCGTGGGTTGACTCTTCGTCATATTTCGGTTGAGGAAGTTGCCTTTGAGCTGGCTTTTGAATTTTATGGAGGAGGGGTTAGTCCTGATATGAACTGGGATAGAGTTCCAAATTTTGGGTGCATTTCCAGAGAAGGAGCGAGATAGTTTTTTTTGCTTGCGAGTTTTCAGAGGAATGAGAAGTAGAGAGCTGGTACTCCTGAGATTCCTTGTCTGACCTGCCTTCTTGAGTTTGGTGGCCAGGTAAGCAGGTTTGCCAGTGTGCAGAGCTTTGTGTGTGAAACAGGTAGTTCTGAAGTTGGCACGCATTTTGATTGGGAATCATTTTAGGTGTCTGAGAGAGGGAGAGATGTGTTCGTATTTCTTTACTCGAGTGACCATCCTTGCTGCTGCATTTAGAGTTGATCTGAGGGGAGCTAAGTGAGAATTTGCTGGGTCTGTGAGGGTTGCGTTTCCGTTTTCAAGTCTGGACAGAATCAGGGATTCTGAAGCCAGTTTAAGGTCGTTGGGAGGGATGAAGGGTTTTATTTTGTTGAGTAGTTTTAGGCTGAAGAATGTGCTCTCAGCGGTGTTCTTGATATGTTTGACCATGTCTAAGTTTGGGTCCAGAGTGATTCCCAGTGATTTTACGGAGTCGGTCGGTGTGAGATTGCAGTTAAGAGCGTCAATGGACTTTAACCACTCTGTGACTTGGGGGGGTCTGCTCTTTGTTGAATATGAGAAGGATTTCCATCTTATCTTGGTTGAGTTTCAGGTGGTTGCGGGATAGCCAGTGTTGGACTTCTCTCAGAGTTTCGTTCAGTCTCTGAATGTTGCCAATGGAGGAGGTTTCTAGGTAGATCTGGGTGTCGTCCGCATAGAGGTGGAAGGGGATGTTGGGTTTTTTGAGTATGGAGGTGAGGGGCTACTTTTATTTTAAAATGTACAGCTGCCAGGAAAAGTATTGTATTATAATGTTATCTACTTACCTGTCTGTACTCATGCTTTACAGCTGCCAGGACCTGTTTATGATGATATTACTGTTTTACGCTCCTGTCTGTATAGTTATGCCTCCATTTTTAAAAATTTTTATATCAATTTCTGTAGTAAGGTATTACTAAACATGAAGTGGTCCACAGTATCGAATGATTATTAATAATTTTAAACGTTCAGTTCCCCATGAAAAGTCTAGTGAGTAACTCCTACTGATCCCCAGCTAATCAATATAAGAATGTCTGTATTTTACAATAATATTGGCCTATAGAGACGTGATTATTTCCAATTTGATGTATTTAGCCTTTTTTTCTTTCTTGGTATAATTATATGGTGATTTTAATATTTTAATCATGTATTTCTGCTTGTATGATTTGTATGTACAAATCGAATAAAAGCTTTTGAAATTGAAAATTGAGTATGGAGGTGAGGGGCTCCATGAATATGTTTAACAGTGCTGGGGAGAGAATTGATCCTTGAGGGACACCCCTGCTTATGGGGCATAGGTTGGACTTGAAGTTTTGAATTTTTATTCTTTGCAAGCGGTTCTGCAGAAAGGAGGTGAACCATTGTAAGACCACCTCTTCTGCTCCAACCCTTTCTTGGAGTACATTGATGAGCAGTTTGTGGTCAACAGTGTCGAAGGTTGCAGACAGGTCCAGGAGTATGAGTAGACAGCATGTAGTGTGTAGTGATTTGTAGACATCATCTATGACAGTCAGGATCAATGTCTCTGTGCTGCATCCTTTCCTGAAGCCCGATTGGTGAGAGTTGTTATTATCAGTATGTTGGTTGAGTAGAAGGAGAACACATTTTTTCAGGATTTTGGCTAGGAACGGGAGGTTGGAGACGGGCCTGAAGTTGTTGAGATCGTCAGGGTCGGAGCCCATTTTTTTTTGTAGTGGTGTGACTTTGCCGATTATTAGACAACCCGGCATGACTCCATTTCTCAGGGAGCTATTTATGATCTTGGTCCAGAGCGGGGCTAGGGTGAGTTTAAGCTTTTTTGGCCAGTTGAGCAGGGATAGGGTCAGCAATGTGAGACGAGGGTCTGGAACTGGAAATCAATTCAATGATTTCAGCTTCGGAGATGAGATTGAGGGACTTCCAGTTGTTAGAGGGTTGCCTGGGTGGGTTGTTTTCTTCTTTGCAGGGAGTTGGGTTTTCGCTGGGTGCTCGGGGTGGACATCCAAGGAGGGCTCAATTTTGGTGATTTTATCGTTAAAGAAAGTGGCAAATTTGTCACATAGTTCTTTGGAAGTCTGTACTGAGGTTGGGGGGGGCTTTGCTGCCTAATGAGGTTGAAGAGTTCTTTGGGACGATTTTTAGCATGTTTAGTGCACCACAGATGAAGGAGGTTTTTTCATTCTACACTGACTGGCTACACAAAATGGCCGGAGTCACATGGTCACAACAACAAGCAGGAGGCCAAGAAAACAAATAGAGCATGCATGCCTATGACAACAGCACACTGGCTGGCTACACAAAATGTCCTGTGATTAATCCAAATATAAATTACATACAAAGTTTACACTGGCTATATAGGGCTGGTCATGATGATTGTGATCTTGGGACCGTCATCGTGTTTTCCGTGTTCTGACTGACCCCTTCTCAGTAGTCTGTCTGCCCAATTATGGTATGTGCAGTGAGACCATCACAAGACCACTGCAACGCTGACTCTGCAGCTACTGTGGCTGCGGCGAGAGTGGCAGCGGCGGCCCATGGAGTCAGTCCTGGCATTTTCACCACCGGGCAGATTATGAGCTGCCTCTCTCCTGGCCTTTACCTGGCGGGGACACCACCATGCGTGATTTGACAGAAAGACAGTAAATGTTCCTTAAATTGTGCCAAGGGTGAATGTGCCCCTGTTTCCCGTCACTGGTGAACAAGTAAATCACTCCAACACCTTTGGTTTGGGTTTGTGCTGTATCGCACAGCTCACTCATCGTACACGACAACATACAGCCGACCGACTAGAACCATGTTGTGGGTGTTTCCAGCAGTCAGCAGTGTGACCAGTATTGCATTCTGCCTTGTGTCCTGTGGTGTTAGTTACCACTGTCAATACTCCACCACAGTGACAGTGCCAGTCCGGCAGGAAACCCATAATACGGCAGGCTGGGTGGCTGGCTACTCGGTGGAGCACTAATTCCTGCCATGAGATGGTGGTGCAACCGCATAACTCACAATCCGCACTACCGTTTTTTCTTCTGAAGAAAAAATTTCCATCGAATGCCTGGCAAAATGTGTGCAAGCAAATACTGTTAGATTTCAGTAGTACAGTGAAAGCATACATTTCCCCCACATTATCCCCAGTTTCAAAACATGGAATGGGGATGTAGTACCAAGGAGTGAAAAAAACAAACCTTGTAATATTGGTATTTCCCCTCGAGCTAAAATGCAGTGGACACTGGCACAGGACCCTTCGAGTAAGGAAATTCATCCCCTTAAAAAACAGATGCTGACAAATTCAACACTTCCTTTTGGAGAAGAGTTGGGATCATCATGACTACTGAAGACACATGTTGCACTATTGACTTATCTGAGACTGTTGAGCAAACATATATGAACCATCTCAGATAATTTGGGTAATGCTTGTCAGGATGTACCAACCTCTGAAGCAATTCAGCTATGATACCTCCATATCTCCGTCATGCTCCTGGCTTAAAAAACTCCTGAGCAATGTCAATAAAGCAAACAATATACACAGTATCTATGACATTCAGAAAACCAAGGAAGACGGAAAAAATATATTCAAAGTTGTTACTGTTTTAATAATTTCTTCTCATATTATATAAACAAATGATATTTATACAAAGCATTTAAAAAATGAAACACAATATGTAACACATCACATTTAATCAATATTTATGAATAAAGGGTTAAAAAATGGCAATATCTTTATTAACTCAATGCGCATTTCGGCGTATACAACGCCTTCTTCAGGAAAGCCACACAATTATCTAAAAATAAAGAAGAACAAAGAGAACATACTCAGATTTCACAAATTGTTATCCGTATCTTGACATGTTTTCTCAAGAAAAACATCTATTTAAACAATTCGTATCTCTTTTTACATATATCCTAAAAAACACAAAGTGTATCAGCAGCAACAATCTATGTACATAATCTGGCGGTCTTACTATGTATCACACATTACAATTTTATATTTATCTACGGTGCTATATCTAAGTGCTCAAAAATGAAACTTAAGGAAAGAGGCCTATTAGATAGTGAAGGCCTGTAACATTATATAGTCAAGAAACAATTAGATAGAAAATAAATAGCCAATCACTCACAGATCCTGTTTCAATGTGATTAGTTCCTAGTGATTAAAACATGCAACTCCATAGTTGGTGGATGTTCTTGATTCTAATAAATGGCTGAAATAAATGTATGTATCACCATTATTATGGACCTGTATAAAGGGGTCTGATCACCATTAATGTACATGGTAGCTGCTGTTTGTATAAGCTATCTGTATAGTTCCATTTAAAAAAAAAAAGAAATGTATCGAGATTCATTGGTTTCAATTGCATATTTTACAAGTTAAAATCTCGATACATTTATTTTTTTTAAATGGAAGTTTACAGATGTTTGCTTTATTGACATTGCCTAGGAGTTTTTGTCACTACCATTTAAGTCCCTGTCCTAGAAATTGAACTATCCATTGTTCAGGGGGTCCTTGTTTTTTCTCATTTATGTTCCTGGCTTCATACACTAAGCTCTCCTGTCTACACTTTGACCGTAGTCATTATTGAAGGTTTAAAATAAACATTTTCATATGGCATGCATTACTGATGTACAGCTGCCCATTCTTATATTCTAGATAGGAGTTGGCTAAGCTTGTGGAGTTTCACTCCATGGAACTCCGCGGAGAGACTTAACAACTTTGCGTGATTAAAATGAGTTTGTCCCTAGATGGAAGAATAGTGAATTGCTCTCGGAACACTTGGCACTTTAGTATCTTGTCTTTGGCAAGAGGGATGGTGACCTGCTGCAGGCAAATTTGAGCAAACACTGCTACATACGTTGCACTGACACAACTTCTTCAACTATCAGGAAGTAAAATACAGACACAACTTCCTAAAAAATTAGCTGGTGGTACTTTAATTCGACTTGTTTGGTGTATGACAGTAATAACCGGTGTAATAAATGATGGGCATGATGGAGCGCCAAGGCACAAAAAATAATATGCACTGAACATGCTGTTCGCCTCGTGTGTCCCAATTTATTTTGAAGGAGATGAATCGCCAGTCAGTTTGGACTCTAATGAGCCCAAAAAGCACACTTGACACCATTGTTTCCCTTAGCTTAAACATCTCCAGTTCATCTACAGTACCAGTGTATTTCCTCTGCTTTATGGGGCTGGGTGGACATTAACCATGCAAGAGGCAGACCTCCAGCCCGTGGAACACACGTTCCCTGAGTTTAAACATCCCACTCAGAGACGCTGGCATGCTGTTTCCCAATGAAGGCGTGGCTAGCTTTTAACAGAGCAGCGTCTTCCGCCTCCACCAACTCAGCAACACAACATCATGGGGCCAATTTACAGAACTAACTTAAGACAAAATCCTAAACTTAGTACTTTTGGTATTCACAGAAGGCATTTAGTAGTAGTAAAGTTAGGATTTTGTCTTAAGTTTGACCTAAAACAAACTTAAGACATACTTAAAACAGACTTAAGACAAACAAGACAAAATCCTAACTTAAGTCTGTCTTAAGTCTGTCTTACGTCTGTCTTAAGTTTGTCTTAAGTTTGTCTTAAGTCAAACTTAAGACAAAATCCTAACTTTACTACTACTAAATGCCTTCTGTGAATACTAAAAGTAGTATGTTTAGGATTTTGTCTTAAGTTAGTTCTGTGAATCGGGCCCCATGTGTCAAAGGGACGTCAACACTGTCTGTGAGTGACAGCTCTTTCTTGCAAACAACAACGTAGAGAGGTTGCATTAATATTTGAACAGCGCCCCATAACACTGACCTGGCACTGGTGCACTGTTCAGGCCTGGACTAGCTTACTAACAGTTGCCATGCCAGAAAGATGGCAGAACAGACGGCATGTGGGTGGTCACCGGACCTGGGAAACTCCGCTATTCGATGGATGGCGGAGTTTTGGATGACCTCCGCGCTCCAAAATCCGCAAACCCAGCTAGCGGAGTAGAGTTCGCTGCCCACCCCTAATTTCTAGTTGCTCTTTCGGTGCTTCACTTTCAACTGCATTTTTACCTTAATAATTACTACATTCTTATAATTTTTTAAATATCATCCATCCAAACATTAAGGTCTTGATTTCATAATTTCTTTATGTTGTACCTGCTGCTGGCATCTCTAGAATCCTTTATTATATGAAATCCCGTCAATTGCATCAGTTCAGAGCACATACCAGCTGGTATTTAATATTGTTCTTGCATTTGTTATTTGAGATCACTTTAATTCCTACAGTCCTGAGCCAATAAACAATTGCACATTCCAACTGATACACAATAGTTTTTCCTGCATTTGTTATGTGAAATCAAACCAGTCCAACAGTTGCACACACCAATTGGTCCACAATATTGTTCCTTCATTTGTTAGTTAATGCAAATGCTGATTTTGATTTGGCAGCTGGTGCAAAGTTAAACGAAAAGTTTCCCTGCAACTGTGCAAAATGACCTCTAACCAGTACAAAATTGTTCACTATCTCTCCAGTTTAAGAGAACAGTCACTTCTTTACCCCAAAATATGTTAAATTAATTAAGTCTCGTTATAGAGATAGATTATGTAATGGATGAACTTATGGCTGATATAGTTTTAAAGATGGTGGTCTTAAATAGTGAGTGTAGTGCTTTTTCAAGAAAAATGCCCCCACACTAAAATTCGAGGTTCAACGCTAAAAATCGCAATTGTGGTCCGTTCACGCGGTTGATAATATAGAGGACAGCCTGCTTATGAAAAAAAAATCATGAAAAATAACATTCAATTTGCTTTTGCTCACCTACAAATTCTGCAATGGAAGCAAATTCATAACGTTTTAAACTAATTTCCTTCTCAACACACAGGCAATTCGGAAATTTTAAATAAAACAGTTAATAAACAAGTTGAACAACAACACAATAATCAATTTGCCAATGAAGCAATCTATGAGTCATTGATAAGATTTCATGTGCTGAGGGGAAAGAGGAATGGCTTTCCGATCAAGCTTTTTAGATCTCTGCCTTCTTGCAACTAAAAGAGTATGCAATTAACAATATAAAGGATGATAATGTAGGTTTATACATATTCATTGAGTGAGTCAACTACGAAACAAGCTGACTTTGCATTTTCCTAAGCAATCAGTTTTTGTTGACCGATCTCAGCAAATAAACAGGTTGAGTAAAAACACGGGTGTGAGCAAATCAGAAGGGCATATATAATTTTTACCACTAACCACATAATTAAGGATCGTTTTGAAGTTTTTTTTGTTTGTATTTTTTAAACAAAATACAGCACAGTTTCCACAAGACTGAAAGGTTCATATTTGAAAAATAACTGACTTTGGCCCAATAACTTCAGTCTTCACTCATATCTGAATGTGTGACACGCTGATCACAAGTTATCCTCCGTCATCAGTGTGAGGAGGATACATTTAGTACCACGAAACTTGGCAGTTTGGCACTCTGCATTTAAAGTTTTGTGAAATGGAATTTCCCGAAATAGGCGCGACAATATAACATTAGCAGTAAATCTTCCAAAATGAGTTCAATTTCTTAAATGGGATGATAATCACAACCATGATCTTTCAGGTTCTTGGAAATGTCTCATTCCATACGTGTGGCGTAGTTGAGCCAGGTGGCATTCAAGACAAAGTGCAGCACTACTGCCCACATGCATCATTGAGAATTGCATTCGCAAACGGTGCGAATCGCAATTTTCGGCCGTTTGTGAATGCAATTCTCAAATTTGGGATGCATCATGCATTTCGCAATTTTAGGAATCACAACCATGTTGCGATTTCTAAAATTGCGATTGCATTTAAGAAATCGCAATTTCAGATCTCTTAAATGCAATGCATGATCATTTTGAAATTGTGAATTCGCAATTTGGAAGGGGTAAATTAACATGAATTTGAACTTCATGCTAATTTACCGAAAACTTTCAAATATGCACAAATTAAATTTTTGACAGTTTTAATTTACACACACACATGTCCTTAGGGAATGTGTGTGTGTAAATTGCACTTAAAGTTAAATTTCAGGGGTGCAGGGAGGGGTTCTTTGGACCCCCCCCTGCACCCTTGAAATTGCATTCACATTTTGCGATTCGCAAAATGAAATTCGCAAAATGTGAATGCCTTCCCATTCAATCCTATGGGCCTTTTGGCCCATAGCAATCAATGGGAAGGGTTTCCTTAATTGCGATTCGCAAATTGTGAATCGCAATTAAGGAAAAATAAGGAAACGCAAAAAAAATGCGATTTTTTGATGCACTGCCATTTGCGATTTCTAAATTGCGATTCCTTAATTTTTGCAATTTAGGAATCGCAAACGGCAACAATGATGCATGTGCCCGTATAACCTTTGAAACCACCTCTTGTTTCTTTATTTTTTTCTTTTTTTGTCGGCGAATAAAATGTATCATTACTTGCAACATAAATTAGATACCTAATATGTTTGTGCTACCATTTAACGTTTATTCATTGTTTTGGATTGTAATTGCATTCATATAGCGCTTACTACAACTGATGAGGTGTTAGAGCGTTTTTTCAGCGAGTAGCACACTACGCCGGAACCCATAAATGCTTAGTGGTGAAATTAGTGTTGCGAAATATGAAATAAATTTGAGCAGTGCAGTAGCACGCTACTCCAAAACCAAAAAGGATTAGTGGTGAATTAATCTGGAGAAATATGAAATTTATTTGAGCTGTGGACATGTTAGTCCGTTATTTGGATTGAAAAAGATAGTGGAGGGATGGAAGAGGGGATGGTTTGCATTTATATACCTCTTGCTACTCCTGGTGAGGTATTGAAACACTTTTTGGCAGGTAGCACGCTACTCCAGAACCCAAACAGGATTAGTGGGGAATTAGTATAGAGAAATATGAAATTTAATTGAGTGGTAAACATGCTAGCTTGCTATTTGGATTGAAAAGGAATAGTGAAGGGATATGAGAGGGAAGGGTCTAGAAAGGTTTTTTGTTCTTTTTTTTAGTTCATAGCAATAGGAGGGGGTTTGGGATGAATAAAGGTGAGGTGGGGGAAGAGTTAGAGGGAAGGGTTTAGAAAGGCTTGTTTGGGGAATCAGAATAGTTACAGAGTTATGAGATGATGCAAAGAGGGGTAGAGAAGGGAAGAGTCTAGAAAGAGTTATTTGGGGGTCATAGTAGTGGTATAAGTTCAGGATGAATGTGTAAGTGGAGGTAGATGATATATTGTTAGAGGTATATGGTAAGAAATATGGTAGGCATTGGAAAGAGTAGTAGAATGAGGTTTGAGATGAGTCAGAAAGTTGAGTAAGAGGATATATTGAGAGAGATATAGTGTAGTGCATTCGATATGCTGAATTAGTAGCAAAGTAATAAATATAAAGATACATAAAGAAATGGAAGGTCTATATATGCATAAGGAAGGTAATATATAAAGATTGGAGTTGAATAAACTCAGACTTTTGAGTGTTGTTGTACTTTAAATTAATTTATTTGTTTTTATTTTTGTAATTCAATAGTGAAGAAATTGTAGATAGTTATGATAAAAGTTTTACTTATTTAGGCAGTCACTTGAATACATGTTAAACATAGAAGAATGTACTATAAATATTATGTACATTTTTTAAGCAAACCTAACAAATATCTATATCTTTAAAAACATAATTAGTATACACATTTACACAAAGCAATACCCATATGTAGGTACACATCTGTAGTTAAAATACATGCTGATATACAGAGGGATATGCTGTATATTTATGTTTGAGTATGGCGGTTATGTGGGGAAGAGCCAATTCTTCAGGAGTCGGCTGAAGATAAGGTGGTTACCTTGAATCTTAATGTTTGGGGGTAAAGAGTTCTATAGTTTGGCTGCTTGAACAGAGAAGGATGTGCCACCTAAAGTTTTTTTCTTTTATGGTAGCATTTTGAGGCGAGGTGCCCATCTAGAGCGGAGGTTCCTTTGTTGAATGTATTTTGTCATTTTATTCCCGATGAAGAGCTGATCTGTTCCATGTATCACTTTGTGGGTGATCTAAAGCAGATATGGATCTTCCTGCAACCTGTAACTACTGTAGGGCTTCCAAGGCAGGGGAGATGTGGGCTTGCGGCTTTTTATGTAAGAGTAGTCTGGCAGCAGAGTTCTGAATTAGTTGCAGTCCTTTCATAGTTGTTAAAGGTGATCCGTGGTAGAGGCTACTGGCGTAATGAAGTTTGGACAGAACAAGAGAGATGTAGCCAGGACTTTGTGTGGAAATCCCAGATGGGGAAGGATGTGTTGCAGAGTATTTATAGTAACAAAGATTGATCTTGGTAGATTATCCACTTGGGCATTCATTGACAGGTTGGAGTCCATGCTCATTCCGAGGATTGTTCCTTCACTTGACCCTTTAGGCCGTTTTCCCAGATTATCAGGGCCATGTGGCAAGTGGGTCATAATTTTTCCAATCACCACACATGAGTATTTCCAATTTGGAAGCACTTAATTTGAGATGGCTCCATTCCATCCGTTGATCCACAGCTCTGAGACAACTGAAAATTGGTGGGTTTCTAATTAGTTTGGGGCATTCCAATTGAAGGACTATTTGTGTGTCATCTGCATAGTTGTAGCATGTGAGGTGAAATTGATTGTTTAGTGCAGGTAATGGCTTCATGTAGATGTTGAAAAGGATGGGTGAGATGATCGAGCCTTGAGGTACCTCTGCTTTTGTGAAGTACGGTTTGAAAGAGAAATGGGGGGTATGTTCTGTTGTGAACGTAGGAAGTGATCCAGTCTAGAGTAGTCCCCTCTATGCCAGCTTTGAGGATTATTTATATCAGAGTGTCATGGTCAAACATTTTTAAGGCAGCTGAGAGGTACAAGAGAAATAGTGCAGCAACCCTTTTGCGGTCAACTGTATTTTTAAGGAAATCCCAGATGGCAGCGAGGGCAGATTCTGTGCCTCTTAGGTAGGGTCGATTTGAAATCGGTCTGTAGTTGTCAGGGTTCAGCGGGTCCAGGGTTTTTTTCCTTGGTAATGGGCATATGTAGGATTTTTTTTTTTTGTTCTTCTGGAAATAGTCCAGTACTTAAGGAATTGTTGATGAATCTTCTTTCTGGTGTGGCAGCATAGGTTGTTAGAAAAAATGTCTTGAAGGTCTGTGGTGGACATGGTCAGAAGGGCTGCCAGCAGGTCTGTTTGCTTTGACCACGTCCATAAATTCATTGTGTGAAATTTGATGGAAGGAATGGAGGGGCTGGGTTAGAGTTTTCTTGGATTGTTGTATTGCAAAATGTCCAGTGCTGGTGCTTTTTTTGTTTTTCAATATGAGTCAAACATGTTTGCTTTGGCAGTGTTATGATTTTCCAGTTAGTCTGTGTAATTTTGAGTAACAGGATGAGCTCCTTCTAGGCAATTTGGTTTACGAAATTCAGTGAGAATTATATAGAATTCTTTATTTGCACATTTAACTTTTTTGATTCTGTATGAATAGTACCTTTCCTTACTTTTTTGATGGCTGACTTTTATCATTTGTTAGGTTTTGGTAGGCGAAGTTTGCCTTGGATGGTGTTTATCCACCAACCTCGCCCTCGCTACAGTCCCTGACCTGCTGACCTTCAGAAAACTCCTCAAGACCTGGCTTTTTGAGCAGTAGCAGCATTCCCCACCCCAGCGCCTTGAGACCCTCCTGGGTGAGTAGTGCGCTTTACAAATTATATGATTGATTGATTGATCGATTGATTGATTGATATCAGATGTTATGCGACTCCTAGGAGGGTAGATTCTGTACTGTCACACACTCCAAAGCCTGAATATGAGGGGTGTAAGGCATCTTGGGACTCCACAAAAGTGGTAAGTTGGGGGTTGACATGTTTCTCCAGTACCTTGGCAAGATTAGGCTGCAAAGAGATAGGTCTAAAATTGGACCAGTGGGATGGGTCTAGATGAGGTTTTTTAACAAGAGGAGAACCACATCATGCTTCCATTCTTTAGGTATGTGGCCCTCGCATAGAGAGGAGTTCAGGAGTCCCAACAGAAGTTGTATAAGATATGGCTCAAGGATGTCAGCTTAGCCGGGGGGAGAGGGTCTTGTGGTGAGCCCGATTTTATTGACTTCAGTAGATCCAGAAGGAGAGAAGAATTTAAGGGGACCAGGGACTGCAGTCTTATGGGAGAGAGGCCCATGACTGAGGGATTTCCATCCTGGTAGAAGGTTTAGTGTGGCAGGTGTTAAGGCTATTGTCCTCGCTGGAGCTAGGGTGTGCTGGATTCCCATCACCTTCTTGACAAAAAAGCTGGTGAGCTCCTCGCAGTGACGGGGGTCGCATAATATTACTGGGGTCTGAGGGTTCTTGGATCACTTTAAAAGGTGTTTTGGAGCAGTTTTGGGCTTTGTAAATGTTATCTGAATAAGAAGAACCATGACCATTTGTACAATACCCATGGTATTGGATCAGAGCTGCTTTATATTTAAGTTTTGAATTCTCATCGTATGAATTCCTCCATGCCTTTTCTTGTCTTTTACGGAGTTCTTTTCTCCATGTAAGTCCTAATTAAAACAGGTAGCAGGAGGACGTTGCCTGGAGGATGATTTAAGTTTGGCTGGTAAGATTGCCTCTAAAGAGTCTTGGAGCCAGTTGTCAACCATGGGTTGGTCTAGCTTAACCTTATGTGAAGTGTTGACCAGGTGAGTGTTGAAAGTGACTCTGGGGTCCTTAGCGGGGCCCCTGTCCATCTGCAGCATAAGCTATGTGCTGCAGGCCTCTCTTGCCTGCCGCACAATCTGCTATTGTAAAATGGATCTTTTCGACCAACCATAGGTTGATTGCATCCAAATTGTGCAGTTGAAACCACCGACATTCGGTCGGTTCCAGTCCTCTACGGCGTCGGGCAGATGAAAGTCCACAAAACATCGTAATGATGCCCTACGTTGGAATTGTCAAGCACCGATTGCCGGCATAGCCAGGGGGGAAGTAAATTAATATGCCGGAGATCGTGAATTGGGCAGGAGACCAAGGGAGAACAATGGGGATTTGCATGCCGAGAAGGGAAGATCCTTTATTTTGCACTGAAATATGTCTTTGAAGACAATGGCTATTCATCCTCCTGCTTTGTCCCGACAGTCCAATTGAACAATGAAATCATTTGTTAGCAGTGTGGTGATGACCTCAAGCAGAGATGCCTCATGTAGCAACGTCTATGTCAGGAATAGAGCATCAGGGGCTTTGTCCACCAGGAGTCTGTGGATATGATGCTGATGGCTAGCCAGGGAGCAACAGTTTATACTAAAGAAGCAGAATCCGCTTATGGTCGTACAACTCCTTGTTGGTGCATTCTTAATCACAACACCCCAGGATCGGGCACTCTCTTCACTACCTATGTTTACAATGTTATCCTTGGGGTTAAAGAAGAATGTGCAGTATCTGCAATTTCTAAGCTGTTTCGGGGTTAACAGATGCCTGACATGCCTCTAGACAGGACAAAGTGCTTTTAGGTGGTCTGGGAAACAACTTCTATGCTTTTAATGAAAGGTGCAGGGTTCCTGGCCACCAGGACTAGTCAGATGCAGACGGGCTGGCCTTAATCACACCTTCATTATAAACATCTCAAAAAATGAGTGTAAAAGAGGAGAGATGGAAAGGAAGACGAGAAGGACAGAAAGACCGCCCAGGAAAGAGGGAAACAATAGAGCATAGACAGGCATGTGGTTCCCAGAGAAAGATGAAGGAAAATAAACAACTTAGTTCAGTCATTTGCACAGTAATGTGAGTGGGTATCAGTGGTTGTCTGATGAAGGAATCAAGAGAGCTCCACAATTGCTTTCAAACTTTGGGGTTACTGTGTACCATCATTTGTACGGAATGAGTACTCCTGAGAAAAGTGACCCAGTCCCACCAAGTATGATAAGAAACTTGATTAAAGTCCTTCCACTGTAGGAGAATAACCCTCATAACTATTGTCAGTAATAGGTTCAGGAGGGCCAAATCTAATTCTGAAAGAAAAGGAGTGCTAGTGGCATAAGGGCATAAGATTATTGTGGCGGGATCCAGAACAATGTTTGTATGGAAGATTTTACACAGTTGAGTCTAGGGGGTCTATTAGAATGTCGGGCAGATCACCACCGCCCGCATGGTGGTGACGATCCACCCAACATGCTCCTCCGCCTGCATGCCTTTTCCCCCTGCCATATTAGTATAGCGGGGGGACCCTGGTGGATGGAAATACCGTCCGCCGGTTTTCTGCCGGTCACAAAGGTGACCAGGCAGAAAAGGGGCCAGATATGGTGTCGGTGTCTGCCAGACACTGCAATCCATATTAGTATGGCAGCGGGAAGCAGCCTTTCCGTGGTGGTATGTGGATTTCTCAGTTGGGGCCCCGTTACGGGCCCCCTGGGCATTGGGGAGGAGGGTGGCCACATGGAGGATAGGAATGGTAGCCCCCTGCATTTGCATACACAATGTGGCTGGCACCGCGCGGTGCCTGCCACGTTGTGCATGGAAATGCACAGTGTGCAGCCACAGCATGGATGGGGGATGTCACCGCCACTGTGGCATCCTAATTGCCGGTGCTGGGACCGCCGCACCACTGGTAGATGGTCCCAGCACCGGAAGTGATATATTAGTGGCAGGCTGATGGGTTTGTAGGGAAATAGGGTGGGAAGTTAATTAATTCATAATTAATTAACAATCACCAAATGCAATACCAATTAATTGATTGTAAGTTATGTAAATTGTTCAATCATTACATTTTTTAAAGTGATATATTAGGTGCGGGCTGCTGGTTTTGTAGGAGTATCAGGTGGGAAAGTCATTAGGGAATAATTAATTAACAATTAATTAATACGTTATTCTTAATTAATAAATTAATTATTGGTTATGTCAAATGTGCAGTAGTTGGATTTTTATGTTATATATTAGTTGCAGGCTGCTGGGTTTGTAGGGGTATAAGATTGCACATTTTTAAAGTTATGATTAATTAATAATGAATTATTGATTTATTTCTAAATATTTAATTCATTAATAAATGTGTAAATTTTTTAATAATTGTATTTTCTAAGTTATATATTAGGTGTGTGCTGCTGGGTTCGGAGGGTCATAGGAATCGGTAGTTAATTAATTAATTATTAATTAATTAGACAAAAATTAATGAATATTTAATTGATTGTTAATTGTGTGACATTTATTTATTTTAGTTATATGTTAAATGTGTGCTGGTAGGTTTGTAGGGGTATAGTGTGGTAAATATAATTTTTTTTTTTTAATTGATAATTATTTTGTTTACTAATCATGTTAATTTTCTAATTGTTTTATATATTGATTAATTAATAAATTTCATGTTAAGAGTTTTATATATTTTTTTAATAACAGGGTTATGTTTCACATAAGTTGTGTTTGAAGTGAAGTACTTTCCCATTTTTCCAAAGACTGGAGTGGTAATTGTAATTGTTACCCCTCCGAAGCCCAACACTTTCCATACTGTTCCACGGACTGGAGTGGGAATAGTAAATTTTACCCTTCCGCAGTCTAACACTTTCCCTACAGTTGTAAAGACTGGATTGGGAATAGTAAATGTTGCCCCTCTTGAGTCCCACATTTTCCCTTCTGTCACACAGACTAGAGTGGGAATAGTAAATCTTACCGCTCCGGAGTCCAACACTTTCCATACTGTTGTAAAGATATAAGTGGGAATAGTAAATATTACCCCTCCGGAGTACGACGTTTTCTCTACTGTTGTACAGATTGGAGTGTGAATAGTAAATGTTACCTCTCTGGGACCAGGGCTTTCACTACTGTTGTACAGACTGAAGTAGGACAGCTGCTGTCTTCACAAAGGCAATCTGCCTAACTCATGATACAGTGGTCGCACAACTAAGATCTCCACAGTCGGACCACCACCGCTGATACATCGATCCATGGAACACCAAACTTGTAAAAAGTCCTTTAGTGTTTTGCATCGTTGTATGTACTTTACTGACATTATAACATTTCATTTGCAGGTATATGGCGTTTTTGAGGCAATGCAATATGTTTGTCTTTACAGAACGCTAAATCTATTGACTAATCCCTTTTTGCAAGCTCATTTGTTTTAATTGTCTGTTGTGATAACTTGTTGTTGGATTTATAGTTTTTCACAGACTAAAGAAGTGCACAGATATAAACTTCCTCACCAAAAAGCACTTCACACTTCATCAGGAGTAGCCCTACATGAATGCAAACCTTTCCCTCTTCTATTCCCTCCACTTTCCTTTTTCAATTAAATTAACAGACTCACATGTCCATCGCTAAAATTCATATTTCCCTATACTAATTCACCACTAATCCTTTATAGGTTCAGTAGTAGTGTACTACTTGCCGAAAAGTGTTTTGATGCTTCGCCAGGGGTAGTAAGTACTATATAAATGTAATTGCAATTGCAATTTCTTACAGCTGCACCAAAAATGCTGGCCAATTGTCAAAAATATCTACTATGTGGCATTTTGGTGCTTGTGACATCTAATCTCACCGCTTGCAATGCATCTTTATGTCCTGGTATCTTTTAATAACACGTTTCTTTGAAAGCACAGATTAATTCTGCTAATGCAATTTGTTCAACAAAAAGGAACTGCTATCAACTTTCATTTTCTTCAAGCCCAAGGGGTTGCTTCATGATTCTCTTTCTATAAATGGTGTATGCAAAATATACAAAATCTCCTATTACCAACCAATTCCTCTAATAAAAAAAAAAACTATTACCTTAGGCACAGCATGTTTAAGAAAAGCGAGACACTATCATGCTTGTTTTAGGAGTTTGTTTCTCCAAGTGAGTAACTGGTGCTTGTTCTCCCAATCGTAAATTGATTTTCTTTGTGATGAACATACTGGAAAGTTAGTGAGTATTTATCTTCACACTATTGAGTGACATAATCAGATAAATCAACATTTCCAGTTCACCAATATTCAATCCAGTACACATGTTAGAGAGAAAAGAAAACTACCTTTTATTTCCCAACAAAATAAATATTGAGGATTAAAATTCTATATTTATGAGTAGAGCATGGGGCGGCACATCTTTGGTTGAATAATGACCAAGGAATAGGACGTGTTTTCTTCATACAAGGGAAGACGAGTTAATGAGCGCACATTTGCAAGTTTTGGTACGGGGAAGTAGAGGTCTCTTTGAAGTTTGTAGATCAGAAGAGCCAGAGCAGAAAGAATATAACTTGTTCCAGGAAGATCTAAGAGGTAGGTGCAGGAATGTGCTGGATGTGAAAACAGCTGCAAGGTTACCAATCAGGCCTTTCTTTCTAGCAAAATACAGTCTTAAGATGACTCCATAGCAATTTGATGTGACAAGCTTCAAGATTTACCCACTAAAATCTTCAATTAATCTTGAACGAGAGGGCATCATTAAACTTTTGCTGTCCTTGCAATAAAATGTACTTTTTCACTCATTTGAATAAAGAATGTCAGAAATGCAACCTTCCGTTTTTAATTTTAAATAAACAACGCAGTTTCCTTTAAAAGTGAGGTAGAAATTATGAAATATCTTCATCTAAATTGCCAAATAATATACTTAAATCATTCTATAAGCCTGTGGCATCTCCTCTAAACTGTAATTGTCGAAATTATTATGTCTTCTAATCATCTTTTTGCCTCTAGTGACATCAGACAACACTAGGAAAGGCCATTTGCAGTTGTGGCCGGCATGGCTCGCGGGTGGTGGGGCGGGTGGTTCACGTGAGGGTGTGTGAAAGTGTTGTGCATATTTAAAAAAATAATAATAAAAATAAAATAAACTTACCGTTGCGCCGGGTCCTGCATCTTCACTGCTGCTCTTCTCTGGACGGAAGCACAGCCAGGCCTTCTAACCAATAACAACGCTGATTGGGAGGCACCCAGACTCCCCTGACCAATCACAATTGTGCAATGCAGCGTTGTGATTGGTTTTGAGTGTCTTGGTTGGAATCTCAACAATGGAATGGGAGCCTGGGCTTGTTCTCCATGCAGGCTGTAATGCTGCCAGCATGAAGAAAGGGGAAAGTGTGCATAACTGGTTTGGGCGGCCCGAAAAGATCCGACCAAAAAGTCATTGCGCACTTAGGAGTGGGTCACCCACTCCTCTCTTGCCCTGCTCTGTGAGCAGAGCAAGCCCCCTCAGTAACCTGCCCGCCCGCAAAGCACTATTGACTATGATGTAATATAGCAGACGGGACATTTGCCACTTTTCTGAAAGATAATCCTGTCTGCCAAACTCTCAATAAGGCACTACGATTGTTGATGGGTGCTCTCTGGAACAATCTGGACTACTCGGTCTGGTTACTAGAACAGCAATTAAACTTCAGGAAATACCTACATGTTCATCACTTTTTATGCATGCATTCATCTGCTGGTAGTACAGAAGCAGCATTCTTCCATCATCCATCTTAGGGAGCCAGACCTGTAGCCAATCGCAATATACTCCCACTACTGATGCAACATCCACTTACCAAAACTACCTAGTCAATATCAACAGGCATTGCTGATCGATCACAATCAATGACATCAGCACATGGACACAGTCTGCATGTTCAGTTGCTCCATCAGATATTGGAAAAAAGAGCACATTGAAGCAACCATGGGGATAGACCTGCAGCTTTCAAGACTCATAACTAATTAAATAAATGCATTTTATTTTACCCTCATTCAATCAATCAATCAGCATTTGCAAAGCGCAACGCTGGCACACCTAGGATATCTGGGCACCGACATATCCATGTGTCAATTGAATATTGAGAATATTCTGTATTGTAATCAAGCAAATTCAACACATTTAATGCAGACAATACATCTGATAAACTGCTTTTTCTTCAACAGTGCAACCAATCAATTGTAAACTCGCATTTGTTAGACATGGCACCATTAGCATGGGTTTGCCTTCCATTTTTCACTTTTGTCTCCTCTGTGTTTGCTTGTGTTGGATGCTCTGGGCACTGTGCCACTGCCATTCAGTGCCACCACGCGAATGCTCCCTGTTGTAAATTGACTGTATGAATTGGTATAATCCTAATTGACCCAAGGAACATGATAGGAAAGTCATATTTAGTATGCCTGAGCTCCCAATATTAAACTGCATCTTTTAGTGACCATTAGTTTTATATTCTGTGTTTGATAATACCACTTTTAGGAAGTAGGTACTTTCTTGCCTAAGCCTTCCAGTGTGCTCTGCTGTTATGTGTATTGGCTGTGGTTTTGGATGGTCAGGGCAGGATGAGCCCGACCTGGTTTGAATAGAAAGATCTGCAGTTGGGGAGCGGTGGCCCTTTGATCTGAGCAGGGCTGTGCCTGGCAAGGTGAATGGTGGCTCCACCTCCCACTGTGCGTCTGATGGCAGATCCCCCCTTCCTGAAAGGCAGGATGCAGCCTTGTAAACAAAGTACTCCAGGACAACACCAAACTGGTTCTGGCTGGGTTCAGTGATGTGTGACTTTTTGAGAACAAAAACTTTTGGGGAATAAAGATCTGTGCTGAAACCCCTATATGGTGTGTTACTTCTGCATGTCAAGACGAACCTCTGTCCGTGTAACTAGAGGTAAAGGACTCTGAAACATTCATCCTTCTTGCTGAAGCAAGTATCCAAGGGCCTGATTTGAGCTTGCCTCCTGCCGAAGTCTCAGGGATATTAGACTTCAATCATCAGCTGTCCGGATTCCTATTTGAGGGGGATTCTACTTGCAGGTGAGGCCTCTCTGGAGAATTCTCTGGTTCTACTGCGGGGAATGCGGGATGAAAGTCATCGCATTTCTATAGTGGCCCGCTGCAGCTGAGGAATTGTTGTCGCTGAGAGCCCGCATTTGCCTGTGTTACCAAAGTCATCGTTATCGCTATTGTGGGCCACCACAGCTGAGGAGCTGTTGCCGCTGAGAGCCCGCATTTGCTTGAGTTACCAAAGTCATTGTTATCGCTATTGTGGGCCACCGCAGCTGAGGAGCTGCTGCCACTGAGAACTCGCATTTGCCTGTGTTACCAAAATCATCGCTATCACTATTGTGGGCCACTGCAGCTGAATAGCTGTGCCGCTGAGTGCCCGCATTTGCCGTCCTACGAGAATCATTGATATGGTGGGCTGCTGCAGCTGAGGTGCTGTGCCACTGAGTGCCCGCATTTGCTGTCCTGCGAGAATCATCGCTATTGAAGGCAGCTGCAGCTGAGGAAAACATTCATCCTTCTTGCTGAAGCAAGTATCCAAGGGCCTGATTTGAGCTTGCCTCCTGCCGAAGTCTCAGGGATATTAGACTTCAATCATCAGCTGTCCGGATTCCTATTTGAGGGGGATTCTACTTGCAGGTGAGGCCTCTCTGGAGAATTCTCTGGTTCTACTGCGGGGAATGCGGGATGAAAGTCATCGCATTTCTATAGTGGCCCGCTGCAGCTGAGGAATTGTTGTCGCTGAGAGCCCGCATTTGCCTGTGTTACCAAAGTCATCGTTATCGCTATTGTGGGCCACCACAGCTGAGGAGCTGTTGCCGCTGAGAGCCCGCATTTGCTTGAGTTACCAAAGTCATTGTTATCGCTATTGTGGGCCACCGCAGCTGAGGAGCTGCTGCCACTGAGAACTCGCATTTGCCTGTGTTACCAAAATCATCGCTATCACTATTGTGGGCCACTGCAGCTGAATAGCTGTGCCGCTGAGTGCCCGCATTTGCCGTCCTACGAGAATCATTGATATGGTGGGCTGCTGCAGCTGAGGTGCTGTGCCACTGAGTGCCCGCATTTGCTGTCCTGCGAGAATCATCGCTATTGAAGGCAGCTGCAGCTGAGGAGCTGTGCCACTGAGTGCCCGCACTAGTCCCCACTTCGAGGAGCTTGTTACCACCCGCGTGTGCCGCTGGGTGCCCACCTTTAAGCCCAGTCCCAGGATTATCATGGGAGCTGTGGCCACTGTGAGTCCGCCTGTCATCACTGTGGCTTCCTTGTGAGGCTGCGTAACGTGCCCCTTTGACTCTCATGTACATTGTGCACCACAGGGTCACGTGGACCCCTGCCTCGAACTAAGTTCGTTCCACGCGCTTTTTGAGTGCCTTTATTGCTTTTGAAGTGAATCTGTAATTATGTGGATTGTGGCTCCTTGAGCGCTTTTAAGCCTCTTGTTCAGTCTATATAAAGATAACTATTTTTCTTTAACTGCTTGTGGTGTCCGTTTGTAGCGTGTTACTTTTCTCATGTTGAAAGTGGTGAAAAAAGTGGCGCAAGGGGCTTGTAAATAAGCTCTTTTATTTATAATGCATTTAATCGGAGGCATTGCATATCTAGGCCGCTCTGCTTACCTTCTGTAAACAATGTGGCCAATAGAGTTCAAAACTTGAACTCAGCTGTGGTTGTACACTGCAGACTGTCTTACATTTAGCCTCGACAGAGTGGACAGCAGCGTTCATAACTTTAAAAGAGAAAGAGAAACGATGTGAGAGGGAGTGAGAGAGAAAAATAGAAAAAAACAACATTAAAACTGTGAGAGAGAGAAAGTTACAGATGGAGCAGTTAATACTGGAAAAAATCTTCGTAGCTCACCTTTTTGCCTCCTTTGTGTGTCCAAGAACATGCCGATTCATAGTGCACCCTCTAGTTTAGTGATCTGAAAGATATTAAATAGAGTTAATAATAGCATAGTACATACAACTGCACACGTATATCTTTGCTTTATTTATTTGTACACTCAGGATAATGTATTTCATCCAGTTCCACTTTAAGGAGGTGTCTGTGCGCTGTTTTTCTTCCAAAGTAGTACATCCCAAGCACTCCCACTGCATAGCGGTGAGTTCTCAATATTGCGTACCTAGATTGTTGCACCCCATTGACTCGCAGAGTCAGGAAGTGGGTGTTTTTCTCGGGAAGTCAGAGGCAGATTTAAAAGCTCCTAGCGCCTCTTTTCTCATGTTAAAAGTGACAGAAAAGTGGCGCAAGGGGCTTATAGATCTGCCCCTCAGACTGCTGTAACCTATCCTCACTGTTCGGATGTAATTGTACATTCCTATGCAGTCAAGCTGCTGCACACTACTCACTTTCTCTTTTCACAGATAAGTTGTCGTTGTTTCGGAAACAAGTTTCTTTGCTCACCTTGTGCCATTGGCATGATTCAAAGAGGGTACACCACGTGTCGAAGCAGGCTTCTCAGACGTTGTTATGATGGCCACGCATCATCGCAGAATACACAAACGTACAGCTTTGAAGGTTTTTTTTTGGGGCGGTGACGCAAATTTGTTAAACACAACCTGTAAGATAAAAAGGAAGTTAAGATTGTGTGTCATTTCTGCATGAAAGGAGAGAGGAAGTGAGAGAGTGACTGAAAATAATATTCGCAGCTCACCTTTCTGTCACCGGTGTGTTTTTCACTACGTGCCGGGACATAATGCACCCTGAAGCTCTACATCTAAAGGATAGTAAAAGAAAGATGTTATTATGGACATTTGTTACTATCTTAGGGGCCCATTATGATCGCGGACGGACTTGTCCGTCCGCGATCACCGAGGAGGAGGGATCCTCCGCATGGGCATGCAGAGTTCCCTCCTGTGCAATTAGGACGTGACCGCCACCCTGGCGGTCACATCCTCTATTTGTAACATTGCGGCGGGTGCGGCTTCAATTTGCACCCGCCGCAGTGTTACAAATGCATACATTGCATTTGTATGCAGAAAGCGGCAGGCACCGCGTGGTGCCTGCTGATTTCTGCATACAAATGCAGGGGGGTACCATAGGTACCCGCCATGTGCACCCCCCACCCCCCTTCACCCCTGGGGGCCCGCAACAGGCCCCCAAACAAAAGTCTGTATGCCTTTCCACGGCAGAAATGCCGCCGTGGAAAGGCATAGTACTCCAGACATCCTAATATGCCTGGCGGTGTCTGAAAGACACCGCCAGACATGTTAGAGCTTTTCCGCCACGGTTGGGAGCCGACCGCGGCGGAAAAGCAGCGGACTGAAACCAAGACCCACCAGCCATCCTAATTTGACGGTGGGTCTTTGGTGGGTCCGCAGAGGATTTTCTGCATCCTCCAGGCCGGCGGTGGCTTCCGCCGGCCCGGAGGATGCGGAAAATCCTCCATCGTAATCAGCCCCTTAATGTGGAGTACAATAACAATGCCCTTTCACACACCTTCCCTCCCAAATTTAAAAACAACTATTTGTACAGTTTATATTCCGGACATTTGACCGATTATAAAAACGTTCCTGCTACTGGGAAAAAAAATATTAATGGAATAAGATTTGGTATATAGGACTGCGTTCGTCTAAATCGCTGCGTCAGTTTTTTGTATCCAATCTGTTGCAGCCCATCGACTCCCTCCGATGCGCCCCCAGGCCTCACTGCTCACCTTTCCTGGACAGGACACCTTCTACAACATGCAGTCCTGCTCTGCCACCAAGAAGTCTCACATATGGTGCTGAGTCTTGATATCGCTATGGCAAAGGACATACTTGTGCACCCATCATCATCGCAGGTTCCTCACCCGCTCAGTCCTTGCAGTGCCACTAACTCAGTGACCAAAGAGGCCACGCACGTAGTGGCAGGCCCTTGTACTCGGTGGTTTGGGCCTACAAGAGGCATCCGAACCACTAGGACGGGCCATCACAGCGATTGCAATGGGAACAACTCTAAAATGGCGTACAGCACGTGCGCCCCGTCTTTTTTATTGTTAGGGTCACGTGTGTAGTCATGCATGCGCTGGATGGGTGTGGTGTGGGTTTATACCAGCCATGAGGGAGTGTGTGTGTGCTGTTCTGACAACTAGACCTGTAACTAAGAAATCAGTACAAAGGAAATCTGGGCAATGTTTCGTTTTTGTTTTTTTCTGGTAGCGTAAGTGGAGTGGGCTGGCCTGACGTACGCCCGTACTGCGCGAGGCTCTAAACCATAAATCCGGAGCTTTGGGCGTGGTCCCGTCGTGAGATATATGAGAAATCAAGTGATTCAGGTGTCTGTTTTGTAGTGTTTATCGTCACCCGGGTCTTAAACACAAATGTGTCATTATATCTGTAAAGTTCCACAACTTTGCCAACAAGGAAGGTACGGGGTATTACTGACTCGATATTCGTTCATAGTTGCACACATAAAAGATGGTGGACATGACGCATTTCTGCGATTTTAAATGTTTGTTGTACATTCAGTGGAGTGTTTTACCTATAGTAATACAGGGCTGTGAAAGGTTTAAGTTGCAGTTTTTGGCACATGAAGGGTAGCTAATATATATACGTATGTGGTTATTCAGGTACACTGTAGAACTTTGTGCTGGAAATCAGTGTTCGAACCTCAGAATTGCGTCCACATCCTGTTATTGTAGAGTAATGACGTAATGTACGCGTGCCTGAAAATGTATTAGTTTTGGGTTGATTTTGTGCTATATATATATATATATATATGCGGAAATAACCCACACTTACTGTCACAGGTAAGATGGTTGCATATGCTATTTATAGCACAATATAATGTGGTAGGGCAGAGGAGCAGCATTTTACAAACAAAATAAATACACAGACACAGATAGATAGTTGAAGTGGGTACGGGAGGTTGACTTCATGTCAGGCGGGTTTTCGTCCCAGGCATTCGACAGAGTCAGTGGTGGTGTCAGTTTCAGACACCCTCAGAGAGGGTTTGGACTCCGGCAGACCTCAGGCGCTGGTCCTTCTTGACTTGTCCGCCGCTTTTGAAACGGTGGATCATTCCATCTTGCTTTCCCGTGTCAAGGCGGCGGGCATAGGAGGATCAGCCCTCATCTGGCTTTCGTCCTTCTTGAGGGACCGGACCCAGGCGGTCCATCTTGGGGAGTTTTCAGCTACCCCCTGCCAGGTCCAGTGCGGTGTTCCCCAGGGCTCCTCTCTCTCTCCTCTACTCTTTAACCTTTATATCGCTCCCCTCATCTTTGCCCTACAGCAACTGGAGGTCTCGGTATATAACTATGCCGATGACCTCCAGCTTATCTTCAATCTTTCTTCCTCTTCTGATTCCATCTCCAATTTCCAATCTACTCTATCTTTCATCAGGGACTGGATGAATTTCAACCACCTGAAACTCAATCCCGATAAAACGGAACTTGTGGTGACGGGTGGTTGCTCCAGTCCCTGGAACTCTCTCTTTTGGCCCCCCTCTTTTGGTTCTCCCCCTACTCCTGTTTCCTCTGTTAAGACTCTTGGTATCAAGCTAAATAATCAACTCACTATGCACTCCCAGATTGGTTCTGTGGTTTCTTCTTGCTTTCTCACTCTCCGTACTATCCGTTCTATTTCCCGCTTCTTTTCTTTCCCTGCACTTAAGCTAATTATGTCCGCACTGGTCCTGTCCCGCCTGGACTACGGGAACATTCTGTACAATGGTATCCCTCAGTATAGCCTCCGTAAATTGCAATTAGTGCAAAATCAGGCTGCCCGCCTCGTCTTTGGTCTGCCTAAATTCCACCACACCTCTCCCCTCCTGAAAACTCTTCACTGGCTCCCGGTGCGGGAACGCGCCCTGTTTAAACTAGGCTGCATGGCGTTCCAGGCCAGGACGGGCTTGGCCCCTTCATTCATATCTTCAGCCATCAAGGCTTATGTCCCGGGCAGAGACCTTCGCTCTTCGGCACAACTCCTCCTGGCTGTGCCCCGCTACCGGAAGAAAAAACAGGGGGGCTCAAAATTTTCCCTCCTTGCCCCTTTGTTCTGGAATTCCCTCCCCTTTTACCTTAGGTCCCTCACTGATTATTCCGTCTTCCGCAAAGCTTTGAAGACCTTTCTATTTCCTTAGCCTCTTCCCTAGCAATTTGCCTATTTTTCTGCTGCTGTTTTTAGTGGCTGTCATCGCTCAGTTGGTTGCCTTCTACTTTAGCGCCAAGAAACCGCTCAGGTGTATGTCGCGCTTAACAAATATTTTAAAACTTAAACTTAAACTTGCACGGCTCCATTTTATTACGTTGTTGTTGGTAACAAGTAGAATAGTAATCATGATTTCATATATAGATATTTAATCATAAACGATGTATGACTTATGCTGTACAAAGATAGGAGCATTGTATGTGGAATAATATGCAGAAGATTCTATCGTAAAGAGTTCATGAGTTGTGGTGCACTGAGGTAGGGGCGGTTTGTGTGGAGCCTGCGATGATGCGTGGTCCAGGCAGACCGCACTGGTAAAAATGTGTTTTGACTATTGAATTTTGCCTTAACAAGGGCACGTGGTGATTATTTACAGTGTACGTCTGGTGTTTATCGTGTGCTCACCCTGCGATGATGCGTGGTCTGAACGAGCTGCACTGAAATCATTCACTGTTGCATACTGGACAATATGAACTTTGAGGGGGGGAATTAAACTAGCATCGATTGTCATCAATTGCTGTGAAATGTAGGTGTACTGATTTCTCCCCATAACAAATTAAACGATTCCTCTTCACGCAGTGCACTGTAACTCACAAATTGGGGACGTATGTCTGGTGGCGATATTGAAGGTGATACCCCAGAGGTACTTGGTATTGCTGGTGGTGGAGGTACATTTTGGCGCAATCTTCAACATTTTTTGTTATCATAGTTCACACGATGCAGCTATTGAAGGTGCTTGCACATACTAGCAGTGCAACAGCACAATTTTTTCTCTGCTTTAACCCCTTCCACGCTGATGACGAGCTGGGCTCGTCATGAGGTAGTGTGGAAAATGAAATTTTGCCTGACCAAGATGCCCCCTACGTGTACCCTATGTTACATGTATGTGCATGTCACCCATGCATATTTCTCTCAGTGGCCTGAATCACAAGGCCTCTGCAATCACGTCCTGCATTAAGGTGCCTGTCATCAAGTTTCCCAAACGTTAAGCTAACATGAAGGCCCATGTATTTGCATTGTGCACTTTTAAATAAATATCGTAATGAACCCTTTTTGTGGTTCAGTCTGAGCCACTTTCTGAATTAGGGTTTTCATGACTCCTGACACACTGAAAGCTGCAGTTACGTATCTCTGACCTCGCATACTTCTAGCTCAGCCGAAAGAGACCCAGCAAGGGTTGCCAAGATAGTATTATGAATAACAGTTATCTGCCTACTGTACAGAGTCACATTCCTGCCCAGTGAGGAAGGTAAACAGAACCCGTCCGCGGAAGATAGGGCCTAGCCTCTCTGTCTCCATTGAAGTAAATCACAGTGCTTGCATCCATAGAAAGCTCACAATGAACGAAGAAATATATGCTTTTCTGATTCTTAGCGATGAGCAACCTTTGCATTAGATAATACATCCCCTGACTTAAGATATCAGTTAGTACCAGACGTGCTGGTCACCTTGACACTAAAGATCTCTCTACTAGACTGAAAGTCAGCTCTCCTCCCAGTTACACGTCAATTGCACGTCATGCTCAAATTGCGTGCACAAGTAGGGCAAAGTTCCAGCCTGCCATGTAACTCCTCCTCTATGTAGCCACCCACCTATCACCCACCTGTGACTCATCAAGTGTACACCCTCATGCACGCCCACATGCTCTTATCTCTTTTTTTCATGCTCTGCCTGGGGCGCTCCTCCCTATGTACAAGGAAAAATGTATATATGTGTTGTTCTCTGTAAATAATGTTAGAAGACCCTTCCTGAACCTTAGAGGTGATGGAACAGATTCTCCCTTAACTCGAGTTATTGGAATAAAGCCCTTTAATTCGGACATCACGGATTCTGCCTCTCATTTAAATGCATGATGCATGTTTATGCCTAGAAATTATGACAGGGTAATATTTTATTTACAACATTAATCTGGCGCCTGAATCGTGGACTAATCCCTTTCCCCACGCGCCGGTGATGTAGGTCCAGCCTTTGCCCCCTTCTACAGCCGTGACGGACTTCAAAGTGTACACGCAGCGGGACTTCCTGCTTACTCCCTCAGGCCCACGGAGGAGACGGACTGCGACCAGGCGTCCACACGAGGTGGTGAGGATCGCGGATCATCCCAACCAGAGCCCAACCCGTGAGAGAGCAAGGTTCGAGGTTCCGGAGGCCCACCTGTTCCAAGGCGCATGCGCAGAAGTAGAAGCGTAGTATCAAGTTTCCGAGGCCTTCAAGTTCTGCTTCCCGGTGAGTACCACTATGGGGAATGCATAAAGTTCAAGACGTGTCTCATTTATATGAGCACGGTAAAGACGGGTCCACGGTAAAACGTGGGCACGGTAAAGACGGGTCCACGGTAAAACGTGGGCACGGTAAAGACGGGTCCACGGTAAAACGTGGGCACGGTAAAGACGGGTCCACGATAAACGTGGGCACGGTAAAGACGTGTCTCATTTTTGGGACCGGTATGGTTGTACTGTATTCCAGTGCATAAAGTTAACTGTTTTCAAGTACATGTTTTATTCCATGTATCAGTTTAGACTGTATCTGTTTTAGTGTTTTAATGTTGTAGTGTGAATGATTGTTGATTGTTTCAGTCTATTCTATGTGTATTGTATTTCCTTTGTGTTAGTTTCAACATGCCACTGTTTTCAAAATTGCTTCAGATAGGGACCAGAAAAGGTATACTAGAAGAGTCAGTCAACATCCCGCCCAGCGACACACCTGGTCATTATATGTATAATAAGCACGGGCTAGACGCTATTTTGTTTTTAGACTTATGGGTAGATTACACAAAGGACTTATAGGAGAAGTATAGATGGCCTGTCTCAGGAACATGGGATTCTGAATGCATTATGAGAGTAGAGGAAGCGCTATGGAAAAAGAAATCAAGACCCTCTCAGAAAGATGCCATTGAATTATGGCGCAAAGAGTCACATAGGAGAACAGAGAAAGAATTGAATAAAGCAGAGAGAACTAAACAAGCAGGGGAAAAAGCGAAAGAAAAAGAACTACGAGAGGAGGGGGAACGGTTCAAAACAGAACAGGTTGATAGAGAAAGAAATGCCGTCGTTACTGGTATTTATCCCGTCCTCTCAGAAGAACTAGCTAGAGTGACCACCTCAGAAACACCCAGTAGGTCGCGAACGCCACCACCTGTACCCTTTAGAGTATGTAGAAAGAAGCCGACAGCATCAGAGGCTTTTATTTCCTCCTATCTAGAAGAGCCCGCACCGGACTACGTAAACGCAGATTTCCCTTCGCGCCCATCGGCCATATAAGTTTACTGTGTAGTTCCTTGTAAATAGCTCCTTGTAAATATGGTTTATGAAGAGCATGTCATTATTATAACTTGTTGAGTTTCTTGTGAATATGGCTTGTGAATAGCGCCATGTAGTTATGGTTTGTGCAGAGCATGTTATCATTACGTTAGGCAGGAGAGAGCTGGATCTCTTTCAAGTGCTTGGAGAAAACGTTTTGAAGATGTGCGTACGTGTTATGTGATAACGTGGAGAGATGAGTTCATGACTTTCCCATGTACTGCAGTCATTGGGGAAAGATTGTGCTTCAGCTGCCAAAGAGTTAATATCTTGTATTGAGAAGGCAGTATTTGTTTTAACATGCTGTTTAACATGCATGGTTATGTGAGCTGACACTAAAAGTCAGTGAGTGTTCAGATGAATGATGGTTTGATTTAACTTTTTTCATTGGTTGCTGGGTCTGCCTATGTGCTTTGTCAGTTTGCTGACTGAATGGTAACGTCTTGCATGGAGAGTAAAGAAGTGTTCATTTAACATTCTATTTCAAATGCGTCCGTGTATTTGTGTGGGTTTGCCTTGGATCACTTGATTTAATATGTTTGACTCAAAGGTCGGCAAGCTGTAAATAAACCAGTCGGATTGAGATAAGGGTTTGCACGGAGGGTGCTTTAATGTTTTCACGGTTGAGAAGGAAATATAAAACAGACCCATCATAGAATGTGCTTTTAATTAGTGTAATGCAACCGTGTGTTTTTTTTTAAATTAAAATTTGTTCTACAAAATACACATTATTTTTCCCAATGCAAGCTGCCCTTTAGAATAGCGTGTGACAGTTAATCCACTCAATTAGACAACATGGTTTTTTGAACCTCAATTAGAAAACATGGTTGTTTGAAAAATGATGAATCTGGCCCTTTTAATAGGTAGAATAGAAGAGCTTGCACATTTAATTATGAAAACCTTAATTTTCCTTTTCAGCTAGTAACAATATTTTATGATATGATTATTTTTAAATGCTAGCATGTGTCTAGGTTACGAAATAAAATATGTCCTTATTAATTACTGATTTTAGGTTGCTTTTTATCATGTTTTGAATTTGCTTCAGTTAAGTTAGAGAATGTTGGTTAGCTCTCTGGCCTGGGTACAGATGTGTTTTGAATTACAGAGAATGTGTTTTTCGACCTTGAGGTGGCCTGGCTCCCGGGGAATGATATTTTGTAAAGGGAGGGCTTTTCCCTCTTGGAGCACAGAGCAGTGCCTGTCTTGTTATTATTCGCCGTACTCCAATTCTTTTCCGCGGACATTTGTTGATATAAACTGAGCCACCAAGCTTCCTTCGCATGCAGATAAAGAATGCTTGCAATTTGACCAAGTTCTCTCTTCAGTAACTTGGCAGCTGTTCTTAGCTCTCAGAGTTTTGAAAGGGTGGAGGAACGGCCCTGTGGGTGACATCACTATGAAGGGGAAGGCAGTGTAGAAAAAAAAACTTGATGAGCCGGGGAGGATTGTTTATAAAAGGAGGGGGTCAAGTAGCTCTTCCTTACAGTCAGCACAGAAAGCTTCATTGACTTCAGATAAGGCATGCTTGCAATTGAATAGTTTTTCCCTCGTAGTGTAAACAGAATAATTGGCAGGAGTTTTGCTCTTGCAATGAGTCCTAGCATTTACAGTCAGGCATTAAAGAGACAGCTGGACAGTATTTATTTGCCTCCCAACACTGCTCTACAAGGGGCACAAGGTGTCCCCTTCAAAGTTACAATTCTGTGAACAGCAAGTGGTGTACCTTGGACACTTGCTGTCCAAGGATGGTAGACAGCTAACACCAGAACGTATACAGCTCATTTCTAACCTTTCACAGCCCAAGACACAAAAAGAAGTACGGGCCTTCATTGGCCTCACTTCATACTGTAGGCAATGGATTCCCCAGTATGCCTATCTAGCCAAACCACTCATACAATTGACAACACAGGAGGCAGCCCCTTCGACTGTCCTCCCTTGGACACAAGAACATACCTTGGCATTTGAGGAATTAAAAAGAGCATTATGTCAAGCACCAGTTTAAGCGACTCCATGTTACAGCAAACATTTTATGCTTTTCGTAACTGAACGAGATGGAACAGCGTTATCTGTCCTCACACAAGATCAAGCAGGAAAACACAAGCCTTGCGCTTATTTTTCTAGTACACTAGATCCAGTGGCCCAGGCTCTGCCTGCGTGCCTGAAATCGGTTGCAGCAACAGCCCTAGCCATAAGACAAAGTGACTCGATAGTGTTGGGTCACCCTCTGACAGTACAGGTTCCACATGCAGTGGAGGTTCTCTTAAACAGGACACAGACACAACATTTGACTGTAGCAAGACTGACAAGATATGAACTGACATTATTTCAACCACACATAGAGATCAGACGTTGTAATATTCTGAATCCTGCAACACTTTTGCCCTCAAGTACAGTAAATGCACCGCCACACGACTGTGTGGAAGTAATGAATATAGTGACGAAACCAAGACAAGACCTGACAGATATTGCACTTCCAGACCCAGACTTGGCGCTCTATGTAGATGGATCATGCATGAGAACGAGTGCAGGAGAATTAGTAGCAGCATATGCTGTGACCACTGCTACTAAAGTCATAGAGACACAGAAAATAGACACACTATCAGCACAAGCAGCAGAGCTCATCGCCCTGACACAAGCCTGCATAAGAGCTAAGCACTTGAAAGTAAACATTTATACTGACTCACAATATGCTTTTGGCGTTGTTCATGATTTCGGGGTACTTTGGAGGGAGAGAGGTTTCTTGACCTCCCATGGGACCAAGATCCAGCACGGCCAGCTCATTCAAGCCCTGTTGGAAGCAATACATTTACCTACAGCCATTTCTATCCTGAAGTGCAAAGCTCACACCAAAGTTACAGCCACCATTTCCCAGGGTAATGACCTGGCAGACCGAACAGCTAGGCTTACAGCCCAGACAGCCCAGACACCAACAGACACGACAAAGACAGAGGTACCATTACTGACAACATGTATGACAGTCAGGGATCCCACTCAAGATGTACTCGACATACAGACACATGCCACTGCAGATGAGATAAAGAAATGGACTGAACAAGGAGGGGTCCAGACTGAACAAGGTTGGATGACTAAGGGAAAAGGTACATGGTTTCTTCCAGATTCTATGGTACAAGTAATCATAAACACAGCACATAGTCCAGCACACTTGGGAGAAAAGGCAATGATAGACAGCTTACAGAATATCTGGTTTAACAAGCACATGCGTGCAGCAGCGAAACAGAAAGTACCAACATGTATGATCTGTTGCCAGTTCAATCCAGGTAAAGGCATTCCGGTGGAACAAGGCGGATTTCATCCTCCTGACCACCCTTTTGAGGTCCTCCAGATGGATTACATCCAAATGGACAGATGTAGAGGTTACAAGTATGTCTTGGTAGTTGTGTGTGCACTATCTAGATGGAAGCGTATCCAGTTCCAGATTATACTGCTGTGACAACCGCCAGGCAATTGGTGCTACTCAGATAATGGTCAGCCATTTTCCTCTGAATTAATGAAACAAGTGTCTCTTCTGTTAGGATATAATTGGAAGTTCCATTGTGTAAGACACCCTGAAGCAGCAGGCCTTGTAGAAAGACATAATCAGACAATCAAAACAAAACTTGCTAAGATATGTGCAGAAAAAGGCGTGGATTGGATGGTAGCTTTACCGGTTGCCCTCTTTTACATGCGTATGGTGGTTCATTCCAGAACGGGCCTGTCCCCATATGAAGTAGTCTTCGGTGGACCGTCAAATATGTGGGGTGCGCCTATGCCTAAAAGAATAACTGATGTCGACAGTAACATGCTGACAGATTACCTGGCTTCCTTGATGTCTGCACTACTTTCTTGTCGTTCACAGGTTGCTGCCGCCTTCCCTGACACCACCCAGGTCAAGGAACACGCCACAGTCCCTGGAGATTTCGTGTTTGTGAGGAACTTTGATCGTTCAAGCCCCCTTGAGCCACGTTGGAAGACGCCGAAGTTAGTGCTACTGACCAGGAGGACCGCAACAAAAGTCGAAGGACGAAAAGGGTGGATTCACGCCCATCACTGCAAAAGATACTTTGGACAATCTGGAACTTTTGAAAAGAATAAAGACATTAAAGACAATACAGACTTTGCGCCGCTTGCGCCGCCTGCGCCGCCTTTACTAGAAAAGACTCCACAGCAGGAGTATAAATCTAAGTTAAGATCTAGTAAGTCAGACGAGGTTTAATTGTTTAAGTCCACTCGGTGGTGAATCGGTTAGCCTAGATTTCTGACATGTATAAGATCACATACAAGAATAGTAAGAAAAAAAACATGAAAACAAAATACTGCAAGCTATTACGCAGTAGATGTATAGTTACTTTGATCATTCTTTTTATTCTGTGCATTGTTATAATCTGTGTCAGTTTATTACCACATGTTTTCTTTCCTATTTCCTCACATATACACTCTTCCAGTAACAGCACCATAGAGCATACATTTAGTGAACTGCCACCTCATGAATTGTCATATCGACTTGCATTGCGTAACAATACTTTTATTCGAATGTTACACCATTCTCATCAGACCAGCAATGCGACTGATTGCTGGGTATGTGGCCAACTCCCACCTTATCAAAAGACGAAGGGAGTTCTGCCCTTCTTCCCTTTACCGTTCTCCCACAATGGTTCGTGCGGAGCATGGTTTGCCTTAATGACCTCACTAGACAGAAAGTCCATAGTTTACCAAGATGAATGGATATATGGAAACTTGAATAAAGTAATGAATAAGGCATGTTTTCCAGACAAAGACGGATTTCCCCAAAGGAAGGGAACCGATCTAGAGAATGAAGAGTACGAGCAGGGAAATGCATCCGTTAATTTTATAATGTTAAATGTTCAGCCCAAGCAAAATACAGGTCCACCGTTTATTTCAGTTCTACCAGCAAAAGGTGATTTATGTGTTAATAAGAAAGGCTCAGTACATATGGGACACAGCGATTGTAAAGCTATAGTAGAGTTTAATGATAAAGGACAGTCTTCATTCAAAACATCACGCCATACCTATTTCATTTGCAGTCAGACAGCCTATGTACATCTGCCCCCAGACTGGGGTGGGACATGTTATATAGCGTTCCTGCTGCCACCAGTCTTTCTGGCCCCATCCCATTACCATCGAGATTCACGACTAGAGCATGTTAGACAAAGGAGAGAGACTGACTCCTCAGAGATCGATCAGACTGAAACAGCTTGGGAGCAATATACAGATTTCAACAAAGGATTCTTTTTCTTTATAGGTCCCGTCCAAAACAGTAAACTAATACGCAGCGATAACAAGACTCCACAAGATTGCTCATGATATACATCAAGACCCAGGCACAAGGACTTGGTCCAGTTGGCTCTGGGGTGTAATATCGGCTTGGGGATGGAAAGTGTTGTCGTTCCTAGGAATGATACTGCTTATGATATTCGGCTGCTGTCTCTGTCTGCAGTGTGGCCCGGCCATTTGCGGCCTGTGTGCGACTGCCTGTGTTCCACATCCAAGTATACAAAGGGTTAAGGACGAACAAATGATGCTGTATGATCAACTATACGGTCTCATGAATATAGATGTATCCTGAAGGGTTAAGTAGGGGACAAGGAGGGAATGTGGAAAATGAAATTTTGCCTGACCAAGATGCCCCCTACGTGTACCCTATGTTACATGTATGTGCATGTCACCCATGCATATTTCTCTCAGTGGCCTGAATCACAAGGCCTCTGCAATCACGTCCTGCATTAAGGTGCCTGTCATCAAGTTTCCCAAACGTTAAGCTAACATGAGGGCCCATGTATTTGCATTGTGCACTTTTAAATAAATATCGTAATGAACCCTTTTTGTGGTTCAGTCTGAGCCACTTTCTGAATTAGGGTTTTCATGACTCCTGACACACTGAAAGCTGCAGTTACGTATCTCTGACCTCGCATACTTCTAGCTCAGCCGAAAGAGACCCAGCAAGGGTTGCCAAGATAGTATTATGAATAACAGTTATCTGCCTACTGTACAGAGTCACATTCCTGCCCAGTGAGGAAGGTAAACAGAACCCGTCCGCGGAAGATAGGGCCTAGCCTCTCTGTCTCCATTGAAGTAAATCACAGTGCTTGCATCCATAGAAAGCTCACAATGAACGAAGAAATATATGCTTTTTCTGATTCTTAGCGATGAGCAACCTTTGCTTCAGATAATACATCCCCTGACTTAAGATATCAGTTAGTACCAGACGTGCTGGTCGCCTTGACACTAAAGATCTCTCTACTAGACTGAAAGTCAGCTCTCCTCCCAGTTACACGTCAATTGCACGTCATGCTCAAATTGCGTGCACAAGTAGGGCAAAGTTCCAGCCTGCCATGTAACTCCTCCTCTATGTAGCCACCCACCTATCACCCACCTGTGACTCATCAAGTGTACACCCTCATGCACGCCCACATGCTCTTATCTCTTTTTTTCATGCTCTGCCTGGGGCGCTCCTCCCTATGTACAAGGAAAAATGTATATATGTGTTGTTCTCTGTAAATAATGTTAGAAGACCCTTCCTGAACCTTAGAGGTGATGGAACAGATTCGCCCTTAACTCGAGTTATTGGAATAAAGCCCTTTAATTCGGACTTCACGGATTCTGCCTCTCATTTAAATGCATGATGCATGTTTATGCCTAGAAATTATGACAGGGTAATATTTTATTTACCACAGTAGCCTCCTCGCACGCTGATGACGAGCCCAGCTCGTCACGTAAAGTGCGCTTTAAAAAATCTCAGCGTACGAGCGGAATTCCGCCCGCACGCATGCGGTTAAATACATCGAGGCTGAATTTAATGCTGTCTGTAGTGTAAACGAAAAGGTAAATTCAAGTTGTGAACCCTACTGTACACAGTGTACATAGAAGCTAGTAGTCAGTACAGTTATAGAACAATGTTTTTTTCACTTATTTTAACAAAATCTGAATACATACAGCATAATTGTCTCAGCATTAAATACATCAAGGTTGAATTTTCTACTGTCTCTAGTGTAGATGCAAAGGTGAATTCAAGTTGTAAACCCTGTATGTCCACAGTGTAGATCTTAGGGTGGAGTGCATCATCTGCAATTATGATTGAAGTGGAAGATAGAACATGTATGCAGCGTGCATTTTATTATTCAACTAAATCTATAAGTGATATTAAACATTGTTTTGAAGGAAGCATACTAAAGGGATATTGTGTAGGGTTTGATAGGTGTTATACTTAGTTTGGTTTCCACTGAATTAGTGATACCTGAAACAACAAGGTTCTGTGGACCCTGCAATGATGTGTGGTTTGGGCAGGCCGTACTGATAGTAATGTTTTTTTTGTCTTTTGAATTCTAGCTTAGTAAGGCCATGTGGTGATTTTGTGTAGGTTTGAGGGACATTACTTTGTTTGGTACTGCACTTTATGAATAATGAATGAAGAATCAGTTAAATTCTGCCTGAATACGGCCATGTAGCAATGAATTATGGTGCACTGAGTTAGTAGTACCTTTTGGACAGAGCGTGTACGTAACCTGCGATGATACGTGGTCCGGATAGGCCGCGCTGGGGATAATGTTTTTTGACTACAGAATTTTGCCTTAATAAAGCCTTGTGGTGATTATTTTTGGTGTACTGAGTTAGTGGTACGTCTGGTGTTTAGCGTGTGCTCACCCTGCGATGATGCGTGGTGTGAACGGGCTGTATTCAAAGCATTGACTGTTGCATACTGGACTGTATGTACTTTGAGGGGGGAAAAACAAGTACCATTGATGAATATGAATTCTTCAGCAACAAAATGATCAGAATCAGATGATTCTTCCAGTGGTGTAGCCATTTTTGTCTCCAAAAAAGAAATTCAGGTTTCCAATGAAGAAAAAGTGAGGTTCAAATTGTGACCTATGCTATCCACAGTGTAGACTATCATTAAGTGTACCTTTGCACTTGCAACGTGAAATTTAATATTCAAGTAAATCTATAAGTGATATAAAAGAAGTTGTTAAAGAAAGCATAACAAAGGGATATTGTATATGGTTTGATAAATGTTATACTTAGTTTGGTATTGTACTCTGCTAATATTAAATCAACAGTGTAATTAATTGTGAGCTCTGATGACCGCAGTGTAGGCAGGAGGCAGCGGTTAGCAAGAGCCCACGACCACGTGGCATTGATTCGAGCTTCACAGTATTGGTCATTTAGTGTGTGTGCAGCCAGCGATAATAAGTGGTGCACAGAGTTAGTGGCAACTGAAGCAACAAAGTTCTGTGGAGCCTGCGATGACATGTGTACCGAGTAGGACGCAATGGTAGCAAAGTCTTTAAAATCAAGTTTTCTGATAAATATTGGTTGTCCTTTCACGGGAGTAAGTTGCAGTACATCTCCAAAAACTATGATATATTTTCTTCTTAATAAGAGACCTTACTCAATACGGTCACGTGGCGATGATTTGTGGTGCATTGGGTTAGTAGTACCTTTGGCGCTTAGCATTTATGTACCCTGCGATGATGCGTGGTCGGGAGGAGGCACAGTAATTGAAGTAATGTCTTTTGTCAATTGAATTCTGCATGAATTCCATTTAAAAGTGATACTATGTCTCATTGCTGACATAAAACTGTTCTCTCTTCTTTGCGATGATTTATGGTGCAGTGAGTTAGTAGTATCTTTGGCGCTGAGCTTGTACGTACCCTGTGATAATGAGTGGTAAAGGGGGGGGTGTATTCGGACCAATGTCTTTTCTCTATTGAATTCTGCCTGAATACGGACACGTGGGGATGAATTATGGTGCAGTGAGTTTACTGGTACCTTTGGCACTGAGCGTGTACGTAACCTGCAATGATGCATGGTCCGGCAGGCCACACTGAGGGCAATGTTTTTTGCCTAGTGAATTCTGCTTTAACAAGGTCACGTGGAGATGACTTGTGGTGCAGTGAGTTAGTGGTACATGAAGAACTCAGCATGTGCGCACCCTGCAATGATTTGTGGTTCGGGCGGGTCGCACTGGTACAATGTCTCTTGGCTATTAGAATGCGTCATGTGCAATCGCCATTCCACCTGAATCGTGAGCCCTCACAATGTACATTGAAGGCAGTTGTCAGCACAGATATCGACGAATGATTTTTGTGACTTATGTAAAAAAAATCTGAACACATACAGTAGAATTGTCTCTGAATTACATAAATCAAGGCTGAATTCACTACTGTCCGTAGTGTACATGGAAAGCTGAATTGAAGTTGTGAACCCTGCTGTCCGCAGAGTACATTTATAGCAGTAGTCCACAAAAATATCGACAAATGCTTTTTTGTCACATACGTTAAGAAAATCTGACGACACAGTAGAATTATCTGCCTTAAATAAATTGAGATTGAATTAAATGTTGTTTGTAGTGCTTCCCCACTTCTGGTATCAGGTTGTGGACTCTGTTGATTGCAGTGTACATTTGAAGGCAGTACTTAGTACAGCCATTGAGGAATGTTTTTTGTGGCATCCATTAAAAATAATGTCTTTGCCTTACATAAATCAAGGCTAAGTTAAATGCTGTCCATAATTGTCTCTGCATTAAATAAATGAAGGCTGAATTTCCTACTGTTCAAACTTTAACAAAATCTGAGGAAATAGTACAATTGTCTCTGCTTTAAAAAAATCAAGACTGAATTCAATGTTTTCTGCAGTGCTGATGCGCAACTGGTATCAAGTTGTCAATTCTACTGACCGTAGAGTAGATTGAAGGCAGTTCTCAGCACAGATACCAACGACAAATGTAGTTCCAAAGTTGAATTCAAGTTGTAAACCCTGCTGTCCACAGTGTAGATCGAAGAATGTAGTTGATACAGACATAAGTCTGCGGTTCTGTGGCACTGAGTTCACAATGGGCCTGTATTGAGGAGGCATGCAGTCATGGTGCCAGCCACGTGACAGGGTGTGGACCGACGCTGCGGCACAGTCTCTTCTCCTTGCAGAAGTAAACCATGCCCAAGGCGTAGCCTATTTATTTATAGTCTTACGTTGACGTTGTTTATGTTGGACTAACCCACTCCGCTTCTGTTTCAAAGGGGGGGGGGTGAACACAGCTACATGACTGAAATATTCTCTAGTGTCTGAGATAATATGGCTGCGTTCACTATTCAGTACACTACATGTATCAATGGTATATCTACACACTGAAAATTTTTGGTGTGTATAGTGAGTTGCGTATAGTATTTCACCGATAGTCTTAGCATTGTGTACAATATTGTTGATGTTCGAGTTCTTTCCCTTATACATACTTGGTTGCCACATCTCTGTAGATTGAGCTAATGCACTGTTGAGGGGATATATTATTTTGGAAAGGTCCGTTGCCTGTTTTGCGCTGCCTCTGAGGTAGAAGGGGGAGGGGTTCGGGGGGGTGTAGTTGTGGTGGTGGTGGCATTGGGTATTGTGATTTTCTTTGGTGTCGGAAGTGTATAATTAGAACCTCTATCACACACTGATCTTTAAATAAGAGTGTGAGTTGGATGTAATTCACACAGTACATAGTGGACGTCATTACACTAGTTAAATGTTGATGTTAATTTGTTAGTGGTAAGTGGAACTATTGCCTGTTTTTTTAAGTAGCATTGCAAATTTGGTTTCTTGTTTAAGATATAGGGAAGTGGTCAACATTATAATTAGCAATTGTCATTTAAAAAACCTTTGAAATTCACTGAAAAAACCATAGGTTTCAGGCAGGTTATAGTTAGGAATTAGCATTTAATAAACCTTTGAAATTCACTGAAAAAAACTATAGGTTTCAAGTTGGTTATAGTTAGGAATTATCATTTAAAAAACCTTAGAAATTCATTGAAAAAAACCCATAGGTTTCAGATGTGTTATAGTTAGCTGGACATTTCATTCATATAAAACCATTGAAATTCCTCCGTTATAGTTAGTTGTATTAACTGTAACCCCTACGCCCGCAATTATTATATATCAACAAATACTGCTATATTTCTCGCCAAAAAGCAGCACTTGCTTTTAACGTTCAAATGGTAAGCAACAAACTACTACTGTCTACAGTGGTACTATAGCACTGCTCCTTCTTTTCGACAGCTTAAGACACCTGTCACCCTAAAACTGTAGCAAAGACTGTGTCTTAAATTAGCATTTGCAGTGGTCACTACATGTGATATAGGCTCTGAACGTTGAAGCATTCCACAGAGACAGCCATCACTTCCAAACAAGCTTTGCCAACAATTCATTAGACTCATCTCTCTGTCGAGTGGAACATTAGGAAACCCTGATCTTCTAAACCACTCTATGCTCACTGATGCAGCCAGAGTTGATTGCCAGCACTACTATACCCCTCCTTGGCAAACTCACAACCACAGACACACATACTGTAAAAAGGAATTAGAGTGCAGGAAAATCCAGAGCTATAAAAACCTTACACTACTTAGGATCAAAACAAAACAATATTCCTGCAACCGTGTTAACATAGTGAACACTATTCAATAATAGATCAGTTGTAAGATCCTTGAAGCTTCATTTAGAATCATAAAGGGAATGGGTATTTCCTGCTCCGAAATCTACATATCAATGATATCCTCTGATGATTATGCTTAGATTGGATTTACAGAAATCCCATGGGAACTTGGTAAATTGCTTTGTTCCTTGTATACTGCTATGGATTCAGGGCCCTTTACTTTCACCTGATGGTTGTCTGTAGGTGACTAACCAACAGGAGTATCACAGTAGTGTGCATACGGGTTAAGTTACCAACAAAGCCTAGTAAAAGCAATATTACAGTGCCAGGGTTTGGCTAAGCTATCAAGAATGTAGAACCCCTATTGATTTTAGGTGCTGACTAGGAATATCCTTCAAGACAGGCAGAGGTTTAACAGTTGAAGAACTTTCCATTCATATGACGGTGTGGTTAGCTTCCATTATCCATCATCCAAAATGTTGGATGAATGGGAAGTTTGGAGCTTGCTAGGATTAGCTGGGAAGAAAAAAGGCCTAAATGTGATCTGAGCTGTAGCTCAGATCCCACAAATGTCGAGCATCCTCATGCTTAGAAGAAGCAGATTTCTCTGATGACTCCTGAGTCTAACCTTGTAACATCTGCAGAAGAAGCAAGGCCTTTCATGGTGCAAATGAAAAGCAAAAGCAAAATAACACCATAGTCAAGAGATAAATATGTTAAAATCGCCCCCCATAGAAATAGTTTTAAAAATCTACAACAATGTTTTGCTTAAAAATACACTAAACTGATAAGGGTAATAATGCAAGGACCAGTTAATGATGTCCATGATTCCAATGTTATGCAATGTAGTGATCTTTACAGATGGTGGCTGGGTCTTAGGTGCACTCCATGACTGATCCTCAATGAGCAAGTTTTGGCATTGTTGCCCTGGTCAAGAATTTTGCTTTTGCATTTAGTCATTTGTATGAAAATCAAAATGTGCCTGCTGTAGGGCAAGGAGGGAAGCTGTGGCTGAGCCCAGCCCCACAGAGTTGGATACACTGGTTTAGCGATGTCACTGAAGTATTGAGCTGTGCTGCAAAAGGCTCTGAGCACAACAACCGTGAAAATCATTATTGCAAAGGCTGTGAATTGTGGTTTAATAAAAACTGAAAATCTATCACTGGGGCAATTCTAGAAAACAGCGGTGGACAGGAAGGACTTCTGGAACCAATGGCTGAACAGAACGTCTGAATACCAGGGATGGACAGAACCTCTGGCAGTTAAATGTGCACACTAGTTTCATGGCTCAGCTAAAGACTTGCATCTTGTGGGAAAATGCTCTGAGTGGGAGAAACCAGGAAATCTTACTGGCTGAAATTGCATCTTTTTCAGGCACATTTTGCACTGTATTATAGTCCTTGCCAGATGAAAACGTTAAGTCCAAACTTTCAGAACTTTCAGAACTTCAGAAACATTCTATAACATCTTCCCCAATGTTCGAAAGTTCCCTTTCTTTGAGGGAGTGCTCCTTGAAGACCAAGACATGGTTGCAACTGAACAAAGGCCTTTTCCTTAATTGGAATCAGGGCTATAGAGAAAAGCCCATAATCCTCAATCTCCCAGCAGTCAGATAGAAAATATTCTGATGAGGAAGATGTTTGATCATCTCAGCCATGCCCAAAATTCTCTCTGCTTGGACAGCAGTGGGTGGTGGAAGATTTGACAAGGTTTATCCAACAGGTGACAAGTTCATTTTTGTAAGCAAATCATAACAGAATACCTGCTGATTCCCTTCCTTCTTACCTCAGCACTCTGATCCATATCCTGTTTCCTGGAATGTATTATGGTGAAGGTAAAAATCTGAAAATGATTTCTTGTCCAGTTACACAAAGTAGCAGAACTGCTAGACGTTTGCGCATGAGCACCTGTACTCGGCAGCTTCAGACTCACACCTTTTGCTTCTGTTATCCGGACATTGAGCATACCTTTCTCATGGTTAACAACAATTGATTCATAAAGCCTTAGGGAAAGCTGATTTATTAGGTCAGAGGAAGTCAGTGCTCTCACTGCTCTGTTATTTTTTGAACTGGTCAAATTATACTTTCGCAATTGCACACTCTTCCATTAATTTTGTTGAGTTGATCACACTATATTTTCGCAATATTCCTACATAATTAATCTATAATTTGGCTCATTTACCACTTCTTTCAAAATGGCTTCTACCCAGCAGTAAAAAATATAACAGTCAATAAAGGTACCCAATATCCTAGGAGACAAGGATCTGCTAAATCAAACAATCAATCAGGGATTTATAGAGCGCAATACTCACCCATAAGGGTTTCAAGGCGCAGTGGGGGATTAGGGCACCTCGGAAGTCATCCGAAGAGCAAGGTCTTGAGGTCCTTTCTAAAGGCTTGTAAGTTAGGGCTTTGTCTGATGCTGAGGGGGAGTTTGTTCCAAGTCTTGGCAGTGATGTAGGAGAAGAATCTGGCCCCGGGTAGGGGCAGCGTGGACTGACTGGTCTCTTCTATTCTATTCTATTGGTCGTATAATGGGCATGACTACCCAGAGGCCTAGACCTATACTACAACAGTCAGAAGAAAGTAGAAGGTAGTGTTAGCCAACGTTTTCAAGGCCTTGCGAAATGAAAGTTCATTGGAGAGCACACATAATTTTAAGGGAAGGGTGTTCTAAAGTTTGGGGGCCCAATAAGAGAAGGAACAGCTACCCCCAACGGGATCTGCAAAACTAAGGAACCTGAAGTAGATGTGCTGAGGAATATCTAAGTTGCCTTCCTGGAGTGTTAGGAATGGCTAGTGGTCTTAATACGACGGGACCTTTCTCATGAAGCAGTCTGCAGAATGCAGAGGGTCTGAAAGTGGACCCTCAGCTCAATTGGAAGCCAATGGAGGTCCTTTAAGGCTCTCTTTACAGAATGATGCCTCAGGACATTCAATAGAAGCCAAGCAGCAGCATTCTGCATAGTCTGCAGTCTCTTTATGGCATAACTGGGTGAACCTAGTTAGAGGACATTGCCATAGGCGAGGTGTGAAATGATAAGAGCCTGGACCATTAATCTTCGAACAAAAATGGGAAGGAAGCTTAACACTTTCTAAACATTCTCAGGATGCGAAAGCATGTGGCAGTAAGTTTCTTTGCCTGGCAATCCATAGTGAGATAAGCATCTAGCCATATTTCAAGGCTCTTGATCATCCCCTTAGGACTGGGGAGACTCAACAGACCACCGGGCACATAGGCTGGAGACCTTTTAATAAAATAGATGCCCAGTATTATTACCTCTGTCTTGTATTCATTAAGCTTCAGCTTAGAGTTGGCCATCCATTTGGTGACCTGCTGAAGACAAGTGGCCAGATTAAGGTGGCTGGAACTAAGGTTTGGGGAGACTGGGATCCCTAGCTGAGTGTCTTTGGTAAATTAAACCAACTACAGCCTGAAGGAGTGTATGACCTGGCTAAGGGGAACAGGTCCAATTTAAAAAGGGTTGGCTAAGAGAAGACCCCTTGAGGTGTCCCGCAATGAAGGGAAAGTTGTCAGAGTACCAGGAGTGATCAAGCACTTGAAAAGTTTTATCCACCAGGAAGAAGGAGAGGCAGGTTAGAGCACAGCCGCCAATACCCACACAAGACATCATATGGAGGAGTTTAGAGTGGTCTCTTGAAATGAATTTGTCAAAAAGGGAAGCAACTGGAATATTTTAGATTACTTACTTCATAGCCCCATATCTAAGTCAACAGATCAGTCAGAATTACCCACGAATTGGCAGGTGGATAAAAAATGAAGTCAAAACAATTCGCAGGAGACAATGAGCAAGCTCATTTGGCCGAAAACGCTTCACACTAATCACTGATATATTGTCAAACAAGATAGTGACTGCAGAACAATCCGAGGGGCAACAGGATCTTGTAGTCAGCTCACAAGATCTATTAACACGTACCACATAACTCAATATAAATTATAAAGAGATCAAAGAGCCTTCATTTGCAAACGAGACACAAGCATCAGTGCTGAATTAAAATTGCCTCCTTAAAATACCCGATGTAGATCTAAAAAGTTCTTGCACGGCTGCACAGTGGTTAGTGATTGGGGCATAGAATGTACCTAAAGTAAGCAGCTGTCCTTAACTATTCCTCATTAATCCAATAATCCAATGGCCTGCTAAGTGTCTTTCATATTTAATTACTCGAATCCCTCTCCGTACCTGAATCATTATAAACACCACTCTACTAGGTTCTGTGGCATTTGAAACTAACTAACCTGCATGATCCCAGCGGCAGTGTATCGGATGATGGATCTCTTGCAGTAAATAAAAATAAGCCTTTTCTTCCTCTGATGATACTATTACAGCTCAACATTTTAACATTATATTTACACTATTAACTTTACATACTTTAAATTCTATGCACAGAGAATCACTTTTGGGAGAAAGGAATGTGTAGGTCCAGATTGTCCTCACTTGCTCCTCTCAACCTTCTTGGATGCAGTCTTAGGTATTCAGGACTGGGGTTAAGCTGCCCAAGAACATTCATCTTCTTTTATTTACAAGGAAGGTCTACTTTTGTCATATTCCTCAAATTTTCTCTGGGTTGCTTCAATACTCATATGCCCTTTCTTTAGATCCTTTTCCCTTCCCTTAGTCTGCCATCCTATCACACCATACCCCACGCATATCTACTCCAATCTGGATCTCTAGGGTGTTGTGCTTTTTTTGCTGGTTTAATATTGATTTTCTTCATATATTCTTGCATCTTATGAGGTTCTGAAAATCTGTAGAACTCCTCTTTCTGTTGACTTTCAATTTATATACAGATATTAGGAATAAATGTTGATTTCAATTCTGGCATTAGCTTCTTCCACTATCACTGCTTCTAGCAGTCTTGAAGGAACGTCCGGGAAAGAAACTGAAGAAGAATCACACAGATGTAATTTGTCTCTACAGTCTGGCAACTTCCAGTCTTTTCTTTGATCACAAAAGTCTTGAAAGTAGACAATCATGTTCCCAGGCATCGTCCTGGCTTCTCTGTGAAGCAAGGGAGAATCTATGGGCCTGATTGCAAGTTTAGACCATGAATCAATGGTGGAGGTGCAGTGGTGGTCGGGGACAACCTCACCATCGGTCCGACCACCGTATTATGAGTGCATTGAACAGAGCACTGGGGGACCGCCGCAACCACCAGTGATCCGTTATCCCTGGCAGTGGTGTGGCAGTCTGGGGAAGCAATATCCATGGCAGTGCTGCTGCGGCCCCACCATGCATATTACAAGTTGCCCCAAAGCCAGACTTTTCATGCTGGTGAGCCTGTCTTAAATAGGCTGGTGCTTGGGAAACAAAGTAGGCCCTATAGGCCCCCATATTGCCCCGGTGCATGGGGATGCATGCCGGGGGGAAAAAGTTGTGCCCCACCTGAATGCATGCACCCCCTTTCTTTCACTGCATGGACTGCACAGTCCTCGCCATGCAAGAATGACCTTTGGTACTCCCATTGCAATGCCTTTTCAACAGGCACCGCTATGGGACCACTGCACTGCCTGCCAACCAGACAATGAGGAAACTTGTAATCTGGCGTGTGGGTGGTTGTTGACTTTGGCAGGGGCATACACAGGCCCCCACATCCCTCATGATGCGGGGTGTGCCAGCTGCATGGGGCCCTCTCAGCAAAGTACTCAGGTCTGATTGTTCCGGATAAAATCTGGAGCAGGGGCCCCTCCGTGTTCATTGCAGGGGGGCCCCTTAAACATTCATGTTTACAAACGGCAGCGTCCCGCGTATCGCGTTACTTGCTTATGGTCATGTGATATGTTCTAAAACTATTGCGGACACCTTAGACTTCCCTATTTTATTCAAAATTACCGCAAGTGTAGCACTTCACATTATGAGGGGCCAGTTTCTTCTATATTTACATTATGTTCTTTTTTGTTGTGATCGTGTATCGATTTAACAATGGACATCCTGCTTTTTTATATATTTACATTGTGTTCCTTTTTTATATGATCGTGTATCGATTTAGCAATGTACCTCTGTGATTCCAGAATTCTCATCTTTCAAAAATAATTAAAGCATGTTTCTTAGTGTCATCCCCATTTGGCTATGCCACCCAAGTTCCTCACATGACCGTAAGCAAGTAACTCGATACGCTGGACGCTGCCCTTTGTATGTGGATGTCCAGGGCTCTGGACACAGTAGCACCATGGACATTTAAACCCCCTGTCAGAAAGACTCAAACGGCTCCATGGTTCTCTAAAGAACTTAAGGAAGCTAAAGCCAAATGTAAAAACACTGAACGGGGCTGGAGAAAAAATTATGATCCAGAGGACAAGCTAAAATATAAAAAGGAATTAAAAATTTATCATAAACTTATAAGAGCAGCTAAAGGTGTGCATTTCAAAGAACGTATTGAATCCGCAAAAAACCCTACTAAGGAACTTTTTTCAATATATAAAGAGCTCACGGTCCCCACCAGACTTGAGGCTCGAGACACATACTCTAATGAGCTATGTGATGAGATTGCGGACTTTTTTGTGAAAAAAGTAGACTTAATACATGCCACTTTCACAGACAGCCCATATGACTATCATTCAATAGTGAGAAATGCTTCCGCTACCAAGCCCCAGTTAACAAGCTTCTCAGTCCCTAAGAGGTCAGATCTGCTTCCCATTATGAGAGGAATCCACTCTGGATCCCCTCTGGATGTATTCTCCCCTAATCGATGTACGGGAGCTCTTGATGGCATGATTGAGCAGATTGAACAGCTTATCGCTCTCTCTTTTCAGGAGGGCCATGTGCTGGATGCTTGGAAAACCGCACAGGTTATACCCCTGAAAAAGAAAGCGAATATTCATATCTCCCAACTGCAAAACCTCCGTCCTATCTCTCTCCTCCCCTTTTGTGGGAAAGTTGTGGAGAAGGTTGTGAACAAGCAACTTATGAAATTTATTGAAGAGAACTCTTGCCTCCATTCAACTCAGTCAGGGTTCAGAGCAGGATATTCAACCGAATCCGCAGCCCTCTTTTCCACAGAACGCTTGAGACAACTTGTTGATGGAGGGCAGACAGCAGCGTTGGTGTTATTAGACCTTAGTGCAGCATTTGACACCGTGCTGCACTCAATGCTGCTGTCGCGCCTCTCCGACATGGGAATAGAGGGTCCAGCCCTGGAGTGGATAAAATCTTTTTGGGAAAACAGGAGTTTTCAGGTGCATTGCCCTCCCTATAAATCATCTCCTCGCAAGTTGAGACATGGGGTTCCACAAGGCTCAAGTTTGAGCCCCACGCTGTTCAATATTTATATGGAGCCCTTGGCACATATCGTGGAAGCCTATGGTGTGGATATCGTCACATACGCTGACGATACCCAATTAATAATTCAACTTGCTAACAACCAGCCTGAGGAAGCCATTAACTTTTCCAACTGTATGCGGGCTGTGGCAGGGTGGATGAACAGCAACTGCCTTCGCCTAAATGGCGATAAAACCGAGTTGTTGGTGGTCGGTAAGTCCCCCTCCACTTGGTCGCAGGACTGGTGGCCGACGGAATTAGGGCCAATCCCCCGCTCAGCAGAGGTTGTTAGAAATTTGGGAATCATGATCGATGCGGAGCTTTCCTTTAAGCAACAGATTAGTAAAATCACTGGAAAATGCTTTGGAATATTGAAAACTCTCTGCAAAGTTCTCGACCTGCTCCCCTTTGGTGCCAGGAAGAAACTTATTCATGCCCTAGTCACGCCACATCTGGATTATGGCAACGCCCTTCTCCTGGGCCTGAGTAAAAAAGGCATTCAACAATTACAGTGTGTCCAAAATGCCGCTGCCCGCCTGGTACTTAACCTTCCACGCAGGGCATCCGGTAAGACGGCATTGCGTAAACTTCATTGGCTCCCTATTGTGGAGCGCATCAAGTTTAAGGCACTATGTATTGTCCATCGTATTGCCCAGGGAAAAGGCCCAAACTATCTGCAAAGACTCCTCACCATCCATCGCCCCATTCGAAATCTCAGATCTGCCGGAGTGATGTTATTCCAACTTCCCCGTGTTCACAGGACCAGAATGGGAGGTAGTTCCTTCCGTTTCTTGGCTAGCAAACACTGGAATAGCCTCTCCTTGAATCTTCGGATGGAGCCCTCCGAAACAAGATTCAGACATAATTTAAAAACTTATCTCTTTCCCAAGTAAATAGTAGCCTGGTACATTCTAGGATTTTAGTTTACCTGGTTTCAGCTTCATCTGGGAGTAGTAGCATTTCAGCGCGGGGACACACCATCATAGGTGTAACCAGGCGCTTTAAAAATGGTTTTATTATTATTATTATTATTATTTGTAAACACGCATGAGTGGCATAGCGAGTACCAAGGGCTGAGAGGATGCGCCCGAGTCAAGAAGGGCAGTAAGATAAATAGAACCCGCAGTGTCTAGCAGAGACTATATGGGAGTATGATGCATGATTTAAGGAGAAGTGATGAAGCATTTATGAATAGCGAAATCGATGGGGAAGTAGAATGTGAGGAAACTGTAATGTTGCTTGTATGTAGAAGTAAAACACACCCATGGCACGTATTAAGTATACAAGGTATGCAGATAGAACGAGATAAACGGGTGACAAGTTGACAGTATCTCCTATGGGGATAGAAAGAGGGGGACAGACTGTGAAATAACATGAGCAGATACAAAGGTGGTGTAGAAAACCCAGAATGCTTCCTAGAGGGCTAGAAAGAGGGAAGGAATGATGTAAAAAAGACAAGAGTTTTTTTATCCATTTTATTTTGTATCCAGATACCTATTTTAGGATCCACCCATGAGAAGGGGAACTTACAGCTGGAGTTCTTCTCTGACAAAAGTGGAGAGCTGGTATGACTGACTTGGCTCCCATATGGTAAAGACGAATAATGAAATGCCCTATAGTGATGTATGTGTGTTTTTAAGCGGAGAGAGAAGATGTGTTATAAATAACCTGCCCATTGTGTGTTTTTTTGTTATTTGACCGTCATTTTCTAGAAATTGCACCAGTCTCCAATACTAGCTACGAATGACCCTGCGCCTGAAAGATTGATGGACAATGAAACATGTCGGCTGGGAAAGGATGTGGTCTGCATAAATGCATCCGGTTTTACATTTCTGAATAAGCGCACAAGATAAGAATAAAATTGGTAATTTGTGGTTCTTACTTCAGTTTTATTTTGCACTAGGTCTTGTTTGTGTGGCCGTCGAAAAGCACATATGGTGTTTTTTGAAAAACTTCTTTGGAGCACTCTTTTTTTGGGACACTATAATTTTTAGGTACAATGGTTGCCGATGATGATAAAAGTGAGCATAGCTGATGAGTACCAATCAGCAAGCTCGATTGGTGGTGCGCAGGTGAGGTGGCATTTTGCTTTTTTCAAACTTTTTGTAATTCTAGCACATCTACAGGTGTGGTTTTTGGTAAATAGACCACTATTTCCCATATTTAATATAGATGGGATATATGACTGTCATTTGAATGAAAAAACACTGTTTTATAAAATAAGGCAAACAAAGTGGAAGGACACTACGTCCTAAGAAAGTGAGGAGTGATTATTGGAGAAAATTTATAAAATTCCCATGTCCACATTTAAGAATTCGAGTGCCAGATATGACAGGTCATGTGTGTGTTTGACATTAAGTGAGAGGAGGCCAACCTGTCTATGTGTTCCCTCATAGCTCCTTATTGATATAGTTCAGCTACAATACAGCCATCTGATTTTTTTTTATTGAAGAACAAAAATAACAGCTGTATGTCTGCACTTATTTAAGATAAAATAGAAATGTTTTACTTTTCTTTAACTCCCCTACCTGTCATTCTGGACACCTACTGACCTGGCAGTCATAAGTGACAGCCGTGAAAATTATCCAAAGAAGACATATTTTCCATATTTTTCAGTATTTAAAAACAAATACAGACATGAAAATAGATGGTTTACGTCTGTATTTATCTGTACAAATCTGTAAAAACCGAAAACTTGGAGCCCTAATTTTAACCTGTTTTTACACCAGCTTTGCCTTCTGAAAAAAGTGTCATCTTCTCTATGGAAATTGCCTTTTTTAGCAGGTCTATTTCCACAGATTTATCACTTTATGCTGCCTTTATTTCCTTTTCCTATTTCAAATTAACCTATACTAAATTAATTCAATAGTAATTCCTTCTCATGCTCTCTTGCTAATAAATTAGTTGTATACTGTATGACTGCCATCACATTGATTTGTTGTATCATTGTCTCCATTTGTTGTCTACTTTTATTTTCCAAAGCCCTCTTTAACCCTCATGAGGTGTAGAGACAGACTATGGTTGGTGTTTAAGTGGTGGTTAAGTGGTGGTTAAGGGAATTCTGATGGAACTTTAAAATCAGATTTCTTGGATAGTTTCATAACTTCTTTATCTTGGGACAAATTTCCACTGCTATATTTTCACTGCTATATTTGCTTCTGTGTCCTTTCCTTTCTTTGTTTTAAATACTGGGTCCTCCTCTACTTTCCCACTATTTTAGGAAAAGGCCATGCCCAGTTGTCATGTCATTATAGGTTAAAGGTTGCCCCCAAGGTTACTTTTTATAATCCTTTGTCCTCATAGCTTCGTCTATTCTGGTGTACAGGCAAATGTGACATATGTGACATTTGACCCTATGCCAGAGCTCTACCCTGTGAATCCCTCTTTCCCATCAGTTTCAGATTGGTTTTGCTCGATGTAATGTGAAACCCTGGGTACATTTTCCACTCTGAGAAGCGTATGCAGCTCTTGTGTTGTATAATACACTATTTGACCATCTGAGCGATCTTGCCAAGTTTTAGCAAGTTACAAGGAAAGCCTATGGCGTACATGACATTTATTGTGCAACAATTATTAAATTGCTTCAACTGTTAAGTTTGGTTTTCTACTGTAAATTCCTTCATATTCAGTGTGAGCAGGCAGACAGCACAATTCTGGTGAGAGAGCGCCATGTAATTATGAAATTTGTAGGGGTGCACCATAATCCCGAGAAGTCATTCGAAGGTTGGCGACTGTAGTCCTTAGTGTTGGTTTAGGGTGAGATGTTATCGATAAGGACTATGGTTTTACAAAACCGTCTTGCTTTAGACGTCCTTCTAGCTAAAGAGGGAGGAGTCTGTAAACCTTTAAAGGTCCAAGAATGTTGCACTTATATACCAGACAACAGCAAAGATCTGGAGAAATATATAAGCAACATTACTACGATTCATTATGCGATTGAGGATCTGACTGAAGAAACAGTGTGGGAGAAGATTGGAGAGGGTTTTGGTAAGGTTGGAAGTTGGTTTGCGAATCTTGGGAAAGGTATTCTTGGTTACATTTTGAAGCCCATCATAATAGTGGTGTGCTGTGTGATTGGATTGTGGGGATTGGTTAGAGCTTACAAGTGGTATAAGTCAAGCCGACTGGAAAGATCGATGAGAATGCAAGAGAGGCGAATGGAGAGACTGCAGGACAGTCAATATCAGAGTTTGAAGAACATGGAGTTGCTCAGAAGAGGGAGAATGGCAACAAGATCTGTGTAAATCGGTACTTCCCTAAGGGTGGAGTAGAGTGTGATGACATGAGTCATCAAAGGGGGGAAATGAGAGAGAGACATGTAATTTTGAAATGTGTAGGGGTGCACCATAATCCCGAGTAGTAAGCACCCACACATTTAGAGGGTCTACTAATGTAGTTTAGACTTATAATGTTAGGCTGAGAATCAGCACGATAAATATGGATGTGTTTATTAACCAGAGACTAATGTAGAAGTATAATCATATGTGGAATGTCGTATTACTAATTAAATGCTTTTGAAATGCATACATGCCTATTAAGGAGTGAATTAATATAGGCTTCTAATATGAAAGGAAGTGCTTACATTGAAAGCAGGATGAATACTTCATAGTGGTGAAATGTAATGTCATGTGTATTAGAAATGTCTTTAAACGTGCAAAGGCCTGGGACATGTTGAAGCCAGTAGAGGCCTAATTGTATTTTTTTTTGTTAGTTTTAGTCGAGAAGGAAACATTTTCTCTCTTCGGGGAAGAAGCTGTTCTCAGCAAAATGTTGAATTGTAACTTTGAATGCTTGTAGAGATGTTCCCATGTATTTCAGCTCGCAGTTGCAAGGCCACAAGGCTCGTTAGGTAGAAGGGTCCATTGTTTAGGAGTTCGGATAGTAGGCGCGAATGGAGCAAAGCTGCCAAAGAATTTGGGAGTGCAACATTTAGCGAGGAAGGTGCATGAGACCCAAGGACACAGCAATGGAAGCTGGATGGAAAGGTGCCATACTGGAAAAATCCGAAGATCTTCATCTGCCAGAGGGGTGTACCTCTGGGCGTGTATACTGTTTTTAGGTTTTTGTATTAGGGACAGCTCCCGAGGGTGGAGAGCAGATCTTAGTCAGGGAATGGACTGAGCAGGATGTAGAAAGCAGTAGAGAGAGAGTCTTGGGAAACTTAGGGCAGAGTGGGGTGTAAGAAGGAGCATCTTAGAACGAGCTCGACAGTTAGATTATTTGCCTGGAAAAGGTGAATGTACTTCTTTGGAAGTCTTCACCGCTGACACCTTTTCTCTTGTCTGATGGGAATGTTATGAAGGGATGTCACCTTAGAATAGGGACAGACTAATCACTTTTCTTTTTTTTTCCTTTTTGTAAATGCAGTCCAAATTACAAGCTGGGACTGTTCTTGGTTGCCTAATGTTACTCGAATTGACTTTGCTGTTTATTCTGAGTCGTCTGAGAACCTTGCATAGGATTATGTTTGTATTAGTGCCAGTTTATTTTTTTAACCTCTTGCTGAGATGTTTGTATGTCCAATTATTTTTGGCTTTGTAATAAACCTTTGAAACTTCAGTTCATAGTCAGTGGTCCTTTGAGTTTAATTTGGATTTGATGGTGAAGTTGTTCAAAGCTGTTGTCAATTTTCCTTTATTCTTCTAGAACAGGGAAAAAGGTTCAGTCGACCTGGTTTTGGATTCTAGAGATGAGCAAGAAAATCTAGATGAAAATCCCAGCTTCCCACTGGCATTAAAGTACCCAATTATATGAGGGAGACCCTAAGCAGCAGTATTGGATTCAGTGTTGTTATTTTTGTTAGTTCATGTAACTGCCTGGACTAAGTGATCCACCAGGTTATTGCCACTTTTTTAAAAAAAGAGAGGAGGTGTTGAAAGGGAGTGTGAGTGCTTAAGATATTCCAATTTCTTTTGATAATTTTATTCACTTTATTGCAGAAGGGACTGAAAGTGGAAACAAAAGGGATACATGTGTTTTCATGTTTGGGTCTAGGAAACAGAAGAATGTCTCTATGGCAGGACCAGGCCCGTTTAAGGGCCTGTGAGATAAGGCGACATGGGAAACCACATTGGATAAGCTTTTCTGCAAGTACTACTGCCTCATGAAAATATTCTTGTCTCCATTTACAGTTTATCCAGATACCGAGAAACTGACCATATGGGAGTCCATCACAGAGAGGTCCCGGATAGTTGCTTGAATAATGTAAAAGTATATTCCTCTCTGTTGGCTTTCAAAATAATGAAGTGTATTTTGCTGTCTTCTGTTTGAAGAGTAAGGTCAAGGAAAGGGAATTCCTTTTGTCTGGCCTCTGAAGTAAATTTGAGATGGGATTGGCATCGGTTAAACCATTCAATGAATGCTGTAAGGTGATTATTTTAAGCCAGCCAGAGGAGAATGATGTCAATATATTTTTGCCAAAACTCTATTTGATTGAAAAAAGGGTTAGCTGGCATCAAGATCTGAGTCATTTCCAAATTGTTGAGATCTGCCATTACTGTTATAATTATTTAAATTTTCCTTTTCTTGATTAACATTAGTTATCAGCAGCACTTTCATTCCAGTCTCGATTACTAATGCTCACTTAACAATATTGGTAAGCCTCTTGTTTTAAAAAGCATTTTAAGGGCCCTCCTGATTTGTTTTCCACCCTTTTAGGGCCACCTAAAATTGTCAAACTCACCTAATGTTTCTAATACCTTCCGCTCCCCCCTTTTTTAAAGTTCCTTGAAGTTGCTTTGCTGCGCATTGCTTCTTAGTCGTTTTTCTTACAGACTGATATCTCTTATTACATTGGAGCCTATTCATCCATGGGTATTACCCTCTCTCAGCCAAACCTCTCCCCTTTCCTCATCTGGCATAATTTACAGTTTTTCTATCCCTTTCCTATTTGATTTTCCCCTTTTTTATGCAGCACCAAACAGAATAATATGTAATTCGTTCTTGATGATGACCTGAAGTGTAAACAGGTTGAAACGCCATCAACCATTCAATTAAAATGTTAGCACTTTGGTTCTTTACATGTTCTTTATTTATTGTGTTCTCATTGCCCATGTGTTGTAACCATTTTAAAATATTGCTTCGCCAACTCCGTTGCTTCTTGCAACTTATCACGTGTTCACAGTTTCGCAAGAGCACTTTTGTGCCCAATAATTCTTGGATTACATCTACATACAATAGAACAGTGCTGATGTACCTGTTGTTCCTAATACAGACCACTTTTCTTCTAAAAAAATTGCTGTTGTCTCCTTGTTTCTGTTCTGCTGCAATTGATTTTGCACCCTGTCTAATTGCCTGGAAGTATTACCAGGTCTCAACTGGGTCTTTGGTTTACCTCCTGTGGTTCCTGCTGTAATTGTGAATAGGGCGTAATTTCCATAAAAAGCATAATACACAATTCCTGAAATTATGCCACCGTAATGTAAATTTCACCCAGGCCTATTTCTGGTGCATTGATAAATTCTACAGCACACAGGTATGAACTGCCAATTCAGTCATGACAACCTCTGGCCCACTGACTGGGGCATGTATCCCTAGCTAAACCAGGCTAGCAGGCTGAAGAGTATTCCCCCAGGTGGCATCTGTTTAGGATCCAGTCTGGTTTCAGTGAGTTGGCCAAGCCTTTGAAAATAAGCCATGGTACTGTTGCTGTCCTGCACTACCTTGGAATTGCCTCAATCTACCCATGAGAAGGGCATAACTTTTTTTTTTTTTTGAGTTTTATATAGCGTGAACTAGACTCAAGACATTGGGTATCAGAGCCCTTTACATGAGCGCCAGTTTTGCTACAGATGGGCACATTCATTTTTGTTAGGCACAGGGAGAATAAGTGGTTTGCCCAGAATCACAGGATGTTGAGCGTCGTTGCCGAGACTCAAACCCGGTTCCCAGCTTCGAGGTCAACCGCTCTAGCCGTAAGGCTACATCCTCTCCCAGTTAACTAATAATGACCTAATGTGGTTGAGGCTTTCATTTTTGAAGCATGGGTACCAGATAAGAGATAGATCCTGTGATCGTAGAACACAAGCTACTCTGTGAGAAATCACTTTAGACATATTGTGAGAGTGGAAAGATGTGTTCTGACTGGCCATAAGGACTGTTAAAATTGTTTCAACACTTGGATCGAAGTGTAATCAGCATCAAATGAGCATCAGTGGGCTCCTGTTCTGGTCACAAAAGATAGAACACCTTAAGTCTTAGTTTCCCTGCGCAGACTTACTTGCTTTTTAGGTTAAAAAGTATGGGCATTGTAATATTTCTAGGGGCAACTGGTGACCGTTGAACATGGTGGGGCGAAACGTCTGCTCTGCATTTAAAGGTGCGACTGAAGCAAGTACACTTGTCTGCCTTAGGGGAAACTCAGGAGTGCTCTCCACCAAGTATTTTTTAAATATATGAAGTCAAATAGTGCATTTTACAGCACATTTTTCAGAATACATTTTCTAAAAAGCAAAGACTGTGAAACGGAAATCATGAAATGTTTCCATACTGTCATAGAATGCTAACTAAGCATGGCCATCCTTAAAATTGTTGCAGGATCACTCACCAGGATAATTTTAGGAATATGGTGGCAAAGTAGTGCATTTTCCTAGCACAGTTTCCTTTAACATGACAAAAACAAATATCTAAGTGAAAAGGATACTTCAGGAAATTAAATTTTACACGGCCTATCATTTACCACAGCATCAACTTACAGTTCTACATTCCCTTTTAGGTCGAGCATTCGAGACCTCTTGTATGTACTTTAGTATATACTTATATGTGTATGTACATTGTGGGCTCTGGAGATCAGCCCTAGGACTTGTCTGCTTCTGCTTAGGGACTTTTTTTCTGTTCAACTGCCTCTATTTAACTATCGTGAAAGAAAACGACCAGTAGAGGTCAGTAAAATACCAGAATTGCTTTCTGCTGAGGGACTTTCTTTTTTTAAGGTTTCTGGTAACTAACTCTATTTAACTTTCTTGATAGAGAACGACCAGCAGAGGTCAGTGAAATACCAGAATCACATTAGCATTCTCTAGATTCCAGTCTTCCACGAGCACCCGTAGACAATAATATTTTTTTCAAATCTTGTTTTTTCAATGATAAATCCCACCGAAGGCTCTGATTTGATATTAAAAACATAGTTTTGGACTATACAATTTCCCACTGAAAGGCAATATTTCTTTCCATGTATTCCCATACCTGGCGTGCCACGCAGTATAGTGCTTACTTTACCTCCATTTTAAAGAACAGCAGATGTTTCAGCACCCAGGATAAAGTGCTGCATAGCTCAATACATATAAGGTCTCAAAGGCCAGACGGATTGCTTTGCAAATGCTTGTTTCCATCCTGACGGCTTTAGGTTGCTGCATAGGCCGAGCACCCCATGGACTTATCTGCGGCCAGACCTCCAACTGGTTAAGGACCTTGCGGACCCAGCTCCAACGTCTTGAGACACCAACGTTACCTCTCTCCCTCTTGCTCTCTCTCTCTCTCTCTTTCTCACTCTCTGTCTCTCTCTCTCTCTCTCTCTCTCTGTGTATTTTGTGCCACTTCTCGCAGTCTTTATGCCTTTTCGCTCCATCTTACTTTGACTTTTTGTGGTCAATCACATAATACCGTTGAAAACACTATTGACTCACAACCATATCGCAAACAAATTGTATTTACCTAAATATCGTTATCACATACTTAATTAACACAAAAGCAAATGTCAATGGTCAAAATATTGCCTTTAAAAATATATTTTTCTACTAAAACCACAAACATTGCAAACAAAAATATTGTTACCTTTAAATAATTACATAACATTTTTAGTATGTACGTCAAGCTACAATGTAACGTTTGAATCTTTATTAACAAAAAAGAAGTGCACTGCTCAGAATCATTAGCAAATTCCCCCAAACACATAGCTGCCAACCCACTAACCAATAATCCTTAACAAAGGCAAACAACACCCTTACGTAATGATTGTTAACTAAATATTAAACAAGTTATTTGTATACATCAGTCAAAAACATATAAATAGCATAGAAAGGAAGACCTGATATATAAAAATAATGTGTACAATCTATAATATGTTTAATAATTAACTAAAAATTAGCACATCAACAAAAACAAAAGACAACATTAGAAATAAACAGAAAATTAAACCAAGTGATTCCTACACATAGCAAATTAACACTATGTAATTACAGCAAATACACATAAATAATGAAGTATACCATTTTCCAACCACAGATAAATAACTAGGGGCCCGATTGGGATGTCAGGCGGAAAGCCATCCAACAACTTGTCGGAGGTTTTCTGCCCGACATTGATGGTTTACTTCTAACTGCCAAATTACAATACCGGCGGTGACAGGAAAACCAGCTAGGGGATCCCGCTGTACTTCCAACGGGCTCAAGGAACCCGTCGGAGTGTTGAAAACTATCATATTCAAATAATGACAGGAGAACCAGCCTCTGCTCTGCTGTCGGGATTATGATAGCACTTTCCCACGACCTTTCCATGTCAGCCTTTCTTATATGGAAAGGCTGTCAGAAAGTGACTTTAGGGGGCCACTATCAAGGCCCCTATCCGTCCCCAGCCTTCGCTATAATCCTATTAAAACCTATGGTGGCCCTAAACTTTCCTGCACCGTGTGGCAGGCACCATAAGGTGCCTGCAACACGGCGCAGGGATGTTTAAAAACAGTCATTTTGTAATGGCAGCTTGTACAGTGGGTCTATTCCGCCACCGCACGTGCCCAATTTTAAAATGGATGTTTACGACTGCCCATAGGGCGGTCTCATCCAAAGTGTGCGGTCGGAACTGCCGACCTATTGTCGGGAGGTTCCAGTCAGCTATGGTGTCAGACAGATTCAAGTCTGACCAACATCTTAATGATGACCTCAAGCAAACTTACAGTTCTGTAGCTGTAGATCTTCATCCATGTTCATGTTGTCAAAATACAACCTGCCAAAAATTAAAAATAAAGTTCAACCGCACCCCCAAAATGAAAAACAGCTCAACTCCAAGGTAAGTCCATTGAAGTTATCTGAATTCATAAGGAACCATAAAAAAACTGGAATTTTGAAAAAGAAGAACCCCCGCAGGTACTGGGGTCCAAGCACCCCATGGCCCAGGGGCAAGAGGGAGCCCTGCAGGGCCCCATTTGCTTCCTCACCACCACTGTTTTCATGGAGAGGAAACCCACAATATGCCTGTAGGGGCCCACAGCAGTCCCCCAAAGATTATCGCGGCCTCAGAGCCGCTGCACCACCGCCAGGGAACTCAGATCCCTGGCTTTTGCGGCTGTCCATTGGCGGTCCGACCGTCCAACTTTTAATGGGATGACACTGCCGCTTCACTGTGAGTTTGGTGGTCTGTGGACCGAAAGAATCACAATCAGGCTCCTAGGTGATCTGGCTCAGACCAGCATATAAGTGGAGACAGAAACCCAGAACCAATTATGAGTCCATTCCACCTCATCTGCAGATGCAACAGACTGCAGTGTGGGATGATGTCAAAACAACTGTCGACTTTAATGGATTAGATCAATTTTTCCACTAGAGCTCTCTTTGCCTCTTGACCCGTTCACAACCCCAATACCACAAAGACATAACAAACTTCAAATTTAAAATACCACACTGAAACTAATTACTTCATACCTAAGATGTTCACCATATCACTACTCCTTCTCCTCCGAATCATTGCAATCCTCAGGATTTAGTCATTCTTCCCGATTGGTTGGCATCTACCGTCGTCCACCACCTGACATTATTTCATGTTATTGCTGATGATACACAAATTAATGGAAAGTTTGTATGCTCACCTGATCTTGACTCCTGTAACAAGGGGAAATGCTTACAAGCATTTGATCACTGATTGGCTGCCAACTACCTTATGCTTAACACTTTAAAACTGGAGAATCTTGAATGCGGCATCACAGCGCAACCATTTGACTAGTACCCGAAGCTAGAACCTTCACCACTATACTCTGACAATGGCAGGAATATAGGGATGACAATGTACTCCAACCTATCTCTTATACTACAAGTAAATCAATCAGCCAAATGATTCTTGTACATGATGTGAATCCGTTGTCTAACTAACATAACCATTTTACTTTTCTGTCTTGACCACTGAATGGGCTATATCTTGAAGTACCCCTTTTAATACTTTGAAATTCCAGATGGCTAGTTTACCTCTTGTTATACTGCACTGGCTCCCACATAAACTAGGTTTAAAGCCATGTTCATCGCTCACTGAGAAATACATGGGCCTGGACAACTCTCTGAAAAGATGTACAATTCCACCAACTGTAAGTATTCCGTTTATTATATCCCGTCAAGGCAGCTCACATGCAGCAACTGCCGAAGGCAGTACATTCTATGTTACACGCAGAGAACCGTGCCACAAGAGCATTCTACGAGATAAGGACATTCCAACACAATACAGATCCAAACACACCTCTCTTCCTACACAATCTAAAAAAAAAGAAGAGGATACAAAAATAAATAACATAATAATAGGAAAAATAAAAGAAGCAAGAATTAAGCAACTGAAGAAACACAATATCACCAATGCATAACATAGTCTTGAAACTTAACCGGGGTAGATCTCATCCTGGAAGGAAATCTTTTGAAAGAAGAGCAGTCTAAACGAACAATCCTATTGGAAGGAACTGAATTAGCAGAAGAGCAACCTGGGAGAACATGAGATGCTTTAGCGGGAGAAGAACTAGAATGAGCAGAATGATCGTAGGGACCAAAACAAACAGGTTGATTGACATGAAAAGGACGATCAAAATGAACACCCATCTGCTCACCAACGTAGACAATTTTAGATTGGGGAACAACAGAAATGGCACACTTGTTCCATATCTTCCCATTCTCCAACACCACCACACGGTCTTTCACCTCTCTCACCTTAGCCGGGGCTGAGAACCGAGAAATCCCCTAGCGAATGAAGCCAGGCTTCTTGATTTTTACCCAATCTCCAACACATATAGGGGAAACACTTCTAGAAACAGTGGCGTACTTCGATTGGACTGCTGTTCTCACATCCGCTACCTTGCCAAGTCTACCCTGATCGACTTCTTTCCTGGACATCCAATCTTTGTTCAACTTAGAACAGGCAACTCTTCCCCCAAGCAGAGTGAAAGGAGACATCCCAGTACTGATATAAGGAGTAGTCCTGATTGCCCTCCACAAGTCTGCAATGGCCATTCGCTAGTGTAAACAATTCACCAAAGCCAATTGCAGTTAGTCTTTGATAACACGATTCAGGGGTTCAACCATGTTGTTGCTGCAGGAGTGATAAAGTTAGGTTAAAACATGGTTGATGCCATTTTCACTCAGAACATTTTGCATTTTCAAGGACACCAGCTGGATCCTGTTGTCAGTCACTTATTCCTCAGGAAGCCCTTCCCGGAGAAACACCTCTTTGAGAAAATTAATGACAGACACGGAATTCCTACACTCCACAAACTTAACCTCCGGCCACTTGGACATGTAGTCCACGAGGACCAGAGCATACAAAGGAGAACCACCAGTAATACCAAAAGGACCAGCAACATCGAAAGCTAATTTGCACCAGGGAAGATTCTTAACGACAACCGGGTCAATGGGGGAGGGATGAGTTACCTGAGTCTTGTCACTCAGAACACATGCACAACAGTCCCTGAAATAATGCTCAATGGGCCTGTCCACCCCGAGCCACTAAAAATCATCTCTGATTCTATGTTTCATAGCGCGAATACCAAGGTGACTCACGTGAGCCAGATCTAAAAGGCCGCCAAGAGACCTCCCCTGCGTAAAATTCCATCCACCATGGACACCTCATTGCAAACCCTTTTGAAAGGAATTAGCTCAGAAGACACATCCTTGTTGACGGGTCAGCCGTGAACCAAAAAGTCCACAACCAACTTGATCTCACTGTCCCCCGATAGAGCTTGCAACCATTCACACTCAGAAAGTGTACCCATCACAATGTCAACAACAGCATCTACGACACACACAATGTCAATATCCTCCTCCGAAGATTCGCTGATGTCTTCAACAAGGGGTAAACGGGATAGACAATCAGCAATGTTGTTTTTGGAACCAGCAACATACACCAAACAAAACTTGAATTCCTGTAGTTTATATTGCCATTTGGCAATCCGTAGAGTGGCATGATCGCCATCTTTGGTGGTGAAGAGATCAACCAAATTTTTGTGATCGGTCCTGAGAATGAAATAATTTCCCCACAGAAAATTCCAAAAGTACTGGACACCCCACCATAAGGCTAACGCCTCTTTCTCAATGGTGGAGTAAGAACTCTTAACACCACGAAGAGTTCTGCAGGCAAATGCAATGATCTCCTCAAGACTATCACTTCTTTTTTGCATAAGAACAGCACCCAACCCAATGTTGCTGGCATCTGTAGAAATTATTAATTTGTCGTTGATGTTAAACAATTTCAATGGAAGTGCCTGTACGATTACTTTTTGAGAAGATCAAATTGAACAACACACTTATCGCACCACACAAACCTGACGTTATTCTTCAGCAACTCACACAAACGGTAGGTCTTATTGGAAAATTTCCCCACAAATTTGACATTGTACTCCACTAGCCCTAGGAAGGAGTGAACTTGGTCTTTATTTGTGGGTGAAAGTGCATTTTGAATGGCATCTAAAATGTTAACTTTGGGTTCAATTTTTTTGCAGGAAATATGGTGACACAAATAATCCACCGCCTCCAGAATAAATGTACACTAGTCCTTTCTTAAGTTTAGACCATGAAGCTACACAGTATCCAGTACATGTTTAACTCTGCTATCATGCTGTACTTCAGTTTGTGCATCATCTTTGAAAAACATGACTCCCGCTGTGTTTCTGAATAAGTTGCCCAGGAGGTGCTGAAACACAGCGGAAGCCGATGCCAAACCAAAAGGCATTTGTTTGTAATGGAAAGCTCCCTCCGTTGTCATGCACCATTTATTAGGATGATGCGGTGTTGAAAACCCCTTAGCTTGCCAAGTTTAGTACAAAAAAACTGTGGGATACCTTTGAATCCCACCACCACCGCACTGGACAGGTTGGAAGATGAGGATGGAGTGTTAAATATGTGTGCTTCACGCCTTGACACGAACATTTCGGGATGATTAGGATCAAGAACAATACCGAGCTCTGCTTGCTCCTCCTACCCCAACAAATTTGCACCATCCTCTACAATGTATACAGTTCCTGTAGCAAGATCCCCACAGAATTCCAAATTGTCTGCAAATTTACCAAGAACTTCCACTCTTTTGCCCCCATATGCAAAAATTCGAATGTTAGACTGGTGCAATCGAATGTCTTGTAACCCTTCAAAATCCTCAGCTTTGATATGGGTAAATGGGGAACCGGAATCAGCCAAAAAATTCAAATTTTTTCCATTTACACTAATAACATATGCAGTAGATTTTCTCTTGTGCAAACCACCCATGGACGCAATTTCAACCACACCCTCAGATTGTAAAGATGAAGAAGCCAAGATTAACAACATATTGACTTTTTTCCACATTTGAAACAAGTCTGGTTTAAAGCAAAACAGAACTTCACATTTCCTAGATGATTTTTGCTCTCACAACGAAAACAAAAGAGTTGAATCTTAGGCTCAGATCAGACTTAAGATCAGACTTGATCTTAGGCGAAGGTTAAGAAGATACATTTTACGTCGTATTCTCAGTGGGAACTTTGGTAGGCTTAACATGCTTTGCCGACAACAGTTTAACTTCAGTAGGTTTCACATCTCCTTCATGCAAAATTGAGAATGCTTAATGCTTCTCGCAAGAGTAAGAGCTGGCTCAAGGTCGGGATCACCAGATGACAAAATCTTCTCTTGAATTTTCTTATTGCATGTGCGCTCAATGAGTTGATCGCGTATGATTTCATTCCTAAATTCTCTGTAGTTGCAAGTGATAGCAAGAGGTCTGAGTGCAGTGAAAAAGTTGTCGATAGATTCACCAGTAACCTGGGCGCGTTGTGGAAATTTGTGAAGCTCAAGTACAACATTTTTCTTGGGGTTGAACCTTTTGGCCAAAGTTTTGATCAGTGATGCATATTTATCAACGATTAGGGAATCACTGTTGTCGCACAAGTGCTGACAACCTCAAGAAGCAATGTTTTCAAAATGCTTCTGCCTTCAGCGCCAAGATTATAAGTAAGAAGTGCTTTCTTCTTCATTGTAGTGAACGTATCACGGTCGATGGCTTCAGATAACTCTCAAATGTATCCTTCCATTGTTGCCATGAAATGGGAGGAGAACCAGGAGATTGTAAGAAGGGTGGCGGAGCTAACACCCGATCCATAGTAAAACTGTGCGTGGGTGTGTTGCTGCCTAAGCAATTGTAACAAATCTCAAGATATAAGATAAATACACGTGAACATTCTAAGGTTGTTATGATGCACACTGTGAATGCATCACAGAAGTAGGAAAACTACTACTTGTAGTAAACAGGAGGTGTACGGGTGAATGAAGGAGTAAAAAACACAAAGAACAATGAAGAAATATGCTGTGCACATCAGCGATTAGTCCATAAGGTGTGCACATATGTAATGAAAGCTAACAGCTGTGCGCATCAGCTTTAAAAATGACATTAGCGTTGATATGATAGTGCACTGCTAAGGAAACGTGATAATCTGACCAAACAGCTGTGCGCATTAATGGTAAAAGCAAGACTTGCGTTGCTATGGCATTGGGCAATAAAAAAAAATGGAGAGTCCAAAATGGCCGCACGCAACGTAACGCCAATGCGTGGGGCACCGCCAGGCAAGTCAGGCAGGACTCCAGCGGGATGCGTGGACACGCAGCATATCTCGGCAGAACCAACGTCACAGGGGCAAGGCGCGAGCAGAAACAGAAGATTGCTTTGATCGCGCACGCACACCAAAGTTGACTGATAAAAGTACCTTGAAATGGTTAGAAATAGCCAAAATTTACATCAGGAAACCAGGGCTGCAGACGCACCATGACAGGAATCCACAAGGGTGGCAAGACTGCGAGGAGACGCCGTGGAGTCAGAAAACGCCAAATAGAAATCCAAGAGGTCGGCTAGCAGGCAGCAGATTCATGTCAGGAAGAGGAGGCTGAAGACGGGACAACTCATCGCCAGTGAAAAGAAGTACAATTCCACCAAATGTTAGCACTCCATTTATTATATCCCGTCACGGCGGCTCTCAGGCAGCAACTGCGGAATGCAGTAGATTCCATGTTCCACGCAGGGAACCGTGCCACAAGAGCATTCTACGAGGTAAGGACATTCCAACACAATACCGATCCCAATACTCTCCTTTCAACAAAGTACATTTGTCATCGAGCTAGGCTTCTTGGCATAAAACTTCAAAAAGGCCTAATCTGGTGAAACCTCCTTCTCTGCTAACTCTGCTAAATTTTCGAACTCAGGGGCATATTATCAAGATAGGCGATAAAATTACCGCCGTTTTAGCGGCAGAAAACTGCAGCTAAAACGGTGATAATGGGCTTGATAATATGCTCTATGGAATTCCAATTGAAGCCCATGTTAGATGTCCTTCACATCTAACATGGGCTTCAATTGGAATTCCATAGAGCATATTATCAAGCCCATTATCGCCGTTGTAGTGGCAGTTTTCTGCCGCTAAAACAGCAATAATTTTATTGCCTGTCTTGATAATATGCCTCTCAATGCCTTCTTGAATACTGAGAAAAATTATCTATCTCTAATTTGGTGAAAGCAATTACAAATATGGGTTTTTCCTACACTTTGTCCATATTATCCTGGGTACGATCTATACAAATACATTAATTAGTAGGTATTTCTGGCTGTGTCTGTCCTTTTCTGTTTGCAACACTACATTCTAAAGAGTTGTAACACTTATGGAAAGGGGCGACCACTCGGTCCCCCCGAACGTATGGATGGGTGCCCCGAACCTCCCGGGAAACCATTTTGGGCGGGGTGGGCGTAGCCCGGCTGGTATGCCCGAAGCGGCGTAGCCGGGGCGCGCCTTCCCCCGCCCAAGAGGGGTTGTCCTAGACACCTCAACGGAAGACGACCACGCCCCGTAGGCGTACCGGGGACGGGTACACGCCCTCCCGCAGAAGAATAAAGGAGCGGGAATCCAGAGGAGCGTCCTCTTGTTCCTCGGATCGGAAGGCTGCACCACTCGTTGCCCGTGAGCCCTCGACGGAACAAGCAGCAATTTTGAACTTGTTAATCTTGTTTTTCTCTTTCAGTTTCGAAGGCTCACAGATTTCAGGACCTCGTGGATCGACCAAGGGCGGAAGACTCGAAACCATGCCTAACAAGAAAGCAGGAAAGGGTTCCGAGACGGAGAGGGTGTTACGCCTGTTGTCGAACCGGATGGCTTGTATGGACCGAAAGCTCGGACAAGTCCAATCGCTCGGGAGAGGTCTAGCGGAGGTGAAGAAGCAATTGGCCGCATTGAACGACCCAGGTCAGCCGAAAAAGGTAATAGGCCCGGCCTTGCCGGGAGTCGTCCCCGGGTTAAGAGGGAAATGGGTCAAAGAAAGGGTGGTCACGGGGGGGGGTCCCGGTCCCAGAGGTACCCTCCATCGTCCCCCTCGTACCGGCTGGTAACCCGGTTCAGGAACCAGTTTTAGGCCAGCCTATCCCGGTGGTGATCACCTCGACCGAGGATGATGAAATGCCCCCAGAATTGGCCGCACAGTTGACGGCATGGCTCAAAACAAAAGTCGGGGGCACAGTGACCCCGGGAGATCCGGCCGAAGAAGCCAGAGTATTAATAAAGCAGTTGCGGCAATCGAGAGATGTCGCAAAGGCGAGTGTTCCTCTTGTTCCCCCACAGGTGGCACCTGGAGTACCAGCAGCTGGTCAGGAAAAGACGGCGACAGCAACGGCCGATCCGGGTAAGCTCGCATTGCCGATGGTGGGGGAGGGCTCAATACCCTCAAGGCGGGAAAAGGTTGCACAGCACATTCCCATGGCCTCGAAAGAGTTAATATGGGGAGACAAGTATGTCAAATATTTTCATTGTTAACTGACCATCGCGAGATGGAGTATGCTAAAACACAGAAAGATTTGTGGCACCCAAGTGTCTGGCGCGCCAAGATGGCCGAGTTCAGGGTGGACGAGACAGTGACGAACTGGGTTAAGGCCTTCTCTATATTTACTGCAGTGATGGGGGAACGTAAACCCGAGGTTATGACTGATTTGATTTGCTATCAGAATCGCATTATGGATTTCTATTCAATGTATGAGGGGGAAGAATGGAAAGGCTATGACATGAAATTCCGTAAAGCAAAAGAATTTGATGCTTCTTTGTCTTGGGATTGTTTGGACTCGGTGTCATGGCACAAGCAGCTCCTGCCAGGGGCGACAGGTACGTCCTCGCCAGGCGGGAGCGGGTCCGGAGTGGTCCGCCAAAAGCCCGGGGTGCCCTTTCGAGCAGGCACAGGGGGGGCTACCAGCCCAGAGTTGGCGGGAATGGCGGAAAAGGGGGGGTCTGTTGGGGCTTCAATAGAGGCAACTGTAACAGACCACAGGGGACATGCAAGTTTAAGCATGTGTGTGCCGGCTGTGGGAATTCTTCACACCCGGAAAGTGCATGTAGATCAAAAATTGGCGGGACGGGGGGTAAAGGCGGGTCTAAACAGGAGTGAGGTAGAGTTTTGTGACCGATTGCCTACACCCGTTGATCTCATGGTTATGATTCCTTGGTTAAACAAATACCCTGATCATGTATCCGCTGGGGTGTTGAGGAAGGGATTCTTACATGGCTTCCACATCCCGGCGGGGGATTTTCGGGGGAACTCCTTTTGTAAAAACCAGTTATCGGTACAGCACAACCCAGGCGTGGCAGAAAAGAAAATAGCAAAAGAAGTCAGTTTAGGGCAAGTGGCTGGGCCCTTTCGTTGCCCGCCGGTGGCTGAGTTCATCTGTTCCCCGTTGGGGGTTGTCCCGAAGAAGGACCCAGGGGAGTTTAGACTCATACATAATCTTTCTTCTCCTAAGGGTTCCTCGGTGAATGATGCCATTGACTCAGAAGTTTGTGCAGTACGATATGCATCGTTCGACGATGCCTTGGCCATGTTGAACGACCTAGGCCCTGGGGCGCTGATGGCGAAATGTGATATCGAATCAGCGTTCCGGTTGCTTCCGGTGCACCCGCAGGATCAGCGCCTGCTAGGTTTTGCATTTCAGGGGAGTTATTACATGGATAAATGCATGCCCATGGGTTGCTCCATTTCTTGTGCATATTTTGAAATGTTTAGCTGTTTTTTAGAATGGGCATTCACCGAGGCTACAGGGCATAGACATGTTATGCATTATCTGGATGACTTCCTGTTTTTGGGGGCAGCCGGTGATAAGAGCTGCGCGCAGGCGCTGTATGATTTCTGCATCCTCGTAAGTGAATTTGGAGTCCCATTGGCACCAGGTAAGACGGTTGGACCATCTACTTCACTGGAGTTTCTGGGAATTGAACTCGATTCTGTGGAGGGGTGTTTCCGATTGCCGATGGACAAAGTGGTCAAGTTTCGGGCTTCCCTGATGCAATGCCTGAGTGGGGAGAAAGTGACCCTGCACCAGTTACAACAAACAGTGGGTCAGCTTAATTTTGCATTGAGGGTGATGCCTATGGCCCGCCCCTTTTCGCGCTCTATTGCGCAAGCTATGGTAGGTCTCAAAGAGGGTCACCACCGTACGAGACTGTCAGGGGAGGTTCGCCAGGATATGCGTATTTGGATGGCATTTCTGGCGGACTTCAACGGTCGAGTCGTGTGGAACTCCCCGCCGGAATCTTCAGATGAACTAGGTCTATGGACCGACTCAGCAGGGAGCGTGGGTTTTGGCGCCATCTTAGGTAATCGATGGTCGGCACAAACATGGCCAACATGGTGGCACTCCAACGGTCTCACAAGTAACATTGGTTTCCTGGAGTTATTCCCCATCTGGGTTGCTCTGATGTCATGGTCTGACGACTTCAGGGACCGCTCAGTGGTGTTTTGGTCTGATAATATGACTGTTGTCGAGTGCATTAACCAACAGGCAGCACGCTGCAAATTGATCTTGAGATTGTTGAAAGAAATTGTGCTGCTTTGCATGAGATTGAATGTACAGTTCAGGGCGAAACATGTGCCAGGTGTACTGAATCATGCGGCTGATGCACTCTCTCGTTCACATATGCAGGCATTCAGGGGTTATCTACCCACAGCGGACCTAGAGGCAGCACCATTCCCCGAAACAATATGGCTAATCAGTGCCCCGGATTACAAGACCTCGTGGCAGCGAGTTTAGCCCCCAGGACAAGGAAAGCATACGAAGGAGCGTTTCGTTCCTATTGCACATATTTGGGTCCCACAGAGAGTTGGAAATGGGGTCAGGAGGAATCCTTCCTGGGGTACTTGGTAGCGCTGCACAGAAAGGGCCGATCAGCGGCAACGGCCAGTAGGCATAGGGCGGCCATTTCATTCATGGCCCAGGTACACGGCATGAAAGACCCTACAGGTTCCTTTTTGGTGAAAAAAGCCCTTCGCGGCTGGCAGCGCCTTGAGGGTTGCAAGCAAGATACGAGGCACCCGATTGGCTTAGACAGACTGTCTCTGCTTTTAGCAAAGCTGGATGAGACGTGTTCCTCCCATTTTGAAGCAGTTCTGTTCCGGGCAGCGTTCACATTGGCATTCCATGGGGCTATGAGGGTGAGCGAACTTGTCGCAAGGAACAAGAGAGATATGGAGGGAGGCTTGTGCAGGGATCACATCCAAATAAGGGGTGATTCGATGGTGATCGTGATAGCCAGGTCCAAGACTGACCAGTGGGCTATGGGAAACAGTGTGGTCATACAGCGCAAGCGTGGGTCCCTCATCTGCCCGTGGAAGTGTGTGGAAGACTATTTGGCGCTAAGGGCGGCCGCATGGGGGGGGAGCTTGCTCCGACACAAGGATGGCACTCCACTGACGAGATTTCAGTTTCAGAGGGTGCTAGCACTGTCAATCGCTGACGCGGGCATGGACCCGTGCGATTTTGGGACCCACTCCTTTCGGATAGGGGCTGCTACTGAGGCTACAGCCAGGGGTCAGAGTGCTGAGGAAGTGAAACAATTGGGCCGTTGGTCCTCGAATTGCTTCAAGAGGTATGTGCGATTGCACATGTTGTGAGTGATCAATTGACATGCACTCACGTTTTCTGTCTTTGTTTACTTTACAGTTTCGCGAGCCTGCCACGCGGGGCGGAATTTGAGGTCGACCCAGCACCAGGAGACCAGCGGTCAGAGGCCACCGACTGGAGAAAGGATGGTATGGGTCGTGGGCCACTCATACGTGAGGCGCGCCGGCGACGTATTCAAGGAAGGTGACGCGATTCACGCACCTGGGGAATACGGGTTCAGAGTGTCCTTCCATGGGAAGGGTGGGCTCGTTTTTGACCACTTTGAAGCATTTTTCGAGGGGCTTCTAGGGCGGTATAGGTCACCGTCGTCTGTAGTCATAGTACACCTGGGAGGCAACGACTTGGTGACACTGGGTAGACGAGTGTTACTTGAACGAATTTTGTCCGCGGTTAGCTGGTTGGCTAAAAGAGTCCCGGGGTGTACGATTGCCTGGTCCCACATGATTCCTAGAAAGATGTGGCAGGGGGGCCTTTCGGTGTCAGCACTGAACCATTCAGTTAAACGGGTCAATAATAAAATAGGTAGATTGTTCCGTTCTGCGCAGTTGCATAACATTCCTCATGGGTGTATTCGGGGTGATCAAATGTATCTGAACGATGGGGTTCACCTGTCCAGGGAGGGGAATGACTTACTCATAGGAGACTTCGTAGCATGGCTAAGGGGTTTGAGGAAGCATGACCTTTAGGAGGATTTGGGGGGACCGGATAGTCGGTCAACTATCCGGTCTGTGGCGGTAAGGTCATGATCGGTGAGCAGTAATTTCAAGGTCCCTAGAGTGGGGCGCCACCCACAATGGATGGGAGCGCCCGGGGGAAGACGGCCATTGGGCCCTTCCACGGGGAGGCGGCACCCACTAAGGATGGGGCGCCTAGGGGGAGATGGCCATGGACCCCTCCCAGGGGGGGAGGCGGTTAAATGCCCCTCCTACTAATTTCCCGGGGCCGGATATCCACGACGGCGGATAGAGAGTGTGGGGATGGGGGGAGAGTCCACGCTGTCCTTCCTACAGAGACCTCATACGGGAACTCGGACGACCCTTAAGATGGCGTCGAGTAGAAAGGGGGCCCCCACCACGACAAGGGAAGTTACAGTTGGCAATGAGGGTACAGTCCTCTGCGCATGCGCCGCTCACACCGTGAGGGCGGGAGTCTGGTAGTAGGGATCTGACACCGGTTAAGACCTTGCCGTTGGCCCTTAATGCTAGGATGTACAATTTGAGTTAGAGTGTATGCATTTTCAGGATGTTAGCCAAAAGTACATGACTGCATCGAAATGTAATAAATGACAAATTGTACATTATGCATAATGATGAAACTTTTATTTAATGTTTTAAATTTTGTTTCATATTTTAATAAATACGGCCGGGAGGGTGACTCCCTCCCGCCTTCCAAAAGTTCAACTATTGTCCGACTTCCCATTCTTGGGGAAACGTGTTGGGAGGGGGTGGCGGGCATCCCGGCCATATGGAAAGGGGCGACCACTCGGTACCCCCGAACGTATGGATGGGTGCCCCGAACCTCCCGGGAAACCATTTTGGGAGGGGTGGGCGTAGCCCGGCTGGTATGCCCGAAGCGGCGTAGCCGGGGCGCGCCTTTCCCCGCCCAAGAGGGGTTGTCCTAGACACCTCAACGGAAGACGACCACGCCCCGTAGGCGTACCGGGGAAGGGTACACGCCCTCCCGCAGAAGAATAAAGGAGCGGGAATCCAGAGGAGCATCCTCTTGTTCCTCGGATCGGAAGGCTGCACCACTCGTTGCCCGTGAGCCCTCGACGGAACAAGCAGCAATTTTGACCCACCCACCAGCCCCTTATGGCAAATGTTTGGAGAAATAAAGTCTTGCAGAGAGATGGAAGTATAGGCCTTTTTTCCTTTGTAGAAAGAATGAAGGAATGTTGAGAATTAAGATTGACCTTTTGCAGAGATGTCTTCTTGCAGGAAAGAGCAATTGATGGCACAGTAGGATGATGTCGAGTTTTTCTTTCCTTAGTGGGTAAACAACTGTTGTATTTATTTGTCGGGCGGTAAGGTCATGATCGGTGAGCAGTAATTTCAAGGTCCCTAGAGTGGGGCGCCACCCACAATGGATGGGAGCGCCCGGGGGAAGACGGCCATTGGCCCCTTCCACGGGGAGGCGGCACCCACTAAGGATGGGGCGCCTAGGGGGAGATGGCCATGGGCCCCTCCCAGGGGGGGAGGCGGTTAAATGCCCCTCCTACTAATTTCCCGGGGCCGGATATCCACAACGGCGGATAGAGAGTGTGGGGATGGGGGGAGAGTCCAAGCTGTCCTTCCTACAGAGACCTCATACGGGAACTCGGACGACCCTTAAGATGGCGTCGAGTAGAAAGGGGGCCCCCACCACGACAAGGGAAGTTACAGTTGGCAATGAGGGTACAGTCCTCTGCGCATGCGCCGCTCACACCGTGAGGGCGGGAGTCTGACACCGTTGGCCCTTAATGCTAGGATGTACAATTTGAGTTAGAGTGTATGCATTTTCAGGATGTTAACCAAAAGTACATGACTGCATCGAAATGTAATAAATGACAAATTGTACATTATGCATAATGATGAAACTTTTATTTAATGTTTTAAATTTTGTTTCATATTTTAATAAATACGGCCGGGAGGGTGACTCCCTCCCGCCTTCCAAAAGTTCAACTATTGTCCGACTTCCCATTCTTGGGGAAACGTGTTGGGAGGGGGTGGCGGGCATCCCGGCCATACTACTTCGTGTTTAAATCATGTGTCTGAACCTCACACACCTCAAGCAGCTTTTCCCAAATATGTCACTCTACAGCTAACACTCTTCAAGTCTTCAAGCCATACCTACTAAAGGGCACCCAGGCACTGCCAGAAACAAGAGTCGTTCATACAAATGTAATAATACAATGCAGAATACCCAGTCCAAGAGGAAGTTCCCAAAACATTCAAGACATTGCTAAGGCATAGTTGATGTATAGATTATCAATTAACCTTTGTTTGTTTTGGGCAAAACCCTCATGTCAAAGGTCTCCACTTTTCAGTATTATGTTTTGTGCCCATAGTCCAAGATTTATTCAGGCTTTGCACTGAGCAAAACAACGCAAAGTGACATTTACTGTTCAATGCTAAAGATGTCTGGCGCTGGATGGTGCCCTATTCTCTGAAAATACCTCTATTCACTGCCTTAGTCTAGATCAGTGGAACTACCCCAAGGTTTGCAAAAACCTAATCTACTAAAATAGCAAAACCCAACACCTTCTTGCCTCCTTGAAGCAGCTGTTAACAATGGGAAACATGTTTATTTTCCCCCACAAATCAACTGATTGCATAAGTGCAGCAGGTTACAACACACATCCAATGTGGGGGTTTGTTCAGAGTTTGTCTGTGCCCAGGAATATGTACTGGAAATACAAATCCTATGCTGAGCAGCGCACACTCACCTCTGCACAATGGTGTTAGGCTGTGCATTCAGCAATCCTGCCTCTTTGTGCACCAGAGTATGGGATGACAGAATCAGCAGGACAGTCTTTGGAAATATGGCTCTGTGTTGGGTTCTCCACCTTGTGCAAGCAGCGCAGTAGCAAATCAGCGGCGTAACGAAACTTGTCGCAAATACCCCCCCCCCCCCCTCTGGAATTAACATGCAGCCGCCCCCCCACGCAATGAATATAGCCTTGCCTTCATGGGCTTTTGCTATGCCACCGCAGTAAATCTACCTGCGGCGCAGCAAGTGATACAGTATATCAGCTCAACATCTCTTTATTACCAATTCCATAGAAACCAAGTGAAAGCAAAGGTGGCATACTCTATATTGGCCACGTGCAGTAAAGGCGTTGAAATCCAGTCGATGATACTGCATCACTATCAAATATTATGAGACATTAAGCAAGGGAATGAAGCTATTTAACATAAGGAAAACACCCAAAATAGCCGGAAGCCCAGATATGAGAAATATATTTCCCATTTGTCTCTGGCAAACATACTTTAACCCCAATCTGTAAAAGTAAGAAGTGAAATAATTCTACTTCGGCAACGTATCTGCATACGTATAAATAGATATTCATTGTCTTTACATTATTATGAATTCCATAAACAGTTTGCAGACAGAATGTTTCGCTAGGGATTTCATTTCCAATATTTACTAGAAATGTTGAAATCTCAAATGGTGTCTTTACCAATGCATTCAATGGTTGAGCAATCATTTTAAAAAATATGTTTTTATGAGTCATTCCAATGAATGCTGATACTCATGGAAATAATTATTTCCACGCAGATTGATCTTGAAATTGCTTTCCATTAAACCATTTGGTTAATGGCATTTCACGTGTAATTGCAATAATAGCTTGGCTGGCATTGTTTGAAAAAAGAAGGAAGGCACAGATGGTTTGTTATTAAAATGTATGTGGAATGCTCAGAAATATAAATCCTTCAAATGAGCCCGGGTATAAAGATGGGTTCCAAGCTGTTGCGGTGTTCCAGGACGCTGGGAAAAACTAAGGCTCCAGAGGAAATTAAACACTGCAGATAATCCAAAGACCAAAAGCTGAGTAAACTAAAGGGTTAGTAAAAAAAATAAACTCAGATCCTGAACTGCAGTAAGTAGTTTGCTTATATGCAATTGTGTTGACACAACTAGCAGTAGTTTATAAATGTGCCAGCATTAAATTGGAAAACGGATACAGTTCTACCAGTAGATGTTTCATTCTTATATTCATACTTAAGCAATAGCTGGCAGCAATCTCTTTCACTCAAATGTTGTTTTTAAAGGCGATTGTTCAATGAAGGTTTTTTGCTTTCTTATTAAAAACAGTTGTTCTATGTTGTCGCTTCCCAACGATTCTTGTTGTCAAATCAAACAGAGAAACTAGTAATATCGATAGAGAGATTGAATGTGTGACTCACCAATCAGTATACTAGATACTCAGGGGCTGAATTTATGTGCATTTCGTACAGCACAGAAAGCCACCTTGCTGCCCTGCACTGAGCTGCATGACAGGGAAAGTCAATAATGCGCCGTATTTAAGATTATCCGGCACATTCCTGTCCTTTCCTTGCACTTGGTGCACAATGTGCTGCCTAGTGACAATGCCAATGCAGGCATCCTTGCCCCGTGGCGGCGTTAGAAACAGGATTTTTGTTGTGCAGGAAGAGATATCATCCTGCTCAAATACAATCCTCTGAGGCACGTGTAGAAAGAGGAAAAATCGAGCAGAAAGAAAGATATTTCTTCTTGTTACACCTCAAATGGGGAAGTGTAGTATTTTGACTCATTCCCAAGCCTACCAGTAATGGTAAATGTGGGAAGGCATCAAAATGTATGGGAGGAGCGTGGGTATTCCCACCCACCCATGGAATGCCTCCCTGGGACTGAGTAACGCAATGCAGCGATGTGCGCTGCATTATTCTACATTCATCAAGCCATGCAGGGCTTCGGAAGGTGGCCTTGCTGGCTTGATAAATCTGACTTAGTAGTTGCATAGCGCAAGGGTGATACAACTCGTTGATAAATCTGCCCTTCAGATTGTGTTAAATAGTTGACTTCTGAAGACTCCTTGACTCCCCTAGTAGGCTGGCTGAGCAGTCAAGCCTAGCTAAAAGGAGGTGGTTTCCAGATTGATTTTAGGTTAAAGTATAACTTAGTGATCATAGTTAAAATAAATATGCAATTGTCAAGTTAGAGGTGCTATATTTTGTAACAAACCATAAACAGAACATAAAGTGACTAAATTAGCAAGATTACAGGTGAAACACCGGGCATCCACTAAACACAATTCTTAATGTTAATAGACGAACCTTTGCTCTTCTAGGTCCTTCCTTGCCAATTGCCCTTCCATCAGAAGATCCAGATGTGGTGGTTGGGCCTTCCAGGTCACTGTAGCTAGACTGGGGAAATCCCCCTTCACCTTCCACCCTACACGATCCACTAAGCAGGAGCTTCCCTGCTCTAAATTACTAAAGGTCCTGTCTTTTTCAGAATAGACACCTCTGAGGTTCAGAACAGTCGTCTCACACTGACAGAGCTGGGACGCCTGCGGGTAGCCATGTACTATGTAAGTGTAGAATAGAATAGAATACAATAGCATGGAATGTTTGTGATCAACTGTGAAATTGTGCTGTTATTAAACAAAAGGTAGCAAGGTTTGCACAATGCCACACTGTCAAATGCAATAGAAAATGTCCTGAAGTATCGTGGCATCTTTTGGAGACTGCAAAACTATTATGTTCATGGCTGTGTAGTGGGACAAAGCCAGACAGCATGAGGTGCACGCTGATGCTGTTTTCGAAAATTAATTGATTTGAAAAGTAGCATGCTTTTAAAGAATCTTGGTGAAAACAGGCAGCAGAGAGTTTGGACGTAAATTACTGTGCTGGGCAGCAATCAGGGCTTGCTGCTACTGCTGGAACTCAAGCAGACGATAAGAGAGACTTACAAAGGTCAGCAATAACCGTGCCGATTGGTATAGAAGCCCTTGATATTTAAGAAAAAGGGCACGGTCCAAAGAAGAGTCAGACTTAATGGATTTACTAAATTTGAGAATGCTTTCATGAGACAGCGGGGAATTTTTTTTTTAAGACGCAATGGATGTGGTGAAGCAGCAAGTGGAGAAAAAGTGAGAGGGGACGGAAGGTAAAGAGTGGTAAACAGATCAGTTGAAAAAAAATTCTCAGTTCTTGTGAGTGAGGGCAGAGTAAGCCAGGCACAACAATGATCTGGAAGAATTCACAATTTTAAATATCTTGATTGTTAGCATTAGTGATGGAAGTGGTGTAGAAAAAAGTACGGGCAAGAAACATTTTAGATTTGTATCCTTTAAGGAATGAGAGGTATGCTTTCCTGGTATTCGGTTCTATGACAAAATATTGGCCCCCAAAATATCATTTTAAATAAATATTGTTGTAAAAATATTGACCAAAACAATATTGTCATTACACACGTATCATACTAAGAGTAAATAAATACATCTTGAATACCAAAATATTGACATTGTATTTGTAGTTATATGTGATTGTAATTAAGATTATAGTAATTTAGAATAAAACATAAATCATTTTAATGAATGATATGATATCTACAAATAGAAATTACATTGACAAAGGATTTACTAAATGATTTAATAATTTTCAAATGTGCTTTAAATGAGACATAACTAAAATAATGTTATTGATAACACATATTATATTACTAATTTCAATAACTGTACTTTAAAATAAATAAAATAATAATTTGTATTATATGATAAACCACAATGTACACATGTACAAATATTAAAGATATGAAATATATAGAACACAAAATACTTAAGGTACCTATTAGTTACCCAATATGAAGATTTTCTTAAAATATGTAAAACAAATTATATTATAAAACATTAGAAAGATAAGATATATATTTTAAAATAGAAAAATAATTAAGGAAATTAAATATTTAAATTTGTTTTCCCCTGGAAACCCAATACCTCACTACTAAAATATGCTTACCAAAAATACCAACAGAGTTAAAATATAAAATAAAATTAACTAACTAAAATAAAAAAATTACAATTAAAAAAGCTAAGAATAAATGAATTTAAGGAAATATAATTACATTTTATTTGTTTATTTATAAGTAAGCTTCCTGACCTTTTTCCTTACAATATTAACAACCTGCTACTAAACTATAGCTTACTATTATTACAAATACAAAGAAAGTAAAGATTAACAGTAACAAATTAAAATAAATAAGTAAAAATTAAACAAACAACACAATTATTAATCAATTCAATAATAAATTTAAAAACGAATTAGCATTCAATGTACATTATTATATGTTCATTAACTTCCCACCTTAGTCCCCTACAATCCTAAGAATGCACTACTACACTATAAATTGCTACTTACATTTACAAATGAATTATTATAACACTTATAATGTCACAAAACATATTAAAAAATTAATACAAATTATACTAACATTACTAACACCTACAATTAATATATTAACCATAACACATTACCATAATATTTTTGTTACAAGTTTAATGCAGAAAATGGATTTAAAAACTATATTTTTCACACAATATTATTTTCCAATAACACAATATCCTAGATGATAATCTGTACCAAGATATTTTTGTATTAACTATATTTTTTTGACATATTTAAAACTGATATAGTTTGTCCAAATATCCACCTTAGAAGATTTTAACGAGATAAAAAAAAATTCTTCATTTTGTTTCCAATGACTATTGTATTAAGACTGCCTCCAGGAACACGGATTCATCCAGGATAAAACTCTCTAGGTATTTAGGGATACCAGGCTCACCTCCTTTCATCTTTCTCTGCCAGATGGGCAAGACATCTGATTCTGTCACTTGCTTGTCTATTTTTTACAAGGCTGCCCGATCATTCTTAGATGTGGAGATCTTTGAAAAAGAAGGCCAGTTAAGGACAGCATTACAGTCAATCAAGTAATCTTTATTTCGGTCAAAGAACTTAAAAGATGCAAAATACATGAAACACTCAATAAAAAAGCATCATGGCAAGTATAAATAACTCCATTGATTAGAAAAAAACACAGATTACATTTCATAAAGGCTAAAAAGAAGTAAAAAAGATAAAAGGATATATACAAGTTACATTTTTTACATGATCAGGACGGAGATATTGCACAGTGGACAGGACTAGGCAAAATATTGACCACAGGACTAGCTCTTAATAAATAACCAGCGCCTTCTCCACATGGCATGTAAATAACAAGAAGCAGAAAATACAACTGGTTGGGAAGTGTCACATTTTAGGATCCTGAGTGCCTGATGGTATTGCTTAAGCCCCAAATTTCTACATAATTGAATAAGCCATCGAATTGAATAAGCCATTACATACCGAACCAACTGACCAAAAACAAAGCCCTTCATTACTCAAGTCACCACCCTCGCAGTCTACAGGACAACTTAACTTATGGGCAATTTTTATGAGTTTCAATTGTTCAAACAAAATGGATAATTTTCACCATGCACAAAAATTTGGTTGAGAAGTTGTTTGAGTGAGGTTACCCAAAAAAGCTTCTAAAATATTCAACAAAAGACATCCTGATTCACTCCACGAGAAGCACTTTTGGTCAAAAATGCTAACATCCAAAAGTTTGCTGTGCGTTTTAGCTTTTTTGACCACAAACCACCCATGTAAAGAAAATCATTTCACAGAATGGGAATTTACTTTCTAAAGTAGACAAGTCTTTTGAGCGACTTTTTTTTGCACTCAAGGACACAAGTGTAAGGCGTCAAGTAAAAAGCACTGGTGTAGCTAAACTTGAGAAGGCCCCCCTGCAATGTACGTAGAGGGCACCCCTCTGTGCTCAGTCAGGAGATCTCTGGCCAGAGTACTGTGCTGAGGAGGCCCCCCTGGAGCTTGGGGCACCCCTGCACCACAGGGGCTGTGAGGGCCTGTGTTACACCACTGGTAAACAGCAATTTGAGACAGCTCTTGATTTTGGCACCTGTTGAAGGGCATCATAAATGTGGCACATGCATCAGCTGTAAACAGAACATTGAAGGCACAGAATTAACACACAGCAGTATTAAATGGAAGTACTGTGTATTTTCTAAATTTAAAACTAAGTACATGGTCTATGGATCATCTGCCCATACAACAAACTGTATATACAGAAAACGAATCAAGTAATCATGCAAAAAATTGTACAACATCAATCCAGAATACGGAGGAAAGACATTAATACTCCTGTTAGTGAATCACTTTACAGACAAACACCACTTAGAAAACGATTTTCAATGGACAGTGCTGTTGGTTTTCCAACCAAAACCCAGTGGAGGGGACTGGGACAGAATTCTGATGAAAAGAGAGACTCATTTAATGCTATGCTTCAGTAAGTGAAGGATTGAACAAGATGAGAGAACTTCACAATTTGTGATAAAAGTGCCATGCCCTTTTCTGTAGTGACATGTTCTCCTCTACAGACTGACACATAGACAAGGCCAAGTTCTGCGACAATTTGGTCCTATACTCTTCCACGAGTAAGAAAAGAGCCCCCACTCAGAAATACAAGAGAATGGCTGACAGATACATTGATGGGTAATGGTCCCTTTGAGGAGCCGTTTTGAAGTTGTTTCATAGCCTATGACAGCAGTCTCTGACATGCCTTGCACAGTCACCGGTGCATTTCATTAAAACCACAGAATAAGGCTCTGTGTTTTAGACAACAGGTCCCAGAATACACTTGGCACCTGCATTCAGAATCATGACTGCACCCTCAGTGAATCAACGCTCCAATGAGGTGGAAGTTAGAAGTCCAGCTCCAAAGTGAGAGTGGCCAGAAGTTTTTTTAAGATTAACTGATCTTGAGATCAGCCTATGAGTTCACTTGTGGAAAAGCACAATGGAGTGATGAAGAACAAATTTACAGACAGACAGTGGAGTAAGTAAGTGGGGACAGGACACTCTCTTTTCTATTTACCTTGAACTAAAATATGTTTAAACAACCGGCATGTACGTTTGGTTTGAAGGGTTGCATTTATTTTGCGGTGTTCCGAAGACAAATGATTGGGCAAAGACTTTTCCTACAAGCCTTCACAACGGCTATATAGCTTCAAATATTAAATGCTTTATCATTTGGAGGCTGATACCACTTTCAAACTCTTTGTTCAAACTCAAAAAGACACTCTGGGGAATATTTACAACAAAATGGCGAAAAGTGTTGTTAAGCAAAGAAGGCTAACAACACGCTCCATCACTTTAGAAACACAGAGCTGCCCCATATTCACAAGACTATGGTGCAGCCCTGTATTTTCCCCTGTGCTGGCTCTTAAATTTAGCTGCCTAGCACCAATGCAGGCCCCCTTGCACCATAATGCAAGGGTGTCTGCATTTTTAGGGTATATTGTTTATGTGCAGGAAGGTCTCCTTAAAGTTGATAGTGACAGAATCTTGAACTGAGTGTGTAAACCAAAAACCTAAATATTTTATTTTAGAAGGTGACCACTGAAAATCAGTGTCAGTAAAAGACTGTTTAATGGTATATATGTATTTAAGGGGAACGTTTCAGATTAATCCTTATTAACTTTATACCCTAAAACATCAAAAAAATAGGTAATTTCTCTGAGCAGTGCCAGCATAGACTCCTCAGAATGAGAAAGAAGAATAATAACAACCTCAGCATATACTTCTAATTTTAAATGTTGGTCACCATATTGAAAACCCGATATGGATAAAGTATCTAATATGAGACAGAAAAGGTTCTAGTGCCAAAACAAATAATAATGGGGAAATAGGATAACCCTGATGACCACCGTGCTGAAGAGGAACATATGGGGAAACTATACCATTAGCCAACAGTGAAGCCTTCAGGATATAAGAGTGAAAATAGATGCATATAGGCAGAGACTTCACATGGAAGTAGATAAGACGGGGGTATTGGTGGCTAGGTGTTGTGCTGCGGCCAGGGCGACTGACATTGGAATCTGGGGATCACGGTTCAATCCCTGGCATCGGCGGCAAATTAGCCTAGCACCATGTGACTCTGGGCAATAGCTTGCTTAATCTTCCCGACGGCCCCCAGCGCCTAGAAACCCTTACGGGTGATTGTTTGCACTTTACAAATGTGGATTATTATTATTATAGATTGGCCAGGCAACAGGACACCCGTGAACGTGAATCAATCCTGTCCGTGCGTGCCTCTGTGAATAGGTTGACCAATTCGCAGGTTGTCATTATTGACGGGTTCTGATCTCATCTTGAAGGAATTTACGTGTGCTGGGACGAGGTGCCACAGGCTGACGAGATGGACTTCCCAAAGGGGTTGGACCTCCCCTGTCTTCGACAGAAGGAGAAGGAAGCGCTAGAGGCTGACCTGCCAGGAGAGGTTATCCTGGTATCCTTGAGATGTCAGAAACTGGCCAAGACAACTGGTGGCAGTGGACTCCCAGCAGAATTTCATCACAAATATACCAATTTAGTTGTGGATAAGCTGTAGGAGGTATACATGGAGGCATGCAAACTCTAACGACTCCCAGATACCATGCGCAAGTCAAATGTACTGTTAATTACGAAACAAGGCAAGGCAGTTGAAGAGCCGTTGTCATATAGATCGCTCTCCATGCTAAATGTTGAATTGAAGATACTGAGTGGCCTCTTGGCCCGATTGCTACCTTACCTCCCAACATTAATTCACGAAGACCAATGTGGATTTATCCCCAACAGGAGTATCATGTACAACTTATGAAGGCTAGTTCATGTCCTACATGCCTCCGGTACTGGGACGGGTGCTTTTTCACTGGTGTTTCTGGATATAGAACAGGCATTCTACACCATTTCATGGGACTATACCTGGCAGGTACTAGTTAGACTGGGCTTTAGGCCCAAGTTTATACAATGGCTTATATTGCTTGATACAAATCCCAGAGCTAGGGTTCGAATGGGTGACGTGGTATCAGCAGTCTTTGAGTTGTGTCAGGGAACGAGGCTGGGTTGCCCACTGTCACTGTTACTATTTCCCCTAGCAATGGAGCCTTTAGTGGCACTGCTACATCTGGGACTCTCACCCTGAGAAATCCCGGTGAGCGACGCTCTACACACAGTTTCCTTGTACGCAGATGACTCCTTGATATATCTTAGGAACCTAGTGACAGCAGTTCCTATTTAAGTGGAGGTCTTGTCTCAGTTTGCCATGATATTGAGTCTCTCGGCCAATAGAGAAAATCTCACCTCCTGCCATTGGGCATACTGGCGGTGGTAGACCCGCCTCGCTTCCCCCACTCCCCATGCTATGGTGCTCGGAGGGTGTCAGTTACCTGGGGAAACGGATAGCCACCCAAAAGCAGAGTTCTCTCGTTATGAATATTGGCAGGGCGATTGGTGGTCTGCGAACCTCAATACAATTCTGGAAGGAACTGCCTCTGACCTTAATGAGATGCACATCCCTTGGAAAAAATGGTTCTGTTGCCTCACTGCCTCTATGAACTGCAGGGGCACTCTATGGTATCCCCCATAGGTATTTCAGGGAATTGGACAGTCTTGTGGCTGACCTCCTGTGGGCCACTAAGTGGAAAATCAGAGGTCTGACCATGTTGAAACAGACTTGGACTTGAGGGGGTATCGAACTCCCTGATCTTGAACTTTCTAATATGGTGGTACACATCCAACACATTGTACACTGGTTTCATGAAGGGGAAAATTGGGAGAAACGACTGCTGGGGAATCCAGGTGGGTGATTAGCACTCCCCGAGCTCCTTATGCGTGGCACATAAGTCCCTAAGGACTGTCCTTTCTTAATCAGGCAGGTGTGACTCATATGGGAGCGTGTTGTCACAAGGGTCTTATGTCAGGCCCCATACTCATGTGATATGCTGATCTGGATGCTTAAATTATTTGCCGACATTGCGAATGTCATGTCCCTCCGAAAATGGTGAGAGGGTGGTTGCGAAGGCCTGTGCAATTTATACCTGGGGGATAATTTATCTTGATGGACTCATTTGTGCTGGGCCAAGGCCAATACCTACAATACATTAAAATCTCATCTACAGCGCAGGAGATATGGCTTGCCTTTCCTGATGAACGATCCGCCTCTCAGACACTGACTATAATGTTAGATATGACTGGAGGACAGCGACTTATAAGACACCTATACCAAGCCCTCAGAGATTACTCCTTAGAGATTCCTCTGAAAGTACATGCCAGGTGGGGGGGGCTGGGGGAAGAAATCTCAACACAAGAATGGAGCAAGATCTATACAGAGACACGTACAGTGAGCTCTATTGCCTGTTTTCAACGTATTCAGTGTAACTACATACACCAGTTATATCTCACCCCCAAGACTCTCCATATTATTTACCCAACCAGCTCTGACAGATGCCCAAGATGCATGACAGCTGGGGCAAACTTCATCCATATGGTGTGGCAGTGTTCCTTTATAGAACCTTACTAGAGGGAAGTGGTACACACGGTGAGGGTGGCCACAGGCTGGAACATTGAACACATCCCCCAGACGACCCTGTTTGGGCTGCTTGCCTCCTTGGCACATAAGAAACGTAGTCATAGGTTCTTGTTGTTAGGTCTGATATTAGCTGAGAAATGAATAGCCAAGAAATGGTTGAGTACCCAAAGGCCTACACCCAACGACTGGTTGTGATATATGTTAGAATGGTCATTGGCTGCACAAGTTAGGATGAAACATGTCAGATGCGAGAAATGTTTGGAGGATGATCTGGCTGCATGGCCACATATGCTCCCAGATCTTAACAGGGACAAGACTGACCCAGATCTGTTTACAGGAGATATGTGAGTCCTTATACATTATTCTGTCATGAGCCACTTTTCTCGATCAACGCCCCAGTGAGACACTTTATCAATGAGATAGGGGAACTCCCCTTAGTGTCACACAACTCCTTTCCCAACCTAAGTATAGCTTAGTTGCAGACGCATTGCTGTTGTTATACCAATAACTTTTATCTATATTCTAATAGATCTACCTGGGGTGTGGGGGGATTTGGGATTGTTGATGCATTGTACAACCTTGTTTTTCCCTGAATGCATTTTCTGTGAGCATGCCTACAATTGTACTCCAACACTTGCATAACACTGACAAAATAAAATGTTTTGGAAAAAAATATTGAAATTTAACAATAATCTTAGGACCAAAAACAAGTCAAGATAAGGTTTTTAAAAGACACACAATTGATGGACGGAATGTGGAACAAATCAAACATTTGCCCCAGTCAAGAGATCTGGGTTAAATCCATTGTTCTTTTGCTCACCATGCCAACCCAGTTTAGGATGTTAGCATAAATTCCAAGTTGATCCTGTCAAAACCTTTCTCTGCATCTATGGATATTGCTGCTGGCAGATATTTGAGAAGAGGAGCTTTACTCAGAACATTAAACTATAAACGAGTGTTGTCTGAGGCTAGCCACCCTTTATAAAATGTGATTGTTCTTTACTAATACAATGTGGAAGGTAGGATTCTATGTGGTTAGCTGAAATATCTACATTGATTTCAGAAATAGGTATGTCATTTTTACAATAAGCAGGGTCCTTGCCATTTTATGTATTAGACAAATTGTGGCTTCTTGAAAAGTACCTGTGTTGAATCCCACTGAGATAAAAATGTAAACAATTACATTAAGCAGGGTAATAGAATGTTGGAAAGTGGTGAAAAAATTCAATGGTAAAGCTATCCAGACCAGGCAACTTCCCCTTCTTCAGTAAATTAGGCACTTGTGAAATTTCCAACAACTGTTTCTAAATAACTGAAATGTAAATCTATTGGAGAAGATTTAGGAGTATGCTGCAAATAAGAATCAATGTGAATTCATTGTGATGGAGATTCGGGAGTATAAAATTAATTATATAATTTAATACACGCTTCCAAGATGTCTATACCCTTAATCAGTGGAACTCCCTGTGAATTGGACACAGCATCTATCTTAAAATGTTGTATGCTAATAACTTACCAACTTTATTCCAGCCACCATAATAGGGAGTATTACTTTTCAACAAGATTGAAGAAGCCTCATTAGTCGATAGTTCATTGAACTGTAGGCTAGCTTTGAGGAGATCTGGATGTGCATTATTTGATTTATAAGTATTGTATTAATGTTCTAGATTTTTTATAGGGGGCAGTAAACATTTGTGATCTCTGATTGTGCCTTATTCCTCATTGAGACATATCCAAAGATAAACCCACGAGCACTATTCAACCTCCATCTATGTAGATTAGGTTGAAAGGGGACCAAGTCCAAATCTGTGATTATCATTGTATGATCTGAGAGATAGATAGGGCCAATGGTAGATTAAATATTATTTTGGGATAAAGGTTTAGAAACAAAAATATGATCCAATCTAGTAAGTGATCCGGTTGCATTAGAATAGAACATATAATCTTCTTAGGAAGGAATACAGAGTCTCCACAAGTAAATCAGATCACTCTGAGAAATGGTGGAATTAAATTGTTTGTGCATTTTAAGAAGGATAATTCAGACGAGGATTGTCTTTCAAGAAATGTGTCCATAATTTGGTTACAATACCCACCCAAAATAAAATAGGTAATTGTATTGTAGACCTTTTTGTAAAATTGCGGGCCAAAAGGTATAATTCAGTTGAGTAGGGCTGTCAGTATTACAGACTGTTAACGGAATTTTGTTGATTAGTAATGTTACAAAAGCCATCTGCCCTCACGATTGGTTTCTTGTGAGACAACATTCAAATCTAAGTTTTTTCTTGAATCTTAAATAAAATAATAATCCCATTCTTTCTATTAGAAGTGGGAGACACCAACACAGAGCCTACCCAACCATGTTTACTTTTTGTCAAACTTGTGTTAATTGAAATTTTTCAAGTACATCAGTAAAAAATAACCAACACTTCACTCATCGCAGTGAGTGTCAGACATATAATTGAAAAGGAGGGTTCGCAAAGTATGACATTACCTGGCCAGTGTCCTGCCTCTATCTCATAGGTAATGCAAAAATAGAGGATACAGTTTCTAATGAAGGAGGGGCTCGGGTCAGTCCCCAGTATTCATTAAATAAAACCAAACAAACCTAACTGAGCATCCCATCTTTCTTTTGTGATGGGATTCTATCAAACTCTTCCAATGGGAAGGAGCAATATGAGGTAAATCAATGCCCCGGAAAAACAATACCTGGGAAATGAACAACCAAAACCCCAACCCCCCCTCCCAAACAGTGGTGATGTATCAATCGCAGTGGCTTGCTGAACGTAGGATAGTTGAAGTTAAATCAAAATTGAAAGAGATGCAATGCTCTGACAGAAGGAGGACAGACAGCCAATAGCAGCCCCCGTGAGAGGAAAGTAACCAACGGCCCCCATTTGAATTCAAAATTCTTGTAATTGTCCCCGAAAATATCGGACATTCTTTCTAGGCTGAGTAGCCTCCATAATCAGAAATGCCAAAGAGAAATCACTGGAGCTTCCCTCTGCTTCCAGGCGGCTGCTAAGGTCACTTTAGCTGCACCTATACATAGCCATGTGATTGCCTTGTCCGCTCGAGTCTGGTGTTCCAGGACTGGATTGCGGAGCCCCAAAAGGATTCCTGCCAAAGAGGTTGAGATGGGGTAGCCCAACATATCTTTAATGTGCTCTAGTATTTCTTCCCTGAAGGGGCGTATAGTATGGCAGTCTCACCAGATGTGTTGGAAGTCACCTAAGAGCCCACAACCTCTCCAGCATCTATCAGAAATATTGGGAAAGATCTGTTTGAGCCTGGAAGGGTGAAGGTACTAGTCCATCATGGTCTTGAGATGCGCTTCCCGCTGCAGAATTCCCTCCTACATGCACATGTACCATGGACGTGGGGAGAGAGTGGTAGTGAGTAGGTAATTATACATGAATGAAATTACCCTTTTCATGGTGGTAGCTTTGAAAAGGAAGGATTCAAATCTCCTGGGGGGGGCGGGGGGCTGCTTCACGTACTTGTGGAGTGAGAGCCCAATGTAATAGCTGAGTGTAATGGTATTGTTCTGTGTTCTCTAGGCCATAGTCCCGACTGCAGTTGTCAAAGGAAAGGGGGTCATCATTATGAAAAAGTTGTGTCAGGGCGAGGCATCCTCCCTCTCTCCAGGCATCAACGGGTCCCTCGTTTAGGCCTGGGGTGAAGGCTGTGTTGAAATGAATTTGTGTGAATAGTGAGGGAAAGGAAGTCCATCGGTCGTCTCCCGTGATCAAGTCCCATACCTTCAGGGTGGTACACGTAGGAGTACTAAGGTATGCATTTTTAGGCCTGTCCTATCTGGGACGCCAAGCTAAATCCCACTACGATCCGTATGTAGCCAGTGTTTTTCAGACTCTTGTTTGGACCATTCCGTCAGTACCCTCAACTGCGCTGCTTTATAGTACAGTGCAATGTCTAATCATGGATTTAACTCTACGGGAAAAGTCTCTATCTAGTTCAATGGGTAGGGCTTGGAATAAGTCCAGGAGCTTTAGAAGGAGTGTCATTTCAACAGCGTGAATACGTCCAAGCCAGGAAAGAAAGAGAGGTTTCCACCTCGCAAGATCTGTTTGAATGCAGTGAGAAGGGGGGAAAGTTAGCATTAAAATGACCCTCCATCTTGGGTGTTAGCTGGACCCCCAGGTACTCTATGGAGGAAGCGGTCTATTGGAAAGACGTGAGTGGCTGTAGCACGCGGATTTGCGCTTGTGGGAGAGTGAGTTTGAGTATTTACAATTTGCTGAGGTTTATCTTGAAGCCCGCCACTGCTTCAAATCTCTCCAGTTCGGACTCTAAAGGGGGAAGGGATCTAGCGGGATCTTAGAGTGACAAGAGGACATCGTCAGCAAAGAGTGAGATTTTGTGTGATTCACCATTGAAGGGGATTCCCTGAATATCAGGGTTGGCACTGATAGCCATCGCCAAGGGTTCAATGCTAGGGGCAAAAAGTAGGGGCGAGCGGGGGTACCCCTGATGGGTACCTCTGGAGTGGAGAAAGGAGGCTGAGTGTATTCTATTGACTTGTACCCTGGAGCGAGATTAGACATAGTTAGCCCGAATCATGGTGATCAATTTAGTTGCAAACCCAAAGCTTGTGAGAGTGTTGAATAGGAATGTCCAATCTACCCTGTTGAAGGCCTTCTCGGCGTCTAGACCCATCAGTACAGCGGGGATACGTCATTTGTTGGCCTTCTCTATCAGGTGTACAATTTGTCAGGTGTTGTCATGTGCTTGTTGACCCTTGATAAATCTCGATTGATCAGGTTGTATAAGATCAGGCATGAGGTCGTTAAGTCACATAGCTAGGATAGAGGAATAAAGCTTCGCGTCCAGATTTGATAGAGCGATGGGACGATACGAGGCGCATAGATGTGGATCTTTCCCTGGTTTAGGTATAACTGAGATCACTGCCTCGGGCATTGACCCTGTAGTCTCCCCCTCCTCCACCATTTTGTTAAATAGCCGCGTGAGGTGTGGTATGATGACTGGGGCAAAAGTTTTAAAGAATTGCGCAGTGTATCCGTCTGGGTCAGGGGCCTTTGGGGCCTTTTATAGCAGCGGTTACCTCTTCAGAGGTAATGGGGCAGTAAGTGTGTTGTTACAATCAGAAGAAACCTGTGGTAAGTGCTGTGTCTGAAGATAGTTGCGTTGAGTGTTCATGTCTAACTGGTCATTGGTGTAGAGAGTCTTGTAAAAGGAGCCAAAGATATTAGCCTTTTCTTCATCTTTATGCGTGAGCATCCCATTGTTCCCCTGAATACCTCCTATGTATTCTCGTTCTCGCTTTTCTTTTAGTTGTCTGGCTGAGTGTTTGCCTTGGGAATAGGATAAGTGTTGGAGTTTAAGGAGCGTAAATTCCACCCTGTTGTTATAAATAACTCTGAGCTTGCCCCTCATAGCAGTCAGGTTGCCAAGAGTTTCCCTTGTGGGGTTTGTTGTATGTGCGTGTTCGATTGTGGCTACTTTTTTTTCCCAGAGCTTTCGTCTCTTTGGTCCATTGTGTAGTCAACGCCGAGTTAAGGGCAATGCATTTCCCTCAAAAAACTGCCTTAAACGTGTCCCAGGTGGTATATTCTGATGTGTATTCTGGTTTGTTAATGTTAAAAAATTCAGTAATTGATTCTCTTAGTGCATTACAGAAAATATTTTATTAGCCGTAAGAGAGGCCGGAAAATACCATCTGGGAGTAGTTGAGACATTGCTATTCCAGGCCAAGCATATTTATAGCAGACTATGATCCCACACTGAGAGAGGAAATATTCTAGCGTCCTGCAGTGCTTCCAGTAAAGTCTGACTAATGAAAATGTAGGTGAGTCTGAAATACGTGCGGTGGACATGAGAATAAAAAGTGTAGTCACAAAATTGGGGGTGGAGAGTATGCCAGGCTCCCAGAAGACCCTGGTCTTGGAAGCTTTGCTTAGTGTCTCTGGAGAATGAGCCCATGTTAGAACGGTGTGGGTGAGTTCTATCTAGGTCTTTCTGCCAGGTCAGGTTGAAGTCGCCCATGAGTATGATTGGTCCCTCTACAAAATCTAGAACTTTCCCAACTAGTGTATTTAAAAAGGCAGTTTGTCCAGTATTAGATGCGTATACTGCTATGAATGTGCAAAGCTTGCCCATTAAACGGCCCTTGACCATAACCAGGCAGCCGATCTTGTCAGACTGGACATCCAGTGGTTGAAATTTTGTGGAAGAATGAAATAGGAGCATCACCCCTCTATGTTTCGTGGGTATAGTGGACCTATATATCAGTGGGTATTGCTCATGGGTGAAGCGTGTGTCCTCAGCTTTAGCAAGGTGAGTTTCTTGTAAAGCCACTATATCGAGATGGTGGTCAATGATATATTTCCACACCTTTTGGTGCTTTTGGGGTGAGTTAAGCCCCTTAACGTCCATAATCCGATGGTTATCGTCATTATGTTAAAGTGTAAAACAATGTCCCACTGCTAGTGTTAGCCGTCTCGTCGCGTCATGGTCTCCTGGATGTCTCCAGAAGTGAGTATCCCACAATTGGATGCTGTCGGTAAATACGTTAGAGCAAAAGAAATCATGATAAAGTATTGGAGAGCCACCACTGTCACCCTACCCTTCCCTTCCCTCAAACCCCTAAAACATTAGAATAAAAGTTAACAATAGCTGCAATTGAGCAACCGCTGGCATGTCCCTGGCTGGGAAAGGAAGACTACACGGGGACTCGGGTGGGGGGCGGTACGGCCGAGGTCCCTGTCCATGCTCATCCCGAACAAGACTCGAGATTTCAGCTTTGTGCGGCTATAGTGGAAACAACAGAGTTGTGCAACAACTTACAGAAGTGTGGTGTTATTACCCCTGGCTAAAGGAACGAATTACGAAACAGTTCCCCAATCCACAAATGTGTGCCATTACCTCAAGGGCCGAGGCTAATGAAGGATCTAAGTCTCAAGGGCACACACCGGAGTAGATCCTGGTCAAAGCCGAAGAAAGTCACAGCCTAAGCGTTGTTCGATCAGCATATCAAATCAGCCAAGGACCATCAGGGGTGCTGCATATGTCAGAAGGGTGGCCCTGGCGGTGGCCCCACAGATGACTTGTAGTGCCAGGTAGATGGTCTCGTAGTGGTAGTAGTAGGTGCTGTCTTTATAAACAAACCACAGGCGAGCGCTTGTTGACCCATGACCATGCTGTGGCACCTTGACGCTTTGATCTCAACGCCCAACTGAGGCCTGGAGTAGAATTTCATTTAATGCCCTTTACTTGAGGTTCTTATGTGAGCTTATGGTCCAGGGGGAAACTGGTGGGCTACCTTGTGTGGTTCCTGGCGTTGTTGTGCGGGCAGGTCCCGAGTCTTCTGGGGCGAGGCCCAGGAGTTCCAGACCAACTTTCAAGTCAGTAACATGGCGTTGTTTGTTGTTAAACTCAAAGCTCAACCCGAATGGGTAGGTCCATCTGTACTGTATCTTGTCGTCACGCAGCCTCAAGGTGATGGGCCTGAACAGTTGCCTTCTAGACATTCCCCTTCTTCCTAGCCGTTAGCAGTACCGCTTCCTTGACTTTGTAAGAGTGAAACTTGACTAGAACATCTTGTGGACGTTTCTTTTCGCCTGTCGATAGCCTGCCCATATGATGAGCACGGTCCAGTTTAATTTTTAGAGACTGGGGACTCAGGATTTCCAAATAAGAGCCCATCCAAGTAGGTGTCCAAGTCGGGGCCCTCCGCTGTCTCTTTCAGGTCCCCAATTCGGAAGTTCTCTCTTCAAGGTACTCCGCTTTAAGTTGTGCCTGATAGAGCTGATCCTGGAGGCTCCGGACATTTTCTTTCAGTTCGGTGGTACGCGTATCATGTTCTTGTGTCTGCGTTTCAAGGTCTAGCACTCTCGTACCTACCGAGTCCACATCTTGTTGTAGGGATGGCAGCCTGTATGTGAGATCGGATCGGAGTTGCTCCATGGACGCCTGTATGACCTGACTGAGATCCCTCTGAAGCTCAGTTTTAAAGTCTCTGAAAATGCCCAGGAGATCTTCTTTCATCAGGGAAAGGTTGTCCACTCCCTCATTAGGGTTTGGTGCAGGGCGCTTATCTGCTAGCGCAAAGAAATTCGAGACATTGTTGGGTGTTTTGCTCACTGTCTTCTTTGGCGGCATATGGACGGGCACAGGAGGACCCCTGCTATGGTGAGAAGAGAGCTGTATTGGGCTCGAGTGAGTAGATTTACGGGGAAGGCTGTGATGCGGTCAGTGGTGATGGGTGTGTTCTTGGCGCCAAAGAGAGTACAAAAGGCCATCGCACAAATAGAATCACAGGCCTCTCATCTGATGAGCAATTCCATTCCAAGTCTTCATGAGTCACGGGAATTGCGCCCCTTCCATTGGTAGTCACGTGCCTACGAGATGAAGGTGAGATAGAGTGGTAAATGGGCCCGGTGACCACACGTGTTCAATGTGTCCTCGTGAGGCAAGCCGTTCTCAGCAAGATGTGCGATCAAGTAAGCTGCCCGGGTGCCGTCCAGAGATGGTAGCAGGGGTCGAGCTGGAGGATCAGGTTGCAGATTTTGCACTGTCCGGTGTTGTCTATGCCTCTGTCGCATGGGTCCAGTCACTGAGGGGCATGCACCGGATCACGCGTTCAGGGGAGAGTCGAGCTGTGCTCGCAGCCATAGTAGCGTTGCCATCTTAAGGTCAGGCAAGCTTGTGGACTGTAACACCGCGGACCCGGACCTCCCTCCATCAGCGACTAACCTCCGGAGTCTTAATGCAGATAATTTCAATGAGGGTACATCTCCAGTCGCATTCAAAGCCAACACCTCTACAGTAATCCCCGGTGTCACCCCTTGCCTCAGTATCCGGTGAAGCGACAAGTAGGCATAAATCCTCTTCTCCTAGGTGGATGTTAGGACTCACTGCCGCTGCAGTCTGGCTCCCTGGACCTGGTATGTAGCTCCATAAGGTTAATTTCTGCCATACTTGTAAATCTCTGGGTTGCGGTTCTCTCTGAGCTTCGGGCGCCATTTTGGGGTGTTTTGATGTCTCTCTAAGAAGCTCTCAAACAATTTGTAGCAGCAGGAATGGAGCAAATCAAAGCCCACAATGTGTGCCCCCCAATATCTACATTTCGGTGGTGTAGTTTCCCATTGGTGGGGCAGCGGGTAGCTAAATCAAATTAAGTCGGGAATAGTGCGCGGACTGGATGCCGAGATGATCTACGTCTGTTCAGCCATCTTGCCCGGCCACGCCCCCATATTTACTTTTTAATGCTTCAAAGTCATTAAGATGAGTTTCCTAAATCTGGATTAACCTTGGGCAAATGAGATAACACTCCCTGTATATGCCATGAAATTATCCGTAACGTAACAGGTAAATACCAAATAAATAGGCGCACTTTCCAAATGGTAAAATATTTACAAGATATAAACAAGATAACAAGAGGAACCAGAGAATTTCCATGTAGAGAGGAGAATGTATCATTCGGGGTAAGGAGAAGGCAAAGAGAGGAACAAACACATAAAAAGGAAACAAAAGAAGACAGTTCATGTCAAACCTGACAACTGAAGACACACACCTTGATATATAACAAGATAAACACTTGGGGTGGTGACAACATAGATGAAGATGGTGCATCTGACCATGGTGCCTGCACACCAACAAGAGAACTTAATGAAAGAGAGTTGAAGGACGTACCTATAATGTGTGTATACCTGTAAGAAAAAAAAAGAAAATTAGCATGCAAACATCTCCAGGAATAACTTCTTATAAAGATAATCAATATTGAGAGCCGATATAAACATTATGGAAGTCATTAGTGGGTAGAGGGGCCAGATGAATACATAGTATCTGCCATGTGGTCATTTTGTTTTGGTAAGTGACCTTAAAGAGGCATGGATAAAAAAGTCCATAATGAGCCCCCAAAATATGCAGCGCAGGACAAAGGCTGAGAAAGTCTTTCTGTCTGCTGGCTGTAGCACTTTAAACATCCTGCATGATACAAATCTTCCTGCCAGACCATACGACCTGTTTTTTGGATTTAACTGCATTGAGTACCTTAAAAAGGTCAGTAAACTTAAAAAATAAAATGATCACTCCTAGAGGTTTAGCATGTTGAGCAGAAGTAGAGAGATGTTGAGCCAGTCTGTGTGCTCGCTCTATATTTAAGTTTGTTGTGGGAGGTAGATTCACTAACTGCTGTACAAAAAATGTAAAGTAGGAGAATAGATCCTCTACCTCCATGCCCTCTGTAGGACCATAAATATGCATATTGTTATGTTTGTTTCTGTTTTCTAAATCTTCTGAGTTCTTTTTTAATTGAAGAACTCTTTTTCCAAAAGCCGCAATTTTATTCATTTCATATTGCAAATCATTGACTCGTTGACTCTTTATATTACCAAAGACCTCATCTTGATAATAGACCAATTATCTCTTGTCTTTGGATTGGCTTATTGGTGTCTTAAGCAAATGGATGAAGGACCCTAGTTTCTTACGGGAAAATCTCATTTGAGATAGGAGAGGATGTCTTCTCAGGAGATGGGGGTCTTGTTTGAATATTTTATTTGTAGATGAGGCTGTATGCTGTTTCTCTGAGGTAAAAGAGGCAGACGAAGAGTGAGGAGAAGCAGAATGCACAATGTCATCAGATGGAAAGGATCTTTCCATGAAAGATTCACTAGGGGGCAGGTGTTCGTATATAATTTTAGATGACTGCACTTTGGTGGAGAGATTATGTTTCTTTAATCTGCCCATACCAATTTCAGTAGGAATGTAGTGGAAAAGTGCTTAAAGTAAATGAGAATACCATCATGAAAATAATTTCTCACAACACAGTGTCAGCTGGAAGAAACTGCCCCATTGGAATTAGCAGAGTAAAAATAATTCATTTAAGCTAGCATGCAAAGCAGTGAAGAGAGGGCAGCCACCTCTGCAAACATTTGAAATACCAAAAATGGCAGCCGCAATGTGACAAGCGATATATTGCTGACATCACAAATGGGGATTAGGTGCCGCCAGGGTACCTGCCAAGATGTTGCTCCCTTCTAGTCGCCATCAAGGTGGTAGAGACAAGGTTCTAATCAACAAAGGTTAAGTTTAAGGGATGGAGTTTCTCAGTCAGGTGGGCATCTTAGGTGGCACTCAAGCCACGCCCCCTTGGAGGTATGTTTATTATCCTGATTATTATCCCGAATCTTGGCAACATCTGTTGTCCAGGTTTCCTCTGCGGGAGTTCTGTGGTTCAGTGAAATTCACTCTCCTGTGGTTTGCTTTGCCTTCTCTACCAAGGGTCATGAGAAGACCTTCTCACAGAAGAGTCAGTCCGACAGTCTGTGTATGATAACTCAGATCACAGAACTGCACTCTAGCCCAGATTTCTGCCCCGAAAGAGCAATCAAGCCCCCTAGTTTAAGGTTGAGGTGTTCAACTACCAAGCTAAAAGATCACAAATTGTTTGGAATGGAAGAATGTGCTGTTACACAATAGAACTACTTCTCAGGAATGATGAGTTCTGCGTTTTATGGCCTTTCTTTTGGGTATGAGTATTAGTGTTTCATTTGTTTAAATATCGTGTTTCATGGTAGTAATCCTTCGGTAATACATTAGTTAGGGTAGGAGATCAGAAAACATGCAACTGTGTTTATATTTTTAGTGTCCTCTTTTTGCTTGTTTTTTTTTTTTTGCACCTTTGGAAGGTGGCTTCTGAATTTCTATCTGGGAAACTGATCCAGTGGCAGGTGCAGCCTTAGATGTCACTTTTGAGGGACTGATTTCTAAAATAATGAGTGTCTTGAAATGATCCCAGATCACTTTTTTATTCTGGACCGCTGTGTGGTTTCTTAGATTTTCTCTTCCTGGAGGTCATATTCACAGCCAAAGTAACAGCACCATAGACATATTGAGTTTCCCTTCATGTTCATTTTCCGCTTATCTTTTGAACAGACTTGTAGCTATGGAAGAATGATTGTCACTGGTGACTCTACCAGGGTGTTTTTCCATGTTGTTTATTGTTTAGTGCTGTAGTAAAAACTAGATGCCGCATTGGTTTTGATTTTGGTCTGCATTATGATCAGGTGGGTTGATCGCAACAAGGCATACTGCTTGGGTTGACCCTCACTCACTGAGTAAGGAATGAGACTAGGAATTAGATGAAGAGGTAATTTCTAGATTAATTACTGGTAACCATCATTTCTCTGATGCCTCTTTGCTTATTTCAGTACTTATGAACAAGAGGTTTCATTTGTGATTCTACCCTCTTGACTTGGTATTAATAGGAAGTGCTTGCTGAGCCAGTCTCTTTTCAGGGACCGCTTAAGGCATGTTAAGGGAGGATGGCTAAACTCTGTTTTAAGGGATTATGTTAAAAGAGAGCTTTTGTATGGGGTGCCGGTCAAGGAAAGACAGGCTGGCTCCTCATCAAGTAAGTACCGGGAAGAGGATGGAAGAGTCTGACTAATGAAGATCACCAGTGAGTAATCTAGACATTTGCTTTAGGTGTTTTTAAGTGGGTTACTCTGCTGGCTGTGTAAGCTATGCCACTGTGTACACAAGATGGTTCCTCCATCTAGTGTATTATAACCGCAGTTTGAGAGATCAGAGTTTAAAAGAAAATATTCGAATATATATTAGAGTGCACTGTATCAATCACTATTTTACCTTTTGTGTGTGTGGCACAATGTTTATAACGCACAGTTGTTGGTGGGATTACATCCGGAGCATATTTTATTACAGCAGTGAGTCCAAATTTTCATAGCATGGCATCTTTTGAGCCACTGCCTGTTAGTGTCTGAAAAACTAGTTTGCATCCTCAGACACTTAAACATTTGATGATGACCATTGTTGAAGAGACTAACAACGCTCAAAGTAAAATGGTTAAATATGACTTTTCAAATCAATTCCACAGGTCTGCTCATGAGCAAGGTTTAAATACTAAAGTAGCTCCTGCTCTAATTACTGCAAGGTTACATATTTGATTTGTATTGCATTTTCGCATTCCACCTGGAAGTACTTAGGTATTCCTCCTTTCTAGTTACCTTCTGCAGGGACTGGGTGGCATCTATATGTGTACCGAACAAAAGTAATTGCATTGCCTTTGTATTTTTTTGACACCATAGAAAAACAAGGTCGCACATTCCTAATCCTGATTTTTCAAACACTGGCAGTCATACGTAAGCCACAGGAATTTTGCGTATAAATATACAGTGACGGACTTGCTGACAATTTGCTATCAAACAATTTGTTTCGGATTTGTTGCATTTTTCCACACCATGTGGATGCAAAGGAGGTAGTAAAATTCCACGTTAAAAATTACATACGCAATAAGGTTAACATTGTATGGCGAAAATGGCCACATTTGTGTGCATTTCAGGAATGTGGCACAGATAGAAACACACTATAAGCATCTCACAAATATAAACACATACTTTCTCTGGCACACACAAGCATATATACATAAAACACACACATTTAAATAGAAAAACGTTGCACAATTTAACTCAAACAAACATAGTGAAATAGGAACAAACACATCCACCAACCAAGCACACATCACCCACACCAACATTAAAAGAAATTGCACACAAGTTCAAACAAACACAAAAAGTACACAAGCAGGCATGAAAAACAGACACAAACACGCCCACTAACATGTATGTATGCGCACACATAATGCAAAAAGAGACAGGAACACACATATACTCAAATACACACATACATAAAGACAAACACACAATTAGTTTATTAACTACTAGCTGTCCCCGGCCATGCGTTGCTGTGGCTCAGTCTAAACAAATTGAAGAGAAAGAAAAGAGTAAGCGCACGTTTCTAATATGTTAAATTTCACAATGCCTGTGGGTATACAATATGTTTTTGTGACTATTGTCTGTATGCGTCCCTTGTAGTTGTTGCGCAGCAAGCAAATCGATAGGGTCTGTTCGGCCTTTCGATTAAAAACACGCGCATATTGTACACAAGCGTCTTTGAATCCAACATTGTGTATATATAAACACGCGCTAATGTTGCAAAGTGAACCAACTCCTCCCCCCTCCCTCCACCCACTTCCCGGTCTGCCATCCTGACACCAACTGTCCATCCTAATATATGTAGACTATTGTCTCTATGCATCCTTTCTTAATGTTGCAAAGTGAACCAACTCCTCCCCCCTCCCTCCACCAACTTCCTGGTCTGCCATACTGACACAAACTGTCCATCCTAATATATGTAGACTATTGGCTCTATGCGTCCCTCGTAGTTGTTGCGGAGCAACCAAATCAATAGGGTCTGTTCTGCCTTTCGATTAAAAACGCGCGTGTATTGTACACGCGCATATGTAAAATCCAACGTTGTGTATATATAAACACGCGCTAATGTTGCAAAGTGAACCAACTCCTCCCCCTCCCTCCACCCACTTCCCGGTCTGCCGTCCTGACACCAACTGTCCATCCTAATATATGTAGACTATTGTCTGTATGCGCCCTTTCTTAATGTTTCAAAGTGAACCAACTCCTCCCTCCTCCCTCAACCCACTTCCCAGTCTGCCATCCTGACACCAACTGTCCATCCTAATATACGTAGACTATTGTCTCTATGCGTCCCTTGTAGTTGTTGCGCAGCAACCAATTTAATAGGGTCTGTTCGGCCTTTGATCAAAACACGCGCGTATTCGAATCCAACATTGTGTACTTATTAGAAGCAAGTGCCCTCACCCACACTTAGGTGGTGTGCTGCATCATTGGGTGTGCTTCTCATCAGGCCGGAGCTGCCATTCCAGACAGGCACCACAAGAGGGCTCTTTGTCAGAAATTGTTTGTGGAAAAATGCAGTGATAGTGTCAAGTGTTCCCTGGTGTGTAATTGGTGAAGAACTGGAAGGAATGTGAGTTGAAATTGACAATGGGTACTGATGCTGTAATTTTACACTGAGCTGTTGTACCTATGTCAAGATTAAAAACAGGAGGTTGGAGTCTGTCAAGATTAATGACCTGATGTTCCCTAACAGTGAGACTGTGTTGAATCTCTGAATTTTAGGTAAATAATTAGGAAGACCTACGTGTAGGGTTTGCCTACACCATAGAAAATCGAGGTTGAAGGCCAAAAGGATCAAAAGGCATTTCGTCAGGACATAACCTGCAAAAACCTTGCCCTTACTAATTGAGTAAGAGTGCTCTTAATGAAGCGTATGCTTGTAATTTGTCACACTTACTTCAGTGTCAATGTATTTCGCAAAAATAGGTGACCTGTAAAATAATAAATAAAACACATCATAATACATTGATAATGCAGACTTCTAAGTGTGAACTCTCAAGACATGTCCACATACACACATTGGTGAAACAAACAGATTGTGAGCTTAACATGCCTAATTCATGACTACGCAACATAGAGAAGTCGTGAGGTGTGTTAGAAAGTGAATATCCACTGTTACCAGTCACTTAGAGCAGGGGTCTTACCCTCCTAGATTCAAGCATGGATCCCTTGGAATTTCATGGGTACAACAGCTCCTATAATACTGCTCATATAAGATGGTAAGTATGAGTACACATAGAGCAAAGAGATCTTGTGTGCAATGCTTTTCCTGAAAAGTATGTAAAAGTGATTGCATCCGCAGAGAAGGTATTGCTAATTCTTATCATGCTATCTAATCTGTGTTACCTTTGTTCACTGGTAGTCATAATCGATGAAAATAAACGCTTGATGCCACATCAGGTTTAAGAAGGAGGAACTCCCCAGAAGGAGAGTGAGACTTAGGACCCACCTAGATCCATGTTCTGATCAAATTTACTGTTTCAACCAGAGTTGGCCGGAAATATGGCATGGGTAGGAACATGAATGGAAAAAATGCTCCCTCTTGGGAAAACAGTTTGGCTCCTATATTGCCGTAAATGCATGCCGTCCGGTACCGAAATGAAAGAGGTCTAGACAGCTCCCGCCTGGAATGGTGTCTGTGGCTCCCATCAGAGTATACATAACACCATGCTTAAAACTGAAATATATATATATATATATATATATGTATATATATATATATATATATATATATATATATATATATATACGCTCCTTCTTCTCCCGTCTGGGTGAATAAAGCACTCACAGGGGTGTTGGCTTTTCTGCAAAAAATTTATTTCTTGTATTCTTTCAGCCACAACATGACGCCTTTCGGCTACTGCCTTACTCTAATGTCGTTTAGTTCTCTCGCGCAAAGCGCCATTTTTAAAAGACCATCCTCGTTTGGTCACATGTTGCACTCAGTTACGGAAAACAAAGGAAGGACTGTGAGCCCACACCATCGCGGGCGCCATCTTAACATGTCTCAATACAGTTCCTTTGTATACTTTAAATGGTAAAGTGAAAAATCTTTGACAATCAAACATTAAATCACATTTCCTAAACCCCATGTGTGTATTTCTTACACCAGAGTCTATTATCTCATAGTTATACAAAGTGACTTGGAACTGTTTAGTTATAAAGCCGTGTATCGGCACAACTTCAAATCTAAGAGTTAATACGGCCGTTTATCGGCTAAACCAGTCCTCTCCAAAAAGTGCAATTCTGACCACAAAAAAAACATATAAATGTAAGTCTAAACTTGGCATGTTCACTAAATATCATAACAGTAATCTCTTCATTTACAGTTCTAAATTACACATTATTGTTAGTCTCCCAAATGAATTGACAGTCCTTCCCCTATATTCATCCCCCTAGGGGCCTTGGTCCCAAGGTCGATTATGTATCTTGACTCTAGTCTGCGTAATTTCCTGATCCTGTCACCTCCTCCGATGTGTGCTGATACTGTATCAAAACCATAGTACCTCAGAAGTTCCCTGTTATTCTCATGTCGTTCAGCATAATGCCTTGCGACCGGGTAGGTCAGGTCCTTCTTAGCAATAGCCCTCATATGTTCCAGAACTCTCATTTTGATGCAATTAATAGTGCTACCTATGTATTTTAACCCACAGGGGCACTCCAAACAGTAGACCACATAAGTGGTACTACACGTGATAAACTTCTTTATGGACCTCGGTTGTTTAAGTCCCATAACTTCATACTTTAGAGTTAGTCTGCTACCTGCACAAGCCTTGCATTTCCCGCAAGGATAAAACCCCCTAAGATCCCTTAGAGTTTTACTTGTGCTTGGGATTTCTTGGAAATGGCTCTGTACTAGATTATCCCTGAGCGATCTAGCTTTTCTATATGTGATTGAAGGGACAGATGGTATATCAGAACCAATGATCTCATCTGCTTTCAAGATGTTCCAATGCTTTCTCATGATCTTGTTAATTTCATTGGCACCATTGGAGTATGTGGTGATCATCTGAATTTATTGTCACTATCCTTGATTTTCTTCTTATTCTTCTCTCTTAAGAGACTTTTTCTGGGAATTTTTTCCACCCTTTTAAAGGTTGTTTCCAGAAAATCACGGTCGTACCCTCTGTTCTCAAACCTCCACAGGCTGGCTAGAGCTGCGGTCTTGAAGTCAGCTTCTTGTGTACAATTACATTTTAATCGTAAAAGTTCCCCACACGGGATACTTTTAACCAGTTTTGGCGGATGGTTACTGTCCGCATGAAGTACCGAATTTCCAGCCGTGGGTTTGAGGTACAGTGACACACTAGGTTTATTGTCAATCACACTAACTTTAAAATCCAGATAATTCACCGAGCTAGAGCTTACCTCCCCGCTAAATTCCAAATTGATGGCATTGCTATTAAGATCTGTGATGAACTCATAAGCTGTTTCAATTGTCCCATTCCAAACAATACACAAATCATCAATATAGCGGTACCAGGTGATTACCTTGCTCATGTCAATTTCCCCATCTGCGCGAGAGAACTAAACGACATTAGAGTAAGGCAGTAGCCGAAACGCGTCATGTTGTGGCTGAAAGAATACAAGAAATACATTTTTTGCAGAAAAGCCAACACCCCTATGAGTGCTTTATTCACCCAGACGGGAGAAGAAGGAGCGTGTATTTTAACGCGGTTTGCATTTGCAATATATATATATATATATATATATATATATATATATATATATATATATATATATATACATATATAAAAATATATAAAAAATGTTGCACCGTGATCAAGCCCAGCAGGGTGAAACGCGTTGGTTAGGAGGAGATATGGCTCTTCTAAAACCTTGATTAAATTCGCTATACTGCCTTAACTGAAAGTTTTCTTTGATGATATATATATATATATATATATATATATATATATATATATATATATATATATATCATCAAACCTTTCACTCCTCCTTAAGAAAAGATTGTCCGGGCCACTTGCAGTTGCAAAAGAGTGTTTATTGGGAAGGTTTCGCTCGACGCGTTTCGCAGGAAGAACCCGCTTTCTCACGAGAACGAGAAAACTGTTTCCCGTGCAATATATACTAATCACATGGTTTTAGCGTCATACCAAAAGCAATAGATAACAGACTCGCTGATAATGCTGCGAGCTATGTTCACTTTGTAAATGTGTGATCAAGCACCATAAAATAAATACAATACTTTCGAATAAATTCAAGACATGATACACTGGCTTTGGACAAAAACAATTATTGCTTTGTAATTCAAAATCGGTGTCGAGCAACCGCTCGAAAGTGTTCATGTTCAGTGAATTAATAAAGTTTTGCCCTTTCAACAATTCAGTGTTAGATGAAATGAAAGAGTGTTATTCAGGCTTCAAGGGTCCAAGTAAACCCGTATAAATAATCACAAAATACATGCAACCATCGTAATGCAGTAAATTCAATTGAAAGTAAAGACAATGCGGCGGTTATATCGGAGTGAATGCAGAAACCGTCTGCAAACCATTCGATAAATCGAATAGCGCCCAAGTGGGCAACCGGGGCATTGTTGAGCCTAGTATCAATAAGCAAAAGTAAAGCCAAAAGAGCCGCTGCCAAACAAGTCCTGACAGGAAGCTCCTAACAAAGTCTTTTCAAATCATAGGTGTCTAGCCCCAGTGGGCAAATTAATGTGCCAAAAGGGCAGTGGAGGACCAGTTCAAGTGTTACAACAAAAATATGCTGCATGGTGCAAACTGCCTCCCATCTTCGCAATTGTTATCCATAGTCACATGGTGATGTCAAGGTGCTGTTACACAAGTATATCGGGAACAAATTCCCACCAGCAATAATCCTGTGGTTCTGTAAAAATAAAATAAAACGTATCAAATGGTGACACCCACAGGGCTGTGATTAAAATATACAACATACAGTTTCTCACACAGTTTTGAAAAAAAACCAATCATGAGTATAGCAAACATTGGCACTAAGGGGTCGATTACGATGGCGGACGACCGCCGGCCTGGAGTAGGCGGAAAATGCCTTTTTTACATCCGCTTGCCGCGGGCACTCCGTCCACCATATTAGGATGGGAAACACAGTCAAAAGTCCGTACGCGGCGGAAGAGCACGCACCGCCGCGGAACTACACCCGACCCCGCGGCGGGCGTAACCAATCCAGAGACACCGCCGTACGGAATGACGTCTCCGACTGTCCTCTAAATCACGATGGCGGAAAACACACATAAAATCGCTGCGGAAAAACAACCTGCCTGAACACGGCGGACTCACCACAGCGGAGATACACACCACAAGCAGACCCAGCGCTACACTACATGGACCCAGCACTACACGCATTTCCGATACTCTTCGTGCTCCACCACCAGCAAGTCATGGCCCATCACCGACGAAGACGCAGGTACGCCAACACACCAATTGAAGTCGGAAGGGGAATACCTTCCAGGGCTGTGACGTAGGGAGGGGGAGTGCCATGTTTGTGAAACTGCCTTTACGATCGCACCAATATATCAACAATTCAAGTACACAACCAGGAATGACAACGACAAACCACGACACCTGATTGACTTGCTTTATTAAACATAATATTGGTATAATCGTACACTACCCAAGAGCATGGGCACTGGGTACAACAGAGCAGGTACATCAGAGGCAGCACATGAGGGCACAATGCAGTATCAGAGCAGCAACAGGGCAGTGTTTACAACAGAGCAGGTACATCATAGGCAGAACATGAGGGCACAATGCAGTATCACAACAGCAACAGGGCAGTGTTTACAACAGAGCAGGTACATCAGAGGCAGAACATGAGGGCACAATGCAGTATCACAACAGCAACAGGGTAGTGTTTACAACAGAGCATGTACACTAGAGGCAGCACGTGAGAGGGGCTAAGTGCATCAACAGTCCATTGCACTGAACAGGTACATCAGAGGCAGCACGTGAGAGGGGCTAAGTGCATCAACAGTCCATTGCACTGAACAGGTACATCATTGGCAGCACATGAGAGGGCAGAATGCAGTATCAGAACAGCAACAGGGCATTGTGCCCAACAGAGCAGGTACATCACTGGCAGAACATGAGAGGGTACAATGCAGTATCACAACAGCAACAGGGCAGTGTTTTCAACAGAGCAGGTACATCATTGGCAGCACATGAGAGGGGCTAAGTGCATCAACAGTCCATTGCACTGAACAGGTACATCATTGGCAGCACATGAGAGGGCAGAATGCAGTATCAGAACAGCAACAGGGCATTGTGCCCAACAGAGCAGGTACATCACTGGCAGAACATGAGAGGGCACAATGCAGTATCACAACAGCAACAGGGCAGTGTTTTCAACAGAGCAGGTACATCATTGGCAGCACGTGAGAGGGCAGAATGCAGTATCAGAACAGCAACAGTGCATTGTGCCCAACAGAGCAGGTACATCATTGGCTACCCAAGTACGTGTGTCAAGCGACCCGTCACAAGGACAATAATAATGTCAGGGTGGTTACATTCGTCAATCTACACACATAGTAAAATGACATGTGAGTGATGGCAACTAAACCTCACACCACAGAATCTGGTGGAGTGCTTGAACTACTCGCCTCGGACACACTTCCAGCACCAGAAACTGGAGTGTGAGACACAGCCACCGATCTACTGACTGACACATGAGCCATAGACCCAGACACACCGCCAGCACCAGCACCAGGAGTTTGAGACACAGCCACAGCTGTAGTGACTGACACATGAGCCATAGACCCAGACACACTGCCAGCACCAGAAACAGGAGTGTGAGACACAGCCACCGATCTACTGACTGACACATGAGCCATAGACCCAGACACACTGCCATCACCAGCACCAGGAGTTTGAGACACAGCCACAGCTGTTGTGACTGACACATGAGCCATAGACCCAGACACACCGCCAGCACCAGAAACAGGAGTGTGAGACACAGCCACCGATCTACTGACTGACACATGACCCATAGACCCAGATACACTGCCAGTACCAGCAACTGGAGTGTGAGACACAGCCACCGATCTACTGACTGACATATGAGCCATAGACCCAGACACACTGCCAGCACCAGCACCAGGAGTGTGAGACACAGCCACAGATCTACTGACTGACACATGAGCCATAGACCCAGACACACTGGCAGGACATGTCCCTGTACACTGACCAACAAATACCATGCCTGCATCTGACACATGAGAGTGGCGGACACACTCAGTGCCAGTACCTGCAACAGGAGAGGGCACAACTGACACAGTGCTACTACATGATGCATGACAGCGTACAATAGACACAGTGCCACTATCTGACACATGAGAGTGAACTGCAGCTGACCCACTAGGACCACTGAAATGATGAGCCACAGGGCTGTATGGGCCAAGAGGCAGGGTGGCCCTGGGAGCTGGGGAAAGCTGTACTGGAGTGACATTGAGGTGGTCAGGTGTCACTGGTGTGTGCCTCCGTTTCTTTGTGAAATGTAGGGGCACCCCGGACATGACAGGACAGGTAAGTGGAGTGGCATCATCAGACATCAAAGGTGGATCATGTGCTTGTGGTGGTCTGCTCTCTGGGGACGTGCTGGACCCTGCCTGTCGTTTGCTGTGGGCCTGCCTTCTGCCCTCTGCATCATGTGTAATGGGGGATGCAACAACAGTGTACTCCTTCCTCTGCTTCTGCAGGGCATGGATGGGAGTAGAGGTATGGGGGGACTCCACCGCTGACACAAGTGTTGTACGTTCCTTAAACATCAGCCTCAGTGCAGCCAGGGGTGAAATATGCCTGTTCTTGATGGAGCTCGCGTCCATGGGAGAACCCTTGGCCATGGGATGTGCCTTGGACGTAGGAGGCGTCCTGTCTCTGGAATGTCCCTGATCCCTGGGCGGTGCCCTGTCCCTGGGTGCAGACTTGTTCATTGTAGTGTCCCTCTCCTTTGAAGCTACCTTGCCCTTGGGAGTGTCCCTGCTCTTGGGAGGTGCCCTTTCATTTGAAGCTACCTTGTCCTTGGGAGTGTCCCTGCTCTTGGGAGGTGCCCTTTCCTTTGTAGTGTCACTGTCCTTGGGAGTGTCCCTGCTCTTGGGAGGTGCCTTTTCCTTTGTAGTGTCCTTGTCCTGGGGAGTGTCCCTGCTCTTGGGAGGTGCCCTTTCCTTTGAAGCTACCTTGTCCTTGGGAGTGTCCCCGCTCTTGGGAGGTGCCCTTTCCTTTGAAGCTACCTTGTCCTTGGGAGTGTCCCTGCTCTTGGGAGGTGCCCTTTCCTTTGAATCTACCTTGTCCTTGGGAGTGTCCCTGCTCTTGGGAGGTGCCCTTTCCTTTGTAGTGTCCTTGTCCTTGGGAGTGTCCCTGCTCTTGGGTGGTGCCCTTTCCTTTGTAGTGTCACTGTCCTTGGGAGTGTCCCTGGACTTGGGCTGTGCCCTTGCCTTGGGAGTTCCTTTTGTGGGGGATGCCTGCGTAGCATGTGAAGCCATTTCCCCCAACACCCCTTGACGATCTTGTGTGTCAACTCCAGTGTAGCTCACGTCGTCTTTGGAGAAAGATATCCCAGTCCTAGGGGATGGTGTCTGTGTCCTACGTGCCCTGCCTTGCTGCCTTTGGCTGCTCCTAGTGAAATAACCTGAATAAGAGGCCGGGTCTGATAAATCACTCTCCCCTGAAATATCAAGTGGTGTGGATGGTGGTACAGAAGTAGCACCCTGTCTATGCGACTGTACAATGGCTGAAGACACAGTGTTTGCCAATGACTGAACTGTTCTGTGGAGACCAGCAACATCGCCATGCATCCCCTCCATGAATGTCACCACCTGCCCCAACTTCCTATCGTGGTCTTGGAATGCATGATCATGTTGGTCTGCCCTACACACAGCTGTCGCAGCAGATCTACTGCCTCAGCACAAAGTGCACTTTGTGTCACAGGGGCAGGGGCAGCGGTGCCTACACCGAAAGCCACTCTGCTCCCCCTCCTCTGGCGAGCACGAGCAGTACATGTTGCAGTAGGTGGCAGTGTGGGCCCTGTGTGCTGTGTCCCGACTGAAGGTGTCGATTGCCCACTCCCTGTCTGTGACAACAGTGCTGACTCACCAACACTTTCTGAGGATGAGGACGATGGTGTCTCCACATGTGAGTCCTCAGGGACGGTTCTGTCCCCCTCTCCGTGGCTGCCCTCTTCATTGTCAGTCTGCGTGTGTGTCATCTCGGATCCGGATGCATTGCCACCACTCATCTCCGTCATCTGTGTGTCAGTGCCCTCGGCCAAAGCTGAAGGAGAGAGGGAAGAGATGTTAACCTAAGTGCCACACTCACGTACTGAAGGTTACAAGGTCACACAGTCGATTGACATGTGGCACCCATCCTGTACACGAACCACCCCTACCACACATCCTCACATCATAGATCCGTGGGTGTCTGTGAAACATGTACATCATACAAACAGAGCAAGTGCATGCAGACCACCACACATGTCATGCCATGGGACACCAAACCTCAACGGCATGTCCTGGAACCCTCAAATACAAATCAACTGGTATGTCCACCTGGCGGACATGGGTGCTACCGCTCACTCTGCTAATGCCACCAACATGCAATATATGCAAAAGATACGCACCACGGATGTCAACACTGTGTCTGAGCATGAATACATGCATGCTCTCACAAGTTACAGACACATACAGTCCGCTTACCGCTAGTTTGCTGTTGATCCCCTCTCAGCCGGGTGGACAGCTCAGGATGCGTCACAGCAATGATGCGGTGCATTAGAGGGGTCATGGTGCGTCGGGCAAGGCATACTGTTCTTGGAATGATCCCCAGTGTCATCTCTGCAACATTCTTGCTGAGCCTGGATATGTCGTCCCAGCGCTTGTGGCAGTGTGTGTGTCGTCGATTGCACACCCCCACTGCCCGTACATCACGTGCTATGGTCCTCCACACGGCCTTGCGAAGGTGCAGCTTCACCTACCAGGATGGGAGACAAGAGGGGAACGTCAGTGGACTGTTTGACATTCATAAACATTGCAGAAACACGTATCTTCATGCAGCCATGCGCAGTACAACACATGTGAAGGTCCCACAGCACACCGCCAAGCTTGCAGAAGCAAGGAGTCAGTGACCACCTCATTCCCACCAACATGTTACCCACTTCACTTACCACCTGTCCGGGGGCACCGTAGAGCCGTTCATAGTGGCTGAGTACACCGTCCACAAGGACATCCAGCTCCGCCTCGGTGAAGAGACGAGACTGGATCTCTCGTACTCTCGACATGGCAAGGTCCTGGACTGTGGCACTACAGCAGCAGTTGTTGGATAGCTCAGGAGCAGCAGGTGGAGGTGACGGTCGCAGGCAGCAGTTGTTGGATAGCTCAGGAGCAGCAGGTGGAGGTGACGGTCGCAGGCAGCAGTGGCTGGAAGCAGTGAATGTGTGCAGAAAATCTTCACACATATATAGGGCCCTGAGCTCATATCAGTAGCACACGTCTGCAGCAATTGGTTTTCCCTGGATGCATCATTCATAAAGAGCCAATGACTCGCACTGGTGTGGCGGTGCACGTCTTCCGCAATTTTTGAATGCGCTTACGCGCAACGCGTAACCTCTTCCCATTGGCTACATGTGCACAGACCGTGACGTTCACACACTGGCAACCGCATGTGCGCGCTACTGCGACGGTGCATCATTTGAAAATAATCACTCACTGGCGCCGCTATGGCGGTGCACGCATTCCGCGGGGGCGGTGCAGGCCAACACATACATTGGATGATGCAATCTGAGATGGCAGTTGAGAAACCCCCTTACAGTGTTATTGCGGCACCCACCGCCAGTCCTGGGCGGTCACCCACCGCCAGTCCTGGCGGTGGGTGACCGCCCAGTCCTGGCAGTGGGTGACCGGCCAGTCCTGGCGGTGGGTGACCGGCCAGGACTGGTGGTGGGTGACCGGCCAGGACTGGTGGTGGGTGACAGGCCTGGACTGGCGGTGGGTGACCGGCCAGTCCTGGCGGTGGGTGACCGCCCAGTCCTGGCGGTGGGTGACCGGCCAGGACTGGCGGTGGGTGACTGGCCAGGACTGGCGGTGGGTCACAGGCCTGGACTGGCGGTGGGTGACCGGCCAGGACTGGCGGTGGGTGACCGGCCTGGACTGGCGGTGGGTGACAGGCCTGGACTGGCGGTGGGTGACCGGCCTGGACTGGCGGTGGGTGACCGGCCAGGACTGGCGGTGGGTGACCAGCCAGGACTGGAGGTGGGTGACCGGCCAGGACTGGCGGTGGGTGACCGGCCTGGACTGGCGGTGGGTGCCTGGCCAGGACTGGCGGTGGGTGCCGCAATAACACTGCAAGGGGGTTTCTCAACTGCCATCTCAGATTGCATCATCCAATGTATGTGTTGGCCTGCACCGCCCCCGCGGATTGCATGCACCGCCATAGCGGCACCAGTGAGTGATTGATTTCAAATGATGCACTGTCGCGGTAGTGCTCACATGCATTTTGCGGGGTGTAACCGGGATGGTCCTTGAGCATACAGCATATGTCATGCTTAATTGCTGTGTAAACGGTCATCCTCTGTGTTGGTGGAAGCCGTCCCCAGATGGCGTATGTACACACACTGCATGTATCCACACACATCTAATCTTCTTAGTTGTACGTGTGTGTCAGGACATGTCCGGAATGCTGGAAGAATATTGATGTGAAGTCTATGGACCGTGTCCATGTGTGACATTCATGTCCATTTGTTGCATGTGTGCTCATACTGTTGACCTTGCCAGTGGTTAACAAAGGCGAGTGATGTGGGCCCAAGTTGCGTCAGATGTGCATGGCGACATGTTGACGTCTTGGTTTTGGGGACACAAGTTTTCATTTCTACACATCTACACAGTACCGCAAAGGGTGTGTACACACATTCATTAGCTGTTGTGAGTGTGTGGTTTGTGTGTGCAAGTAACAATGATGTGTGTGTACATGCATTCTGTTTATGCGTGTCTGTTGTTGTGTGCCCATGCATGTCAGCTGAGGGGGCAATGTAGGTGTGTTCATGGGTGCATGAAGACAAGGAGGGTGCGTTCCAATTTCATGTTGTGTGTGCACGTACATGTGTGTCTGTGGGGACGCTTGTCCACATATGGGCCCTCAGTCATGTGTTGTTGCAAGATGTTTGAACATGTGTGCACCTTACATTGTACATGTTAGCCCACAGGATGTTCTTTGTGGTTGTACATTGTGTGTGTAGTCAGCTGTATTGCCTTATATATTGGTCCGGTCACACACATTATCAATGTCTGCAACATGTATTATTAGCATTGTGTTGTTCAAGATTTGATAGTGTTGCACAGCTATGCGTTGTTGGTCATTTGACATTTGCTGTCATCTACACCCACACAGGAGGGCTCCAAATGTGCATCGACCATACACTGTGCTGGAGGACATGGTTGACGAGGAGGTGATCCGCAAATACCGGCTTGACCGACTGAGACTGCAGGAGCTTGTCACACAATTGTCACCTCATCTGCAGCCACGCAGGACATATCCTGGAGCTTTCACACCCACAGCAAAGGTGATGGCGGCACTTCATTTCTTTGCGACTGGCACTTTCCAGTACACAGTTGGTCATGCAGGAGGGATGTCACAATCCATGTTCAGCATGGTACTGGGGGATGTTCTGAATGCCATGATGCTTTACAAGGATGATTACATCCATTTTCCACGTCCGGCAGAGTTGGCAGCAGTCAAAGGGGACTTCTATGCCCTGGCCCAGTTACCACACGTAGTTGGTTCCATTGATGGAACACATATTGGTCTCATACCACCCCAGGCACGTGAAGCTGTATATAGGAATAGGAAGCACTACCATTCGATCAACGTGCAAGTGGTGTGCCTGGCTGACAACATCATCTTGCACATGTGTGCCAGATTTCCCGGTTCCGCACATGACTCCCACATCATGCGGAGCAGCATTGTCCCCCAACTGATGGCTAATCTGCGTCCAGAACGTGCGTGGCTTGTAGGTGAGTGTGCTGAAAGGACAATTGTGTTGTCAGTGTGTTGTGAGGACAATTGTGTTGTATGTGTGGCATGGTGTTCCCACAAATCCTGGTAATGAAAAATGTGTCTGTGATCCCTCCACCTAGGCGACTCTGCGTACCCAAACCAGCCGTGGCTGCTGAGCCCCATCAGGAATCCTACTACCCCTGGTGAATTGCATTATAATGATGCCCATGGGAGGACACGTCGAGTGATAGAACGTACTTTTGGACTGCTGAAGTCTAGGTTTCGCTGCCTTAACAAAACCGGAGGGGCCCTGCCATACTCACCAGGCAAAGTATGCAAAATCGTGATTGCCTGCTGCATGCTCCACAACCTGTCCTTGCGCAATAACATTGAACTGATCATGGACCCTGAAGACCAACAGGTTGCTCGGCCTCCCATCGCACCCATGTCGACTGATAAGGATAGTGGTGAGGAAGAAGGTGTGGACCAGAGGCGTCAGCTCATTGATCGCTATTTCCCTTAAATGTGAGTAACTACCGCTTGTGCAGCCAGACAATGCGTGATGTATGTTTGCTGGTGGAGTGTGGATGTGGTGTGTCTATGATGCCTGTTCTGGTATGTTTTGTTTGCAAATGTGTGTGGAAGATGGTGTACATGCAATGCTCACTAATGTGTGTCCTGTGATCCACTTAATTGGTGATGAGTGTGGTTTGTGGGATGTTGCAGTACAGTGTGTTGTGATGGGTGTGAATCTCTTTCCTGACCTGTGTTTGTTGTTCTCTCATTATCCCTAGGTCACTCCCACAGAGGCATGATTCTCAACAACATTGATCCCTGCACCTGGTAATGTTACATTCTAAGACAATCATGTGATTAAAACATTGAGGCCACACATCATTGAGTGTTTACGTGATGTTTATTTACAGGTTGAGGATTGATGTTGGTGCATATTTACATAGAAGTGTTGGTGGGGGAGTGAGAGTTGAAGGTCATGGCAGATGAAACACCGTGGGGACACCACAATGTGTGATGTCCAGCTAGTCCAACAGACGTGTGGCAATGCTTGGCATTGTGGGACAGGATAGTTTGCAGGGTGAATGGCAGGCTCAGACAAGGGTGAAGTCATTGGCACCCCCTCTTAGAGCGGGTAGATGGGGCAACACCACTGCTCTCACCTGGATCCAGCCTCGGACGCCCCCTCCGTCTTGGAGCCGGAGCGGAGACAGCTGGGGGCAGGTTAGTCAGGGGCCACCTCCCTGTCCGTGGGGTCAGGTGTGGGTGGCGGTGGTGTTGGTGAGGGGTCCCGCTGGACACTTGGGTGAGGGGGTGGTGGTGTGGTGCGGGATAGCCAGTCCCTCCCCAGAGCAGTTTGCTGGCCCATGAGGTCCACAATTTGGCCTATGCGGGTATCAATTGACCGCAACAGTTGACTGCTCTCTTGTGAGTCTTGGTGGGCCCGATCAGACTGTGCCTGCGACCGCTCATAGGAGGCATTGACTCTGGCGATGGCTTCCAGGGTTTCGGTGCCAGGATGGGGTGGGTGTCCTTCCCCACCTCGCCGGACAACTGCACTCCTGGTTGTGAGCTGTGCCCTCACCTGTGTCCTCTCACGTCCACTCTCCCTGCTTGCCTGGGATGTTGATGGTCCATCATCAGCCGATGGGTCAGGCAGGGTGGCACAGGCAGGAGTGGTGGTGGTGGTGGTGGTGGTGGTGGTGGCTGCACAGCTCACAATGGCAGGTGTTGGTGTGGTGGCACAGGCCGAGGTGGTGGAGGCATTGATGTCCTGGGAGCCTGATGGCCCTGGAAGTCTGCTTGGCCCCGCATCGTCCTCTGCGCCTGAGCTGGCAATGGGCTCGTCCCCAGAGAGTCCATGCTGTGAGGGGGGCGACTGGTGCTTGCGGTTGCTGCTTTCGCCAGTCAAGTTGCGATCACCTGAGGGACAAGATTATCATGATCAATGCTGTGGACATGACATATTTTTTGTACCAACATAACAAATCAATAACCTCTCTCACACCCCCCACCCACCACCACCCTCCCTGTAGACATGGGGGCATGTTGGGAGTTGTAGTGATGGTCTCTCACACACTCCACCCACCTCTCTCACACACCCCACCCACCTCTCTCACACACTCCACCCACCACCACCCTCCCTGTAGACATGGGGGCCTGTTGGGAGTTGTAGTGCTGGTCTCTCACATACCCCACCCACCTCTCTCACACACCCCACCCACCTCTCTCACACACCCCACCCACCACCACCCTCCACCACCCTCCCTGTAGACATGGGGGCCTGTTGGGAGTTGTAGTGCTGGTCTTTCACACACCCCACCCACCTCTCTCACACACCTCACCCACCACCACCCTCCCTGTAGACATGGGGGCCTGTTGGGAGTTGTAGTGCTGGTCTCTCACACACACCACCCACCTCTCTCACACCCCCCACCCACCACCACCCTCCCTGTGGACATGGGGGCCTGTTGGGAGTTGTAGTGCTGGTCTCTCACACACCCCACCCACCTCTCTCACACACCCCACCCACCCCTCTCACACCCCCCACCCACCATCACCCTCCCTCTGGACATGGGGGCCTATTGGGAGTTGTAGTGCTGGTCTCTCACACACCCCACCCACCTCTCTCACACACCCCACCCACCACCACCCTCCCTGTAGACATGGGGGCCTGTTGGGAGTTGTAGTGCTGGTCTCTCACACACTCCACCCACCTCTGTCACACACCCCACACACCTCTCTCACACACCCCACCCACCACAACCCTCCCTGTGGACATGGGGGCCTGTTGGGAGTTGTAGTGCTAGTCTCTCACACACCCCACCTACCTCTCTCACACACCCCACACACCACCACCCTCCCTGTAGATATGGGGACCTATTTGGAGTTGTAGTGCTGGCTGCTTTGACAACATGCAAGGCGGGGAAGGTAGGAGGCAAAATTTGTGTTTGGTCATGGTGTGTGCATTTGAGGCCAGGACTTCACATTTGGGTGACTGTGTGGTCCACATGCATGGATTGGGGCCAGGGAGATGTGTGTTGGCAGTTGTGCATGGCAGACCACGGCAGTGTGATAGTGGTCATTGGTTTGTACTTACCGGCCTCTTGTCCCTCCTCGATTCCTTCCAGGCTCTCAGGGTGCAGTATGCCCAGCACCTTCTCCTCCCATTCTGCATATGGTATGGGCTCCGGGGGAGTGCCGCCGCCAGTGTGGTGTGCCCGCAGGTGCTTCTTTGCCCTGAGCCTTTCACCCTTGCCTTGAGGTCTTGCCACCGCCTCTGGATCTCGTGTTTGGTCCGTGGCATGGTCCCTGGCGCATTCACTCTGGTCACTATCCTGTCCCACATGTGGTTTTTGGTTGCCAAGGTGGTCCGCAGGACTAGGTTGCCGAAGAGATGTGGTTCGACACGGATGATTTCATCCACCATGACCTTCAACTCACTGTCTGTGAATTTGAGATTTTTCTTTGGTGCCATGGTGTGTGATGTGCAAGGTGTTGGTGGGGTGGGGTAGGTTGTGCAGATGTGTGGTGTGTAGGGATGGTGTTGTGTGGGTTTGTGTGGTGTGTGTGTTTGTGTGCAGGTTGTATGTGTGTTTGTGTGTGTCTGCTGTTCGTGGTATTGTGGCTCTTGCTTGCAGCTATGCTGTGATGCAAAGGACTGTGGTAGTGGGAAGGATTCTTTTTATACTCTGTGTGGTGGTGGTGTCCCAATGGTTGTTGGCAATCAGGTGTTCTGTGGGTGTGGGGATTTTGGTGCATTTTTCGGTGCTTGGGGGGTGTCATTGGGGCGTGTAGTTGCTGGGGGTGGGTGTTTCAGGTGGTTGGGTGTTCTGTTTAGTGTGTTTTCTATTTACTTCCATCTGCCATTTTGTAATCGGTTTGACGGCAGGGATGGTGTTTGTGTGGTCCTTCCACAGTCATGGTCCGTTTTCCGAAGTATTGTTTCCGCGGCGGTGGAGGACGGCGGCGAGTTCCGTTGGAATGGCGGCATTATCCTAATCACGCGGCCGGACCCTCCGCAGGTCTAGCGGCGGTTGAGCCTGTTCCCACGGTCATGTTCGTCGTCGGCGGTGGGTGTTCTTTTAGTTCCGTCCGCCGCGGACGGTGTTTGATGTGTTCCGTCTGCCGCGGACGGTGTTTGATGTGATCCGTCCACCGCGGTCAGAGTTTCTTGACTTACATATCCTAATCGTAACCGCGGTGCGGTCGGGAGTGATTTTGCCGCGAGCATGGCGGACGGTACCCGTTTCCGTCCACCATCCTAATCTCCTGAGCTCTTGAATTCTATTCCCTCCTCTCTCTCTGGCAGGTATCGTCTCCAGAACACAGAATGATAAAAGACGTGCATTACTTTTATGATGTGCTGCAAAGTGCCTTGCTATCGGATACTGTCTGTCTCCGTTAGTAATGGCACGCATGTGTTCTAGAACTCTCTTTTTGGCTGGATGCTTAGTGCTCTCAATGTAATAGAGATTGCACAGGCATTTCATCGCATAAACCGCATGATCTGTGAGGCAGGTAACATGTTTCAAAATTTTAAATTTGTCACTCTCTTTGGATAATTTCACCTCTTTTTGATTGCTACTGTTGCGGCAGGCTTTGCATTTCCCGCAAATGTAGAATCCTTGGATCGGTTTTTTAGTGCTAATATTCCCTGGTACGAGAGTGGTGCACAATAGGTCCTTAAGGGGTTTGGGTCTCCGATAGGTAATCTGTGGATAATCTGAGACTTCTTGTGTCAAGTCCTTATCTAGTTTAAGCACATTCCAAAACTTCCCCATTATTTTCTTCACATCCTTAGATTGTGAGTGATAATCAGTGATGAATCTACTGGTCACACTCGGTGGGGCCCCCTGATCTGCTTCTGTACTGGCATCCTGCCTCACTCTTTTCTTGGTGTTCACTGCTTTTATGGCACTGGTAATGGACTTCTGGGTATATCCTCTTTGTTTGAAACGCTCAGCCATAACCAGAACCTCCTTCTGGTAGTCTTCATCTTAAGAGCAATTGCGTCTTGCCCGCAGGAACTACCCAATAGGTATTGAATTGATAAGGTTGTTAGGGTGACAGCTGCGGGCGTGTAGGAGGCTGTTGCCAGCCATTTCTTTCCTGAATAAGGTGGTGGTAAGGCTGTTATTGTTGATACTGACTTTCAAATATAGAAAGTCAATCACAGCATTGGTAGTGTGACTAGTAAATGATAGATTGAAGTCGTTCTTGTTCAGCTCCTGAACAAATTCAATTGCCTCATCATGGCTTCCGTACCATATTATGAAAATATCGTCTATGTAACGAATATATATATACATATATATATATATATACATATAAATATTCCAAACTTTCTCCTTCCTCTTTGAAGAAGAGCGAGTCTCACTCGCAAAGTTGCAGTGAATCCAAATCCTTTGACAGCATCTGGCAATTCTTTAACATTTAAATAACATTTGGCAGTCCTGACGTGATTTGGTCCTCATGACCTTTTTCACAGGAGAAAACTGTCATTATTTTTAATATATGTATACATATATATTATTATATATATCATTATATTTATTTACATTGTTTACTATTTTACATAATTTCATTAAAATGTAAAAAAAAATGAATGGGGATATATTTAAATTGCTTGCATCCATTCATTTCTATGGGAGTGTACTGCAGTACCAGCAGTTTGTCATGTGAACTTACTATTGTTCTTTTTTTCTTATTAGAAGTTACTTACACTCAGATTTCTTGAATAAGCAAACAGTAGTAAACTTACTCAAAAGTGTAAGTTACCTATGCGAATCAGGCCTCTGGAGTTTACCTGTTCAGTTATGGAAGAATGAGATTACCTAGTTGTTGTACTCCATATAAAACTCAGAACTGCATTAAAGTGTAGGCACTGGACATATTTACTTAAGAGATCAGAAATTCAATTGCAGCGCTGTTGTAAAAGAGATTAATGGATTGTTGTGAAAGTAAAATAGCGGTTGTGATCTTTTTAAATGCATAGTGAATTATATTTTCTTTTTGTGAATGTTGAGATTGTTTGTATAAAATGAAATGCATTATTTACACATTCAGTTAAAAATGACAATTGCATAACAAAAGCAAAGGCAAAAGTGAGAACTTTAGGGGAAGTTGGAGACCAACAGGCTTTGGGGAATAACATTGAAATTGGATATCATTAATGATTTCTCCTTGATATAATTCTTATTATAAAAGTATATCTTCCTCACAGAGTTGGCAGTTACATCTATCACACTGTCACACTGTCTGCCTTCCTGCTTAAAATCTCAAATCATCTCTTTTCCATCTGGTTCTCATTTGAAGCAATTCTGACAGGGTAATGAAACAGGAATAGCGTTTCATTGCTTCCCTGTACGTACTACAGTCCTCTTAATAAAGATAGATTAACTTTTCTCCTTTTTCATCCCTTACTATTTTGTGCCAGGGATTCTATTTTGCACATATGAATATATTGACCTTTTGAATATTCAATAACATTATGTTCACATGACAGTTTCATTCCTCTCTGCCTGTTTCACATTGAACGATCCTGTATGGAAAGGCAGAAAAAAGCAAAAGCAATCAAAACAGAAATTATCAAAAGGCCAAAGTATGAAACTCCTTCTGTCATTGAAACTTGGGTAGCGCCATATTGCAACAAGCATTGGTAAAGCCAATGCGTCCCACCCACATGTGAGCTATTGGCTTTGTTAATGTTTTCTAGTTACGTTGTTCATCAGCCCCGCTACTGTGCAGCATGACTGAAAGTTTAAAAAGTCCAATGACACGGACAGTGCTGGTCGCGTCATACTCCTTTTTGAAAAACAATCAGTGATGCTTGAACAGAAGCTGGACTGCTGTGCAACATAACTAACAGACACTGACAAGGCCAAAAGCTCTCTCGTAGGCAAGGCCTATTGGCCTTGACAATTCTTGATTTAATTGTAATGAGATACAGCTCCTGATGCTCACCATGTGGTTGCTTCTACTTTTTAATTTACTTTCAACTGGAAGTCTACAGCTGACCAGTAGCTGGGCTGAACATCTTCTATATAAATGAAAATGTGAATGTTCGTTTGTTCAAAATCTTAAATCTCCGAAAGTTCTTCACCGATTGCTTTGAAATTTTGACACAACGTTGGATTCGATTAGGCGCGTGTTTATTTATACACAACGTTAGATTCGAATACACGCGTATCAAATACGCCCGTGTTTTTAATCGAAAGGCCGAACAGACCCTATCTATTTGCTTGCTGCACAACAACTACAAGGGACGTATAGAGACTATAGTCTACATATATTAGGATGGACAGTTGGTGTCAGGATGGCAGACCGGGAAGTGGGTGGAGGGAGGGGGGAGGAGTTGGTTCTTTTTGCAACATTAGCGCGTGTTTATATATACACAACGTTGGATTTGAATACGCGCGTATCCAATACGCACGTGTTTTTAATCGAAAGGCCGAACAGACCCTATTGATTAGGTTCCTGCACAACAGCTATAAGGGACACATAGAGGCAATAGTCTACATATATTAGGATGGACAGTTGGTGTCAGGATGGCAGACCGGGAAGTCGGTGGAGGGAGGGGGGAGGAATTGGTTCACTTTGCAACATTAAGAAAGGACGCATAGAGACAATAGTCTACATATATTAGGATGGACAGTTGGTGTTAGGATGGCAGACCGGGAAGTGGGTGGAGGGAGGGGGGGAGGAGTTGGTTCACTTTGCAACATTAGCGCGTGTTTATATATACACAATGTTGGATTTGAATACGCGCGTGTACAATACGCCTGTGTTTTTTATCGAAAGGCCGAACAGACCCTATCGATTTTGTTGATGCACAACAACTATAAGGGACGCATAGAGACAATAGTCTATATATATTAGGATGGACAGTTGGTGTCAGGATGGCAGACCGGGAAGTGGGTGGAGGGAGGGGGGAGGAGTTGGTTCACTTTGCAACATTAAGAAAGGACGCATAGAGACAATAGTCTACATATATTAGGATGGACAGTTGGTGTCAGGATGGCAGACCGGAAAGTGGGTGGAGGGAGGGGGGAGGAGTTGGTTCACTTTACAACATTAAGAAAGGACGCATAGGGACAATAGTCTAAAATGTAAATGTTCGCTTGTTCAAAATCGCAATTCTCCGAAAGTTCTTCACCAATTGCTTTGAAATTTGGACACAACGTTGGATTCGAATACGCGCGTGTTTTTATATACCCAACTTTGGATTCCAATACGCGTGTGTCAAATACGTGCGTGTTTTTAATCGAAAGCCCGAACAGACACATAAAAATGTCAATGTTCATTTGTTCAAAATCCTAAATCTCCGAAAGTTCTTCACCGATTGCTTTGAAATTTTGACACAACGTTGGATTCGATTAAGCACGTGTTTACATATACACAATGTTGGATTTGAATACACATGTGTTTTTGAAACTGCCCAAGACAGACATGGCCTCTAATGGCCATCATTGCAAAGCACACTGCAAAGTGGTAGTCTCTCCTCAGAGCTTCTCCAACTCTTCTTTTTGGCAAGTTTCTTGATCCAATAGAGTTCTAAAGTTCTGGGGTCAGGGCCCCAATATTTATCTCACATTTCCCTTTGAAGTTGGTACAAACAACGTTCCACTGGCATACATAAACCAGTTCTGCCTGACTCAGGCCACATTCATTCCAGGAGGGTAAGACAGCTTTGTGGAAGGCAGCCACAGTCCATTCAGGTGCAAGCAACAACTCCTCCTACTACTCTAAATGCAGCCAGGTCCATTCAGTCACCCAGGAAAGGCAGGACACCCCTCAGCCCTTTCCTTGTTTCTGTCTAGTGTGAATGCACATACCCTGCTCCTGTCAATGTAAACACAGACGGGGAAAACACAAAAGGCAGAGGCACACAGGAAGATTAAGCAAGAAAATGGCAAAACACACAAGATGATGGACGGAATGTTGCACAATGGCAAAACATTCACCCCAGTCACAGATCTGGGTTTAATCCATCGTTATTTTGCTCACCAAGCCATCCCAGTTCAGACATGACCATATGCAAATCAGTGTTGACCCTGTGCCTTATGGGAACAGTCTAGACCGAACTGCCAAGCCATGTCTTCCCTGGACCGGAATCAAGCATACTAGGACCGGTTTCTGGCTATCAGCCGTCTTCAGCCAGGATAGCTTGACTCCAGTGGCGTAGTGAGTACGGGACCCACATCTGGGTATCCCTTCCCACATAGGGTGAACAGCAAAACACACAAGATGATGGACGGAATGTTGCACAATGGCAAAACATTCACCCCCAGTCATAGATCTGGGTTTAATCCATCGTTATTTTGCTCACCAAGCCACCCCAGTTCAGACATGGGCATATGCAAATCAGTCTTGACCCTGTGCCTCATGGGAACAGATGGTTTCTGGCTATCAGCTGTTTTCAGCCAGGATAGGTCCATCATCTTGTGTGTTTTGCTGTTCACCCTAAGTGGGAAGGGTATGCCCAGACGTGGGTCCCATGCTCACTAAGCCACTGGAGTCAAGCTATCCTGGCAGAAGATGGCTGATAGCCAGAAACAGGTCCTAGGATGCTTGATTCCGGTCCAGGGAAGACATGGCTTGGCAGTTCGGGCTGGACTGTTCCCTTGAGGCACAGGGTCAAGACTGATTTGCATATGGCCCTGTCTGAACTGGGGTGGCTTGGTGAGCAAAATAACGATGGATTAAACCCAGATCTGTGACTGGGGGGAATGTTTTGCCATTGTGCAACATTCCGTCCATCATCTTGTGTGTTTTGCTAAGGAAGAAAATGCCCACTTACTAAAAGTGGCATTTTCAAACACCTAATATAAAAATCATCTTTACTAAAAGATGTATTTTAAACTTCTGAGTTCAGGAAGCCTAAACTTCATTTCTCTATCTTGTCCTAATGGAAAGTTATGCTTGTATGATGGTACAAAGCAACTTCCATGTTCGCCTATGGGACAGACAGCCTTGCAATAGTGAAAAACATATTGCCCAGCCGAGTTATGTTGCTGTTGAGAGGACTTGCCATGGAGAACTTGTGAAGAAGGTGTCCATACTCCTTCCTCCAAGACTTCGGAAGCTGGTTCCTTGTAAAAAAGAATCTCTGATGTTGGATTCCCCAGTAGAAGTGGATATACTAGGAAGTGACAATAAATTAGTTACAGACAAGATAAAAGACAGATGGTCCTCCAGATCTAGGGGCATATTTACTAGATACATTGCGTCGCTCTTGCACCATGCAACCATGCAAGAACGATGCAACTCAAAAAGAGATTTGTGAAGCCATGCACAGCCACCTTGCATGGCAATGAGTGGCTTCATAAAGCTTGAATAAGCAAATTGCTGCGTTGCCTTACTCTGCACCAGGGAGGCCTTCCACAGGCATTGTGTGGGTGTTCCCACATACACTCTCCTGGTTTTTGGTGCATTCCCAGATTTAACAGAACTGGTAAACCTAGGATTGCGCCAAAAAGATACACCCCCCAGGTGAGGTGTAACAAGGAGAAGTATCTTTATTTCTCCTCATTACTTCCTCTTTCTATATGTGCTACATGCACACATAGAAAGAGGAATTTGCCTCTCAGGTTTTTCTACTGGAAAATGCCCCTTCCTGCAAAAAAAAATCCTGTCTGCAATGCAGGCACCCTTACATAATGGTGCAAGGGTACCTCTCTTTGCGCTAGGCCAACAGAACGGCACCAGCACAGGGACAAAGGCAGAAATGCATCGTATTCTTTTAAATATGTGAACAAAGAAAAGGGTCAGAGCTTGAAGATCCAGCACCAAGCGTAAATACGTGTAATGGCCTATTAATTACTCACTAAAGCTTGGTGCATTGGGTTTAGGATGTGACCCACATGCGTCCCAAAAGGGTGGTATAAAAAGCACCACTACAAAAATGCACAAAATTAACCCTGCACCCGAGAAACACAAATAATCTATACGTGAAGGCAGTAGTACACCATATTTCAAGAACGGAACAAAATATAAACAAATAGCTTCCCAAATGAAACCAACAGACGGTGGTGTTTCTTGATTGTAGGAAATATTATCCTTATATTCAAAAATACTTCAATCCTTAAAATGCACGACAAAATTGCTTGCCAACGCGTTTCATCCCTCATGGGACTTCTTCAGAGCTCAAAAGGATTCTGTATCAGCTGATGGTATATTTGAAAGTGCAGAACAATATTAAAAACAGCAGTAAAGATATAATGTATTCATAATCTCGTTCATGATGTTATTATTGCATCTGTATTGATCATGAAAGTCGACAATGTACCCTATATAATCAGCCGTTTTAGTGTAATGATTTGAGAATGTGTAAATCCCTCTGCATGTAAGTGATCGTCCGGTTCCTTAAAAAATACAACATTTTAAATATGGTACACTCCTGACCTTAGTGTGCAATGGAGTTCTCCTAGGTTGAAAGAGTTTGTAATGTCCATGCGCATTACTAATATGTGGTGTGAAAGCATGAGAGGTAGAGCAGTTTGCTTATTATGTCAATGTATCCAACCATATTCCATGTTGGATTATTTCTTTGTTCTAGGGATGATGATAAACAGATATGGCTTATCACCTGAGGAATATCTGAATATGTCCTTCTGCTGAAGTCCTTTAGTGTTATAGAAGAAATACTTTGGGAGGTATAGTGTTTACTTGGGGATTTCAAAATCATGTCATTAAGAGAGGTGCAGTTGTTACTGATCACTCTTTTTAGGTGAACACTGGGTCTATTTTGTTGGAAACATTGCTTGGGAAAGCGTGCAAGACAATATTAGGAGGCAAATTCATTTCCATTGTGTTTTGGAAAAAAAGAAGGAAAGAATGAAAGATAATAAGCAACTGTAAGCCAAAGTGGTGCAGCTTAATACTAAGGCCGGTGGGGACATAGACCCAGCACTGGAGTGGTCTTTGATGGCCAGGCATCAGCAGTATATGCATTTAATAGATGGCAAAGCAAAAACTCAATTTATGAACTCCCAAAGACGTGCCCAGGAGTAGGGGTGGGTGAAGAATTACACTCCGCCGGCGGTGTTCACTGTGTTTTGCCCACTCTGCGATCCGTGCTCCATGCGGAGTTCAGAAAAACTCAGCGGGGTGACCCGGAACAAAGGTATTTTTTCTCGAGCGGCTCGCTAACAATAAGTCAGCGAGCACTTGCAAGAAAAAATAACACACTAGACCTCCTCCTGGTGAGATTTCTAATCACTGGTGGTTGCTGCAGGTGGAGACGCTCGGATTGAGAAATCTGCCATTCACGTTGAGGAAGCTGCCACTTGAGTAGAAAGTATACTCAAGTGGCAGAAAGCAGCAGCACCCTCTGGCGAGATGCTTAGTGCCATTCGTGCTGATTTTGCAGTGAGGACAAACTCCTGGCGCTAAAAATCAGTGTGAGAAGCACGACTTAACAGAATCCGCTGATGGCGAAGATCAGCGGAGCACGGCAGAGTTTTTCTGGCTCTTGGCGGAGTTCCGTAGTGCAAAATTCTGCAAACTCCGCCCAGGCCTATTTAGGCGTCTGTAATTACACAGGTAAAGTCTGGGCTTGGTTATCTTGGTTATTGCTGAGAAAATTAGAGGATTGATGGATATATAGTGAGATCCGAACAGGGAGATCGGTACTAGCAGAGTTGAGATGGCAAACGCCTATCCTGACCACCAATAGGAATTTAATGTGTTTGGGTGTAATTACATTCGAAATGAAGTAATGAAATTCAAAGTTAAACTCCCAATGTAGAGTCTAAGGGATAGTGAACTAGTGGAGGGTGAGGTCACAGAGGATGAGGTCAAGACTGGCATAATTGACCTTAGATTTGGAAAGGCTCTCTTTTTAATTAGGAGGTGGGTTGTTAGAAAATATGATTAAACTGTAATATTGAATACCTGCTAAAACTAATAAAAGAAATGTGAAAAAAAAGATTTGGAAAGGTTCTTTGTCCATATTGTTTCTCAGTGGAACTATTTATTAAGTTACTAAACCAGGTCATGTGACATCTTATTAAGGCATTTCATGATATGTTAAAGAGGAATGATAGTAATAAATCTTAGAACGGATTTTGTAACTCACTTATACAAGGCTAGCAAACTTAAGGATATGTGTCACCTGTATTGCCTGATATCAGTTATGAAATGTTAGAGGTAAATCCTCGCAAAACATGGCTGAACATCTACTGGATATGGTGAAGGAGTGGGTTAATCTAGATCATGTGTGATTGATGCCTAACGGGGTTCACCAAATTAAGACATAAAAGGTGACACAAATGTCTAACTTTGTATATATTGTGACTGAACTAACAGCTATTGTATCATTAGATCCAGGAAATGTGTTTGATTCAGTGGAGCAGCTCATCATGTTTCATATATTGAGAAAATCTGGTCTGGTCCTCAGATGCTTGCATGGCTAGAACTGCCATACAAATTGCCTCTTCTGTACTGGGACCACTGGGCAGAGGATCTCAACAGCTTCCTATATTCTGAACACTGGCCAGTCTGTCCCTATCTTCTGTTCACTCTGATCTCTAACCAGTGGCTCGTCATTACGTCTCACAGAGACAGCCGTCTTCCTCCAGCATCCCAGGGACAGCCTCCAGTTGACCCTCTGGATCCCAACATACACTAGCTCTGCCCTTATAAGAGCACTGCCACCGGGGCATACTGCAGCAGGAGCCAGGAGAAACTGATTCCATACAGGGTCTCAGTCCTGCTGCTTGCACCAGATCTCACTGCGGGAGCCATGCACCAGTTCCACGGAAATGCCAGACCAGTACACAGAGCTGCCCTCTGCCCTTCTGCCCACTGGGCCACCAGGATATTTTATATGAGTGAATTAAATATTTCAGAATGGGAGCAGCATATTCTGACGACATCACATTACCAGTACCGAGTAGTCACTGACAGAATTGAGCTGGAATGCTTGGAATTAATCTGACATGTTAGCCTTATTATTATAATGATGCATAAATGCATTATTGCTATGTAAAATCTTTAGTGTTGTGATATCCCAAAGGCAAAACAATTATTGATCCAATCAAATATATAGAAAGTTTACTGAGTTATAGTAATTTTTAATGTTATCAGTTTTTACAATATGAGTGACACAAAGGAAACACCTTGCTATTTGTCTTGATTTGGAGTTAGCGAGGACTTCTGGGTGCGAATTACCTGGCTAAGGCCTTCTGCTGACTGGATGGAGACATCTAGTCCAGCTCTCTGCATCTAATTATCCACCGTCTTTATTGTTTTAGCAGTGTAGGTTCTAACAAAATAGGATTAAAATTGAAAAATAAAGAAATGTAATAACACTTTAACAATATTACTCTATAAAAACGAAAATAATTAAAAGGACATTAGTATTCAATTTGCAGTAATTAGCACACCTCGGCTACCCAAGCTTTCAATATGCTACTGCTTTGTAAAGTGAACTCTGTTGCCAAAATATAACTTGGACATAAATGTAGGATCATCTGATGTGCAGCGAAGTTCCGGTGCACTGGTGTAGTTTGTTACAGAGAACAACTCGAATAATGAAACTAGGCATTTGAGGCGCAACACGTTCGTTTTTGTGCAAAAAGCATGAACGGCAACATCGTGTCACTTTCCCCATGTACACAACAGCAGCCTTCACTAATTGCAGGGTCTCTATCAATCTTTGACAGATAGACTGAAGTCAAAGTCAGGAAAGTCAGAAAGAAGACTGTTGAGAAGGGCATCGAAAAGTGATATCAAGGGTACATGTTAACCGCAGTCTAAAGGTAGATTTAAGAAATGAGCAATTATTTATTTATGACTGGATGAAATTTCCAGTTTAAATCATTTATACTTTTTTAGACGGAATGGCTTCATAACGTGCACCGCAGTCAAGGTCAGTGCTGACACAAACTCCGAGAAAGACAGTAAAATGTGATCAAATGTGGAAATATCAGTGGAAAATGGAATTTAGGGACATCAGAACTTGAACTTAAGCCTTATACATCTTTTATGTTCTGATCATGATTAGTACTTCTCATTACTGCTGGCTTGGAGGTCTTGAAAGGATCTTAGAGTGCCTAGAACGCGCTTTTTTAATTGCTTACAATGGATGATGTAGTGCTTAGAGTCTGATTGAATTTACACAGGTGATATTGCTGATAATTGACTTGAATTAACTTCTAGTGTTGGACAATGTACTTAGTGATTGAAGCGATTACCTCGTGCATGAGAATTTGTATTGCTTAATCATTATTGTATTTTCTCATGATACTACGAGGGTTATTTGCTCATGTTACAAAATATAACTTTTAGAACAGGATTGCATTTGCTTCGAAACCATAAAGTGTGTTCAGAACAGTCTAATCTGAAGTTCAGTCTTTCGCATTTTGGGGCATATTTACAACAAAGTGGTGGTGCGTGGCGTTAGCATCCTTGGCTTAACCCCACACTTTGCCACTTCTGAAATGCAGGGCTGCACCAATATTTACAAGAATATGGTGCAGCCCTGCGCTTCCCCCGCAATGGCGCTATATGTAGCAGCCTAACACCAATGCAGGCACCCTTGCAGCATAGTGCATAGTGCGCTGAGATTAATTTTTTTTTGTGCAGAAAAGTGTCTCTTCCTCCACATAAACAATCTTTAAATGGGCACACACAGAAGTTACGAAATGTCTATTTTTTAAAGATTGTTTATGTGCAGGAACACTCACCTTCCTGGCCATAAACAATCAATGGTCTTTAGCGGTTTCTATGAGTGCTACACAATGGAGCACACATGGAAACAGTAAGAATGAGTAGAAATAAAGCATTTCTCCTCCTTTTGCCTGTTTAAGATCAGGTTTCCCTGGTCTTAATTTTAGCGCTGCCTCCTATTTACGCTGCCCTTGTAAATAGAGGCCAGCGTCAAAATCAATGGGTGTTGCAGTGGAATGCCCAACACAACACCCACTGCCTCCCCTTTCACGCTTAGTACAGCGTGAAAGGGTGCCTTATTTACAAGGCAGTGTTAGTCCAAATTAAGTGGCTTAATGCTGCCTTCTAAATATGGCGAAGAACATATTGCCACAGGAACGTCACTAAAAGTAACGTTGCTTAGGCGATAGGGGCTTGTAAATATGCCCCTTTGAGTCAGTACAGCCAGTGATATTTTAGTCGCTAGAGATACTTAAATATTGTTGTAGCTCTATATTTTTGCTTTCCAACAGTGATAATCTTGTTCTTAGAACGGTCAATCAAGAGGGATTAACAATCCAACCAATGCTTACACCCAAGATGTTATTGAAGACTTGGATAATCATAGCCTCTATCATCTGGTCACCTCTCTCATCCACTGAGCTCTCGTATGGCAAAATTATCCACTATTGCTTACAGCTCCATGAAAGCACAAATCTAAAGCAGGCGTTCAGAGGTAAAGAATTTCACTCAACAATTCGGCCTCTTTACAAAATTCCTAGGCTTCATCATCATCAGTACGCTACTCATTTAAGGTTCACTTCGCCACTTTGCTAAGATGTGGATTTGAACTCAGATCATCACATCTGACTTCAGAACCTCCATCTAAACCAAGGTCATCTCCCACTTACTGGGAATGCCAAATGCACTAACAAGCTACAAACAGAACTAGCTTCAATGAAGAGTGTCCATCTTATAAGGGTGGGTAAAAATGTGATTTTGAGTTTAGAAGTTTAAAACTTTGGAATATGCAAAGGTTACAAAGTTTTGTGAATTTTGCAAAAGTTATAACCTTGCAACTTTCACAAATAATGCAGAGCTTACAACGTTTAGAAGAATGGTGTACAGTACTTCATAGCATAACTCAACAAAGGTCTAAAGAAACTGGACCACATCACCACAGTGACTATAGATTATCCATGTGACATGGAATCCTGCTGTCGAAATCAAGAAATACAAAAAGAAAACTCCAAAGCTATGGAACAACATCCAGAGCAGAATCTCTTCTCCAATTTACCATTTCTGAACATGGCTGAAAACCTGTCTGCTTAGGGTCTTCAAAGAACACTTCGTCCATAATTTCTAAAGAGCCTCAATCTCCTCTCATACCCTGAGTCAATTTAAAAACTAAAGAAAATATAGAGACCCCAGCCCTTTAGGACCACAGTTGTTAACTAATGGTAGGGAGGATTAATTATTGGTGATGTTAACATGTAGCATTATAGATTGGTAACAGTGAATTACCAGGATGTATTTCACCCAGGGGTTCTGAGTGACATCAAATGGACAATGAGAGTGAAGCTCGAGTTGTCTATGATGTCACTCAGAACCCCAAGGTGAACAACATCTCTGTAATTCACTTTCTACCCATCTATAATTTTTTGTTATGTATGGCCCCAAAATCATCTGTACCTGATTTCAACTGCTACACAGTAGCAGAGGAGCAATGTGGGACCATACATAGCATGGCCTCTGTTATGTATCACTATCCCAAAACAAAAGAAACCCTTACCTGCCATCCTTGACCAACCCTCACCACCTTCCCAGTCTTCTGTCCCCTTCTAGCAGCTGTGCGTTCTGCTCCCATTCAAAGCAGACAAGCAGCACTGCACTGGCAGGCTCTCAGAGAGCCCTGTCAGCTTGACCTGGAAGGCCTTAATGACATCGCAACTGTGGGTAACCATTTTTATTATCAACTGTTGCTATATCATAGCAGTGAATTATTACATTCAGAAACTGAAGTAAACTATAGAGGTTCTCTGTGAGAGCCCTACATAACAGCAATCTTTGAGGTGGAATGGATCTACTTGACAAAATTAGAAGTTAAATATGAAGAGTGTGAGATGCCAGAACTTTAAGCAAATGTATAGTTCTTTGTAGTCAAGTAGATGTTATAAACCAGCTTCAAACTACAATATCTTTGAGGTCTGCTATAGCTGGTTTTATTCATCATTATCATATTCCATGGTAAAGGTTCTGAAATGGTCATTCTGTTCTATAGGCACAGCCAACACGTTTCACCCTACATCAGCCTATAGACTTAGGGCCTTTGCAAGGTGGGGTCTTGTCAGGTATCAGTTATAGGAAAGATAATCTCAGCATACATGTCTGCTAAAGTAGACTCAGGCTCTGCAGTCACTATTGGAATTTTCATGAGTAAGGTGGAATGGAAATCAAATTCCTAAATGTAGAAAATGCCCCCCCACACTCAGTGCATGGACCTGAATCTTTGCTTCCCTAAACGTATGTATAACTCTGTTGCTCGTCAGCTAGGTTTCTAATTTATACATCTCAAAATATGCATGCAGTGTATTTGTATATTGACTTTCATTTACTGCAGGATATGTTTTGCATTATTAATTATTGTTACTATTCTATCACAAAATTTATTTTAGACTGGAATTATCTATATTTCTGTTGCTGAGCCCTATCACTTTTATTCACCCGCAGCTTCCTTGAACTCCACAGCTGGGAGTTCCGACCTGTCAGGAGGTGCCTATTCCAGTTCTGGGCCTCTGGAGGTTTGATCCTGCTATAGGAAGCTATCAAGAACTAAAGTTCTGAAGGAAATTGATGCTTCACTCCCCTTGTGGCTGGATTTTCTGACACAGCACCGCTGTGCAGGAGAAATTCCCGATGCACAGCCCGGTCCAGCAGCAAAATCGTTGCAGCACCTGCCAGCAGCCCGTGAAACCGCTGCATGCCAAGTCCCATGCAATGATATCCAACGGCAAAGATCACAGACTCTGAAGCAGGCCCTGCTGAGCGGCCAGGCGAATCCATGCATCCTGGGTGGGTGGCTGGAGAAATTGGCGCAGCACCTTGTTCGCTGTCTCTGCATTGCCTCCCGCACATCCGGATTTTCCACACATCGCACCTGGGTGCCGAATCTACGACAATGCTGGGATCACAGTAAGAAACTGACACATCACCTCCCCGCAAAGTAAGAAACCAACACATCACCTCCTCTTCTGTAAGGAACTGTTGCATCACCTCCCCTGTGTGGCAGTGAGAAACCGACGCATCACCTCCCCTGGAGCAAGGAAACAATGCACCACTTTCCCTGCCCATGAGGAACAGCTGCATCACCTTCACTGTGGCAGTTTTTGCTTGTGATTATGCCGTATTCCAGGTTTCTACCTTCTAAAAGTCATATTTTTATATATGTATGTTGAATTTTTTATGTTTTGGTCTTGGTTGGTTTAAGTAAAGATACTTTATTTTTCTAAAATGGTCTATTTGTGGCGTTTTCACTGTGTTACTGTGAGTTATATACAAATGCTTTAACAGTGCCTCTGTAGGTTATCCTAACTGCTCTGTGCCAAGCTACCAGAAGGTGAGCGCAGCAAACTTAGGAGTGTAATTTACTCACCCTGACTAGAAGGAGGAATCCCTACTTGGACATGGTGCAAGCCACTGTCAACTAGAACCCCCAATTCTAACAATTCCCAGTTCACATATTGGCACACATACCTATAAGCTAAAGCTATAGCTATTAGTTTTGATGAACAAAACCAATTGCATGTGACATTATCGACGACGTTTTGAATGATGCATTTCAGACTCTCCTTAGCTAACATTGCACACATGCCTTAAAGTATTGTAGGCGCATATTATCATTTCTTTTCATATAATGATTGACAACATGGCAAACAAATACCAGTCCTCACTGATATTGTAAGAAACAGAAACTATGGGCCTCATTTATGAAAAGTGACGCATCACTGCGTGAAAACAGCGATGCGTCACTTTTCACTGCGCACTCCTTGCGACACCAATGATGCGTCATATTTCATGTATGACGCATCATGTCGCAAGGAGTTACAGATACGTCAGTATTTCTGACGTATCTGTAAGCGCAAAAGTGACGCATTGCTGGAGTGTGTCACAAAAGTGACGCAACTCTAGCAATGCTCCCTTTCACATGGGCAAGCCCCATGTGAAAGGGCATGCGTCAGTCTTACGCCTGCAGTGAGGCCGGCGCAAGATTTTGATGCAACGGCGTCCTAAAAGTGACGCAGTGAAATCTCATAGATTTCACTGCATCACTTCTACGACCCTTCCTTGCGTCAATACGCCCCCCCTTGCATACATTATACCTGGCGCAGGTATAATGTGGCGCAGGGGTTTACAAAGTGACGCATCTACCTAGATGCGTCACTTTGTAAATATGGTGCAACAAGGCACATTATTTACGCTGCTGGTGCGTCACAAAAAGTGACGCACCTGCGGCGTAAAAGTGACGCATGGCCTCATAAATGAGGCCCCATATGTCTAAAGAGATAAGAAAGGTAAATGACAAATGGTATCGGATATACGTACAGTTAGTCATTCTTCTCCATATGGATCGGTAACTGCTGGACTGTTCGTGCACAACAGAATGACCGAACGCAAGATATTGTATGATCATCAATTTTAAAAATATATATTTTTCATTTCGGTAACGTTAAAGAGAAGACCATTTACTCTGATCGCCGAATGTGCTCGAAAGTAGCTGTATTTTTCTCATTCACACTCCCCTTCAGCAAGCCCGCTGTCACACCAATGTGAGAAAAGCATGGATGGATGGGTAGCTGAGGTCTGAAATAGACAATTCCCAGCTGTGATTCCAAAGGGCAGAAGAACGTGTCAAGAAACATTGAAACTTGCAATCAGTTAAAGTGTAATATTGCTCCACTTTCATTTATCTTCCTTGTTCAGAGCTTGGGGTCACACGTGCTATGATAATATTCGTTGTTTCAGTGTGTAATAAAGGGAAAATGCCTCGTATACCCCAGAGACGGGCTGATTGCGGTGTATTTTTCCTGATACCTAAAGTACAGCTGTAGGCTACATTTGTAAGCAGAATACTGGTGTGAAAAACCTTTGCAATCGCACATGCCTTTGCCTTTCGTTTTATTTGACAGCACTGCGCTTTCAGAGATCTAATAACATACCATGGTAAAGGCATCTACTCTATAAATGTCTATACTATTCGCACATCCGCGATTCATAAGTTAGCGGGACGCCTATGTTCGTTACCCCTCCAAGGTAGACAGCTTGAGAAGCAGTGAGCTGGGTAGAAGTACAACCTGTTAATTACTGCTCAGGGCTGCTTCTCTTAACCTTTTGACTTCTGTGGACGTCCGCATTATTGAAAGCAGGGACCACTCTGAGCAATTTCTATGAGTTGAAATTCAGAACAAATGCGCAAATTATAAATTCAGATATATACACAAATCTGAATTGTAATTTTAACGGGATGGTTGGGGCCTATCCAGAAGTCGAATTCCTTCACATTTACAGAACATTAAAATTTGCAATTCTACCTTTTTTTCTGAGTATGTATTTTGTTAATATGGTAATACTATTTATGTTTCTAAACAGTTGCAAAACCTCTAATTTGTGCTTTGTGATGCTGCATCTGAACTTTGAGATTTGGGTAAAAAAAGCAACGGGACGGTCATATTCTTCTATGCCACTTTTGAGATTTGCAGCTCATGCCAGCCTCCTACAGATAAGCAACAATGTGTCCTAGTCATTATTTATGTGATGTCTCATTACAATATTATTATGCACGTGCGGATGTTTGACACTCAGAAGTAAAGTAGGGAATCCGGTCATGATGACGATATGGACAAATACAGAAAAGTAATTCATCCCCAGATGTTCATGGTGTCCCAAAGAGCACGAAAGCAGTAATGATGTCTTGCCGTTTTAGATCTGGGTTCTGACAGTGCTGTGTTTTGACATCAACTGCCTTGTCACTCTGCATGTTCAATTATGCCCTTATTTATTATGTTTGATTCTGGTGTGTTTTTTTAGTGATTTCCATCATTCATGGCCATTTCTAGAGCTGCAAACCAGGGGCCAGATTTACTAAAGTTTCTCGCAACACAACGAAACAAGTGAACTTGCAGTGCTGCATTGCATGGAATGCACAGAGTATAAATGCACTACTAAGAGATGGCATGTTTGTGCTCCCTCATTGTGGTGGCACAAAGTGTGCTGCCTAGTGCCAATGTAGACGCCCATGCTCCCTGGTGCAAGGGTGCATGCTGTAAAGGCAGTGCTGTTTCTGTATAGGGAGGGATACTTTCCTGCACAAAAACAATCCTAAGTGGCATTTTCCTTTTTCGATGTGTGAGCATAATGCATCGCATATAGAAAGTGGAAGTAACAAGGAGAAATAAAAATGCCATCCTTGGGAGGTGCACACTTTTGCCGAAATATAAGGTTTACTGATTTAGTTAATCTGGGATTGCATCAAATGTCATGGGTGGATGCACAGGAATCTCCATGCTCCACCTATGGAATGCCAACCACTTCTAAATGTAACACAACCCAATGCAAGCTCGTGCTTTGCATTACATTCTTGACAAAGTCATGCAAGATGGCTCAAATCGTCTTGCAAGGCTTAAAAATATCAACTAATGGCTTGCATTGAGTTGTGTTGAGTTGCATCACCCAAGGATAACACAAATCTAGGACAAGGTGTTTTATTGTTTTTTTGTGTTGGCTCCATATTTATCCTTTATTACCCACAAAGGCCCTAATTACAAGAAAAGGGCTAAATTCTGATCCCAGTGCAAATATGAGTTTGCTCAGGGATCGGAATAACGAGCTGTCTGGTAATTATCACACCCTCACAGTTTTCCTTAGATAGAGTTCGGCAGGTCAAACCTGTTGAAATATATTGGGGGGGGGAAGGCTGTAAAATGAGCAAAACATGTAGATATCATTGTATTAAAGCCTATTGTGCATGTTATGCCTCATTAGCAAGTTATAAATTCAGGTAGAGGATATTTACAAAACATGGTAAATACTTCTCTTTGGCGTAATGCTATTTATACTGTGTGGTAAATACCGTGCCATATGCCACCTAACTTTTAATGGGGCTGTAAGCTATGTATATTGTTTTGTAACCCGATGTGGCCTTTCATACCTTTATTCTGAATATTTAGAATCATTTGTGTTTCGTTAATACTTGCCAGGGGAGACCGAGTTGCTTTTTTTTTATAATTACATTTCATCCGTTTATAGATTCTTTCTTACAATAGAAGCAAGTATACATAAATAAATTACGTACAAATTCATTAATATGAACAATAAATTAGAATACAGCAGAGGAGCAGCACAAGTTAATAATGCATTCCCACCCCTAAACCAACACAACCTATATCTAAATCCTGGCTGTTGTATTAAGAACCAGGTAGAGCACGCCCCCCAGATTCTACTCCCTTTACATTTAGCCCTTCTGCCTTTGCGTGCATAAAGTGCATTTAAAAAAATGTAAACATGTAAGAAGCATCCTTTCCATTGCTGAAAGGTAGGAGGTAGAGGGTCAAGCCAAGCAGAGGAGACACAAAGCCTAAAAACTGTCATTGTTATAACATTAATTCTGACCCAAACCCAGTAAGAGATTCATCCACCCCAACAACATAAGCTGGGGTTATAGGGAGATATTCACCTTCAAGACTTCCCCTAAGAAGATTTCCAAACCAAGTGATTTTAAGCTGGGGCATGAGGAGAACATATGAACCAAGTCCGCATTATAATGATGACATCTGGGACAACGAGTCTCCGCATCACCGCCCCATTTAGCGATTTTTGCTGGGGTATGTATAGATTGAACAACGTTTTGTAATGTTGTGATTGCAGGATCGAGGCACACAAGATTGACCCTTCAAATTCAAGTGATTTCAAGAAACCCGAGTCCACAAACTGAAGCCTCTCCCATCATTTTTCATTGTGTTTAACCAGATTGTCTGGGACCCCTTCCAGCAAACAGCGGCATAACTGCAAAATAAAGGGCCAGTACTTTTTATTAATCAATCAATCAATCAGTCATTTGTAAAGCGCACTACATACCGGCGAGGGTCTCAAGGCACGGGGGAGAGGGGCCACTACTGATCAAACAGCCAGGTCTTGAGCATCCTCCTGAATGTCAGCAGGTCTTGGGTCTGTCGTAGGCTCAGTGGGAGGGTATTCCAGGTCTTGGCGGCAAGATGGGAGAAGGATCTCCCACCGGTGGTTGTTCTTCGGATGCACGGGACGGTGGCGAGTGAGAGGTCGGCGGAGCGTAGCTGGCGGATGGGTATGTAGAAGGAGAGCCCTCTGTTGAGGTAGGCTGGGCCGGTCTTGTGGAGTGTCTTGTGTGTGTGTGATGAGGAGCTTGAAGGATATCCTCTTGCTGACGGGAAGAAAGTGCAGGTTTCTCAGGTGGGGGTGATGTGGATGTAGCATGGTACATCGAGGATCAGTCCTGCCGAGGCGTTTTAGATGTGTTGTGGTCATTTGATGAGCTTGGTCGGGGCTCCAGCATAGAGGGCGTTTCCATAGTCGAGTCTGCTGCTGACGAGGGCCTGGGTGACTGTCTTTCTTGTATCTGTCGGGATCCAACTGAAGATCTTGCGGAGGGTGTGGAATCAGGAGGAGGAGACGCTGTTGACTTGCTTGGTCATAGAGAGCATTGAGTCGAGGATGATTCCCAGGTTGCGTGCGTGGTCGGTGGTTGTCGGGGCTGCTCCCAGTGCCCTCGGCCACCAGGAGTCGTCCCAGGCTGAAGGGTTGGAGCCGAGGATGAGGACCTACATCTTGTCCGAGTTCAGCTTCAGACGGCTGGTCTTCATCCAGTCGGCGACAGCCTTCATTCCTTGGTGGAGGTTGGCTTTAGTGGTGATGGGGTCCTTGTTGAGGGAGATGATCAGTTAAGTGTTGTCGGCGTAGGAGTTTATGTTGAGGTTGTGCTGTTGGGCGACCTGTGTGAGCGAGGCCATGTACATGTTGAACAGTGTTGGGCTTGGGTACGCCGCAGATGATCTCGGAGGCTTTAGACTAGAATGGGGGGAGGCGGACGCTCTAGGTTCTGCCGGAGAGGAAGGAGGTGGTCCATTCCAGAGCCTCATCTCAGATCCCTGCGGCGTGGAGGCGTGGCAGACGGTGTTGAAGGCAGCGGAGAGGTCTAGAACGATGAGTGCCTCGGTCTCGTTGTTGTCCAGCAGGGTCCTGATGTCGTCGGTGGCGGCAATGAGGGCGGTCTCGGTACTGTGGTTGCTGCAGAACCCTGACTGGGAAGTGTCCAGGATTCTGTTTTCTTCGAGGTATCGGGTTAGCTGTCTGTTGACAATTTTCTTGATGTTGATGACCTTGGCTGGGAAGGGGAGCAGAGAGATGGGCCGGAAGTTCTTGAGGTCGCTTGGGTCAGCCTTGGGTTTTTCAGTAGGGTGTTGATCTCGGCGTGTTTCCAGCATTCTGGGATGGTCGCGGTCTCGAGGGAGAGATTGATGACATTGCGCAGGTGGGGTGCGATGGAGCTGCTTGCTTTGTTGTAGACGTGGTGCAGGAAGGGATCTGATGGAGATCCGGAGAGGATTGTGCTCATGCTCTTGACGGTGTCATCAATGCTCACGCTGGCCCAGTCTGTTGTGTTGCTGTCTGTTTGGTCTGTCTGGATGTTGAAGCTGTCGTGGATGTCTGCTATCTTTCAGTGGAAGAAGGTGGCGAGGGAGTCGCACAGGGCTTGTGACGGCGGGATGGCGTTGGTTTTGAAGCTGGGGTTGGAGAGTTCCTTCACGATGTTGAAGAGCTCCTTGGTATTGTGTGCATTGTCATTGAGGCAGTCATTGATGAGGTGGTGGTGGTTGCGGATGGCGTCCTTGTGCTGCACGGTTGTCTGGAGTTTGTTCGCTGTGCCATTTCTTCTCTCTTTTTATGCAGGCTTGCTTGGAGGGTAGGAGTTCTGGGGTGAACGTGCTGGCCCTCTTGCTGGTGTCTCTGTGGGGGGTTTCTTCTGTGGGGCGAGGGTGGTGGCACGGTCTTCTATCCAGCATCTGAGGCTGTGGGCAGCATCGTCGGTGTTGGAGAGTTCGATGGGTGGGCTAAGAGCGAGGTTTGCACGTAGTTGGTCTTTGGTGATTTTGCTCCAGCAGTGGCGGGGGATCTGTTGAGTACGGTGGTGTGTGGTGGGTTTCCGGAAGGTGAAGTGGATGCAGTGGTGGTCGGTCCAGAGGGAGTTCAGTGGTGTGGCTGACAGAGATGTGGGGGCTTGAGGAGAAGACAGGGTCGAGCGTGTGGCCGGCAGAGTGGGTGGGTGTTGTGACGAGTTGCTTTAGTCCGAGGGTGGCGAGGTTATCGATCAGGGTTGTGGAGTTGTTGTCGTTGTTGTTCTCCAGGTGAAAGTTCAGGTCTCCGAGGAGGATGTTGTTGGTGGAGGTCAGGGCGTGCGTGCTGATGAAGTCGGCATGGAGTCGCTGAACTGGGGACAGGGTCTGGGGGGTCGGTAGACAAGGGTGCCTCTGAGGGTGGAGTTGGGGTCTGTGTGGATCTGGAAGTGCATGTGTTCGGCGGGGCTGAGCGCTTCGTCGGTGCTAGTCGAGACCCTGATGCTGTTCTTGTGGATGATGGCGATTCCTCCTCCGACTCCATTTGTGCGGTCTCTGCGGATAATCTTGTAGCCGTCTGGGATGGCTATGGCTACGTCGGGTGCGGAAGAGTCATTCAACCAGGTCTCTGTCAGGAAGACAACGTCCAGGATGTTGTGTTGAGCAAGTCCCAGAGCTCGACGGCGTGTGTGCGATTGGAGCGGGTGTTCAGTAGCATGCATCACAGGTTTGTGCAGTCTTTCTTGGCGGGTGGTTTGTCGGTTCTGAGGCTGGTGTAGCTGCAGTTCGGGCAGGTGAAGGGACCGTTTAGGTGCGTTTAGGGGAAGGTGTGGGTCCGTCCGGAGTTAAGGGCGTGGAGTGTGCTGGCATTGTAGCGGCGTCGGTCATCGTGTCAGGAGTGGGGCCAAGGGTTCTGGCACTGGGCGTGGTCCAGGCATGGACGGGCGCAGACGGGCTTGCCTTAGCCGCACAGCGGACGGCATATATGGGGAGGTGGGAGGGAGGAGCAGCTGGGAGGTGAGGGCAGAATATGGGCAGTGGGCGGTCAGGGCGGCAGGGCCGCATGGGACACAGAGGCAGGGGCGGTGATGGATGACGGAAGGAAGAAGGAATAAAAGTGCACAAAAAACGAGGGAAAAATGAGTGGAACAGAATGCAAAAAGGGCACAAAAATGAGGGGGAAACGAGTGGCACAGACGGCAAAGGGCACAGAATCAATGAAAAACGAGGGGCACAGAAGGCAAAAAGGGCACAGAAATACAGGGGCAGCTAAGAATCAGAAGGCAAAAACGGTCAGAGAGGCATTGGGCAGCGAGGGGAACAGAAGGGAAAACTGGGCATAGGGACACAGGGCAGCGAGGGGTACAGAAGGAAACCGGGCAGAGACACGGGGGTAGCGAGGGGTCAGAAGGAATAAAAACGGGCAAGGACGACGTACAGGCAGCGGGGGAAGATAGACAACAGCAGTCACAGACACAACAATGAAAATACAGGCAATACAGTAAAACAATTAGACGGAGGAGGAACAAACTTACGGTCTACCACTGGCCACCAGGGCTGAGGAGCAGGTGGTAGCCTGTGGGTGGAGGAGGGCTTCGAACTTCCTCAGCAGCTGTAGCTAAGCAGGAATACACATGCAGAGCTGTGCGGAGGGGGAGTGACCTACCTGGTGGGTCAAGGATCAGCCCTATTTCCATGAGGGGAATCCAATCAAAACCAGCTGTGCTCCCAGACTTTTTCATAAGGAAATCGTGCAGCTGTAGATATTTAAAAAAATCCAGAGGCCCAACATTAAATCTACCACTGGCCACCTCAAATGACGCAATAAGGTTCCCCAAGAGAAGATCTCCAATCCCACTACAACCCCCTCGTACCCATCTAGCTAAGTAGTTATCATGAAATATGCTGGGCAGTTGATCATTCCTGAGCAGGGGAGTATATCTACTATATCTACCCAACCCCAGTTTTTTCCGGACGCTCGCCCAATTTCAAAATGCAGCAAGCAGAGTCTTAAAGCGAGTCCGTTCAAAGTAGATCGGTGCAAAAAACTTCAAGAGGCAGCCGTGGGCTGCAGTACCATTCAAAAGGTCATAAATTGAGGTATATAACATGCTAACCCACTATCCGTTACCCTGCTATTAAATAATGGGCCATAATATTGCAAAGCTGCAAATAATATAATCTAAAACTGAGGACCCCCCAGTGTCCCCTTTCTCTAGGTGAACACATGAAGATGTTTGCCCTCCTGGTTTTCCCAGAGGCCCAGATTAATCTTGCCACCAACCTATCAATTACTTTAAACCATTAATTATTACCCTCCAAAGCGATGGTGCGAAAAACATATAACAGCTTTGGAAGAAACAACATTTTGACCAGATTACATCTCCCCATTATAGAAAGTTTCAAATTATCTCACCAGCTAAAATCCTTCTTAGTTTTCTCAATAATAGGAGTTAGATTTAGATCGATTAAATGTTCCATTTAAACGTAATACAGATTCCCAGATATGTAGCTTCCTCTACGATCCTACTATCAGTTGCTCGGGTATGTCTATTGATCAATACCTGAGTTTTGACTCTATTTAACAGAAACCCTGATTGACTCCCAAATTCTTCTGCAATGTTCTCCACAGAACAAAAAGCCCTGTCTGGATCACTGGTAATTATTGCCTCAACATCAGCATAGGCCAGAATTTCAGTATCCCAGCCCTGTAAACTGACGGGCAGAATATCCAGAGATGTTTCCAGCTTCCTGAGAAAGGGGTGAATGTATAATGCAAATAGCAGGGGGGAAATGGGATATCCCAGCCTCATTCCCCTATCTATCAAGAAGGGCTCCGACTCATGCCTCATTATTGGTAAGCAAGATGTGGGATTAAAATACATTGCTCATATTGCACTCATGAAATCCCCCCATGCCATTTACTGCCAAAACCTGCCAAAGGAAATCCCATGACACCCCGTCAAAGGCCTCTTCGGCGACAAACAGGGCCACCCCCATAGGCCTTAGGAAGACCTTGGTGGCATCAAACGAAGAGATAACCCGCTCCACATGATCTGAGGTCCCTCTACCTGGGCTAAACCCATGCTGCCAGACCAAATCTAGCCACTGTATTACACCAGCTAGCCGGCTGGCAAAATATTTATAGTCGAATTTCACTTCGCTATTAAGTATTGTAATTGGCCTGTACGATACCAGAGCTGTAGGATCCTTATCTTTAAAAAATAAAATGATTATATATGCAGCCCCACAGGACCTGGGGGGCAAAGTCCTAGCTCTAACTATGTTAAGTAGCCCTAACAGCTCCTGGTGAATTCCTGCATGAAATATCTTTTAGAACTCAAGGGCAATGGAGTCTGCACCAACTGCCTTCCCCGAAGGAAGACATAAAGTGTCACCTGAAACTCTTCTGTTAAAATGTCTGCCCCTAAAAGTGACCTCTCCTCCAGGGTGATTCTACCAGAGAGCCCAGAATCACTATCGTCTGGGACCACAGGGATGGCAGCTGGAGAGGCTTTGTAAAGATCAGCATAAAATTACCCGAAAGCCTTTCTAACCGTTCTGGGTTCTGTAACCATACTGCCTTGCATAGTCCTTATCTAGCTGATATACCCGGCTGCATGCAGTTGCCTTGCCCTGACTGCAAGGAAACGCCCCATGCGTTCGCTATATTCATAGTGATCCTGATCTTTGGCCAGGTATTTGCCAGCGATTGTTTTGACAGAAGATTCATAAAGGCAAGCTTTGGTAACAGCTATCAGATTCAGCACAGGTGCAAGATCTTTCCTGGTTTCTACAGCACCGATCAGTTATGCTTCCAAGATACTCAGCATTTGGTATGATTCTTCACTATGTCTCATGTCCCCCTTCTGTTTAGCGATTCTAAAATTCAGTGTTTCCCCCCTCATCCCAGCTTTGAAGGCATCCCAAACTATTCCCGGAGAGGAGCTCCCTTTCTTCAGATTGAGAAACCCCAGAATCCAACGCTTCATATGATTTACTTATTCTGGGTCCAAAAGCAGACCCCTCTCAAAGGTCCATTTTCTGGGTGCGCTGCTTAGCCCAGCTAAAGAGAGCTCAAGGATAATTAGGTTGTGATCCGACATCACTCTTGGGAAGGGTTCAACCTGAGCCCCACTGATCAATGCTGGTGAACCGAAAAAATATTCCAACCTGGCAAACTTGCCATGGGGGGCTGAGAATTAAGTTTATACAGGCTCAGGAGCATTCTAAAAGGGCCAAACACCAATCAAGCCAATGTCCCTTAGCAAATTCCCCGGAGTTCTAAATGATTGCGGTTTACACCCGACATAGCTTCCTTCCCTGCCACCAGGACAACCTCTAGACCCATTCAAGTTTAGGTCCCCACACACTATAAACGGGGTGGGCCAAGATGGCAGCTCAGTTGCTAAAAGATTAAAAAGACCATGGTTGTCTAAGACTTGGGCATACATTTATTATAAAGTAGAGGAGCCACTACCCGCTTTGCACTGCAATATTGTCCATCTTCCAGACTTGTCTGCTGACTTTCGGCCAGGGGTAAAAGTGTTTCCTTTAACTAGGATGGCAACCCCTTGGTGTTAGTGTCTTGTGTTGTATGACAAGTTATCTTCAGACCTAAAGAGTTCACTAAAGCACTGTTGTTCCGAGCAATATGGGTTTCCTGCAGACAGTATACATCTGCTCTCAAAAATGTAAGGTCCTCTTGAACTCGTCTCCTTTTGACATTATCATTTAGCCCATTGATGGTGATGGACGCAACTCAAGAAGATGTTCCCCTGACTGCATTCGTAGTCACATCACCACTGTTTCTTCTGTAACACAAAGTACATAATCAAACTTATAGAAACTTGCTGCACTTTAATTATCATACCACATAACAACCTACTCCCACCCATCATCGACAAACCCCCAAGACCCTAGAAACCCCCTTCCTGCTGACCCAACCCCCTGCAACCCTAACCCCACTACTGAAAGCAGCCAGACCACACAGGTCTGTGAAATTGATACCGGTGGCTGGCACCATTGGCCCCTCCGCCAATCCCCTTCACTGCAACCCCCCACACTAATGCAATAATGTGTTATATAGTGCAATACCATAAGGAAAGAGAGAACACCCATATTAAGCTAAACAAAACCATTCATAGAGAAGACCCCAAGACCATGCATTGCTTTTATCTGCCAAAGCCTGACACAGATCATCTCTGGCTTGAATTTTGGAGGTAAAACATTTAACAGTCCCTCTGACAATTGTTTTCAGTCTGACAGGAGCCAGCAAAAAAACTTTAAAGCCAGCATCTTGAAAAGGCTTGATTGCCTGCCTCTGGCTCCACCTACATTCTACAGTTATATGGCAGAAATCAGGGAGTACAAAAAAAGGGGTTTCTCTGTAAGTCCTTCTTGCATCCAGGCGAGCCTTTTTGGAAAATGGCTCGGTGAAGCAGGAAATTGCCAAAAAAGACTAAAATAGCCCTCAGCTGTCTAAGATCTCTGCTAGCTAGGACAGACTTATTCTGAGCATATGGGAACCGGTGGATTATTTGTACTTCTGACTCCCAGTTCCATCCAGAAAGTTTGGGAAAGGCATTCCTGAAAAGGTCCAACATGAAGGAACGAATATCATCCCCTTCCAGGCCTTCATCAATCCCAAGAAAGCAGAGATTATTCCTACACTGCCAGTTTTTCAAGTCCTCTAGCTCCCAATAAACGCCAGTCAGTTGGGCATTGTGCGATTAACTTGCTCTTTAACAGTTACCACATCAGTCTCCAGAGCTGTAGTCCTATCTTCAATACAGATGAGACGCTCACCGAACTCAGTCCACACCTTCCCAACATTTCTGGATGGCGCCTTCCAGAGATTTCGTAGCCTGCATTGCTTTTTTGCCATTAGCCCAGGTCTCAGCCCGATGCTCTTTGATTGACTCCAAAATTAAACGTTGAGCGGGGTTTAAAGCCACAATCCCCGCTGACTGTAAGGAGGGTAGGGCTGTGTCATCCAGAGCTGTAGCTGCCTCTAGAGTACCGAGTATTTTTGTATGGGAATAGCCCCATTTCAGCCCACTTCCAACAGAATTCTTCACTCTCCTCCTCCGGGAGTCTGTATTATCTTTGGGGCTCTTCTGATGCTTTAAGCATTTGAGGGCTGTCTCAGGCACTTTCAGTGTACTGGAACCAGAAGTTGAAAAGTTGCCTCCTGTCTCACTGATGCAAAAACAACAATTGATGGACAGAATGCAGAACAATGTCATACATTCACCCCAGTACAGAGATATGGGCCTAAATCCATAGTTTTTTTGCACTCCACACCACCCCAGTTCAGACATGGCCATATGCAAATCAGCCTTGACCCTGTGCCTCATGGGAACAGTCCAGCCCCAACTGCCAAGCCATGTCTTTCCTGGACCGGAATCAAGCATCCTAGGACCAGTTTCTGGCTATGCGCCGTCTTCAGGCAGGATAGCTTGACTCCAGTGGTGTGGAGAGCATGGGACTCACATCTGAGCATACCCATCCCAAATGTAAATGTAAATGTACAGGAATTTATATAGCGCAAATCACCAAGCGGTTTCTAAGCGCTTGCTTAGGGAACCCGTCCTGGTATTCCCCTGTGAGATAACCCCGGCAGGGTATCCACAAGGTGAAAGTCAGGCATCCCGCCGCGAGGGGCCGTTGTGGAGATTAAGCAAGCTATTGCCCAGAGTCGCAGAGTGTGAACCCGTTAATCGAGTAGGCACCGGAGCGAGAATTGTCGAGTCCATGGACATTTTAGGACTCAAGACCCCGCCGAGCCGGGAATTGAACCCTGGTCCCGGGCTGACCTCTGCTTCCAGGTCTGCCTCCTCTAACCAGTGAGCCACACTTCTCCACTTGGGGTGACAAATGCAAAAACAACAATTGATGGACAGAATGCAGAACAATGTCATACATTCACCCCAGTACAGAGATCTGGGCCTAAATCCATTGTTTTTTTGCACTCCACACAACCCCAGTTCATACATGGCCATATGCAAATCAACCGTGACCCTGTGCCTCATGGGAACAGTCCAGCCCGAACTGCCAAGCCATGTCTTTCCTGGACCGGATTTAAGCATCCTAGGACCGGTTTCTGGCTATCAGCCATCTTCAGCCAGGATAACTTGACTCCAGTGGTGTGGAGAGCATGGGACTCACGTCTGAGCATACCCATCCCACTCGGGGTGACAAATGCAAAAACAACAATTGATGGACAGAATGCAGAACAATGTCATACATTCACCCCAGTACAGAGATCTGGGCCTAAATCCATTGTTTTTTTGCACTCCACACAACCCCAGTTCATACATGGCCATATGCAAATCAACCGTGACCCTGTGCCTCATGGGAACAGTCCAGCCCGAACTGCCAAGCCATGTCTTTCCTGGACCGGAAATAAAGCATCCTAGGACTGGTTTCTGGCTATCAGCCGTCTTCAGCCAGGATAGCTTGACTCCAGTGGTGTGGAGAGCCTGTCTCACTGATGCAAGAGTTAGAGTCCTCTGAATCTGCACCATCTGTGAGAGAGAAAAATGTGTCCACCCCATCAGGTGTGAGATCCACCTGCACCAAATTGATCTGATCTACACTGTACTCATTGCTACCCCTGGCATCCCCAGGAGTCCCAGGTTAGGTTTACCCACTTTAACAGGAGAAACCTGATCTGTCGCTATGTGGTTGTTGGCACCTGCACCCTGCTCACCTATCATGCATTGTAAAGACTGCTCCAATGACAACAAACAAAAATCCACAAGAGTGTGAACGATCTGGCTCAGCTAGCACAGTTAGTGGTGCTGAAGGTCCCCCGGCCAAAGCACCAGACACCGGGATGGCACCCAGGTCTGACTCATCCCTCTTTCCAGCAGACTCCTGGTATGATGCCCCCCCCCCCCATATCCTTGATTGTGAAAAATTCAGTTATTATTTGCTGTGGCTGAGGCAGAGTTTGAATTTCTTCACTGGAGCCATAGTCCTTCATCAGAAGCCAGGCAATCCCAGTTTTCTTAGCCGTCACCTGATTCTGCCTTCTCCCTGAACCAAGGCTCTCTGGATGATTTTTTAACAAACAAGAGTTAATCGACGCCGCTGGACAGCCAAAAACAAAGTCACACTGTAGTGGTAAGCAGCGGGGTTGAGAGGAGTCGAGGGGGAGAGCTCCGCCGCGATGCAGCTATGCGGCCACCATCTTGCTTTCTGTGTTTAGTAGCACCGTAAGCAGGGTCTACAGGGAGATCCAGTTCCTATACTATTGTTTACTGATGAAGCTGTTCTGCTGTCGCAAACAGAACTGGCCATGAACTATAGCCAGCTTCAAAATATTTTTATCCTAAGGAAGGTGACAATTAACATCAGTGAAACCAATTTCATGAGTTTAAGGCTGAGAACTCCCCCCAAGTCTACATTTAAACACAATAGCACCAGAAAAGAAAGAGTCTATTAAGACGAATGTTTGGGTGTTCACCTTGATGCCAAATTTCCATGGATTGATCAACTAAGGAAAAGCAATTTGGCCCTAGGTCAACAGGCCAGTGGTGTATGTACTATGCTTCTCTAGGAAATACAGAAACAAGATCGGTGAGGCAGTCCTTACTGTCTACAGCATTAAAGCTAAGGCCATCCATCTCTATGTTGGGGAGATTTGGGGGTACAAGAAGTCCCCGGGTCTAAAAGTATCAGAGAGCAAGTTGCTGTGGTGTACACTACATCTTGACACAGTAGCTCCAATTTCCATATTTAGTGCAGAATTGGGCATGCACAAAATTGTAGATGTAATAGCTCTCAAACCTGCTGTATACTAGGTTCAGTTGTGGACAAATTTACTAATCTTTTGGAAAGTCCAATCGGAAATACAGGGGAACCATAAGCACTCATTGGTACCTTGGTTCGAGCAAGTAGCAAAAATACTCACGGAAATAGGTTGTCAGAATACTTGGATGGGACCGGATTTTATGAGCAATGGAAGTTTACGATCCATTAAGGAATAGTGTTGCAGTTATGTCCAAAAGAGGCATGCTACACATGAAGGCAAATTATGGTCACAATTTCTTAAGATAAAATCTGATCTATTATTTGAGCCATATCTGGACCTTATATTTCCAGAGGTCAAAAGGTCCCTATATGTGAAATTTTGTTTAGGAATTCTCATCCTATTGTACACTAAAAACTGGTCTAACGCCTCGACCCTTGCAAGCCTGTGCAATTGTGCAGCAGGTGGATAGGAATTTGTCAGGGACATATATTGCTTTGTGAGAAAACTATTTCTGGGAGAAGATTGAGCATTGTTGGACTTGGCACTTTTTGCAGAATCATCTCAGAACTTGTTGCCTTCCTATATTTTGTCTGACCTGTTGTTGGTGGTTTGATGACTGAGCACTTTCTTACTGCTGATCAGTGCTAAAGTGCATGTGCTCTCTCTTGTAAACTTGGTAAAATTGTCTACACCTGTTTGGCAAATTTAATTTACCTATTAGTCCCTTGTACAGTGGTATCCCATATACACAGGGCCAGTAAATGTAATGCTACTGGTGGGCTTGTAGCACTGCTTGTGCCACCCACCTAAGTAGCCTTTCAAACCTGTCTCAGAGCTCTGTCCCTGCAGGGCCTGTATGCGCAGTTGCCTGCTGCTGTGACATGGCATATAAAGTGGTTGCCACGTCTGCAACTCCCCTTTTACTACATATCAGTCACCCCTAAGGTAGGCCCTAGCTATCCCTATGGGCAGGGATTGGTGTAGGTAAAAGGTAGGACATGTGCCTTAACTGTGTGGCATTCCCTGGTAGTGACACCCACCCTATTTGGTTTCTCGCTGCTGCAAGGCTACCCTCTCATAGGGTTGCATTGGGGATTCCCTGATATGTGTTTCAGTGGTAATTCCTGACATGAGAGGGGTAACGTGACCATGTTTGGTAAGTTTGGATAGTAGTGCTAAATCCTCCTTATTGGTGAAAGCAGATTTATTATTACTATTTTCGAAATGCGATTTTTAGAAGTGGACATTTCTGTGTGCTATGTGTCTTTGTGCCTTGCCTGGATGTGTATTGACAGTCTAGTTCTGACTGGCAGGGGAGAGGGAATGTGGATTCAATCCAACGTGTCCCTGGGGGGGGGTTGAGGTGTGTCCTGCCCTGGCTGTGTGACTCAGCACTAGGCTGAATAAACCTTGGCTGAATTTAGAGTAGCGGGATGCATTTTCCCTTGCCCCTGAATAACCCTGGTGTGCATTTGAAGTGGTGGGAGGAGTAGCACCTACACCTGAATTGAAGGGGTGTTGTGCACTTATAATTGTATTTTAAAGTGCCCCCAGAACAAAGACATTTGGACTATAAGTAAAGGTGCTGTGACCCCATGATAGAAGAATACACTGAGTGGGACCTGTGACCAGGGGATTGTTGTGCTGGCAGGAAACTGCCACTGTGACGTGCCTTGTTGTGGTGTGGCCAAAGACCCTGTGTGCTGACCTGCTGTCTACTTTCCTGAGGCTGCGTGCCCCAGTGCTCTCCAAGGAGCCCAGCACAAGAGGACTGCCCTAGTGTTGAAGAAACTATAGCACTGTGAGCACGTTCTTCTCCTGGGAGGATTGGGCGGAAGAGTGCATGGATAGCGCTGTACTCCACAAGCCAGCGTGACCGAGGGCTACCGCAGCGTGAGTGTTGGAACCTTTTTCCCAACTGCGAAAAGTTGTTCTCTTTAACTCTAGTGGAGGTTGATTTTGCACTTCCCTGAGTACAATTCATGGTGGAGACTGCCCACTACACTGTCAGGGCCCTGAGATCCGGGCTGAGCTCTATCCAAGAGAGAGAGAGGTATCTAGTGCAGCCGCTCATTAAGGATCGAGAGCCGCAGGAGTGCCCAGTGTTGCCTAGCAACCTGCACAAGCTGGCGGTGTGCAAGGAAGTAAGCTGGTGCCCTGCCGGACACCTTGCTGAGTGCCGAGCACAGTGAGGATGCTCTCATCACAAGGAGCAGTGTGGCCATGCTGAACAGAGAAGCACCCTTGCACCTCTCACTCCATGTAGACGGAGTGGTGCCCACGTTGGAAGTCAGTTGGTCCTGACCGGGGAGTGGGTGAGTGCCCTCCCCCTACTTCTCTCCAGGACCACATGCCACTGCACCGCCCGAGCATGGGAAGCTGGGTATTTTACCTCCTGTCGTGGGTGTTCCAGGTACTGGCAGTATGGGGCACGGCTGGCCCCGTTGGCCTGAGCAGAGTGGCTGAGCCCTGACCACACCGCAATTCAATTCCTCAGCTGCGTCACATGTCTGCGTGCAGCTGCCTTCCACTGTTGGGGGCATTTTTGAGTGGCATTGCAGGGCGAGTCCAGTAGGGGGCCCAGATTTGGACGCTGCTGCCTGTAAGGAGCCGTAATGATCAAGAGGGGAAACCTGGTTACGGGCTTGATGATGCATGTGCTTGTTAGTTCAGGTAGTTACCCAACGGGCTGTGTTATGCCCTGATGTGATTATGTTTTGAATATTACATTGCCATTTAGGATTACGAATGTGTGCACTCAACAGGTATTTGCTACAGGCCACTGCTGATGAAGTTGCATAAATGTGTTATGCTCAATGTAACCCTACCAGTAGTTACTGGTCGCCCTAACTGCGATGTTTATGACAGTGGCCCGATTGGCCATGTGATTTATGTAATCCCTGTGAAGTCATTGCAAATACCTAGGGGCTCTAAGGATATTTTTATATAACCTTGTGTGGAGTCTCTTTTGAGGGGTGCCTAGTGTTTCACTGCTTTGTGTGTGTGTGTTGCACAAACACTTTACACATTGCCTCTGAGATGAGCCTGACTGCTCTGCCAAGCTACCAAGAGGGTGACCAGGGGTTATCGTCAGTGTGTAACCCCCTTGCTCTGACTAGAGTGGTGGGTTCTGCCTCACTTAAGTGCATATCCTAGCCAACTAGAAACACAGGGGCATATTATCAAGGGGGTTTATCTCCGCTTTTTTGGCATTAAAAGCCAAGAAAGCGGAGATAAAATTATCTCCCAATTACCTAGCTGTCGCTAACACCAGTTAGTCACAGCTAGTAGGAGATAGCGACCATCTTGGGCCCCACTTTGCATGTCAGTGATATTTATCACTAATGACATGCAAAGTGGGCGTGCCAAGATGTTAGCGACTGGAAACAGTCGCTAACATCGCTATCTCCTATTACCAACTTTTGGAGATATTCGCGCTAAGCTCGAATATCTCCAAAAACTAACACCTGCCCTGAGCAGTTCTTAGCCATGTTATCCAATGGGAGGTGGATAACATGGCTAAGAGCATTAGCTTGGTAATGCATGAATATCGCTGACTTTTCAGCGATATTCGTGCATTGCGGCCGTTTTTTATCGCATTTGCGATAAACCTTGATAATAGCAAGGTTTATCTGCGATAGTTTCTGACGATGCTTAGCGTTAAAAAATTCGTTGCTAAGCATCGTTAGCGATAAATATCGCTCAACGTTGGTAATATGCCCCACAATTTCTAACAAGCATTATATCATACATTGTTGGGAGGCATTGCTTTTCTGTTATTCTATTTACTTAAGGGCTAGTTACCTGCCAGTTAGATCTTATATATTTGCAGCATGGAAAATCACGAGAGCCATTTAAGTATAGTTTTGGGGATAGTCGTTTAATGTTGAGTAAATTAAAGGTGGCTCACTAATTGTAAGCTGCGAAATTTTATTTAATCAATCTATCTTGTAACTTGGATAATTTTTAGTTACATTTTATGATGTTTTGCATTGTATGACTTTTAAGCTAATGCAATAAAGATATGTTAACTAATTAATACTTGCCAGCATTTGTGGTAAAACAAATAATAGGGCTGTGAGCAAGGTGTATTCCTTTTTTCGTTTCTGACTCTCCCTCTACGCTGGTGTTTACATTTGTTCCCTTTCCCTCTCTTCCCCTGGTGTTTACACTCTTTATCAATCTTACCCCAACTAACCATCCTTTAGCCCCAGTGTGAGTTAATTTCACCCTGCTTTCTCCTGTCCTCTCTTTTTCCATTGGTGCCCTTCAAATCATTCTTTAACAAAATTCTCTTAAACAGGTTTAAATATTTAGCAAATGTTTAGCAATTTCAAATATTATACTTTATTTCATTATTTATAAGGTGATGAAGAAGAAGAGAACTGAGGTCCTGCCGGCTTAAAATCAGAGACTTAGGGCCTGATTTAGATCTTGGCAGAGGAGATTAATCCATCGCAATATATATGTATATAGTTTGAAGATATATGTCACCAGGGTATGTATAAGTGGAATTGGGTGTGGAAAATGTATAGAGACTTACCTTTCAATATTTTGTAATGGTATTCTATCCCTTTGGCATACAGGACTGATTATTCCCAGCGTACACTGACTTTTGGAACTGTGGCCGGTGTCACTTTTCATTATAGTGAACAGCTCCCTTTCTTGAAAAGTCATATTAAAGGGACATGATGGCAGTCAAAAATCTTTATTTTGGCAAAACAGCCAAAAAAGTACAGATACATAGAAAAATAAACAAACAGATATAATAAAAAAAATATAACTACATAATAAATACATGTTATACAATGAAAATGATCGACTGAGTTGCATAAAAGGGAAAATAAAAAATAAAAACTTGGGTACCAGTCTCAATATGTTTGTTCCGAGCCACCCTTCTAATCTTCTTGGTAGCTTCCGGGGTCTGACGGCAGTCCTTTTGACGCACTTCAGGAGAAAGTGCTTTAGTAGAAACTACAGTAGGTGAACATTGGAGTTGAGATTGGACCTTATCCTGATCAGGAGATGCTGTGTTGGCTTAGTAGAAGTGCTTGCACCAGTTATGTTAGGTGAAGGGGTAAGTACAAGGCAGAACCTAGAGACAGTCTCCTCTCTGTCAATTCAATCTCTGTAGAGATAACCACTGTCACTCTCTGCAGCATCCTGTCAATGGAGGTAGCTTTAGGAGGGGGAGTGATGACCTAACATGTCTTTTCTTTTGCCCATAGTATCTGCGCAAAATAGATAATTCCCTCAATTGCAGAAAAAAGGGAAGGAACAACTCAAAGGTATCTGGAAAGCCTGCTATATTAAGGTCAGCAGCTTTACTACACATGGAGAGTCCAATGGTTAGATATAGGGAAGCATAACTTGTCATCACAACCGTATGGTTCAAGCAGGCATTTGGAGTGAAAGACAGAAAGGTAACGGTCAGGGATATCATAAAGGCTGGAAAACTCACCCCAAATTGGAAGCAGAAAATCAGGAAGTGGCCCAGCTCAGCCATGGGCCCGAACAGGCCCATCTTGGCCCAGTCTTTACCTGTGCACATCCCATGCTGCGGGACTGAACAAGTGCTTTTAAGCATGTGTTCTGCCTGGTGCTTTTTGTGCCATGCCTTGCCTGGATGCAGTCTGAGGAACATAGTCCCACCTCAGACCTGATGGCAACAGCGTAAAGTTCACAGGGGTGGGCACAAAACCTCTACAACAATGCATGCTGCGGAACTGAACAATCGTTTTAGAGTGTGTCTTCTGCCTGGTTCTTCCCGGGCCCAGGGAGGGGGGGCAGGGAACCACTACAACCCCCCCCAACAAGATGTTTAGGTGGATGAGTATGCTACACATGTGTTATATTTCATATCATAACAGCATCCTAATTTCTTTGAATGGAAAGTTTCACCCTTATGTCTAATTCTTACTGGCAGTGTGGGTGTGCGTGGAGAGATAAATGGAGGTAATGTTTTTTTTAATTACATTGTTCCATATGATTACTTTATTGTGGTGACATACTTTCCAAAAAAATAAAAGCGACAGGTCTTCCTTCAGACCTTAACGTGAAAAAATAAAAATTCTCAGAGCATGTTCTCAGTGCTATTATTGCTGCAACAGGGTGTTAATGGTGTCTTCTTTCTACCTTTTTCAGGCTCCTTTGTGGTTTGGTCACCGATGTCTCCTCAGAAAAAAATGGAAATCACTGATGTAGGTATAGATTTCCTAGGCAGGCTTTGTTATTTTTCTTTCTCTTCTCTGGGCCTACCTCTCTATTTTTCCCTTTTTAGCACTCCTCCCTTCAAGCAGTTCCCCAGTGGTGATGTAGGTCTCAGAGAAAAAACAGTGCCTAGTAGTTTAAAGAAAGAGATCCCTATCTTTTAGCATGTTCAGTGTAGTTGGTCCTCCAATTTTGCTGCTAAACCTGGACTTTCTATACTGCCCCTGTTGTGTATCTGTTTAGTGGGAGAGTCCTTTCCATTCAGTACCTTTATGGAAAAGAAGCTAATCACATCTGATGAAAAGAACACCTGTTGTGTAAAAACAGAGAAAAGCAATTTCAATAAAAACCCAACCAAATCCCTTTTTCCCACCATACCCTACTTCTGGCACTGTGGGACTCACATGGGTAAGCCCCAGCCCTCCAGGCTTTCCCCACTCCTATGATCACACATTCTCTTCTAGCTCATCTCTGTCCTCTCCCCCTTTGTCCCCTCCTTCTCGAGATACTTTGGTTTACCAAATTCTCCCAAGGCCAGCCCCGGGGCCCAGGCTTGTGAATCTCCCCCTGCAGTGTTTGTCATCTTCTCTGCATTTCTGTCCATTGCTCCCTCCTTAAATGCCACACCCCCAGCTTGCCAAGACAAATCCTTTTTTGGTTTCTCCACCAAATGTGTGTACTTGTCTTAACCCCTCCCTTTTCTGCTGTATTCTACTTTTCAGTGTGTTGCAAGTACTTTTTCTATGCCTTTGACCTCGAGGGTACACACTTCATGATAGCTGACTTCCTGATCATGAAGTCCTCCCTTTGAACCACTTTTCTTCCATTACAGGGTGTGGATATGTAAGACAGGTCCAAAGTTGAATCTGAAAAATGAAGACTGATGATGCGAATTTCTTCATTTACCAAAAGAAAAACGCTTTTCAAATATAAAGTGCAACCGTTTATGCTAAATACCATATATTATGAATACAGTTTTGTAGTAGTTAATCATACCTAAGCCATATAAGTATACAAAAGAAATAATAATGGGCTGATTTAAGTTAGCCTAAATGTCAATGCCATATTAACAGAGATTCATATGCTAGCATTGAAAGGCCTGTTATTCACATTGAATTGTTGTTTTGCACAAGATGTTTTTCTGTTTTACTGCAGGTGCTGTAACTTGTCAGAAGGGAAAAAAACTTTTTTACCAACTACAAGTTGTTTTAAACCTACTATTTATAGGACAAAACTTACCACATGAAACTCCTGGGTAATTGGGGCATATATTATTCGTGCCCTTTTATTTCATTATTTTATTATTTTTTCAAAAGTATGAGTATGTCATGAAAAAGGGAAAACTTAACGTTTTCTACACAATTAGCAATTTCCAGTCATATATACAAATATACAATACATTTAAACAATACAATACAACATTTCCTTTGCAAAATATACAGACTACTATTTCTAGAACAGAAGAATCAAGAGTAAAGCTTGCGACTCACAAGACAATTTGATTGCAAACCAAATATGAACAATTTTTTACACAACAATGGACCTAAGAAAAAAATTAAGTGGTCCAGTTAAGCAACTAATCGCTATCCTTTGTCTTAGTGCCGACGCGTTTCGAACTCAGTATATTCAATTACGAGTTCTCATCAGGGCTTGATCTCTTGGGTATTTCTGTAAGTATATAAAAACAAAGCGGTCTTACTTTTTTTGTATTCTTGACCTATCTGCTTCATAGCTGTGTGTACAAATGTCTAAATAATTACCTTTGGGTTGGCAGCCGCCGATCCGCAGGTATTTTATTTTTTTTTCTTTCTTTCAGGCTTGAGTTAATGGGACCTGCAGGTGAGTAAGGACCTGATGTAACTTGTGTCTAAGCTCTACTCAAATCGGCTTCACTCACACTTAATTCCAACATACCTTTCGGGCTTCTCTTGAAGATCTTTAGCGGAGCCCCTAGGGTGTCCTGCGCTGTAATCCACGGCACTTTATCTGCCTGAGGAATAACAGTGCGTTACTGTGAGAAGTTGGCCTGGTAGGGGATGTTTCCAATTCTGGAACCACCTACTACCTGACCAAACAATCCCTTATGGTGTCTGGTTGTAAGTCAACCTTATTAGACAAGCTATCCTAGGGGTAGCATGGACTAAGCAGCCTAAAGGCTTAACTTAAGAGGTCGTGTTAAGCGAGCTGTTTTACCACATACAATCCTGTAATACCAAATGAAAGGACACCACACAAGTATATATTATAAAAATATATGTGTTTATTACTAAAAACAATCCCCAGTATTCTTTATGAATAAAGGGGCACAAGCGTTAAATCAAAAGCACTGTTTAAACATACAAGTTGCACAATTATGGATGAGGGCGGGTGGCCACTCAAACCATATACTAAACAAGTGGTATAAGAGAGGCCACTCGAACAGTGGTTAGGCCTAGGGCCTAGGGAATCGCTGGGAGCAGTCAGGACAAGCAATGCTGAAGTCGGGAATGGCCCTCGGGATTCGGGAGATGTGCGGAAAGCGCACGCATGCACCAATGTTAACCAATGGTGCGTAAAAGTCAAAGAGTTAAAGTTTAAGGACACTTCCGCTGAACCTAGAGGAACAAAACTTAACACACAGACCCTAGAGGTGTGCACCAGTGTGGGAACACCGGCGGAGCAAAGTTACCTCACCCACAGGAAGTGGGTGCACAGTGTCGAAGTGGCGTCGGGTTTTGACACGCAGGCTCTTGGTGCTTGGAGCTGAAAGGGCTGCAGGCAGGGTGAAGACGAAGTGTCCGGTGGAGTCCAAGGGTGGACTCAAGTTGTAGAGTACCTGAAAGCAGAGGGGACAGAGTCTGGGTCACTCAGCAGTGACCAGGGTGGAACCAGGACGGAACCAGGCAATGTCGGGCGCAATCAGGTGGTCGTCGAGGAGCTTCTCTCCGCTGTCACGTGGGCTCTGGGGCATCTGCGACGTCCAGGAGCAGGTCACGATCTGTCCCACGCAGGCTCTCACCGTCGGTGCAGTCGGCTTCAAGTTTGGAGCAAACAAGCCTTGGTAAGAGCAATCCACGCAGGATCGGAAGATTGCTTCTCACTCAGACCAGGAAGGTCAGAGTCGGGGCTCCTTTTCAGGGGAGCTGGTGTGGATCTGGAGCAACCAGATTCACGAGTCTTCTTAGGTAGTTCGTCGGCACAGGGACCACAAGCCAGCTGGCAAGTGACCGGGCCAACGTGTTGAGCCAAATCGTGCCAAAGGGCCCCACGCAACACTCGTCGAGTGTGGAGGGCTGAACTTCGGCTCAGGAGTAGCTCAGGGTGGGGGCTTCTCAAACCCCGGTGCACAGCTTCGAGGGTCACTCGTGGGCTGCACAGTCAGCGTCTCGTGGTCAATTCAAGATGGCGTGTTCCATGCTTCCGGTCGCCTCCACGGGTCTCAGCTTTGCAGGGACTGTGGATCGGGCTGTTGGAAGGCAGGCAGGCTTGATCTCGTCGATCTCAGTCGCTCGAGCTCCGGCGGGAACTGCAACTAAGTAGACGTCGAGGGCTGGATGGTGCCTGCTGGTGCAGGGTGGTCACTCCTTGACCACAAGGGAGATTCTTCGGGCTTCCACGTTGAGATGGAGGTCCAAGGGTCCAGAGTTTCGTTTCTAATGTTTCTTCCAGGAAATCTGATGTGCATTGGCACTGCTCCCACTCTTATTCGAATCTGGTGGGCGTGATTACCTGCTAGGTCCCCTCCTATGGGTGGGACCCAGGAAGTGGGTGGATACACCCCCTTCCTTTGATCCAGGCCGCCCTGGCACGAGGGCAGGAGTGCCCCAGAACCGGTTTGGCCGGATTATGCAAGGGGCAGCCTTGTGCGCCCCAAGCAGTGTCTGGTTTCTTTCAAACCTCCCTGCTACAATACACTATCTCCTGTCTGGAGGGCGGTGACACCCTCCTGTGACAGGAAACCCTTTGTCCAGGACCCATTTGGTCGAGTTTCGGTCGACTGCAGGGGTCCAGACATTTGTCTGTGGCAGAGGCATCCATTTTGTGGATCTTAAGGCCTTTGGAGAAATCAACCGCATTAAAGTGAAGTAACATGTCTTACCCCTCTAGAGGGGTGGAATGCCATCCCCGTCACCAGAACTGGCGAGGGGATGGTATTCCAAAGCGTATGACACCTTACACGACATGTATTGATAAAGCCAAACCAAAGTTGCTAAATAACCGCGAGGATTATAAGGCACTTAATAGTATATGGTATGGCATTATCCTGAAACAGCTTAGGGATTTGTTCCCGACGGCTGCAGACAGGCTCAGCTCATGCTAGAGCTCCATCTCACATAAAACCATGCACCCAGCCTCCAGGATTGGTGAGGCCTGACTATAGGAGTGGCTCACAGGTTTACATGTGTCCAGATATAGGTTTAGACATAGGTATACTATATCTAAGCAAGGGGTGTGTACACCACCTTACCCCAGCTGAGTGATCAGCCAGTTGTGTCAATTTAAGAACCAGCCAGGGGTGGCAAAAGATATGCTGCAGCCCCTGGTAGGCCTTAGTGGCTCCTGTGCCCTGTGCACCTATAGTGCATTCTACAGGGGCTGACAAGGAGTCCATTTCCAATTGGTATGTGCCTATAGCACATGTGTCAGTAATTTAGTGAGAGAACAGCAGGCTGGGGGTCTGATCAGCAGGCCCACAGCCTCAGTAGTCAAAAACCAGTGAAGCAAAAAGCAAAAATTTGGGGTGACCACAGGATAGCAGACCCTACTCTCCTACACAACCCCCCCCCAAACGCAGGGACATTAAACTAACCTTGACCAGATAAGTCTTCATGTTCTAAGTGGAAGTACCTGGAGAGACCATCTGCATTACCATGGTCAGTCCCTGGGCGGTGCTCCACTGTAAAGTCCATCCCCTGTAGGGAAATGGACCACCTGAGCAGTTTGGGATTTTCACCCTTCATCTGATTAAGCCATAAGAGGGGCTTATGGTCTGTCTGCACCAGGAAGTGAGTTCCAAACAAGTAGGACCTCAACTTCTTTAATGCCCAAACCACAGCAAAGACCTCCCTCTCAATGGCTGACCAACGTTTCTCTCTGGGAGTTAGCCTCCTGCTAATGAAAGCAATAGGCTGGTCTTGACCATCTTGATTAAGTTGTGAGAGCACAGCTCCCACCCCCAACTCAGAAGCATCTGTCTGAACAATGAACTGTTTGGAGTAGTCAGGACTCTTTAGGATAGGTGCAGAGCACATGGCCTTCTTCAGGTCTTCAAATGCCTTCTGACAGCTAACTGTCCACTGAACCTTTTTTGGCATCTTCTTGGATGTCAAGTCATTTAATGGTGTCACTATAGACCCATAGTTTTTCACAAACTTTCTGTAATACCCAGTCAGGCCCAAGAAGGCTCTGACTTGTGTCTGGGTAACTGGAGGAGCCCAGTCCTGTATGGCCTGGATTTTGCTTTCCAGTGGCTGAACCTGGCCTCCACCTACTAGGTGGCCCAGGTATACAACCTTACTCTGCCCTATCTGGCACTTTGTGGCCTTGATAGTTAGGCCTGCCTTTTGCAGGGCCTCCAAAACTTTCTTCAGGTGGATCAGGTGATCCTCCCAGGTGGAGCCAAAGACAGCAATATCATCTAGATAAGCTGCACAAAAGTCATCCAACCCAGTAAGGACTTGGTTCACCAACCTTTGGAAAGTGGCAGGTGCATTCTTCAAACCAAAGGGCATTACCACAAACTGATAATGTCCACTAGGGGTAGAGAATGCTGTTTTGGCTTTTGACTCCTCAGCTAGTCTGATTTGCCAGTAGCCAGCTGTCAGATCAAATGTGCTCAGAAACTTGGCAGAAGCCAATCTGTCAATGAGCTCATCTGCTCTTGGAATGGGGTGAGCATCTGTCCTAGTGACAGCATTGAGACCCCTGTAATCCACGCAAAACCTCATTTCTCTCTTACCATCTTGGGTATGAGGTTTTGGCACCAGGACTACTGGGCTGGCCCATGGGCTCTCTGATGGCTCAATCACTCCAAGCTCCAACATCTTTTGCACCTCAGCCTTGATGCAATCCCTGACATGATCAGGTTGCCTGTAGATCTTATTCTTGACAGGCAGACTGTCACCAGTGTCCACAACATGGGTACACCAGTCAGTTTGGCTGGGTGTGAGTGAAAACATTTGCCTGTGAGCCTGCAAAACTTGTCTGCAGTCCATCTGTTGCTGGTCAGTGAGGCTGCCTGCCAAGGCTACTCCATCAACTGAACCATCATCAGGGTTCTGAGAAAGCAGGTCTGGGAGAGGGTCACTCTCTTCCTCCTGTTCCCCATCTGTGGCCATGAGCAAGCTCATGTCCTCCCTGTCCACAAATGCTTTCAAGCGATTCACATGGATTACCCTGTGAGGGCTCCTGGGTGTTCCAAAGTCTACCAAGTAGGTGACTTCCCCCTTCTTCTCAATAATAGGATAGGGTCCACTCCATTTGTCTTGGAGTGCTGCTGGAGCCACTGGCTCCAGTACCCATACCTTCTGTCCTGGTTGGAACTCTACCAGCACAGCCTTTTGGTCATGCCAAGCTTTCTGTAATTCTTGGCTGGCCTCCAGGTTTTTGGATGCTCTTTCCATGTACTCAGCCATCCTGGAGCGGAGACCAAGTACATAGTCCACTATGTCTAGTTTGGGCTTTTTGAGAGGTAACTCCCATCCTTCCTTCACCAAACACAATGGACCTCTCACAGGGTGGCCAAACAAAAGTTCAAAAGGGCTGTAGCCAACCCCCTTCTGTGGGACCTCTCTGTAAGCAAAGAGCAGGCAGGGTAAAAGAATGTCCCATTTCCGCCTGAGCTTCTCTGGTAATCCCTTTATCATGCCTTTAAGGGTCTTGTTAAATCTCTCCACAAGCCCATTGCATTGTGGATGATATGGGGTGGTAAACTTATAGTTTACTCCACATTCCTTCCACATTGCTTTCAGATAGCTGGACATAAAATTCGTCCCTCTATCTGATAGTACCTCCTTAGGAAAGCCCACTCTTGAGAAAACTGCAATGAGGGCTTTTGCCACCACAGGTGCTATGGTGGTCCTTAGGGGAATAGCCTCTGGATACCTGGTGGCATGATCCACTACCACCAGTATGAATCTGTTCCCAGATGCTGTTTGGGGGTCCATTGGACCCACAATATCAATTCCAACTCTCTCAAAGGGGACCCCCACCACAGGTAGTGGTATTAGGGGGGCCTTTGTTGTGCCACCTGACTTACCACTGGCTTGGCAAGTGACACAGGAGCGACAAAACTCCTTGACATCCTCTGACATGTGAGGCCAGTGAAAGTGTGGAACAAGCCTGTCCCACGTCTTGTTCTGGCCTAAGTGTCCTGCAAGGGGAATATCATGGGCCAAGGTAAGAAGGAACCCCCTAAACTGCAGAGGTATGACCAACCTCCTGGTCATGCCAGGCTTGGGGTCTCTAGCCTCTGAGTAAAGGAGTCCCTCATCCCAATACACAGTATGGGTACCTTTAGCATCCCCAGCAGCCTCAGCAGCAGCCTGCTGTCTGAGGGGTTCAAGGGAAGGGCAATCTAATTGAGCCTGCCTCAGGTCTGCCCTTGAGGGTCCCCCTGTCCCCAGAAACTCAACCTGGTCAGGTTCAAGTTCCTCTGAGACAGTCTCCTCTTGGACTGCAGAATCAGTTTCCTCTGAAACTTGATCCTCAACCTGGGGCAAGGTGGAAGGCTGGGCCTTTCCTCTCTTGCTCCGTCTCTTGGGTTGTGGCTGGTCTATTGTCTCAAGATCCACCACTGGTTCAGGAAGGCACTTCTTAGCCTGAGCCCTTGTCATGGCAAGGACATGCTCTGAAATCCCTAGCATTTCTGCATGAGTCCTGTACTCCACTTCTGACCATGCTGAGCTTTCAAGGTCATTGCCTAACAGACAGTCTACTGGTAGGTCTGCACTCACCACAACTTTCTTTAGGCCATCAACCCCTCCCCAGGAGAAGTTCACAACTGCCACACTATGGGAGGTAGTGGAGTTGCTGGCGTTGGTTACTAGGTAGCTCTCTCCTAGTACAATCTGTCCAGGGTCCACAAAGTCAGGTGTCACCATGGTGACACTGGCACATGTGTCCCTGTATGCTTGAGCCAGTTTCTCATTAATTAAGGGAGTCTGCCTGTATTTGCCCAGGTTAGTGGGACTTACTGCAGTGGGCAACTCAATGTCCACATCATACAGGAGAACTGCCTGTGTAGGGACTCTGACTAGGCCAGATCCTACTTCAATACCCAGGGTCAACCCAGCTACACCCTTGGACTGTGTTCCACCACTGCTTACTGTACTTGGGGTTGCAGTTGCTTTAGGAGCTGTAGTGGTGGGAACTGGATTTGCCTTGGTGCACTCACTGCCCCAGTGTGAAACTGATTTGCAGGTATTACACCAAGGTGTCTTTGGACCTTTGTTCTTCTTCTTCTTGTTACCATTTTGGGAACCACCCTCCTTACTATTAGTTTGGGGGCCTGAAGACTTCTGGTCTTTTTCTTTATCTTTCTGATTCTGATTACCACCCTTCTGGTCTGTTTTCTTCTGGTCACCACCTTGGTTCTGGGGTTTCTGCTTAATCCTTGTTCTGACCCATTTGTCTGCCTTCTTTCCCAATTCTTGGGGAGAGGTCAGATCAGAGTCAATAAGGTATTGATGCAACAGCTGGTTTGTACAGTTATTAAGGATCTGTTCTCTCATCATAAGATTGTATAATCCTGTATAGTCTGAAACTTTACTTCCCTGCAACCAACCCTCCAAAGCCTTAGTGGCACACTCCACAAAATCAGTCCAGTCTTGAGTCTGTGCTTTCTGGGTGTCTCTGAACAACAACCTGTATTGCTCAGTGGTTAGGCCATACCCTTCAATGAGAGCACTCTTCAAAACAGAGTAGTTTTTGGCATCCTCAGGTCTAACTGTGAGGAGCCTGTCCCTCCCTTTCTCAGAAAAGGAGTACCACAAAATTGCAGCCCACTGATTCTCAGGAACCTGCTGTACCATGCAGGCTCTCTCAAGAGCAGTCATCCATTTGTGGATGTCATCCCCTTCTTTAAAGGGGGGCACAATTTTGGTCAGGTTTCTATTATCATAGGCCCTGTCTTTTTCTCTTGGAAAATTGCTGCCACCAGTGACATCTAAGCCACTTAATTTCTGCTCTCTTGCCAAGGCAAGTCTAGCTTGAGCCAAGGCTACCTCCTCCCTCTCTATCTGGAGTTTGACAGCCCTCATTCTGGCCCTATGTTCTAGCTTTTGAGAAGCATTCATGCCTCTCTGTGATTCTCTGGAGGCACTAGAAAGATGAGAGTCCCCTGAGGGAGATCTCACTCTTCTGTTGCCTGGGAGAATAACATGTTGGGTTCTGGGGAGGTGCTGGCCCTCTCCATTCCCCAGTAGGTCCAAATTGGCCTGGCTAAGCCTACCAACTGGAACCTGGCTACCCTGATCCTGTACTTCTAAGTCCTCAACATCTGAGTCCTCATCCAAGTCATCATCATCCTCCTCTTCAGGGGGATCAACTACAGGGGGGTTCCCTCCATTTCCTGTGTCTAGGGAAGCTGCTTTAGCCTTATCTAAGTCATCCTGTTCTAGGATTTCTACCAGGATTAGGCAGGTGGGGCTTCTGCCCCTTTTTAACCCTCTTGCTTTGCACAAGGCAATCAAGTCTCTGCGGGTTAATTTGTCATATCCAAAAGTTGCCTGGGTAAGGTCAACTGTCACAGGAGTAGACCCTGAGGCTTTTCCTGTGTCAGACATGGTTACTAGTGAGGTGTAAGTGGTGCACTTACCTACACTAAGTGTTTTCCTACTGGACCTTGCTAGTGAGTTGTAGTCAGGGGTGTGCTACTCCCTTCAACCTACAACTACTAAGTTCAGTAGAACTTAATATGCTAAGCTTTTGATTTTATATGTACCTAGAGGTACTTGATGTGATCTTTCAATTTGATATAAAGATTGCAATGGTAAAACAACAGCAAGCTCAAATCCGCACCGCTGCTCACCAATGTGAGAAGTTGGCCTGGTATGGGATGTTTCCAATTCTGGAACCACCTACTACCTGACCAAACAATCCCTTATGGTGTCTGGTTGTAAGTCAACCTTATTAGACAAGCTATCCTAGGGGTAGCATGGACTAAGCAGCCTAAAGGCTTAACTTAAGAGGTCGTGTTAAGCGAGCTGTTTTACCACATACAATCCTGTAATACCAAATGAAAGGACACCACACAAGTATATATTATAAAAATATATGTGTTTATTACTAAAAACAATCCCCAGTATTCTTTATGAATAAAGGGGCACAAGCGTTAAATCAAAAGCACTGTTTAAACATACAAGTTGCACAATTATGGATGAGGGCGGGTGGCCACTCAAACCATATACTAAACAAGTGGTATAAGAGAGGCCACTCGAACAGTGGTTAGGCCTAGGGCCTAGGGAATCGCTGGGAGCAGTCAGGACAAGCAATGCTGAAGTCGGGAATGGCCCTCGGGATTCGGGAGATGTGCGGAAAGCGCACGCATGCACCAATGTTAACCAATGGTGCGTAAAAGTCAAAGAGTTAAAGTTTAAGGACACTTCCGCTGAACCTAGAGGAACAAAACTTAACACACAGACCCTAGAGGTGTGCACCAGTGTGGGAACACCGGCGGAGCAAAGTTACCTCACCCACAGGAAGTGGGTGCACAGGGTCGAAGTGGCGTCGGGTTTTGACACGCAGGCTCTTGGTGCTTGGAGCTGAAAGGGCTGCAGGCAGGGTGAAGACGAAGTGTCCGGTGGAGTCCAAGGGTGGACTCAAGTTGTAGAGTACCTGAAAGCAGAGGGGACAGAGTCTGGGTCACTCAGCAGTGACCAGGGTGGAACCAGGACGGAACCAGGCAATGTCGGGCGCAATCAGGTGGTCGTCGAGGAGCTTCTCTCCGCTGTCACGTGGGCTCTGGGGCATCTGCGATGTCCAGGAGCAGGTCACGATCTGTCCCACGCAGGCTCTCACCGTCGGTGCAGTCGGCTTCAAGTTTGGAGCAAACAAGCCTTGGTAAGAGCAATCCACGCAGGATCGGAAGATTGCTTCTCACTCGGACCAGGAAGGTCAGAGTCGGGGCTCCTTTTCAGGGGAGCTGGTGTGGATCTGGAGCAACCAGATTCACGAGTCTTCTTAGGTAGTTCGTTGGCACAGGGACCACAAGCCAGCTGGCAAGTGACCGGGCCAACGCGTTGAGCCAAATCGTGCCAAAGGGCCCCACGCAACACTCGTCGAGTGTGGAGGGCTGAACTTCGGCTCAGGAGTAGCTCAGGGTGGGGGCTTCTCAAACCCCGGTGCACAGCTTCGAGGGTCACTCGTGGGCTGCACAGTCAGCGTCTTGTGGTCAATTCAAGATGGCGTGCCCCACGCTTCCGGTCGCCTCCACGGGTCTCAGCTTTGCAGGGACTGTGGATCCGGCTGTTGGAAGGCAGGCAGGCTTAATCTCGTTGATCTCAGTCGCTCGAGCTCCGGCGGGAACTGCAACTAAGTAGACGTCGAGGGCTGGATGGTGCCTGCTGGTGCAGGGTGGTCACTCCTTGACCACAAGGGAGATTCTTCGGGCTTCCACGTTGAGATGGAGGTCCAAGGGTCCAGAGTTTCGTTTCTAATGTTTCTTCCAGGAAATCTGATGTGCATTGGCACTGCTCCCACTCTTATTCGAATCTGGTGGGCGTGATTACCTGCTAGGTCCCCTCCTATGGGTGGGACCCAGGAAGTGGGTGGATACACCCCCTTCCTTTGATCCAGGCCGCCCTGGCACGAGGGCTGGAGTGCCCCAGAACCGGTTTGGCCGGATTATGCAAGGGGCAGCCTTGTGCGCCCCAAGCAGTGTCTGGTTTCTTTCAAACCTCCCTGCTACAATACACTATCTCCTGTCTGGAGGGCGGTGACACCCTCCTGTGACAGGAAACCCTTTGTCCAGGACCCATTTGGTCGAGTTTCGGTCGACTGCAGGGGTCCAGACATTTGTCTGTGGCAGAGGCATCCATTTTGTGGATCTTAAGGCCTTTGGAGAAATCAACCGCATTAAAGTGAAGTAACATGTCTTACCCCTCTAGAGGGGTGGAATGCCATCCCCGTCGCCAGAACTGGCGAGGGGATGGTATTCCAAAGCGTATGACACCTTACACGACATGTTTTGATAAAGCCAAACCAAAGTTGCTAAATAACCGCGAGGATTATAAGGCACTTAATAGTATATGGTATGGCATTATCCTGAAACAGCTTAGGGATTTGTTCCCGACGGCTGCAGACAGGCTCAGCTCATGCTAGAGCTCCATCTCACATAAAACCATGCACCCAATCTCCAGGATTGGTGAGGCCTGACTATAGGAGTGGCTCACAGGTTTACATGTGTCCAGATATAGGTTTAGACATAGGTATACTATATCTAAGCAAGGGGTGTGTACACCACCTTACCCCAGCTGAGTGATCAGCCAGTTGTGTCAATTTAAGAACCAGCCAGGGGTGGCAAAAGATATGCTGCAGCCCCTGGTAGGCCTTAGTGGCTCCTGTGCCCTGTGCACCTATAGTGCATTCTACAGGGGCTGACAAGGAGTCCATTTCCAATTGGTATGTGCCTATAGCACATGTGTCAGTAATTTAGTGAGAGAACAGCAGGCTGGGGGTCTGATCAGCAGGCCCACAGCCTCAGTAGTCGAAAACCAGTGAAGCAAAAAGCAAAAATTTGGGGTGACCATAGGATAGCAGACCCTACTCTCCTACAGTTACTAACATTATGAGTCCTCACCAAGGGGAAAATCGAGAAGGAGTTCATTGCTTTAAAAAGGTCCTACCTGGCTGACTCGCCGATTTAGTGCAAAGGCAGCAGCGTTTCTCAATCTTTTTCTGTTGTTTTGCGCGCGTGCCTATGGGGGACAGTACAAATTATGAACGAATCTTTTTACCAAATAATTTTTTGTTCACAAAACCCCCCAAAGGACATTCACAACTCGAAACGGGGCATACCTGGCGGGCGCGCCGCTTTTCTTTTACTCTACAGCGTGTCTCACTGCTTTTTCATCAGGGACGAATTGCTTCGCTGTACTCAAACTCCGGTCCGTGAACCAATTCTTTATCTGTTTAAAGAAACATTTGTTTAGGCTTCCAAACAGCGAGGGGAAGTTGCCTTTAGCTTTAGCTGAGAGTTTGCACTTACTTTCACAAGGCAGCAATGCGGCGACTTTCTCCTCGGGTCTGTGGATACGGCGGCCATCTTACAGTGGCTTTTTAAGTCCACCACTCAATGCCAGTAGATCCAATCCTTCGTGGCGGCCATCTTTGAATGGATAACGAACAGAGAGGCACAGAAGCGGTGTAACCAAGTTATGAACACCAAAATATGTTTGCTGGCCTGATTTTTACAGCCTAGCAATTTCTGACAGGGAGTTCATACCGTGCAATGCACTATTAAATTTTAGAATTAGGTATGCCTCCTTCTGCAGCAATATTACATCTGGATCCATAGGCTTGGTTTGTTGCAGAACAAACAGGACTGACCACTTAAAGTCATTTTCTGTGTGGTTCTTCTCCATAAAGTATTCAACCATTGGAGCTGTTAGGGTTTTGTTTTTCAACCTTGATTTGTGCTGCGTCATCCGTGTATTCACTTGCTGTGTGGTCTTGCCAATATACAGCTTTTGGCAAGGGCACACTATGACATACACGACATTTCGTGTTCTACAATTCGAAAATTGCAAATGTTTCCATTTGGTATTACCATGCTGGAATTCCTTTCCTTCCAACGTGTTTGCACACGCCACACATGACCCACATTTATGGTGTCCCTCTACTGGTTTCATCCCCCATCTAGACAGCAAATCGCTTTTTGGCTTAGGTAGTGCAATGTCAGCCCTAACAAGTTGTTGGCCAATACTCCTATTTTTGCGATATGCAAACAGGGGCCGTGGGAAAGGGCAATCCAGGTTCTCAAGAAGGTGCCAATTTTTTAGGACCACCTGTCGTAATTTATTGGTGTCAGGTCCGAAAGTTGTAACACAGACCAATCGGTCTAATTCAGGTTTGATTTTTGTCTGAAGCAGGCACTCGCGAGGTGTATATCGCGCCCTCTTAAATGAGTGCTTCAACAATTTTTTAGGATAACCTCGCTCCGTCAATTCCTCACAGAATCGACTTGCATGACTTTCGTAATCCTCAATTTCTGTGCAATTCCTCCGTATTCGGAGCATTTGACCATAAGGCAAATTGGACTTCAAGTTCCTGGGGTGGGCGCTCCGATGATGTAACATTGTATTTTTATCCGTCTTTTTCTTGTACAAGGTGGAAATTAGCCGGCCTTCATTACATGTGATTTCCACATCTAGAAAGGTCATTCGTCTGACCTTTCTAGATGTGGAAATCACATGTAATGACGGATAAAAATACAATGTTACATCATCGGAGCGCCCACCCCAGGAACTTGAAGTCCAATTTGCCTTATGGTCAAATGCTCCGAATACGGAGGAATTGCACAGAAATTGAGGATTACGAAAGTCATGCAAGTCGATTCTGTGAGGAATTGACGGAGCGAGGTTATCCTAAAAAATTGTTGAAGCACTCATTTAAGAGGGCGCGATATACACCTCGCGAGTGCCTGCTTCAGACAAAAATCAAACCTGAATTAGACCGATTGGTCTGTGTTACAACTTTCGGACCTGACACCAATAAATTACGACAGGTGGTCCTAAAAAATTGGCACCTTCTTGAGAACCTGGATTGCCATTTCCCACGGCCCCTGTTTGCATATCGCAAAAATAGGAGTATTGGCCAACAACTTGTTAGGGCTGACATTGCACTACCTAAGCCAAAAAGAGATTTGCTGTCTAGATGGGGGATGAAACCAGTAGAGGGACACCATAAATGTGGGTCATGTGTGGCGTGTGCAAACACGTTGGAAGGAAAGGAATTCCAGCATGGTAATACCAAATGGAAACATTTGCAATTTTCGAATTGTAGAACACGAAATGTCGTGTATGTCATAGTGTGCCCTTGCTGTATATTGGCAAGACCACACAGCAAGTGAATACACGGATGACGCAGCACAAATCAAGGTTGAAAAACAAAACCCTAACAGCTCCAATGGTTGAACACTTTATGGAGAAGAAACACACAGAAAATGACTTTAAGTGGTCAGTCCTGTTTGTTCTGCAACAAACCAAGCCTATGGATCCAGATGTAATATTGCTGCAGAAGGAGGCATACCTAATTCTAAAATTTAATAGTGCATTGCACGGTATGAACTCCCTGTCAGAAATTGCTAGGCTGTAAAAATCAGGCCAGCAAACATATTTTGGTGTTCATAACTTGGTTACACCGCTTCTGTGCCTCTCTGTTCGTTATCGATTCAAAGATGGCCGCCACGAAGGATTGGATCTACTGGCATTGAGTGGTGGACTTAAAAAGCCACTGTAAGATGGCCGCCGTATCCACAGACCCGAGGAGAAAGTCGCCGCATTGCTGCCTTGTGAAAGTAAGTGCAAACTCTTAGCTAAGGCTAAAGGCAACTTCCCCTCGCTGTTTGGAAGCCTAAACGAATGTTTCTTTAAACAGAGAAAGAATTGGTTCACGGACCGGAGTTTGAGTACAGCGAAGCAATTCGTCCCTGATGAAAAAGCAGTGAGACACGCTGTAGAGTAAAAGAAAAGCGGCGCGCCCGCCAGGTATGCCCCGTTTCGAGTTGTGAATGTCCTTTGGGGGGTTTTGTGAACAAAAAATTATTTGGTAAAAAGATTCGTTCATAATTTGTACTGTCCCCCATAGGCACGCGCGCAAAACAACAGAAAAAGATTGAGAAACGCTGCTGCCTTTGCACTAAATCGGCGAGTCAGCCAGGTAGGACCTTTTTAAAGCAATGAACTCCTTCTCGATTTTCCCCTTGGTGAGGACTCATAATGTTAGTAACGCACTGTTATTCCTCAGGCAGATAAAGTGCCGTGGATTACAGCGCAGGACACCCTAGGGGCTCCGCTAAAGATCTTCAAGAGAAGCCCGAAAGGTATGTTGGAATTAAGTGTGAGTGAAGCCGATTTGAGTAGAGCTTAGACACAAGTTACATCAGGTCCTTACTCACCTGCAGGTCCCATTAACTCAAGCCTGAAAGAAAGAAAAATAAATAAAATACCCGCGGATCGGCGGCTGCCAACCCAAAGGTAATTATTTAGACATTTGTACACACAGCTATGAAGCAGATAGGTCAAGAATACAAAAAAAGTAAGACCGCTTTGTTTTTATATACTTACAGAAATACCCAAGAGATCAAGCCCTGATGAGAACTCGTAATTGAATATACTGAGTTCGAAACGCGTCGGCACTAAGACAAAGGATAGCGATTAGTTGCTTAACTGGACCACTTAATTTTTTTCTTAGGTCCATTGTTGTGTAAAAAATTGTTCATATTTGGTTTGTAATCAAATTGTCTTGTGAGTCGCAAGCTTTACTCTTGATTCTTCTGTTCTAGAAATAGTAGTCTGTATATTTTGCAAAGGAAATGTCGTATTGTATTGTTTAAATGTATTGTATATTTGTATATATGACTGGAAATTGCTAATTGTGTAGAAAACGTTAAGTTTTCCCTTTTTCATGACATACTCATACTTTTGAAAAAATAATAAAATAATGAAATAAAAGGGCACGAATAATATATGCCCCAATTACCCAGGAGTTTCATGTGGTAAGTTTTGTCCTATAAATAGTAGGTTTAAAACAACTTGTAGTTGGTAAAAAAGTTTTTTTCCCTTATACTGGTCCAACTGACTACACGTCCCAGGACCTAGCTCCTTTTCCTTTTCCGTAACTTGTCAGAAACCATCTGTTAGTTGGTGAATAGGCATTTGTCTTAGACAACTGATAGGTTGGTTCTCACCAGGAGGAGAGGAGATGACAGGCAGCAAGACTCATGGAAAGAACTACCCGAACCACAAGATGTGGATGAAGTATCTTTTTAAAGACCTATTTCTGTGGTATATTGTGAAAACATGAGAAACTAGGGAGTTTACCTGCTAGCATGGTTTTTCTGAGATCCTATTGGGCATCAGGAATGGGAAATGTAACAGATGTTTCATTGTGCATTTTTTGTACATTTATATTAGTGTGTGTGTGGGCGGAGCGCGAGTTTAACGGAGTAGAGCACGGAGCAGAGCGGAGCACGGAGGAGGAAAACGCGGCATGCAGTATTGCGGCAAACCTGCTCACCTGACCGCATCTTTTCAGTGCTTACTACTCGGTAGACGCGAGCTGGAAGCGGCGGTTTTGCAAGGGGCTGCAGTGGGGAACCGTGAGAGCCTTCGTATCCCGTATCTCGTTTTAGCACCGGCGAAGCTCCAGTACATCCGGAGCAGATTCAGCGTGAGCCTGTGAGCCCGCTTCTGCTTCTGCTTCTGTAGGAGCGCCGAGAGAGCCGAGGTGTGGAGCGGAGCAGAGGAGTGGAGTGAGAGAGCGACATACCTCCCACCTTTGGCTTCCTTCCAGCCTCAGCCACCAAAGCAGGCGAGGGGAAGGCTCTGCGGCAGCGAGGCTCAGGACTCGATTTCCCAGCGAGTGAAGGGTATGCGCGGCAGGATTTGTCAGGCGGGACCCGACCCCCTGAACCACAAAGGGCTGGGAAAGCAGGCGGGCGACTGCACCAGCTGCATCGGTGTGGACACATCGGAGCGGAGCGGAACGGGGTGGAGCCGGAGGTGAGCTACAGTGGTGAAGGCTTCAGGTTCTCCTACCCCCCCCGCAGGTGACCGGGCTCGAGTTCAGAGAGCAGAGACGACCAAGGCAGCCGGAGAAGAGGCCAGTGAAACGGGCAGCTTAGCGGGCTGCTTTTTAGCGGGGAGGCCAGGATTTGTCCAGGAATTGTCACAACCAGCACCCCCACAAGCCTGCATACTGCACTGCACGCCACTCGCCATTATCGTTGCTGTGGACCGCGGGTCCCGCGCCAGGGGCAGGGGCGGCACAAGCCTCTTGCTCCTGGCAGGTTATCGGTCTTGAGCACGAGCGCGAGCCTCCCGAAGCGACTGAGGCATCTGAGGCCGGTGAATTGGAACAGCCCAGTGGGCCAGCCTTAGCAGGAGTCTAGGTTTGTGCGACAATCCGCAAAACCCCGCAGATCTGCAAAACCCGTTAACCCGCATACCGCTCTGCACCCTGCTACTGCCTTTACTGTTGCTGTGGACCGGGCCAAGCAAGAGGCCGAGGCAGAGTACTCTAGCGGGAGGCCAGGAGTACCACGGCTTATGACTACCCGCAGATCCGCACCATCACCATTGTTGCCACGGATTGCAGCGGTTGCTTAGGTGCGGCGGTGTGCGGTCACCCATGAACTACAGGAGCAGTGCTGCCCCCAGGACCCGGCAGGAACCACAGGGCACGGTTGAGTTGAGTGCCTTTCAGTACGGTGAGCTGCCTGGCTCTGTTACAGGAGTAGGGGACAATTTGCTCGCCCCACGTCTGTGCCTATCATCGGCTCTTTACAGGAGAAGGAGCAGAAGGAGCCAAAAAATAGCACCGAGCACCAGTAGATTGGGAGTTATAGACGTAAGAGGCTTGGGCCCTTGTGCGCTGGTGAGCTCCTAAGCCCCATTCTCCCAGACAGACAAAATGCTCCAGCAATCCTTGAAGACGGAAAGCAAACTTTTATGAAATCAATGTCAGATCAGCCAGTGAGTAACGTTGTTACGGTAACAGCACAGGTCCTTCAGAGTAAATGTATCACAACTACAAGGGAAATGAACAGAAGTGATCAACACAAGGGAAGTAAGGGAACTAATGTGGAACATATGGAGGCACAACTAAAACAGAAAAAACAGCCCAGAAGCTCAAACCCTGGAGGAAACTTAAATGAAATGGAATGTAGGGACGACTCCAAGGAAGGTCCTTTAAAATTAAGCGATTTACAAAAGCAGAGAGTAGCAGGGGCAGACCCTTGGCTAAACTCTTTCTCTATATCCAATGACGCAAATCTACTTGAAATTATGGAAATTATCACACAAAAAAAAGAAACTGAAAGGAACTTCACGCTACCAGACGACCATCCAAGAACACAACAGAGCAGGCTGGGAATGGCGGCATCAACCCCACGAACCCACGAACCCAGCACTGATCCACATCGGATAACATTAGATTATAGCATTACCCCAGTGCCGAAAGTAATCCAACTGAATTCGTCAGCCCCAAAAAAATAATATCAGTCAGCATCATAGATCATGTACCAGGGGAATCAGGGAATTGTAGTAAACCACCCCCCAGCATGCAGTGGAGCCAGTCTTTGCTAGGCTCATTAGATCAAGCAATAAAGGCATTGAACTTTCAATCTGACAAAATGGATGCACAAATAGACCTTATAAACCTCATTGCCACACACATTTCCAGCATTAATTCCAAAATGGATTTGATTACGTCCCTATTAAAACAAAGGAGAATCTCGGACCAACAAAGAAATAAAGATAAACAACAGCCCGACTGCAGATGCGGGAAAATAATAGAGAAACTGCAAGTCTCCCCAAATTTTTTAATGGACATTTTAGGGGCGGTAAAATCAACAAAATTAACAAGTAACAAAAAACAGAATACGGAAATCTTAGATGGGACAGACATGAAGGTATCTATAACACGTAATAATGTAAACATAAGCCTAGACAGCGAAGGCAAAGGAGATCACGAGCAAGCGGAACTCGATGACCAAGTAGACAATACAGTAATACCAATGGAAACAACACAGAATGCCTTTGAGAATTCACCCTCCATAAAACCCACAAAAAGGCAGAGAAAACGTGTAAGGAAGGCCAGGTTGAAGCATAAAAAGCAACAAATCCCGATTTCAGGAAAGACATTTCCAATTTTTGCAATCAAAACATCTTGAACGAGAAAAAATGATTCGTTGGAATCATCACCAGGCGGGATGGTCATAATTAACTAAGCTCAAGTGAAGCCCTCTGAAGAACTTAAGAGTAAGGAGGAAAGTTCTCACATCACCATTTATTCCACCTCTAACTTGCATATAAATAAAAAAAGTCGAAGCATTGCCCTGTTATAGAAGTAGAAAGCCCGGACATCAAGGAAATAGACCAGAACAACGCTCCCTGTAGCAAAAAACATTGAAACACAGATAGAGGAGACAAAGTTACACCTCGGGAAGAAGAAAGTACCACCAGGAACAATCAAGGAAATAGGGCCGATCCAACAAGCAAGAGGTGGACACAGGAAATAAAAAATAGCCCCCACTCCAAGCATAACCTGATAAAGGTCATCACAAGAGGAAAGGAACGAAAATGTATGCTCCCCACCACGGAACTGGAACTCAACCCAACAGGGAAAAGGACATTAGATAACTCAGATACGATTACGAACAGGGCTCATTAAAATTACTCCAGCAATGTCCCCAACAAAGCACATAATTCGCTGACAATTAATCACTCGTTATCTCCGAAAGAAGAAATCGCAAAAGTTACCAAGTATTCTCAAACGGAATCAGACGCATTTGACCTAAAATTGACATTTGTGCCGGAATATGCAACCAAGGGAAGGCAAGACATTTGGAACCGAGGTAACCTGCTACAGCTGTTTAAAGCAGTCCCAGAATTTAACAGAATTACCTCGCAAGATTTAACAGCTCTCGAATTTCAACAAAAAGGGTCAAACCCTGATATAGAACACTCAGTGACAACATGGTCTTCAAAGGAAATAGTAGACAAGATATTCGCAGTAAAAACAAGATTTGGAGCCTGTGGAATCACGCTGATGCTGCATAAATGTCCAAGATACCCTTACCCCCTCCTAGACAGTTCAAAACACACAAAAAAGGAGGACCTACTCGGGAAATACCAGGACACATGTATACGAGGAGCACGATCTACTACACAAGTCATAACATTGACAGAGAAGGGGCCCACAACATCAGCAATCGCGCCCGAAGTGGGAAGCAGAAAATTGGACAGGTTGGACTGGTCATGGCTGCCAATGGTACTAAGTAATAAACATACCTAACCAAGAGGCAACACTAAACGTAAGAGAAGAGAAGCTGGTTGTTATCACAGAGGGAACAAAGCATGACAAACTTTCGATCTGTTCCTGGAACGTTCACAGGTTCAAAGATATGGACGAGGACCACGAAACACTACTTTTTTATCAACAATTAGATATAATCATGCTTCAGGAAACCTGGAACTTGACTCCAGTTGCAATTCCTGGATTTAAGGAACACCCTATCCTTGCTGAAAGATTTTCAAACTTTGGGCACCCGCGAGTAGGCCTGTCATTATACACCTCACAAAAGTATAATTGGTTAACCAAAGAACTGGACGTGGGGGCCAACTGGGACAGGTGATTAAAATCTCTGCAATATCTACTTCAAATAACCCAAAGTGGGAACTCCTACTAATGAACTTTTATGTACACCCTGAGAGAAAGACCCAGCAAGAAAGATACTCCATTTTAATGGCCCTGATCAAAACTTTGCAAAGATCTTATGCGCACTGCCCCATGTTCATCTCTGGAGACTTTAACAGCAATCTCATAATCAAAGACCAAATAAAAGGAAAGAGGTTAGGGAACCAGGGAGGCCGAACATTAACGAAAAAGATAAAAGATCTGGGACTGTCCATCTTGAATGGAAAAGCAAAGGGGGATACACCAGCGGCAATAACGCATTTGAGTGGTAATGTTCGATCAGACTTTACCATCGTCAGTAACGAGTTACTCACTTGCATTGATTCTTTTTGCATTACCCAGTGCACAGAAAGCGATCATTTTCCTCAAATAACAATAATGTCTAATTCCATCATATGGGCCAAAAAAATTAACTCCCTTATACAACCCTCCGAAAGGTTTAACCTCCGGAAATTGAAATGGCGAGGGGGAAACCTGAAAATTATACAGGAGACGGTAAGGGAGCTTGTGAGTGAACTGGGGTCACAATCAGACGAAGAACGTGTAAAAACTGGGAACATTTGGCCCACGCAATTACCAGAAAATTTCCAGCACCATCTGGCAGTCAAAGAAGATCTAACTCGAGGAGGGATGCCTGGTTCAGTAACGACCTGAGAGATCAAAAGAGTAGGATCTCAAGAGAGGTACGAATTTAAACCCAAGTGACAAGACAAGGCAATAAACCAAATAAAAGTAAATTGAAAGAACTAAGGAGCCATTACAAGAAAACATTGAGGCATGCTAACATGGCTTAAAAGTAATCGATTTGGACAAACTTACTGAATGCAAGTAAATTGCCAAGTAGCAGGGACTTTTGGGGCATTATAAATAACCTGAATAAGGGAGCAAGACTCCGACAAGAACCCAAAATTGGAGCCGAAGCGTGGATTGAGCATGTGGGGGTTATGTATACCAGTACGGTAATAGGGGCCATTGAAGGGCCGCAAGGGTCAACTTTGGTAATGGAAGAAAGAAAAGTAAAATCTAAGCGGGAAAACCTGATTCTGCAAAACCCATTACAGGCAGTAGATGGCAGTGATTAAAACACCCTGACGACCACAAAACAATTACGCGATATTATACTAAGGCTCAAAACCGAAGTAGCGGCAGGTCCAAATGGTCTCCCCAATGCATTCTTTAAGGACGACCCAGATTATTGGTCGACAAATCTAACTCCACTCTTCAACCGCATCTTTACACACAGCGAATTCCCCGACTCTTGGAAAGGGACCATAATCCATCCTATATTTAAACAAGGTGACCGTCGAAATCCAGGTAATTACAGGCCCATATCCCTAATCGATGTTGAGGCCAAGCTCTACATCTCCTGCCTCCTCGCCCAGCTGCAGGAGTGGACGGACAACAACAATATAATTCCATACTTTCAAACAGCTTTTAGACAATGGATGGGCACTATAACAAACCTGGCAATCCTTGCAATTCTAACTGAGAAGGCACAAAAAAGGAGAACGCGATTGTACGCATGCTTTATTGTAATAAAATCTGCCTTCGATCGAGTAAACAGAGGGAGACTATGGAAAAAGTTAGAGCCATTGGGTCTACCAAATCAGTTATTAAATGCAATTATTGCCCTACACAGCGACACCTGGGCGAGAGTAAAATTAGGCGAAGGACACAGTACGACAGCGAGCATCGACACGCAGCAAGGATTAAAACAAGGCTGCGTGTTAGCACCAATCCTATTTAATTTGTTCCTCTCAGACCTTGGTAAATACATCGAAGTTGCTGACTGCCACCCGCCGATAATGGCCAATAAGCAGATTTCCGTTTTACAGTATGCGGATGATATTGTTTTGTTAAGCAAAACTCCCATCGGCCTTCAAAGAGCTACAAACAACTTAGGGGTCGATTCCGATCCGGTAAAAAATTCCGCAGTACGATTCGTATTCGTATCCGAATCCGTACGAAACCCTCCGACCTGCGAATTCCGATCCATATCCGTCGAATGCCGTTCGAATATCAGAGAACCGTACGAACCACAGTCGATGACCCGTACGAATAAGCATCGGGAATCCTAGCGTACGATTCGTAACCAGGCCGTACAAACACACTAGTACGATCCTGTACGACAAGCCTGTCCGCGATTCGTACGGCCCAAAGTTTCCGCGCATGAAGAATGATTTGTACGGGAATATTAGCCGCACAGCAAGCGGCATCAACACATACCACACGTGTACCCCTTGCACAAGCCTACATGAACCCCCCCACCCCCCAACGGCCCGTACCACTCGATCGCACGCACAAGTACGACACGCACACCTCCCCAACAAGCACACGCGAACCCCCCACACGCCAACGGCCCGTACAAGTCGTTCGCACGCACAAGTACGACACACACACCCCCCCAACAAGCACACGCAAACTCCCCCCACGCCAACGGCCCGTTCCACTCGATCGCATGCACAAGTACGACACGCACACCCCCCAACAAGCACACGCGAACCCCCCCACATGCCAACGGCCCGTACCACTCGATCGCACGCACAAGTACGACACGCACACCCCCCCAACAAGCACACACGAACTCCCCCACGTCAATGACCAGTACAAGTCGTTCGCACGCACAAGTACGACACGCACACACCCCCAACAAGCACACACGAACCCCCCCACGCCAATGGCCCGTTCCACTCGATCGCACGCACAAGTACGACATGCACACCCCCCCAACAAGCACACACGAACGCCCCCCCACGCCAACGGCCCGTACCACTCGATCGCACGCACAAGTATGACACGCACACCCCCCCCAACAAGCACACGCGAACCCCCCCCACGCCAACGGCCCGTACAAGTCATTCGCACGCACAAGTACGACACGCACACACCCCCAACAAGCACATGCGAACCCCACCACGCCAACGGCCCGTACCACTTGATCGCACGCACAAGTACGACATGCACACCCCCCAACAAGCACACGCGAACCCCCCCCACACGCCAACGGCCCGTACCACTCGATCGCACGCACAAGTATGACACACACATCCCCCCAACAAGCACACGCGAACGCCCCCCCACGCCAACGGCCCGTACCACTCGATCGCACGCACAAGTACGACACGCACAACCCCCCAACAAGCACACACGAACCCCCCCATGCCAACAGCCCGTACAAGTCGTTCGCACGCACAAGTACGACACGCACACCCCCCCAAGAAGCACTCGCGAACCCCCCCACACGCCAATGGCCCGTACCACTCGATCGCACGCACAAGTATGACACGCACACCCCCCCAACAAGCACACGCGAACGCCCCCCCACGCCAATGGCACGTACCACTCGATCGCACGCACAAGTACGACACGCACACCCCCCAACAAGCACACGCAAACCCCCCCACGCCAACGGCCCGTACAAGTCGTTCGCACGCACAAGTACGACACGCACACCCCCAACAAGCACACGCGAACCCCCCCACGCCAACGGCCCGTACCACTCGATCGCACGCACAAGTACGACACGCACACTCCCCCAACAAGCACACGCTAACGCACCTCCACACCAACGGCCCGTACCACTCGATCGCACGCACAAGTACGACACGCACACCCCCCAAACAAGCACACGCGAACCCCCACACGCCAACGGCCCGTACAAGTCGTTCGCACGCACAAGTACGACACGCACACCCCCCCAACAAGCACACGCGAACCCCCCCACGCCAACGGCTCGTTCCACTCGATCGCACGTACAAGTACAACACGCACACCCCCCAACAAGCACATGCGAACCCCCCACACGCCAATGGCCCGTACCACTCGATCGCACGCACAAGTACAACACGCACACCCTCCCAACAAGCACGCACGAACCCCCCCACGCCAACGGCCCGTACCACTCGATCGCACGCACAAGTACGACATGCACACATAACGCCAACACCCAAACCAGCACAAGGACTTTGCAAACGAGTCTCACAACAACACTGAACATGTCTCCTGTGTACACACCATTGAGAATCAATGTCCTGGTCACAGCCAAACAGGCAAACAGAGGTCAACAATAACACCCACCCCATATAACACACACACCACCAATTCAAAATAAGCCACACCCACTATTTGACCAATAAAAGGGTCCACACATACAACCCATCATCCTTTGCAACATACCCATTATTGCGAAGACACAGAGAGCACACCAACAATTGCAGCCACACACCTTCACACATACACCCTATCTCATCGACACTCACACCACCCCCTTCACAATCAGACCCACACACCCTCATCCATACACACCATCATCCCCTCAATCACATACACCCCACACCATGACCACACCAAGAAACCAAAGTTCACTAATCCGGAGATGGAGATACTTACAGATGAAGTCATCAGAGTCGAGCCACAGCTGTTTGGCGCATTGGTCAGACAGACCAGCATGGCAGAAAAAACACGCCTGCGGGAGAGGATCGTAGACCGGGTCAATGCTGTTGCACCCATCAGGCACACCAGGGGGGAATGCCAGTCCAGGTGGTATGATCTGCGGAGGATGGTCAAGAAGAAGATGGACCAGGACTACGCCTCTGCACACTACACTGGAGGTGGTGGTCCCCGCAGACCTCCTGTTTACCATCCCTGGGAGGAGAAAGTCATGGCCCTGCTGCCACCGGTGGGAGTACATGGAATAGAAGGAGCCGTTGAGTCTGGTGAGTGTACAAAAAAAACATGTTACATGGGTGGACTTACAACAGTGCCCAGCAGCATGGGGTGGGTGGCCATGAGTCCCAGCAGGACACAACAAAATGTGGTTTGTTGCAAGGGGGAGGCACAAAGGGTGGAAGGTGGAGGGTAGGAGGCTGCTCTCATCCCATATGTCCCCGGGCCTCACCCAAGCACCATGCCCAATGCACAGGGATATGGAAATATCACACAAGATAGTAGACCACAGCTTCTAAACTATTTCATGTTGTTGACACACATTCCAGAGATGCATCCTTTTTTGATACAGTAAGGCAGTGTAGCAAGCGAGCGAGCACAAACAACCTGTCTCCATCCCTGTCTGTCTCCCTCCCTCCCTCTGTCGCCCTCCCTCCCTCTGACTCCCTCCCTCCCTCCCTCTGTCTCCCTCCCTCTCTCTGACTCCCTCCCTCCCTCCCTCTGTCTCCCTCCCTCCCTCCCTCTGTATCCATCCCTCAGTGTTACTCCCTCTGTCTCCCTCCCTCCCTCTGACTCCCTCTATCCCTGTCTCCCTCTCCCTCTGTCTCCCTCCCTCTGACTCCCTCCCTCCCCCCTCTGCCTCCCTCCCTCCCTCCCTCTGTATCCATCCCTCAGTGTTCCTCCCTCTGTCTTCCTCCCTCCCTCCCTCTGACTCTCTCTATCCCTCCCTCTGACTCCCTCCCTCCCTCTGTCTCCCTCTATCCCTGTCTCCCTCTCCCTCTGTCTCCCTCCCTCTGACTCCCTCTATCCCTCCCTCTGACTCCCTCCCTCCCTCCCTCTGTCTCCCTCCCTCCCTCTGACTCCCTCCCTCCCTCCCTCTGTCTCCCTCCCTCCCTCTGACTCCCTCTATCCCTGTCTCCCTCTCCCTCTGTCTCCCTCCCTCTGACTCCCTCTTACCCTCCCTCTGTCTCCCTCCCTCCCTCCCTCCCTCTGTATCCATCCCACAGTGTTCCTCCCGCTGTCACCTCACCCCAGCTCCCTGGGCACACACACAGTTGCACCCAAGCACTGCACAGGCCTTACAAAGACCATAGAGCAGAATGTATAGGGATGTCTCCTAATTATCAGCATTCATCTACTAAGTGCCTGCAACACACCCACCATTTGCAGGTGATACTGTACTGTGTAAGGACACACATTTTGGAAAGCTCTGTAGTACACAATGGGCACAGGTGTAGGCAGCACAAGTCCCTCCTGTGATCACTGCAAACACAAACACCAGGACAAGGTCACACATCCTGTGCAGGAACACACAACCTCGAATATGCCAGCATGCTAAATGAGTAGACGGCCAAATCATGAACAATGAACGCTTGCAAATCAAACGCAAAGTACTAGCATGGCCTGTCGTACACACCCCTTACAGAAACTCATCCCCCGGGGACAGGCAATGGAGTGCAACACTGTCCCAATTGTCATGTACCACAACTAAACACTCACTCATATGAATGCGCATACAACTTTTACATGCAGATTGCAGATGCTCCAGTCCATTGTGCCTCTCACACAATGCACGTGCCCCATCTCATGAACGTTGTGGATGCACTTAAGTACCAACATGGACTTGGGTATTGACAAGGTGATGCGTCTTGGAGAAGTGCCATGTTCTAAAGCCATGATCTAGAAGTGGGTGTACAGGTGCTGGGGCATTGGCATTGGTTGGCCATCACGGAACAGCAACACCCATCCAAAGTAGAAGATTTTTTCTAAATAAATAATGCTCTGTCTCTTACATGAACATGCTGCATCTAAACTCTGTGCATGCTTGACGCAGACATAAGGATTAACACCGTATCCTGGATGTTGCGTGAACCTGAGCACTGCTTTACATGTGTTGTGCCGGCAAGACAAGACTCAGCAATGGCTGTGTCAGTCATTGTCAAGAGAATGGAAGCAGGAAAATACCCCAGAGTACATGTCAATTTACTACCACTACATACACAACTGAACAATGACAACAATGCAAAGCTTGTGGAACTGTGATGCTGATAATGGATAACTAATTAAGATGTCACTTGATAGTGCGTTAACAGTGTCTGTCTCTCCCACACACAGGGCAACGTGTGGAGCCCCCCCCCAACCAGGGGGAAAAGAATCCCAGTCCCAGGCTCAGCAGGACCCAGACCCCACCGACAGCGACGCCACTCAACGCACTGTGGATGACCCCAACTAACCTGGCTCCTCTGGATCCCAAACCCCTGCAGCAACTGTACCAGCTACATCTCAGCCAACCACCAGACCCATTCCCACCACATCCCAGCAGACAGGTCAGAGCCCTGCCCATGATCCACCAGAGAGCCTGTCTGAAAATGAGGGACACCCTTTGTCGGGCGCCCCTGAGGTGGCAGACAACATCCACCCTGCCAGCACTCGGGGGCCCGTCGATCGGATGTGCCCACAGGCCATGCTCGTGTGGGTCAGGGTGGTGGGAGTTGCGCAAGGCGGTTGCGAGATTCTGGCCAGTCAGCTGCAGGGCCCGGTATGCCTGAACTCACTAACATCCTGGAGGCATACCGGCGTAACACCATGGAGGTAAGCCAGCTTGCGGAGGCCCTCAACCAGGTAAGACCTACATTATGGACGGGTGGAGGCAAGTCTGGCTCAGCTCTTGACGGTGCATTGGGAAATGAGCCAATCGCTACGTCAGATAGCTGCCAACATGCAGCACCCTCCCTGTGTCACAAGGCCAGCAACATCACGGCAAAGTGCAACACCAGCCACAGGGAGGGAGGAGGAGGAGGAGGAGGAACTGTCTGATGTAGCGTCCCATGCATCGTCCATGCCTGCACGTGAGGGTCCCCCAAGGAAGGTGGGTCGTCCACGGCTAAGACGTTGAGAGGCAGTGGGCCATGCACAACTCCCAGGACACTGGACCTGGCATATTGCCCTTGGGTGCAACAGCATCACCTATGAGACTCTCCCACATGGGCTAGCTGGTCACAGTCTGCCCAATGATGCCAAGCACTGTGGCCTGGACTCTGTTGATTGAAACTGTAAGGCATCTCGTCTCCAGCAGTGAACTTTGGATTCCACCCCTTTCTGTACAGCACCTACTCACGTTTCCTGCACAAGATCTCCCAATAAATATTCTAAACATCTTACGCATTTTGTGAGTTATCTTTTACCCACAGCATAAAATGATGTGTGTGCAAATGCATTAAATGCAAGGATATCCAACAAACTGCAGCCATCCACACACTTGGATCAGAATCTGGCTGAGGACACACATTGTTCACAAATTCCTAACAACTAGATACATGGATGGAAAGACACACCTGTGTGGGATAGTAAATGCTGGAGGGGGGTTTGGATCACAAAACTGCTATAACAGCCAGGTCCAGGAGAGTCACTTTGAGGTGTACAGATCAGTGTGACCAAACTAGTTGTACACGTAGGGAGTACCTACATCTGTGTCCTCAGGTATGTGAACTATCATCAGCATGATTGTGATGCGGCTCAGTCCCGGACCCCCCCCGGACCGCCTGTTATCGGACACTCACCCTTCTCGGCAAACGAGTATGAGGCGTCCGTGGACATAACCATGACAACCTGCACCCCACCCCTCTCTGTCTTACAGGAACCTATCGGGAGCAGTCACGGACCGGAACCACACCCCCACGACCACGGAAGTCCCTCCTCATCGCCAGAGCCGGAACACGGAAAAAGCGGAAGCCGGGACAGAGACGCCGTCGGAGCAGCGATCTCATGGCAGGAGGCTCGGACCGGAGCAGACGCAGACCAGACGAAAGAAGAAGAGGAAGAGTGGAGCGAGGACTGGTGGAGTCCAGAGGAGGAGGCTGAAGAGCGGCCGCAACTCACCAGGGAGTTGCAGCGGAGCGTGTGAGTACCAACTATCCACCTCTGTAGCACACTAGGTGCATTGTAAATACCGATCTCTCTTTAGTTTCACCTGGCCTGGCCATCACTGTAGAATACCTGTATAGCACGTCACCACTTGTAAAGCACGTAGTACATAGGACAACCCTCACGTCCCCTCACAGAACACTCTTTTCTCTCTCTCTTTCCTCCCGAGTCCGTCCCACCTCCCCTCCTTCACCGTCGCTTCCGTCGAACCCCTTCACTATCCTCCCGGTGTTGGTTACGGTTCAAACCAAAGCAAGTCCAGCTAGACTAACCGCTCCTTTGTTTTGTTTCTTTACCTCCGAGGACCACCTCAGCACCCGACCTCCCCCGAAGGATCATACGAACCCGAAGAATCGGAAGAAGACCGAGACGTCCTCTCCCGGAACTTCGCCTCTGTCCTGCGATTCTCCAGTGTTGTACTGACTCTGTTCTCTGGTGAAATAAAAGACCCGCTATTGCTCACTATATACGACCTCCCTGCCTGAATTTCCGGCCCGCCATCGTCCCACGATCACAATGATGCAGTACTGTGGATGTGATGAATGGCGCACAGGACAAGGGTGGCAGGACAGACTGTGAGCAATGGGCTGTAGCACTCTACACAAGCACACCTGATTAGGTGACCTCCCCCTATGGAGCTACAAGTACTACACTCCTGTGAAGGGTGCAACGCATACAGAACAACTACCCACGTGTGACAAATCTCTACACCAGAACGGGCAATTCACACCACACCCAAGAGACGTGGTCATGGTGTGTGTCCACTGTGGCTACTTGGCTGACTGTGACAGCTATGTTGAAGTGGTGTGACCAGGTCGTGTACTGCCACGTGACTGTAAGCAAGCAGATTTTTGAAGATGTGGTGTTGACATTGTAACACTGTACAATATTGTGCCCATGGAAGGTGTGTGTGTACTGTACAAGGCACATGACCTGGTGGTACGTAGAGCCAATGTCATGTGAATCTGCATAGTCGTGCCAGTATGTGTTGCACACACAGGCATAGAAGCTGTAATGGCTGAGCGTGAGGCATCGTGATACCAGGAGGATGATTGTCTGGTGTTGTCTGTGTGTAGGGTGGCTGGAGCATGCTCAACAAATGGATGGAAGGAGGGTTATCCTGTAGGTGTGTGTGTTCCTGGTTAGTGTGCGCTGCATTGTGGCTGTGTATGCAGCAGCAGGAATGAGTGAAGACATGACGGCAGGAGGGGTGTGACAACTTGCAAAACAAGCACATACCACAAGGGCATTGGCAAGCCACAAAGTGACATGTGTATGTGAAGGCAGGAGTGTCTGCCTCACTCAGGGTCGCTGCAAGTAAAATGGCACAGTAATCACCACAGATCACAGTCACTGGATCAGGCCCCTTACGGACAAGTGGGGCACAGGACACACAGCGTCAGCAGGTGTACACTACAGCTTGTGTGTTCAAACCTAAACAGCAGCTACACAGCCACCTACCTCACACACAACATCGTATTTTAGCCTTCTCTAACCCCATGCATGTAGTCACTGTACACGTAAACACATAACAAGTATAAGCTTACTCCATGCTATTTAGTATACATGCACATTAGAAGGACATGTGCATTGACATCAAGGCGGCACAATATTAAGTTGAAATCACACGTCATGCACAACATGATGATTTACCTTGTGAGCCCATGGAGCATTATCAAACATACATGGGCATTGCCATTGGCAAGAAGTCCAAATAAGACCATTAATGATGTCACCTGTAATGCAGCTGTACCATTAGCTACAAGCCTGTCAGGGACTGGTCGTACATTTCTTCATCAGAGTGGTGTGATGCTCATAGGGTTCCACCTTCAAATAGCCCCTTGGTCTGAGTACAAATGACAGACACAAAAGGGTGATCAGGCGAGGGAAGGAGAGGATGAGAACTGCAGGGAGGGAGACCTGAGACAGAGGCAAATAACCATTAGGAGTAAATTCTCATGTCAATGACACAACAAAAACCTATTTAGATACACTTTACCAGTCACACCTGTGAAGTGTAACGACTGTAGCCAATTAGAGATTACTCATCATGCTATCACATGAGATCCAATGCAATGACACGGACACATAAAACCTAGGACAGTCTGTCATCCATTTGAGTCTTGTGTAACACTCACAAGTCAGCTACCATGCAATGAGATCTATGTGGATAAAAACGAATTCACTGGCTCCGATGATGTGGACCCTACAAGCAAATATAAACATATGGCAATGCTACTTACGCAAAGTGTAATATCTATATTTGATTATGTGTAGCCATAAGGGCCATGTAGGCAAACTTTACATCACCCACAACAGCTGTAAGAATCACATATGATGAGGAAGCTAATGACCTACATGCAATGAAGGCACTCTGTAGCCAGTCTTTTGATCTATCAACTTTGCATTACTATGCTAAACATGATAAGCAGGTTGAAGTAAACTCAACTGCAAGTGATGTTGATCCTAGCCACATAATGATACCCTACCATTGCACAGAAATGCTACACGGGTCAAGAGAATCATGTTAATGACCGCACTCCACTGGTGCAACACAATAATTCACATATGCATCATCCCAACATTGTCATGTCTCATGCTAAACATACATGGCATCATGTGAATGTAAACCGAACTGCTACTTACTGTGAAGGCTGGCGTAGCAGTATTCGCAACCTGCACTGAGGTAACGACATGACAGTGACATGACATACTGCAACAAGGGCCAATGCATCCATGTAAACAGATTCACAGGACAGTTGTCTTCACATGTGGAACATACACTGGGCCACACCTACACGACATGGTTTGATGGTAATCAAACTGGACTGGACCACAAGGTGGAGGTGAGGAACCAGACACATTCTAATGCACACAGTGAGGCTGCAATCCCCCACAGAGTCCGTGGTTGTGACCTCTGACACAATGTCAAACCATGGTATATGCAATGTTGCAGTGTCTATGTCTACACACATTGATGCATTCACCCGAGTCTACAACTACAACAGATGACTGTCAGATGGGGTGACTATCCTGTCATGGGAGTGGGCATACATGTAATAAGTAACATTATGTTGTTGCATGTATGCATGGTCTCACAACATGCGCATGAACATGTACCACACATTTCAAACCATACCAACGCTAAACAGCCTCATATGAGTCCTTACCCAAATTGACTTCTCCACATGTCCATGCATGCTCCGTTGATTCGGCTGACGTTGCAATCATAATGAGCCATAGCAGGCTGACCACAATGACCCCAACGGACAACAGGCAGGGCGAGGTGTGGATGAGAGGTACACAAGGGGTCAAGTTCAGTCTAATGTCAATCTGACATTGTCCTGTTGAATATCCTGATGTTGTAGTACACCTGTACATTACAAGTACAGACATAGCACGTATGTGTGTTGCATTACATCTGCACCTGTGTGACACTGCACAACAAACATCCAAGTGACTTTGCATACAGTCTGTTGCATACACAGCATGCTACCCATGCAACTCTATAATACAAGTATTACAAAAAAACAGCTATGACTCACCATTATGAAAAGAAGTTGCGGATGAGGTGACTCCGGATATCATCTTCATCCTCCTCGTCACTGGCATCCTGGGCAAGGCCTTCATCCTCAACGGGCGGATGTTCCAGCTCATCAGGATCAAGGTAGAGTGGCACGGCCTTCTCCACTGCCATGTTGTGTAGCATGCAGCACACGGTGAAGATGTCACACACCTTACGTGGGCTGTATTGGAGGGCTCCGCCTGTCTTGTCCAGACACCTGACCCGGCTCTTCAGGAGTCCAAATGTTCGCTCGATCACCCGCCTGGTCTTCCCATGAGCATTGTTGTACCGCTGGTCTGCAGCTGTCCTGGCGTTGCGTAGCGGAGTCATTAGCCACGGCATGTTTGGATATCCAGCGTCTCATGCAAATTGACATAATGGAAATGAGTGTGTAATATGATGCAGTTCATGAAGTTGTGACATACTGACATACGTAGCTGACAGAGTTTACTCACCAACAAGACATGCCCGGTGGTTGTGCAGCTGCAGCATCCTCTGTGGTACCCTGCTACGCCTCATGATGAAAGCATCGTGGCACGATCCTGGAAAACGTGCAGAAACATGTGAGATAATCATGTTGGCAAGACACACCACCAGGGCATTTATCGAGTGGTAGTGTTTCCTGTTGCGATACGCTTGCTCCTGAGCCTGTGGTGGGACCAGAGTGACATGTGTACCATCAATTGCACCAATTACATGTGGAATGCGTCCCAGGGCATAGAATTCCCCCTTGACATCTGTCAACTGTTCTGGAGTAGGGAATGTAATGAATTCATCAAGGTGGAGCAACATAGCTGACAATACATCTGTCAATACACGGCTTAACATTGTCTGAGACATCCCACCCACATCAGCTATGGTAAATTGGAACGTACCTGTGGCAAAGAAATGTAGGGCTGCCATCACCTTTACCTTGGGTGTCAGCGCAGTTGGATACATGTGTCGTGGTTGCAGGTGAGCCTCCAGCCTGTCCGTCAGGTCCTTGATCAACTGTCTGGTAAAGCGGTAACGCCGGATACAATTACGTTCCCTCATGGCTTCCAAGTCTGACAACGGCCTTTCCAGAGGGGGTGCCTTGCAAAACAAATGTAATAGGAAATGTGTTAAACTGTCTGACTAAGACAATAACAATGTACATGGCACAAACAACACTGCTTCAACAAATGTAGACAAATTTGAGTGTGGCGGGGGATACACACTGAGGAAACATGTGCCAGCTGCCAGCCACTCCTCCGTGAAAAGTTAAAGACCGGTGTTCTGTGGAATGGATATGACATGCATACAAATGATCTGATGGAAAGGTCTGAGTGAGCATGACAATGTATAATGTCAGTGACACACGTCATGTGAATGGCATTAGGAGGTTGTCTGCACATCCAGACAGCTGACAGCAATACACACACACACATCACATGTGCCATCATGTGCACAGTTCTGACATATTCCTATTGCGGTGTGAAATTTCCCAAACTATTACATGAACATCATCATACAGCATAAATGTTTGATATGTGACAAATGGTCTGTGTTGCCATCACACATATGAGCGGTTCATTAGCACAAGTGGCATGGTGTGCGTACATCAGAAACCCTGTCATCACGGCAAGGACCCAACATAGATGCTCCTACAACAGATGTACTGAACAGTATGAACTAGTTACTTACCTTTTGTAACTAATTATCGGTAAGGAACAGTAGTTAGTTGCATATTCCTGACTTTGAATACATACCAGTCTTTTGTCAAAATAGCCTCCGTGGATGCCATGGATCTGGCCAGTGAGTCGGGGCTATCCAGCACACACCGGATCAAATACCGTGTTACTGATTGGCATCCGACAAGGGCTTGGACAAGTATTGCCTGTACCTACAACGCACACTCTGCCAGCAGTTCCACAACCGTGTCCCACAGAGAGTGTGTGTAGCTGACAAAGAGGCATGTGATCTTGGAAGACCTCAGTCACAGACTCAGGGAGGATGATAACATCTTTCCGTACTGCTCATACCTCTTGGATATCCTGTCCAGCGGAACAAACGGGAATGTGGTCTGTGATCTGGATGCCCATGCTCTCTGGGGTGGGAGGACAGGAAACATGGTTTGTCCGGGGAGGGGTGTGGGCGTCTGGCAACGTGCCTATCTACAGCCAAACCTGCAGCGTGCCTGTACATGCTGGCCAATATAGATACAGTAAATTCCTCAAGAAACGGCTGCAGAGGCTCAGTGGAGCGTGACTGCAGTTTAAGGACCTCAGTGAGGAGGTTGGTGCTCACGGCCGCAACGGGGAGATGAAGGAGCAAAGCTCCGGCCGCCCACGTAAACACAACACTGTACGTTGCCCGCTCATCCAAAGACACGTTTGGAGTAGAGACATCACCAGTGTCTGGCGAGGTGTCCAGACCACTCGCATCCCCCAGTCCACCTGTCCTGTCATCTTGGGTCTGACACTCACGTGTCAGTTGGTCCTCATTACCCTCCCAATACTTCTTATCACCCATTCCCTGATAATCAGGGTTGTCATAAGCTGTGCCCGGCTAGTTTAAGTTTAACTCACCATGCAGCATTAAAAGTGGTGTTATGACGCGCAGTTCCCACGCCAGAGCCGTTTAGTGTGTGGTATCGGGGACAGCACCACATGAGGACGGCGCCAAGGATGACACCTGGGGGACTGCTGACGAAGAGGTTGTGAGGTGAACCAGCGAGGACCAGGATCACCAATCAGATCCTGTCTGTCCCAGCGGGCCCGGGACGAATGCGCCGCCTGCGTCAGAGCCAAAGCGAGCGACGGCATCAGGGGCAAAGCAACAGACCCGCTAGTGCCCCCAGACGGGTCCGCTGGGCCAGAGGCCGCCACGTAGGCCGTTGGTGGAGTGAGGGACATCATGGCCATGAGGAAGTGCACTTAGTCCTCCTGCGTCGCATGCAGGGCAGGGACCGGAGGTCGTGGTGCAGGCTACGACGGCTGCAAATCTGACGGAGACGCGTGGGCGATGTCAGCCGAATCCCATGCAGCATTGCACGTGCATTGTGGTGATTTTGAAGTGCGATGACGTCTCCTTGACTTTTTGGGGTTACCTGACGACTTAGCCCTGGAGGACTGATGTCAAATCCAGGGGCTCAGATGTCTCAACCCCCACGCCCAGGCACTCGTCCTACGTCCAGACCATGAGCTATTGCGGTGCAGGGACAAATGCTGGAGTCTGAGCGGCTTGTGGGACCACTCACACCTGGCTTTATATGTCAGGTCCCGGCAGTCGGAGCAGCTCTTGTTGTCGTGCTTCACGTGAAAACAGTGGAGACACCGACGTTGAGGGTCAGTCACCGACATGAGTCGGTCGCAATCCTTACAGGCTTAGAAACGGACATCCCTATTGGCACCGTCCTGAGTCAGACAATCCTAGTGAAATGGTCAGAAGTGATGGTACTATGATTTGGGGGGGGGGGGGAATGAGTAAGGTTACGCTTATACAGGAACAGCGCTGGTGTTGTGAAAAAAGAGGACCTGACGTGAGCAGGCAGAGGTGACGTATGAGTACTAAGACAACATCATCATGGCACACACAACGCCTACGACACACGCAGAGCCACAGGAGATGCCTAACGACACACAAGTGTACTGATAAGCGGAAATTGCCATATCCATGATGACACTTGGGGATATTGTAAGGTGAGGAATATGATACTGACCTGTTAATTTCATATGCAAACAGCATGCACAATGTCGCACATGGCACACACATGACGTGGTCACACAGGGTCATGCTGTGCGTATATTAGACCTCTGTGACAGTGGGCATGTTGCTGTCAGCATGTGACAGTTCCCGGTACTGAATGGTGTGCCATTCCAGTGTTGATGTGCATCACAATATGTTGCTGACGTAACTCAGGTGCGAAGTGTTGTATGTATGTGATACACATGTGCTAAATGATTAATGACATGTCTGACCAGCTCTTCACACATCAACTGAGGCACAAGGTCACAGTCCCTGTGCTTCTTCAATGTCTGCCACACCTGGGGCATACTGATGTAAGGATGCCATGCTGATGTATGCATCCACATCCTCAACATGAGTGTAGACGACATCCCTGCAATGTGATTTCCTGGAGTCCCTCTCCCAATGGTGACATGAAGGAGGTCAGGAACGCAGCCAACACAATCGTTCACTTGAGCATGTCTGACGCACTCTACCCCAATGGTACGTGCGTGTGTACGCCTCGTTTCCCCATTGCATTTCAGCCATATGCGAGCACAGCGTACCCCTATGGTACGCGCGTGTGTACGCCTCGTTTCCCCATTGCATTTCAGCCATACGCGAGCACAGCATACCCCAATGGAACATGTGTGTGTACGCCTCGTTTCCCCATTGCATTTCAGCCATACGCGAGCACAGCATACCCCAATGGAACGTGCGTGTGTACTCCTCGTTTCCCCATTGCATTTCAGCCATACGCGAGCACAGCGTACCCCAATGGTACGTGCGTGTGTACGCCTCGTTTCCCCATTGCATTTCAGCCATACGGGAGCACAGCATACCCCAATGGAACGTGCGTGTGTACGCCTCGTTCCCCATTGCATTTCAGCCATACGCGAGCACAGCGTACCCCAATGGTACGTGCGTGTGTATGCCTCGTTTCCCCATTGCATTTCTGCCATACGCGAGCACAGCGTACCCTAATGGTACGTGCGTGTGTGCGCCTCGTTTCCCCATTGCATTTCAGCCATACGCGAGCACAGCATACCCCAATGGAACGTGCGTGTGTACGCCTCGTTTCCACATTGCATTTCAGCCATACGCGAGCACAGCGTACCCCAATGGTACGTGCGTGTGTACGCCTCGTTTCCCCATTGCATTTCTGCCATACGCGAGCACAGCATACCCCAATGGTATGTGCGTGTGTACCGCCTCGTTTCCCCATTGCATTTCTGCCATACGCGAGCACAGCGTACCCCAATGGTACGTGCGTGTGTACGCTTCGTTTCCCCATTGCATTTCTGCCATACGCGAGCGTACCCCAATGGTACGTGCGTGTGTTCACCTCGTTACACCATTGAATGTGTTGCTTTAGCAACGGCAATGGCACCGTACTTGTGTGTGTATTCAAAAAAATACATAGGGAACATCTAGGGGAACAGTGGAATGATCAAAATGCAACCAGGTTGTCATGGATACAGAGAGTTTAGAGCCTCCTACAGGTGTTCTAGAAAATTCAGCTGGTCAAAAGTATACAATTTTGCAAAAGTTGTTGTTCAGCTCTGGCTCAGTTTTCAAACCATGCATATGTGTGTCATGGCCTTATGTGTGATGTGATTGGATGGAACATAGGATGCTAACTATGGTGGCCTATCACAAGTTCAAGTTCAAGTTTGGGCATTTATATAGCGCACTACTCACCCAGAGGGTCTCAAGGCGCTAGAGGGAGGGGTTAATTATTTGTCGAATAGCCAGGTTTTCAGTTCTTTTCTGAAGGAGATGTGGTTCTGAGTAAGGCGGAGGTGGGTGGGGAGTGAGTTCCAGGTTTTGGCAGCCAGGAAGGAGAATGATCTGCCACCCATGGTGGTTTTTCGGATGTGCGGGACTGCGGCGAGGGCTTGATTGGATGATCTTAGTTGGCGGGTGGGAATGTAGAAGGACAGTCGGGTGTTGAGGCATTCGGGTCCCAGATTATAAAGGGCCTTGTGTGCGTGGGTAAGAAGGCGGAAAGTGATTCTCTTGTTGACGGGAAGCCAGTGGAGATTTTTTAGGTGTCCGGTGATGTGCTCTTGGCGCGGGATGTCTAATATGAGTCTCGCTGACGCGTTTTGGATAAGCTGGAGCTTTTTCTGCAATTTTTTTGTAATTCCGGCGTAAAGTGTGTTGCCATAGTCTAGTCGACTCGTGACCAGTGCATGGGTGACAGTCTTTCTTGTCTCGAGGGGGATCCAGCGGAAGATCTTTTTGAGAATGCAAAGGACGTTGAAGCATGAGGACGATACGGCGTTGACTTGTCTGAACATTGAGAGAGAGGAGTCTAGAATGAAGCCAAGGTTACGTGCATGGTCTGTGGGTGTGGGTGCTGATCCCAAAGTGGAAGGCCACCATGAGTCGTCCCAAGCTGAGGGGGAGGATCCTAGGATGAGCACCTCCGTTTTCTCTGAGTTGAGTTTTAGGCGGTTCTGTTTCATCCATTCGGCTACTTCTTTCATACCTTCGTGAAGATTGGTTTTGGCGGTGTTGGGGTCTTTGGTGAGTGAAAGGATTAGCTGGGTGTCGTCGGCGTAGGAGATGATGTTGAGGTTGTGTTGGCGTGCGATGGAGGCGAGAGGACTCATGTAGACGTTGAAGAGGGTGGGACTGAGTGAGGAACCTTGAGGAACGCCGCAGATGACTTCGGTGGGCTCTGAGTAGAATGGAGGGAGTCGGACTCTCTGGGTTCTCCCAGCTAGGAAGGAGATGATCCTGTCCAAGGCTTTTCCTTGTATGCCGATGTTGTTGAGGCGTTGTATGAGGGTGCTGTGACAGACAGTGTCGAAGGCGGCGGAGAGGTCGAGTAGGATGAGGGCCACTGTTTCTCCGTTGTCTAGGAGTGCTCGGATGTCGTCGGTCGCCGCAATGAGGGCTGTTTCGGTGCTGTGTTTGGCTCGAAAGCCGTTCTGTGAGGGATCCAGGGAGTTGTTGGATTCAAGGAAGGCGGCGAGTTGGCTGTTGACGGCTTTCTCGATGACTTTGGCCGGGAAAGGGAGGAGGGATATGGGTCGGTAGTTTTTCAGTTCTGAGGGGTCTGCTGTGGGTTTTTTCAGAAGGGCGCTGAGTTCGGCGTGTTTCCAGATTTCTGGAAAGGTGGCAGAGTTGAAAGAGCAGTTGATGACATCGCGGAGTTGGGGAGCGATGATGGAGTCAGCTTTGTTGAAGATGTAGTGGGGACAGGGGTCAGAAGGCGAGCCAGAGTGTATTGAGTTCATGAGGCGAATGGTGTCTTCAATGGTGATTGGGTTCCAGGAGCTGAGGTTGTTAGTTGGAGGGGTGGGATCTGAAGGGGGTGGGGCGGGTTGGTCACTGGGAGTATTCTTGAAGCTGTTGTGGATGTCGGCAATTTTGTTGTAGAAGAAGGAGGATAGCGCATCGCAGAGGTCTTGGGAGTAAGTGATATCGTTGGATGCTGCGGAAGGGCTAGTGAATTCTTTGACGATATTGAAGAGTTCCTTGCTGTTATGAGAATTGTTGTCGAGACGGTCCTTGAATGCTGATTTCTTGGCGGATCGAATCAGTTGGGGGTGTTTGCGGGTGGCTGTCTTGATGTCTTGTTGTCTGGGGTTGGTTCTTTTCTCCAATTCTTCTCCAGGGTGCGGCATGTCTTTTTGGATTTTTTAAGGTCATCATTAAACCAGGGAGCCTTTTTGCTGGATGATTTCAACTGGTGTTTTTTCAGGGGTGCTAGTTCGTCCGCACTGTGGGTAATCCATTGTCTGAGGTTGGTGGCCGCTTGGTCTGGGTCCATTGCTAGGGTGGGAGGGTTTTGGTTGAGTGATGTGAGGAGTTGGTCGGTGGTGATTTTATTCCATTTTCTCCGGGGAATGGGTTGTGGACGGTTGTGGGATAGGGTGGTTTTGTAGCTGAAGTGAACACAGCTGTGATCCGTCCAGTGGAGAGCTGAAGTGCGATCAAAGGAGATGTGCTTGCTGGAGGTGAAGATAGGGTCGAGCGTGTGTCCGGCTGTGTGAGTTGGGGTGTCAACAAGTTGTTTGAGTCCAAGATTGGACAGGTTGTCCAGAAGGGTGGTGGTGTTGTTGTCGAGTATGTTTTGAAGGTGGTAGTTGAGGTCTCCTAGAAGAATGTAGTTCTCGGAGGCGAGGGCGTGCGGGCTGGCAAAGTCTGTGATGTCGTCGCTGAATTGAGAACGGGTGCCTGGAGGCCTGTAAATGAGGGTGCCTCTAAGGGTGGTCCTGGGGTCGGTGTGGATCTGAAAGTGGAGATGTTCGGCGGTTGCAAGATTGTCGTCAGAGCTGGTTGTGATTTTGATGGTGTTTCTATGGACGATGGCGATGCCTCCTCCAGTTTTTTTAGTGGTGCGGTCTTTTCGAATGATCTTGTAAGTGTCCGGTATGGCTATGGCGATGTCGGGGGCAGAAGATGCGTTCATCCATGTTTCAGTAAGGAAGGCGACGTCAGGTGACGCAGTGTCGATTAGGTCCCAGAGTTCTGTTGCATGTCTGTGGACTGAGCGGGTGTTCAGTAGGATGCATTTCAGGCTGTTGAGTTCGGAGCTGTGTGTGGGGGAAGTGGGTTTGGTGAGGGTCCTGAAGCAGTTGAACTTGCAGGAGAGGCAGGCGAATGGGCCGTGGGTACGTCCTGGGGAAGCTTCGCAGCATAGTGGGGTTCGACCGTGGTTGAGGGCGAGGAGAGTAGCGGCATCATAAGTGACTCTAGAGGGTTGGGAGCGGCGGGGACCAGGGGGTCTGGCGCTGGGCGCGGTCCAGGCGCGGACGCGCGTAGACGGGCTTACCTTTGGCGCACCTTCGGCGCGACTGGGGCGCGATCGCTGCGCGTAAACGCTGCGCGTGTAGGCATCTGTCATATATGGGTGGTAGGAGGGGAGGGGCGAGGGAGGGTCAGCTGGGAGGCGGGAGCGGGGCGGAGCCACGGGTCAGGGAGTACAATAAACAACAACAAAATGGCTGCAATGAATAAATCGGAACTGGGCAAGACTGGGTCTCAATTGCGCAATTACGTTACTTAAATAAAGCAAATAGAGCAGATGATGCGCTGATAGAGATATGCAGCGGCGCTACAGAAATTAATAGCGCAATGCAGGCAGCGTCGGCAATGCGGGGGTCAAAAGTGCTGATTAGAGGTAGCACAAGGAGCGGAGCGCGGACGCGGTGTTAGGATACAGCTACGATACCGCTATCTTCTGCAGGGCGCTCTGGAGTCACCGGGTCAGCAGGCCTCAGGAGCGTGGGGGAGCGACCTCTTCTGAGTGGGTCAGGAGAGAGTCACAGCGTGGGGAAGGGGGTGTCTGTGTTTTACTGTTTGTGGGAGGGAGGGTCAGCTGGGAGGCGGGAGCGGGGCGGAGCCACGGGTCAGGGAGTACAATAAACAACAACAAAATGGCTGCAATGAATAAATCGGAACTGGGCAAGACTGGGTCTCAATTGCGCAATTACGTTACTTAAATAAAGCAAAGCGAGCAGATGATGCGCTGATAGAGATATGCAGCGGCGCTACAGAAATTAATAGCGCAATGCAGGCAGCGCCGGCAATGCGGGGGTCAAAAGGGCTGATTAGAGGTAGCACAACGAGCGGAGCGCGGACGCGGTGTTAGGATACAGCTACAATACCGCTTTCTTCTGCAGGGCGCTCTGGAGTCACCGGGTCAGCAGGCCTCAGGAGCGTGGGGGTCAGCAGGCCTCAGGAGCGTGGGGGAGCGACCTCTTCTGAGTGGGTCAGGAGAGAGTCACACACTACTCCTTGGACTCACAGACCCTCTGCAGCACAGATATAAGGCAGCATGTGGCTGTGGGAGGGCACTTGCCTGCACAACATTGGTGTGGTAACCACAGCTCCTGTCTATGAATCCTCTGGACCCTGATTAGCTGAGCATGGAGAGGGCACCTGCATTCACTGATGGTGAGAACCAGGCCCTGCTGGATGCCCTCCTGCCTAACTACAGCAAGCTGTATGGGAGACCAGAGGATCAGGTGAGTGATGTGTGCAATACCTTGGAGTGTGCACCTGTTGTGTGTGTGACATTATAGCCACTGTGTATGTATAGTGGATAGATGCTATGTTGTTGGGAGTGAGTGCCAGGGTGTACAGTGTTGTTTCCAGAGAGTTCTTTGTTGTAGTGGGGTGTGTGACAGCATGTCACGTGCTGCAGTGCAGCCAGATGTAGCATATATTGCTCTGTGAGTGCCATGCTCGAAGAGTGTTTTGCACCCCTCATGTCATCTGTAGCCTTTCAATGGGATGGAATGCAGTAGTGTTTGCTCACAGGCCACATACTCCTGCACAATGATGCAAATGTGTGGAGCATACGTTGCCCTGTTGTCATCAAGTATTTTGTGCACATATGTGTGACTTTGGAACATGGACCAGGTGTACTGATGTTATTTTACTTTACATTTGTGACAGGTATCTTCCTATGAGAAGGGTGAAATCTGGCTGGACATCGCCAGGGCTGTCAGGAGTGAGGGGGGGCCTCGAGGGAGGCTCAGAAACATCAAGAAGAGGTGGCAGGACATCCGGTGCTGGACCCGCCGCATCGCCAGAGTACAGCTGAAGCTGGAAGCTCCACGCCGGCATGGCGGCACCCGCCACCTCACCCCCCACATGCTCTGGGTCCTGGAAGTGGTGTTCCCAGACTTCCATAGGCAGTTGCAGGAGGGACAACAGCAAGTAGGGGGTAGGTACATGTCTGTTTGTTGTCATGTGTGTCACATGCTCCCTGCAGTGCTCCAAGGCATGGTAACACTCCCATAGTTTGAGTGGTGTGGTCAGACAGGTACTTTATGCATTGTCATTAGAATGTCCCAGTTTCAGCAGCTGCTTCTTTACATGCCTTGCCCTACTCCACATTTGACCTGCGCTTTGGCTGATGATTGTTTTTCACATGTACTATTATGGTGCAATGTCGCAGTATGCATCTTCCTTTGCACATCATCATGTTGGAGGGGGGTCTGTGACACCTGTTGGTACCTTACATGTAGCACCACATGTGCACTGTGTCTGCCCTTCTTCATGTTTTGGCAATGATCTTGAGTCTCAACATGTGTTTTCTGCACGAGTCAGCCCCAGTGGCCTTTGTCCATGGTACAGTTTCTAATAATCATGTGTTAGCTACAGGTGCACAATGTACATGTGCAAATTTTTGGGCTTATGCATACTCACACTGGTCAGTGCGTGAGGGCATATTCTCAAAATAAGTAGCATGTTGTTTGTAAATAATATTGATGGTCAGCCACACAATGTGGCTTTGGGTGTCGACAGCTGTGATGCCAGTGTGAGGTGATGGTACGCTTTGATCAGGTCCCAGGATGGCATCACATGTCAGTTCAGGCAGGACTTTTCCCATGTGGCACAAGGTCAAAGCAAATCAAACATGACCAGGTCTGGGATTGGGTGGCAGGTGGGTAAATGAGCTGTGATGCATCATCAGCTATCCTGTTGTCAGGCAGTGGATCATCATTAGGGCTCCCGGTTTTATGGTATTTATTTTTTTGCCATTTCCGTCTGTATTTATCCATATTTATTTTTTGGGCAATTTTTCTGTATTTATCCACATTTATTTTTGACACAAGCCAAAGACGAAGCTACAGCTAGTATTTTTCCACATTTATTATATTAATTGTCAATGCACATATGCACTTGGTTATGTGAGGGCACTGCTTGCAAGGATGAGGGAATCCATTTTGAGGAATTTCAATCGATTGCTTGATTCTGTAGGTAACTGTCTTCCCTGCATTGTTTCACAAACCAGTGAAAACATCCATGCCAAGCTCTCAAATTAGGCTGACTAGTTTCCAAGTGATCAGAAATCATATCTTGGATTGTACAGGTTCCCTGGTTGCACAGTGGGGCCATCTCTCCCACCAGGCGCGCACCACCCAGTGGGCTCAAAGCCCCACTTCCCCCTCCACCCGTCCTGTGTGTCAGCCCAGGCAGAGACACCTTCCTGGGAACACACACACCGTTTTTGAGCTGCCAGCCGCACCTGACGAGTACTTAACACGTCTTTAAAAAAGCCCATTCACTTGTTGACGAGTCTTTGTTAGTTTTTTCACCTCTTCTTACCAGACTGCGGGCAGTGTCTACAGGCCTCCCTGTGCTAAGTGGCCTAATCACTGACACGTAAAGAGCTGCCTTTTGTGATGCACACTTTAATTGTTGGGACGTCCTGCCGCCCACAGCACTAGCCGAGCGGGCGGCAGTTCAATAAAGTTAGCTTTGGCTGCTGGCAGTGGCAGCCCAGCTCAGCCCTGCTCGCACCGTGGGTTAGTAATCATTTTAAATGATCCTGTGACCCGACCTGACACATAACCCCACTGTGGGCCAGCAGCTGAGTGCACGGACTGCCGAAGTTGTTCCTCACTCAGCAGCCCACAACACACCCTGGTCCACTCTGCAGCTGAGCCGCCCTCAGAATCACTCCAAGCGTTGCCGCAGGTGATTGAGGCCACGAGGCAGTCTGTACCGAATTGCCACTCGCCTCGCAAAGAGTAAGTGCCTGTTGGAGTGAAGTATTCACTGCTCCTCAAAGAAATAGCTTTTTCAGTGCCCTGCGGTCATGATGATCATTCATCTTCAGCTGCCTGTGCGTGCCCTGTTTAACAGCTGAATTCTGCAGCCTCACATTGCAGTCAGAGTCCGTCTGTGCTGACCTCACTGGAGTGTTCAGTGACAAGCGCATTAGTCTGCCGCATTAACTCGTTTTGGGTCCAGTCAGATGAGCAGCTGTGGTGCCGGTCCAACGTCTACTTTTATTATTACTTTCAGCGCAGAGCACTCAGCTGCGGCGTCACTAAGTTTGCAGAGCCTGTAGCTCTCTGACAGGCTGGTGTGAGATCTGGTGTGCTGCTGGGCTGGGCACTAGCGGCGCTCTGTGAAAGACCGGTATTGCAGCTTTGCGCTCATGCTCAGTGTATGGCGTCAGGTGTGATGTACACAGTCTTGTGCACTGGAGCACGGCAACATTTGCTAGTATTTTGCCGTTTTTAAATGTAAATACAGACAAAGGAAATATTGTTTTCCGTCTGTATTTACATGTATTAATCCGTAAAAACGGAAAACCGGGAGCCCTAATCATCATTGTGTCTCTTTTACAAGTTTTTGCCTTGCTTGTTGCTTGTATCCTACTATACATTGAGCGTTGTGTCTCTCACAATTGGACAAGACTAGACTTAGCATTGTGCAGAGTTCAGTGTCATGTGGCTCATGATGCATGCCATGTTTACAAATGTGCCCAAATGATTTGTAGCTCATATGTCTGATGTGTACAGGTGACTGATATGTTTTTCTTCTTCTCCTTGCCAACAGCATCATCATCAGAATCTGAAGGAGACACAGGCCCGGACCAGGCAGAGGGACCCAGCGACAGTGCCACCTGCTTTGAGGAGTCAGAGGGAGGCAGTGGCACAGAGGGTGAGGAGAGTCTGCAGGCCGGACGACATGTGACTGAGACATCCTACCATGCAGACAACTCCGAGTCGCACTCTCAGGAGGAGGGGGAATATGCAGCAATGGTCACTTCTTCATCTTTGGTTGGCCTCCCCTCCTCCAGTACCATCTCCACCCTCCCAGTCGTTAGTGTCCCTAGGGTCCGTGCTAGACCCCGTGTCTCCTTTGTTCCCGGCACCGCAGCCCCTGCCCCTGTGTCCCCTGCTGCCCTCAGTGCTGAGTCTGTGGACCTACTCCGACAGATTGCAGTAGGTCAGACATCAATGTTGACTGTCCTCCTTGGACATACACAACTCATTACACAGTTGGTGTCGTTCATGGAGGGCATGTCATCGGCCATGTCTGATTTACGTCGGAGTGTGGCTGCCATAGAGTCAACACTGACGGCAGCTCTGTACACCCAGCAGCATCTGTCCCCCCACTCCTTCAGACCCATCCACCTCTGCGTCTCACATACCTACACAACATACACGCAGACGCCACAGGTCAGACACACCCAGCTACTTTCTGCGATGCACCAACCAGTGTGGATGAATCCACTACACCTGCACCCACTCCAACTGTCATTCCCTCTCCTGTCCATGCGGTGCCGGAGGATTCCACAGATGGTGCCCCCGTAGTTTCCAATGCGGATTAGACTCCATGTGCAGGCAAGTTTGGGTGTGTGCACACCCATGGAGGCACAAACTGTTGATCAGACTTTTTTGGACTGGCCATTGGCCTTTTAGGAGCAAGGACTCTTATTTGCGTTTCAATTTTGTACCAGCTGAATAAAGCTATTTATTTCATTTTCTGAACTTTAGTTTGTGTGATAATGTCTGTGACTGCTGTGTGCCTGGGAGCTGGTGTGATGTTCAAATTTGGGTATGTTGACATGTGTCAATCTCCTGATGGTAATGAGGTTAACACTGGTATGTTTTTGATTTCACGGCTGGGCACTGGTGGGCACTGGTGGGCAGTGGTGGGGGTCTTAGCCACACACACACACTCTGCTGCTGGGCACTGGTGGGCAGTGGTGGGGGTCTTAGCCACACACACACACACTCTGCTGCTGGGCACTGGTGGGCAGTGGTGGGGGTCTTAGCCACACACACACACTCTGATGCTGGGCACTGGTGGGCACTGGTGGGCAGTGGTGGGGGTCTTGGCCACACACACACACTCTGCTGTCAGGCACTGGTGGGCAGTGGTGGGGGTCTTGGCCACACACACACACACTCTGATGCTGGGCACTGGTGGGCAGTGGTGGGCAGTGGTGGGGGTCTTGGCCACACACACACACTCTGCTGCTGGGCACTGGTGGGCAGTGGTGGGCAGTGGTGGGCAGTGGTGGGGGTCTTGGCCACACACACACACTCGGCATCGGATCACACAACACAAATCTAGAATTAGGAAGGAGACACCTAATGCACCTTTGGTACATCACTGGATTACCCATCAACACAAGGAAGAAGACCTGCGGTCGACCGTAATTTCCAAAATCGAGAATGATACTCGTGGAGGCAATATGGAAGAGAGATTGAATCAGCGAGAGGCTATGCTAATAATGAAATTCAACACTGCGGTCACTGGACTCTATGAGTTCTCGGAAATTATGAGGGTGGATATATAAAACCACGGTATATATAGCAAAATACCTTTTTGCACCAGGCGTTGGGTGCCCTTTGGATTAATTATCTAAATGTGCGATCTCACTTCTGTTTGATATTGCATGTACAGTACATACTTTGGTAATTACGGAGTCATCAGGTTAGTCCTGGAGTACAACTGGATTGGACTGTGTACGAGCGCAGCATTTAAATCAATGGTTGATATCTGGTCAGACCATCAGCATCCAAATGCCGCTCCTGAGAGGCATAAGGCTCTATCTCCCTCCATTAAACACCAAGATTGTATAAACTAATAACATCTATAGTGCTATATTCTTCCGATTATCTGGTATTAAATTGTTAGTGGACGTAACCTAATAAGTGACGATTGATAAAGCTTTGTTGAAACATTTCACTTATTAGCGCTATCGCTTTAAACATCCCTGGTACTTCACGAAGCACGCGGTCACATGATAATACAATTGTCCAATAGGAGCGCGTGTTACTTTTCAACGGCGCTGCATACCACGAAAGTCTACTACGGATGTGGACAGTCGCCTCTAAAGGTAAGCGAGCACTCTGCTTCTGACATCAATAACGTACGGTTTCCACCCAGCGGGACTAATAGTCTAACCCGCGATCGCTTTTTCCTTGCCTCCAGGCGCCGGGAGATTAATTGGCTCGCACACCGGCTACTCATTGAAATTGACTGGTTTAAACATACGGTGAGGGTTCTGTTGATCTTTATGCAATTGGGGTCTGTACGCGGATTGAAGGACAAAATCTTCATATTTATTTCTCTCTCCTGCAGACAATGTAATAAGACCTTTAAGCAAGGTAAGCCCGTTTGACCTTATCTGGTTGCTTTTAAGCCTAAAATATATGTGATGGCCCATATGGACAGTTTAGTACATAAATGTATGTCATGTCTTCCTACTTACAGTTGTCTATCGTCCGTATGCCATCTACTACTGGAGTGTTTTGGTCACTGCATTAAGGTATGGCAAGAGGTGCTAAGAGGAGGTGCTATTGTAATGTTGAGAATGGACTCTTGGATTTCAAAAGTCTTAAAGTTTGTTTGTTTGTTTTTTTTAGATTGTTGGTCCTGAGGAGAACTCCGCATTGGGGAGTTCGAAACGCGTCGACCTGTTGTTTGGGTCCTTCTGTCAAAATTGAAACAATCACTTTAAATAGGGTTCATTTAAAAGGGTTTAATCCTGTGAATCACATGTAGTATCAACCTTAGGTTGTGAAATTGTATATATATACACCACAAAAACCCAATATATATATTTCTTTTTGACATTAGACCCGTAGGATTCTTTCTGTTGTCTTGTATGATTGTAGATGGATGAATGGTTTGGCCAGTGTGAAAGTTTGGATGTATTGTAAATTTTGTAAATTGTTGTGTATATTATGAATCACTTGTAAATATTTTTGTATTTCTTTGCTCTGGTTGTATATACACTCAAATCAAGTTGGTTATTCATGAAAATAAATTTCCCCACTAGTGCTAAAATAAATAAATAAACTAGTGACGTAAATCAAAAAACGGACCTTTATGTTTTTTTCATACAGGTTATTTCTAAAATAGGGAAGTAATATCCGGTACTGGCAATTGTTTTGTTGTTTAATAGAGTCAACACTGACGGCAGCTCTGTACACCCAGCAGCATCTGTCCCCCCCACTCCTTCAGACCCATCCACCTCTGCCTCTCACATACCTACACAACATACACGCAGACGCCACAGGTCAGACACACCCAGCACACCCACACAGCATAAAAAACTCAAATCTTCACGCACCCAGTCTCAAGGGATGTAGGCACACCCACAGGGAGAGGGGAGACACCTCACACACACATCCACACACCCAGGAGAACAGACTCACAGCACTCTACCTCCACCCCCAATGTGTCCCCGGGTTCAGGTGGTAGTTTTCCCGCACTGGCTGAGGTGTGCAGCCTGGTTTTTGAAGCTACTTTCTGCGATGCACCAACCAGTGTGGATGAATCCACTACACCTGCACCCATTCCACCTGTCATTCCCTCTCCTGTCCATGCGATGCCGGAGGATTCCACAGATGGTGCCCCCGTAGTTTCCAATGCGGATTAGACTCCATGGGCAGGCAAGTTTGGGTGTGTGCACACCCATGGAGGCACAAACTGTTGATCAGACTTTTTTGGACTGGCCATTGGCCTTTTAGGAGCAAGGACTCTTATTTGCGTTTCAATTTTGAACCAGCTGAATAAAGCTACTTATTTCATTTTCTGAACTTTAGTTTGTGTGATAATGTCTGTGACTGCTGTGTGCCTGGGAGCTGGTGTGATGTTCAAATTTGGGTATGTTAACATGTGTCAATCTCCTGATGGTAATGAGGTTAACACTGGTATGTTTTTGATTTCACGGCTGGGCACTGGTGGGCACTGGTGGGCAGTGGTGGGGGTCTTAGCCACACACACACACTCTGCTGCTGGGCACTGGTGGGCAGTGGTGGGGGTCTTAGCCACACACACACACACTCTGCTGCTGGGCACTGGTGGGCAGTGGTGGGCAGTGGTGGGGGTCTTGGCCACACACACACACACTCTGATGCTGGGCACTGGTGGGCAGTGGTGGGCAGTGGTGTGGGTCTTGGCCACACACACACACACTCTGCTGATGGGCACTGGTGGGCAGTGGTGGGGGTCTTGGCCACACACACACACTCTGCTGCTGGGCACTGGTGGGCAGTGGTGGGCAGTGGTGGGGGTCTTGGCCACACACACACACTCTGCTACTGGCCACTGGTGGGCAGTGGTGGGCAGTGGTGGGGGTCTTGGCCACACACACACACACTCTGCTGCTGGGCACTGGTGGGCAGTGGTGGGGGTCTTAGCCACACACACACACACACTGCTGATGGGCACTGGTGGGCACTGGTGGGGATCTTAGTCACACACATGCACTCTGATGCTGGGCACTGGTGGGCACTGGTGGGCAGTGGTGGGGGTCTTGGCCACAACACAGACTCTGATGCTGGGCACTGGTGGGCAGTGGTGGGCAGTGGTGGGGTCTTGGCCACACACACACACTCTGCTGCTCTGCACTGCTGGGCACTGGTGGGCAGTGGTGGGGGTCTTAGCCACACACACACACTGTAATGATGGGCACTGCTGGGTGTGTTTTCTACACACCACTTACACTGACATAGCAGACGTATGTCCCACACGTCTATTACACTGGTGTTGTGCGGTGGCGTACCGTACCCCGAGGTCGATGACGTAGGTGCGGCCCGTCTCCGTATTACACTGGTGTTGTGCGGTGATGTACCGTACCCCGAGGTCGATGACGTAGGTGTGGCACGTCTCCGTATTACACTGGTGTTGTGCGGTGACGTACCGTACCCCGAGGTCGATGACGTAGGTGCGGCACGTCTCCGTATTACACTGGTGTTGTGCGGTGACGTACCGTACCCCGAGGTCAATGACGTAGGTGCGGCACGTCTCCGTATTACACTAGTGTTGTGCGTTGACGTACCGTACCCCGAGGTCGATGACGTAGGTGGCACGTCTCCGTATTACACTGGTGTTGTGCGGTGACGTACCGTACCCCGAGGTCGATGACGTAGGTGCGGCACGTCTCAGTATTACACTGGTGAAGTGCGGGAGTGTGTGGCGCAACGTACCCAGACATTACAGTCGTGCAATGGAGATGTGCGCGTGTGGCAACACGTACAGGTATGTTGGACTTCGTTGTACTCACCTTCTGCGCCGTCGTCGGTTTCTAAGTACGAGGTGGTGGCCGTACAGGATTGGGATGAGACGGACGATGGCGTTCATGTCCTGCTTGTCACGTACCGGTGTGCGGTTCGTACCGGAGTGTGGTTTCATGGTAGTTTTGAGCTCTCGTAGAAAAAGAGCCGTACGGAGTGTGTTCAACACGGATCGTACTTCCTGGTTCGGAAGACGCGGTTTATTTACGTTCGGACGTAGCGTGGAGCGTCAGCCGACAGCAATTCGTATGGACTTTCGATTTGTACGGCGTTGTTTACGAGGCGTACGGAGTGACACTTTAGGTTGGGATCGTACTTGCAGATTTGTACGGGGGCGCTTACAGGTACGATTCGTACGGGGAAAAACGCTCCGAACGGCAATTCGGAGCGCTTTTTACCGGATCGGAATCGAGGCCATAGTGTCCTACCTGGACCAAGAAAATCTGGAACTTAACAAAGGAAAAACAAAGGTTGTCCGTTTGGTGGATTCACATAAAATTAAGTTCAAATGGACAGTAAAAGGGACGACGGTTGAAGAGCAAGGTTCATATAAATTCCTCGTTATCGCAATAGGGCAGGGTACAACCTACAAGGAGCATAAACTTGTTACTAAAGCAAAAGCACAGTCACTAATTTTTGCTTACCAACAACTAAAAACTAAATTGGACTGCCCAAATAATAACCACCTTCTAAAAGTAATGTCAGCACAAAGTATGCCTACTTTGTCATACGGCTTAGTCACTTGGTGTGGTAAAGAGGTGGAGCTACTCAATGACCTCCAGACAAGGATCTATAAAGCTGTTTTTAATTTGCCAAAGTCAGCCTCTCCATCTCAAGTCCGGCTAGAATTCGGCCTTCTAAATCAAAAATTTCGGAGCATGAGCGCGTTCTCAAAGCTCTGCCACAAATTCCGATCTGCAGAATCAGAATCAATGGACAGACTATGTTGGGAAGAAATTAAGCCCCCTGACGGGTCAAGAACCATCAAACTTATGGGGAAGTTACCTGAGAACCTGCCTGGCTGTCCTTGAAATACAAGCAGATTGAGAAAAAAGCCAAGAAAAAACGACTTTTAGTAAAGAGATAAACGACGCAGCAAAAAAGAAATCCTTTCTGGAGGACAAAATTACAACATCTAAATGTAGGCACGGGTGGACAATTATTTCTTCCTACAAAGTATTGAAACCCCAAGCTTACCTAACATCCCACTTTAGCTGGCACCTAAAGAAGTCTTGTATAAACTACAGGATGGGTTTGCACGCTTCGAAAGATTACGGACTTCTTGGAAACAACCCAAACAAATACCTCAGTGTCGCCTGTGCGGCTACCAAAATGAATCCCTAACTCACCTTTTTTGTGTTTGTCCAGCAGTTACGGCTTGGAGGAGATACTACCTAAGACCTATCTTTATTGAACTCAAAATTCGCACGTGCAGGCAAGCCGTTATACGCTGGATGGACGGCTTTTCTATTATCCTGGCCTGCCGAGGAGTGAAATACCTGGCAGAAGTTAAAAAACTATTACTCAAAGCTGATCAGGAGACGATCAGAGAGGTCTGAGCAACTGGACAGAGTCTTATTTGGAATAAGTTGTGCAATAAAAGGACTAAAAATTAGACCTCCTCAGAAAAGCAGGACTAAACTTTAACTGTAAATTAGTCCTACTCAGAAATGCTGGATTAAATTTTGTCTACTGGCGGAGGCAATCCGCCCGACATCCTAATGGACCCCATAGTGTGTGTTCCTAGACTAGTGGGTCGGATCCTGGAGATCCTTTCCTGGGTTTCTTGAGACCATATTTCTCCTCATGAAAGGATACTTTTGAGCCTATTGCCTTTTACTAGGTGTCTGATGATTTATAGCCAAGAACACCTTTCAGCTGAACATTTTCTGTTTACATGAAGTGCAAAGGTTTCATGCGTATGCATGTGTTCTCTCATCAGAACTCTCTATTAGGTTTCTGAACCAACACCTTATGTAATTCTTGATTTAATTTAGATTTGAGAAATTCCTTTATGGAACTCTGTTGTTGACTTTTCCCTAATATTTTTATAATGTTTGCTAATATTTTGTTATACCCTGTCTTAGGAAGAAAAAGAAGAAGAAGATAGATCAATGGATTCTTTGAATTTGTAACAATGATGACTGAAAGATTACGACTTACTGAACAAATATGAAACATTAAGAACTGACAATAAAATCCTTTAACTCTCACAAAATCTCTTCATTTATCTGAAATTGCTGTTATTGAAGAAGGATTGATGTAAATGATTGCTCCTTTTAAACTCTCTTTGTCAAAGAACAAAGGTCTGTAAAACCAATGTTTTTTTAAATTATTACACATGAAGATTAAGATATAAACATCCCCACTCAGCAGTCAATACCTTCTCAAAACCATAAAACAGAATCAACTCTAGTAATTGACACAAAATTGATGATTTTCTGTCAACTTGTGAAATGACTCTAGGAAGGCCACTGATAGAGTCCAAGGACCAATTTCCATTCAGGTAATTCCAATATGTCACTTCCACATAAGAGAAGTCATCTGCTCAAAACTAAAGTTAAACTTTGAGCACTGGCTTCCTCTGTAACCAGTTATGAAGCATATGGTCTTCTCTTTGGAGATGCATTACGTTAATTAAATTAACACTCCCATTTTTCTCCACTGTAGAAAAGCTTTAGCATCCCATGTAATAACGTGCTTTCACATGGCATATTTTAAGCTGGTAGAAGTAGGAGCCACTCCACTGCTCGTTTACAAGGATCTGCCATCAACAATAAACTGTGCCAAATGTATTACTAGCAACCCACCCAATCTATTTTCCCCATAGGAGATCCAAGGGTGGTAGTGCTGTGACTTCAGAAGAAAACAAGTCAGCTCTGCTGATTTCATGGGAAAGCTTTACATATTTGTGCATTATAGGCAAGTAGGCCTATGCATATGTTCTTTTATATTCAGTTGAAACATGATTGTTGCATTTAGGATAGAGTGCAGGACTACCCACTAAAGATCTGGGACCGCTATTATTATATTTATTTTCCCTGTACTCTTGTTTTCTCCATCACAAAAAAAACATTATTCAGAGGGAGGTGCAATATCTTCAAAAGACTAGGATGATATCTAATATTCACAGAGATACATGGAAAGGCAGTCATCATTCTCAGGGAGTTCAATCACTTTGCCCTTGGCAGCTTTCTTAAAATCAAGATGGTCTTTCTCCTGTTGGTGATTTCAATTTACACTTAAATCTCTTGGTTCTTCTCTTTCCATCGCACAGCATTGGCAGCTCCTCCATAATGGTGGAGGAGCATCGCCCCACTGGCCCCACTGGTCAGAGCCAGCATGTGAAATATAACATGGTAAAAAAACAATGTTATTATCATGTTATTTTTCACTGTGAGCCAAGTCTCCCGAGGTTAGAGCGTGACCATTCTCAATGGGAGCAGAAGGGAGGAGGAGTGGTGAGCACTGGAAGTGTATATTTCGGTTTGGTCGTCTGTCTTAGGACAGCCAATCTGACATGAGCACTTATATTTCTCCAACTCCGCGGTGTTGCACAGTGAGGTGGAGAAAAGGAACAGGCACCCTGTGCCTGAGCGAGCATCAGACCAGCCCACTCAGGCCAAACCCAGTACTTCTCTCATGCTTGGTATGAGAGCCGCCTCTGGATTGGGTGGGCAGCCTGTGCAGAAACCAAGAATCTGTGAAGGAGCACCAATGTGGTGGCCGGTAGAAGGAGCAGCAGTGGCAGGTAAGCGTTTTTTAAGTTATTCCCCCCGCACCACCACACTACTTTTTAGTGGTAGCAGCTGCTGCTGTCGCACAAGCTATTCAATAATTTCTGATTAGGCCTGTGGTGGGCTTCCTGATGCTTTGCTAAACTGTTAAAACCAGTGTTTACAACTTTGAAGGCCAAGTCAATCACTATGCTGCCATACCTAGGCACAATGGTAGTCCTGGCACAAGATCCAGGTTATCAGCATACAAATCTGTGAATGCCAGCAGAACCTGCTAAAAAATTATGTTTTATAATGAACTGTGATCGTTTTTTCATTATTCCTTCCAAAAAAAAGTTTGTTTTACCTTACTGGTCCTTAATATGCTTCAGCCAGACGTCAAGTTGAAGTTCATCCAACAGGAATATGTCATTTCTGTAATTAGTCTGTGTCACTGCAAATCTGCCTAAAGCAGCGACCTGCTATGCTCTTCCATGGAAATTATTTCTCTGGGACCCCTTCATTAAACAGGAATTTCAGATGATGAAACCTCATAAACTTGACTGTAGCCTGTTTAATAGCACCTCGGTGCCCCAGCACTAGGATGCGATGGAGCTGTTCCAGGTGTAGTTAGATAGCACAGTGTCTAGGAATAGGTCAATCTTACTCTGATACACTCTCAGAATCCGATAACACTCCACTACCCATGAGGATCATTATAGCATCTTTTGGCAAGGAGGAATGTGATCTCAGAAGGAGCTGGCCAGGCTGTTTAGAACTTTACCAGATATTGTTTGTTGAAATATTCTTCTCAGGACAGTCAATGATTACCCTTTCTGTTTCTTCAATTGATTGGGAAACACAACATTTAAATCTCTGACTGAACTAGTCCTTTGTTGGCATTTTAGAGAGAATACACATTTCAGACTAAACCAAAGAGCACCAACCAGGTCTAAAGAACTGTGGACCGGACTAAAAAATAAGGTAGCTAAAAGATTGACTTCACTGGATGTTTCACATAGGTTCAGAGAGTTTCAAGGCAATATGCTCTTTTACAGGATATCTAATTAGCTACCATCTCAATAGTCAGATACTGACATATGGAACTGGTCAAGTCACGTTACGCAAGCCTTCCCTCTCTTCATTTTGGTTCCCAGAACCACTGAGCATCACTAGGCAACATCTGTCCATCCAATTACCAGGGGTCTTTATCTCATTTGTTTTCTCCTCCTCTACTGTTATCACTGCAATAATTTCTGGGCAATCCTCTCCATTCTGAACTACACTATTGTCTGAATTTAAAAGGATTAACAATTTCAGGGATTCACCAGACGACCCATTGCTTCCAGGAGAGGCTTGTGGTTTGTCAGGGACCATGATGCTGTGGTTACTGGATGCAAAACTTTGACTAAAAGATGGCTGGGAGAAGAAGATATAGTGATCTAGGCATGTGGGAAGATGCACTTGACCTCCTCAGCACTAAGAGAATGAGGGCAGGAACAAATATAGCCTGTTAAATTCTGGTGGTGGTCCTGTGGTTTTTGGATTCTGTTGTTAATGTGCATCACAAATTTGCATCCATGTTTTCATTGTGTGTTTATTTTGTAATGACTCAAAACTGAAAACAAAAAGTAAAAGGTGAATAATAGTCCAACAGCTTTGATTTCGGATACACCAGTTATGTTCTTTCACCCACAAATATGTTTGCCTTCTAATTAAATGGTGCTAGTTCCTTCTACTAAAAATTGATATGTGGAAATATAAAGCTTGAAAAGATTCGGAATTTACCATCGACCGGAAGATGTAGCTGGCCCTAGAGGGAGGGTGGCTATCCATCCCCCATGGGTGGCAGACACAGTGCAGGGCAGCAACAGGGCTTGAGAGTGCGCCAAGGAACAGTCCAGAGAGTGACCAAGATGTTTGGTTTCAAAGAGCCCAATCAGAAAAGAGGGGCATGGTCGCAAGCACAGACTAAAAGGCAACCGGGACAAGTAGTCCCCAGCTTTGTCGCTGGAGGAAATTGATCCCGCCCACACTAGAGAAGGAGTTGTCAAAGCCGCAGCGTGGCAAAGGGGCAGGGAGTCACATGGTTTAACAAGAAATACCTTCACATAAGGACGGAAAAGAACAATTGCCCGAACATGGGCCTTGGGATGCCTTACGGCGGGGACTCTTGAGATAAGTGCGCGGACAAGGTCCTTGGGATGCCTTACAGCAGGGATACTTGAGGGCAAACAAAAGGGTAGGAAATGGTCAGTGCTGGTCGGACACGGCGCTTGCAGCCAAGGCATGGCAGTGGGTCCATGAATGCCAGACATTCAGTAGCAAGTTGGAGCCTCAAAGCTGCGACATACTGTACAAAGTAAGTGGCAGAAGTAGAGCTGTTACAACAGTTGAAGAGTGATTTATGACAACCTTGAAGAGACATCATGACTGCAATGATGATGCCTGGCAGGATCAGGCACGTTATGGTTATTATTATACAATAATGTATAGGATGTACACTATATAATCTGTTATGCAAATACCTTACATTGTAGTCCACGATAACCTAGAAATGAGCATGTTGTTGAAAAATGCCACCATGACAAGTGTGTACCAACTTATGATGTGAATAAAAATGTCTTGGTGTACATAATTGATGGGAAAGAAGGAACAGTGGGAGTGCCCATGAGTTGCTTGCACAGGAGGGATGGGGTTTATACATTTTGAAAAGGAAAGAAACTATCAGAGATCAGTGGTGACCCCCGACTCGTCAGTAAAACAGATATTCCAATGCTTATTCTAGTGCAAGGGGCATGCCATGCATCTCAAATCTTACTCTTACATATGCAATGTACCACATTGGCTAAGATGTGCTTCAATAACCTGGTAATAGTTCCTGTATGGAATTCACCTTCAAAATCATGCATGTATGAAAGTAGAGCCAAAATAGAAACATAATTTCCCAAAAAGTGCAATCGACAGAGTGTATCTAGATTTGAATTGAAGACTTATTAAAGCTGGAGAATAGGGGCCTCATTTTGAGTTTCCTTCATTTAAGACTAGTAACCTCTTGTCCTATCCCCGGGGTTATTGAGAGCAATAGTATAGGGAACTGGATTTAGGAGTTGTAACTTAAGAGTACCTAATTAAATGAGGAATTACCAGGCCATCATAATTTTACGCCCGATTCCCATTAGATGAATCCTTATTTCTCCCTGGAATTTCCTAATGATATTTCAGTTGCTTTCAGCAGCTGAAGTGTCTAAATGAGGGACACCAAATTCTAGTGAATCCGCCTGTCTAGGGTATGAAATGGACCAATAATCTATATTTACTTGGCCTTTGGGCCCCTGGGTCGGAATGAGGCCTTAAGTAAAGCCTACGCAATGGCAGGGGTCCAACACAGCGCCACCTTCCAGGCGGCTCCCATTCAGCCAAAGGTCTCAGCATTTCTGTGAGTTATGGGATTGTCAGGGGCCCCTCATCACATTCTGCAGGGGCGCCCTATCCTTTTACATGACGCCGCTGATAGTACACAAACTGATTGACAGTGTCACGGTTTCTGTCCAGTGAGGTACCTACAAACATGCACTAAGTGGTCGTTCTCCCAAGAACTTTCCTCCGTTTTATACTAAGGACGTTGCCTTTCTTAAGGCTCATTAGTTTTTACTTGATTTAAAGAATGTAAGGTGATGTGTGCAGCAGTGTTATATCAAACTCAGATACCAGCTAATGTTGGAAGTTCTTACATTTTGTTTTCGAACCATTTTTGAAATTCTAAAGAACAACACAAGTGTTATCAAGTTGTACATTTCCTTTGCTGCGGCATGTAAGTCACGAAATATACATTTTAAGACCTTAAATTGCGAATACTTAGCGAGATAAATGATGGAATGGAAGTTATACCGAACAGAAAATAGCATTATTTTTCACAACTGTCATTTTGAGTATTTTTCCACTATGAGTATGCTTTACTTTTCTTGTTTTTCCAGAGAAGCAGCGTATGAATATTAATACTTGCAATACACTGAAGGCAGAGTTTGTTTCTCCCAAATGTAATACATTTTTACTAACAAATGAAAAGGGTAAAGTCGAGATGACATTGTGCTTCATCATACAGATTGTACACCATTGTAAATTCTCGATTTTCTTCTTATTCTGACATTGTGAAATCAACCAGCACTCGAAGGCTTCGGGAAACACCATTTCCCAATATTTCTATTTCACTATGTAGTGCTTGTTTTCGTGACAATATAAGTACAATCTTTGTTATCACATGTTTAGGTGGGTAGGGATGATTTTGAATGGATGCTTGAATGTTACACAACATCTTTTGTTGTCGGATGCTGTTTGATCCTGGTCTTTGAAATCCACACAATTCTTTACCCTGATTAATTCATTTCTCGTTAAGGCCTTCTGTGTTGTTGCTTCCCCCACTATTATACTATTGTCTATTTTACTTATGCCTTTTGGAAGATGGAGAGGCAAAAGGCATTGTAACATGTCTGAAGCAGGAAAATAAGTGTCTGCCCCTAAAATGAGTGCCGGCAACCACCACCTTAAATTAGGCAGGGTAGTTGGGTTGTTTCTGGAGTATACAAGACTCTCAGCAGTGATGAAAACTCACACATTTCTTAGATTCCTTTTAGCATGTTTCAAATTTAAGTTCTAGAATCTGGGTTAGGCAACTGCTGACTTATGACTGACTGAGCCCCATCAAGCCACGTGACAAACCTTGCCACTGTGCTAATTTGACAGCTTTTCTCTGCAGACCAGTGTAACTCGGAGGAATGTATGTAATTATGGTGTTGTTTGTAGACATTGCACATGCCTCTGTGGTAGTTTACCTGTCTTTTTGTAAGGGGAAGCATTTGCAAAAGTTGGGCAACTTTGCGTGCCTTGTTTTCAGCTGTCACAGAAAGAAAATTCCATAATAAAGCAACTTTTGGCCCACAGCTATATAGAAGCTGAGAAAAGGGTTCCAGTGTTGAGCGGACTTCATTAGCAGGGATACGTTGTACCCACAAATAAGAGTACAGAAGTTGAAGTTTGCATTTAAGTGATACAAATAATGGCATAAACATCAAATTATTGTTAATTAGACACTTTTGACAATAGGCGCAGTATATATGGTGCAGCTATAAGAAACCGTATTTGTGTGCGTATAATGTCTTTGTGACAAGAGGTTGTGGTTGATTGCCTTAGAACGAAAGTTCCCAGAAAAGCAGAATGTAAGTTTCCGAAAAAGTAGGAGACATGTTTGAAACTTTGAATGAACATAGGAGGACAAAAGTTCCCCCAGCATTTGTTTGCAACGAACAGTTGCCTCAGGCCTGCACACAAGGCGCTGTGTATTTTCCTCTTTTGTATGCGGCTTAAACACTGGTCGTCGGACAAGGATATGAGTGGCATTCCTGAGCGTCATGCATTTCCAGAATCTGAACAGATCAGGAGTGGCCATGCATTTTAAAGTGATGGCACCTCTCCAGGGAGCGGACTGTCTCGTGTAAGCATCGCCACCGCCTCCCATCCTCCCTGCTTACCTGCGCCCCCGCTTTGAAAGGTAGGACATGACCGAAATGAGCCTCTTCAGGGACCGGCGCCCTAGTGACCCCGACATCAGACAGACGAAAAGGGCAAATCCTGCCAATGTAGTTAAACAAATGTTCCTCCTTTGACTCAAACAAATCTGTTTTTGATGTGTGTAGAAGCTAAAAGAAGTCTGTTTTTGATGTGTGTAGAAGCTAAAAGAAGTCTGTTTTTGATGTGTGTAGAAGCTAAAAGAAATCTGTTTTTGATGTTTGTAGAAGCTAAAAGGAAAAGGCAGGCACGTGGATACAAGTCTGAGACACGACTGAACGCAAGCGTTGCAGCATAACTGGTCAAAAGGGTAATCATCTGATGTTGGATACGCATTAAACCGTCTGTTCCTCTGCAGTAATAACCCAATTGTCATCCTAAGAGGCACTTAGACCTGTACTCAATGCAAGGAAAAACATCCGCTAGGCAGTGTACTCCTAGGAGCGCGCTACATGTCATTTTCCCAAGAGAAAGCTTTTAAAGAAGGTAATTATTAAATGAAATACTTCTTTCCATAAGGAAGGCAATGTTGAGAAGGTAAACAGCCCGTCATCTCTGTTAAAGAAATGTACCTTAAAGCTATGTCTCTTAATCTGCAGGCATATTTCTAGATTTCTGTGTCTTAAGATACTTTGTACTATAACACTAAATGCGTCGCCCCACTGCTTTCTTGCAGTGTGTGAAAGCAGGGGCGGCCATAGGCATGTGCAAGCTGTGCACCTGCACCTGCACCTGCACCTGCACAGGGCCACCAAACCCCAGGGGCCACCACGCCAATATATAACCTTAATATTACAATCCTCTGAGAATGGATACATATTTGCGTGGTGGCCCCTGGCAGGGATTTGGCGGCCTCCAGCTCTGTTCCACTGCCAATCACCCTGACCCCCTCTTCACTGGCCTCCGCGCTCCGCACCGCCCGGACCCCCTCTTCCGGGGCCTCCTACCTACGCTCCCTGCCCAGTGCCGCCATGAGCCTAGAGCAGCCCCTGGCGAAAGCCAAAGCATAAAATGGTAATAACTTTTGGTTATTACAATTGTATGTTCGTTTCTGCATTGCTGGCGGGTGGGTGGGCGGCGCTGGCAGGGCAGGAGTTGTTTGCCCACTCCTGAGTACGCATGAGTGGCATTGCAGTCTACATGGAGAACATGAAATTGCCTACAGCCCCTGGCTCGGTGGCATCCCGACCAATCACAGCGCTCCACTGGAGCATTGTAATTGATTTAGGGGAGCGAAAGGGGGCTGCCTGCTTCCTGTTCCTGCCGCAGGAAGGAGAGCAGGAGCAGACCAAGCAGTGAAAACACGTGACCGGGTCGGCAGACAGATAGGTTTTAATTTTTTTTCTTTTTATCATTGAACCCTCCTCCCATTCACGACCCTTTGCCTGACCTCCCCCTCACTAAACACAACCTCGCGCCCGCCCCCCCCCTCCACCTATAAGCCATGTTTGCCGCGCCTGGTCTTGTGTATTATAGAGTGCTGGATCTCTCTGTTTTCTAGTCTGTTTTCTGTAGTCTAGTGATGTGAGTCCTTGGGTGTGGTTAATAAACTTCATGGTAGTAGGTGTCAGTTAATGGTTACACTCTAAAGAATAAAGACATGTAATACGAGCTCTTTGTGTGGTGTAATTCATTTACATGGTACAGGGCTGGGGAGGATGTAACACATACCTCACAATAGCAAATGCAACATTAGCGTTATTCCTAATAGCTATTTATATTCCTGAAATATATCATATTTAAAAATAAAGTAATCTGGGAGCATCTGGAATAAAGCCATTGATTAATATAACTGCCTATAATGGGTGTACTCAATCTTGTTTGTGGTCCTAGACAGGACTGAAACACAGTAAACTGGGGTACAGAAGTACAAACAGTTTGTGTGGTTGTGCATATGTGTGTGTGCATGTGTGTGTGTGGGTGTGAGTAATAAAATTCACCATTAATCACAAACAATGCCAACATAGCTACCTATCATTGAGTATGAAAGTATGCTGAGGCCGGAGCCCACTATAATGGGGACCACTGTGCTGAGGGTGCAGAGCGTGTGTTTCACACCCTTGGCTCACTGACTGGAATTAGACTTTGACCATGCTCAAATAGATGTGAATGCAGAGCCTGGTCTTAAACCTAGCCCTGCAATTTGATCTTGATTGCTTCAGCGTCCAGTGGCTTAAGGGTTATGATTTCCATCCATCCCATTGCTCAGCACCTCTTCCCGCAAGGTGACTGGATTGGCATTCAGCTGTTTCCTGGAGTTCTCAAATAGCCAGGGGCTACTGGGCCTCAGTTGTTGCCATTTAGTTCATTTACTACTGTGTCATGCGACCACAGTGCTTTTGCACCCAAAGTTAATCACCGCGTGCACCTCTGTGAACCTATTATGGTCAAACGGTCAAAGGCTTATCAACAGAGTGATGTAGGTTAAGGCATTTATAATGCAGGTATCAATGCAATGGCAACAAGCGGATAGATGAAGTGACCTAGGTACAAATCAGAAATACATTTCCAAAAGAAAATACAGATTTTGAGATAGAATAATATTTACCTATCACAAATACTGAAAACCACCCATCTTGCCAAAGGACTAGTGGGGGTCCCCTAAGTTAGAATCAGGAGATAAAGGCTATAGGACAGGATCAGGACAGAGCAGATACTTACCAGACTTCTCTACAAACCTGACGCACCAGGGCACATCCCTCTCTTACTCTCTCTCCCTCCTCGATGTTCTTCCGTAATCTTCAAATCTAATCAGGTTGTCATTCGGAACTAAATCTTCCCAATCTGCTCTCTTCCTTCTCTCTCGCACCCTCTCTCTCCAGCAGCTCGATCTGGCTTGACCCTTGATTCTCTTGATGCTGCACCACGCTCCCTTTTCTCCCTCCAATCATTCTAGTTTTTATTTTTTATTTATTTATTTATTGTTTCACAATATCAGATTGTATCATCATTCTTTAACCATAGAATCATGGAAAGCCCCCCAAATATAAATACCCAACTTTCGCTTCCTCGAGCCTTATTCTCAGAAAATAAACTAAATTATAAATTATAAATATTATACCTTCTGGTGTGTTTAAGGGGTCTCTCTCAATAATTAACCCTCGCCATGATTCATAAACAGGGGCTTCAGATTGCAACCAAGAAGCAGCAGTATTCAAACTGGCAACACCTTGGCCAAAAACAATAAATAACGATGTTTATCTATTGATTTCCTGAGCTCTAATTCAGTCCCAGTACCTAATAACATCATAGCTGTGGTGATTTTAACAGGCATCCCAACAATCAGTGACAAAAACATTTCAATATTACTGATATACAAAGATTGTTTACAGCAGGCATAAAAAATTGAAGGCAGTTTTAAAAAATTGAGCTTTCAGATTCGCCAACAGAAATATTTCTTTGGGCATTATAATAGACTTCTCTAAAAACACCTCATGTTCACCCAAAACATTGGCCCATATAAGATTATATTTCTCTAAGTCATCCAGCTTAGAAGATAGCAGGATTGTATACAGAACCCCTATTCTCTTCTGGCGCCAGATTGATTCAATAAGTGTGTGCTGCAGTGGTGCCAGGTTTTTCCTACTTAAAAAATCCCGGATTTGAAGAAACTTAAAAAACTGAGTCCTAGGTACACTGTATTGCCTGGCAAAATCCAAAAACGAAAAACAAAAACCCTCCCTCTCATAAAAATCACAAATTTGCAAGATGCCCTTACTTCTCCAATTACTAACCACATAATCCCAGAAAAAGGAAGGCAAGATGCGTTGGGCACTAGTCGGAGTGTAATACGTTATCCTTGCTAAAGAAAACTTTTAACAAATAACTTTCCAAACTTTAAAAACAGCCTCCATAATCTTAAAGCGTGTCCTCTTGTAATAGCTACCATCAATTTCCTTAGACAAACAGTTTTTAACTTCTGCTGTGTTACTGACCTCTTTTCCAGTCAGCAATATATGCATTTTAAGCAAAAAACATACATAATAATAAAATGTAAAGTCAGGTATTGACCAACCCCCCCTTTCCCTCGGTAAACGTCATAAATGGTGTAGCTCTTCTAGGTCTATCTGGGGCCCACAGGAAGTTAGCACATACGGTTTGCAATTGCTCCAATTGTACCCTAGTGACCTCTAAGGGGATAGATCTAAAAAAATATGGGACCCTAGGTAGGATATTAATTTTTAATATGTTGCCTCTGCCCACTAATGTAAGTTGGAGGTGCCCCCATCTTGCTAGAGATTCTTTAATCTTAAACATAATGTCCAACCAATTAACTTCCTCTAATTCTTTCATAGATGCCCGGATTTTTATCCCTAAATATGTTATCTCCCTGACAGAGCTTGGATCCTCGGACATCATATTGTTAGTACATAATATTTGTGTTTTTGTCCTATTAAGCTTAAACCCAGATTTTTTTGCAAATTCTTGTGCTAAACGTTCAACTTCTAAAATCGCCGTCACTGGTAGCAATAGCTATATCAACCGCGTAAGCGAATACGGAGTGCTGAAATTCCCGAACAATAAGCGGTCTCTCTAAGAGACTACTATCCAACATATTAACTAAGGATTAATATAAGGAACAAATAGTAGAGGGGAGCTGGGGCAACCCTGTCGAGAGCCTCTAGTTATTTACATAGGTTCTGACACTTTCCCCCCTACACATATCCTAGCTACTGGTATAATACAGGAAGCTCCTGGATAAACCCTTGCCCAAATCGCGCCCGATCCATGATATTCCATAAGTAATTCCACGCCACGCGATTGAACGCTTTCTCAGTGTCTAACAATATTAATCCCAGATCCCTCCCCTCAACCTGCGCAATATCAAACAATGTCACAACTTTATTAACATGGGCCATTGTCCCTCGCGAGGGGATAAAGCCGTGTTGACGGAGAGATATAACTAAGGGAGATATAACTTTTGCCAATCGGTTCGCCAATATTTTAGCATATATTTTCCTGTTACAATTAGCCAAGGAGATTGGGCAGTAAGACCCCGGATTCAGAGGTGGTTTCCCCTTTTTTAACGTACTATTGTCTCACAAACCCTTCCCCTTTAGCTCATTCATAATTTTCATTCACATATACATATTGTTGCCACTTTTATATTACTGTCAATCCGAGCTTCGCATACGAGGGATACACATCTTCACTTTCCTACATCTTCTGTCCTTGGTATAAGGCAGCTGTTTAGCTTTCCACTCATCAGGTCACATTACGCATCCACTGATCACGCGCAACTCATTGTCATCCAACGCCATTTTCTCCCTTTGTCATAGACGTAACAGGCCCAAATGCACACTATTAACAAAAGAATCATAAACAGATGTTATTTTCCTAAACATATAATGCTCACTGTTCACCACCCACTTCTTCTCTATTCCATGTTATTATTATTTTTCTGAGCAAGGGCATTAACAACAGCAGCTTTCTTTCAAGTTCAAGCAAGCATATGCTGGGCATGTTGTTCCTTGAGACCACATGTTAGTCGTTCTTGTACATGCGTGATATTTTCCCTCTCAAAACATTATCTCTACGTAATTCTGGTTTGCACATGTGCATTTTATTCCACATTCATTAAGCATGCGTAAAGCCTTCTTTCCCATATGTCGGTGTCTGTTGTATATTAGTTTAGTCTCTTCTACTGGTTTTGCAGTTAGTAAAAGTTAATGAAGGATCGCTTCGAGCAAGTTTTGTTTTTTCTTGAATCCTTGCTCCATCCCCCCATGCTATTACAATGAAAATGGCTTGTTGTAGGAGGTATAAGGTGTTGGATTTAACTCCAACACCTTCCCTACTGTTGCACAGACTGGAGTTGAGATAGTAAATTATACTATTCCAAACTGTGTGTTGTATCCAGATTAACAACACTGGTATCCAATACTCATACGTTGCTTAATGCATGCATTGAATACCTCTTTATGCATGTATGTTTCAGAAAACAGAACGGCACACACAGACTAAAAGAATTATTTCCAGCCCAATTATATTCAACAATATACCCACATTTATTTTGAATATGTACTTAATTCTTTTCAATGAACACAGGTTGCATGCAGAAGGGGAAAAGGGGGATGGTAAAGTAGTGGTAGTGGGTAGTGAAAAGTGTAAATCATAGAATAAAAGGGAGAACAAAGAAATACTTTCAAAGCACTGGTAACTCCAGACCAGACAAAGTTGACCCGTCCAATGGTGGACTCATATTTACATGTAATCTGTAAATTGTAATACGCACTCAATGCATTTTTTAATATGGCAATTGAACAAATGGTACAGGTCTATATGGGAAGAGCGTCGACGTTTCGACTCGACTGAAGCAAAGATGGGTGATTGAGGCCTCCACTGCATTTTCATCAAGACAATACGTGGCAACCTAAACCTGGTGCCAGGCCTGGCTACTCAGGTGATGGATCCGTTTATGAGAATGGCCCAAAATCGCCAAGACTTGAGAACTCTACAGTTGTGTTGTCAGTTCCACAACTTCTCTCCTCCTCATCTGTGCACTCTCATTCTCTGCCAGCTGTCATGCCGAGCAGGATGGATCGAGCCGTGACCCACTATTAAGGAAGTGGGCCCCCCTCCATCCTTCACCAGCCGCAGACGAAATGAAAAAACTACGGGGGACTTGCAGGCCAGCAAAAAAAGAACTTCGAAACAAAATCATTAGAATCATTAGAAAATCAGGCTCGACGTAATAATCTGAGGCTCCTTCATATTCCGGAGGGCCAAGAGACTGGCGACATAAAGGTCTTTGTGATAAATGTCTTAAAAGAGTTTTTTCCCTGGATTAAAAATTAGGAGCTTTCCGATGACATACAGAGGGTCCATAGAGACCCTTTCACAAAAAATAAAAACAGGACAAATCCCAGGAAGATTCTTGCAAATTTTAAAAACCTATGCACTAAAATAAATAATCCTTTAAGAGGCTATAAGTGCAGGATCTCACAAGAAGGATGAGTGGGCTTTCAGAATAAGATCTGATATCTCTAAGACGATACAAGATCGCCAGTGGCAGTTAGGTCAATACATGCAGGAGTTAAAATCTCTGGGGGCTAACGTGCAAATGAAATTCCCTGCATTGCTAAGGATCATGTGGGATAATCACATGTGTAACCTGAAAGAGACACAAGAGGTAGAAGCGCTGTTTGATACAAATAAGGTGCGAAAAGCCGGACCACAAAACATGTAAATAAATATATCTGCCCATGGGGTAGGGTTCTCGAATAGGCAGGAAAGACCGGCCAAAGAGTAAAGGGAGGGTTCTCCAGGGGAGGGATAAAATGGGGGGGAGAAGGGGAACACGGATGCTGTATAAAATATGGTGCACAGGGTGTGGGAGCATAATGGGGAAACATTTTTTAAAAATTCTGTCCGAATCACGCGAAGCTAATAGGGAAAGTGCCCTTCCACCTTAATTCATGGGAATTAAAATTATTTCATGGAACGTGAAAGGCTTGAGGGTAAGAACAAGAAAGCAGAAGATCTTAGAATACCTCAAAAATAAAGATTGGGACATACTTATTTTACAAGAAACACATCTCTTGTTATCTGAATGGAATGGAATAATGAAAGGCCACAGCTGGGTCGATTTTTTATATTTGTACGGAACACGCATGCTGTGTTAAGGGTGTAATCATTATTTTAAAAAAATCAGCAAAAGCAATTATGGAGTCTCACCAAGCCGATGTAAAAGGGAGATGGGTTGTCGGAAATATACGTATAGCCGGCAGAACACTAGCGATTGGAGGATATTATGGTCCCAATAATGATGACCCCTTGGCTCTGCAGGAGTTTTATGCACATCTGTTAGGTGCTCACGGGCCTATTATTCTTGGTGGCGATTTTAACACCTTGTTAGACCCTGCATTAGATAGGTGCCCCCCCGAGCGAGGAAGGCCCGTACCGGGGGTCGCTCCTTTAGTTTGAGGGCCCCTCAGTTGTGGAACACTTTGCCTCTGGCCCTGCGGCGCACACCTAATTTGCTTCTGTTCTAGAAGAGCCTTAAGACCTGGCTTTTTAACCTTTAAGAGGTCTTTCTTTCCCCTCTCTGTCTCTGTTCTATGGTGTTATGTTTTTTACACTGAGCTGCCTAAGTAAAGCGCCGGGACACTCATATTGAGTAGCCGTGCGCTCTAGAAATAAAATTTAACATAACATAACATAACATAACAATAGACATACTTTGTTACAATGAGGAGGTGGCTCAAGATGTATCAAGATGATCTAGGGTTAATGGATATATGGAGAGTAAAGGGAGAAATAACAAACCAACCTTTCACTTTCAAAAATAAAAAATTAGTGCATTCTTCTAGAATCGATTACTTTTTAATAGATAAAGCACTACTAGGAGAAGTTAAAAAGGTCAAACATTTACTTGAGTACCTCTCAGACCACTCTGCGATAATATTGGAAATTGAGTTCGACAAACTTCGGACTCAGCCAAGGTGGACTCTAGATGAAGTAATACTTCTAAAGGACAAAATAGTAGAGGTTCTGAGGGTTGAAACTTTATCATAAATTCAATTAAATCAGGAACAGACCCCTAGTCAGATTAGATGGGAGGCTTATAAGGCAATACTCAGAGGTAAAATGATCGGCATAACAGCTAACAGAAATAAAAAAAATAAGAAGGAAATATAGAGGTTGGAGGATGAAATACACAGGTGGGAAAAGAAGATTAATGAGGAAACATCAACTGAGAGAATAGAAACATCTAGGAAGGAATTGACAAAGGCTAAAAACAACCTAATAAACATTTTAGACTCCAGAATTAATAAAAGGTGCGAAGTGAGCAAGTTAGCACACTATCAATACGGGGAGGGGTGTGGCAAGCTTTTAGCTTGGAAAACAAAGACTGATATAACAAAATCGCAAGCATTCAAGAGGTAAATAGTACTCAACCATTGGTGGAAGAAGCAGATATTAAAAATGCCTTTTTTGAATTTTTTTCAGAAGTATATAAGGAGGATATAAAGAGTAGCAAAGCCTTAACTCAAGAATATCTTCGGCACTGGGTTAGACAAACTCTGTCAGTAGATCAAAACAAGAAACTAAATGCAGAATTTACGGAATCTGAAGTCGGTGATGTGATTAATGGTCTGAAAAGCGCTAAGGCAGCCAGCCCAGACGCCTTGCCTAATGAGTTCTAGAACTCACCAATCTGTTTAATGATATTTTTATAAGAGGACAAATACCTCCTAAATCATGGATCGAAGCTAACATTTGTATAATATTGAAACCAGGGAAAGATCCTAAATGCTGTGAGTCTTATAGGCCGATTTCTATGTTAAACTGTGACTATAAGATCTTCACACAGTTGTTGGCAAAGAGACTAGGAACATGCGTAGGTCATTTAATCCACACCGACCAGAAAGGGTTTATTAGGGGCAGACAGATTCAGGAACTCACACATGAGCTAATAGGTGCTATAGATCTAGCTAACGAGGAAAAACTCCCCCTACCGGTTGTTACCTTCGATGCCGCTAAGGCTTTTGATAGGGTTAATTGGAGTTTTTTACACAACACTTTAGAAGCTTATAATCTGGGAAATAATTTCTCAAGAGCAGCCTGAGCTATATATAGCTCTCCAACCTCTTGTTTGTTGGTTAACGGGTCTCTGACAGAGAGAATACATATAGAAAGAGGCACTAGGCAGAGGTGCCCGTTATCACCTATACTATGTAATCTTTATATCGAGCCCTTATGCCTTAAGATCAAACCCACACATATCTCCTTTTATCTGCAGGAACTGGGAAAAAAAGTTGCGCTTTACGCAAACGATTTAATGATTTATACAAATAACCTGACAGACTCTCTACCTGAAATAACAGATACAGTACAGCAGTTTGGGAATCTATCAGGTTACCAAATTAACCAACAAAAGACAGAGATAATGTGTTGGAACACGCAGGCTAACTACCCATTAGAAAAATCGCGAATTAGATACCTAGGGATTTTAATTGTAAAGGAGATTAACAAGATTGTCCAGATAAACCTTAACAAGGTGCAGTCCGAGGTTAAAAAATTATTTAATGCTTGGAGTTCGCTCCCTTTGTCATTTATAGGTCGTTCCAATTTGGTTAAGATGATGATTTTACCCAAATTTACTTACCTCTTCAACTCTTCAACTCATTACCATTAGAGTAGAGTAAAGATCTGATAGTCAAAATACAGATTTATTTGAGCCTCCAAGGGAGCCAGAATCTCATGGAAGAAGTTGAGAAGGAAACTGGAGCATGGAGGAATAGCTAGCCCAGACCTTCTTCAATATTATAGGGCGTTCCAGTTTAAGAATATCAGAGTGCTGTTTAAAACCCTTATTTGCTTCCCAGCTTATTTGCAAGAAATGACAGGCCCAGCAGGGGACTTTTTTTTGTACAAATTCGGTCACACAAAATACTTCAAAAAGATTACATTGAAAATTTTGGGACCAGCTATTTGACTATGGGTACACTTAAGACGCCTTTGGAGGATTCCCTATTATAGCTATTACGCCCCAATCTGGGATTCACCTGGCACGCCCGCATGCTTAAAGGATGCGTTATCATCTCCACTGAAAGAAAATGAAATAGTGGAATGGGGACAAGTAATAACTGGACCTAATATTATTGATTGGGAAAAACTGGTAGACTTAACAAATGGAAGCCTGTCAAAATGTAATTACTACCAGTTAATAAGCTGGGCTAACACTTTAGGGAAAGACAGGCCAATATCCAACAAAGATTTGAGAAGAAAGAAGTAGCCTACTGGTACTGGGCATTTATCAATGAGAGACGAGAGGATTTCACTTTACCAACTTTACGCTCGCTACACTGCTTTACCATGTGGCGCAATGATGCATGTCTAGAAGGTGTGTCACCAACATGAAAAGTTTGGAAAGCTGTGCTCTTGGAAAATGCTGGATAGTAAACTATAATAATTTACTATTTTAACTCCAAATCCAAATCAACTCTGGGAAAATGCTGGATAGTAAACTGTAATAATTTACTATTCTAACTTCAAATCCTAATAAAGTCTGTGAAAACGCTGGATAGTAAACCTTAATAATTTACTATTCTAACTCCAAATACAAATAAAGTCTGGGGAAATGCTGGATAATAAACAATAATAATTTACTATTCTAACTCAAAATCCAATTAAACTCTGGGAAAATGCTGCAAATCCGATTAAACTCTGGGAAAATGCTGGATAGTAAACCATAATAATTTACTATTCTAACTCCAAATCCAAATAAAGTCTGGGAAAATGCTGGATAATAAACAATAATAATTTACTATTCTAACTCCAAATACAATTAAACTCTGGGAAAGTGCTGGATGGAAAACTATAATATTTTACTTCATTAACTCCAAGATTATATAAACTGTAAACAATAAATATTTAATATCCCCCCTATTATTTACTGCACAAATAAATAAATATCCTTAAAAATTAAATTTAAAAATGACTTCTATTTAGCTTTCAATATTTATAAATAAAAAAATTAAAAATCAAAATATATTTAACTATTTTTTATATAAATTTGAATATAATGTATTTATTGTTAAAAATTTCTAAATATATTTTCCATATTATAAAAATGTTATATTTTTCGACATTTACATTAAAATGGCTGTCAAATTCTACTTTAAATTACATTTAATACATTTCTAATCAAAATCCAATTATTTTTTAAATATGATTCATATTTATACATTTTAATTTTAAAAAATATTACATTTTTAACATTAAATATTTTAAATGAAAAAAATCACATAAATTATAAAATTATTTAAATTTCATAATATGCTTATAACGAAATACAATTTCATTTTTTTTATAATTTCTAATTTAAATATACATCTTCTAATTTAAAAAAAATTCTTGCATATATTATAAATGTTAATATTTAAATTATAACAACATTTTTAAATTACTCCCCACCCTTATCCCGTATAAACCCAACATCCCGCTCCTAAAATTATAACAAAAATTTGAAAAAAAATAATTCCCATTTACTATTTACATACAAACATAATACATTCAAAACAAATGCAAAAAGAAAATTCTAAAACACTAAAGTACAATTTACATCATAAACATAAAATCGATATTATTTACCACAATATTACTTACAACGATATTTTCTACATCGATATTTAACATCGTCGCTATTCTTGTACTTCTAAAAAACGATATTTTTTACATCGATATAAATTACATCGATATTTAAAATAAACAATATTCTTACTTTGATATTTCTGTTTGTCGATGTTTTGGGTGGGATGGGCAGAAGGTGGTTCCTCCTGTTTCTCTGCCTCTCTTTTTTCCCCTCCTTCCATCTGGCAGTCTGACTGCCCATGCCCTATCTCCTTGGCCCTCTTTGGGGCTTGGCTGCACTTCCTGCTCACCTGTCACCGCATGACTGTACCGCGGTGGCCAATGACATGGACCTGCCATAGGCCTGTTGGGCCCCTACCGTGGGTACCCCTTGGATCTCAACCTAGTGGCTTTGTTGTCAACTTGTATATAGCTAGAAAATATAAAAGGGCCTGAAGAGGTCCCTCTGTCCTATTTAAAGTTAGCAACTACCCGCAACATATTGTCCACTCATTATTCGAAGTTTGAATGGAGGTTTGTTTGTGTCTGTCCTTTGTATTGTTACCCATGCCCTTGTTCCTCACCTCCCTATGGGTTATGGATGCCCTTTCATGTTATGTTATGTTATGTTATGTTATTGGTTTTTATTGTGCGCACAGCTACTCCAACTAAGGAGCGTCCTGGCGCATTTGACAAGAGAGTACATAAAAAACATAACACAGCTAAAAAAGAGAACCAGGGAGGAACACTCTAAGTGCATAACACAGACTGGGGGTTAAAGACTAAAACAGGAATATTTTCAAGGCTTTCCTAAAAGCCATAAGATCCTCTAACAGGCGCAATTCCACCGGGAGAGAGTTCCAGGCTGATGCCGCCTTTACACCAAAAGAGCGGCATCCCGTCCCGAGATGTTGGACACTATTTAATCTCTGCAGTGCATTTTCCTTCCTACTTTCCGATGACTGCATGATCATGACTTCTGAAGTTTCCGCTAATGCTCAGCGATTATACATTCCTCACCGGGAACGTTGGGATAAAAACAGCCAGCAAGTGCAATGCAATATTCTCGTATCTGTGCCGCAGGGATAAACACATCAAATTTGTATAGGAATCCCACATCATTGAACCAGAGATAGGCTGTATTCAGAGACGCTGGTGTGGCCAATTGTTCTCCATGAAGTACTTAGCATATGCTTGAGGCACCCTTATATGGATCAGGGCTGGGGTCTCTTTTCCTCCATGTGACATTGGTCTGGGTGCGGAGAGCCGACATGCACTGGTTGTGGGAACCCTATGTATTTAACTGGTGTTAAAAAGCCAGCATAAATGCACCTAACTCAGAACAGGCTTCATTATTTTATCACTAGTCTAGGGTCTGACACATTGGGCCAGGATACCTTGGATAATCAGGGGTGATTTTAGCTGCGTGTTAGACGCAATGTACACCACTCCTTCTCTCCTGTGCCTCAGGCATCAATCGCACAACATGCTAAATATCTCATACACTGACATTGAGATTGGTCTAAAAGACATCTGGCACAGGCATCATCTGGTGGTCTGGGTATATTCCTTTTATTCCCCGCGGCACACAACCTATATGTGCAGCTGGATTGGATAGTCTGCTCCTGCATTCTTCCAGGTTAACTACCTAGGCTGGATAGTGTCAGACCATAACCCTCTACTCACTGGTTTCCACTGAGTTGCCCCCCCCGCTCCTTGGTGCCTACCTTGCTACTTTAATACAATCTAATAAATGATCAGGCATTTCAGGCTACTCTCCGAGAATGGATCTCATCTTACTTTGTCAACAATGACTACACTACATAGTCTAAAGCTATTGAATGGGGTGCCTTTAAGGTTACGATCAGGAGCACTTCAATCAGGATTTATAAGTGCCTTGATTGATTAATTTATTGATGGATTGATTGATTGATTGAATAGATTTGTGCTGTGAAGGAACATATCTTTAAATATTCATAGGCTTTTCAGAGTCCTGGCGACTGGCCTGGGACCATGGCCCGAACTGCCTGCCTTGTACTGGACCTAGAAAAGACCTTTGAATATCTAAATTGATCCTACCTTTTCCACTTACTTGTGCACCATGAACTGGGGGATCGTGCACTTAAAATGATCCGGCTCCTGTACTATACGCCCATCTGTACTAGTTAGGACAGGTAAAATCACCTCACCCTCCTCTACAGCTACATTGGGGCATTTAGCAGGATTGTCCACTATTCCCTGTTTTATTTGTGCATGCAACAGAACCGGTCACCGTTAGTTTGTGCAGGAGAGTGTTAGAATAAGGGATACCGTTTGGGGACAGTACTCACACAGTCCCTTTATATGGAGATGGCCTACTGCTTTCTATATGGGATGTGAGGACAGACCACTCTAACATAACCACCACACTCACAGATTTTGCCAAGATCTCCGGCATTCACGTCAGTTGGGGAAAATCCTGTCTCTTCCTCCTGCACCTGAATGCAGAGATCCCCAGCGTGGATGTGGGAGGTGGACCATTGTCATAGCAGTTGTGAGTGTTAGATACTTAGTGATCCAGATCTACTGTGACAAGGAGGCCCTTTCGGGTGGCAACCTCTGTAGAGCAGTAGCAGGCATTTACAGTCGGGTCTCTTTCTGGTGTACCCTAACACTCTCCTTAGCTGGCAGAATAGGGCTTCAACCCTAACCTGTTAGTGACTGGGCCACTTGCAAAGCTTATGCCAAACCACTCAGACTGAGATGCCTGTTGCCCCTCACCTTCACTGTGTGGCATTTTGTTACTACCACAGGAATATACACATCACTAACTCAAACCTAATCTGTGCTTTGGCTCTCCCCCTTCTGGGATCCCCTTATACTTGAGGACTGCAGTTCTAGTTAACATTGGAGTGGTGCAGGCTGAGGCTGTGACATCTTTAGGTTACCTTTTTCACAATGATGCTTTTAATGCACTTTAATGAACTCATTGAATAATGCAACATTCCACTGGGACAGTTTTGAATTTACCATGCTTTGTCCTTCTCACTACGTTCTGCCTGCAACATCATAGCTGCGGAACCTCTGTCCCACGCTCTCGTACAATACCTACTCCCCATGGGAAATGGCCACAACCTTGTCAGCTGGCTGTCGGAGCCCTTATGGAACACAGCTAGACACGCCTAGTAGATCTTCGCGAAAAATGGGAGGCAGATTTAGGTCTACACTTTACTGATAAAGAATGGGACAGAGTTTTGGCTCATCCAGCTTTGGTCTCTACAAACATTAGAGGGCAGGTTTATCAAAGTGATGCATTGTTCTTGCGCCATGGAAGGGGGAGGGCAAGGGCGATGTAACGCTAAGGTAAGATTTTATCAAGTCATGCAAGGCCACCTTGGGTGGCCCTGCATGACTTGTAGGTGAAGTCTTTGTGTCCCTGTGACTTCAGAACAGCAGGCAAGCACATCAAGCAAGTTTCACAACAAAATGTAGTTTTGTCCTCTCCCCAGTAGAAGCCCATACTACAGGCCAATCCAGCAAAGGAACACAGTAAAGGGGCAGTGCTCCACCTCAAAGCTCTTTAGCTCTTCTTCCTTGGCAGAGGTTCCTCTTGGTTCCAGAAGTAATCCACATTTCTGGGGTTTTAGGACTAATAATGATACCTCTTTTTCTTTTTGAAGTCTTTGTTTATAAAGTCTCTCTTGCTCAGCAAAACCAGTTCTGTCCTCCCTGATCCAGTTTCACTACCGGAGGTGGAGACAGCATTGTGCAGAGCAGCCACAGCCTATGCAAGTGTCAATGACAACTCTTCGCACCACTGTAGCCCAGGATGGCCCATCAGCATATGCTTTGTGTGAGTGTCTGGAGTGAATACACACACAGCCCTTGCCATTCTAAAATCAGACAGTGAATCCACAAGCAGGTAGAGACAAACAGGATGATTAAACAAGAACATGCCAACTTTCTATCATTTTCAAACACACAAAATAAAAACCACCTTTACTAAAAGGTGTGCTATTACATTCTGAAATCTCTAGCTGTTACCAATTGAAAGTTACACTTGTAAAATATTACAAGGCAGATCCAATGATAGCTATGGGAGAGCTAGTCCTCGCAATAGTGAAAATGAAATGCACAGCATTTTAATATCAGGACATGTACAACACATCACTACATGTCCTACCTTTTACATGCACCGCACCCTGGCCAGGGGGCTACCTTGGGCCTATCTTAGAGGTGACATATGTAAGAAAAGGGAAGGTTAGGGCCTGGCAAGTAGGTGCACTTGCCAGGTAGACATGGAATTTACAAACTGCAGATGAAGACACAGCTTGGTCAGGTCTGAGACACATTTGAAAGGCTACTTATGTTGGTATCACAATCAGTGCTGGAGGTCCACCAGTAGCATTCGATTTACAGGCCCTGGGCACACTCAGTGCATTTTACTAGGGGCTTACTAGTAAATCAAACATACCAATCATGGATAACCAATTATAAATACAATTTACACAGAGAGCGCATGCACTTTAGCACTGAACAGCAGTGGTAAAGTGCCCAGAGTCCTAAAGCCAACAAAAATAGGGTCAGAAAACAGGAGGCAAAAGGCAAAATGTTTGAGAAAAACCCTGCAGAAAGGGCCAGTTCCAATAGTTCTCAAATGGAAAGAATATTGTATAGCATGAAGCCACACAACGGAAATGTTGTAACTAGGTCTGTACCCCTCTAAGTCTGAAAGGAATCTGACGAAAGCTAAAGGGTGCTGTTCATTTATAGCCACAGAAAGAACCCTCTACGATCTCATATCTTTAGCAGTGCTTGGAGTGCTCCACACTTACCTTCTTGATGTGCACAGTGCAGCTTAACCTCTGCTCATGTGTGTCCCAGGCAACACTTTTAACCGCTTGCTGTCTGTCCTATCCATATTCAGCAGTCATTAAAGTAGATAACATGCACATAAAGCAGGCCCATAAACTGATTATCGCTTCCAGCAGTATTTAGTCTGGGACGATAGCTGCTAATCCCACTTGCCCTTGATGGAGCGAGATTTAAAAATAAATTTATTTTGACTCGCAAAGTTAAACTCCCATAATAATAGTAATTCTATTAACAAGAATGGAGTGAATATTACTAACCTTTTTTCTTTTTTTTTTATTGAGAATCCATGAAGCATAATAAGAAAACAATATACATGATTTGAATGAAAAAAGGCGAGATGCAATATTAACAATCCAACTAAATTGACGATAGGAAGGTAATATACACAACGGTTATCAAATTTCATAGCTTAGTGTCTGATTGAATAATTCTTTCTTATAGGACCTCAAATATTTAATGTTAATAATATAAATATTGTAGATATAGAGCTGGCTACCGAGAACGAAAAAGAATTAAGAAAAAAAAAAAAAAGAATGTGACAATTGAGAGCATTACCATAACCATAAGCAGGACCGAAGAATTCTATAATCTTACTGCAATCTACTAGCACGCCAAGCAGCAACAGGTGCCCAGATCCTCATCCCCACATCTCTTGATTTATTACCCTTGAGCTCATACAGAGCCGCCTCAACATTATGTATTCCCAATAGTCTGGACAACCACATTTGGAAGGTTGGGGCCTCAATGTCTTTCCAAGCTGCTGAAATTAGAATTCTAAGTACAGCTGCAGAGATAGAAATTAAAGCTTCAGTTTCGATATTTAATTTCAATATGCTTTGGCATCCTATAATCATGAGTGTTGGAGACAGGGTTATCTGAGCATCCAGCAGCCCTGCCCAGAATGATTCAATCTCTGTTTTGATTGATCCGAGTTTCTTGCATTGATAGAACATATGGATAATATCAGCGGGGCCTCTACCGCATCTAGGGCAGTTGTTGTTCTCCCTCTTACCCCAATCATAAAGCTTAGAGGGAGTGTAATACAAGTTAAATAGTGTTTTATAGTGCTGAGCTCTTAAATTGGAGGAGCGTAGAAATCGTCTATCCATTAAAAGAGCTCTGTTCGAATCAATGTCCGAATCCTCCAATTTTAAAGCCCAAGCTGCCTCAGTTTTGCCCATATCATCCTGGGATTCCTCCACAAACAACCTATACACTCCGTTCATTCTCAGTTTACTCCCCTTCATATAATCCAGTAGATTACACCTCTCCCTTAAAATGATGCGAGGTCTTATTGATCTGATTGTACTGACCACCTGAGCATATTTATAATCTTGGCTACCCTGGAGGGAGTGCCTTTGTCTCAGTTCTTCCAAAATTCTACACTCATCTTTAACCATTACTTGCCCAAGTGTCAGAATACCCTGTCGCTCCCAGTGTCTCCAAGAACCATCGTTGCTTAAGTTAGGAAAGAGGCCCGAGTTCCAGAGTGGGGTGTGGTGATTGTATTTAGAGATTGACAGTGCTTTCTGAGCTGCTGCCCAAACCCCCCATATCCCTTCAAGTGTCTTGAGTCTCGACTTATTGTAATATCTTCTTGCTGTTCTCCTTAATAATACCCCGGTAGCTTCACTGCCAAGCAGCAATTCAAAGATAGATGGGATAACATCTTCTCTACTCGGGGAATTTATATTATTTCCCACAGGATCAAATAATATAGCCATCTGTGTAAGAAGACAGGACCAGTGATAATATCTGAGGTTTGGCAGTCCCAAGCCCCCTCTTTCCTGAGGCAAAGACATATATTTCATGGATCTTCTAACCTTTCCATATTGCCACAAAAAATTCATAAAGATGGATTCTATTTCATTTATAATTTTGAGTTCGATTTTAAATGGGATCGAGCGGAATTTATAAAGCACCTTGGGGAACATAGTCATTTTGATGACATTAGCACGACCAATAATTGAAAGATGTAATGTATCCATTCTTTTCAAATTCTCCCTCATGGATTTCATAAGAGGGATGAAATTGTCTCTGATTATCAGCTCCGGCTGTGCGTTGATGGTTATCCCCAAATAAACCACAGAATCAACGAATCTGGAGTCTGATTTATTTATATTTTTAGAACAGAGCACCTGCGTCTTAGCGACATTTAGACGATAACCTGATTGTCCACCAAATTTGCTCGTAATGTCCACTATTTCGCGCATAGCCGCGTCGGGGTCGGTGGTAATAACAGCCAAATCATCGGCATGTGCCAAAAAATTTTTTGAAATCCCATCGTAACTACCGGTTTAATTGCAATGTTGTTAATTATTTGACTATTAGAGGATCGATATAAAGTGCAAATAAGATGGATGAGCATGGGCATCCCTGCCTCATCCCCCTTGTAATAAAGATCCTATCCGAGCTCCATCATATGGATTTTCGCAACCAGGGTAATATGCATAGCCTGAATAGCCTTCATAAACCTGAGTCCAAACCCCCTTTCAGCAAGCAAGCACCACAGAAAATCCCATCTGACGCGATCAAAAGCTTTCTACGCATCTAGGAGGATCATTGCGACCCCCCCCTCCCCGGCAGCATGGATATCAAACAATGTAATAGCTCGTCTTTGGAGTGAATATTACTAACCAACCTAGATTAAATTGCAAAACATGACATGTGGGACTAATATATGTGCTCATATATGTGCTTTATGTTGCAAATGCTTGTTCGTCAAAAATAATAAACTAATCTTGTCGATTGATTTGTCAGAATTAAATGCGGCTGTTTTATTAATGGCTTGTGCTTATTTGCGTGTGCTTATGTTTTGTCTTTTTGTCTTTATGTGGCACAATCCTGTTTGTTGCTAAAATGCTTTTGCTAGGTAACTTTTATTAATGGGTTAATATTTAGCAAAGGTGGGTGGGTAACAGGACAAATTCTATTTCTTTCATTAATCGATGTCTTGTGTTTGTTTATACATTAGTTTTACGAATGGGCCTAAGAAAATGGCTGGCAGTGCTACAGATTATGAAACTTGACCAGAGTGAAGCCGTCACTCATACGCAGACGAAAGAGCTTTTTTGCTGAACAAACAACGTTTAATGCAAAAACAATTGAGGTCGAGTCGAATGTGTTCTTGGAGTCATAGCCAAGGACAGGAAGCTGTATGGCCTGCCAAGATTAGGAAGTGAAAAGTTTCTCCCTGGTAAAAGTATCTTTCTGAGGAAGCAAAAAGGATGGTGAAACTAAGAACAATAAGGGCTATGATGAGGCCCCAGACTTGGTCAGGAGAGCATGACCTAACTGTGGACTGACATGGCTCAGCAAATAAGGAGTTTGGATTCTCAGAAAGAATGTGTGATAAAGATACTTTAGCTAGTTGGAAAAGGAATAAAAACTGACCCCCTTGGAGGGGAGGGCGCTTCTCGCTTTCCGATTCCTGTTTGGCATGCCATGCTGAAGGACTTTTGGAGCACGTAAGGATCAATAGGGTTAAATGACTTTTTACCTTATATTCCTTTAGGTGAAGTGAGTTTTAGACAGGGAAAATAGGGCTTAGGTGATGGAAAACTGTTTATTCTTCATTAAACATGCTAATTGATTTTGCTTGAAACTGTCAGACTATTTTGCTATTCCACTAATAAAATGCACTCTTTCTTTTTTTTTTTTTGGTGCAAAACTTTTATTAAGCACTGTCAGGAGTACACAGCGTCTCGCCAACAACCCGGAGGCCGGCCGCTATCAATGCATATATACATTACAAAGAATGACAGAAGTACATTGGAGCGAATATAATCGCGTCAATCAATAGCATCCAAGTGACAAGTGCAGCTTCTATACAGTGAAATCAATGTGTCTTGCATTTTTAGGTATTGAACGTCAACATCAACATGTGCAGTGTCTAGGCGAACCCAGGGGGGGGGCGCATGCCGTGTGTATGAGCGGGTATATCGGCCGCGGGAGGGATGCAGCTGGCAAAGTCATAAGCCCCTAATTGAAGTAATGGCGGGCGTCTGTGTCATAGGTGGTAAACCGGTAATCGCCTGAGCGGCATCATGGGAGTGAGAGCAAACCACTGAGAGCCTAGAAATGGGGAGGCAGGGTAGAGGGAGGTAGGGGGGGGAGTGGAGGGGGAGAAGCTAGTACATCCAGCCAGACATGTAAGCCCAGGACTTTAAATTCAGGACCAGGAAGTGGCACCGTAGTGTCCCACTATCCCAACCTCAAGCGCTGTCATCTTCCAGTGGGTCAGTTAACAAATAACATTGTAACGGGGCCCAAATATCGGTAGGCCTAGAAGTAGGTGGCAACAGCTCGGAGTAAGTATGCAATTGTTCCTGGCAGTATACCATGTCGCTCATCCAATCCTTAAACTTGGGCACTCTTCCTCTCCCCCATCTACAGGCCACTCTGCGTTTAGCCAGAAGCATAGCCAGCGCCACAAATTTACGGTGAGCCGCCTGGAGTGGTGCAACATATCCCAGAAGGGCCAACAATGGGGACGGATCCACCGTCTCGTGTATCATTTTGGACATTGCTTGAAATACCTGGGTCCAGTATCTGCTCACTTCGGCACATCCCCATGCAAGGTGAAGGAAGTCAGCCCCAGTATCCCCACACCTGTCACACGTGTCTGTAGGCCTTAGCTGAAATCTGTGTAAGCGCGCTGGGGTATGGTACAGTCTGTGTAGGAATTTATAATGAATTATCCTATAACGGCTATTGAAGGATATGCGCTCGGTCTGTTGCATGCAAAGTTCCCATTGTGCATCCGTAAGAGTCAAGGCTAAGTCCTGATCCCATTTGTGCCTAGCGGGCAGCGCAGTGTAGGTCGTGTTAGCGCGGACAGATTTATAGAGTGTGGACACCAGCTTATTGGGATTTTCGTGGAGCAGCATATTTTGTAGGGGAAGAAGCACCGGGGGCTCACAGGGGAAGTCAGGTGTGATGGCTCGCAGCCCGTGTCTGAGCCTGATATAATAAAACAGGTCTAGGGATGTCGGCTGAATGCTCTCATATAATTGGTCCTTGGTACGGAAGGTGCCATCACGATACAAGTCCCCCCATGTAGTGACATGTATGCTTTTCAGCAATTTTTGAAAGCCAGCTTCCTGCAGGAGCGGGAGATGTGGGTGGTAGGTCAGTGGCAATAGCGAAGCATATAGGAAGTGTAGGTCAAGCCGCATAGAAATGGATTTCCATGCCATGACCATGCTAGACACCGTAGTGGGAGTCTTGTCTCTGCCTTCAACTTGGGAATAGAGTGCGCCTTCAATGGGAGTTGGGTGGGCCAGCCAGTGTTCAGCCGCCAATTGAGGCATATATCTCTGCTGACGCACCCAGAAGTATGCGTAATGGGCCTGAGCAGCCCGATAATAAAGCTCAAAGTCAGGGATACCGAAGCCTCCCTGCGAAAATGGCAGAATTAGGATCTCCCATCTGAGTCTTGGTGTCTTCCCACCCCACACCAGTCGGAGCAACTCCGAACGGAGTAGCCGAAAGAAATGGGGTCCGGGATGAAACGGAATGTTCATAAAGAGGTACAAAAGTTGAAGGAGTATTACCATCTTAACCAAGGAGGCCCGCCCGGCCATGGAAAGGGGGAGTGATATCCATCTGGATATATTGTCACTTATCTTGTCCATCACAGTGCCATAATTAGCACAAATCAGCTCTTCTCTACTATTCTCCACATGTATACCCAGGTATTTAAAATCTCCTGTACACCAGGCAAGTGGGAACTCTAGCGGAAATTGACTCGTCAAAGCCGTAAGGGGAAAGACACATGACTTACTCCAGTTAATTTGGACTCCCGAAAGGGCACCAAACCGTATAAATTCCCGGAGTATGGGATGCAGGTTGTCGCTAGGGTGGCGAACATAAAGGGTGATATCATCGGCATACATAGAGACGAGTATTTGTCTCTGAAAACAGCGGAGTGCACTGTCCCGATGATGTTGCTTCAACTTAGCAGCCAGGGGTTCAGTGGCTATAGCAAAGAGGAGTGGGGACAGGGGGCAACCCTGCCTTGTCCCTCTGGAGATCGGGAAGTCCGAAGACAATTTCCCATTGATGAGGGCCCTGGCCACTGGACGCGTATATAACAATCTAATCCAAGAAATAAATATACGCGGAAATCCCATTCGCTCTAGAACTTTGAACACATAGTCCCATTCGAGCGAGTCGAATGCCTTGGTGGCGTCTAAAAAAATGGCAGCCATTGGTAGGTCTTCGTGGATGGAGTCATAGACCCAAAAAAAGGTACGAAGATTGTGTGATTTCGCCCTGCCAGGGACAAAACCGGCTTGGTCCGGTAGTATCAGGTCAGGCAGAAGGAGGCTGATGCGCGTTGCAACCAATTTTGCAAGAATTTTCACGTCACAATTCAACAGGGACAACGGTCTATAGGAGTCGCAGCAGGCAGCGGGTTTACCCGGCTTGAGCAGGGACGTAATAAGGGCAATTCTCATGGAGGCAGGGAGATGACCCACCTCTAGCGCATCGTCATAAACCTCCCGTAGCACTGGCGCCATGAAGTCAATAAATGTTTTGTAGAATTCAATAGGGATGCCATCCAGTCCGGTGGCCTTGCCCGACTTCATACTCATGATAGCCTCCCTGACCTCATCCAATTCAAACGGAGTGCTCAAAAAGGCTCTCTGTGCATCACTCAACCATCCCAAGGAGACATCTGCTAAATAGTCGTCCAGTGTGAGTTCGCCAGTCCTGGTAGAGGAGTATAGCGCACCATAGTGTCGCACAAATTCGTTCAGGATTTGTGCGGTGTCCCTGAGTACCAGCCCCTCAGCCGTGTCAAGTTCCAGTACAACAGTTGGCAAGCGCATTAGCTTAACCGTCGTCGCCAGGGCTTTCCCAGGTCTCTCACCCTCTCCATAGCGCCTGGCCACCCAGTACTTGTTCCTAAACTTTACCTCGCGAGCAGCCTCCTCGGAGTATTCCGACAGTTTGTCACCTATGGTAGCGAGGGTTGCATTATCAGGGCCCGCTCGGAGGTGGTCTTCTGCACTACGTAGATCAGCTTCTAGACTGCGTAATCTATTCAGTATGCTCTTGAGCACTCCCGAGCCCTTTGAAATACATAAGCCCCGGAGTGTGGCCTTAAAGGCGTCCCATATGGTCTCAACGTCCTGGACCGAGTCCTTATTGCGTTTAAAGAAATCCAGACATTCATCTCGGAGTTCTTCCTGGAAGGCCGAATCTAATAACATAGCGGGCTGCATACGCCATGCCGTCACTGGGGGGCCCAGTTCAGAGCCAGACAACGCAATAGGAACGGGGGAGTGGTCGGAATATGTCCTGGGGAGATGCGACGCGTGAATCAGCGCCGTGTACAGATGTGAGGTCAGAAGGAAATAGTCGAGTCGCGCCCATGATTTAGCTTGCGCTGTAAAATGTGTACCTTCCCTTCTAGATCCGCAGTGTGAATGCCAAGCGTCTATGAGATTGTTACCGGTCATGGTAGCTCGAAGGACTTCTCGCTCGTTAGTGTAATGGTGGGGGGCGGGGTGTGACCTATCCAGAGGGGGGTGCAGGGTCGTATTGAAATCTCCCCCCCATATGAGGTGTTGTGGTCCCGTCTCCACTATCGCAGCCCATAAAGCAGTGTAGAACTGTGGGTCATCTACGTTAGGCCCATAACAACATGCTAGTGTCACCGTCATATGCCCCAGTCTGCCCCATAATAAACAATACCGCCCCTGGGGGTCAGCCCTGGATCCAGCAGGCCGAAAAGGGGTAGACTTCTTAACCAGGATGGCCTTACCTCGTGCATAGGAGGAGTAATTAGCAAAGACCGCGTGAGAGGCCCACCTACTTCCAAAGGCGTGCGACCTGTTGGATGCAAAGTGCGTTTCCTGCAGGAAAGCAATGTGGACATTATGGCGATCAAGGTAACTCAATACTTGTCGTCTTTTCCTATGGTCTCCCAGCCCCCTCACATTCCAAGTAATCACATTTAAGCGTGTGTCACCCATGTATAAGTGCGAAACAATGAATACAGGATTAAAGCAAGTAAAACGGTCCAGTCACCATTAGCAAGAAATAGGCCATTACCTAGGCGAACCGGCCCACTGATACCCAGAGGGAACAGGGAGCGGAGCACTGAAGGAGCGCCCCCATCACCTGTGTCTCGTGTTAACCACAGCCAATGCACATCACAACCATCCCGCCCCCCCATCCCCCAGCCACAACCAAGGAGCCCTCCACAGGGCAGATGAGTGAGTTCAAAACCCAGCACGCACATGTTATAACTAGAACCCCAACAGAACCCCCGACACACCCCCCCACCCACCACCCCCCCAAGAGCCCCAACAAAAGGACCAAACCCAAAGAAAGAAAAAAAGTGCATAGTAGTCAACCAGATAGGGCGAGACATTCCGGCTCTTCTAAAGGGAGCCATACCACGCTCAGTGCATTTCCATTCCATCAGATAAACAGTCCACCTCCCCCCACCCACTGAAGCATCCCCAACTCGCCAGTACCCCAGGCCCACCCCCCACCCATTTACCAAAACGATGCAAGGAAACAGTAAACAAGCAAAAAACAAAGTCAAAATCATTGGGGAACACCCAGTAGGGGTCATCTGAGGCGCACGTTCCACCACCCCCAGTCTTCCCACTCCGTACAAGTCCACCCTTAGGATCTCCATCCGGAGCAGAGAGGGAGTAAGGGGGGTGGGAGCCCGGCATACATTACCACCTGCAGTCCGACACCCGTCCATGGCACCCCGGGGGCAGCCGCCGCCACCGCAGAGCAGGATGGGACCCCCTGTGCTCAGAGGGGAGCGAGGACGATCTAGTCGTGTGCAGGATTAAGCACCATAGGGAGCCAGCCAGTAATTATTCGGGACCAGATGTATTTAAGTCTTCAGCATCCGCAGGTTTCCTGTGTCGTTTAGGTAAAGTCTTAAGGTAGTCCTCGACCTGTTGTGGGTTGAGAAAGAAGTGCTGTGTACCCTGGTGGGTCACCCGCAGTTTGGCCGGGTACAAGAGAGCATAGTCAATGTTCAGGTCCCGAAGCTTCCTCTTGACCGCAAGGAACTTTCGCCGTTGCTCTTGAACCACTGGGGTAAAATCAGGGTAAATGGAGAAAGGCACACCATCATATGTCAGATTCTGGTTTGCTCGGGCTGCTCGGAGTGCCGCATCGCGATCCCGGTAGTTGAGCAAGCGTGCGATTATGGGTCGAGGTGGGGCTCCAGGTTTGGGCTGAGGTCCAAGAGAGCGATGGGCGCGTTCCACTATAAATTGATTCGAAAGAGCTTCTGCCCCCACTGCCGCTGTAAGTAGTCTTTCTATGTACAACTCCATCCTCCCCGTGTTGGTCGACTCCGGAATGCCCGTGACGCGGACTTTGTTCCGCCGGCTTCTAGCCTCTAACTCCTCATTCTTGGCGGCAATCACTCTTAACACATTGTCCATTCGAGCAAGGCGGGAGTCATGCGCCGCGGTGGTGTCGTCATTTTCTGATATTCTGCGTTCCACCTCAGTTATGCGCTCCTCATGCACATCCATCTTTTGGACTATCCCGTCCATTCTCGATCAGAGGCCATCCACTTTGTCAACCACCGTTGCAAAGCCCTGTCGCATCTCCTGCAGTATGGTGGCTATATCTGGGGTCGGTGGGGCCGATGTCGAGGCCTCCGCGACCGGGCTCCGGGGCTGCATCGCGTCCCCTGTGTGTCGCGTCGTCTTCTTCTGCGACGCAGGCTCAAACTGCAGCTTGGGCTGGCGATTGTCCGGCTTCCCCATGCCGACAATGTGAGGTATGAAGCTTCCGAGTCAAGGCGCTATCTGCACTGCAGCCAGAGAGAAGCAAGTAAAGGGGGCAGTATCTCCGCACCACTAATTGCTGTGCAGTGGCGTCTTCGCAGCAAAGGAGGCGTACGGCAGTGGGGGAAGCGCAGGGGAGGTCTGCAGGGAGGCCCACTGTGAGATAGCGTGTAGTTCAGCAATAGATCGCTCTCCAAGGTAAAGGCGCGAGAATACCAGCCCAAGAAGTAGCGCCTCGAGGTCCCAGCAAGGAGCACTAAGTTGTTGGGGTCACCAGCACATCAGGGTCACGGCAAGGATCAGGCCCACAGGCTGTGAAGGGCTATGTCTATGGCCAGGTCGCCAGAAGCCCCATGCCCTCCGCAGGCGGCCGCCGCCAGTCCAGAATGGCGCCGATAGATCGCGCCTATCTCAGTAGCGGTGGGGCTCGCAGTGTGGTGAAGCCAGTGGGGGCACTGCACCTCCGTTGCCCCGTTTCACAAGGAATGTGCACTGCACGTACCTCCGTAGTGCGTACCGGATCTCGGCCCCTCCGCCGGTACAGGCCGCACCTCTCGCTGAGCTCGAGAGGCCCACCTGCCTCGTGGCGAGCCTCGGGCTTGCGTAGGTCCCGGAGCCGTCTGTAGGCTCCGACGCGTCCAGTCACTTGACAGCCGGGGGGCTCCGCAGGCTGTAACTCCGGACTCCGAGGGGGTAAAGCTACCAAAGTTGCACCGAGTGTGCAGTGGCTTCCGCCGCCCTCCCCCCGTGGGGATTTTCGGGCGGGTGGGAGCAGGGAAAGGAGGATAAATAACCGGATAGTTATGCCGGGCTGCTGGAGCCTCACGCAGGTGCGGCCATTCAGCAAGTGCGCCCTCTAGCACCCCCCTAATAAAATGCACTTTCCTTGAATAAATAGTTAATAAATAAGATTTTTGAAAAAACAAGCTGGACTTGTTATTCATGGTCTTGTTACCATCAGCAGATCCATTTGCCTAAGTGACTTAATTAAATGATAAGTTTTACAAAAACCATGGTGAATTCATTATACTGCAGTTGTATATAAATGTGTATATATATTGCGAATAGGTATTATTAATTAGGTCACATGATTCAGTTGCCCAAAAATATGTCCCGTTGGTTTATGGGCCTTGTGAGTGTTTTATGATTAATGGTGAGTATTGTAGAGTTGGGTAGCATTGCTGTGACATATTTTCTATAGGGGCGCTGGATCAAATCTCTGGTAGCAGAGTCCGGTTGCTATGGTAACTGACATGTTACATGGTAATTACATAGGATCCATGTCTAAAACATGTTAAGTTTGTCAAAGTTGTTATATGTTGTCGAAATGTTTTTTCCAGTAGTGTGAAAATTCCTAGTTGTGCCGGCATATGAGTGGTGTGACAAGTGAAGTTGCACAGTGCATTTGTTCTGTTTCAAAATAGTGGTATTGATATATATCAGTAGTGTTGTGGACGTACAGCACAAGTTTAGGGATTTTTCAGGTATGCTAGATAGAATGTATAGTGAGGATTATCTATGAAATTGTAGCTTTCGAGTATAGGGACTTAGAGCCTGTTTTAAAACTCACTGCGAAAAGAGTAGTAGAATCTATCCAAACTTGAGTGAAGGGTAAGGTAACGTTGTTTATTTTGCTGACGAATGTGTAATTCTATGGTTGGTTAAAGTCCTACCAGGATTTCATGTATGTATGATTAGGGAAACTTTCCGTTTGAAAGTGCGTAAATGATTTTGTAATTCCGTTCGAGTCAAACTTTGAATTGTTACTTAATGTACATTCAGAGGGAAACAAGTTTGTTATTACCTGTTAGAAGGGTAGAGTAAAAGTTTACTTTATCAACGATTGTATATTCTGTGAGAGTAGTGTCGTCTATTCCACGCAAAGAATACTTGAATGACTGGAAAAGCTATCAATTATTTTAGCGAAACAGAAAAATGATTTGTTTTTCTGTTGTTATTAACTGAAAATTAATTGAAAAAGTTTTCTTAAAATCGCGCTGTGAAAAGATTTTGTAAAGGAGGGGTGAGCTCTAGGAGCGAGAGACGAGAAGCTGCAGCAGCAGTGTACGTCACAGGGTCCGCGCTGTGATTGGCTAACATACGTCACAGCTAGCGCACTGATTGGTTCACGTGACCGAGTCAAGCTGTAAGCTGATTGGCTCTTCCAGAAAGCAGCAATTCTATTGGTTGAGCAAGGTGGTGACGTAGCTTAACCTCATTGGCTTGTTGGTGAATTTCGCGCACGGATTGGCTGATTTTGCGGAACAACCAAGAAACGTTTACGATCATTTAGAATTAAGCGGATTTGATTAAAAACATGAGTTATTATTATAAGAAAGAAGAAAAGAAGCTTACATGGCTTAAGAAATTGAAAAATATATTTTCACCTGATAAGAAAATTGAAACGCGAGGTGGAAAATTACTTCATAAGTACAAAACACCTGCAGCCTATATGAAAGGTGAATATGGTTATCATACTTGCCTTTGGTTTGATAATTGGAAGGATTATACCAGAAATTATGGTGTGTTAGCATGGCCAGAAGATGGTTCATTTAATATGAGGGTTTTGAAAAATTTGAGAGAAAAAATGATGGCTCTTGTGCGGAAGCCTAGACCTGCACAATTTGAGGCTTTAGTTGAATGGGAGGATGAGATGTTTGAACTTCAACGAGAAGCAACCAGAGGTGTGTCAAGAGGTCCAAAATCAAACACTCATAGAGAACTCATGAGGACAGAATGCGTCGATGGAGACAGGCAGACATGTGTGATGGTTTATATCCAGTAAGAGTGATGGTTACTGAAATACCAGGTCAAAAGAATACCCCAAAAAATAATATTGACGAAAGTGAAATAGAAGATCCAATTTTAGAAGAAATTTACATTACAAATCAGAAACAGACTCCTTTTAAACCAGCTTGTACATGGCTACCCCGATGGTTTCTCCATGAACCACTCCAAGTGCACCACCACTTAATGAGGAATCACCCAGATTATACCCGAATAATTCAGAATCTCCTGAAAGACTAGAAATGAGAACTAATTCCAGTGTATAGGGTGAAAATAGAAATTTCCCTGAAACCCCAGTTTTGAGAAATGAGACTTCCATAAATTTAATGAGAACAGAAAGAGTTGAGGAAACTCCAAGTACTTCAGAATATTTACGATCAAAAGAAGAATTAATACGACAGTTAACTAAAGGCATGGAAGCGGTGGCAGTTCCAGTAACGATTGGTCCTGTTCAACCAGTATTTGATCAGGGAGAAATCAGATGTCCAGGTTTAACTATTCCATTAAATGCAGAAATTCAGAACGTTTCAGAAAAGGGGGTGGTGATGAACAGAGTGTCTGAATTAAGCAGACCACTCTTACCCAGTCCAAAGATCAGGGCTTGATCCATCACCGTTATTTATCTCACTGCCCCATCCCAGCTCAGAACCTGGCTATATGCAAATTAGTCTGTCCCTGGCCCAGTGCATCATGGGAACAGGGCAGACCAAACTACCAAGCCAATTCTTCACCAGAAAGGAGACAAGCTACCGGGGACCGGTTTCTGGCATTTCAGCCTCTTCGGCCCGGCTTGCTTGAATCCTGATGGAGCAGTGAGAAAGGGACTCATGTCTGAGTATACCCTGCCACACCTATAGTGGCCAAAAACGATTCAGAAAAGGGGGTGGTGATGAACAGAGTGTCTGAATTAAGCAGACCACTCTTACCCAGTCCAAAGATCAGGGCTTGATCCATCACCGTTATTTATCTCACTGCCCCATCCCAGCTCAGAACCTGGCTATATGCAAATTAGTCTGTCCCTGGCCCAGTGCATCATGGGAACAGGGCAGACCAAACTACCAAGCCAATTCTTCACCAGAAAGGAGACAAGCTACCGGGGACCGGTTTCTGGCATTTCAGCCTCTTCGGCCCGGCTTGCTTGAATCCTGATGGAGCAGTGAGAAAGGGACTCATGTCTGAGTATACCTTGCCACACCTATAGTGGCCAAAAACGATTCAGAAAAGGGGGTGGTGATGAACAGAGTGTCTGAATTAAGTAGACCACTCTTACCCAGTCCAAAGATCAGGGCTTGATCCATCACCGTTATTTATCTCACTGCTGGGATGGTGCAATGAGCTAAAAAACGGTGTTGGATCTAGCCCTGATCTCTTGACTGGGTGAGAGTACTCTGCTTAATTCAGAGACTCTGTCCATCACCACCCCTTGTTGTAAATAATTTTGTCCACCCTAAGCGTGGAAGGGTATACTCAGATGTGAGTCCCTTGCTCATTGCACCATCAGGATTCAAGCAAGCCGGGCCGAAGACGCCTGAAATGGCAGAAACCGGTCCCCGGAAGCTTGTTTCCTTCCCAGTGTAAGAATTGGCTTTTGTAGTCTGGTCTGCCCTGTTCCCATGATGCACTGGGCCAGGGACAGACTAATTTGCATACAGCCAGGTTCTGAAACTGGGATGGTGCAATGAGCTAAAAAACGGTGTTGGATCTAGCCCTGATCTCTTGACTGGGTGAGAGTACTCTGCTTAATTCAGAGACTCTGTCCATCACCACCACTTGTTGTAAATAATTTTGTCCACCCTAAGCGTGGAAGGGTATACTCAGATGTGAGTCCCTTGCTCATTGCACCATCAGGATTCAAGCAAGCCGGGCCGAAGACGCCTGAAATGGCAGAAACCGGTCCCCGGAAGCTTGTTTCCTTCCCAGTGTAAGAATTGGCTTTTGTAGTCTGGTCTGCCCTGTTCCCATGATGCACTGGGCCAGGGACAGACTAATTTGCATACAGCCAGGTTCTGAAACTGGGATGGTGCAATGAGCTAAAAAACGGTGTTGGATCTAGCCCTGATCTCTTGACTGGGTGAGAGTACTCTGCTTAATTCAGAGACTCTGTCCATCACCACCCCTTGTTGTAAATAATTTTGTCCACCCTAAGCGTGGAAGGGTATACTCAGATGTGAGTCCCTTGCTCATTCCACCATCAGGATTCAAGCAAGCCGGGCCGAAGACGCCTGAAATGGCAGAAACCGGTCCCCGGAAGCTTGTTTCCTTCCCAGTGTAAGAATTGGCTTTTGTAGTCTGGTCTGCCCTGTTCCCATGATGCACTGGGCCAGGGACAGACTAATTTGCATACAGCCAGGTTCTGAAACTGGGATGGTGCAATGAGCTAAAAAACGGTGTTGGATCTAGCCCTGATCTCTTGACTGGGTGAGAGTACTCTGCTTAATTCAGAGACTCTGTCCATCACCACCCCTTGTTGTAAATAATTTTGTCCACCCTAAGTGTGGAAGGGTATACTCAGATGTGAGTCCCTTGCTCATTGCACCATCAGGATTCAAGCAAGCCGGGCCGAAGACGCCTGAAATGGCAGAAACCGGTCCCCGGAAGCTTGTTTCCTTCCCAGTGTAAGAATTGGCTTTTGTAGTCTGGTCTGCCCTGTTCCCATGATGCACTGGGCCAGGGACAGACTAATTTGCATACAGCCAGGTTCTGAAACTGGGATGGTGCAATGAGCTAAAAAACGGTGTTGGATCTAGCCCTGATCTCTTGACTGGGTGAGAGTACTCTGCTTAATTCAGAGACTCTGTCCATCACCACCCCTTGTTGTAAATAATTTTGTCCACCCTAAGCGTGGAAGGGTATACTCAGATGTGAGTCCCTTTCTCATTGCACCATCAGGATTCAAGCAAGCCGGGCCGAAGACGCCTGAAATGGCAGAAACCGGTCCCCGGAAGCTTGTTTCCTTCCCAGTGTAAGAATTGGCTTTTGTAGTCTGGTCTGCCCTGTTCCCATGATGCACTGGGCCAGGGACAGACTAATTTGCATACAGCCAGGTTCTGAAACTGGGATGGTGCAATGAGCTACAAAACGGTGTTGGATCTAGCCCTGATCTCTTGACTGGGTGAGAGTACTCTGCTTAATTCAGAGACTCTGTCCATCACCACCCCTTGTTGTAAATAATTTTGTCCACCCTAAGCGTGGAAGGGTATACTCAGATGTGAGTCCCTTGCTCATTGCACCATCAGGATTCAAGCAAGCCGGGCCGAAGACGCCTGAAATGGCAGAAACCGGTCCCCGGAAGCTTGTTTCCTTCCCAGTGTAAGAATTGGCTTTTGTAGTCTGGTCTGCCCTGTTCCCATGATGCACTGGGCCAGGGACAGACTAATTTGCATACAGCCAGGTTCTGAAACTGGGATGGTGCAATGAGCTAAAAAACGGTGTTGGATCTAGCCCTGATCTCTTGACTGGGTGAGAGTACTCTGCTTAATTCAGAGACTCTGTCCATCACCACCCCTTGTTGTAAATAATTTTGTCCACCCTAAGCGTGGAAGGGTATACTCAGATGTGAGTCCCTTTCTCATTGCACCATCAGGATTCAAGCAAGCCGGGCCGAAGACGCCTGAAATGGCAGAAACCGGTCCCCGGAAGCTTGTTTCCTTCCCAGTGTAAGAATTGGCTTTTGTAGTCTGGTCTGCCCTGTTCCCATGATGCACTGGGCCAGGGACAGACTAATTTGCATACAGCCAGGTTCTGAAACTGGGATGGTGCAATGAGCTACAAAACGGTGTTGGATCTAGCCCTGATCTCTTGACTGGGTGAGAGTACTCTGCTTAATTCAGAGACTCTGTCCATCACCACCCCTTGTTGTAAATAATTTTGTCCACCCTAAGCGTGGAAGGGTATACTCAGATGTGAGTCCCTTGCTCATTGCACCATCAGGATTCAAGCAAGCCGGGCCGAAGACGCCTGAAATGGCAGAAACCGGTCCCCGGAAGCTTGTTTCCTTCCCAGTGTAAGAATTGGCTTTTGTAGTCTGGTCTGCCCTGTTCCCATGATGCACTGGGCCAGGGACAGACTAATTTGCATACAGCCAGGTTCTGAAACTGGGATGGTGCAATGAGCTAAAAAACGGTGTTGGATCTAGCCCTGATCTCTTGACTGGGTGAGAGTACTCTGCTTAATTCAGAGACTCTGTCCATCACCACCCCTTGTTGTAAATAAAAGAAATTCAGAAAGTGGCTGAAAAATTTTACTCAGATTTAAATGAAATACACTGAGAGAAAACAATGATGCCTGATTTAACTTTTAATCAAAGTTCATCATGCAGAACTCCAGCAGGTGCAGAGTCTGATACTGAAACCCCAGAAAAGAGTGTTGAGAAAACAGATTCAACCCCCAAACTTGATGTTGCGAGACTAAAAGCAGATTTAGAGGAATTCATTATTGGCACAATTGGTCCTGACAATTTGAAGCATTATCAAGATGATGAATTGTTATTAATTTGCAAAAGTGTACATTGGAAAACAAAGAATAAATATGAGAACAAATATGAGCAGTTAGAAGAATTGGCTGCAGAATTAGAGATTGATTTGAGCAAACAGAAACATTTGGGAAAACACTACAGATTAGAATTTTCTGAAAAAGACATTGAGAACTTTAATTCAATGGGAAGAATTCTGCATATAAAAGATTTGATTGTGTACATAAAAAGATCAGGTGATTTAAGCAAATGGAGAGTGAAATGGACAAAAAAAAGAGAGGAAGAAAGGAGAGAAAGGGGCATGGTTGCTAATCAATATCCAATGAGGGAAATAGCAGGAGGTGGATATGTGCATGTTCCTTGGTCGAGACAGGACATCTTGTTGTTTACAAATGATTTTCCTCAGCTGAGAGAAAAGCCAGTGGAATGGTATTGACAGGTGGACAGATTAATAAAAGTCTCAAAAGTTCTGTGGATTGATCTTGATGGATTCTTTGACACTGTTGTCCCATCAGATCTTTGGACAGAATGTAAAATTGCTGTAAGTTGGCCAAAAGTAGAACCTGCTCGAGATGTTTCAACAGGTGCTCCATCATCAGAAGTCATGGGATTGTATGATAAAGTGATGTATTGGTTGAAAAATAAGATTCCCCCAAAAGAAGTTGATTGGGTTAAAATAGACAGAACAAATCAGGAGCCAAAAGAGTCAGTACATTCATTCTATGAAAGATTACTGTTGGTTTTTAAACAGTACAGTGGCTAGGAAAAATTAAGTGAAAAGGACATGAGACACTTTATTTACAGATTTGTTTATGGCCTGAGACCTGAAATTGGTGAGATGATTAGAAACGGAATTGTAGGTTGGCAGTCACTCTCGGTTGACGACATTCTGAGAAAAGGAAAATATTGCAGTGACGAGATAGATGCCAAGCAGAAAAAGCTTAAGGAAAAGGCAATGTGGGCACAAGTGAAAGTAGCTGAACAGCAAATTGCAAATTTGGAAAACAAAAATGTCAATGTTAATCAGAATCAGAATCAAGGAAAATGTAAGGGTAATTTTAATAAACCAAAATTCAATGTTAATATTGAAGAGCTGAAACAAAAGCTGCCTTGTTTTAATTGCGGCGAAATTGGACACTGGAAGCGAGAATGTAAAAATACGCCCAGAAATTTAAAAAATGCATCATTAAATCCACAGATGCAGAATGATGTAAATTTACAGCAACAGCTACAGCGACAGTTAAATGAGCTGAATCTGCAGCAACAGCTACAGCGACAATTAGTGAATCAGCAGAGTCAGATTCCACAACCGCCACTTCCAAACTGTGTGAATGGTCAGAGGTACAATTCGGAAACAGGATTCTGCGGAGGTGATCAGGTAATCAGACCGCAAAGAGTGAATGTGTCAAATGTTTCTCAACAATTTTTGATGACAGAAAATGGTAGAAGTGATTCTGAGGATTACTTATGACGGTGCCTGAGAGAGGGGGAAGAGTGTGTGCTTGGAGCCACTCTTGAGGTTGACCAGTCCGGTCCATTTGTAAATAGTAAAGTGAATGATGTAGAAATCACTTTTCTTGTGGACACTGGTGCTACCCGTTCTACTGTTAGATCAGTGGAAATAGAAAACCTGCCTCTCTCTGGGGAATCAATCCAAGTAGTTGGTGTAGCTAATCAACAAATTAAAACAGATTTGACAGAGCCTGTTAAGATAGAAATTGGCAAATTTAAAGACAAACACAGATTTGTAGTTTGTAACAGCAGTCCTTTAAACTTGCTAGGAAGGGACATACTCTGCAAGATGAACTGCAAAATATATTGCTCACCGGAGGGTATTGAGCTTCAAACACTAGAAGAAGATGGGCTGTACAAATTGACAATGTTAATGGTTGAAGCAGAGGAAAGTAAGTTATTTCCTGCATTTGATAAAGACAATCTTCCTGAAGAACTGAAAAAGACAGTCAAAGCTGAAATTTGGGATTTGACAGGAAGTGAGATGGGTTTGATGAAGACCCAGTTAAAATCACAGTGAAGCAAGGAATAGATTTTCCAAACATTCCTCAGTTCAAAATGAAAGCAGAAACAATTGAAGGTGTCATTCCTGTAATTGACAAATTCATAAAACAAGGTGTTCTAAAAGAAATTGAAAGCAGTCCTTGTAATTCACCGATTATGGGGATCAAAAAGCCAAACGGAACGTACAGGATAGTTCAGGACCTGAGAAAGGTTAATCAAATAGTTGTTCCATGTTGCCCAGTTGTTCCAAACCCAGCTGTGATTCTATACCAGATTCCGCTTGATGCAGAATGGTATACAGTCATTGACCATTGCAATGCGTTCTTTACTGTTCCATTGCATCCAGACAGCCAGCAAATTTTTGCGTTCCGGTTCCAAGATCGCATATTAGCATGGAGTCGTATTCCTCAAGGTTATACAGAGAGTCCATCTATCTTTAATCAGTTACTAAAGAAATCTTTGGAGAATCTAGAGTTACCTGGAAAATTGACATTGGTCCAATACTTAGATGACCTCCTTGTAGCAGCAAAAACCCGAGATAACTGTGTCACAGATACCATTACTCTTTTGAATCACCTGGCAGATGAGGGACATAAAGTGTCACCTGCAAAATTACAGTTTTGCAAACAAGAAGTAAAATACCTTGGTCACAGAATTGCAAAAGGAATCAGACAAGTGACAATTGAGAGAATAAAAATGATTCAGGGAATGCAACCTCCAAAAACACAGAGACAGGTCAGAATGTTTCTGGGAATGGTTGGTTACTGTCGCCAATGGATTAGTGGATTTTCAGTAATTGCAAAACCACTGCAGAGATTAACAAAAGCAGACATAAAAGACCCAATTGTTCTCACAGAAATTGAGATGGAAGCTTTCGAAAAGCTAAAAAGAAGCTTGTGTGAAGCTCCAGCTTTTTTGCCAGATTATGAAAAGGATTTTGAGCTGTACTGCAGTGAGAGGGAAGCATGTGCATTGTCAGTTTTAATTCAGAGACATGGAAAACTGAGAAAGCCAATAGCATATTTCTCAGCAGTACTTGATCCTGTTGCAAAAGCATTACCAGGCTGTTTAAAAGCAGTAGCTGCAATTAGTGTGAGCCTTGAGCAAAGTGAGGGAATTATAATGGGATTTCCTGTAAAAGTCTATGTACCACATTCTGTTGAAATTCTCCTTACCAGAAGCAAAACACAGCATTTGACAAGTAACAGGCTTACCAAATACGAGAAAGTTATTCTGGGATCAGATAATGTCTCAATAGCAAGGTGTGTGAATTTAAATCCTTCCACATTGTTGCCTGATGGTACTGTAACAGAAATCAGGAATGAAAACGACATTGACCATGAGTGCTTGGATGTTTTGGAATATTGCATCAAGCCTAGGCAGGACATTAAAGATGTTCCTTTGCCTGTGTCAGATTTTGTTTATTTTTTTTATGGTTCTTGCCTGAGAACAGAGGAGGGATTTCTGAGAGCAGCATATTCAGTATGCACAGTTGCTAGTGTGGTCGAAGCATCATGTCTCAAAGGAATTCGTTCAGCTCAAGTAGCAGAATTGATTGCTTTGATTTGTGGTTGTGAAAGAGTTAAAAATCACCATAGTGACTGACAGCCAATACGGATATGGAGTTGTTCATGATTATGGTCAGCTCTGGTCTCAAAGAGGTTATTTAACCTCTGCGGGAACACCCATCAGAAATGCAAAATTGATCAAGAGATTGATCGATGGCATTCAGTTACCAGAAAAGATTGCTGTCGTGAAATGTGCAGCGCACAAAAAAGGCGAAGATTTTCTAACAAAAGGAAATGCCTATGCAGACGAGATTGCCAAGTACTGTGCGAAAAACAATTGTTCATTTATTCGGGAGAAGGATGATGAACATGTCTTGAGTTCATTTATGCTAACATCTGTAGTTGAAACATGGCAGGGAGTAAAAGACTTACAAGATGAGGCAAGTGATGAGGAAAAAGACACATGGTTAAAAGGCAGGTTGCAGACAGCGAGAGGAGGACGAGATTTGGGTATACAAGGATGACAGACCAGTTTTACCAAACAGCATGATTGCTGACATGGATAGGATGTATCATGGTCCAGGACATATTGGAAGAGATTCCATGATTAGGCTATTCAGACAGACTTGGTTTAACCCAAAGTTCAGAATATTTGCAGAATCTTTTTGCCAAAGGTGCTTAGTTTGCCAACAAATGAACCCCAACAGAAAAATAGTTGTGAGCATGGGAACCATAGGACTGGAGGGTGGTCCTTTCACAAGGTTACACATGGATTTCATTGACATGCCACCTCACAATAAGCTACGTTATGTCCTTGTGATAATCTGTTTGTTTTCAAGGTGGGTTGAAGCGTTTCCTACACGTCACAATGATTCAGTTACTGTTGCAAAATTACTTTTAAGGGAGATCATACCAAGGTACGGTTTTCCGGTGACTGTGGAAACTGATCGTGGAACACATTTTGAAAACAGACTATTACAAATGATTTGTGAAGCTTTGAACATAGAACAGAAACTACATTGTGCATACAGACCAGAAGCATCAGGTGTTGTTGAGCAAGTGAACGGAACGATTAAAAATAGGTTAGGCAAAATGTGTCTAGCTACAGGTATGAAGTGGACTGACGCACTTCCACTTGTTTTGATGTCTCTAAGAAGTACCCCTGATAAAAAGAGAGGTCTAAGCCCACATGATATTGTTATGGGCAGAGTCATGAGACAAGCATTTATACCAGTAGGGAAACTGATGAGTATAAATGATAGCGTCATTTTGGAATACTGCAGGAACCTTTCTGACGTCGTGACTTCTGGGTTCCATCAGGTGGGAACCGAAGTGCTAACAAGAGAAAAAGAGCAAGCACATGATCTGTTACTAGGAGACTGGGTGAGGACAAAAGTTCACCGAAGAAGAAACTGTCTGGTACCCAGGTGGCAGAAAGCAAGGCAAGTGATACTCGTCACAACAAATGCAGTAAAGTGCAGGGGTTTGAAGAGATGGATTCATACAAGTCACACCATTCGTGTACCTCCACCTGAAAATCCTGACGAAGGTGATACTACTACTGATTCAGATTCTGAAGAAGAGCCTGGGAAAAATCCAGATCCTGAAGATCGACAAGAAAGTCGACATCTGGAGAGTTCAATTGCGAATGAGGCATTGAATGAAAAAGATTTGGAAATCGTGATACTAGACTCTGAAAATGATGAAGATGTGCTAGAAAAAGAAGCAGAAAAAGAGTCTGATCAAGTTGTGACTCAAGATCAGGAGGGTATTGAAAAGCAGAATAGAAGCTCTGAAAGCAGGAACAGGAAATCTGAAACCGGGAAGTTGGAGGTAATAGAAGAAGAAAAAGAAGACGAATTACCAAGTACCAGCTATAAGAATGATGTTCCTAACGGAGTAAAGCTGCCGAGTAAAGGATGTCCTAAGTACAAATTTCAAGTATCAGGTACAGAGTCTGAAGGGAGTGATGAAGAATCTGATATAAGAAAATTCAGAAAAAGAGCTTGGAGAGCAGAGTGTAATGTGACTGAGCCAAAGAAGAAATTACCAAGAAAAGTTGATAACTGGCCAAAAGAAAATGAAGGCCTGAAATTCAAGTTGGTGAACAGATCAAAAGAACAAGTAAATGAGATATCAAGTCAAAAAGGTGATCCTGAAAAGAAAAGTGAATCAGGAAAGAAAATAGAAGTCATTAGTAGTAGGGCAAAGAGAGTTGTGAAACCGATCCAGAAGTACAAGTCCCCTGAATGGACTTACATCATCATCCAACCTGTAGTGGAAGTGAACAGCAGTAGTCAGGAAGAGATAGATGACAATAGTGACAACAATTGAAGTGTCTTCTGTTAAAATTTGAGGGTTTTGTTTTTTGCAAAAGGCTGAAGAAATTGTGTTAGGTGACACAAGGTCAAAGAAATTGTGTTGGCTGGAAAAAACACATTGATGTAAGACGCAAGGTCGAAGAAAAGCTGTTAGAAAGTGGGGTTTTCTAAAAAAAAAAATTAAAATAGGGGGGTGTTAGAAATTAGAGATTTTAAGAAATTTTTATTTTTGATTTTTGTTTTTCTTTGTAAGGCTTTTGTTATCTGAGTGAAAATGCCTTATACTAATACTAATACCAACTCAAGATGTTCCATTTTTAGAAGATGCTGTAAAATTTCTTTGATTTGTGTGATCTTAATAATCTTGCTTTGGTTAGTTTTAGCTGTCATTTTCCCTTTTGGAATTGACAAAGAAATGTACAAGGCAAATATGTCGAGTAAAGCTTCAGTTAAACAAGATAAACATGGTGCAACAGGCAAAACTAACATAGTTATTGATCACAAACCAGAGATCCACCAAGATAGATCTGTTGGTGATTTTTCTAGCAATACTTTTTCAAGGCTTCTGGCTGAGTATGTAAAAGTCATGGAGGTTAAAGACTGTTACATCTGTGTGAAATTGCCTGCTTCTGTTTCGGAGGGAGTTACCTACGATATGCTTCCTCTTACTTATGGCATAACTTGCAGCGTGATAGCTAGCTTATTTTATCAGACTGGTCGTTTAGAATAATATTATTCGAACCATGAAGAGATTTTTGCAAACTTGAAAATTGAGAAAAGCTTAAATAAGCACAAACAAGCTAAACAGATGAGGAAATTTTTCATTGTAACAAATGAACTCACCTATGAGTATGCTTTTAAAAACAATTTGACATGTAAATTGAGAACTGAGGAAAAGTCTTTCCTGAATCTAGTTGAAGAGAGAAGAGCAATTTATAAAAGAAATGAGATGCTCAAACAGATCAAATCTAAATTCTGGCAGTTAGAGGATGAACAGCTTAATGGTAAATCCTTTGAAAATGTTGCTATTCATATAGACAAACCAATTAGTGGAACATTTTGTATTAGGAGAGATAATATATTGTTCGATAATTATTTTGTGGGTGCAAGTCATTGTGAAGACACTTATCAAATCATGGGGGGTTGTGGATACAAAGGTGGCAAGGATCCAATTTTCCCAGGAATTTATTTTGTATGTGGAGACAAAGCTTACTACAACCTCCCAGATCACTGGTATGGGACGTGTTTTGTTGGATTAGTTTTTCCAAAAATATTCCATGTTGACAGAAATGCAGAAGGTTCATTTGAAATCAGCAATCATCTGAATAGATTTAAAAGAGAAAGTTTCTCAGAAATTTTGGGAGACATCTTCGAAGCAGTAATACCTTTAGTGGGTATAACCCTGAATGCAGGAAGAATCAGAAAATTGTTGATACAGCTAGTGGCTTTCAATTAGTGGATACTGAGCTCATTGCTATACGGTCCATGGTAATGCAGAATCGTCTTGCTTTAGACATTCTGTTAGCAAAAGAGGGAGGAGTTTGTAGCATTTTACATGTCCAACATTGCTGTACCTATATCCCTGATAAGAGCCAGAGTATCGAGATGTACATTAAAAACATCACTGAGTTGCAATCTGAAATTGTACCCTTAGAAGAGGAAGATTTCTCAGAACTTTTGAGCAAAAGATTTGCAGCAATCAAAACCTGGTTTCAAGAGATTGGTGGTTCAATTCTTGGCAAAATACTGACACCTTTATTAGTTATAGTCTTTGTGATACTGTTGTTGAAGATTAGTTGCATGCTACACAAGAGAAAGAAATACCTGAGGGAAAAGAAGAGAATTTATAAGCTCAGAAAGGAACAGGAGAGAGAAATAGAACTGGAAGAGTTTCGTAGAACACAATATGAGAGTTGCAGACAAACAGCTGAGACAAGACTTTAGAGATACTAACACAGTGAAAATCAAAACACGTTCTTCTTTGGGATAAAATGTTGCTAAATTTTTGGGTGTGGTTTGGTGATTTTGAAATCACCAGATGAGGGAGTTGATGGAGCGAGATTTAAAAATAAATTTATTTTGACTCGCAAAGTTAAACTCCCATGATAAAAGTAATTCTATTAACAAGAACGGAGTGAATATTACTAACCAACCTAGATTCAATTGCAAAACATGACATGTTGGACTAATATATGTGCTCATATATGTGCTTTATGTTGCAAATGCTTGTTCGTGAAAAATAATAAACTAATCTTGTCTATTGATTTGTCAGAATTAAATGCGGCTGTTTTATTAATGGCATGTGCTTATTTGTGTGTGCTTATGTTTTGTCTTTTTGTCTTTATGTGGCACAATCCTGTTTGTTGCTAAAATGCTTTTGCTAGGTAACTTTTATTAATGGGTTAATATTTAGCAAAGGTGGGTGGGTAACAGAACGAATTCTATTTCTTTCATTAATCGATGTCTTGTGTTTGTTTATAGATTAGTTTTACGAATGGGCCTAAGAAAATGGCTGGCAGTGCTACAGATTATGAAACTTGACCAGAGTGAAGCCTTCACTCATACGCAGACGAAAGAGCTTTTTTGCTGAACAAACAACGTTTAATGCAGAAACAATTGAGGTCGAGTCGAATGTGTTCTTGGAGTCATAGCCAAGGACAGGAAGCTGTATGGCCTGCCAAGATTAGGAAGTGAAAAGTTTCTCCCCGGTAAAAGTATCTTTCTGAGAAAGCAAAAAGGATGGTGAAACTAAGAACAATAAGGGCTATGATGAGGCCCCTAACTGTGGACTGACATGGCTCAGCCAATAAGGAGTTTGCATTCTCAGAAAGAATGTGTGATAAAGATACTTTAGCTAGTTAGAAAAGGTATAAAAACTGACCCCCTTGGAGGGGAGGGCGCTTCTCGCTTTCCGATTCCTGTTTGGCATGCCATGCTGAAGGACTTTTGAAGCACGTAAGGATCAATAGGGTTAAATGACTTTTTACCGTATATTCCTTTAGGTGAAGTGAGTTTTAGACAGGGAAAATAGGGCTTAGGTGATGGAAAACTGTTTATTCTTCATTAAACATGCTAATTGATTTTGCTTGAAACTGTCAGACTATTTTGCTATTCCACTAATAAAATGCACTTTCCTTGAATAAATAGTTAATAAATAAGATTTTTGAAAAAAACAAGCTGGACTTGTTATTCGTGGTCTTGTTACCATCAGCAGATCCATTTGCCTAAGTGACTTAATTAAATGATAAGTTTGACAAAAACCATGGTGAATTCATTATATTGCAGTTGTATATAAATGTGTATATATATTGTGAATAGGTATTATTAATTAGGTCACATGATTCAGTTGCCCAAAAGTATGTCCCGTTGGTTTATGGGCCTTGTGAGTGTTTTATGATTAATGGTGAGTATTGTAGAGTTGGGTAGCGTTGCTATGACATATTTTCTATAGGGGCACAGGATCACCCTAAACTCAGTCCTTATTCTGTCTCTTTCCAATGCCTAATTACCCTGACTCTCTTGTTCTCTTTTCTGGTTTAACTCAAGTGGGATGCTCCCGTCCTTGTTAACACTTCCAGACCTAAAACTTACTTACCTACTGGCTTCATTTACAAAGCGCAGATTTCTGAGTGGCAAAAATGGAACCACAGTTCTGAATTTATATGAAGCACTATCTTTTGATATGTCATCATTTTCTTTTAACGCGTTTTTGGCTTAATTTGATACATTTAATCCTTGGAAATTTCTCAACATGGTGTACCCCTGAAAATGCTATGCCGTGTTCATGCGATAATTTTTCAATCCAGAACACCCTACATTTCTTAATGTTCTGTGACCATTACATGGCACCAAGAAGGAAATATTTGATCCCCATCCTAAAGGAGGCAGGTTTCATTCAGGTTAAGCCAGCGCACCTGTTCTTACAGTTATTACAGACCCCCAGGACTATGTTCCATGTTGCGAGCTTTTTAGTGGGGGCTGTCAGAACTAAGAAAAGGATGTTGTTCGATAATATAACAAATATGACCCCATAAGAGATGAAATTAAATGTTGGCTATAGGAAAATGTTTTTTTTTTTTATATGAATTAATATCCTGAAATGCAAAATGTATATACGGTTTTTACTTACTGACCTCTTTTTAATACTTTTTAAAAAACTTGAGTCTGTTATATGATAATTGTGTCTTTTTATTTTTTATTTTTATAAACAATCATTGAATGTAAATTAATTAAGATCTGATCATGTATATTTGTGTGTTTTTTGTATAAAACTGTATTTTTGCCTATGTCTTTTTATGATATTAATTTATCGAAAATAAAGTATTTGGACTGACTGACTGATATGTCAAATTGCATGGAGATCGGTAAGATTTGTCTGTGTTGTAAAAACAAAATCCAATAAAATGTTAACAAAAATAAAGTGCTGGTAAAGCCAAAAAAGACCCCTAAATATATTTACAAAAATAATGTTATTAAATGGAAGCAAAATAAGCCATACAGTCCACAGAAATAAGAAGTGCACATCTGTTTTTGCATGACAGATTATCACAAGGACAGAATTATAACACAGCTTGTGGTAGCCAGGACCTAAACCGCTACGTCAATATTTCATGATCTTCAGTGTAAGTCTGTCTAAGTTTCCTTCAAAGGTATTAAGCTCATCAGAGATTAATTTCTATCCCTAGGAATGCAGGACTCAAAGTATATCATTAAAAGAAATTTTGTTGAATGAAATTGGTTAAGGGACATTATGGATATCATTTAAGAGTGCCTACTAATCCTGAAAACCAATGAACTAAAGATATGCCTGTCGTATCCCCTTTATTGTGTGCACAAGCAGTGATCTGTGCATAAATCTTACAGGATAAGGTCATACATTCTGCAAGGTCATCTGTTAATCTTGTCTGTGATCCTTGCCCTTATGCCCTTGGCTCCAGCATGCAGTGAACTCTCGGTGTGGCCTAAACCCATGCACTTTGCTTGGCCACAATCATGCACAGTATCTCGTTTGCTCAGTATAAAGCAGATACATTTTGGGCATGCGCTGATCACCCTTCATGCATAGCGCCAGGCACACCCATATTTATTTATTTTAATTTCTTCTATAGCGCTGGAATCAATCCCGTAAGGGTATCTCCGCGCTTTGCCAGCTGTAGAACGACAGGTAGTGTATCATAGGAGTTAACTAGACAGGAATGCTTCTTGATAGAGAAGGGTCTTTAGTGTCTTTCTAAAAGACAGGTGGTGGTAGTCAATCTAACATCAATGGGAAGTTTGTTCCATAAAGCAGGTCCAACCGCGGAGAAAGCACGATCTCCTTGTCTGTATTTCTTAGTTGCAGGGGGCTTTAGAAGGGCTTGGTTGCTAGAGCGGAGAGACCTGCTGGGCTGATACAGCTCAAGGGATTGAGACAGATATTTAGGGCTTGCTTCGTAAAGACATTTGTGAACCGTGCAACATATCTTAAAGTTGATACGCTGCCGTATGGGAAGCCAGTGCAGTTCCTTCAGCAGGGGTTTAGAGGGAGTCCTGGCTGGTGCACTCATAATCAGTCTTGCTGCTGTGTTCTGGACTACCTGCAAACGACCTACAGCATCTGCGTTTGCTAACGTCAGCAGGCCGTTACAGTAGTCCAGACGACTAGTCACCAGGGCCTGTACAAGTGTCTTCCTATAGATGGCAGGGAGATACGGGAAGACACGTCTAAGTAGGCCGATGGTGTGGAAACATAACCCTGCGATGTAGTTGGTATGTTCCTTCATGGTCAGCTTTTGGTCTAACTTCACCCCTAGATTTTTTACATGGGGTTTGGATGTAGGTACTGGGCCCAGATCTATTGGCCACCAGTCTGGGGACCAGAGAAGACTCGCTTTGCCAAAGAGCATGACCTCTGTTTTTGTCACATTACATTGGAGGCAGTTCACAGCCATCCAATGTGACACTGCCCTCATACCCTCAGCAAAGTTCTCCTTGACTTTGGGGCCAAGGGAATTGAAAGGGTAGAGGAGCTGGGTGTCATCTGCGTAGGAAACCGGTAAGAACCCATATTTCCGCACAATCTCAGCAAGGGGGGCCACATACACATTGAACAGTGTTGGGCTAAGGCATGAGCCCTGTGGCACCCCCTTCGTGAGCACCCTTGAGATGGAACGAAAGGGGCCCAGGCTGATAGATTGTGATCTCCCGGAAAGAAAACTCTCCAACCATGATAGTGCTGAGCCTCGAATTCCTACTCCCTGCAAACGGCTGAGAAGGATGTTGTGGGACACGGTATCAAAGGCTGCGGACAGGTCCAACAGCACTAGAATCATGGAGCCACCTCTGTCCTGCGACATTTTGATCTTATCTGTCACAGAGAGGAGGGCTGATTCAGTGCTGTGGTTGGGCCTGAACCCAGATTGAGATTGGTCCAGGCCCCCTGTCGCCTCGATAAAACTGGAGAGGATGGTATTGACGTGTTTCTCTGCCAGTTTGCTGATGAAAGGAAGGAGAGAAATCGGGCGGAGGTTGGAGAGTTCTGACCAGGGCAGGGTGGAATTTTTGCGTATGGGATTCACTACCGCTTCCTTCCATGATTGTGGAAGTTGTCCCTCAGCAAAGGAAAGATTGAGCAGTTTCTGAATAGGGAGTCCTAATATTTCGCTCAAAGGGGAGATAAGTTTGGCAGGTATCAGATCAGTGGGAGAGCCAGTCTTTATTTGATTGACAAGTGCAGTTAAGTCTTTAATGGTTATTTCAGGGATTGCATAAAGAGTTTTCCCAGAGGTCACTATTGGGGGAGTATCAAAGGCCTCCATTTCCAAAGGACCTGAGACTGCAGTAATTTTCTTATATATCCCTTCTATTTTGTCCTCAAAGAACTGGGATATTTCATCGCATAGGACTTGAGTGAAGGTATCTGGGCTCTCACACATTACAGGATTGGTGAAGGTCTGAATAATTTTAAATAGCTCTCTTGTAGAATTGCCTGCCTCAGCAATTTGAGTGGTGAGGCTTATTTTTCTAGCTTTTTTTATATTTTTGTAATAGGAAGTCATAGCCGTCAAATAGCGGTTCTTGTCTTCCCCATTGCCTGTCCGTCTCCAAAGTTTCTCCAGTTTTCTGCATCCCTGCTTTTCTATCTTAAGGTCCTCAGTATACCATGCCTCCCTTTTAGCTATGGTGTTTTTTTTTACATTTTTCTGAGGAGCAGGGTGTCAATTGCTGTCGTCAATGAGGAGTTAAACTTTGAGAGAGCAGTATGGATGTTGTCGGAGTTGGAGAATATGGGCTGTTTCCATGTTTGTGTAAGCCTGGCAGGAGTGATTTTATGCCATGGTCTACGATTAGTGAACTGGGTGGCAGGGCAATTTGTGGAATTGGGTAAGTATGGTAGAGAGAAGTCTATCATTTGGTGGTCAGACCAGGAAATATGCTTAGGGGGGTGGCAGTGAACATTGGGATGGGTAGTAAAAATCAAATCCAAAGTGTGACCACCCGAATGAGTGGGTCCACTGTTTCTAGGATATAGACCTAAAAGAGCTAGATCTGCAAGGAATACTTTTGTGTCAGGGTGATCATCAATGTCGATGTGAAAGTTAAAATCTCCAAGTAAAATAAAATTCCCGTTAGCTTTCATGTGGGGGGCTAACAATTCGGTGAGGGCGAGGGAGAACCCAGCATTGGGTCCAGGCGGACGGTAGACTAGAGCTCCTTTCCAGTGTACCTTGGGACTGATTTTTAAGTGGAAAATTAATACTTCCATGGTCGGTAGCATCACTTGTTCTAGGACTCTGATGGTCAGTGTGTCTCTATATATGATAGCGGTCCCGCCTCCTACCTTCTCAGGGCGGTCTTGACGAAGAATTTTATACCCCATAGGTATCCCTAAGGTGATAGCAGGGATAGTGTGGGGTTTTAGCCATGTTTCTGTCAAGAAACATATCTCGGGCTGAATGCTGTGAGTAGTGTCCCATAGTTGTATATGGTGTTTAGGGAGTGATCTGACATTTAACAGAAAACTTTTCCAGCCTCCCAGGGAATCTATACTATCTATGGGCCGTCCAGCAATGATGTAGGAGTGAGTAGCTTGAAAACCGCATTTGATGCAGGAAAGGGGAGCCTCAGGACATCTTAGAGATTTATTTGTGCACCTATGTTTGCCCTTGGGTTGCAGCGCCATGAGATCATACGATGAATACCTGATAGGAGGGGAGGTCGGTGGGATGTCCATAGTAACAGGACAAAGAGGATAGCCCCTGGCCCCGTCCAGTCGCGGACGGGCGCAGACGGGCAGCTCTTTGGCGGGTCTCCGGCGGGGCTGCGCGCCATATCTATTCCATATTCCCTATAAAGATCCAATTATTTGATTGGCGATATGTGAAGAGATCTGTAATATTATGGAAAATACCATTTTGTATCTCATCTCTGAAGTAATTAATATATGAGATCAAAAGCAGTGAATGGGAAATTATGTTTATGTTGCCTACTAGAATCAAAGGCTGCCTAGTATTTGATGGTTTGAATTGTAACCATACCATGATGACGATTCTTTAATTGAACTATTTTACAAGAAATACATGGTTTGTTTTTATTAAACAGTGGTTTGTATGTTGCCTTAGTAGAGTACTGCATTTTTTTGCATTCAAACTACACTTTATACGCCCCACCCACTGAATATAATATATATATATCACCTCAGTGGGTTCAAATATCATGTTTTGCTTGTCTTTAGCATTATGTGGCTGAAGTGCACAAATATACAAAAGTGCTTGCAAAACTGAAGTTTTGTGAACACAATTCCAACTTTCATAGTGTAAATTACGTTGTTTCACTTTTGAGCACTTTCTTAACATTGGTTTCTCCGTTGGAATACACAAAACATTAAATAGCTAAAAACCGTCTGCATCAAATTTCTCAATAAATTTACCTAGACTACATACATATTTTAAAAATTGCCAAAAGAAGTCTGTAAAAACATAGATAAACTTTGAAATTTTCTGTGCAATATAACATGCCCACTACACCCTAAGATAACAATTAGTCAATGTTTTGTACATGTCTGTGAAAAAGAGCATAAATTCCATCCACAATTCACAGAATGGGACTAAATACATATTCTTTATTTGACCTAGGGGCAAATGTATGAATATTCAGTTTTACGAATCTCAAATTGCAATATTTTGCAATTCCCAGTTTGAGATTCGCAAATTGGGATGTATTTAAAAAATCACTGACGAATAGCGATTTTTAAAAAATCGCAAAGAATTCTCAGAAACATGACTTGCGATTCCTTAATTAAAAAAATCGCAAATTAGGAAATCGCAGAAGCGGGAATCTGCAACACAGGTGCAGCCTGATGACATCACAAACAGGAAGTGGGAGTGATTTGCTGCACCTGATTGCTGATTGCCTGAGCCACAGTTAGAGGCTGTTTTGAGAGTGTGAGGAGTCAGCCCAGCAGAGAACAACCCCAATGGAGTCCCAGAAGCAACATGAGGGCAAGGAGGGAGAAAAAAGGAAGAGGAAACAGAAATTCTCTGACAAGGAGCAGGAGGTGCTCATAGAGGAGAAGGTGTGCAGCCATGAGCTCCTCTTTGGGAAAAAGGCACTGAGGGTCCCTGAGTCCAGGAAAAGAAAGATCTGGCTGGACATTCAAGAAAAAGTTAATGCTGTGGGTGTGACTCATCACACTGTGGAAGAACTGTGAAAGAGGTGGTATGATATGCGGCAAAGGTCGAAGGAGAGGGTGGCAGCCAGACTGAAGGAGTCAAACAAGACCGAGGGAGGATCATCCACAGCAGCAGACCCAACACCCCATGAGGAGCTTGTGGAGTCAACTCTCCTGCCTGAGAGCATCAGGGGTGTGGCTGACATAGACAGCTCCGACCCTGCAACCGGCAGCCAAGGTAAGATGCATGTTAAATTTATCTGCATAGATCCCCATCCCATGCTCACATGCAGGAACACGCCAAATAGAAACAACACATGTCACTCCGGTCCACTTCTTACAGCACACCCAGCAATGCATCATTGGCAGACGTAGTCAGATGTATGATAATGTGTCCATGAGACATAGGAAATGAAATGCAACATGTGGATCAGTGATAAGGGAAGATAACACTGTCAGAAGTTAGCCAAGACAAATTGTTGAAACTTTATTGTGGGCAAATTGCAGACAATGACACAAACTCATTTATTCCCCTTTACATCCACAGCACAATCCAGGACACTGGATGACAGTGCAGAGGGAGATGAGTTTGGAAATGCTGAGGACCAGGCTGATGATGGGGACTCAATTGAAGAGATAGACCACACAACCATCATGCACAGGAAGCGCACATATGTGCCTCCACTGCAACCATTGGAGGAAGACATAGAGGCCCCAGGGGAGGAGAGCGAGCAAAGAGAGGCAAGGCAGGGTGTGCACGCATGCGTGGGCAGGAAACCCCACAAATGAGTGTGCCAGGAACAGACACATGCAGGTCAAGGCCCTGGACCAGCACTGCCACCAATGAAGAACACACAGTCTTTGCCGGTCTTGAAAACAGCATGCTGCAGGTACAGCGCCTGCAACAGAAATCATTGCACTCCATTAATAGGCAGCTCAGCAGACTCAGCAAGAATCAGCGCTACACGGGGGAGGGCATCATGGCCATGGCAGGTGCCATACATGACCTCTGTGTCACTTTGAAGCATGACAGGGCTGTCCAACATGCTAGCGCACGTCTGCATAACTACACAAAGGCGGTGAACCGCCTGTGCACCACCACCAGCAACTTGACCCGTCGCAGCATTACCATGCAGGTGGAAATGTCACACTGCTGCCACGACATTGCAAGACGCCTGGCGCAGGTCACCAGTGCAGTTGAACAGATGCAGACGGCAAACTCAGGTGGCACCGCACTCATGGTCTCTGGGGAGAGTGAGGATACTTCAAGTAGGAGTAGCAACACACCAACATTGCCAGATGCAAGAAGGTACAGTGGCAGACAGGGTGCAGTACCTAGGTACCCAACGGAGGGCACTCTGCCTGGAGACCGACCTGCACCAATCCGTCACCGACTGTACAGTTAAACAGTTGCGTCAATGGGTGATGCAACCCATTAATACAAATGGAACACTTTTTGGGCAACTACATGCACTGTGGACATGCATGACATGTGCTGGGTACAGCAACAGTTAATGTGTTTGAAATATGAATAAACAGAGCACTGATTTAAATAATTATTTTGCCTCATGTCATCATTACTCACCTAGAAGTAGTTCTGCGTGATCTCAGTCCATCTCTGATGTCCGGCAGCTGCCACAACCCCTGATGCTGGTCTGCCAGGGTGAGAAGGGCAATCATCACCTGATGTATCTGTATTGGTCACGTCACTTGTGGTGCCTTTCCTCATAGCCACGTTATGGAGCATTGCACAGCTTGCCATGATTTTACAGCAGATGTCAGGGCTGTATTGCAGTGCTCCTCAGATTTTATGCAGGCACCGAAACCGGCTTTTTAGGATTCCAAACGTACGCTCTATGACGCAGCGTGTAGATCTGTGTGCCCTGTTGTAACTCCTCTCCCTTGCATTGGCTGGATCCAGGTACGGGGTCAGGATGAAGTCCCGCACTGCATAGGCGCTGCCACCTGCAGGAATAGACACAAAAGGTGAGTCACTGTCCCCCCCCCCTCAGGAGATGTAGTGGATGGATGGGTGTGTGCCATGCATTTACCTAGCAGGTATCCCTTTCCAAACTCTCCAGCACTCAGACGTCTGTGTATTCCACTATGTCTGAAGATGAAAGAGTTGTGTGTACTGCCAGGGTATCTAGGTACAATGTCATTGATGATACACTTAGCATTGCACACAGTCAGTATATTCAGGGAATGGTAGCATTTACGGTTTATGTAGACATATTAAGTTGCAGATGGGGGTGTGATGGCCACATGGGTCCCATCAATGGAGCCAATGACGTGGGGGAAATGTGCAATCTGGTAGAAGTCAAGTTTTGTTTGCTGTAATGCCTGTTGGGTGCTAGGGAAGTATATGTAATGTGATAGCCTTTATAGCATTGCATCTAGAAAAGCATGGAAAAAGCACAACAGGGCACTCTGTGAGACCCCGCCAACCTCTGCTATGACCCATTGAAAACTCCCTGAGGCCAGGAGGTGCAGGGAGCACAGGACCTGCACATGGGAGGGAATTGTTTGGGTCCTGCGTGTTGGGTGTTCCAAATAGGGTTTCAGCTCCTCAATCAGGTCCAAGATGGTCTGTGGGTGCAGCCTGTACTTGTCATGGATCTCCTCTTCAGCCTGGTGGAACAGAGTGATGCGCAGCCTGAAGATACGTTCTTGTCTCATTCTCCTCTGTGCAAGAGCCCGAATACACAGCCTCCTGACTATCACATAGAGTGCTGCCATTGTGGAAAGATCTGTTGCATTGTAGGTTGGTTTTAGTACCTTGCACCTGGTTACCACCTGCATGCACTTGGTGTTAATTGCAATTTCCTAAATTTCGAATTTGCCATTTTGGCAATTTGCAAATTATTCATACATTTACTTGCGATTTTTGCAAACAGAGAAAATCCTAATTTAAGAAATCGCAAGGTTATTCACAGATTTTTATTTGCGCAGTATAGGAAATCGCTATTTTTGCAAATTCTTACTTTGCAATGCGATTGTGGCTCATACATCGCGTTTTGCAATTTTTAGTCGCAAACGCAGTTTTTTTGGGATTTGCAGCATTTGCGACTAAAATGTGTTTCATACATATGCCCCCTAGAGTGTTTTGGTTTGCGCGTACCCATAACTGTAAGCAGGATAGTGCTCTGCAACACCTGATGAGGTAGAAGGAAGTAGCCCGTCCTCTAATGATGGGCATACTGAATATACTGTTCATTTAATATGTCCCAAAAGACAAAGCATTACAAGAACAGAGTTCTGAAAACCAGAGTTGAAGAGCCATAAATGTCTTAGGCATATGACCGGTCAGGCCTTTGATGACCAACTGAGAAGAAGTTATCTTGAATTGTGGGATTTGCAGTCCAACCTCTGTAGTTTGTCCCTCTAATTCCTTGGTGACAAATCTGTTTTCCCTCCAAATTTCTCCTTTGCTCTGTGCTTAGGCCTGTGTGCTCAAACAGTGCACCCCCGCCACCATTTTGTGTTCACAAGCCAGTGAGGCCAGCCCCCCTGCCCCCCCCCCCCTAGCTACAGGGATTTTCTACATCAGAGGGTGCTTGTGTGAGCTGTATTTACTGGGGCCTGTGCACTTCGTTTTTTGGCCAGCAGGGGGAGTAAAGCTTTATTCAAACAGTATTGTTAGATTTCGAGTTAGTGAAGCCTTTACCTGCTGAAGTCCAAAGTTGTGGATTGAGCCTGTCTGTCTCCTAGGAGATTCTGAACAGGAGCAAGCAGCTGCCCAAACCCCACCCCCAGGCCAGCAGACCATTGGCTATTCAGCTACCAGGCAAGTCTGAGCCCTCCTCTCACACCTGCCCTGGCCCCTGAAGGCCTTGCTGGGTGCACCCCAAATCATTCTCCTCCATCTTGTGAGTTGCAGCCCACATGTGCCCCAGATTGCTTTGAGCAGAGTCCAGGAAGTGGTAAGGAGACAGACTAGTGCTGTCTCTTCCCAAGACAAAAAGTTGTTTAAAAAACGATTTTCACTTTCTGTGTTTACTGTCTATGCCTGTGGTTGTTACAGTTAAAAATTGTAGTTTTATCCTGCCTGTAATTGCATATTTTATCACCTGTGTTGTGTTTTAAATGTGCGGTTTTCCATGCCCATGATTGCCTTCATTTAGTGTGTTGAATTGTGGGATTTGCAGTCCAACCTCTGTAGTTTGTCCCTCTAATTCCTTGGTGACAAATCTGTTTTCCCTCCAAATTTCTCCTTTGCTCTGTGCTTAGGCCTGTGTGCTCAAACAGTGCACCCCCGCCACCATTTTGTGTTCACAAGCCAGTGAGGCCAGCCCCCCTGCCCCCCCCCCTAGCTACAGGGATTTTCTACATCAGAGGGTGCTTGTGTGAGCTGTATTTACTGGGGCCTGTGCACTTCGTTTTTTGGCCAGCAGGGGGAGTAAAGCTTTATTCAAACAGTATTGTTAGATTTCGAGTTAGTGAAGCCTTTACCTGCTGAAGTCCAAAGTTGTGGATTGAGCCTGTCTGTCTCCTAGGAGATTCTGAACAGGAGCAAGCAGCTGCCCAAACCCCACCCCCAGGCCAGCAGACCATTGGCTATTCAGCTACCAGGCAAGTCTGAGCCCTCCTCTCACACCTGCCCTGGCCCCTGAAGGCCTTGCTGGGTGCACCCCAAATCCTTCTCCTCCATCTTGTGAGTTGCAGCCCACATGTGCCCCAGATTGCTTTGAGCAGAGTCCAGGAAGTGGTAAGGAGACAGACTAGTGCTGTCTCTTCCCAAGACAAAAAGTTGTTTAAAAAACGATTTTCACTTTCTGTGTTTACTGTCTATGCCTGTGGTTGTTACAGTTAAAAATTGTAGTTTTATCCTGCCTGTAATTGCATATTTTATCACCTGTGTTGTGTTTTAAATGTGTGGTTTTCCATGCCCATGATTGCCTTCATTTAATGTGTTGAATTGTGGGATTTGCAGTCCAACCTCTGTAGTTTGTCCCTCTAATTCCTTGGTGACAAATCTGTTTTCCCTCCAAATTTCTCCTTTGCTCTGTGCTTAGGCCTGTGTGCTCAAACAGTGCACCCCCGCCACCATTTTGTGTTCACAAGCCAGTGAGGCCAGTCCCCCTGACCCCCCCCCTAGCTACAGGGATTTTCTACATCAGAGGGTGCTTGTGTGAGCTGTATTTACTGGGGCCTGTGCACTTCGTTTTTTGGCCAGCAGGGGGAGTAAAGCTTTATTCAAACAGTATTGTTAGATTTCGAGTTAGTGAAGCCTTTACCTGCTGAAGTCCAAAGTTGTGGATTGAGCCTGTCTGTCTCCTAGGAGATTCTGAACAGGAGCAAGCAGCTGCCCAAACCCCACCCCCAGGCCAGCAGACCATTGGCTATTCAGCTACCAGGCAAGTCTGAGCCCTCCTCTCACACCTGCCCTGGCCCCTGAAGGCCTTGCTGGGTGCACCCCAAATCATTCTCCTCCATCTTGTGAGTTGCAGCCCACATGTGCCCCAGATTGCTTTTAGCAGAGTCCAGGAGGTGGTGAGGAGACAGACTGGTGCTGTCTCTTCCCAAGACAGAGAGTTGTTTAAAGGGCGATTTTCACTTTCTGTGTTTGCTGTCTATGCCTGTGGTTGTTACAGTTGGAGGTTGTGGTTTTATCCTGCCTGTGATTGCATGTTTTGTCACCTGTGTTGTGTTTTGAATGTGTGGTTTTCCATGCCCATGATTGCCTTCATTTGGTGTGTTGGGCGGTGGGATTTGCAGTCCAAACTCTGTAGTTTGTCCCTCTGGTTCCTTGGTGGCAAATCTGTTTTCCCTCCGGGTTTCTCCTTTGCTCTGTGCTTGGGCCTGTGTGCTCAGGCAGTGCACCCCCGCCGCCATTTTGTGTTCACGGGCCGGTGAGGCCAGCCCCCCTGCCCCCCCACCCCTAGCTGCGGGGATTTTCTGCATCAGAGGGTGCTTGTGTGAGCTGTATTTGCTGGGGCCTGTGCACTTCGTTTTTTGGCCGGCGGGGGGAGTGGAGCTTTGTTCGAGCAGTGTTGTTAGATTTCGAGTTGGTGAGGCCTTTGCCTGCTGAGGTCCAGGGTTGTGGATTGAGCCTGTCTGTCTCCTGGGAGATTCTGAACAGGAGCAAGCAGCTGCCCGGGCCCCACCCCGAGGCCAGCAGACCATTGGCTATTCAGCTACCAGGCAAGTCTGAGCCCTCCTCTCACACCTGCCCTGGCCCCTGAGGGCCTTGCTGGGTGCACCCCAAATCATTCTCCTCCATCTTGTGAGTTGCAGCCCACATGTGCCCCAGATTGCTTTGAGCAGAGTCCAGGAAGTGGTAAGGAGACAGACTAGTGCTGTCTCTTCCCAAGACAAAAAGTTGTTTAAAAAAGATTTTCACTTTCTGTGTTTACTGTCTATGCCTGTGGTTGTTACAGTTAAAAATTGTAGTTTTATCCTGCCTGTAATTGCATATTTTATCACTTGTGTTGTGTTTTAAATGTGTGGTTTTCCATGCCCATGATTGCCTTCATTTAGTGTGTTTAATTGTGGGATTTGCAGTCCAACCTCTGTAGTTTGTCCCTCTAATTCCTTGGTGACAAATCTGTTTTCCCTCCAAATTTCTCCTTTGCTCTGTGCTTAGGCCTGTGTGCTCAAACAGTGCACCCCCGCCACCATTTTGTGTTCACAAGCCAGTGAGGCCAGCCCCCCTGCCCCCCCCCCCAGCTACAGGGATTTTCTACAACAGAGGGTGCTTGTGTGAGCTGTATTTACTGGGGCCTGTGCACTTCGTTTTTTGGCCAGCAGGGGGAGTAAAGCTTTATTCAAACAGTATTGTTAGATTTCGAGTTAGTGAAGCCTTTACCTGCTGAAGTCCAAAGTTGTGGATTGAGCCTGTCTGTCTCCTAGGAGATCCTGAACAGGAGCAAGCAGCTTCCAACTCCCTGGCCAGCAAACCTTGTCTGAGGTTGCTGGGACCTTATATGGTGTGCTGGTGGTTGGCACATGTGTACACTGATTGGTGGTTGTATCTGGTGTTTCAATTGGGTTAGGGTTAATGTCCTCATTGGTTGGGTATTTGAGCGTTCTGACTGGTTTCTCGGTCTGTGATTCAATCATTGCAGGTTTGGGACTAGGGCTAGGGTTCGGATTTCTATAGGAAGTAGGGACTAGGGCTTCCTATGTTATTGGTTGTTGGGAGTAGGGTGGGACTAGGGCTAGGGTTAGACCTTCAATTGGAAGTAGCTATTTAGTGCTTCTGGTGTGATTGGTTGTTGGACCAGGTGTGGGACTAAGAGTAGGGTTAGGCTTGCTATTGGAAGTAGGGACTAGGGCTACCTGTACCATTGGCTGCTTGGACTTGGATTGGGACTAGTGGTAGGGCTAGGGCCTTTACTGGACGTAGAGATCAGGGTTTTAGAACTGATTGGGTGCTTGGACTAGGGTTAAGATTGGCTGCAAGGTCCTGGTCTCCTATTGGTTCTAGAAGTTAGGGCTAATGTTGTGATTGGATAATGTTAGGGCTAGGGTTCCCATTGGCTGAAGGGGTCACCTGATTACTAGGGCTACAAAAAAGGCCAGGCTAAGGGCGTCTCTGCCCGGGCGTCGAGGCTAAGGGTGGAGAGGACAAGGGTAGTTGCCTGTTTGGGCCTGTTCGAGACTGATCGGGACTAGGGACAGAAATGCTGCCCTTTTTCTCATAAAAAAAAAAACCCTTCACTCTTTTATCCCTCCACTATCCTTTTTTTCTATAAAAATTAACAGACTAACATGTTCACTTCTCAAATTCCATGTTCCATATTCAACTATACTAATATACTGCCCAAATAACTGAATAACATATCTACTACTCAAATTACTTCATATTTATACTATACTAATTTTCAACACTAATCCTTTATGGGTTCCGGAGTGGCGTGCTACTCGCCAAAAAGCGCTTCAACACCCATCAGGGGTAACAAGTTCTATATGAATGCTAATCTTTCTTTTCCTTTTATCCATCCGCTATCCTTCTCACTCCAAGTAACAGACTAATATACACCACTGAAATTACCTCATATTTCATCTATCCTTCTGCTATAATTCCAAATCCAAATAACTGACTAACCTATCCACCACTTAAAATGTACTTGCATGTTTCACTATACTAATTCAACACTAATCCTCTGTGGGTCCCGGAGTAGCGTGCTACCCGCCGAAAAAGCGCTTCGACGCCTCATCAGGGGTAGTAAGCGCTATATAAATGCAATTACAATACAATACAATACAATCTGTAAAGCTCTGGGTAATTGTTGGACTTAACCCTTTCTGCAGGGTCACCCCCCAAATCTTTGGCCTACCTCCTCCCCTTTTTGCAGATTTTATTTTTGTTGGTTTTAGGACTTTGGGCCCTTTGCTACTGCTAACCAGTGCTAAAGTGCATATGCTGTCTGCTTAACATATGGTAACATGACCTTATCCACAATTGGCATATTTAATTTACTTACAAGTTCCTAGTAAATAGCTCTGCATGTGCCCAGGGCCTGTAAATTAAATGCTACTAGCAGGCCTGCAGCACAGATTGTGCCACCCACTCAAGTAGTCCTTTAAACATGTCTCAGGTCTGCTATTACAGAGACTGTGTGTGCACTTTTAAACTGCTATTTTAATCTGCCAATTTAACGTTCTTGCCAGGCCCAAAGCTTACTCTTTAATACATATGTCACCCCCAAGGTAGGTCTTAGACAGTTCTATGGGCAGGGTACAGTATTTAAAAAAGTTGAACATGTACTTTTAAGTTTTACATGTTCAGGTAGTGAAAAGCCCCTTACATTTGTTTTTCACTACTGCAAGGCCTATCTCTACCATATGTTAACATTGGGATTATCTTATTGCATTTTATAAGTGTAATTTCCAATTGGGAAAATATGGATATTTCGAGTTTAGTGTCTCTGGACTCAATTAAAAATCACGACTCATGGTAAAGGTGGATTTTAAGTTGCAAGTCTGTAAATGCCACTTTTAGAAAGTTTAGCACAACAATAGGCAAACCAAACTACTCTTGTGGGCTTGAGTTATGAAGTTAAGAGGTAAAGGTGCCGAAAAGGGATTAATTCCAAAAATGTATTTACAATAACTTTATCTTGAATCTAGTGACATGCAATGACACTTGTTGCAATAGCTTAAAGTAATTCAAAGATAAATCAAATAAGAAAGTGAATTTCAACAACCAGGTCTTACAAAAAATAGATAATTTAAAGACACAGGAATGGTTTAAGTGTCGATGTTTCGGTCTCTGTTGTATAAAATCATTGAGACCATCTTCAGGACAAAAGTGGTTCATGTCGAATTTCTTGACCCAGGAAATTGAGAGAGGAACACAAATCTTCTGAAGATAAGTTTTTATTTTGATGATTGAAGCATTAGAGTACAACAAATATCCTCTTAACAAAAGGAAGAAAAATAAATCCCTTATTAAACTGATGCCACAGCATCCATGATACAGTTGTGTTAGACGGTCCAAACTAATTGGAAAGCCAAATAAAAAACCTCTGTTCAGAAGATTTGCGCTCCTATCTCAATTTACGGGGTCAAGAAATTCCATACCTTTGCAACGGCTATGGAATTGTCCTAACAGCCACACAATACATACACACAGCAAGTTGTGTTTCGACAATAGCAACAAATAACATCCTGTGTAGTGCTTTTACTTTTAAAGCTGATTTGTGTGTGCTTATTATAACTGTTTCCTCCTTTTTCCTCTACAAGACACTATTACACAATTTCATTCAAATAAATTCTGTGACCAGCATTCTAGGTCTGCAAGATGCAACACTTTTCTAGTTGTATGGAAATGACCAAGGAAATGTAGCATTAAAATAAACAAAGCACTTTTCAATGGCTCAGTAAATAGATGTGGTAAAGTGAGTCCATTAATGGTGTTTTATTTTCTATATTTTTTAGTGCTCAAGAGAAACTAACTGTGATGCCCTCGACAATAAGAAAATTCAAAGGAACCCGGCTGCAGAAAAAGCATTTTAGCATCTCTCTAAATGCTTTCAAAGGTTATGTAGTTCAGTGCATTCAGCAGTGTTTACTGTGATGTCACTGTACATAACACTGACATTTGCCTTTCCTAGGGGTTAACGCTACAGATGTAAGGTGAGTCACAGCAGGGGAATTTCAAAGTGCACTTTATGACAAAGAGCAAATCCAACTGAGGCTATAAAGTAGTATTTCAGGTGCGTGTGCACTTATGAAATACATTAAATAATGCCCCTTTGCTTTTAGTCATGTGAAGCAACTTTGTGGTTTCTTCTAAACTGAGCAGTAACAATGAGCAAGTATGAAATCAGAAGGGCATGCTTAATTAAAGGCCTGCTGACCGTAGCATTTTTCAGGATGTGTGCACCCTTCTGCTTAATAAATGCAAAAGCCAGGTCAGTGCTTCAGCCCAATTAAGGCTGCATACCAACCATAAAACACAAACCAAACTGTTTAGCGTGAAATATTCCCTGGAAACTCTGGAAACTCTGCTGCAATTCTCCCAGTGGACTTGTTAACTGTAAATATGGTGCATAGTGTTGTATCTCAGAGGCTTGTTGATATTTAAGGCCATATTTGAAGATGAAATTGAAAGGCATTCACTGGGGAAGATGTGTCCATAGAATTTTAGCGTTGATTTGTGGAATTCGCACTTGTCCCGATTGATGGTAAGATTGGCTTTTAGAAGAGCGTGACACACTCATTCTAGAGCTTTGCTGTGTTCCTTAAGAGTGTCACCGAATACCAGAATATCATCACTATAGTTGAATGCGCTGGGAATGTGATGAATAACTCACCTCACTGCCTCTTGGAATATTTATGCAGCTGAGGATATACCAAAGTTGAGGCGTTTGTACCCGAAGAGTCCTTGGTGCGTCGAAAAGGTGGTAATGTAAAGCAATTTCTCGTGAAGCTCAACCTGGTGGTATCCCTGGTTTAATTCCAATTTTGAAAAGACTTTGGCCCCGTTAAGGGGAGTGATCATATCGCTGATGTGTGGTCCTAGCTGTCTTTCTCGCTCTATGGCTGTATTCGGTCCCTCATGTCCACGTACAGGGGCACCTTGTTGTCTGCTCCCCGCTTGGGTACAACCAATACTGGGGATACCCACGTGTGGGTCCAGTCGATCATTCAATAATGTCAGCCCTCATCAGGTCTTGAGGGCCTTGATGGTTTCAGGAACTGTAAATGAGCAGATGGTTGTAAACTTTTTCCTGGTTTTAAGATGGCCACTGTGGTGTTTGCAGGGTCTGTGGCTGTGTGGCCTGACTCTAAGATGGCCACCGAGTAGGACATATGTGCACGAGGCCTTGGGCAAAACTGGTGAGGAACTGCAGGCAGGCAGGCAAGGAGGCAGGAGCTTACCCTGGGCATGATGAGGCAGCAAACAGTTGCTCACAGTATCAGGCTTTAGGCAGATGGCAGCCTCCTCTGTGAAGTTCCACTTCCAGCCAGCGTTATATGCGCTTGGGAGCACATTTACAGACATCAGCTGGCACACTCTGACTTACCTCTGCAGCGCGTGTCTCCAGACCGGGATCGGCATGTTCAGGATACCAATTCATCGCCAGTGTTGTGTCTGCAAAAATGAGGACACCAAACGCAGTCAGGTATAGGCACATCCTCATTCCTGTACAAAACCTTTCTGCCCGCACCTCATTGGCGCCCCGCCCTTCCATTTCCCCCTTCCCATCACCTCTCCTTCCGCCTGGTCCTAGACCCGAGTCTCAGAACCAGGCATGACGATGTGGCACAGACAAATCTAAATGCTTTTCTATTCTCCTAAAAGTTTATATTTGTAAAAATTAAAATAAATACAATACGTGAACACGCCCAAAAGTTTTCTTTTGAGGCCACTGCTCTGAATACAGAGGTTGACAAAAAACAAGCCTGCCTAGCCTTGGATTCATCCCATGCCCCTTTCTTCGACCACTTGGCACTTCCTCTCTATTGATTTCACTATTTCGGGCTCTTTTTCGTCCATGCTATCACAATTTGTCAATGTTTTCATGTCTTCTCTGTGTCTTTCCTTCTTCTTTATCTACCTCATGCTCTGGGTCAAAGAAGTCTCATCTCAAAAAATTTGTGCAGGTATCCACACCCCAACCACTGCAATAATGTTCTATTGTCTATACACACTTCACAAGCCAGATTCACAAAGCCTCTGCTGAAAAAGTTTTAAATCTCTTGTAGGTTTAACCCTACATTAAGAGGATGTTTCTGACTTTTTTAAGGCTACGCAAAAAGTGCTCAAGATTGGTCCTTTAAATCTCCGATAGTCAATTTCTGAAGAATGAAGACGTGGACTGCAGAGCTCCGTGTATGGCATGGTCATTTGCATGATACCAGGCTCGGGTGGGCGCTACAACTGGCTATGAGTTAGGGGGTCTGCAACCCGAATATTGGTACCACATTAACTGCCTGGATCGAAAAATGTTATGATTTCATCAGCGCTCCAGAATAAACAGATGGCAAAAAGATCATCAAATACTTAAAGGACCTTGCAGGTGATGGAGTGAAAGAAGCAATATAGAAAATACCACAAACTGATGAATTATCTTACCTTCAGATTAAGCTGGTATTAGGAATTAAACTCAATCCAATGCTGAAGGTCGACTATGAAAGGTACTTCTTCAACCAAGCCACACAGCAAACTGGAGAAATGATGGATGAGTTTGCTGAAGAGACTTCAGGCTCTCATCTTGCATTGCAAGTTCAATAAATTCAGTGATGAAGAAGCCATTCATCTCAACATCATCAATGGTTGCATTTCTTACTCATTCAGACGACAAATGCTGCGCGAGACACTCAGCCTGAAGAGCGTGCTAATGACTGCGAGAGCAGAAGAACGTGCAGTTCGAAAAGCTGCTGATATGGAAGCTGGAGTAGCACAGAGTGAATCGGAGTTGAACACGAAAAGTAAGCAGAGACACAAGGTTGAATTTCATAAAGAGATGTCTCATAAGGAAAAAAAATGTGTTTCTATGCAAATTCTCCTTTCCACACAAAGGGAAATATCCTGTCATTGGACATACATGCAAAGGCTACGGGAAAGAAAAACGATTTGTAACAGTTTGCAAAGGGAAAGAGAAAAAGCCTCTGCCACGTTGAGAAGAGAAATTAGATGCCAGAAAGTTCCAGAAACTCTGTAGCCAAGCCCACAAGACCAAGGGGCAACACCAATTGAGGAAAGTGAAAACTAAACATAGTAGACCATCATTGAATTCATCTTCCATAGGTTCTACAACATCATTGTTGAGTGACAGAGAAGAAGATAGCTGTGCGATGATGGGCTTGACTGGGGAAAGACGTGAGCATGTGGTTTTGGCTTCATGCAGAAAAGAGTCCAAGTCCAAGCTAGATCTCCACATGAAACAACCGCGCTCCTTTGGACATTGCCCCAAGATCACACTTTGATGAATGTTTTTTCCATACCTTTCATCATTGATAGTGGTGACTTGATAAACATCATGCTGGCAGAGAGGTACAATGAAAAGTTGCTGGTGCCCCGTCTTACAGTTTCAAAGACAAAGTTATACACATGGGCTGCCTCCACGCCATTGCAAAGTCAAGGATCATTTATAGCAACCATGCGACAAAGGAAGAAGATGACGGTACAAGCACAGATTTATGTTCCTAAAGGTACTTTGCACATGCATGTTTATTCAGTTTTAGTACTACTTTCCATCAACTACAATGTAAATAAACATGAAGGCATAGTAAGTCAGTTCCTGTCATTGTTTCATGGATTAGGAAAGCTTAGGACCATGAAAGTGCAATTTCATATCAATGCGGACATTCTCCCTGTTGCTCAACGACATTGACAAACTGCTTTTCACTTTCAGGAAGCTGCTGGGAAAGAACTTGAAACGCTTTAAAACATTATATCATTAAAGGCTCTACGGGTCTGGCACCAAGGGCTTCACCCATTGTGGTAGTGCCCAAACAGGACAGTGGAGTTGACTTGTGTATCTGTATTGACATGTACCGAGATAAAAAGGCAGTTCAGAGAAAACTACACCCCGGTCCACACATTGCAGATATAACTATGCAGCTGATTGGTTCCAACGTCTTTTCTCGTCTTGATCTGAACAAAGGGTATGATCAACTTGAACTAGAGGAAAACAGCAGGTACATTACCACATTTTTGACCCATATTGGTTTGTTCAGATATAAAAGACTAACCCCCAGATGCATAAATTCCAAATTCTGCGAATTTTAAATTGCGAAAAATACCGATTCGCAATTTAGAATGCGCAGAATGGGATGTCTCAAGAAAAGCGAGTACAAAAAGCGAATCGCAATCGGCCGCAATTTCCGATAGCGATTTCCGCTAAATCGCAGAAAAATTGCAGAATCGGCCGTTGACCATGTAGAAATTGCGAACTCGCAATTACCGAAATCGCAAATTGCGATCTCGCTAATTGCAAGATCGCAAAAACGGGAAGCCGCATTTCGAGCCCAATGATGACATCACAACCAGGAGGTAGGCTGTTCCCTCCCTCATTCTGATCACTGAGCCTGAAAGTGGAAGCAGCACTGGCCAGAGCTCCACTACAGACTACCTGCAGCCCACACCAGGACACAAAGAACAACTGACAATGTCCCAGGAAGCAGCAGGGAGCAGTGCCCCAGGAAGAAGGAGGAAAATAAAATTCTCTGAGCAGGAACTGGAGTACCTCATTGAGGGAGTCTCTAAGGACCATGCTCGCCTTTTTGGAAAGGACTCCCGGAGGGTGCCTGAGGCGGACAAGCGCCGCAAAGGTCAACTCAGTCGGGGTGACCCAGCGCTCCATCGACGAATTAAAAAAGAGGTGGTATGACCTCAGAGGGCGTGCCAAAGAGCGTATCGCTGAGAGGCTGGGGGAGCGACTTGCCACCGGAGGAGGAGAGCCCACTGTTGCACCCAACACTCCACTGGAAGACCTTGTGGAGGACACCGTAAATCCTGCAGCCTGCGTGGGGGTTACCCAGCTGGACTCCTCCCGACCGTCCCAACAATCCCAAGGTAAGTGCCATGCGACTGCGACCCCGTCCCCTAACAATGCCCATGACTCCAGAGCTAGCTATTTGATAACCCCAGTAATGCAGGCCATGCACACCTGAAATGCCCTATTGCATTGTGGGACTTGTAGTGTGACCAAAATTCCCGGATAGCCCCACACAGCCATACCTGTCAATTGAAAGTAATTCCTAAAGCCAGTCAGGGAATGCAAGCCTGTATGCATGTAGCAACATCTCATGTGCAAGATACATGTCATTAATCATGCACCCATTTACATCACAGGTGCGTCTGAACAACCCAGCACCGACAGTGAGGGCCTACACATAGAGGAGAACCCTGAGGACACCGAGGGTGAGGGCCATCCTGCACCACGACCCGGACCATCTCAGCCACCAGCAGCAGTACCACCACCTCTCCATGTGGACAGGGCCACCCCTGCAGCCACAGGTGCCCAGCAACCACCCCAAGTGACACCCATGGCAGTGGTACATACATGCCACACCACCGGCAGCCAGGAGGAAGACTAGGCGCACAGCCACAGTGGGAACCCAGTCCAGTGGACTGACACGCCAGCAGCGTGACGCCTCAAAACGCGCTGGCAGGGGGGTACATGTACGGGATACTGGCCTGGCCATAGAACGCCGCATGCTGGCAGTACACCAGAAGCAGGCGCGTCACTTGGCAGCCATCCACCTGCAGCTGAATAAGACGGCGCGAAATGTGGGCCAGCTCACAGAATGCATGCAGGGCAGGACCACAGCTGTTCGTGAGAACAGCTAGATCCTGGTATCCCAGCAGGATATCACCCGCCGCCACCATCGCCAGCTGCTGACCCGCCTGTCAGCCTACACCAGGTCCAATCACATCATTGGAAATGCCACCTCCCAACTTTTGCGATACAGGTGCAGATGGTCCAATGTTGCCAGGACGTTGCCAGGGCCCTTGAACAGGTGACAACAGCTGTGCAGAGTCAAGCAGGTGGGGGGGATGATGCCAGCAAGGGCACTTCCAGTCACAGCAGCATGTCCTTGCCGCAGGTAACGTAACGCCGCCACAGCAGCAGTCCCACTGCAGCCTCACGGGCCAACAGTGTTGTGGAGGACATGGAGAGGCGACTCAGTGCGTCCGGCCGGAGGCGCTAGTAACACATTGAACTCTGCCTGCAGGGCCATGCTGATTGCACAAGCTAGCCCTCTACCCCTTCATGGGGCTGTATGACGGAATACAGTTCGAATGTCATATCAAGGAAAATTAAGTACACATTGTTGTGAATGAACAATAAGAATTTATGGTCACAAGTTAAACCGACTCATGTCATTATTACATTTGTCATGCATGAGTGCAGTGTTGTGTGAGGGGAATGGGTGCACTAGAAACAGTTCATTGTGATTTGGTTGCGGCGCCTGTGTCCTTCAGCAGGATTCTCCCCGCGTGCATGATGCACATGTGCAGGTTGGCGATTGTCCCCTTCCGACTCACTGCCAGAGATATCCACAGGTATCCTCCGCTTGGTAGCAATGTTGTGGAGTATTGCACACACGGCCACGATGCGGCAGCAGACCTCAGGCTGGTATTTGAGGGCCCCACCAGTCTTGTGTAGAATGCGGAATCGGCTCATTAATAGCCCAGATGACCGCTCAATGCAATTTCGAGTGCGAATGTGTGCTGCATTGTAACGCCGTTGCTGTAGTGTGGCAGGGTTGAGGTATGGGGTGAGGAGGTACTCATGGAGGCCATATGCGCTGTCACCTGAATGAAAGGAGCAGAGGGTGAGTGCCTGTCATGTGCAGCTACATGGTCTCGATGTACTGTTTGTTGGCATGTGTACTTACCTAGAAGGTGTCCTTCGCCATAGTCTCCCCTGGCCAGTCTTGTGTGCATGCCGCTGTGCCGGAATATGAAGGAGTCATGCGTGCTTCCTGGGTATTGTGCCACTATGTCAGTGATGATTGTCTTAGCGTTGCACACCATCTGGATGTTCAGTGAGTGGTAGGACTTGCGGTTCCGGTACATGTATTCAGTCTCTGCGGGTGGGCAGATGTGGATGTGGGTACAGTAATGCATCCAATTACATGGGGGAATTGCGCTATGTTGTAAAATTGTAGCTTGGTTTGATTCAAGTCCTTTTGGGTGGTTGGAAATTTGATGTAATGGTGTAGCCGGGTCAGCATAGCCTCAAAGAAACTCCCTAGGCAGCGGGACATGGTGCTCTGGGAGATCCCCCCTGCAACGGCAACTATTCCCTGGAAGCTTCCGGAGGCCAGGAGGTGCAGGCTGCACAAGACCTGGACATGGGTGGGAACGGCATTGGTCCTCCTCGTTGGGTGCTGCATCAGGGGGTCATGGTCCCGGATGAGCTTTGTAATCATTGCCCTATTCAGCCGGTACTTTGAGTAGATTTCCTCCTCAGTTTGTCCCAGTAGTGTGATCCGCTGGCGGAAAATTCGCTCCTGGATCCTGCATCTGTTCCTTGCTGCAGCCTGGAGCCTTCGCCGCCTTACCACCATGTAGAGTCCTGGCATTGTGAATGTCCTAATGCTCCTACTGTGTCTCCTTAAGTGTGTTTGAACAGCCCCACACCTGTGGCTAGTTAGGATTTTTTTCTTGGATTTTTTTTTTAACTTCATGGTTACCACCTGGTTTGGCTTCTCCTTAATTTGCGCCTCGCAAAAAGCGATTTTTGGGTTTTTCGCAATTTGCGAATTTTCATGCATTGGGTTTGCGAATAATTTGCGATTTCGCAAAGAATATCGCATAATCGTTGAGAACTCGCTATTTCCAATTTGCAAAGGGGGTTCCACCTTGATTCTGCGATTTTCTTTGCGAAGTCGCAAATTATGTTTTGCGAATTCGCAATTTGGTCATGTTTTGTTTCATGAATTGCGAATAATGGAATTGCGATCGCAATAGCTATTTCGCAGCTATTGCGATCGCAATTTGGGTTGATGAATCTGGCTCTAATATCATTATTTTAACTAGCGATTACCTAATTGCGATTCATTGCAAATCACAATTTGGTAATCGCTATTTGAATGTATGAAACTCCATGAGTGTCAGTTAGCATTTCCTAATGGGTCGTCAATCATCCTACCTCATTAATATTAATGAAGCAGGTCGCAGTTTGCGACCCATTAGGAATCACTAAAATCACAGGGATGGTGGCCTGCTCGGGTCAGCAGACCACCATGTCTGTGATTGCTTTTAAATAAAGCAATCATTTTGTTTTTTAAATGCAGCCCATTTTCCTTAAAGGAAAACGGGTTGCATTTAAAATAGAAAAATGCAAAGATTTCTTTGAATTTTTTGAGAGCAGGCAGTGGCTATTGGAACCACTGCCTGCTCTTAAAAAGCATTTTTACGAACATTCACAAACAGGAAAATATTCCTACATACTGCTGCGATTCGGTATTATTAAGGGACGCCCTAAACACTCCCCTTCCTAACACTAAATTGGTATGTATTCAAAATTCTGAATTGCGATCCTGTAACATGTTACTGAATCGCAAATTGGAATTCATACATACCAAAAAGCATTTTACCAGTCACAAAAAGCCTGATTCTGTGAATAATTTTTTGCAAATAAATTAGACCTGGTCCCGGATTTATTAAGCTGCTCTTTATTTTTTGGCAGACTTCGCACCTCGATTAATTAATTCTGAGGCACCTATGCGATTGATCATATAACTGCTTCTGTATTTAATTTCGAAGAGTTACATTATTTAGGCATGTCAAGTTGGAAAAAAACACCTAGATACAAATTTCAAAACATAATCAAATCATAAACAATGAATTCTAAACATTCGATACTGTGACATACATCATATCAGTTATAATCGGTTTTAAGTCATTAACAACATTACATACATTGGTACACCAGAATTTTGACATAAATAGTCCTATATTTTTTTCGTTCACAAGTTGTTAGGACTGTTCCCTCACTAGGCTTTCCGTTATCCTGATTTAACTGGGTCTACTCATTATAGACAGTCCTGAGTAATTGGCCTTTGGTGAGTTTATGGGATTAATTCCATGAAGATGCCGACGCGTTTCCAAACCCGTTCTATATTTCAGGGTTTTTCTTAAGGTCAGTACTGGGTACCTAACGATAAACAAAAGTGATCTGTTTAGTGACAACTCCTATTTCCCTTAATCTGTTGTCGTTTCGGTCTACAGCGATAAGGTTACCTTAATTAATTCCAAATCGACTCTTTCGGTTGAGTTTTTTGTCAAATTTCAGTATTACGTCTTTAGAACTTCAAGGGGGGAAGCAACAAGAGGACTGTCAATTGTCACACTGTTTTGTTAGAACTTCTCATGTTGTTATCGAGCAATATACTTACTGCTGCTGAAGTTGTGTAAACGTGTTTTCCCACGCTGTTGCCTACATAGCTCATTCACTTTGTCGGTACTTGTTTATGAGTCTGTGAATCAGGCTGTTTGTGACCGGTAAAATAATTGATACATGTGGCAAAAAGCTATGGTCTTTCATCAGCTGCAGAGGGTTTTCAAAGATGTCATTCACCACATAATACAGCCCGTCACACATGATTTTGATTATACCGATGATATACTGGTATTTGGGGCCACTCAATAAGAACAGGAGAGAGCCCTTACACAATTATGCCGCTTTCTCACTGATGCCAGTCTCATTTTAAACCCAGAAAATTGTGAGCTTCACAAAACAAACCTTAAATTCTTTGGCCAAATGTTTCCTGAAAATGGGATGACACCAGATCCGGCCTTAACGTTCATTACTCCAACACAAGATGTGACCATGCTGCGATCCTTCCTTGGCATGGCCAGTTACAGTTCCAGGTTTATTTGTGACGTTGCCGCAGTCTGTGCCCCATTGAGAGACCTGACAATAAGAACTCAGTGTTCAAGAGGTCATCTAAATGCAACTGCAACTTTAAGAAAATCAAACATCTTATTAAGAACACTACTGAAATAGCCTATTTGATCCAAAACTTCATGCTGAGTTTGCAGTAGATGCCAGCCCAGTGGGGTTGGGTGCAATCCAAACATGCTTATTCCCAACCTGAGAAGGAAAGTCTGGCTTTGGTGAGGACTTGTGAACTATTCCATGTGTTTCTGTATGGAAAACACTACACCATTGTCACGTACCACCAAGCCTTAATTATTACATTTGGGAATCTGGAAGCCAAGATGCCCTCTCGCTTCAAGAGAAACAAATGATTACACTGTTGCGCATAGGCCAGGGAAATATAAAAATCCCTTGGACTACTTTTCATGAGTGTCAGTACAGTGCCACAGTACAACATCTAGAGTGCCTGATGCCTATGTTAATTTTATAGTTAAGTGAAGCATACCTGTAGATCTTTCAACGAGCAAATTCTTGCTGCTACAAATTCAGATCGAGGTCTGTTTGTTCTGAAAGACATTAGTGCCCAGCAATCCTGGCAGAAGCATACTCAACCTCCTACAGATGACTTTGGATACCAAAAGTTCAAAAACTGGAGGGAGGACCTCTGTCACACAAGAAGGCGTATCAATACTTGGTTCTGGAATTGTCATTTCAGAGAGTATATGACAACAAGCCATTGAAACTAGCCTATCAGGGTCATAGTGGCCTTGTCGCCAATAAGAGAGCTCTTAAAGACCGAGTGTGGTTTCCTTGCCTTAACTAAAGAGTTGAAAGAGAAATAAAGGATAAAGGCCTGTCATTTGTGCAACTGCTTGTCTCCCAAAAACAATGCAGCATCCATATGTTATGTCTAATCTTCTGAAGCAGGTGTTGGAGAGGATTGCAATTGATTTCTTGGATACCTTAACAATGGACATCATCTAAATGTAGTGGTTGATGAGTACTCACAATTTCCCCTGGTGAAAGACCTGTCATCAACGACATATGATAACGTCATTGGAACATTAAATTACATTTTTGCAACCTGGGGTGTCCACTCCATTCAGCAGTCCAACAATGGCCCAATGTTCAATAGTCAAGGGTTTCTCACTAACATCAATGTGAAACAACAGGAAATAACCTCTCTCTGACCACAGGCCAATGGCTTTGTCGAACACTTCATGGGAAACCTAAAGAGAGTAGTTCAACATGCTACACTAGAAATAAGTGATCTCAAATCAGCTCTATGTTCAGCCCTTCGTGCCTACAGACTAACTCTGTTTACACTACAGGTGATAGCCCTGTACTAGATTTACAAGGTCCATGGATCCCAGATCCAGATAGTATTGCTCTATATAAAGAATACCTAGTTTTGGAGGAGATTCACTTGAGGCACTGGACCTCTATGGCCTTAAAAGTAGTACATGTAGAACGTTTTTTTGAGTTAGTACTCCTCCTTCTTTTTTATAAACAAATAATCAAAGAGAAATCTTGAGTCCATTTTTTTTAAGAACACTTGTTTTGTTTATTTTTGATAAATAGTCTTTAAATGATCCACACCAGAGGTTACATCCTTATTTTTGCAGGATATTGTTTTGAGTTCACATTGATAAAAACCACAACAGCCGACACGTGTTTAGCCCACGGGGTCAAGTAGATCAAGGCTGTTTCAAGGCTTTTTAGAATAATAATGCAACACAGATATTTTCAGAGTTAATATTTGGTCAATCTTCACATATACACATGATATGGATATTTGTGGTTTGAGTCGAAACGAGCATAGTCCAGGGACGATCCTTCGCACTGATGCAGGATTGCCTACCATAATTCTATGAATAGGATAATAGATTTTACATTTGGAAAGTGCTTTCTGTATTTAACGCTCTGGTGTGCAATAATATTTTTGCAAAGTGAGCCCATGAATCACAAGAGCATTCTAACATCCCAGGATCTTAGGTAAAAATAGAAAGTATAAAGAGGGTGCTCTCATCCAGTGCTCTCCAATCAGAATCTACAATGCTAGCCCCTTACACTAACATCAAGACATCAGCTGCAACTTTGGCAACCTTTCAAGACAGATTGCTTCACCAGTCAACAGCACTAATTCACAGTTGTACTTGTGCTTCACTCTCAGAACCAAACAAATGCCACATTAATATATACAGACCACAAACACAACTGCAATATACCCACATCATCACCATTAGAACAGATATCTCTATAACTGAAACGCAATTGCTTGTGCATGACCCTCTCTGCCTGAACACGACATGCCTCTCACTAAGGCATGCCATTCAAATAAACACAAATTAACATAAATTGCCAGTCAGGAAGTGACCTACCACATTCAGGCAACACTTGGATATTCACACCTGCACAAACTTTCACAAACACCAAAAAGACCCCAGTAACCCACAGTGTTATAATCTATATATATATCCCGCGTTAAAGGCCCGAGCCGAAGGCAAGGGACTTTAACAAGGGAGCAGGACTTGTATAGCCAGTATAACCCTGCTACGAAGGGCTAGAAAGGCTATTAGGCTATTAGAACATTCTGCCACTAGTGGGCAGAAAGTTCTAACAAATAAATAAGAGGCTTCTCGAGCTCTAGGGGATTTAAATACCCTTGGGCTCCGAGAAGCCTTTGTAAAACATTGGAATATTGCCTTTACCGGCCCGTAGAAGCAGGGAGCACTACATAGTCTTCATTGGAGCTCCCAATATTCCAATGTTCTAAGATGCCGTGTTTTACATGTGACTAATGTGAGACCATTAATTTGCTCTGTAACGCATTGATTTAAATGTGCACAGTAAGTATTAATGATTGTGCATATGTATGCAATGTTATTTCATGTTATTTCTCATGTTAGCCAAGTTCTTTAAGCCTGATGCGTATTTCTTCCTGGCTCTCTAGATGAGTTTGCTAGTAGAAATGCAAGTGTATGCAGAAATTTGCCCTTTCTCACATTTCTGTTGCAGATGGAGAAATTCCTCTTTGTTAGTTAGAAAAACGCTTTTGTTTTAGGAGCTAAGCCTAGGGAAGAGCGGATACATTTGAGAGAGCGGCTGCTGATAATGTGGGACAGTGTTCTTTCTCACTGGAGAGGGCCTGGGTATCAAGGTCATCGCGCAAGACTCTCGGAGCACCGCCATGAGAAGGTGTCCAGCAGGATGGGATGGTCACGTGATGTAATGATGGGTGTGTCTTATAATTTTGTGTTGGTAGTTAGGGACAGAGTTCGGGGGACTTCTGCTGTGCCGTGAGAAGAGAGAGCATCTTTGAACAAGCTCTATAGCTTTATGCTACTTGACCTATTTAATGTGAGTACACTTCTTAGGAAGCTTCACTTGCTGACACCTTTTCTGTACTTGCATGGGAAATGCTAAGTAAAGATGTCACGATAGTGGTAGCATAGGGACAGACTAATGCTTTTCACTTATGAACCTCCAGTGAAGAAGACTCTTTTTTTTTACAAGTTTTTTTTTATTGAACAAGGCAGTACTAATTCATAAAATAAAATCATTGGTACAGAATTAAATAACAAAGACATTATTCACATCAAGATTTTTCAACAATTAGATAATTTCCAGACAGTTTACAAGAGATAAAACTAGATTAAAAAGACAGGATTAAAAGGGAAAGAGACCATTATATAAACTTGCAATAACCATTTTTAGTGAACACTATCACTGCAACAAAGTGCAAAAACTGCAATAAAGTGCTACTCCCGAAGGAGATATAATCCAATAAAGTGCAATTTTAAAGTGCATTAGTGCAATAAAGTGCAACCACAGCTATTATAAAGCAGCAATAATACAAAAAAAATTTTAAAAAAACTGTGCGAAAAAAAAGTTTACATTCCCCTCTCCCTCCTTATCATCCTCCCTTCAGCAATTCCAGATTCTCAAAATATTTCCAATTTCTTTCAAATCTTGCAATGGCTCCTACCCTACCTGCATAAGCTCTTTAAAAATTACATGTTCTTCTCATTTTGTTGAACCATTGCAGATGTGATGGAATCACCACAGATTTCCAATTCTGAAGGATTAAAGACCGTGCAACTACACAAGAAATAAAAATAAATACTTCTTCTGTTTTATCAAACCTGCTCCTCTCTTTACATATGCCAAACAGGGCCACCTCTGCCTCCGGCAGAAATACTTTCCCAGTTGCCAGCTCCATATCTACGAATATCCCCTTCCAAAAAGAGTCCAACTTCGGACAGGAAAAGAAGATATGACACCATCCTCCCTGTCCCATGGCTTTACATCTAAAACACTTGTTCACAACTTCTGGGAACATTCTCTCCAGGGCCTCCGGGGTGTAATACGCGAGCCAACGTGATAAAAAAGACATTCTTTTGTAATTGGCCGCCCGGAGTGCTTTATTGCCCAGGTGGCACAATAGCTCCCAATCCTTATCTGTAAGAGCACATTGTGTCGAGAGGCTTATTTTCTCTAGATGTCTCTCAATTACAGGAGAAGAACTAGCAAAGTAGAGCTTTTTATACCAAAATCCTATGCCTTTATTTTTATCCCCGTACAAAGCTGATATTGACGCAGAGGGAAAGATGAACAGGCCACCTATCTCTCTTCTAATACAATAAACCATTTGTAAATACTCTAAAAACATAAGTCGCCTGGAATTATTCATTCTATTTAAGATCTCCTGCCAGCTAATTACCTTATTTTGTACAGATAAATGTCTTAATTCCCTAAACCCGGAAAGTTCCCAATCTTGCAGATGATTCAAAGATATCTTAAGACCCATTTTGGCACATTCAGACAAACTCAAATAATTGGAGACATTAGAGCCATGTTTTTTAAAAAGAGCAGTAATCTTGCTGTATGCACTTTTAGTGTCTTATATCTTGATTTCTTGGGGAGCTTAGCGGTCTTTAAAAAGATAGGAATTTGAGAACCTGCTTTCTGTATCATTTTTTCTAGGAAAAAAATATCTCTTGTCTGCCTAATACTTAATAGTCCTGCCACAATATCAGAAAAGGCTGCATCATAATATGTCTTAAAATGGGGAGAGCCAAACCACCTTGATCAACCGCCAGTTGGACTACTGGTAGCTTGACTCTTGAAGCTTTTTTATTCCAAATAAAACCTCGCAACATAGTTTCAAGTTCATTAAAAAAAAACAGTATTAACTTTAACTGGAATAGTGCTAAACAAAAATATAAGCAATGGCAATACAATCATTTTGATTAGTGACACTCTACCAATCAATGACAGTGGGAGCAAACACCATCGATCCAGCAGATTCCATATTTTAATCTTCATTTTAGTATAATTCAAGGCAAAGAGTTTTTCATATTCTCTGGTCACATAAATACCTAAGTATCTAATCAGGTCCCTTTTTTCTGCTTGGTGCTGAAGATAAATCGGAAGAAAATCTATACTTGTGTTTAAAACAAGAACTTCCGTTTTTTTTTCGTTTACCTTATACCCTCCTATTTTTTCATAATCCTTACACTCCTTCATAAGACTTATGATGTTTTCTTTTTCAGGAGCCAAATATAGGATAATATAATCGGCGAACAATTTTAATTTGGACATCCCGACGATGGGGGCAAAAATAGCAATATTGTTCCTTATTCTTGTTACTAAAGGTTCAATAAAAAAAGTAAAAAGCAAGGGGGACAATGGGCATCCTTGCCTTGTTCCCCGATTAATTTTAATCTTTCCAGCATGTTTAGCATTAATAATTATCTGGGCTGATGCCCCTTCATAGATATTATTTATCATTTGTATAACTGAAGCAGGGAATCCAAATTCACCCAGTGAAAAAAAAAGTGCAGACCAGTTAACTAGATCGAATGCCTTTTCTGCATCAATCATTAAAATACACGCAGCTGTTGAATTTATATTAAAATAATCTAGAGCATGTATCAGAAATTCCGTATTAGCTGCCATTTACCGACCCGCAATAAAACCTGTCTGATCGTGATGGATTACCTCCTGAGCTGCTAAAACAAATCTTTGCGCCCAAATTTTCATCAATAACTTGTAATCAGAATTCAGTAAGCTGATCGGTCTATAGGAGTTCACATATTCTGGATTTTTTCCCTTTTTAACAAAGCTAATAATTGTAGATTCTTTGAATTCTGGGGGGACCTTTCCACCTAATCTGATGTAATTAAATAGATTTTTTAGAGGTTCTTCAAGTTCCTTGGTAAACACCTTGTAGAATTCGATAGGGAACCCATCCTGTCCGGAAGCCTTTGCTCCCGATGTTGCCCTTATACTGTCGTGAATTTCAATAGTGCTTATTTCATCCCTGATTTGATTACTTCGGGAATTGGATATTTTGGGAATTTCTATATTAGCAAAATATTCCTGAATCATTATATCCTCCACCTGGTATTCCGTGGAGTAAATACTCATAATGATCCAGAAATACCTTAGCAATTCCTTCACTCTGAGTTTCTACTCCAGCTTGAGGATCTCGAATTTTTAAAATGAAGGATGACTCTTGTTTCTTTCTAACAGGGTCAGCCAAAAGCTTCCCCGCCAATTGACTCTCTTCATATACCCTTTGCTGAAAGGCCTTTGAACTATTTATCTCTTCTAAGGTTAAAAAATCCCTTAAAATAGCTTTAGCCTGCTCCCATTGATTCGGCTGCTGATTAAATTTTAGAGCATATTCACTCTCCGCAGCATTCTGAAGAGCGGATATTTTACGCTTGCGATCATTTGCCTTATTCCTGGAAAACGCAATGATCTGACCCCTAGCGGCTGCTTTAAATGCTCCCCAGACAGAAAAGGGTTCAGCTGAATTTTTATTTACTGAGAAAAATTCGATCACCCACTCTTTGAACCCTGCAACCCAATCCTTATTCTGAAGAAGGGTGCGATCCAGCTGCCACCTGGGGCGCTCCCCTTCCATTCCTCCTATCATAAACTCGGCTTCAACCCTCCCATGATCCGAAAAGGGGTTGCATCCTATCAAAGTTCTAGTGATTTGAAGTGATCTGGAAGTTAAAATAAAGTCTATTCTGGATGCTGATCGAAACCTGTTAGAATAGAAAGTATATGCCTCCTTATCTAGATTCCAAGAACGCCAAGCACCCCGCAGTTGGTATTCTGACAGCAGTGCTTCAAATATACCTTTTGTCTTAGGTTTTAATTGTTTTTTGTTCTTGTTGGAAGTGTCCCTCCTCAAATCCTGGATGTAATTGAAGTCTCCTCCTACTATGATTTGCCCTGGGGTGCCCCTTAGAATCTCACTGATTTCCAGCAAGCCCGAAATATCATCAAGGATGGGGCCATAGTAATTCCCAAAGATGAAAATTTTTCCCAACAGCTTTGCTACAACCCAAAGCCATCTGCCTCTAGAATCTCTCTGAACCTGAAGGATTTCCCAGGGAAGTTTCTTGCAAAATACACCGCAACTCCCCTTTGGGCTATCCCTGCTGAGGAGAAACACCCATGAGAAAAATATCTCGGCAAAAACAACTTCGGGGTATATGTCTTGAGATGCGTCTCCTGGAAAAAGACCGCCTGCGGATTAAGAGTTATTACCCATTTTAGTAAAGCTCCATATTTCTGCTTATTAAGCAAACCATTTGCATTTATGGACAGGATAACGCTTGAGTTATATTTCATCTAAAAGCTTATAAAATCTTCTACATATTCCGTACCAAATAGAAATCACACTACACAACCTGCTGCACTTGTTCCTTTTTGCTGCGATTACCCCCCCACCCTCGCCCCCCCTCTGAATGTGGAACCCCCCTCCCCTTCCACGCAGCCCACATTCCTCCCTCTTCTATCTTCTTTGGGTGTCTTCTTGCTACACCCTGATGCGACCCATTAACCCTGAACCGCCCCTTCATTCTAGTTATTTAGTTTGATCAAGCATACTATTAGAGAAAGCATTTTTTCTTTTTCAAACATTAGCACTAGAAGAGATCTCTTTAAGGAGGGTATGTGCATCTTCAATGTCAGAAAACATATAGAACTTCCCTTTGACCAGAACCTTCAATTTTGATTGCTGAGCAATCAATGCTTGGGCGCCATTGGCCTTAAATAAATGCAGGATCTTAACAAACTCTTTGCGCCTTTTGGCAGCCACCGCAGTCATATCTGGGAAAATTCTGCATTTTATTTTTTCTCACACTGGGAACTGACGTTGTTGATAGGCCTTGGACAAAATCTTTTCTTTGATGCTAAAATCAGCAAAGTTTAGAAGTATCGTTCTAGGAAAAGGGGAATTTGCGAAGCGTTGCGCTGGCACCCGGTGAGCCCTTGTAATTGTCAAATCTCCCTCAAACTCTGGAAGAACTTTCTGTTGAATGAAGGAGGAGACCCACTGGATAGTATCGGAGCCGTCCACTCCCTCTGGAACCCCTACTATTCTTAGATTTGACCTTCTCGAGTGGTTTTCAAGTTCTTCAAGTTTGTGCTCCAGCGTGACCTTCTTCTTGGCTGATTCCCTAGATTCCTCCATTACCAAATTCACCTTATCTTCGAGGACTGAGATCCTAGTCTCCGCCTCCTGTAGTCTATTGGGAAATGCCAACATCGATTCCTCAAATGTATCCATTCTGGAATGGAGAGTAGCTATCTCTACTTGTTGGTTATGCTTTATCTTGCGTATTTCGTCCAGAATCAAATTCAACATTTCACGGATATCCATTTGATATCTAATTTCAGTCCCAGATAAGTTTGTTTCATCCACCTTAGGATCTATGTTCATAGCTTTCGGGCTTTTATTGATGTTCCGCTGAGCTTCCACTCCTGTTGGTATCTGTACACCCTCTTGTACTCTCAGGTTTTGGGAGGAGCTCTGGGCCTAAATCCCATTCACTATCAACTCCTCTGACACAGTTTGCGAGGATTGTATTGGAGATGCAAGAAAAGACTCCGGACTCTGCTCAAGAGGCAACGTCAAAGATAAACCAGATGAACCAGCGCCCTTCAATGACGCAGTAGAAGCAGGCTCCTCTTGGAAGATAGGAGCCATCGGAGCCTGATGGATGGACAATTTTGGAGTAGTTTTCTTTGCGAAAAGAGGGTAATCCTTCTTACTTTCCATACTGCCAGATCCAGTTGTTTTCTTCCCTTCTAAGTCGGGAGACGCAGACTCTGAGACTATTAGAGGAGAGGTAACCAACGGTGATGCTGACTTGGGGGTTAGAGATTTATCCAAAGTGGCTATTTTTTTAGGCTCTGTGCCATTTAACGAGGAAGATGAAAGATGTCCTTCGTCATCGGAAGATTCAGGAAGAGTATCTTCTGCGGAATTTTCTTCTTTATTTTTCTCTTTACTTCTGTCTTTCTCTTTATTTCTGGCTGCTTTTTGAGAAGCTTTCCTAGCTAGGGCGAGGCCTGTTTTTGTATTCAGACGAGGAGCCAAATCTGTTTTATTCAGTTTTGAGGGCTCCTCACCCTCCTTCTGCGGTTTGCCCATTATGGCCCCCCCTTTTTTTTTTTTTATAACTGGTCACTCCCCCTGTGCTCCTGAACACCTCTGTACTCTCCCCGCAGGATTAAACAAGTCAGAAACAAGTCATAAAATAATATATTAAGGTCCAACTTACAAATATATCCTGGTACGGAGTCACGATGATGATGAAAGGCTGGCACCTACTGAACTGTCACCAATGATTCCAATCTATAACCGATTTGTAATCAAAACAGAGCAACTCAACAGTGCCAGCAGCTGTATTGATGATGCAGGCACAGAAAGCAGTTGACAGGCAGCTCCACACTGTCCCCAGCGATTTTGGAGCACCGAAGCGGACCCAGCAGACAATTTTCCTCAGCCCCTCCCTGCAAAGCACAAAGCGCCAAGACCAAGACCCAGGTCTCTTCCACGGTAGCCAAGCAATACACGAACTCTATTCAAGCATCTGCGCCGAGGGAAACGCAAACCATGCCTCTACTCCTCCGCTGTATGACACCTCGGTGCTGCAATCTACTTCAAGCGCTCCGACTGCCGTGGTGCCCCTCTGGGTCTACCCGCCTTCAGTCGCAGGAGAAAATTCAGCCCGAGAAAACGCGGCTCTGCCTCGCGTCCAGCACCGTCTGCTTCAATTCATCCATTCCTGCGGGCGGGTCAAAGGGTCACGGGTCACGGCCGGCTACTCGGAGGCGTGGAACTCCGTAGCCGGCATCCAGTGAAGAAGACTCTTGATGGTGGCCCAGTTATATTCTGTGTCCTGATTCTAGCGCTGGTCATTCTTTGTATGCTGTATCGACTCAATTTTACCTGTAGACTTGTCTTTGTATTAGTTCAAATATATTTCTGCACCCTCATCTTGAGGTGTTTGTATGTCCAGCTGTTCTTGGCTTTGTAATAAACTAACTAAACGTTGAGTCTGTGATTCTTCGGAGTAATGATTCATTGGAATTACAATGTATGATTGGCGGATGAGTTTTTCTACCCTCCACACTTTTAAGCAGGAAACGAAGATCCATCGACCAGGGGTTCCAGAGTAAGTCGAGAACGAGGAACTCCCATGACATCTTTGGCTGTTGTTGTGCAGAAAATGCTGTTTAATTCAATGCTAAAGTATTTTACCCTGACCCAAAAGCCACATATCAAGATTTTGTGCTAAACATGTACTCGAGGCACACCGCACAGAACAAATCTGGTTCCATTTAGCACTAGGGTTTCATGCAAAGCCTGATCATGCTAGTGTAACAGATTTGGTTAATGGCAAAATCTGCATAACGTAAAATGATTGGGCAACTGAGTCTCTCATATCTCACAGATATTCATTGGCCTTTGAGGGCTTGGGGGCCCTTGAAAAGTTGGGAGCCGCCCTCCTCCACAGGGTCTGCAGGGGCCTGTGTTTTGCCCCATGTGCTAGGCCTTGGGGCATTTGTGCTTTTCCCACCCCATTATGCCTGCTTTTCATACATTATTAGGGGTCTGGTGCTACACCACCAAACCAATTGGACTTGCACTCACATCTTTTCAACATGTTTGGCCCATGAAATTTGACCGACACTACTGTGTTTCAGAGTAGTTTTGCCCCACGGCATTTGCATAAAAAGACAGTTTCATTGTCTTGAATAAAACTGCAGTTCAGATTTTCAAGCAAACTGGATTCACGCCAGAATCAAACACAAATACTTTGAAAGGGTTTGTTTTAGGTACTGCTTTGCAGGTAAGCACATCTGCATTATTGACTGCACAGAACTTTTTTTTTAAACGTAAGGTTTCATTCCAAGCAGAAAAACTGCGTCCCAGAAGAAATTGCTGCTCCCTGAAATATACATATTTAATCGGATTGGTGTCACTACAACGCATGCTTTTACCACGCATGCCTTTACAACGCGGTTTTTACCACGCAGTCCATTACAACGCATAATGCTTTTAGGCGCTGGATAGTGAATTATTTAATTTACTATTCCAACTCCAGTCCCCGTGGATAGCAGGGAAGGTGTTGGATAGTATATTAAATACATTCCCTATCCTAGAGCGCCCCCCAGCGCATTGCGTTGTAATGGTTTGCGTGGTAAAAGTTGCGATGTAATGGTAGTGCGTTGTAAAAAATTAGTTGTAACCGTGCTACACCTATTTAATCACTTGCAATGAGGCAGTTGAGACTGTGTGGGGTGTTTGGGCTCGAGAGGAGGCAAAATTTCCCAGAAAACTTTGCACCGGACCTGGTATTGTCCTAAGAGTCACCCAATACATACATACAGCAAGCTGTGTTTCTACAACAGCAACACATAGCATCCTGTGTACTGCTTTTACTTTTAAAGCTACATTTTGTGTGGTGATTATAACTGAGGGCCATATTATCAAGGAAGGGTGATACATTATCGCCGTATTATCGGCAGGAAACTGCTGCTAAAGCGGCGATAAAGGGTTTGATAATATGCCCTTGTGAATTCCCATAGAAGCCCAGGTTCTGGTGTTAACCTGGGCTTCTATGGGAATTCACAAGGGCATATCAAGCCCATTATCGCCGCTTTAGTGGCCATTTCCTGCCGATAAAAGCAACGAAAATGTATCGCCCTTTCTTGATAATATGGCCCTATGTTTCCTCCGTTTTACTCTGCAAGAAACTATTACACTATTTGATTCAAATAAAATCTGTTACTGGCATTTTAGTTCTGCAAGATGCAATACTTTTCTAGTTGTATGCAAATGACCAAAGAAATGTAGCGTTAAAGAAACATCGCACCATTTGATGGCTCAGTAAATAGATATGTTAAAAGGAGTCCATCAATGGTGTTTTATCATCTATATTTTTTAGTGCTCGAGAGAAACCAACTGTGACGCGCTCGAGGATGAGAGAATTCAAAGGAACCCTGCTGCAGAAAAAGCATTTTAGCATCTCTCTAAATGCTTTCAAAGGTTATGTAGTTCAGTGCGTTCAGCGGGGTTTACTGTGATGGCGCTGTACATAGCACTGACATTTGCCTTTCCTAGGGGTTAAAGCTACAGATGTAAGGTGAGTCATCGCAGGGGAATTTGAAAGTGCACTTTTTGACACAGAGCAAATCCGACTGAGGCTATAAAGTTCTACTTCGCGTGCGTGCACACTTACGAAATACATTTAAATAATGCCCCTTTGCTTTTTGATATGTGAAGCAACTTTGTGGTGAGGTAACACTGAGCCAGTATGAAGTCAAAAGGGCATGCTTAATTAGAGGCCTGCTCACCTCAGCATTTTTCAGGATGTGTGCGCCCTTCTGCTTAATAAATGCAAAAGCCAGGTCAGTGCTGCAGCCCAATTAAGGTAGCATACCAACCATAAAACACGCATCAAACTGTTTGAAACGCTGCTGCAATCCTCTCAGTGTGCTTGTTATCCTAAAATATGTTGCATAGTGTTGTATCTCAAAGTCTTGTTGATTTAATATATAAGGCGATCTTTGCAGACGGATGAAATTGAACCGCATCAGACAAATCTAAATTCTTGTCTATACCCCTGAAATGTTATATTTGTAAAAATGTTTTAAAAAAATACAATAAGTGAAGAGGCCGAAAGGTTTTCTTATGAGGCAAGAGCTTTGAATGCCGTGGAATACAAAAAACAACCTGCCTAGCCTTGGATTCACCTCATGCCCCTTTCTTTCACCACATGGCACGTCCTCTCTATTGGTCTCACGCTTTCGGGCTCTTTTTCGTCCATGCTATCGCATTTTGTCAATGTTTTTTATTTCTTTCGCTTCTTCTTTACCTACCCCTAGCTTGGGGTCGAACAGAAAATTTAAAAAAAAGTCCTATCTCAAAAAATGTGTGCAGATGTGCACACCCAAACCACAGCCATAATGTTCTTTTGTCTATACACACTTCTCAAGCCAGATTCACAAAGCCTCTGCTGAAAAAGTTTGAAATCCCTTGTAGGTTTAACCCTACGTTAAAAGGGCATTTCTGACTTTTTAGAGTAGCATTACAATTCTCAAGATTGGTCCGTTAAATCTACGATAGTCGGTTTCCAGGAGAATGCCTGAAATGTACACATGGTGAAAAATGTTGCAAGTAAAGTTCAAACATTCAATAAGACAATCAATTGTTTTTTCAACACAGGACATATATGTTCTTTTTTGGAGAACCTCGTTTTCCCTATGTAGTGTCTTGTAAATATGTATAGCGGGACCCTTCTGCTCAATGATGGACTCCATAGAAGGATGATGTAATCAATTAGATGAGTCTGGGCGTGGTTAATAAAGTTCATGACATAATGTGTACAATTAGTTAACGGTTGCACTCTGAAGAATAAAGACGTGCACCACAGAGATCCGTTTGTGGCGTGGTCATTTGCATGCTACAGGGCTGGGGAAGATGCTACAACTGGCATTGAGTTAGGAGATCTACAACCCAAAGTTGCCGAGGTCCAGCAAACTGCTTGTGCGTGCATCGAAGTAAAGCAGTCAAGGGTTGGCGTCTGTGGAGTCAAAGCGACACTCCAGGCAGCGCGAAGCTTTCGCAGAAGGCAAAGGCCCAGCAGAATGATCAATCACAGTTGACCTGGAACCTACTGGTGATGCCAAAAGAATAGGAACTGTGCCACAACATAGCATAGAGTCAGCATACATATGGCACGATAGCGATAAAAGCAGGTAGTACACTGTAGCACAGAAGGCTGCTATACCCAGTGCAAAAACTCTCCAAAAGCAGAGGCATCCAGGTGCCAAGAAACGTTAAAGGCATTGAAAACCATGTATTATGTAGTAAGTTGAGAATGGTGATGACAATGCACAGGAGAAAAAACACTCACTCACAGGCAAAGATGACAACGAGGCAATATCACATCAGATCGGCCGCGACAACATTGATGCAAACAAGCAGCTGAGGCTTAGGGATTATACGAATGGAGGAGGTCCTGGCGGGCAGCAGACAGCACAGGAGAAGACACTTCTCTTGACCTCAGTGAGGTTCATAACTGGCTATGATGCCACCATTTTCTCGAAACTTTTGCTTCCATTCGATATCGCCCCAAAAAAATCATATTGGCTCCATAAGAACTGCCTGGATTAAAAAATTTGATGATTTCCTCAACACACTAGAAGAAAAACATGACAAAAAAGATCATTAAATACTTAAAGAACCTTGCAGGTGACAAAGAAAAAAAAGTGATAAAGAAAATACCACAATCTGATGAAATATGTTACTGTCAGATTAAGGCGACATTCGGAATCAAGTTCAATGCAATGCAAAACGTCGACTATGAAAGGTACATCTTCAATCAAGCCAGAAAGCAAGCTCGAGAAACGATGGATGAGTTTGCTGAAAGACTTGAGGCTTTCATCAAGCATTGCAACTTCAATAATTTCAAGGATGAAGAAGCCATTCATCTGAGAGTAATCAATGGTTGCCTTTCTGGATCCTTCCGATGAAGTATGTTGCACGAGACACTCAGTATGGAGAGAGTGCTCATGGCTGCGAGAGCAGAGGAACGTGCACATCGACAAGCTGATGAAATGGAAGCTTGAGTAGCCCAGAGTGAATCAGAACTGAAAATGAAAAGGAAGCAGAGGCACAAGTTTGAGGGTCATAAATTGATGTCTCAGAGGAAAAATAAATTGTGTTTCTGATGTGGATTCTTCTTTACGCACAAAGGGAAATGTCCCGCCATTGGACAAACATGCAAAAGTTACGGGAAAGAAAAACATTTTTTAACAGATGACAAAGCGAAAGAGAAAATGACTGCACCACTTTGAGAAGTCAAAATGAATGCCAGAAAGTTACAGAAACTTTCCAGCTAAGCCCACAAGACCTAGTGGCGACACCAATTGGGGTAAGTGGAAACTAAATGAAGTAGATCGTATTAGAATTCATCTTCCAAAGGTTCTTCAACATCATTGTCGAGCAACAGTCAAGAAGATGTCTGGCCGATGATGGTGTCAACTGAATAAAGATATGAGCGTGTGGCTTTGGCTTCATGGATAGAAGAGCTCAAGTCCAAGCAAGATTGGGATGTGAAATAATCACAATCCTTTGGTCATTGCCCAAAGATCACTCGCAAGGTGAATGGGTTTTCAATATCTTTGAACATTAATAGCGTTGAACTGATAAGCACCATGCCGGCACAGAAATACAATGAACTGTTGCTGGTGCCCCATCTCACAGTTTCAAAGACAAAGGTATACACGTGGGCTGCCTCCACGACATTGCGAAGTCAAGGATCATTTGTAGCAACCATGCGACACAAGAAGATAAAAGTACAAGCACAGATTCATATTCTTAAAGGTAGTTCATCAAATGTATGTTTACTCAGTTTCAGTACTGCTGCAGACATGGATCTGGTTTCCATCAACTATTACATATATGCACATGAAGGCATAGTAAGTCAGTTCCCGTCATTGTTTCATGGACCACAAAAGTGGAATTTCAAATCAATGAGGACATTCTCCCTATTGCTCAACAAGATTGATGAATTGCTTTTCACTTGTAGGAAACAGTTGAGAAAGAACTGGAAATGCTGGTAAAACATGATCTCAAAGAACGCTTTACTGGTCCGACACTATGGGTTTCACCCCATAGTGGTAGTGCCCAAAAAGGACAGTTGAGGTACCATGTGCATCTGTGTTGACATGCGCAAAGATAACAAGGCAGTTGAGATAGAACGACCTCACAGTTGCACATTGTAGATACAATTACACAGCTTAATGGTGCACAATTCTTTTCTTGTCTTGATCTGAATAAGGGCTATCATCAACTTGAACTAAATGAAAACTAGAGGTACCTTACTAGATTTTCAACCCATATTAATTTTGTTCAGAAATAAAAGAGTTAGTTATGGGCTGTCGTCATCTGAAGAGATTTTTCAGGATGTGGTTCACCACCTACTACAGCCTGTCACACATGCTTTAAATTTCAGTGATGATATGCTTGTATTTAGGGCCACTGAATAAAGACCATGACAAAGCCCTTACACAAGTATACCGCTTGCTTGCTGATGCCAGTCTCACTTTGAACGCGGAAAAGTGCAAGATTCACAAACCAAAACTTAGATTCTTTGGCCAAATTGTTAGACCTGGCATTCTTGGTGAAGGTTTCACCTGTATCTTTGCCTTTGCCTCCTATCTTTTTACTGTGTTTTGGACTTCGTTTTTGCTGGTCTAGAAGCTCTTGGCACTTTGCCACTGCTGTTTGGTGCCAATGTACAAGTGTTCCTTATGTAAATTGTTGCCATAGATTAGTGTTTCCATAATTGAACAATATTAAACAAGGAGCATCAAATTTACAATTTAAATGTAAATATTTTTCTGCCATTCATCAGAAGAAAAAAGTTCCAAGAAAGCTTGCTTCATCACTTCATCAATGTCTTTAATTTGTCATTCGTTGGTCATATCCACTGTGTAGATGAACATATTCTTATTCATACCTAAAGGTTGTCAAAAATTACAAAATTCCCACAGCTACAGCCTATGCGTTTCGTCCCTGCCGGGCCATCATCAGGGCTGTAGAAAAAAACAAAAAGTAACCATGAGGATCAAAGTAACTTGGAATAATCCTATTCCTTATAAACCCACATCCACTTAGTCCTGCCTATATGCCATTCTAAACATCAAAATTGCAATTAGTCACGGCCTGACTATATTCCATTCTAACAAGATATATATACAATGATCAACCATCACTTGGATTTTTCATCAAGCAATGCAAAACCCCCTCTAGGTGGTCTTAGGCAAAAAGGAATTTTTATAAGAACCTGCATTATGCATATTTACAATTTACATTGCTCCATCAAAAAGTATATTTAAGAATACATGATATTGTCACCCTAGTGACCCCTCTCACCTTATGAAGAATTCGTCTTTGCTCTCAATCTATCAATATCTAGTAATTGTATCCCAATATTCTTTCCACATACTATTGTTGTTCGCGACCAGTATCGGATCACCCCAATACTTGGAAAAATAGAAAAGCGAACATGAGTCTCACCCCAATTCAACCTCACCTCCATCTAATAATTAGAGCTCTGGCTAGAAACCTCAAAAGTAAATGCCTATTTTCCCACTCACCTATACTCTAGAAGTGAGTGTGTTCAATTATATCATGACGGCACGGTGACGGGAAATCCCATATCCGGCGTCCAAATATTGATTGCAAATAGGTTTATCCAGGCGACCGAAATAAGACTGTAATTGAATAAATATATTAATTAAATTCATGTCACCCCTGCTAAGGTTCATATTCCACTATTTCATCCCAATTAGTTGTAAAACATGTATGTCAAATCCCTCAAGTTCATTCAACTGTTTCGGCATTCGAACCGTGCTCCAAATATAATGCACAACCAGTATTGAATACTCTGAGTGCCGCCCTGTAGAATGCAGCAATTCATGTAATTTATTCCTGCCCTTCTCATTGCTTTATGCTCACCTTAATTTCAAATTCCGTCTGATTGTCCTATATGCTTCACCATATTTGTTTTCATTTGCGAACTGTTTCCTAATCACGTCCTGTCTCCGCGATCTAAAAAACACCCAAAATGACACGAACAACGTTGTCTTAAAACGTGCTGTACCGAATTCAACCTTCCTCCTAATGCCGACATGAGCAGTCTCCTTACCTCACGAAGTCTCACTCAAATTCCGCCTAATTTTCCTGTGTACTTCCCCTTGTCAGTTTCATTTCTACAATACTTCCCAATCACGTACCGTCTCCGTGATCTAAAAAGACCCACAATCACAAGAACAACGTTGTTTTAAATTGTGCTCAACTGAATTCATTCTTCCTCCTAATACCAAATATGATTGAAGATAAACGTTATTTACAAGTCGTGAACCTTGATATAGCCTGGATATATAAAGATAAAAAAATCGAGTCTAAGTGAAATGCAGATGGCATTGGTACAGTACAATTTTTATGAATGCAGAAATTATGGTTTTGAATTTGGCCTCAATTGATTGATATTGAAGGGAAGGACAGCTTAGGCCCTCAGGAAGTCATCGGGTTACGTCCCGTGTCAAAACACGTGTTGGCGTTTGGCTGTTGAGCGCATTGTCAAGATTGCACTTTTGTACCTACAAGTCTTCATGAACACCTATGGAATAAGAAAATAAAAAAAAAGACTTTTCACTATAAATGTGCAGATATGGACAATTAATTTTGAATGGAAATTGTATGTAATAGTTGTGATCAATTTTCAAACTGCTCGGGGTTCCCTCTTTTTCTCTTTAACTATAATAGCAATTATTTTGTAATTGTTATTTACTGACAGCGTTAGGTGGTAGCTGCCTATGGTTCCCATGGATGCAACCCAAAAATAGTTCAGTTCCACTAATTGCTACATGGGCTATGCGCTGGGTATACCTCAGCATCTGTCTTCATAAAGTGCTTATTGCCTAGCAATCCTGGCAGAAGCTTACTTGACCTCTTACGGATTACTTTGAATACCAAAAGCTAAAATATCTGACCGAGGAACTCTCTGTCACACAAGAAGGCATTATAATCCTTGGTTCTAGAATTGTCATTTGAGAGATTCTGTAACAATAAGTAGTTGAACTAACCCATCAGTGTTATAGTGACCTTGTCACCGCCAAGAGTGTGGTGTCCTTGCCTCGACGAAAGAGCTGAACGAGAAATAGAGGCCTGTCATTTGTGCAACTGCTTGTCTTCCAAAACAGCACAGCAGTTATATGGCCGGTATGCCCGCCACCCCCTCCCAACACATATCCCCAAGGATGGGAAGTCGGACAATAGTTGAACTTTTGGAAGGCGGGAGGGAGTCACCCTCCCGGCCGTATTTATTAAAATATGAAACAAAATTTAAAACATTAAATAAAAGTTTCATCATTATGCATTATGTACAATTTGTCATTTATTACATTTCGATGCAGTCATGTACTTTTGGCTAACATCCTGAAAATGCATACACTCTAACTCAAATTGTACATCCTAGCATTAAGGACCAACGGCAAGGTCTTAACCGGTGTCAAATCCCTACTACCAAACTCCCGCCCTCACTGTGTGAGCGGCGCATGCGCAGAGGGCTCTACCCTCATTGCCAACTGTAACTTCCCTTGTCGTGGTGGGGGCCCCCTTTCTACTCGACGCCATCTTAAGGGTCGTCCGAGTTCCCGTATGAGGTCTCTGTAGGAAGGACAGCGTGGACTCTCCCCCCAACCCCACACTCTCTATCCGCCGTCGCGGATATCCGGCCCCCGGGAAATTAGTAAGGAGGGGCATCTAACCGCCTCCCCCCCTGGGAGGGGCCCATGGCCATCTCCCCATAGGCGCCCCATCCTTAGTGGGTGCCGCCTCCCCGTGGAAGGGGCCAATGGCCGTCTTCCCCCGGGCGCTCCCATCCATTGTGGGTGGCGCCCCACTCTAGGGACCTTGAAATTACTGCTCACCGATCATGACCTTACCGCCCGACAAATAAATACGACAGTTGTTTACCTACTAAAAAGAAAAATTCCACATCATCTTACTGTGTTATCCACTGATCTTTCCTGCAAGAAGACATTTCTCCAATGCAAACCAAATCTTTAAAAAAGAAGGCCTATACTTTCATCACTCAGCAAAACTTTATTTCCTCTAGACATTTGCTATAAGGGGCTGGTGGGTGGGTCAAAATTGCTGCTTGTTCCGTCGAGGGCTCACGAGCAACGAGTGGGTGCAGCCTTCCGATCCGAGGAACAAGAGGACGATCTTCTGGGTTCCCGCTCCTTTATCCTTCTGCGGGAGGGCGTGTACCCGTCCCCAATACGCCTACGGGGCGTGGTCTTCCGTCGAGGTGTCTAGGACAACCCCTCTCGGGCCGGGGAAGGGGCGCCCCGGCTACGCCGCTTTGGGCATACCAGCCGGGCTACGCCCACCCCGCCCAAAATGGCTTCCCGGGAGGTTCGGGTCACCCATCCATACGTTCGGGGGGACCGAGCGGTCGCCCCTTTCCATATGGCCGGGATGCCCGCCACCCCCTCCCAACACATATCCCTAAGGATGGGAAGTCGGACAATAGTTGAACTTTTGGAAGGCGGGAGGGAGTCACCCTCCCGGCCGTATTTATTAAAATATGAAACAAAATTTAAAACATTAAATAAAAGTTTCATCATTATGCATTATGTACAATTTGTCATTTATTACATTTCGATGCAGTCATGTACTTTTGGCTAACATCCTGAAAATGCATACACTCTAACTCAAATTGTACATCCTAGCATTAAGGGCCAACGGCAAGGTCTTAACCGGTGTCAGATCCCTACTACCAAACTCCCGCCCTCACTGTGTGAGCGGCGCATGCGCAGAGGGCTCTACCCTCATTGCCAACTGTAACTTCCCTTGTCGTGGTGGGGGCCCCCTTTCTACTCGACGCCATCTTAAGGGTCGTCCGAGTTCCCGTATGAGGTCTCTGTAGGAAGGACAGCGTGGACTCTCCCCCCAACCTCACACTCTCTATCTGCCGTCGCGGATATCAGGCCCCCGGTAAATTAGTAAGGAGGGGCATCTAACCGCCTCCCCCCCTGGGAGGGGCCCATGGCCATCTCCCCATAGGCGCCCCATCCTTAGTGGGTGCCGCCTCCCCGTGGAAGGGGCCAATGGCCGCCTTCCCCCGGGCGCTCCCATCCATAGTGGGTGGCGCCCCACTCTAGGGACCTTGAAATTACTGCTCACCGATCATGACCTTACCGCCACAGACCGGATAGTTGACCGACGATCCGGTCCCCCCCTACTCCTCCTATAGGTCATGCTTCCTCAAACCTCTTAGCCATGCAACAAAGTCTCCTATGAGTAAATCATTCCCCTCCCTGGACAGGTGAACCCCATCGTTCAGATACATATGGCCACCCCGGATACACCTATGAGGAATGACATGCAACTGTGCAGAACGGAACAATCTACCAATCTTATTATTGACCCGTTTAACTGAATGGTTCAGAGCTGACACCGAAAGGCCCCCCTGCCACCTCCTTCTAGGAATCATGGGGGACCAGGCAATCGTGCACCCTGGGACTCTTTTAGCCAACCAGCTAACAGCAGACAAGATACGTTCAAGTAACACTCGTCTACCCAGTGCCACCAAGTCGTTGCCTCCCAGGTGTACTATGACTACAGATGGCGGTGACCTATGCCGCCCTAGAAGTCCCTCGAAAAATGACTCGAAGTTGTCAAAAACGAGCCCACCCTTCCCATGGATGGCCACTCTGAACCCGTATTCCCCAGGTGCGTGAATCGCGTCACCTTCCTTGAATACGTCACCGGCGCGCCTCACGTATGAGTGGCCCACGACCCATACCATCCTCTCTCCAGACGGTGACCTCTGACCGCTGGTCTCTTGATGCTGGGTCGACCTCCAATTCCGCCCTGCGTGGCAGGCTCGCGAAACTGCAAAGTAAACAAAAGACAGAAAACGTGAGTGCATGTCAATTGATCACTTATAACATGTGCAAGCGCACATACCTCTTGAAGCAATTCGAGGACCAACGGCCCAATTGTTTCACTTCCTCAGCACTCTGACCCCTGGCTGTAGCCTCAGTAGCAGCCCCTATCCAAAAGGAGTGGGTCCCAAAATCGCACGGGTCCATGCCCGCGTCAGCGATTGCCAGTGCTAGCACCCTCTGAAACTGAAATCTCGTCAGTGGGGTGCCATCCTTGTGTCGGAGCAAGCTCCCCCCCCAAGCGGCCGCTCTTAGCGCCAAATAGTCTTCCACACACTTCAACGGGCAGATGGGGGACCCACGGCTGCGCTGTACGACAACACTATCTCCCATAGCCCCCTGGTCGGTCTTGGACCTGGCTATCATGATTACCATCGAATCACCCCTTATCTGGATGTGATCCCTGCACAAACCTCCCTCCATATCTCTCTTGTTCTTTGTGACAAGTTCGCTCACCCTCATGGCCCCATGGAATGCCAATGTGAACGCTGCCCGGAACAGAACTGCTTCGTAATGGGAGGAACACGTCTCATCCAGCTTTGCTAAAAGCAGAGACAGTCTGTCTAAGCCAATCGGGTGCCTCGTATCTTTCTTGCAACCCTCAAGGCGCTGCCAGCCGCGAAGGGCTTTCTTCACCAAAAAAGAACCTGTAGGGTCTTTTATGCCGTGTACCTGGGCCATGAAGGAAATGGCCGCCCTATGCCTACCGGCCATTGCCACTGATCGGCCCTCCCTGTGTAGTGCTACCAGGTACCCCAGGAAGGATTCCTCCTGACCCCAATTCTGACTCCCTGTGGGACCTAAATATGTGCAATAGGAACGAAACGCTCCTTCGTATGCTTTCCTTGTCCTGGGGGCTAGACTCGCTGCCACGAGGTCTTGTAATCCGAGGCACCGATTAGCCACATTGCTTCTGGGAATGGTGCTGCCTCTGGGTCTGCTGTGGGCAGATAACCCCTGAATGCCTGTATATGTGAACGAGAGAGTGCATCAGCCACATGATTCAGTACACCTGGCACATGTTTCGCCCTGAACAGTACATTCAGTCTCATGCAAAGTAGCACAATCTCTTTCAACAATCTCAAGATCATTTTGCAGCGTGCTGCCTGTTGGTTAATGCACTCGACAACAGTCATATTGTCAGACCAAAACACCATTGAGCGGTCCCTGAAGTCGTCAGCCCATGTCATCAGAGCAACCCAGATGGGGAATAACTCCAAGAACCCAATGTTACCTGTGAGACCGTTGGAGTGCCACCATGTTGGCCATGTTTGTGCCGACCATCGATCACCTAAGATGGCGCCAAAACCCACGCTCCCTGCCGAGTCGGTCCATAGCCCTAATTCCTCCGAAGACTCTGGCCGGGAGTTCCAGACGACTCGACCGTTGAAGTCCGCCAGAAATGCCAACCAAATACGCATATCCTGGCGAACCTCTCCAGACAGTCTCGTACGGTGGTGACCCTCTTTGAGACCTCCCATAGCTTGCGCGATAGAGCGCGAAAACGGGCGGGCCATAGGAATCACCCTCAAGGCAAAATTAAGCTGACCCACTGTTTGTTGTAACTGGTGCAGGGTCACTTTCTCCCCACCCAGGCATTGCATCAAGGAAGCCCGCAACTTGATCACTTTTTCAACTGGTAATCGGAAACACCCCTCCACAGAATCGAGCTCAATTCCCAGAAACTCCAGTGAAGTAGATGGTCCAACCGTCTTACCTGGTGCCAATGGGACACCAAATTCATTCATGAGGATGCAGAAATCATACAGCGCCTCTGCGCAGTTCGTATCCCCGGCTGCCCCCAAAAACAGAAAGTCATCCAGATAATGCATAACATGTCTATGTCCTGTAGCCTCTGTAAATGCCCATTCCAAAAAACAGCTAAACATCTCAAAATATGCACATGAAATGGAGCAACCCATGGGCATGCATTTATCCATGTAATAACTTCCCTGGAATGCAAAACCTAGCAGGCGCTGATCCTGCGGGTGCACCGGCAGCAACCGGAATGCTGATTCGATATCACATTTCGCCATCAGCGTCCCAGGGCCTAGGTGGTTCAACATGGCCACGGCATCGTCGAACGATGCGTATCGTACTGAACAAACTTCTGGGTCAATGGCATCATTCACCGAGGAACCCCTAGGAGCAGAAAGGTTATGTATGAGCCTAAACTCCCCCGGATCTTTCTTCGGGACAACCCCTAACGGGGAACAGATGAACTCGGCCACCGGCGGGCAAGAAAAGGGGCCAGCCACTCGCCCCACACTGACCTCTTTTGCTATTTTCCTTTTTTGCCACGCCTGGGTTGTGTCGTACCGATAACTGGTTTCTACAAAAGGAGTTCCCCCGAAAGTCCCCCGCCGGGATGTGGAAGCCATGTAAGAATCCCTTCCTCAACACCCCAGCGGATACATGATCAGGGTATTTGTTTAACCACGGAATCATAAACATGAGATCAACGGGTGTAGGCAATCGGTCACAAAGGTCCACCTCACTCCTGCTTAGACCCACCTTTTCCTCCCGTCCCGCCATTTTTTGATCTACATGCACTTTCCGGGTGTGAGGAATTCCCACAGCCGGCACACACATGCTTAAACTTGCATGTCCCCTGCGGTCTGTTACAGTTGCCTCGATTGAAGCCCCAACAGACCCCCCCTTTTCCGCCATTCCCGCCAACTCTAGGCTGATAACCCCCGCCTGTCCCTGCTCGAAAGGGCACCCCGGGCTTTTGGCGGACCACTCCGGACCCGCTCCCGCCTGGCGAGGACGTACCTATCGCCCCTGGCAGGAGTTGCTTGTGCCATGACACCGAGTCCAAACAATCCCAAGACAAAGAAGCATCATATTCCTTTGCTTTACGGAACTTCATGTCATAGCCTTTCCATTCTTCCCCCTCATACATTGAATAAAAATCCATAATGCGATTCTGATAGCAAACCAACTCAGTCATAACCTCAGGTTTACGTTCCCCCATAACTGCGGTAAATATAGAGAAGGCCTTAACCCAGTTCGTCACTGTCTCGTCCACCCTGAACTTGGCCATCTTGGCGCGCCAGACACTAGGGTGCCACAAATCTTTCTGCGTTTTAGCATACTCCATCTCACGATGGTCCGTTAACAATGAAAACATGTTGACATACTTGTCTCCCCATATTAACTCTTTTGTGGCCATGGGAATGTGCTGTGCAACCTTTTCCCGCCTTGAGGGTATCGAGCCCTCCCCCACCATCGGCAATGCGAGCTTACCCGGATCGGCTGTTGTTGCCGCCGTCTTCTCTTGACCAGCTGCTGGTACTCCAGGCGCCACCTGTGGGGGAACAAGAGGAACACTCGCCCTTGCGGCATCTCTCGATTGCCGTAACTGCTTTATTAGTACCCTGGCATCTTCGGCCGGATCTCCCAGGGTCACTGTGCCCCCCACCTTTGTCTTGAGCCATGCCGTCAACTGTGCGGCCAATTCTGGGGGCATCTCATCGTCCTCGGCCGGGGTGATCACTCTTGGGATCGGCTGGCCTAACTCTGGGTTCTCAGCCGTTATAAGGGGGGTGATGGGAGGTACCTCTGGGACCGTGACCCCCCCCCGAAACCGCCCTCTCTTTGACCCTCTTCCCTCCAACCTTGGGGGCAACTCCCGGCAAGGCCGGGCCTATTACCTTTTTCGGCTGACCTGGGTCGTTTAATGCGGCCAATTGCTTCTTCACCTTCGCCAAACCTCTACCGAGCGATTGGACTTGACCGAGCTTTCGGTCCATACAAGCCATCCGGTTCGACAACAGGCGTAACACCTTCTCCATCTCGGAACCCTTTCCTGCTTGCCTGCTAGGCATGGTTTCGAGTCCTCCGCCTTTGGTCGATCCACGAGGTCCTGAAATCTGTGTCGAAACTGAAAGAGAAAAAACAGGATTACCACGTTCAAAATTGCTGCTTGTTCCGTCGAGGGCTCACGAGCAACGAGTGGGTGCAGCCTTCCGATCCGAGGAACAAGAGGACGATCTTCTGGGTTCCCGCTCCTTTATCCTTCTGCGGCAGGGCGTGTACCCGTCCCCAATACGCCTACGGGGCGTGGTCTTCCGTCGAGGTGTCTAGGACAACCCCTCTCGGGCGGGGGAAGGTTCGCCCCGGCTACGCCGCTTTGGGCATACCAGCCGGGCTACGCCCACCCCGCCCAAAATGGCATCCCGGGAGGTTCGGGTCACCCGTCCATACGTTCGGGGGGACCGAGCGGTCGCCCCTTTCCATTAGTTTTGTCTAATCTCCTGAAGAAGGTGTGGGAGAGGACTGCAGTTTCTTTCTTTGAAACCTTAACAATGAACATCATCTAACGTTAGTTGTTGATGAGTACTCACAATGTCCCCTGGTGGAAGACCTGTCATCAACCACACATGACTAAGTCATTGGGACATCAAATTACATTTTTGCAACATGGAATGTCTACTCCATTCTTAAATCTGACAATTTCCCACCGTTCAACAATTTAAAGAATTTCTCACTAACATCAATGGCAATTATTAGAAAGTATTCCTCTCTGGCCACAGGTCAACGGCATTGTCAAACGCTTCATGGGAAACCAAAAGAAAGTAGTTTGGCGTACTGCACTATAAGGAAGTGATCTCAAATCATCTCTATGTACGGCCCTTCATTCCTGCAGATTAACTCTCTATTTCAATACGGGTAATAGCCCTGCCTCCTTGGTGTTTTAGAGAGCCTGGGGAACCAAATTTCCAGTCATAAGTCGACATTTGCCAGACCAGTCATAGGTCGACAGATGCAGATGAGACCCATATGACAGATTCCTTGCACAAGTTCAGAATGAAGACCTATGCTGATAAATGCCTATGTGCTTGGGACACGGTTTTCAAGGAAGGAAACCAGGTCATGGTCAAGCAAAAACAGAAACGCAAGCCTGATGCTCCATTTGATGCTAATCCCCTGAGGGTTGTAACAAGCAACAGACATATGGTAACCGCTTAATGTGGTCACACTTCTAGCACCCACCTAGATGTTCATCGGCTCCAGATGTCAGAAGTGAGACCTGCTCACCTGAAAGTCCGGAGAGCCCATATCCTATGGCTTCCTGTGCAATTCCCATTCGCAGAGATAGGTCATACTCCCCTGCTTCATCAACCTCACACGACTAGGTGTGGAAGAATGGTTCAAGCACCTCGATAACTCATTGAGGAACTATAATGTATATGTGTAATATATGTACTTTTATTTAACAGAGGTGGAGATGTAGTGTCTTGTAAATATGTATATCGAGACCCTTCTGGTCCCCCATGGACTACATAGAAGGATGATGTAATCATTTGGGTGTGTCTCGGTGTGATTACTAAGGTTCATTGTGCACTGTGTTGTCAGTTAATGGTTGCACTCTGAAGAATAAACATATGCACTACGGAGCTCCGTGTGTGGCATGGTTAAATGCATGCTACCCAGCTGGGGAGGACGCTCCACCCTGCACCACCATGAAATGTGAAGTGTTCAATTCTCTTTTCCACCTTTGAAAGACACTCAGGGTCCCTCTATGGGTGCCATAGTCATATCAACTTGGCTGGTAACAGAAATCTGTGAGAAAACAGGGATTTCTACATATAATTCCCCACTAACTTGAAATTTGGAGTATTTCTGCGACCACACAGAATCACCAATGGATTTTGGATTGGTACTTATATTGCGGGGGAGGGGAGGTGGATCAAACCCACTCATAATTGGGCCCTAATTCCTGCCTTTCATAGAAGTATATATATTTTTTAAACCTTTATTTTGAAGTTTTCAAGTGACATTACATCAATCAAGAGGCGCAGTTACAAGTACACAGTGCACATCATACTTAGCAATGATAAGGGCATGTACAGAGGTGGGGTCCCTGAGTCTAGACACGGCTATAATCCCAGTGCAGCAACATGTCAGCCGGTCTCAACACTCCAGGCTAAAGTTACATCGCAGTAAGATCCTTCTGTCGTGCCCAATTCCAGTAAAAAGCATACAGTAGCACAGTAAATTCCAGTTACAGTGTAGTGTTAATACCTCAGTGTGCTCCACACCTCCACATTGTCAGTTCGGAAGGCATAGGGGCACCTAATTCTAAAACCGCTCCCTCAAAGCTCACACATATTATGGCACTGTGTCTCTGATGTCGCGAGTGCATCGATATAATGGGGGCGTTTGTGACGTGTACATAGTCGTGTCGCAGCAAATGGGCCGAAGGGCATCTAGGTATGAGTCTCATCCACTTCGTCATCACTCCTTCTGCTCAGATAACATTTGAGTGGGCCCCAGATATCAGCAGGTCGTGAGGTTATTGGCAATAGCTCCGAGTACGTGGTAATCTGCTCCTGACAATATGTGAGGTCACGTAACCAGTCCTTGAATTTCGGGGCCCTACCCCTGCCCCATCTGCATGCCACTCGCCTCTTGGCCATGAGGAAGGCAAGTGCAAGAAATTTGCGGTGCGTTGCTGGTATAGATGCAACGTATCCCAAAAGTGCCATGAGAGGGGACAGGTCAATGGTCAAATCTATCATTATTGAGAGGGCGGCAAACACCTGACACCAATAGCTCTGAACAGCTGCACATTCCCACGCCAAGTGGAGAAAATCTGCACCTGGGGCACGACACCTATCACAATTATCTGTAGTGCGAAGTTTGAAGCGATACATCCGGGCCGGAGTGCAATAAAGCCTGTGCAAAAATGTATAATGAATAATCCTAAATCTGCTGCTAGATGAGATGCGTTCAGTCTGCCGAAGGCAGAACTCCCACTGCTCGTCTGACATTGGGGTCTTGGTCCCATTTAGCTCTAGCCAGTACTTGCGGGGTGGCCATCGATGAGTGGACTGATCTATAGATAGTTTAAACCAATTTGCTAGGGGTATCGTCTTGTAGCATGCGCTGCAGGGGGGCAACAATAAGGGGTTCCTCAAGAAAAGCGGGTGTAAGGGCCTTAAGACCTTGCTTGAGTCTAATGTAGAGAAAGACATCGAGTGGGGTTCGTTGTACACCTTCACCGAAATGTTCTATGAAGCGGAATGTTCCATTGTGATATAGGTCGCCCCACGTTTTAACATTAGTTTTATGAAGTAGCTTACGGAATCCTGCCTCATGAAGTAGGGGCATACTTGGGTGATAGGCAAGGGGCAAGAGTGGTGCGTACACCATGTCTATGTCCAATGTTCGAGTCAATTGGGTCCATGCCGTCACTGTGCTCAGGACTGGTGTGGCTGTTTCATCTCTGCCGGTGACCAAAGTATATATCGCACCCTTGATGGGTATTGGATGAGCCAGCCAATGCTCTGCTGCCAATTGAGGCATGTATCGAGGTTGTTTCACCCAATAAAAGGCATAGTGAGCCTGCGCAGCTTGATACTAGAGCTCAAAATCAGGAATGCCAAATCCTCCTTTGTTATATGGCTTAATGAGGATATCCCATTGGAACCGAGGTGATTTCCCGCCCCACACTAATCTGATAAGTTCCGTTCTAAGTTGTGAAAACAAATATCGGCCTGGATGGTAAGGAATGTTTAAAAATAAATATAACAATTGAGGCAAGATCACCATTTTGATCAATGAGGTCCTACCCGCCATTGAGAGGGGCAATGTGATCCACCGGGAGATATTATCTGTGATGCGATTCATTGCCGTACCATAATTGACCCTCATCAATTTGTCTCGATTTGTGTCTATGTGGATGCCCAGGTATTTGAAATCACCCTCACACCAAGCAAGAGGATAATCTAGCGGAAACTGCTTCGTAGAGGCCGTGAGAGGAAATATACAAGATTTGCCCGAGTTGATTTGGACTCCGGAGAGTCTACCAAAACGCACAAATTCACGAAGGATCGGGTTTAAATTGTCGCCGGGGTTCCGTACATATAAAGTAATATCATCTGCGTACAGAGATATAAGTATTTGTCGTTGAAAACATCTTAGCGCCTTGTTGTTGTGTCGCTGTCTCAGTCTCGCCGCAAGAGGTTCCGTTGCTATAGCAAACAACAGCGGCGATAATGGGCATCCCTGCCTGGTACCTCTAGTGATAGGGAATGCCGCGGAGAGTTTACCATTGATGAGCACCCTAGCCTCCGGAGCTTCATATAGTAGCTTGATCCAAGAAAGGAATAGGGCCGGAAATCCCATGCGTTCCATCACTTGGAACACATAATCCCACTCCAAGGTGTCAAACGCCTTGGTGGCATCAAGGAAAACAGCCGCCAATGGTAGATCTTCAGAGACAGTGTTCAGGATCGAGAAAAATGTCCGCAAGTTGTGTGACGTTGCCCTGCCAGCCATGAAGCCCGATTGGTCTGGTAAGATCAGATTCGGGAGCAGGAGACTGATACGTGTTGCAATCAATGTAGCCAGAATCTTCACATCGCAGTTAAGCAATGAGAGTGGTCGATAAGAGTCACACTTATTTGCCGGTTTGCCCGGCTTCAACAATGAAGTGATCAGGGCGAGGCGCATGGACGGGGGCAAGTGGCCAACTTCCAAGGCATCTTCGTAGACCTCGCTCAACACCGGCGCCATAAAATCAATGTACGTTTTATAGAATTCTATTGGGATTCCATTAAGTCCCGTAGCCTTCCCTGATTGCATGTGCATGATAGCATCTCTCACCTCATCAAGCTAAAATGGGGCATTCAGGAAGGTTCTTTGTGCATCACTGAGCCATCCTAGAGATACATCAGCAAGGTAATCTTGCAAATTTAGCCTGTCCGTTCTAGTGGACGTATATAGAGCGCTGTAGTGGTTCACAAATGCATTAAGTATCTGCATAGTGTCCCTATATACCAGGTCTTCTGAGTGTTCTAGTTCCAATATTACATTAGTGGGCCTCATTAGTTTTATAGTCGCAGCTAGTGCCTTTCCCGGCCTCTCACCCTCACCAAATCGACGCGCCGTCCAATATTTGCCTCTTAATTTGCTTTCCCTATCGGCCTCATCTGTATATTCGGTCAGTGTGTCGCGGATACTGGAAAGGGTGGCATTGTCAGGATGATCAATAAGAACATTCTCCAGGGCCTTAAGCTTGTCCTCTAAAAGCGCCAATCGATTCTCTATGCTCTTCAAAATTCCCGACCCTTTTGCCATACATATGCCTCTTAGGGTTACGTTAAAGGCGTCCCAGATAGTCTCCACATCTTTTACAAAATCTTTGTTGCGTCTGAAGAAGTCTAGGCACTCCTCCCGCAACTCCTCTTGGAATGCATTATCTAATAACATCGTGGGCTGTAACCGCCAAGCAGTCGGAGGGGGACCGAGGTCCGTTGATCGCAGTGTGATTCGGACTGGCGAATGATCAGAGTAGGTTCTGGGGGGGTCTTGTGCTGTAATGAGCGCAGTATAGAGCTGTGGTGAGATGAAGATATAGTCAAGCCTCGCCCATGACCGCGCATTGTGCCGTGAAATGCGTACCTTCCCTTACATCTATATGCATGTGTCTCCAGGTGTCCAGAAGATTGTGATCATTGATGGATTCAAGTAGCATCTGTCTAGCTTTAGTGTAGTGAAGTGGGGCAGGGTGTGACCTATCTACAGTAGGGTGAAGTGAAGTGTTAAAATCACCTCCCCAGAGAATGTGCTGCAGACCCGTGCCTACAATTGCCGCCCACAGGTCTTCAAAGAAATGGGGGTCATCCGTGTTGGGGCCATAACAACATACCAACGTAATAGCTATATTTCCCAGTCTGCCCCACATTATACAATATCGCCCTTGTCCATCCCCTTTGGTGCCTGCTAGTACAAAGGGTGTGCCTCTCTTTACCAAGATCGCCGTGCCTCTCGCATATGTCGAGTAAGAGGAGAAGGCAGTGCACACCGCCCATCTACTAGCAAATGTGGGAACTGGTCGGTGGTTGAAGTGGGTCTCCTGCAAAAAGCCTATGTGTATTGAATGGCGATCCAGGTAGGAAAAGATTTGCCTCCTTTTTCTCCTAAGCCCCGTACATTCCATGATAGTACATTCAAATCAGTACCTCCCGTGTGTGCGGCTATGCTCAGGGACTGTAGAGTGTGTCAGGAAGTACCACAGCAACCAGACATTGCGACCAGCTGGCATACGAAGAGCACTGAGTGTCGCTGCCATGTCCATCCACCCATCCAAGCCTCCCCGATCCGTACATGCCAATGTGTCTCCATCAGAAGCGTGAATGTGTACCATATGCACCTCAATATACTTTCTGTCAACATGCTCATCAAGCGATCCTGTAGGATACAAGTTAAACAAGTCCTCGACATTCGTTACTTCCGAGTTAACCATAACATTCCCGAACTCCCCCCTCCCCACGCCCCATAACTGAAATCTCCACCCCTTAGTAGAGCCAAACAACCCCAGTGCTTCAGCATCATCGATATCCACAGATACATCACATGACAGGCCCACATTTCGGAACATTAGTTGGGTATTGAGAGGTATAGCTAAAACTTCTCCTTGCCTATTGTCGTCTGAAGCAGATATCATGATATGGGCCCAAACATCTGCGCTGTCCATTCTTTTTTTAAAAGGGCACAAATCTCTCTATTGAAGCAGTCAACACTAAACATTCAGATATGCATCAATACTGCCTGTGACACTGCTGCACAATAAATCATACAAATAGATCATCAGTCCACCCACCACCCACTGAAGCATCCCCAACTTGCCAGAATCCCCATCCCACCCCCCACCCCCACAACATCCAAACAACTCAAGCTTTGCAAAATAAGCAACAAGGTCAATGGGGTATACCCTTTGGGGAACATCAAGAGGTAAGTACAAAAAGCCACCCCCCTTCACCACACCCAGTACGGCCTCCAGTGGGCATAGCCAAGGGGAAGGGGGGGGGGGGGGTGGCGCCTGGAGTACATTACCGCCAACAGTCCAAAATCTGTCCATGGCATGATCGCGCAGCAGCGGCGTCATCTTCTCAATCAGCGAACTGGTAGGCCACCGAAGCAATATCCACAAAACAGTCCGATATGAAAGACATCGGGCCTTGGATTCATAGTTCTTCATGTAGCGATTGCTCGTCATCACGCTCTCTGTCGTCATCATTTCTGTGATCAGCTCTTGCACGCCGTAGGTGTTTCAAAAATTCTTCCACTTGTTGTGGATTGGTGAAAAAGCGTTGCTTGGCTTGGTGGGTTACTCTTAACTTAGCAGGGTATAATAACGCATAGTCAATCTGTAGAGCACAGAGTTTTTTCTTTACATCCAGGAATTTCCGCCGTTGTTCCTGCACCACAGGTGTAAAGTCAGGGTAAATGGAGAAGCTGACTCCATCACAGGAGAGATTGCGGCTGGTCCGCGCTGCTCTCAGCGCCGTGTAGCGGTCGCGGTAGTTGATGAGACGCGCAATTATAGGCCTTGGTGGGGCACCTGGTTTAGGCTGCGGCCCAAGTGATCGGTGTGCTCGTTCGACAATGAATTGCTTGGAAAAGGTTTCACTGCCGGCCGCAGCAAGCAGTATCTTTTCGACATATTCCTCCATGCGTCCTGTGTTGGTGGACTCCGGCACGCCTATCACGCGAATGTTGTTCCTGCGGCTGCGGGCCTCCAACTCCTCGTTCTTAGCCGCGATGACTCTGAGGACGTTGTCCATTCGCGAGAGTTGTGTGGAGTACGAGGCCGTCGTATCATCGCGGTCAGATATGCGCCGTTCGGCTTCCGTAATGCGTTCCTCGTGTACATCCATTTTTTGTGCTATGACGTCCATTCTGGATGAAATCCGATCCACTTTGTCTACTATCGTAGCAAACCCCTGCCTTATTTCCTGCATCAATTGCTGTATTGCGGATTCCGAGGAGGCGAGACTCGTCCCAGCTGTCAAGGGGCTCAGTGAACACGCTGCATCTTGCATATTGCGCAGTCCTTTCTTGCTGCCTGTATTTTCGAATGTCAGCTTAGGTTGCTTGTTGTCTGGTTTCCCCATTTTAGGCTTTGTGTGTGGGCCCGCTGCAACAGATGATTGCCGCGGTTCTCGTGGAACTCGGTAAAGGCAAGTGTTCGTCAGCCTGTTTATGGTGCAGCGCGATCGGATTACCGTAGTACTAGTGTATAAACAGGTAGTTAGATCCCAGAGGCGCCTCGCCGGCACGGGAGAATGGGCAACCACACCACCTCCACTAGAACAGTGTATGCTTCGTGCAGATCCAGAGGACGACCAGGGTGAGTTTGCAACAGTAGGCCTGCCAGGTATGATATTGTTGTTGCGGGTGAGTGCAGCAGCCCGGGATGCCCGAGGGGGCAACGTGTGCCACGTGTCTACGATTCTGGTCGAGCGTGCAGACAGTCCACAACCCACGTCCTCACCGCTCTCCAAAGTGGTCGTTCAGGGAAGGGGTCCACTTAATCAGGTTCGCATCCTTCCCATTAAAGCATCTGAGACGCTGTATGGCATCACACCTGAGCCAAGCAAAAATAGTGGCCTTCATGCGCCGTCTTGGAGCCTGTGTGCAGCGCGGCACCCCGGAGCGTCAATCGGCCCACATGGCGTCAACGTATCACAGTACTGTCCTGCACTATATATTTCGCCGCCGAGACAAAGGGGAAAGTCCAGTGGTGTAGCGCTGATCTGGCGGCGCCTCAGGACTGCGCGCCAGCCCCACAGCGTGTTATGTGATCCCACAGCCGTCAACGCTCCTGCAATGCCTGTACCTTGATCCGCCGCCTAAGTCTCGCAGCAGCCGTGGATCTACCTTTGTAGTGTGAAGTTCTGAATTGGGTCAGCTACTGCTCCGACCTTAAAGTAGGGTATCTTGCCACTCCACTACTCGGGCTCGGCAAATCCCAAGTATCACGGATGGCAGGCACAGGGCCCCTCAGTCACTGCTGCCGCGTCCAGAGTGCCCCCGGTTATTATCATAGGGAGGGGCGGAGGGGGGAGTCGAGTCTGGCCATCCTGATGTCCGCAGTGAGGAGTCAGCCCCCCTCAATCCCCCAGCCGGCTGATGCGGTCGAGAGAGGCCCGCCGGTCTTCCCGGGCCCCAGCTCCTCACCTCAGCCTTGAGTGTTCCCCGCTCCGGCTCGCCGTCTCCTCAGTCGCGGCGCGCAGGATGTCTCCGTGTGCCAGGCCGTTGTCACCCAAGTCGGAAAAAAGCACCGCGTCCTCCGCGAGGCGGCAACTCCGAGGGTAGGCACTTCTCCTGCTGTTTCTCCGTGTGAGGCCTGTTCGCCTCGTGGTGCGCCGCGGTCTGGAGTAGGTTCCCGGCCCCTGCAGTCAGCTCCGCCACCTTCCAGCACAGGTCACGGCAGGGGAATCTCTGCTCCCAGTTTCACCGTGCTTGGTCGTAGAGCCTTCAAAGTTGCATCACTGTTGCAATGAGGTGTTCTCAGCATTCGATCGCAATTTCGACAGACATGGAGTTGGTTTCAGCAAATAATTAAAGGATTAATGATCCAGGCAGCAGGAGCCTCACGCAAGTGCGGCCATTCTGCTTGCGCGCCCTCTAGCGCCCCCTTTCATAGAATTATATTTGCAAACATTTTGAGGGGATAAACTGTATGCAAGAGATATTTGAATACTGATAAAAGTTCGATTTTTGTGAGTGTTCACCTACTCTGCATTTGAAAGAGCGTTTAAGAAAATATAAAATTATGCTTTCCGTAAATCTATAAATAAGCACATAGATTTTACATTTGGAAAGTGCTTTTTCTATGCAAGGCTCAGGTGGGCAATATTTGTGTGAATTGTGCCCATGATAAATACACTTTATTGCATGATTAATTAAAACCTTTGCAAAAGTATAAAACGTTTGGTTGAAAAAGCAAAACAACCTCATTAAAAATACAAAAATTCTTAAGTGCTTGTTTAAATATTACAATGATTCCATAAAATTGCAAGCGACTAAAAGCTGGTGTACGAGGTAGCCAGTAAGGAGGGTCAGATGGCTCAGAATACAACATTTGTCGCAGTGCTAATTACTGGAAACTCCTGCGTAGACCCAGGACCATTAAAATTAGTATTAGGGATTTAGATCTTAAAAGTGTTTTAGATTGTAGCGGGCGATGGGGAGTTTGTTATTGATGGTGGCAGTCTATAGTTCATCATATCGTTTGCTCTCTTGGATCGTTGCGCCCCTAAGAAAAAGATATAAAATTTGTGTCGCTGAGCTGGCTACCGGCCCATGGTGCTTGCAAGAGTGCGTGGGAACCGTAATAATAAACAGAGTTGTCAGAAGCGAACCTTATGGACAATGTTGTTGTACTTCTCTCAGAGGCCAGGGCGCCTGAACTGATGGCCAGTTTGTTGAAGTATTTCCAGGCTTAACTTTGCATTTGCTGCACTCATAAACCGGGCAAGGCTACAGGCCAGCCGGATGTTGCTGCCCTCGAAACAAGTCTTTACCGCCTCCATGCATGATCGTACCTGGCTTGTAATCAGGTGCGGCTTTAATAGCTGTCTTCGTTCCACTCCCAAGCCATTGCAGATGCATAGTAGATGAAATACGTCCTCATTGAGGTCCACGCATAATCTACAGCGGTTTGAAGCATCTGTGCGTTTCCACAGTGGGAGGTGACACTTTACGGGTAAAATTTCCAACCTCAGAAGCAAGAACCTTTCTTTTGTGGTTCTCGAGAAACCTGTTCCTAGATATGGTTGGGGCTTTGCCGTCACATATCTCTGAATCACAAACCAGCTGTGGGCCCTCCTGATGAGGGCAGCTTTGTCTTCTGTGAGGGATACAATCTTTTCTGATTTGTTTACCAGAGCCTTGAAACATTTTAGAGATTTGCTAGATTCCCATATGACCTTTAGAGCAAGCAGCCTAATTGCTGATTGAAGGTAACTCATGGCTGGGCTGTCGTTTTTCCTTGTGATTTCCTTCCACAAGTAAGAGTTCAATGTGCCTGGCTCTGCTCTCTTTATTTTGAAACAGCATTTGGCGTAGGCACCCTTCTGTGAAATTTGCTGCTTTTGAAGCCCAATCTCTAGCCATATTTGAGCTGGCGAAGTGAACCGCGGGAGTTTGAATATTATTCTTAACGCCTTGGCGACCACGTTGTCCAAGGTAAACTCGTCTCTTCCTCTCATTGACTTACTACCGTAAGTGATCGAAGGTAAGAGTCTCCCTCAAAGCACTTCTAGTAGTGGCCAGTTATTTTTTGCTTTATGTTTTTTAATGTAACTGCCAGTGCGGTCCCTCTACCTTTGATGGATGCTTTCTGTTTGATGAACGAGCCATTTCTATCAAATATTACTCCCAAATACTTGTATTCCTCTGCCATCTCCAGCAACCTGCCCCCCATTGTCCATCGGGGATGGCGTTTGTTGATCCGTTGGTTTAATACCACAACTTTGGATTTTTCAAGGTTTATGCTCAGACCATTCTTGTCAGCGAAGTTACTTGAGCCCATGAGTATTCTAACATCCAAGGATCCTACTTAAAAATAGAGGGTCTCATTTATGAGACCCCTTGCAGCACTTTTGCGCTGCCGAGCGCCACGTTTTTGACGTTCCGGTGGCACAATATGCTGCAGCATATTTACTAAGCCATGAAAAGCTACATACCTTGGTTTTCATGGCCTTGTAAAAATTTGTCCTTTTTGCACAGAACACTGAGTGGAAGGGGCATTCCATGAGTGTTGCTGTGGGTGTTCCAACACAACCTCCATGGAATCTGAAGCATTCCCACATTTACAGGAAATGATGCAGAATCTAACGCCATCCCAGGGGTGGCATTAGGGAGGCTCAATGCGGAGAAATGCTTCATTTCTCATAGTTCTTTTCCTTTTTATGAGTAGAGGCATTCTGCAGCACATTTAGAAAGAGAACATCGCCTGAATTTATTGTTTTTGTGCAGGAAGGTGCACCTTTCTGCTCAAAATCAATCATCCCCACAATGCAGGCACTCAAGCACCATGGTGCAAGGGTGCCTGCATTAGTGCACAGCGGGCCAAAATGACAGGAATGCACCTTATCACATAGATATAGCTCATTCTTGCCATTTTGTTTTGACACAGGACAGCACCTCAAGATTCCTTGCAGCGCTGCCCTGCACCAAAACCCAATAAATGAGGCTCAGAAAGTGTAAAGAAGACACTCTCATCCAGTGCTCTACAATGAGTATCTAAAATGTTAGTCTCTTCCACTAGCATCAAGCCATCAGCGACTACTTTGGTGATCTTTCAGAATAGATTGATTTACCATTCTGCTGTCACCTCAGTGTCCACTGCATGGCCTGCCAGGATCATCTGTGGAGCATCCCTAAAGATCGGTGATTGCCCAGGGATCGCTCCATCCTTGAGATAGCCAGCACTTTTGATACCAAGACACACCTGCTGATTTGGGCTCTCTCTAGCTTCGCTTGCATAATAAAGTGGGGTGGAGTTCTTGCTGGGAGGGACTCTGGAGGAGTTCTACCATGGTGCCTCGCAGATCTCCATCCTCCTGCTTTCCTTTACACTGATGGTAAACTATTATACATATTTCACTTCCTGAGCACTGCAGGTGAGCGGAGAGGAAAGGATGCAGCTCGGATAAGAGATGCAGAAGTTCTGTGGCATTGCAGGACCAGGAAGTGATCAGTAGACCTCTAGAAAGAATGGGAGGAAGGTTCTAAGTACAATAGAGGCTACCGTTTGTTTAACATATCATTTTAATTTGTTTTAAACATGCAACTGTTGACTACCATCATGTAGATTACTAAGCAATTTGCACTGGGCAGTTCAACCATTAGTATGTGATCATCACAATGTACATCTAAAGAAAGAGTTCAACTAAAAATTGACAATCCATGCCGAAAAAGAAATAACATCAGTTACCATGCTTAACATGCTACCTTTTCAAGATGAAGGTCAGATGGCTATTAACAGGGTGCTATATTGCTTCTGCCACGTGAATCATACCTCCCCCCTGCTATTAATATGAAAATGAAGTCCAGTGCTCTCATCCTAGGTTGACAAGCCATAGTCAGTAGTCCTGGCGAAAGATGGGTCGCTAGTGGGCCCTATATATTATAAGATTCTTTATATTGGTAAGATATTATCCATTTCAATCTCCCCATGGCAGTGACCTTACACAGAAATGGTGCCATTGAGATATGAATGGTGTGTGTTTGTGTTTCCAATTGAATGCTAATGCCAATTTGGCAACCCAAAACTTGCATGCTGGGGCCATAATATGGAAAGTGCCCCGGGGTGCAAAGCGGGTGCACATGTCGTTGCACCTCGGGGCACTTTGGCACGGGGGTTGGCCCTATGCAAATTAGGGAACCCCATTGCCTCTCCTCCCACACTGTATTATAGACATAGGCGCAGAATCAAAGAAGCTGTCAGGAGGTGCACTGCCAGGGTGCCCCCTGATAGACGCCCTCTGGAGTGGGGAATTAGGGTCCTATGGACCCCCAAATATCTTTCTAATCTCCCTTAAAAGTGCAAGTGGGTTGCCACCTCCACAGTGAAACTTGGATTGGCTGCTTTGAAGCTGCTCCGTATTTCACTTGAATGCACTGACTTCAGAGCAGCACTACTTCATGGCAGCCTCAGGCAGCACATTCTATATATTATGGTGGTCTCTGCTTGTGTGGCAGGGTGCACCAATTGGAAGGTGCCCCCAGTGCAAACAAAGAGAGTGTGCAGTATTCTGTAATATGGACCCAGGCCTTCGGTTGGTGTCTAATTGTCAGGGAACATATGCCTAGCAAGAATGAGTCTATGACAGTAGGCAATGGGTAACCTAGTTTATCTTTCATTGTAATGAGAATTCCTTGCCAATAGACTTTCATAAGCAGGCAATACCACCAAAAGTGAACAATAATAGCCAAGTAAGACACAGCCTCTCTAGCATAACAGAATACTTCAGTGTAGTATTGATGGCATTTACCAGGTCTTTCTACTATTCATATTTTACTTAAAAGTGATCCTTCCTTGCTTTATACTAGTCGTCTCCTTCATCGGTTCAGATCTTGTCAGTTCCCCCAAATCTATTCCTGTGCACTGCTCCCAATGAATGACCGCTCTGAACCCATCAGCAGCGGCCGCTCCACACGCAGCTCCAGCTCCCTGACCCACAAGAAACGTGGTATCGTAGCGCTAGATTATTGCCTGCCTCCTCGCCTTTGACAACATCGCAGCGCTAGATTGCCGTGCTGCACATTGCTTTTGCTTCGTGATTTCCACTGAAACTATACTGCATACCATAATCAGACCTCTGCGCTAGATTGCCATAGAGCGCTTGTTTGTTTAAGAATAGATAATTTGTTGTGCTGCCTGCAGAAACATTTTGCGCTTGAATTGTACATGTGCCATTGACAGCGCGTTGTCTGTGTCCCAGCCAGGTTTCGTTTTCGGCCTGTGGCCATTTTGTTGTTGTTGTGGTGCCTCCCTTGCCCGGATCTCCGCCCCGCTACCGCCTCCCAGCTGATCTTCCCTCCCACTGATAGTGTAAGGCCGCTCCACCGCTAGTTGCGCTGTGACCGCTCTGAACCCATCAGCAGCGGCCGCTCCACACGCAGCTCCAGCTCCCTGACCCACAAGAAACGTGGTATCGTAGAGCTAGATTATTGCCTGCCTCCTCGCCTTTGACAACATCGCAGCGCTAGATTGCCGTGCTGCACATTGCTTATGCTTCGTGATTTCCACTGAAACTATACTGCATACCATAATCAGACCTCTGCGCTAGATTGCCATAGAGCGCTTGTTTGTTTAAGAATAGATAATTTGTTGTGCTGCCTGCAGAAACATTTTGCGCTTGAATTGTACATGTGCCATTGACATCGCGTTGTCTGTGTCCCAGCCAGGTTTCGTTTTCGGCCTGTGGCCATTTTGTTGTTGTTGTGGTGCCTCCCTTGCCCGGATCTCCGCCCCGCTACCGCCTCCCAGCTGATCTTCCCTCGCCCCTCCCCTCCCACTACCCATTTTTGACAGTTGCTTTCCCGCGCAGCGTTCACGCGCAGCGGTCGCGCCCCATGCGCGCCGAAGGTGCGCCAAAGGTAAGCCCGTCTACGCCCGTCCGCGCCTGGACCGCGCCCAGTGCCAGACCCCCTGGTCCCCGCCGCTCCCAACCCTCTAGAGTCACATATGACGCCGCAACTCTCCTCGCCCTCAACCCCGGACGCACCCCACTATGCTGCGACGCTTCCCCAGGACGTACCCACGGCCCATTCGCCTGCCTCTCCTGCAAGTTCAACTGCTTCAGGACCCTCACCAAACCCACTTCCTCCACACACAGCTCCGAACTCAACAGCCTGAAATGCATCCTACTGAACACCCGCTCGGTCCACAGACATGCAACAGAACTCTGGGACCTAATCGACACTGCGTCACCTGACTTCGCCTTCCTTACTGAAACATGGATGAACGCATCTTCTGCCCCCGACATCGCCATAGCCATACCGGACACTTACAAGATCATTCGAAAAGACCGCACCAATAAAAAAACTGGAGGAGGCATTGCCATCGTCCATAGAAACAACATCAAAATCACAACCAGCTCTGACGACAATCTTGCAACCGCCGAACATCTCCACTTTCAGATCCACACCGACCCCAGGACCACCCTTAGAGGCACCCTCATTTACAGGCCTCCAGGCACCCGATCTCAATTCAGCGACGACATCACAGACTTCGTCAGCCCGCACGCCCTCGCCTCCGAGAACTACATTCTTCTAGGAGACCTCAACTACCACCTTGAAAACATACTCGACAACAACACCACCACCCTTCTGGACAACCTGTCCAATCTCGGACTCAAACAACTTGTTGACACCCCCACTCACACAGCCGGACACACGCTCGACCCTATCTTCACCTCCAGCAAGCACATCTCCTTCGATCGCACTACAGCTCTCCACTGGACGGATCACAGCTGTGTTCACTTCAGCTACAAAACCACCCTATCCCACAACCGTCCACAACCCATTCCCCGGAGAAAATGGAATAAAATCACCACCGACCAACTCCTCACATCACTCAACCAAAACCCTCCCACCCTAGCAATGGACCCAGACCAAGCGGCCACCAACCTCAGGCAATGGATTACCCACAGTGCGGACGAACTAGGACCCCTGAAAAAACACCAGTTGAAATCATCCAGCAAAAAGGCTCCCTGGTTCAATGATGACCTTAAAAAATCCAAAAAGACATGCCGCACCCTGGAGAAGAATTGGAGAAAAGAACCAACCCCAGACAACATGGCCTCCCTCAAGACCGCCACCCGCAAACACCACCAACTGATTCGATCCGCCAAGAAATCAGCATTCAAGGACCGTCTCGACAACAATTCTCATAACAGCAAGGAACTCTTCAATATCGTCAAAGAATTCACCAGCCCTTCCGCAGCATCCAACGATATCACTAACTCCCAAGACCTCTGCGATGCGCTATCCTCCTTCTTCTACAACAAAATTGCCGACATCCACAACAGCTTCAAGAATACTCCCAGTGACCAACCCGCTCCACCCCCTTCAGATCCCACCCCTCCAACTAACAACCTCAGCTCCTGGAACCCAATCACCATTGAAGACACCATTCGCCTCATGAACTCAATACACTCTGGCTCGCCTTCTGACCCCTGTCCCCACTACATCTTCAACAAAGCTGACTCCATCATCGCTCCCCAACTCCGCGATGTCATCAACTGCTCTTTCAACTCTGACACCTTTCCAGAAATCTGGAAACACGCCGAACTCAGCGCCCTTCTGAAAAAACCCACAGCAGACCCCTCAGAACTGAAAAACTACCGACCCATATCCCTCCTCTCTTTCCCGGCCAAAGTAATCGAGAAAGCCGTCAACAGCCAACTCGCCGCCTTCCTTGAATCCAACAACTCCCTGGATCCCTCACAGAATGGCTTTCGAGCCAAACACAGCACCGAAACAGCCCTCATTGCGGCGACCGACGACATCCGAGCACTCCTAGACAACGGAGAAACAGTGGCCCTCATTCTACTCGACCTCTCCGCCGCCTTCGACACTGTCTGTCACAGCACCCTCATACAACGCCTCAACAACATCGGCATACAAGGAAAAGCCTTGGACTGGATCATCTCTTTCCTAGCTGGGAGAACCCAGAGAGTCCGACTCCCCCCATTCTACTCAGAGCCCACCGAAGTCATCTGCGGCGTTCCTCAAGGTTCCTCACTCAGTCCCACCCTCTTCAACGTCTACATGAGTCCTCTCGCCTCCATCGCACGTCAACACAACCTCAACATCATCTCCTACGCCGACGATACCCAGCTAATCCTTTCACTCACCAAAGACCCCAACACCGCCAAAACCAATCTTCACGAAGGTATGAAAGAAGTAGCCGAATGGATGAAACAGAGCCGCCTAAAACTCAACTCAGACAAAACGGAGGTGCTCATCCTAGGATCCTCCCCCTCAGCTTGGGACGACTCATGGTGGCCGTCCGCTCTGGGATCAGCACCCACACCCACAGACCATGCACGTAACCTTGCCTTCATTCTAGACTCCTCTCTCTCAATGTCCAGACAAGTCAACGCCGTATCGTCCTCCTGCTTTAACGTCCTTCGCATTCTCAAAAAGATCTTCCGCTGGATCCCCCTCGAGACAAGAAAGACTGTCACCCATGCACTGGTCACGGATCGACTAGACTATGGCAACACACTTTACGCCGGAATTACAACAAAATTGCAGAAAAAGCTCCAGCGTATCCAAAACGCGTCAGCGAGACTCATATTAGACATCCCGCGCCAAGAGCACATCACCGGACACCTAAAAAATCTCCACTGGCTTCCCGTCAACAAGAGAATTACTTTCCGCCGTCTTACCCATGCACACAAGGCCCTTTATAATCTGGGACCCGAATGCCTCAACACCCGACTGTCCTTCTACATTCCCACCCGCCAACTAAGATCATCCAGTCAAGCCCTCGCCGCAGTCCCGCGCATCCGAAAAACCACCATGGGGGGCAGATCATTCTCCTTCCTGGCTGCCAAAACCTGGAACTCACTCCCCACCCACCTCCGCCTTACTCAGAACCACATCTCCTTCAGAAAAGAACTGAAAACCTGGCTATTCGACAAATAATGAACCCCTCCCTCTAGCGCCTTGAGACCCTCTGGGTGAGTAGTGCGCTATATAAATGCCCGAACTTGAACTTGAACTTGAATGAATCATGTGCTCTCACTTTTAAGCAGGGGTTGCCTCTCTTAATATCCAATAATTACAGAAGTCCACTTTTTGATAATTTGCACCTAGTGGATTAGCCACTGAAGAGGTGGTGTATATGCTCAAATGCATAATATAGTTGTCTGACTCTTGGACATGTATTGCTTTAATTTTACTTATCTAAGCTGTAACTTTTCTTAAACGGTTACAGTTACAGTTAGACTAGCTTCATACTCTGTGCCTGCTTGCATGAGTTCTGACTATAGTATTTTCAACTTTCGCCTTCCCAGGAGTTTTAGGCATTTAAGTAGCAATTATTCCAATACACTTCTTCTGTATAACTGCTTAATGGCATATCAGTTTAGAAGCTCACCTGTCTCCGTCATGTCATTGAGCTCAAAGAATGATTTATATGACCTTTCATTTTAGAGCAGAGTACTGAGTAACGTAGCAGAGCTGAAGGACATTTCCAATCACGGGATCCAGTTTTGCACACAATTGCAAGACAGTTAGTCACTGGAGCATGGCGATATATTGTAGGTGGAAGTATCAAAACAATTTCTACCACTAAGCCATTGCTAGCCACGTGTGTGCTGTGGAAATAGGCGTAGTCACTGGAATTGCTGTTGAATTCTCTTCATATATATTGAAGATGCAGATCTTGCAGAGTATTTTTCTGCAGGGTGCAACAAAGTAAATGATAGATGTCCCCAGTCTGTCTGTCTCTAGTGTCCAATGAGGTTAACATCTACATTTTCTGTTACGCTACCCTCTGTTAACCCAGAAGGGCATGGAAATGTTTTTACAGAAAATCATCTTGCCCAACTCTAGTGGTGTGAACTGTAGTCACCATTACTGCTTAACTTGGCCATAAATATGACCCTTTGATTTTTGATGAGTTCTTTGTCTTTGGGGTGGCAATCTTAGCTTTTGTTGAAGAGTTGGGCTGTGACATTCTTTCTCAGGTAGGTTGGTGGTTCACTTGTTGATAGTAAGCTACGCAAAACTGTACGAAGTCGTAAAACAATTCTGCCGTGCTATGCAGAGTTCCACGAGTGGGAGGAGTGGCTTGTTCTGCCCGTTCGCGTGACATTTCTGCCGTACAGCAACGTGGATTGCATGTTTAGGGAAAATATTGTTTAAACAGCACCCTGTGGTCACGCATGAGCATGGCCATTTTGTTTTCTTCTCTCTGTTATGGTGATAGGGCCTACTTCAATCCTGCCTTAATGTTTTCAATCCTTCTTTCTAAAAACTTTTTTTCTGATCTTTTTTATTTATTATCTTTTGCTTTGTCTTCTTCAGCGCCTTGAGACCCTCATGGGTGTGTAGTGCACTTTACAAATGATTGATTGATTGAGTGTATATTTTTTGTTGTTTTCTACTTTTTTTGCGTGTTTTTTAGTGTGTTTTGTACGAAGATGACTCGTTATACCATTACTACACAAGTTTTTAGTTTGCAAACCTATACATTACAAGTGTTAATGTATGCAAACTAAAAACTTGCCTAGTAATAAAAACAGACATTTACCCCAACACCAGGGGCAGTGTGTCCATTGGGGCGTTGCCCCACTAACCACATGGCCACGGAGGAAGATTAACTTCATCGCCGGGCGCGTCCTGACTCAAAATCTGAGTTAGTGAGGAGGACGCGTTGCTGAAGGGCTTGGGGCAGCATGGGAGGGTTGAGTTTGTTGTTGACATTACTGAGTGACAGGCAGCACCAGGGCAGGCCCCGTGCGCATTTGCATGTTTGGGCTGATCATTTTTCTGACCAACCCGAACATGTGCACTAGTATAGCCTGCAGTGGCCTGCATTAGGAGAACGAGCGAGGGCGAGGGCTGCTACTGGCCAGTGGTTGCAGCCCCCGGTCTCCTATGGGTGGAGACAGTCTGTGCTGTAGCCAATCCTGGTGCTGCTGGAGCAGCGTCTGGATTGGTTGCGAGGGGTTGCACGGTGCACCAGCCACTCACGAAGGCACAACGGACCCCGGCACAGGAACACACAGCAGATGCGGCATGGACCCGGCGGCGGTCAGGTAAGTTTTCAAGTTTTTTAAAAAAACTTTATTTTTAAACTTTCCCCCAGCCCCCCACCCTTGCGTGACCCCCCTCACACGACCCACCACTCGTATTGCGAGCCGCAACTGCTTAAACTTGCTGCTGTATAAATGTGCATGTGCCGTGAAGCAGTAGGCAAATCATCCACCATGCCTCACAACTTCATAGACTGCTCTCAGCTTTCCCCATAAAGGCCAAACAACAATCAAGGCCCTTCCAACCATACATCAGAAGGGCGCCAATGAAAATCCAAGTGCTTCTTTGATCACACCAAGGTTACGAAGCACTTTATAAATGGCACATATTTACTAGCTATTTAACAATACAGAAAGTACCTTGCAAGGTTGTCGAAAATGCTGTATAAATACTAATACAATGACATAGCGTGTAATAACAGTATCTGACCAGCATCACCCACCAGGTCTTTCTGTGACATAAGCTGAAATTCTTGTATTGGCTGACCTCACGCATCTCTTTCCTTGTACCTAAAAGTTCTTCTGCTGCATTCTTAGCAATTAGAAAATTATTACTGATTACATTTCTTTAAAAACCCGCCTCCCTTAGCTCCAGCTGTACTTCAGAAAGAGGGACAAGGGTGGTGTATGCTCATTCAAGGTGACTTACCTTGTTGGTCTAGATGGGTGATTGGGGGAACACTATGTTAGGATGTCTCCCCCAGCTTTTCGGGTGAGTGGTGGGTGCCAGGATAAGTAAGGTGGGATTAGTGGAGGTTTAAGAGGTGGACAGGTTCAGGTGACATTTAGGGTTAGGGTGAGAGGGGGTAGTGCCTTTCTGTCAAAGGGTAGGCTGTGAGCTGGACCTTACAGAGAAAGGATGAAGGTGTGGTTGGTCTTGTTATTGGCCAGTCGAAACTGCTCAGTGGGGAGAATGGCAGAGTGGATGTCTGTTGGGTGGGGGGGCTCTGTGAGGCGGAACGATTGACAAGGTTAGAATAGTTATACTGTAAGGCACGTGACACGGTTTTATTGTTATATATGCACACCTGCTGCATTAACCATTAAAGTGGTCTTTTATGCAAATTGCTAAAGCTGTGTCTGTCATGGTTTCATGCCGTCTCGCAAGAACATGCGTTATGTGTCCTGGAGAGGAATGGAAATGGACGCAGGATTGGAACTGCAGTGCAGGGAAGGCAGTCAAAGGGTTAAATAGTGCGTGTGGTAATTCTTATCATCGAATGTTGCCCACGTTGCAGCTGGCTGTGACAGACAGGGCTAAAGGATGCTTCTGCGTTATCTGCCCCAGCAGGTGAGGGTGGGGGGGGGTTGCGGTTCAGCCTGAGCGGCAATTAAACCGATCCGGGGGGTATCAGAGATAGATTTACAGTTCTCTGCAGGGTCACCTCCGACTGCACATGCATCGGAAAAGGAATGAAATGAAGGAACTAGATGGGATTATATTTATACGCTATGACAGTACCAACTATGGCAACTAGACTGCCTTTTCACTGTGCCATCTCAGAGGAGGAAGGCACAACATCATAGAGAGGTAATCACTACCAGAAAGTGGAATAAATTTAACTCTACATCATTCACGTGAGCCCTTGAGGAGCAGAAGCCAATGTTGGACAAAGATATTAACATAGCCAATGACCAGATAGAGACATAGATTACTGATGCTCTAGATAAGGTAGCACCCAGGAGCACGAGAATCCCTAGGAGACCAAAGGTAACAGCACCCTGGTTCAATGATGAATTAAATAAGGCTAGGAAAAGATGTAAAAATCAGAACGAATCTGGAGGAAAAATTATTGTAATAAGTCGAAAGAAGTATATAAAAAAGAACAAAAAGTTTATCACTCACTGATTAAGAAAACCAGATGTGAATTCTATACGGATAAAATAGACAAAGCTCAACAACTCACATATAGAAATGTTCACAATTCTGAAATCTCTCAAAAGTCAAGAAGAGAAGAAAGAAGACAGTACAGCCTCGAAAGAGATCTGCAATGAGGTAGCAGCATTTTTGCAAACAAAGTAACAAACATATATGAGAACTTTCCAACAGATGCACGGCAGGGCACTAAATCATCTGTTATCAAGACTGGGAACTTTGTAGGAGTAACGCTGGATGAATTTAAAATACAAGAAAGTGAGGATCTAAAAACCACAGCAAATGGAATAAAATCTGGCTCCCCTCTAGTCCCGGCACGACCATAGAGACTGATGGAGGGGATGGACGTAATCCTACTGTACAGCGCAGATCTTATTCTCCGCTCCTTTCAGACAGGAACAGTCCCAATGAAAGTTGCTAGGTGTTGAGGTTGTGGCGCTTGGTGAGAAGCTAATTACAATTATCATTGTATGTTCTATGTTATTGCAAATATTATTTTCTTCCTGAATAGCAAGAATGCTGCTGCTCACATGCATTTAACTACATTTAAAAATTGTATATTATGTGATCATTATTCTAGACAAGTGCTTGGCGCTACCTAATCGTACTTGTTTTCAAACTATGCGCTCGCTTGGGCTACTTATTTAAGAGAACTTAAGTTAGGTAATGCAGACTGGAGAGACTCATTTCCGTTGGCCTGTCACTAAGATAGTGTTAGTTAGTTAGTTACTTTGTATTAGTTAGTAATTTAGCGGCCCGTCCTCTCACTTCTGTCCTTGACTCCTTAGTAGAACCTTTCTTTAGTTTGTATAGTGAGTGACTAGCAACCAACCAATTTGATGTATGCAATATGTATGCGTCCATCTGTGCACTGAGACTAAATTCAGACTTAGTGAATTGGCCCATCAAAGAGTGTTGAGATGATTGTGAATGAGATCAGAACTTAGAAACAAATATAATTTTTTTGCAATTTATGTCAAAGTCTTTGGAATAGGCGGGCTAGGTAGACTTAGGATTCAGGAATTGGAATGGAAATGTGGAATAATAAAGATAAGATGGTCCGCGACCGCTATACTACTCTACTACTACTACTAGTCAATCTAATTTAGGAAAGGTCAATGTTATTGCAAATGCCGTTCCCTGTCAGTAAATCATTTTGGAGAGAATATTTAATATTTATTTAACACCAATCATTTTTTGTCTCTTTAATTATGTTTAACATGATCATCAGCATCCAGGGGCAAGAGAACAAGGTCTTCTGAGGCGAGTGCCGGAGATGGAGGTACCTCCCAGGGCCAGGAATGCTCCTCATCAGAAGCCTCTGCTGGCCCCAGTAAGTCCTTAATATACATTTCCCTAAACTTTACAGCTCCTTATTTTGAACTACATTATTTCCGTTTCCTAATTTTATTTTTCCCAAATCCTCTTCTATCTGTTTCCAAATTCTTGTTACCCGGGCATTATCTACTAACTTAGTAATATATATTCCTATTGTCTGTTTTTTCTTTTTTACCTCAAACTGCCCCTGACTCTGTATTAGTCTGTCTGTAGATTGCTTTCCTATGGTTTTTCAGTCAGTTTTCCCTCTCCCCTTATATAATTCGTGGACTGCGTAGTAGTGGTACTGTAAGACTGAGCGAACCCATAGGTCCTTACTACTACTAGTACTAGTACTAATACTCTGCTGTGTAGATTGCATGCCCTAGTAAGATATTCTATGCATGTTTGCTGAGTACCGGAAGGTTTTGGTTTACTATCCTGTGCTCAATCAGAAAATATTGGCCAAGTTGAACACCCCAAATGTGTTGACTCTTTTTGTTGTCTAGGCATAGTATTATTAGCAGCAGGTGTTGATAAAATAATTACTGGAAGCAAGTATGAGGAGGAGGAGGAAGACTGCACCATTACATTTTCAAACCAAAGAGACCTTATGTCCGATTGTCCATCCAGTTGGCCACTCTTTCTTTTCAAAAACTCAGATTCATCAATAGCTCTGGCAACTGAGTCTAGTCCTTTGGGTTGTCCTCTTCTTGAGAGGCTGAGTACCGGAAGATTTTGGTTTACTTTCCTGTGCTCAATCAGAAAATGTTGGCCAAGTTGAACGCCCCAAATGTGTTGACTCTTCTTCTTGTCTAGGCATAGTATTATTAGCAGCAGGTGTTGATGAAATAATTAATGTGTACCATGGCTGGAAGCAAGTATGAGGAGGAGGAGGAAGACAGCACCATTACATTTTGAAACCAAGGAGAACTTATGTCCGATTGTCCATCCAGTTGGCCACTCTTTCTTTTCAAAAACTCAGATTCATCAATAGCTCTAGCCACTGAGTCTAGTCCATTGGGTTGTCCTCTTCTTGAGAGGCTTTTCAAAAATTGCCACCGAAAAAATGGCCAAGTGGTTATTTCATTATTTTTGATAGGTCATACTGTCAACTCTAGTCTATGTAACTGAATTGCAGTGATGTGTGTGGTGTATGTATTGTATTTTCACTCTTGCTAGTGAAAATAAATAAATTGGGGGTGGCATATATGGCATCTAAAAATGTGTAATGTTTTTTTCTAGGTGTACTGACCACCAATGCCGGGACCAGCGGGGAAGGCGATGCCAGCCAGGAAGGAGTAGATGGAGCAGCTGCAGGGGATGAGCCAGCAGCAGTAGCGGGCAATGGTAAGTCATATTCCTTGCTTATTGACAATCACATTTATATACTCACTGCAAGGGTGTACACTGTACGCTGTACTGTTGAGACTAATTTGTGATCAGTTGAAGCAGACACCCTTTACTTAGCATTAGTTGGAGTTGAGTAATTGCCTCTTCTCTTCAACTCAGCTGAAAAGGTTTTATGAAGAAGACTAAGAGTCAGACCTTGATGGGTTGATGGAGAAGGGAAAGAAGTATGGAAGGAGGAAGGACGGGTGACATGTAATATATGACTGGCAGAGAAGGATGCATGGGTGAAGGGGGCCCGGGATGCATATAGGTTGCTGATAGGATGCATGGGTGGTTGAAGGCTCGGTTGAAGGTGAAAGAAAGGATGCCTGCCTGGGTTGGTGAAACTGTATGGGTGAAGGGAATCCTTCGGGGGTTTGATGGGTCAAACTCAAAGGACAAGCAAGAACGCATGGGTGGTTAAATGACAAATGTATGTTGGTGAAAGGTAAGTAGAGAATAATAGCCATGTTTGGATGGATACCTGGATAGTATTTAATCATAGGTTAAGACTGGATGAAGAGAATGTAAAATAAAATGAAACCATGCCAGAGTAGCAATGCCAAGGGTGAAGAATAAAAATAATGCTAGAGGAACAATGCAATGGAAAATTGAAAAATCCCAGGGAAGAAGTATAAACGAGGAATGTTTTTTTTCTGGGTTTTTGATTCAAAGGTTTGAGGTTGTATTGTAGACCACCCCCTTGACTCACAGTAGTTTGCAAGCACAACATATATCTTATGTATGTATGTACCTACCCATCATCAATCGCCTCCTTCTGAGTCAGAGGCGCACTCCCTCCCTAACCATGTCAATTCAACAGCGTCAGCCAAGGGTGGCCTGTTGGCTGCATGGTTATTACAGTAGTAGTAATGTTGTGTTGCATATCATCAATAGTTCATATTTGTAATTATTCAAGGTGAAAGTGAAATTGAGTGGTTGCCATTGATTTAAGAGAGTTTGGCGATAATAATAGAAAAAGTGATAATTGTGTAGTACAGCTGCCCCACCTGCAGACAGTAGTAAAGTAATGTGAGTCTGCAACACAAGTATGTCTGTCTAGGGCACAAGCAGCTGAGCTGGCATGCCTACAAGATTAATTTAGCTAAACAAGAGAAAGAAGAAGAATACATAATTCCTAATACCTAAAACTCTAATCACATGCAAATCCTGGGGGGCGAGGAATTGAAAATACCATAAATGTTATGTACTGCTACTGTTACTTTGCCACTCTAATTGTATGTGTATAATTTTATGTGTTACTGTTTTGCTAACAGTATTGGTTACATTTGTCTTTTTTCGTTAATGATATAGCTACTCCTTCCCAACTCATCAGGCAGGAGATAGCAGCCAAGACCCGGCATTGGAAGCTAAAGGCCATCAGGGCAGAATATTGGTGGCTGGTGGCTCTTGCGGAGGAGAAGCAGCAGCTTCAGCCTCCAATGCCCTAGGCCCCAGCCAGGCCCCCCCAGTGCCTCCGGGGGAACAGCACCATGGTCCGGCAGCCACCTGCTGTAAGTCAACTACTGCTGCCTGCCCCTGTTCATGTAAAACCTTTCAGCACCATATGCTCCTGCAGATGGCGTGCTTAGAGGCCAGGATGAGTGAAAGATCCGACTCCTAGCCCACTGCTAGATGATAGATCTCTCTTGCCCCTTTTGTAATCTTTTTTGGGTTGGTGGGTCTTGTTGGGGAGAGGGTGGGAATGTGGGAGTTGGGGGTGTCATGCCTTCCCCTCAATTACCACAGGAGCCAGGAGCAGGTTGCAACATGACCTTTATTCTATCATGCCTACTCCAACTGCCCCTTCCGTCCTTGTCCCTCCTATTCCTGTTCCTCCTCCCTAGCTCCGCCCCCAACCAATAGACTGCATCACGACACGACATCTCCCCCCTTTTTAACAAATAAAGTTGATTCTCAGAGTGTCTATAGTTCCGTGATCAGCTGCACAGGGCTGCGGCCCGCCTGTTTGAGTCATGAAACACCTCTCCATTACAAACTCAAACTCGGTCTGTTTCTCAGGCGTCAGCAGGGTGCAGTCCGATGGAGGTACTTCATTGTGTCTTTCCGACTGTCTTGACAGGAGTGTCGCTTCTTGTGATGTGGCTGTTGATGGCTCCGCTAGATGTCGGCTGTCCGTTTCCTTTTGTGGTTCTTGTTTGAGTGACAATTGATCTCTTACACGTGTGTCCGTTGTTTTCGTTTTCTTCCGAGTGCCTGCATGCACTTCTATTTCTCGTTGTCTTATTCGGTCAGGGGCCTCCCTGTCTTCCTGTCCGTGGACAGGCATACCAGACGACCCAGGTGCACGTTTCCCTTCTGACTGATGATAGTGACCTCTCTTTCTCAACGGGTTGGCCCCTCTGGGTAGGGTGACAGGGTGGTCCCTTCTTGCCCAGTGAGTATAGTCACCGGCATCTGTGCTTCGTTTGTGTCCCTTTTGTGTAAGCCTTGCTGACCCCTTCAGCGGTGACGGTATATTCTTCACGTCATGATGTTCCTGGGGCTGGCATGGCATGGTGTCTTGTGGAGAGTTCAGGCATTGCGGGTTGTTGGCCTGAGGAGTGTTGTTTCGGACTGGGGCGACGGTCTTTGCTTCCCCTGTGTTTTCAAGTGGTGGACACCGTGACCGTTGTCGGTACCAGGATTCTGTTGATTTAAGTGATTGTCCGGACATGCTTTCTGAATCGGTCGATGACGCACTCCTAGAGTCGACGCTGTCGAGGAGATACTCCTCTGGGTGCATCTTTTGAAGTGTCTTTTGTGTTATTGCTGTGACGGGTTTGTTTGCTAGCTCCGTATTTACTTTCTTGGTTTGGTCTTGGGATAATGTTCGACTCTTCTCTGTTTTCTCCTGATCACAGATGGCTTGAGCGTCTGCGTCTTGAGTCATTCGAGTGTATGTGTATATCGGTTTCTGGGGGTGGTGTGGCTTGTCCCCTCGCCTGTGTTTGGTCCTTTCCTCATAGTCGTTGAGTCGACTGTCGTCAGTCTCCTCTGTGTAATCGGTGTCTCTGCTTGATGGTTCTCCAGAGTAGTATGTTAGTTTCCGAATATAACGTGACTTGTCCCCTCGCCGGTGTTTGGTATTTTCATCATGACCATTGAGTAGACTGGTCTCGGTCTCCCCTGTGTGGTCTGTGTCACTACTTGATATGTCTCCAGAGTAGTTGTCTCCAGAGTAGTGTGTTGAGTGACTTCTCGGCGTTATGTCAATCCGGTTGTTCCTGGCTGTCCCAGTCTTTCGTATACCCTTGTCCATTGTCTTTTGTGTTGGTGACTCAGGGAGTTCCTTGTCACTTCGTCTTTCATGGTATCTTGTCTCTGGTCCGCCTTCACCCTCCCTCTCTCGGGTTTTGTTCGTCTCCTGGGCCTTCCTCGCGGACATGGAGGATGTCTCCTTGGATGTCTCCTTTCTTCTCTTTTTGTTTCTTGCTTCCCTGTCACTTTGTCTCTCATGGTATCGTGCCTCTAGTCCGCTTTCGCCCTCCCTCTCTCGGGTTTTGTTTGACTTCTGGGCTTTCCTCGCGGACATGGGGAATGTCTCCTTTCTTCTCTTTTTGTCTCCAGCGTCCTGGTGGAATACTTCGGACACTTCCCTCGCTGTGACCCGCTCTCCAATCTCGGCTCTCCTGATGATCTCTTTTAGCGAGAACCGCCCTTGAATGATCTTGCGCTTGGTGTCGGGTTTTGAACAGCCTTCAATCACCCGCAGTCGGATTGCATCTTCATTTGTGAAGGTGTCGAAGTGGCAACCTTTCACTAGACGTTGCAGTCGGGTAATAAAGCTTGGTAAGGATTCTAATGGTTCCTGCCGTGCTGCGTTGAAAGCAATGCGTTCATGATCCACGTCCTCCATCTCGTAGAAGTGAGCGAGCAGTGTCTCCCTGAGTCCCCTATATGTCTCTGTGTCTTTTGCTAAAATTGTTTTGATTAAACGTCGGCCTTCGTGACCCACCAGCTGAAGCAGTAGTAGTCGGCGTCTGCTATCCCTCCGCTCACGGATCGTTGCGAGGAATTCGTCCAATGACTCCAGCCACTTTGACCATTCAGGACCTAAACGGTGAGCGCTGGTTTGTGTCACTGGAGGAGATACTCCAATGCAGGGATTGGGTTTGTGCGTGTCTTTCCTCACAGGCATGATGATGTAGTATGCAAGCTTCAGGTAGACGGACTTGATTTCTCGAGATTAGCTTGGTCGCCACTCAGCCGTTGGCGGTCTGATTCTGTGTTCGTGGTTGTTGCGTTCACTAGGGCTCGTTCTCTTGTGTTTGCCAATGCATGTTGTGGTTTCCTCTAGTCTTCACCGCTGTGTGTTTCCTGCGGTCACTTGTGCTTGTTCCCTTATTCTATCTCTGGTTGACGCATGAACGAGGCTCTAATGGGATTGTTGTTTTTTAGTCAAACAAGGGAAACCCAGCGGGTAGCTAAGAACCACGGGTATGACTAAGTTATAGAAACAAAAAGGTTCCTAGCTTATTTGAATTCTTAACAATACAATATAGCACACAATGGACTACTATATGGTAACATGTTCCTGCCCAGCCGGACCGGAAGTTTATTTTCAAACAATGTCAATTTTGCCACAATATTTTCAAACAATTAGTATGACACAAGCCTGTGCCGTACTTAGAAGAGGAGAAAATAGAGAAGGTGAAAGGGGTGTCTTCAGGCAAGGAAAAAGAGCAAAGCAGGGCACTTCATAGTTAAAAAGAAATAATAACAGTGTCGCCTGGAGTGAACCATACAATCTCAAAATATAAGATGCTACATGTATGTACACTCACTATGAGTGTACATACATGTAGCATCTTATATTTTGAGATTTATAGATTTGAGATTATAAGATGCTACATGTATGTACACTCACTATGAGTGTACATACATGTAGCATCTTATATTTTGAGATTGTATGGTTCACTCCAGGCGACACTGTTATTATTTCTTTTTAACTATGAAGTGCCCTGCTTTGCTCTTTTTCCTTGCCTGAAGACACCCCTTTCACCTTCTCTATTTTCTCCTCTTCTAAGTACGGCACAGGCTTGTGTCATACTAATTGTTTGAAAATATTGTGGCAAAATTGACATTGTTTGAAAATAAACTTCCGGTCCGGCTGGGCAGGAACATGTTACCATATAGTAGTCCATTGTGTGCTATATTGTATTGTTAAGAATTCAAATAAGCTAGGAACCTTTTTGTTTCTATAACCTAATGGGATTGTTGGCCATTGTGGGCAAGTTAGCTGGAGGAGCTGGGCCTCCTGTATTTGCTGGGCCTGATATGTCGATCCCTCCGGATGAGCTATCAGGGTTTGTATCGGACATCTGCAGCTAACTGACCCTGGAAATCTGGATGGGAAATTGTCCAGGCTCTACTATATTGTTGCTGGCTTCACAACGGTCTTTTCTTTATGTTAGGAGTTTTTTTTTGCTTTAAATGCGTGTTGCCCGCCTTTTTCTTTCAGCAAGGTCCTTGGAAATGAGTGGCGCCTGACCTTAAGATGGCCGCCATCAAGGGTGCGTGGATTGGTTTAAGCGCTGGCGCCTGACCCCAAAATGGCCGCCGCGCGGGACATCGTGTCTCATTTGTTCTTCCCTTGCACCTGCTGCTATCTATGTTTGAACGCACGAGGAAGGTTGCGGGGTTTGGACTCACCCTCGCTCCTCGCTCTGTGTTTGTTTCTGGCCCCTCGCTCCTCACCTTGTGTCTGGGACCGGGCGCTGTTCTCCAGCGCTATGCAGAGCCGATCGCTCGCGTCTGGGGACACGTGGTGGCAGCGTTCTGGCACACGCGCCCTTCTTTCAGCAGGCAGGCAGTGTTTGAAGGCACACGGGGTGGCGCTCTGGCACACGCTCTCCGGCTTCTCGGCGGACCGCTGGCACACGCGCCCTTCTTTCAGCAGGCAGGCAGCGTTTGAAGGCACACGGGGTGGCGCACTGGCACACGCTCTCCGGCTTCTCGGCGGACCGCTGGCTGCAGCCTGATCTTGCCTCCCCACTTCCCTCCAGGGACCCCTCGTGTTAGCAGGCAGTTTCTTTACTGGGGTGAGTGGCAGCTTTCAGTATCTTTCGATTTTCGCGCTCTTTCCGAGCATCGCATCGGGACCCCTGCAGGCTCTCGGGTGTTGGGCCACCCTCCGGGAACACACGGGTCGGCGGGCAATACCTCCGCTATGTTAATCAGGATGTCAGGACACGGGCAGTAACTTCTTTGAAGCAGCGCTGATTCTCGCGCTTTGGCAGCATTCAGGCACAGCGTGTGGAGCATTCCATTTCGCGCTCCTTACGTGTTGCGCTGACACAGGCTGCAGGCTCTCTGTTTTTCTGGCCGTCCACGGGCGGCAGGGGTCTTGGGCAATGTGGGCTTCAGTTGTCATCCCACCCTCGTCGCCATTGTCATGCCTTCCCCTCAATTACCACAGGAGCCAGGAGCAGGTTGCAACATGACCTTTATTCTATCATGCCTACTCCAACTGCCCCTTCCGTCCTTGTCCCTCCTATTCCTGTTCCTCCTCCCTAGCTCCGCCCCCCAACCACTAGACTGCATCACGACACGACAGGGGGAACATTGTGTTCTCCTTTTTTATGGACAATTGCACTGTTTACTGGCCATTGGTTGGGGTTAGGGCGAAGGGTGGGTCAGGTGTTGTGGGTTTCTTTCATTCTAGTTTATTTGTTAGGGGAATACATTTATAGCTTTACATATGATGTAAATCTTTTTTTGGGGGTTACTCTTTTACGTCGCACTGTTTCCTTTGCTGCAGGGCGACAGCCATTATTGAAATCTGCCAATAGTGTAACACACCAACAGATAGATACAGTAGCCTGCAACTAAAACCCCTATGGACTCAGAAGGGGTGTGGGTGTGACTTAATTACCATAGTATACAGTTCATTGCATCTTGAATGAATCCCCCATACTTTTTCCCTCTTACCTGTGATTAGGCGAAGTGATAGATGCATGCTGATGTTTGCCCAAGCTGCAGTGGTGGTGGTAGTAGTAGATAGTAGGAGCATGCTAGCTGACTACTCAAATACTAAAAGCACCAGATTTTGCAGCGGGGTTCCAGTAGCTTCCAGCCAAACTCAAACTGTCAAGTCAAGTCAAGTCAAATAATTTATATAGCGCGCTACATACCCAGAGGGTCTCAAGGCGCTTGAAGAAGGGTGGGGAATTACTTGTCGAACTGTAGGATAAAGAATATTTATCGCAGGGAACGAAATAATTAAATTTACAAACTGAGTTAATGCGTTTGATATGCAAGCTTTGCAAAACAAATGAGGCAGTCACCTGAGGGAGAATAGATATACTGAGTAGAGTAGGACTAGCTGTACACAAGAAGAGGACTGCCAAATGAGAAAATCTGGTAAGTAATGCTAAAGTAAAATAAAAAATAATTAAAATGGTGGGCTAGTACCAGTTACAAATTGAAGTCAAATCGAACTATGAAGGAGAGTAGACAAGCGTGACCTTTAGTGCTGGAAAGATGAAGATGCTGGCAATTATAGTGGATTATGTTTCTCTGAAAAGAATTTGAATATCGGATACTGTGCCTGGGTGGGCAATTTAATTTATATATATTGCCAGTGTGGGCTATAGTTATACTTAGAGCAGAACTTAAGATCCTCGCCCTGCCTGCCCTAATTGAGCTGGTGTTGCTTTCACCACATCCACCCCACCAAGTGTGTGATCAATTAATGATGTAAATTTAATTTAGTCACACCACTAAATCGCACAGCTCGGGGGAAGAGGGTTAGGGGTTTGATGAATGGATAAGAAGGGGGATTTGAGGGAAAGGTTTGACACAAACAAACACTATTACTCACGGCTAAACATTAATCTTGGCGGCCTACCATCATACATTTGTTATGGGAGGAAAATGGAAATGCATGCAGGATGATGAATACTACTAGACTAGTACAGATAAATTAATGTTCCGTCTGCCCCAGAGAGACCCAAGTGGCATCATGTTCTTGCCTTGGGATTTGAAAGATAGCAAATAAATTAAAAAATCTCTATAGGAGTCAAGTAAATAAACTTAAACAACACACATAGTTGGAATGATTGATGAGAAAAAATTATACTGTATTGACAAATTGGGAGTTACATCTCTCTACACTGCATTTCTCTTGGACTGTCCATTAATCTTGGGTGCTTGCTGGATGCAGTTCAGCAAAGTAAGTATGAGTTGTTTTTCCAGTATGGCGCAGGGTAAGGTCTGAAGATGGAAAGAAAGCTATTGAAGAATTAAGGGGGAGAGTTAAACTGCATAAACAAATGCTACAAGAAGACTTTTCAGAGGCAGTACTTCCTACAACAGGCCCACCACCCAAACTCCACTTAGCTTTGAATTTGATCCAGACAGCACTGAGCACAGACACACACAGCAACATAGCATTTTTCTAATTAAGTCAAAAATCAATGCACCGCTATCAGTCAGTCATACCACACCCACCAACACCACAACTACACAGACATGTGTAGTTATGGGTTGTTGTTTACCTTTAGTCCACCTCAAAGTCATTATCATCCAAATTGTTTGGTTTCAGTGAATTTGAAAACTTCCATCTTCTTCTGGTCGCAGTTCTCAAAGTAGTCATGCTCACTCCCATGCCCTGAGTCAATCCATCATCTCTGATCTTCCTGAATCTGACTCCGACTATGAGTATGGTGTCCAACTCCATGCCAACAGTTTCTCCAGTAAGCCCCAACTCAATGCAATGGAGCAGCCTGTAGTAGTACAATTTTGATATTGATTAACAAGAAGGGAAAAATGTACTTGACGGAGTCACTTTTTGTTTGCAGATTAGACTAGATTTGTGTTTGCAAGCTTTGCATTAACTAAGTGATTGGCCAAGCCTGAGTCTTTGAGGAATATAAGTAAGCATAAAACAATTTAAAAAAAGCAGTGTGGAGTGGACCCGGTGAAGAAATTTCAGTATCTGATCTTTCAAAGAGGAAAAAAAATAACCTTCAGAGGAAAATTACTGATCAGCCGTCTGTAGGTCACCACATCATTGTGAATCTCAATCATTATGATCACTAAAATAATTAAGCGTAACAATCACCCAGTCACACACTGCCTGCTGCCACCACATGAATCATCTCTTCTTCTTCTCACTTCTCAACTGAAGTTAACAGGCACATGATTGATGATGACATATCATCTATCATTCACAAGTTGACATCACAACTCAACGTGCAATGCATTTCATCATTTATCTGTTCTTCCAGTGTGCTCACCGTGATTGATAGGTGGCACATTGCAGAATGCTGATCATCCATTGCTTTTCTTTAAATGACATTATTAATAATCTCATATGTGGGGCTGTCTCTCCAGGCTAGTAGGATAAAATAGATGGATAGTCAGGGCCAGGGTTGGGGGCAGAGGCAGGCACACATTTTTTCTCCAACGAATATCTGGCTTGAGGGAAATGGCTTTAGGGCGAGTCAGGACTTCTTCACTTCACAGAGTTGCAACTCCAACCCAGCAATAAAATGTGTCTAAGAGTAAGACAGTGGAGATCGATTGGTCAACCACAAGACAAGAATAATTAACAGTGGGCGAAAAACTCCGCTCCACCCACAGAGTGTGCAGAGATTTGCCTACTCCACGTTCCGCGGAGAACGCGAAGTAGGTAAATCTCTGCACACTCCGCTGTGGAGCGGAGTTGGCCAGCCCCGCCTCCCAACCCCCTATTAAAAATTGGAAAAAACAATTAAATGAAATAACTTTAAAGTACATTAAAATCACTTACCTGGGTTGGGGCATCCCCGGGCTGCCCTCCTTGTCATCATGGCCATTTCTGGAAATACTGTGCATGCGCACACGCCCGCGCATGAGCAGTTTTTGTGAGAAATGCGCATGCGTAGGCACGCACGCATGCACAGTTTTTCCAGAAACGGCCAAGAAGGCAAGGAGGGCAGTCCAGGCACGCTGCAGCCCAGGTAAGTGATTTTAAATGCACTTTAAAGTTAGCTCGCGAATGGCTCAGAAAATCTCGTCGGCATCGCAGGCACACAGTAAGTCATTCCCATGCACGCAAACATGTATTTTGCTTGCGCCAATAGAAAAAAAACTCTGCTCCATTGCGTAGTACATAGTGCAGAGTATTTCGGCAACTCTGCATTCTACACGAAACGCGGAGTTGCCAAAACTCCACAAACTCCGCGAGCGGAGCAGAGTTTTATGCTCAAGGCTAGTTGATAGTTAGGATTACATCTGGAAGCGCATTTTTCCCAACCCACATTACAAGTCAGAGGAGGGGTGGAAATTACTTTGACTGTTCTATGACAGCTTTCCTCATAATCTTCCCCAGAGTGTGTATAGGTTGATGCAATCCTTCAGTGCCAGGCCTAATTTCTGTGGTTTGCTTTACTTTTTTTGTACTTTTCGATAATTCTCTATGTTCTCTGCGCTATAAGAAAATATTTAATAAATAAATGCATAAACATGTTTAAAGATTTGTATAAGGGGTAATTTGAATAACTATGAGCAATTTGAGTAGCTATGAGGTTTCTGAATTAGCATATAGTAATGTGGCAGGTATTTCCTAGGCCTAGGTGGTGAACTCTGCTCTCTCCGTGAAGTTTGCAGAGTTTTCCCACACTCCGTGCTTTTTAGTTGCTCGGGCTCGCCAACATTGAAGGTCAGAGCATGAGACTTTCTTGCTCCGGCCCAGATGGTTGTAACAATTCTGCAAAGGATGCAATCACGTCAGTTAGACAATGATTTAATTTGCAGCAACGTTACTTAGGAAACATTTTCCTGGTATCCCTGCGAGTGCTGAGGGAACTGAAAACAGCCATTTTCAACCTCAGTAGAGAATTGTCCACAGAGGGAGTTATCAATATAAATGAGAGAACCTCAGCTTTGCAGGAGTACCTCTCCTACTTTGCAAAGCATCAGATAGATGTGATCTGATGATGCTTCCACCAGGGATATTTCATTGAGGGAGTAGCCCTTTGTGCCAAGGCCTGTGCTTTCCCACCTTCGCCAGTATATTATTTCTCTTCCCTTAACACCTTGGCCGTGGTGCAAATTCCGCTGCGGTGCTGGGGAATTAATGAGTTGGCGTGTTTAGGATGCCCCGCTGCTGTCCTCCGCACATGCCCACTGTGACGTCGGATGGCCAGGGGGGCGTCCGACGCACGCAACGGGTTAAGGGGGTCGAGGGTGGCTACTTCCAATCTGCCTCCCGCAAGGGGGAAGACATTCTCCTAGACACCATGTAATTTCCTAAAAAAAGGGGTAGGGAGGCGCCCCATAGAATAGGACAATGCCCCCAACCTAAATGAAGGCAATACAGTATTTCTGCCCAACCCACTGGACACCAAGGAAGTTCTTTAACAAGAGTTTGGTGTCTGACGATGGCATACGGAATGCCCACACCCCAAAAGCGGGTACAGGATGTATGACATTACAACGCATGCTTTTACCACGCATGCCTTTACAACGCGGTTTTTACATCGCAAACCTTTACAACGCATAGCGCTTTGGGGCGCTGGATAGTGAAAAGTTTAATTTACTATTCCAACTCCAGTCACCGTGGACACTAGGGAAGGTGTTGGATAGTAAATTAAACGTATTCCCTATCCTAAAGCGCCCCCCAGTGCAATGCGTTGAAATGGTTTGCGTTGTAAATACCGTGTTGTAAAGGCACTACGTGGTAAAAGTTGCGTTGTAAAGGTTGTTCACCGCGGGTACAGTTTTTCTGATCTCCCTGGGAGGACGATTATGGGGTTTGCCTCCAAACTGCCCTACCATGGGAAGAAAGCTCTCTAGATACTAGGGAAACAAAATGTAAAAAAAAACATGTGGTAGGCCAACCTTGCTATAGGGCCATGAACCCATCCCAAAATGGGGCAATACTGTCTCTTTCTACATCCCAGGTTGGCAAATTGGGGGTTTGTTCCTCAATCTGACCCCAAGGGAGTTGAAAGTTCACTCAAAGCCAGGGATTTAACTATCTAAAAATAAACAAAAGGGTGGGGGCAGCCTACTCTGGCATAGGGTCATTTGACAATCGCAAAAAGGGATAATTAAGTTTTTCTGTCCAACTGGGAGGCAGATTGTCCCCAAGTTTCACCCCAAGGATTGCATAAAGCACACAAGACATTAGGGAAACCATACAAAACAAAGGCTTAGGGGTAGCCCATCCTGGCATAGGGATAGAACCCCACCCAAAGGAGCAACACAGTGCGTCTCCTGCATTACCGAAATGTGGGGGTTGCTTTTTGTAACATCTGGCTGGCTCAAAGGTGAGCTTGTGCCTCATCCACTTTTTACAACTGTATGGAATTGTATTTCGATGTACCTTATCGCTGAGCCCAAAGGTGGAGTCGGGGGTGAGTGGGTGCTCTTTGATTGACCACGCTGCCTTGTCCTTTGGCTGGGGGTATTTTATGTATCCTTGTCCAAAGTTTTGCAAGTGTTCTTTAGTACTCCACATTGCCCTAAAGCAAGTGCAGGTGATAAGCCCAACAATTTAAACAAAGCAGGTCAGCTTTGACAAAGCTGGCACCCGCTGCTGTGCTGTTTTAAGATTGTGAATGTCCATGGCCCTGAAATGGCTGCAAAGTATGTTTGCCTTGAAGGGCAGGGGCAGCTGATAGTAGCCACAACATTGTGTTTGTAATTAGAATCAGTTTACTGCACCAATTACAGGATGTCAGATATCTCCTTCACCCTCCCTTTTAGATGGTGTTGGATGTCCAGAACAGCTAACAGCTGGGCATTACCCTGTCAGACTTTTGAAAAGAGTGTTAACAATGCTGTAAACTGAAATAAATGTACTTGAGGGACTCTGAAATAAGGCTTAGGCGGTCCTTAATTAGAGGCAAACAGACTGCCTTTTAAGACAGCTTAGATGAGTGGGACACCTCCTTCAGAGATTTCATTTCCAGGGTAAAACATGGGTAATGTAAATAAAGTAATTAATGCCCTTGCTGGATATATTCATGTATCATTTCGGGTGATATGTCTGACTCAATAAATTGCTCAAACTGTTATGTGTCTAGTGCAGACCCACAATCCAACACATAGATCACATATTGCTGTTTTGTCTAATATATTTGAGTGGGTTCATGATTTGAGATATAATAATTGTTTAAAATACACAAAGTACAGAGGGGTGAGAGAAGAATCCCTCTTCGACCTCCCGCTGAATAATTAAATATCACAAAAAGAAGAGGGTTAAATCATTGAGTGGAGATAAAAAACGTGAGCGGGAATGCACCAATTTTGTAACACTGCCCTCACACACAGCAAGCTGTGTCATGCTACATTAGAGGGCTGCTAAAACACCTCCGCGCCAGCCAAACGCTGGAGGTGGAGCAATAGGGAGGGGAAGACAATACAACACAAAATGTGAGAGTTGAATCACAGGTGAGATAACAGTGCAGAACAAGTGATGATAAGCGATATAAAACTGGTACCTGGGGATCCTTGGTCAAATTTTAATATTAGGTGCCCCGTCCAGAATATAAAACAAATACATGGGTGGCAGGTTGGAGAGCTTATAATGAGATTCCAACCCCCCCACTCTACATAAATGTCAACTTGTTTCAGCCAGCAAAAAATAATACCCCAGCTTTCCTCAGGAGTTCTCACCACTGTAATCCCTAGGTGCAGAACCTTGTTCCTCCAAATTTAGAGGGTAAAGAACATATCACCTAAAGTGGAGCCCCTCGCCTTTGGACAGGAACGTATAGTGATTAAAAACAACAAAAAATTAATAACATATAAAAATGGTGGATCATGCCCAAACACACATTAAAAAATCTCCACAGGAACATACTCACACCGCCCTTCAGAGTAAGGTGTCGTTGCTTGCTTCCAAACTTAACGCACCACAGCTGTTGTAATAACCAGATAAATACTCTATTAGAATATTTTTTTAATTCTAGGGATGCGGTTATATACATGGTCTAAACCATTACTCACAACATCACAAGTCATACCTGGCACCATATAATCCACCAAACTTACTGAGTTTATTAAATTCGTAAACTCGAAAACAGCTGCCTGCACGCACTCACAGTAAGAAAAAAGATGTCGTAGAGAAATAAAACAGAAAAATGTGCAGTAAATCGCACAATGGTCGGGCTTCTATTGTGAAGAGCACAGTCCTTGCTTGCTCTTCCGGTGGTCTCATGGCTATAGGTTTGTGTCATTACACCCTGCCCAAGTACGCCTTCTTTCTTACTCAAGTAGGGACCTCCTTATCACTTATAAATGAATCATGGGTCATCAGTATTCCAAATCACTGACCCGATTCTGCCACCACCCTTAGTCGCCACATTTTAGGGTGGAGAGCGACAACTATTTCCCCAATGCTTAAAGATATCATAGTGGTCTGACTGCATCCCCTGCCAAAGTACTCAGTAACGGACTCATGTCAAACATCCCACCGTATCAGTAATTTGTAATGTGATAATCTTTTTGTAGTCTGGCAACTAAATGCGCACCACCTTCATCCACCCCCTGTGCCCCGCTTACTGCTTTCAAGGTCAGCTGTTTGCCCACGTAATTCGTCGCTCCAGCTCCGCCGTGTAGGGTACTGAGTGGTGTCCTCCCGATGCTTTTGAGGACGTCCCGGCCATGCCCCTCACGGAGCGTCACCCCACATGACCCAGCGGTCATTCAGGCCTCAGAGAAATACTAGAGCGCTCGCACTCGGGTAGACAAAAAGGGTGGGTTTGCCTCAATTAATCCGCACATCTACTCGCTTATCATGCAGAAGCACAATTTTTCGGTTGTACAAACGATCAGTAAGGGGTGCTAACTACGATGTGCAACATCTACCCACTGAGATATTGCTTAAGTCAGAGATTCATAGAATTCCTGATCTAACATTTGCAAAAATAAATCAGAGCACAACCAATCACTATATCTATAATCCACCTGATGTAATACACATTCAAAGGTCTACAGATGAATGAGTTCTTTCAATGTTGTGGTATAGGATTCCAAATTTTCAGTCTAAAAAGAGGATCCAGTCACACTCTTCAATCAGATCCATGAGTTTTTTATTTTCCAATCATAGCATTGTTGATACGCAGCAGCCGACGCGCGTTTCGCCCACAGGGCTTTTTCAAGGCTGCAATAAAATGTACACTAGTTTTAGATATTATATTTTCATTATGAAACATAATGTACACATGTTGATTGGCCATTTTAAGCAACAGATCTTGTTTCTGTACAGATATTCGAAAATGTTAAAAACATTCTTGGAGAGAGAGTATTAAAAAAGTATACATAAATAGTTCTCCTCTTCCAAAAAGTCCCATTTATGCTGGTGGTAAGGGTCAGTTTATAAAATAAGGATAAAAAAGTGCACTACCAAAAAATATCTCATCTAATCAGGTGCGGTGCTTACTCAATATATACCGTGAAGTGACCATAACCTATGACACCCACACAAACATCACCACGTTTGTCCTATGTTTTAAATGACTATTTCCCATTCTCACCTTCAGAATAAGGTACAAAGTTTCAAATAGTATCATAAATCCAAGAATAAGCACTGATGAGAATCAAACAAATAGAAGTGATGTCCGTAAACACTTTTTATATCTGTGAAGAGAAGTGATTTGGAGATTAATTCCTCCATCACTGAGATTCATGGTAATACATATTCAGTCTACATATATGTAGACCATACAAACATTGCTAGTACACATCCATTTAATCACAAAACTATTCCAGTTAAACAAAAATAGTGCCTCTCTTGATTCTTGTGCCTCCATTATCAACTTAAATTTGATACTGTTTAATCAGCGCGTGACAACAACAAAGAAGTGTCTCTAATGTCTATTTAAGCCGACATTAGAAGTATCTTATTTCACGCATTAATTCAATGTTACAAAACGACGAAATGCATCATGTAGAGCTAATGTTAGGAAAACTCGTAAGAGCCTTACCCAAGGTGGGAATAGACGTCCAACATTCATTGATTCCTTTCCTCTATTGAAACGTAATATCATTTAATTTGACGTCTTTGCCTTGAATTAAATCCCCATCCCGATCCTGATAAACCGTGAGACTGGAAATTATCGTCTGGATATGTATCGAGACCGGAGCGTGTGTTGATTATGAAAGGAAACGAAAAGAGGGAATATCGATCAGAATGGCAATTAAGTGAGCCCCAAATGAGTTGCTAAATCCATTATGTATAATGGAACTACCCCCGCTCTTCTCATTAAACTTCCCAAAACTAAACCCGCCGTACCTTCGTTTGTTTACAGATTCTCCTCGTCCGTTATTGTACTGGCGCTAGTAAGCCCCGCGTCCGTGGTGCCGCCATCATTTTAAGCTCGCACGGCGTGTCGGATGTGCTGTAAACATCGAGGGTGGACTAGCGACTCAACCTCGCTTTCTTAGTGTATTGAATGTGGCCGCCATTACCCAGTGGGCAAAACATGCTGGCTTAGCCATTAATATTTATCGATGAATAGCATTTAATAGTCTATTTTTAAATAAATGTATTTCGTAAATAATTCAGCATATTTTGACCGAGTATCCGTATTACTCATATTCAAGAATATAAAATTCCATTTTTGGAGACAGTATGTGCTTTGAGCATATCAGCTACATGGAAAACCCATAATAAAATTTGTTTATAATCCCCTACAGTAGTCATTATCTTAAAATAGAAAAGGCACACTGGTAAAAGCCAGGGTCATGATGAGAAATTATTATATAAACCACCAACATACATGAAGAACTGTTTGGTTACAAAAGGAGGAGTTTAACAATTGAGGAGGAGAGAGAGAGGAACAAGATGAACATTGGTCCCCTTGAAGAAGCAGTATAGATACAGCATTCGTGATGTACATATTAGAGCATTCTGTTTTAGCACCTTGTTTTAGTTCTAATTAATTGTGGCAGACTTTTATTGAAGAAAAGATAAGATCTATCTTTAAGCATTAACCATGTCGTTTACACTATGCCAATCGTATGTCAGTTGTTCTTATTCATAAAGACATTAGCCGATAAGCTTTTTATACATTATAGAGGACACAGTGTATACTAGTTATGCATTTGCAGATAAATGTCTCGGTATTTGCCTAGATTAGGTACCCAATTTATGGATATAAGGCATTATTGGAGATTAACTATCCAGTTATCTTCCTATTCATGCACATACATCTTTTCATAGGAACTCATGTAGGTCCTTTACAATGTTGATCCCATGTTCTACAGCCCGTAGTTTAATGATCCAAGTACTTTCCAGTTTTCTTAACGAAGATGTTTTATCACCACCTCTTAAGCCCATGTCTAGACTATCAATGCCATGGAATGTAAGCCTATGAAGATCATTCGGCTTGTGCATTTTATTGAAATGTACCGCCAAGGGATATTGGGTGTGATTGTTTTTTATGGCTCTGATATGTTCTTGGATTCTTTCTTTTAATGGTCTAATTGTACTCCCAATGTAGATCTGATTACAAATACAAATAATGCAATACACCACATACTTTGTATTGCAGTTTATAAAGAGCTTAATGTGATAGATCTTCTCTGTGTTGTACTTAAATGTCACTGTTCGGTTTAGACCAAAACAACATCTATTGCAGTTGCCACACTGAAAAAAACCCTTGGATGTATTAGACAGCCAATTCTTCCGTTGTAATGGCGGAATGAAGCTGGGACATAAATGTTGTCTTAATGTTTTGGCTCTAGCATGGGTCATCACCGGGTTCTTTCCTACTAGAGATTGTAGTGATGCATCTCGGGTTAGTAAATACCAATGTTTCTTGAGTATTTTATAAACATTGGTACTGACACATGAGTAGGGAGCAATGAAATTACATTTCTTAAGATCTTCACCCTTCTTTTTGGTTTTCTTTTTGTTAACAAGTAAGGTGGATATATTAATTTGGTTCACTTTATTTCTTGCTTGTTTAATCACCTTTTGCGAGTACCCTCTTTTTTCGAAACGATGTTCCACAGTGTCTAGCTCCTTTTGAAGAGTCAAGACATCGCTACAATTTCGTTTTATACGTAGCATTTCTCCAAAGGGGATGGCGTTTATTTGTGATGCAGGATGAGCACTTGAGGCATGTAAAGTTGAATTACAGGCTGTCTTTTTTCTAAATGGCAAAGTTGTTAGTTTGTCATTGTCCACTATTATTGTTAAATCTAGGAAGTTAACCTGTCTTGCACTACATTCTTTAGTGAATGATAGGTTAAACTCATTATCATTCACATGATTGAAAAATTCTTCCAGTTCAGCATTGGTCCCTGCCCAAAAGAGCAGGACATCGTCAATAAATCTGCCCCAGTACAATATATGTTCTTACAAATGTACAGGGCAGTTGCGCCAAATATGTATTTGTTCAAACATCCCCATGTAGAGGTTTGCAAATGAGGGGGAAAATTTCGCCCCCATAGCCACCCCTCTCAGCTGTCGATACCATTGGCCATTGTGAATGAAGATGTTATTGTCTAGCACTAATTTGATGAGGTCTAGGAGCATGATAGTGTGTTCATAGCAGTTAATAGGACGATTTTCCAAGAAATGTTCTACAGCATTAATACCTAGATCACCCGGTATGCTCGTATATAAAGAGCAGACATCCATTGTGACTAATAGATGCCCCTCTGTCCAATCTACATCAGCTATTTTACTCAGTACATCACAGGTGTCCTTTATGTAGGAAGGCAAGTTGATTACATGTGGTTGTAAGTACATGTCAATATATTCTGACACTCTCTCAGTTGGAGAGTTAATGCCAGAGATGATGGGCCTTCCTGGAGGAAAGACACCCTGTTTATGTACTTTCGGAAGTACATATATGCATGGACTGGTGGGTGTGGCATTGTATAGGTACTTGAACTCTGTGTCCGAAATCAATCCCTTTTCCCGCCAATGTTGCAATCTATTTTCTATTAATTCCACAGTAGTTTTTACTGGATTATTGGGTAGTGGGATGTAGGTATTATGGTCAGCAAGCTGTCTGTCTATCTTGTGTACGTAGTCTTCACGATTCATGAGCACAATATTACCTCCCTTGTCAGCCTCACGTATGACAAGGGAGGTATCACTGACGAGTTGTTTAAGTGCTCTGTTTTCCACTAATGAAAGATTGTAATTAATTTTCATGTGTTTAGCCCCAAAATTATCCTCCAGTTTGTATAAATCTTCTTTTACTAAACCCTGGAAGATATCAATTACATTTGAACCTGGAAGTTGAGGTGTAAATTTAGATTTCGTTCTTAAACCACTGTCTGCCCCATCAAATGTGTCTAAATTTAGTTCAGTAGTTAGATTCTCTATTGATGTTAATGGTTCCTCCTCATCAAGTGACATAAGCAGTTGTATTGCCTTAACATCTTTGATTGAGTAAGTTTCTTCCACCCTATCAAGATCTCTTTTAGTGACAGGCACGTGATATTTGTCCATAAAGAATTTATGTAGTTTCAATTTTCTAGTAAATTTAAAACAACTCACATCTAAACATGTAAAATCAGGATAAACATTAGGACAGAATCCAAGGCCTCTGCTCAAAAGATTTATTTCAATTTCAGTTAATACATGATTAGACAAATTAATCACATTTATTTCACCTTTGTCATTAACGTTCCAAATTACTCATTGTTGTTGTGTTCGTGCCGCTGCACGTGTTGTCATCCCTACTCTCTCTTTTGCGTTTGGATCTGCCTCTACATTTGCCCCTCCTGATCTTTTTACTTGTCGTTCTATCTGGAGAGCCTGCTTGTTGCCCTTTCGGAACCTCTGTAATTCTAAAAAAAAGGGATCAGTGCTAGTACTAGGTGTATCACTTTGTACACTGAGAGATTCGCAGCTGGTGATGCTGCTCATACTCGATGCTTCTGAGATACTGGGAGTTTCAATGTTAACTGCACTCCTATTTGTCCCAATCTATCCGACTGTTTTTACATTATCAAACTTCCTAGCGAAGGTATAGACTCTACCATTCTGATAGTCTCTCTCATCTCTCCTTATTTTTTGCAGTTTTTTCTCTTTTAGGTATAATTGATGCTTTTGTATGACATCCTTCAGTATGACAAGATTGCGTTCCGTCACATCTGGCAGATTAATCTCCTCTATTTCTTTTTCTAGGATCGCAATCTCCACTAGAAGTTTTTCTCTTTTTAGTTCCGCATCTCTAATGAGAATGTCCATCATTCCCACAGATGAATTAAATAACAACTTTTCCCATTCTTTCAGGTGGCCCTTATCTAGATCTTCAAATGATGGAAAAATTAAAATGCGTAGTCCTCTGGGCACCTGTTCTTTATCTATATATTTTTTAAGAACTGTAGCATCCCACCATCTAGAGAGTTCTTGTTTTTTGAGCCTCTCCAGACGTAGGAATTTTTGTTTCAAACCTTCTTTACCCTTTGGTTTAGAATTTTCACTTGTCCTGGTGGGATTCAAATTAAATAAATCATCCATCAGGGCATTTCTATTGTCATCAAACGTGGCCATCTTTCCTAAATTAGATCTGATTGATTAAGCCTAGCTGTTTGTCTTATTTATGGTATTTCTGAGATTATCACATGAGATTTACAAAGCAGAAACAATAGGAGTTAATTTCTCAAACAGTCACCAAATGTCCAAGGATGAGTTACAGTATACATGTACTGGACAGTTTTCAAGTGCAGGATTGGCAAATTTTAATCATATAGACAAAAAGGGTGGGTTTGCCTCAATTAATCCGCACATCTACTCGCTTATCATGCAGAAGCACAATTTTTCGGTTGTACAAACGATCAGTAAGGGGTGCTAACATCTACCCACTGAGATATTGCTTAAGTCAGAGATTCATAGAATTCATGATCTAACAATTGCAAAAATATATCAGAGCACACCCAATCACTATATCTATAATCCACCTGATGTAATACACATTCAAAGGTCTACAGATGAATGAGTTCTTTCAATGTTGTGGTATAGGATTCCAAATTTTCAGCCTAGAAAAAGGATCCAGTCACACTCTTCAATCAGATCCATGAGTTTTTTATTTTCCAATCATAGCATTGTTGATACGCAGCAGCCGACGCGCGTTTCGCCCACAGGGCTTTTTCAAGGCTGCAATAAAATGTACACTAGTTTTAGATATTATATTTTCATTATGAAACATAATGTACACATGTTGATTGGCCATTTTAAGCAACAGATCTTGTTTCTGTACAGAAAGTGATAAACTCCCGTGAATAGAACAATTGAATAGAACCTTTTAGCCACGTTGTGATTATATACAATATTCGAAAATGTTAAAAACATTCTTGGAGAGAGAGTATTAAAAAAGTATACATTAATAGTTCTCCTCTTCCAAAAAGTCCCATTTATGCTGGTGGTAAGGGTCAGTTTATAAAATAAGGATAAAAAAGTGCACTACCAAAAAATATCTCATCTAATCAGGTGCGGTGCTTACTCAATATATACTGTGAAGTGACCATAACCTATGACACCCACACAAACATCACCACGTTTGTCCTATGTTTTAAATGACTATATCCCATTCTCACCTTCAGAATAAGAATAAGGTCCAAAGTTTCAAATAGTATCATAAATCCAAGAATAAGCACTGATGAGAATCAAACAAATAGAAGTGATGTCAGTAAACACTTTTTATATCTGTGAAGAGAAGTGATTTGGAGATTAATTCCTCCATCACTGAGATTCATGGTAATACATATTCAGTCTACATATATGTAGACCATACAAACATTGCTAGTACACATCCTTTTAATCACAAAACTATTCCAGTTAAACAAAAATAGTGCCTCTCTTGATTCTTGTGCCTCCATTATCAACTTAAATTTGATACTGTTTAATCAGCGCGTGACAACAACAAATAAGTGTCTCTAATGTCTATTTAAACCGACATTAGAAGTATCTTATTCCACGCATTAATTCAATGTTACAAAACGACAAAATACATCATGTAGAGCTAATGTTAGGAAAACTCGTAAGAGCCTTACCCAAGGAGGGAATAGACGTCCAACATTCATTGATTCCTTTCCTCTATTGAAACGTAATATCATTTAATTTGACGTCTTTGCCTTGAATTAAATCCCCATCCCGATCCTGATAAACCGTGAGGCTGGAAATTATCGTCTGGATATGTATCGAGACCGGAGCGTGTGTTGATTATGAAAGGAAACGAAAAGAGGGAATATCGATCAGAATGGCAATTAAGTGAGCCCCAAATGAGTTGCTAAATCCATTATGTATAATGAAACTACCCCCGCTCTTCTCATTAAACTTCCCAAAACTAAACCCGCCGTACCTTCGTTTGTTTACAGATTCTCCTCGTCCGTTATTGTACTGGCACGAGTAAGCCCCGCGTCCGTGGTGCCGTCATCATTTTAAGCTCGCACGGCGTGTCGGATGTGCTGTAAACATCGAGGGTGGACTAGCGACTCAACCTCGCTTTCTTAGTGTATTGAATGTGGCCGCCATTACCCAGGGGGCAAAACATGCTGGCTTAGCCATTAATATTTATCGATGAATAGCATTTAATAGTCTATTTTTAAATAAATGTATTTCGTAAATAATTCAGCATATTTTGACCGAGTATCCGTATTACTCATATTCACGAATTTAAAATTCCATTTTTGGAGACAGTATGTGCTTTGAGCATATCAGCTACATGGAAAACCCATAATATTTTTTTTTTATAATCCCCTACAGTAGTCATTATCTTAAAATAGGAAAGGCACACTGGTAAAAGCCAGGGTCATGATGAGAAATTATTATATAAACCACCAACATACATATATGTTCTGGAAACCACTACATATATTTTTTAACAGTAGGGCTGACACCCTCTCATTCTGCCGCATTAGCAAGTCACGGTAATCGAGACACAAAGTAGAATGAGTAAATACTAGGTATGTCATGATTGATATTGCTACTACTATTAAAATCCACTTATAGGACCAGGGCAATTAAAGGAAATTATAGCCATTAAAGATACAGGCGGGGATGATGGCAATGTCTCCACAGGAGGGTCTAGATGTAATCAGAGTGCACGCAAATTCTTCTAACCAACATACTCAAAAGTTAGGAGTCTTATTTAACCTTTTAATTGGGGCTGAAGGGGTGGTGGAAAAAAATACCACAAGCTATAGGACCTAGGATCTCAAATGATCCCTAGGGAATACAAAGTTGTGTTTGGCAGAGGTAGTAGCTACAATGATTCAATGGTTATAGAGGCTATTCCAAGAGATACCATCATTTAATCCCCTGGTTGGGCTCTGCACCCTGTAAATCTATTTTTGTTCGTGCAGAAAAATCGTTCCTTCAGGATTACCACTGCACAACTCCATGTTTGGTTTGTCACCACAGTCCAGAAGAAGTCCTCAGACAAGTGCTTCTTCAGGTTGAAGTGATTGGTCAATCTACTTGTTGTCCTTTTATAAGTCGACTTGTGTTCCATGATCCTGATCTTTACCCGTCTAGTAGTCATACCGAGATAAAGTAGACCACAGGGGCACTTCAACAAATAAATTACATAAGAAGAGTTACAATTAGTATGACTCCTTTGTTCCCAAGAGTGGGTAAATCCTAAGTCTATACTTTTTGTATTTGCTGTTAAATGACAAACGTCATTCCACATCTTGTATGCCCCGAGACTGGAGGAAGGAAACTTCTCTGAAGTTCACCCCCTGTTTCCACTTGCCTATTTCTGCATTTTCTTGGTCTTGTGTGAACCAGAATATCAAGGATATTCTGGCTGCTCTTGAATGAGAACAGGGGCTTCTCAAAGGCAAGTGCTTTGGAGTATAAGATTATCCAGTTTTGTAAAAGGATTTTTTGAATGTCGTTTGATGCTGTGTTAAACGTAGTCACACAGACTGGTCTCTCTCTAGATGTTTTTACATTAGATTCGAGGAGTGCCTCACGGTGCCTATTAGAAGCTCTCTTCTTTGTCCTTCGCACTATTCTTGCAGGGTACTCCCTTTGCAGAAGTTTCTTTTCAAGGGTTTCAACTTCTAGCTTAAAATCTGAGCGACTCGAACAATTTCGCTGAAGTCGCAAAAATTGTCCCACAGGGAGGTTTTCCCTTAAGGATTTCGGGTGGAAGCTTTTGATTGACAACAGACTGTTTCTATCTGTTGGCTTATGAAACATTTTTGTATGTAGGCAGCAGCCTTCACAAAAAATAGAAAGATCCAAAAATGGGAGACTGTTCTTCGAGATAGTAGACGTGAATAGAAGTAAGGAATTCCTACTGTTCAGCCAAGTTAAAAAATTGTCCAAAGAATCCCTATCTCCCCTCCACATCAGAAGGACGTCGTCAATAAACCTCCTCTAGACCTGAATGTGATGGAACCAGGGACCTCCTTGGGTGTGGATGTACTGGTCTTCAAAGGTAGACATATACAACCCAGCTAGGCTTGGAGCAAAAACACTACCCATGGAGGTCCCATGGGTCTGGAAGTAGTAAGTTCCCTGAAATTCAAAAAGGTTTCTGTTCAGGGCAATTTCTGCCAAGTGTAGAATAAATGGTCCTGGCATGCTATGTTCCCAGTCTAAAGTATATAAGATATATTCAACCACCCTTAATGTTTCCATCTGTGGTATGTTTGTATAGAGGGACTCCATATCCAACCCCACCAAGACATCCTCTAAGGGATCAAATTCCGCATCATGCAGTAATTTTGAAACCTCTGTTGTGTCCTTCAAATATGCTGACCTAGATTGAACTATGGGTTTGAAAAAGAAATCACAAAACTGTGACAATGGCTCCAGAAGTGACCCCATACCAGAAACAATCGGCCTCCCAGGAGTGGGCCTTGTTGGCTTTTGCACTTTCGGGAGCATATAAAAATATGGGGTCACTGGTTTAGATTGACAGAGGAATCTTCCCTCTTTCTCTGTGATCCCCTCATTCTGGACAGCTTCCTCCACCATTGATGTGATTTCCCTCTTAATGTCCTCAGTAGGATCCTGTCCTAGTACCCTGTAGTTCCCCCTATCAGCAAGGAGTCTCAGGCATTCAGTTTCATAAGCAACTCTGCTTTGTAACACCGTCGCTCCACCCTTACCTGCCTGCTTTATTACCACATCATCATTATTCCTGAGCTCATCCAAGGCTCTTCTTTCTTTAATTGACAAGTTCATAAAAGAAGCTGTCTTCTGCCTACACAACCTTTCTACTTCGTGAACAACAGCTTGTTTGAAAGCTTCTACTTCAATAGGAAGTTGTCCTAATGCTGGTGTAAATTTTGATTTAGGGCAAAAGTTTGTATCCCCCTTCCCTGGTTCCTCAATATTATGGACATCAAAGAACACCCTAAGTAGAATGTTCCTAAAGAAACCAGCTAGTTCTTGACTAATCTTAAAAATGTCAAGTGTATTGGTTGGACCCTTCCCCAGTACTTCAATTTGGGTATCCGTCAATTCTGTTTCTGTCAAATTCATCACTAAGGATATCTTTCCCGGCTTGTTCCTGGGGTTGATTCCTTCGCCATACTCCTGGTCACTCTCTGCTCCAGCTCTTCCCCCTGCATCCCTGACATGCCCTTCTGTTTTCCCCTGCCCCTCCCTCGGCCTCACCCTAAAAAAAGGATTTGGCATTTGGGGGGATTGTGTCATAGGGCCTCCCTGCATGCCTGGAAATTTGGGCGGGTATAATGGGGGCCAGCCAAAGTTGCTTTTAGGGTACATGGGATATAGCGTGTTGAACTGAGGGCGGGGACCTCTAAAGTATCCTCTCCCTCTCCCCCTTCTCCGGGTCTTCTCTCATAGTCACTATCCTCGCTACTATAACTTGTTCTATCAGAGGTTCTGCTCTCCCTGTTGTTGCCTTTTTTCATGTCATCCATTTTTCTCTGGGCATATTCTTCAGTGATGTACGGGTAAACTATTTCCCTTGAGAATCTTTTCAAGTCCTTCGGGAGTTTATCCACTTTAGATCTTAGTAGATAATCCTTATGGTCTGCTATCTCATTATTTATTTCCTCCAGCTTCTTTTTAAAGGACCCAGATAAGATAGTTGTTTTAATTCCTTGTTCGTTTTCCTGGATTTTAATGTAGAGAGCATTGGCTGTTCTCTTAGCTGTATTAATAATGAGAATCAGCCAATACCTCGTACCTTTCCAGACGATCAGGGACCACTCTTTCCGGAAGACTGGGTCCTCCAGAAAAATCAGTGGCTCATTGGTCACCAGGAGTCCTCTACGTGCCGCATTCCCTCTCAAATATTCAGTTAAAACTGCACCATGTAATATCGTTTTAACATGGGATCTTTTCAACTCTACAAGCGTATCCCAACCTTCCCCTTGTGTTAGAAGCTGGGTAATTGTGATGTCTCAGAGTAATGATGGCCCTCTGAGGTTTGCTACAGCTGCATCATCCCCAAATGCCAACCCCCTGTTCCTCAGTCATTTTAACAGGTTGGAAATCCCAACCCGTTTATATCCACTTGGGTTATGATGGATGTGAGTTCAGGGAAGACAAAATTAAAAAATAGACCCCTGCGGCGCAGCGGCCGCGCTCACGACCACAACACACAAAGTACAGAGGGGTGAGAGGCGAAACCCTCTTCGACGTCCCGCTCAATAATTAAATATCACAAAAAGAAGAGGGATAAATCATTAAGTGGAGATAAAAACGTGTGGGGGAATGCACCAATTTTGTAAAACTGCCCTCACACACAGCAAGCTGTGTCATGCTTTATCATAGGGCTGCTAACACACCTCCGCGCCAGCCCAACCCTGGAGATGGAGCAATAGGGGGGTAAAGACAATACAACACAAAATGTGAGAGTTGAATCACAGGTGAAATAACAGTGCAGAACAAGTGATGATAAGTGATATAAAACTGGTACCTGGGGATCCTTATTCAAATTTTAATATTAGGTGCCCCGTCCAGAATATAAAACAAATACGTGGGTGGCAGGTTGGAGAGCTTATAATGAGATTACAACCCCCCGACTCTGCATAAATGTCGACATGTTTCAGCCAGCACAAAATAATACCCCGGCTTTCCTCAGGACTTCTCACCACTGTAGTCCCTAGATGCAGAACCTTGCTCCTCCCAATTTAGAGGGTAAGGAACACATCACCTTAAGTGGAGCCCCTCGCCTTTACAGAGGAACCTATAGTGATTAAAAACAACATAAAATGAATAACATACAAAAATAAAATATCACTGATGTGGTGGATCATGCCCAAACACACATTAAAAAATCTCCACAGGAACCTACTCACACCGCCCTTCAGAGTAAGGTGGCGGTGCTTGCTTCCAAACTTAATGCACCACAGCTGTTGTAATAACCAGCTACATACTCTATTAGAAAAAACAAATGGAATTCTAGAGATGCAGTTATATATATTGTCTAATAACCATTACTCAGAGCACCACAAGACATACCCGGCACCATATACTCCGCCAAACTTACCGAGTTTATTAAATTTGTAAACTCGAAATGGCGGGGAGTGAAAACAGCTGCCTGCATGCACTATCTGAAAGAAAAAAGATGCCATAGTGAAATAAAATAGAAAAACGTGCAGTAAATCGCACAATGGTCGAGCTTCTATGGTGAAGAGCCCAGCCCTTGCTTGCTCTTCCGATGATTTCATAGTTATAGGTTTGTGTCATTACACCCTGCCGAAGTACGCCTTCTTCCTTACTCAAGTAGGGACCTCCTTATCACATATAATTGAATCATGGGTCATCAATATTCCAAATCACTGACCAGATTCTGCCGCCACCCTTAGTCGCCACATTCTAGGGTGGAGAGCGACAACAATTTCCTCAATACTTAAGGATATCATAGTGGTCTGTAAGTGCTTTCGAGACTAAATCCCCTGCCAAAGTACTCAGTAACAGACCCATGGGCGTAGGAAGTGTGGGGGACGAGGGGGATATATCCCCCCCAGATTTTAAAGTGGGGGGGACACAGGGGACAAAAGAATTTCCCCTCTCCCTTCTGTTATTGACAGGGCCATTAGCGTGCGAAAGCGCTACCTAATGGCCCTGCACTTGACCTGCCTGGAGCCAAAGAGGACCCCTGCCCTCTGCCCTTTGTTATGCTGCAGGACGGCTGGGCGTCCTGGGAAGGGCAGAGAAGGAAGACAACTCTGTCTCTTTTCTTTCCTGCCCAGAGAAGGCAAGCACAGTGTCAACCTCTCCTGATCTGCCTCTGGCAGCGGCCCTCCTCCCCCTCTCTCTTTCTTTTTCCTCTATCTCTTTCTGTCTCTGTCTTCCTCCTCTTAAATTCTGATTTTGAGACAGCTCATACTTCTCTCTCTTGCCTATCCTTGTCTTTATTTGTTTCCCTGTGAAATGGATCCAAAATAGGAAGAACACTTTGGCTGGAAATGTCCTCATTTGCTGCTGATGGTTTTATAATTCCAAAGAAAAACCTTAGGACGGAGAGAAAAAATTATTAAATACCTAAATAAAGCGATACAGAGTGGTCAGCAGACACTCCCACACACATTAACACCACTTTACAGAGTTTGCCAATGAAAGCGCTACTTTCTTTTTTTCTACTTTCTTTGAAGAACATTGTTTTTCCAGGGTGGGGAAGTGCACCATCCCTATAGGGACTGCAATACCTGGTTGATGAGTGGAGTAGAAATGTTTAATATGATCGTTTTCAACTGTTTTAATTATTTTAGCTTATAAAATGTGTACTGCAGCTCTGTGTTCGGATGTGGTCTTTTTTAAAACCAAACTGCTTACATTTTGAAAGGATATAAGCAATGGACATTGAAACGGGTCCCTTACTGCCTGGTCCTGTAGCCATGTCCTAAAATTTACAGGCAAAATCACTTACTGATTTCTGAATAATGAGTTTAAAACTGTTAAGGTAACCATGTTGTTCCTGAATACATTTCACATGCTTTGCTTATTCTTGCATTCCTTATGAGCGTTTGCTTTTTCCAGGGTGTTCTTTGTTTTTTCAGGCAGCATTTTACTGTTGTCTAGTGCATACTTTAAATTTAGTTGCAGCACAATTGAGTTGTAGCTTAAGGCAGTGCAAGTTTCTCTCAGTGGGGCAGTTTGGTGTTCAATGTGGGAGAGGATGTGGCACTCTGGCCAGAGCTGCTGTATTTGGAACTTGAGCACCATTTTCAGCCTTCATGACCAGTCCAACAGACCACACTCCTGACAAGGCTCATTCCGATGCTACACCTTAGAAGGCCCGATAGACCTTAGAAGCCCTGGTGTCTTAGCACCCGTAGGTGGACTCTAATGGCGGCAAGTGTGAGTTAACCTTGAAGGCCTGTCCACCACAATCCATACTGCAGTTCTCCTCCAGTCTTGCGAGCAGGCATACAAAGAAGCACACCCTAGACACACCATCGACAGTGACTGTCACTGAGGTCACAAGATCCTTGAGGCCAGTCCACCGCACCCATTGGTACCTCCATTGGCCTTTTTTAGCAGTAGTGGTGCAACTCACCAGCGATCAGTAATGAAGGATTTGCATGCACACCAAACTTATGGGGTGATTATAATGGAGGTGGGACTGCCCCGTCAGTGGCAGTTCCACCGCCATCGTTGACTGCATTACCGCCAGCAATATTACAATGGCGGGTGGTTCCCTGGCGGTCGGAAAGACCACCGCCACACACCCAACTGGCGCCTTGAGCCCGTCAGTGCGGCGGAGGAGCTCGTGGTTCCTACAATGCTGGTGGTGCCTACCAGCCACCACAGTAGGGATTACGATACCCCTTACCCGCCAGCCTATCCATGGCCGTTCACCCGCCATGGAAAAGTTGGTGGAAAGGGACATTGGGGGCCCGTAGCAGGCCCCTGTCCCCTCAGCCCCCAGACATGGGACCCAGGGGATATCTAAGATGCCCCCCTACATATCACTGCACCATGTGGCAGGCACCTGATTGTGCCTGCCACGTAGTGCAGTGATATATGTAACATGTCCTTTTTCACATTGCGGCGGATGATGCAGCCAGCAGCACCTGCTACACTGTAAAAGATAGGCACTGCGAATGCCATAGTGGCGGTCACATTGTAATGCCTATCGTGGGGCCGCCACCTTGAAGGCCAGTGGTCCCATTCCCCGATTCGATGGCGGACGGACTGAAGTCCTCCTGCCATCGTAATCAGCTTCTAAGTTTGCAAACTTCATGGTCTCTGTTTCATGCACAAACACTTTTAACATGTGCAGCCTTCTTTCGGGCCACTGGAGTTATGCAGCAATGGAGGCCAAAAAGATGTTGCAGTGTTGACTAAATTATGCAACAATAAAAAGGCTGCAGCGTAATGCAGTGCATTTTATGATACTTTATTATTTTGACATATTTATACACACTAACAGCCTCTGCAAAGCTTTTGCCTCATTAGTACCTGTGTAACATAAAAATGCAGCAGTGGGAAAGGTGACCAGTCAACCTTTGCAAAGGGCCCTACACTTCACAGCAACATGTCACATTTCTCTTAGTAATTTTTGATCCGTTTGAGCAACAAAATTGTTTTTGGTCAAATTGTTAGATTATGCAGCAGATGATGTATTATGTGGCAAATATGACACAGCCATAGTTAAGTGGAAAACATTTTTCCACGTAACTTATTTTTGCGACCAGCATTGTAGTTGATCAATTTGCAAGTTCCCCAAACCAAAAAGTCGAGTTTGGGCACAATTTTCATTTTAAAAGCAGTCCTACAACACAGGGCTACCTGTAAACTGATCCCAGGCTTCAGCAGGGCACAAATGCAAATGCAGAAAGGGCTACTGGCCCCTAAACTGCCATGCCCTATTGTATTCTAGGGACTTAAAGGTAGTTCTAATCCCCCTGCCCTATTATGTACTAGGGCATTATAGGAGAGGCCATGCCAATCATAGGGGTACCCTAACCCATAGTGCACCCTAGTGTATATAGGTGTTTTCACAGTATCTTTAGGTGTCTCTTCCAGAATAACACTGTACAGGCAGAGGCCAGGGTCAGTCAGGTACCACCAGTACCAGTCAGCAAAACGTTGGGGGGTGCCCAGGGCAGAGGATGGCTTTGCAACACTAAAGAAACACAAACTCAGAATTTAAAACATAACACCATGGTTGTGGGATTCTCTTTAATAATCAGAATTGATTTCTATCCTAATTAACCCATTTTCTAACATTAGGATAAGGAAAGACTGGGGAAAAATCATAACGTTCTAATCTATACCTTGAAGTTTTCGTGCAGTTCTTTGATGATGGTTAATAGCTCACTGTTCTATGTTAGGATTTTAACTTATAAACTGCAAATACCAAAAAAACTCTCAGACAAAAGCAGTAACTCACTGACCTATTTACATGATGTGCATTTTGTGATCTGCACGTGGTGCACGTTTTTTGCGCAGGCATATTACCCCACTGTGGTACCTTACCAAGAGTCAAAACTTCCACTAGACAAACCTCCGATCTCTCTCAATAAAGGACATTAATCACCAAAGTTATCTTCACATTTTTATTGTTGCCTGAAAATTGCTGGAGACCAGGAATGCAGCAGCAGGTATTTTTCAAACCATAATGCACTTGCAAACACGACGCCCCCACCATAAGCCTGTGACCTTTGTTTGCTTGGTGCCTGAAGATGCAAGATTCATATACATGTTTTTTTAACATTTGGTCTGATTACTATATGAAATAACAAACAAGCATACATGCAAACTGTGACAACATGCCTGCTTTTCTCGATATTTCACTTCGAAAGTATGCGATTGTATTTGTTTAACGGGCGGTGGTTTGTATAGTGTCACTGGGAAGTCCACAAGGTTGTCCCTGTCCCCCCCAGAATTTTAGTGTCTCCTACGCCCCTGAACAGACCCACGTCAAACGTCCCAACGTCTCAGTAATTTGTAATGTGACAATGTTTTTATAGTCTGGCAACTAAAAGCGCACCACCTCCATCCGCCCCCTGTGCCCCGCTTACTGCTTTCAAGGTAATCTGCTTGCCCACATAAATTGTCGCTCCAGCTCCGCCGTGTAGGGTACTGAGCTGGCGTCCTCCCGATGCTCTTGAGGACGTCCCTGCCACGCCCCTCATGGAGCGTCGCCCCATGTGACCCACCGGTCTCTCAGGCCTCAGAGAAATACTAGAGTGCTCGTACTCGGGTGCTTAACTCAAAACCCCCAGTTCGAGGCCCCCTCTGTCCCCGTACATCCTGTCACTTGAGAGAAGTTTTTAATTTAATAGACACTACATATCTCCGTTATTACTATTAATTATTCATTTCATAAATATATGTTCTGGAATCCACTACATATATTTTTTAACAGTAGGGCTGACACCTTCTCATTCTGCCCCATTAGCAAGTCACGGTAATCGAGACCCAAAGTAGAATGAGTAAATACTAGGTATGTCACGATTGCTATTGTTACTACTATTAAAACCCACGTATACGGTCAGGGCAACTAAAGGAAATTATAGCTATTAAAGATACAGGCGGGGATGATGGCAATGTCTCCACAGGAGGGTCCTAGATGTAATCAGAGTGCACGCAAATAATTTTTAACCAGTAGGTTACAAGTTGCAGTGAGTCAAAATAGCTCATTGAGTTAGGTATATACTGCAAATAACAGCATGTAACCTGGAAACCCAAGTTGGAATCATTGCAGGTTTTACCTCAATCTGTTATTCTTAAATTTCTCAGAATCATCGCACTGTGTAGGGATACAGTCAAGGCCAGTCATTAGGGCCAACCTGAACCCCTATTCCAACTCAAGAGTATATACATATTCCAAGGCCCATAAGCATCACATCCAATTCCAGCACTGCCTTCCAAAGTTGTTTTTTAAAATTGTCCAAATGTATATATTGTTTTTACATCTCACTTTGTGATGATTCACAAAGCCCTGTGAGATTTTAGAAATATTGTGTTTTGCAATGCTTAATGAACTATGAAAGTGGTGTACTCTGGTAGGAGCTGCACAGTTTAAATATTTCATTTAAGCTTTCCTGCAAACACTTGGAGCTAATTAATAAACATTGCATGCTTATAAGCCAGTTTGCATATGAGGTCGGGTAGAATTTTGCGCCATGCCTTGCCGAAGGATGAGAGAGAGAATATGTTGCACACTGTCTCCCTTGGCCAAGAGTAGAGTAACTGTCTCTGTCACCTCCTCTAGCCTCACCTAAGGGGTTGGGGAAAATGAAAGCCCTTTCCCTCTTCTTGCCTGATTAACTAAGGTATGTATTGCCCCGCTCTCGCTTGCCCTTACTTCTTTATTCCACTGTGCCCAAGAAAGGAGGAGGGCTAATTGTTTCAACCACTGCCTCATCCATGGAGATTCTGTCTTTCCCTTTGCTCATCTGCTTTGCCAAAGAGTTATAAAGAAAGTAGTGTGTCCTGCTTTTCCCAAGAATGGGAAAGGTAACTGTTCCCCTGCCATAAGGAGCAGGAGACTATGGAATGGCCACTCTGTTGAAGACTTGCAACAAGTTTTGCAGTAACACATTAGTGAAATTGCCTTTTCTGCAATATGCGAGATGTATTCTAAAGGGTTAGCAGTGCATTTTAAGTCTGTCATCTGATATGATAATAATTCAGCAAACAATAAGAGATGATGGACGGAGCACTGAAACTTTTCAAACACTCACCTAAAGTCACAGATCTGGGTTGAATCCATCATCGTTCTTTAGCTCACTTTGCCAACCCAGTTCAGACCTAGACATTTGAAAATCAGTCTTGACCCTGTTACTCATGGGAACAGTCCAGCTAGACCTGCCAAGTAGGTCTTCCCTTTACCAGAAACAAGCATCCTGGGACCGGTTTCGGGGTTAAACCTCTCATCAAACAGGCTAGATTGAATCCAGTGGCAAAGTGATGAAGGGATAATAATTCTTGCCTCATTATGTCCCTGCTTGGACAAAAGCAATTTGGTGGTTTGTCATTAGTAATAGAAGGATCCCAACATGGGGACGAAGGTGGTAAAACACTGTGTTCCTCTTGTTAATGGGAGGGATTCATATAGCCTCATATAGAGATTGAAGACGACCCTCAGATTTTGACCTACCTAGTTAATGTTGGGGCATCGCCATACTGGAGGCCCAGTGAAATGGTAGCACAAAAGGATGCTGACTGAACCTAACAACATTATTTCATTTTTGACTTAGCCCATTAACCCATCCACTCTAGCCCATGTCAGGATCATCCAATGATAATGCCCTGGTTTCCTTATTCAGATGATATTTCGACATGTATTTTGGTATTGCCAGCATGTGCAGATGGTAAAATATATATGCAGTGGGTGATCATGAGATTAGCCTTGCACTAGATAGGTGCTGAGGTTAGGAAAATCCTTGAAGTAAACTGTGGGTCACTTTGAGAGATTTGGAGTACAAGGGACACCGTTTATTTTTACTGAGTAGGATGTCATCAAAAGGATTGTACCACTCAAATATTGTTTACTTAATTGCACATGGAGGCTCTAGAATGCCATATTTGCAAAGAGGTTAAGGAGGATTAAAGGATAATCTTCAAACTGGAGTATTTCCTCTAGCAGATGTTCCCTAATATTTAAGTGATGGTTTTGGTCCTGCAACGTAATCACAAATCTGACCGAAATATACTGAGAAGGTTATTAGATTCTATGGCAGGACCGGAGGCTTCGGATTATGCCATACTTTCTTCACTTTATTCTCCACAGCAGCAAGAAAAACACATAAAACTACTTTTCCCATGAACACTTGGGAAACAGGAACTCAAAACATAAGTCCTTTGTCAGTCTCTATAGATATTGTGGCTCCCATCATGCTCCTCTGCTGCCTCCTCTTCCTCTTTCTTCGCTGCTCAGCAGCAAGTTAAGTGCTTTTTTCTCTCTCTCCTGGGTTGGGGGCTGTTTAAGGAGCGTTTCTTGTCTTTCCTGGCTAGCGCTAGCGTTTTGTGTCCTTACAGAGTCCCCTGCAATCGCGGGACGCTTAGCGCGATCCTAACGCGATTTTTGGCCCAGTGACAACTGCGGTGCGGTCCTCCCACCGCTAGGGGGCGCAATTCCAGCTCTGTGGTCAGCGCGAAAGAAAGTCGCATTTCTTAGCGTTTTTGCCCGTGTTTACCACAGGAGGTTGCCGTTTTTGCCCCTGCCACCCGGATTAACACCCCTGGGGGGTCGCAAACGTCACTGTGCTTCTGGTTGACGCCCTGTGTGGGTTGCATTTTGTAAAGTGAACACCCTGCGGGGTCGTAATTTCGGCACCAAATTCCTATATAAGTGGTGCTGTGGGACGCCTTTGTCCGCCTGGTGCCCTAGATATCTAAGAGGGTGTTTGGCGTCCCCTGGGGTAGGCTCCCCCTTGAATAGTGTGCTCCGTTGGGGCCCCCACATCTTTCTGGGCTCCCTCCCAGTTTAAAGTTGGTGCCGGTGACGGCCCTGTTCAAATCCTGCGCCTTTTCTCTTGGGTTCCTGCAGAGCCTGACTTAACTCATTATGCAGGGAGACCAAGGCGGATACCCTGAGGAGGACCCTCTGAACTATGTCCCCTGGGATGACGATTTCTATCAGGCTGTTGATGATAGTATCTACAGGGCAGTTGACCAGGCGATAGTTCCCCTAGAGCAGCGGATCACTGCGCTCATGGATGAGGCTTACGCAAAGCTTGCAGCCCTGATCCCCGCGCCAGCTCCGGCCACGGCTCCGGCCCCGGTCCCGTCACCCCCTCCCCCACCTCCTAAGAAACTGTGTACCGAGGGGGTAGGTTCTGAAGCTTTTGCAAGGGTTAAGCGGGCCTTTTCGGAGCATGAGGTCCCCCAACCTGCTTCTGGGCCCCTGGCTGAACTCCCTCCTCCTACTCCGACGATGTCCCCGGACCCACAGGAGGATGGCGAATCGCCTGACACGGACGAGGAGGCTTGTTCCTCAAGGTGGTGGCTTCCGTCGCAGGCGTCTACCTCTTCTGCCCCTTCAGACATGTTAGACCCGGACGATATTGTCCATACCCGCTCTTCGGAGTGGGTTCCCGGGGAGAAGGTGGCTCTTTATGTAGCTAACCGGTTACGTAAGCCTGTAGATAAGGACGCCCGCAGTCGCCTTGGGGCGGAGTGCCCTCGCCCCACCTTAGAAGGTAAGGTGGCGTTGACCCCGGATATAGATCCCAAAATGGCAACATTTTTAGCCAAGTTTGTTAAGGACCCTCGGAAGGGTATAGACAGGTCGTGGCGCACTTGCCAAGACAAGTTGCAGGACGTCATTGGTCCCATGACCAAGATTCTTGACATGGCTGAGGAGGCCAAGGTGTCAGGAGATCTCATTTCTCCTGAGGTCCTGTCAAATTGGGCACAGCAAGCCATTGTTTTCCTTGGGAATGCGAATTGCGCGCTCTCTACTGAGAGACGGAGGTCGCTCTTAATTAAGATAGATTCCAAGTTGGGCGACCTCGCTTCGTCTGAGGCTGGCGCGGTGGCGCAGGGCGGGCTCTTCGGAGACCCGTTCATCAAGGAGCTTGGCAAATTTGTAGCCACCTTTACCTCCTTAGACAGGGCTCAGTCAAATATAAAGAAGGTCTTTGCCCCTCGGGTTTTTGACCGGGCCGGACGTGGCAGGGGGCGCTCGTTTGGCCGTGGCAACAGCTCTGATCGGGGGCAAGGCTCCGGCCGCGGTCAGTTTCAGTCCAACGACCGCTTCAACAACTTCTACCCCACGAGGGGACAGCGATTCCGCGGCCGGGGAGGCCAGAGAGGCCAGCAACAAAGCATTGGAAGAGGTGAGTGTACTGCCCTCAGCGAGTTTGCGGGTAGGGGGGCGCTTGGCGCAGTTCTTCCCTGCCTGGGTTTCCCTGACAAGCGACGCGTGGGTGCTGCAGACGGTCCAGGGCTTTCAGATGGAGTTCCTTGGTCGTCCACGTCAGCTACAGCGTCCCCGCCCCATTACTTTCTCACAGCGCGATGCAGACTTAGTGCGCGCAGAGGTTTCCGCCCTCCTCCACAAAGGGGCGATCTGCTGCGCACAAGAGCATCCAGGGGGGTTCATCAGCAACCTCTTTTTGGTCGACAAGGTCGACGGCAGCCGTCGCCCGGTCATCAATTTGAAAGACTTCAACGAGTGGTTGGTGTACCGCCATTTCAAAATGGAGGGGATTCACCTCTTGCGGGATGTTTTATGGCCTTACGACTGGATGGTCAGACTCGACTTAAAAGACGCCTATTTGGCGGTCCCGGTTTTCCCTCCCCACCGCCGGTTCCTACAGTTCAAGTGGGGCAGCCAGGTCTACGAGTTCACCAGGCTTCCTTTCGGGCTCTCCTCAGCGCCGTGGTGCTTCACAAAGGTGTTGCGCCCGGCAGTGGAGGCCTTGAGAGCTCAGGGTGTCAGAATGATTGTGTACCTGGAAGACATGTTGTTCATGGATCAATGTCCACGACGGTTGGTGTCCCAGCTGCAGATGGCAGTCAATCTGCTTCAAAGCCTGGGTTTTGTTATCAACGAGAAGAAGTCGCTTCTGGTTCCCGTCCAGTGTGCCACCTTTTTGGGGTTCAACATAGACTCGGTGTCTGCCACGTTGAGCCTTCCTGCCAGGAAGCTGTCGAAGATCAGACACGAGCTGCGACACGCTCTGGCGAGGCCGCTCATATCTCTGCGTGACTTGGCGCGTTTAGTGGGCCTCCTGTCGTCCTCAATCCAGGCCATTTTTCCGGGCCCCCTCCATTATTGGGCGATGCAGCGTCTAAAGACGTACCACCTTCGGAGAGGCCTGACGTACTCTCAGCTCATTCCCCTTTCAGAGGAGGTGAGAGGCGAAATGCAGTGGTGGCTGTCACACATGGAGGCCTGGAACGGCCGTGCGATCTTTGGGTCAGCCCCGGATATAGTCATAGAGTCCGACGCCAGTCGATTAGGCTGGGGGACAAGGTGCGGCGATTTTTTCACGGGTGGCGCCTGGTCTGCCCAAGAGCAATCTTTGCATATCAATTGTTTAGAGTTGCTAGCGGGCTCCTTTGCAGTCCAATGTTCAACGAGAGACAGAGTGAAATCGTGTGTCCTGTTGCGTATGGACAACATGTCGGCGGTCCGCTATATCAATCATCTAGGTGGGACCAGATCCAAGATGCTGGCGGACCTCGCACGGGATTTTTTGGCACTTCTGCCTGGATCATCAGGTGTCGGTCACGGCGGAGTACTTGCCGGGCCGGCAGAACGAGGTAGCAGATTGGCACTCCCGGCACCTGCTGGATGCCAGCGTCTGGAAGTTGGATCCTCAGGTCTTTGCACGGTTGGCGGACAGGTGGGGCCCCTTCACGATGGACCTGTTTGCGTCACGTCTAGACCACCAACTTCCGAGGTACTTCAGTTGGCGCCCGGACCCGCGGGCGGAAGCAACGGACACGTTCCTTCAAGATTGGTCGAACGAGAAGGGTTACGCGTTTCCTCCGTTTTCAATGATAACGCGAGTGTCGGCGCTGCTGCGTCGTCAGTTGGCAGAGGTAGTGTTGATCACGCCTTGGTGGAGGTCGCAAGTTTGGTTTCCGGTTCTTCTGGAACTTTCTTGGGATTTTCCAATCCTACTCCCCCTCTCTCCTCACATTCTGCTCAGTCCGGGAGGGACTCCCCATCGGTTGGTTCAGGAGGGATCGTTGAGGCTGATGGCTTGGAGGATCTCCGGCGTCGCTGGACGCTCCCTGGCCTTTCGGGAAAGGCAGAGGTCTTGCTCTCCAAGGCTTGGGCAGATAGCACAGCCAAGAGATACCGATCAGCATGGCATAGGTGGTGTCGCTGGTGTATGCGACGGAGTCTCGATCCTGTGGGGGCAGATGTAGTGCAGGTCCTTAACTTCCTTGCTGATCTAGCGGAAGAGGGCTTGGCCTATCGATCCATCAATACTTTCCGTTCCGTGATCTCTGCTGGCCATGATTTGGTGCAGGGTTCCCCGATTGGGGAGCACCCTTTGGTGTGCAGATTGTTGCGGGGGATCCGTCTCTCGCTGCCACCTGAGCCGCGTTACTTTGTCCTGTGGGACGTGAACAGGGTTCTGAATTTGTTTCTGTCATGGCAACCGAATAGGTTTCTCTCCCGTAAAGAGCTTACGGCTAAGCTGGCGATGCTGTTGTGCCTGGTGTCCTGCAGGCGAGTCTCGGATGTACGAGCTCTTGACATCACGGCTAGAGTTTTTTCCTCGGATGGGGTGTCCTTTACGGTAACAAGACAAACCAAGACCCTTACACGGGTTATTTCATACCCAGCTTTTCCAGACTCCCCTAAACTGTGTGTAGTACAGTGCCTCCGTGCCTATGAGGATATGACTGATGATACTCGCCCTCCGGGCGAACGACAACTTCTCATTGCCATACGTAAACCGTACAAGGCCGTTTCTTCCCCTACGATCGCCAGATGGGTGCGTTGGGTAATGCAGGAGGCGGGGATTGATACCAAACAGTTCGGCGCTCATTCAGCGCGAGGTGCTATGGCCTCGAAAGCGTTTGCCCTTGGGGCTAGGCTGGAAGATCTGACGAGAGCGGCCGATTGGTCCTCAGATTCAGCTTTCAAGAGGTTCTATTTTAAGCCAGTGTTGGAAGTGGCTCGGCTGGTTGTCGACAAGCTTTGAACTGGCATAATCCAAAGCCTCCGGTCCTGCCAGAGAATGAGAATTTGCCTAGCCTTAGTGCTGGTAAGTTCCTTCCAATTCTATTAAGGACTCGGAGGCGAGGATTATCCCTCCCAATGACTTCCAGGAAGTGGACCCTCCCCGTATGCAATGTAAGTAAATCATTCATGGGAATTTTATGCTGTTAACATTAAGGCTGCTGCACTGTTTTCAGTATTTTTTACTTGAGATATTCTGGAGACATGTTCGGAATCTGATGATGTGATCTTTTTCAGGAAATGATGGTTCCAAACAGGATGCGTGAGAATGCCGGAACATGGGCTTCGCGCGAAGAAAGAGGACGAGGAGGCAGCAGAGGAGCATGATGGGAGCCACAATGGCTATAGAGACTGACAAAGGACTTATGTTTTGAGTTCCTGTTTCCCAAGTGTTCATGGGAAAAGTAGTTTTATGTGTTTTTCTTGCTGCTGTGGAGAATAAAGTGAAGAAAGTATGGCATAATCCTCGTCTCCGAGTCCTTAATAGAATTGGAACTTACCAGCACTAAGGCTAGGCAAATTCTCATTCTAATTGGCCAGATAACTGAGAATTTACCACCAGCTGAAGACACTTTGCAACGGTAGGAAGGAACAAGGTGGCCCATATTTAACCAGCACTTCTGAGTTTACTGTCATTTATTAAATAATGGGTTTATGATTAGATGTTTCATCCTTTGAGTAAGTACCTCAGAGATTAGGAAAGCTCTGTCCAACTTTGTCGTAGTTATAACTATGGTCTACTGCTGATGTTAATGGTTTTAGTGCTATGTGTATCCAAGTAATATGCAGTCCTCTGAAACTGGTATGAAATTGTTCAGGTAGGGTCCCTGAGATTTTGACACACCATGGTCCTTTTTAGGCAAGAGATTACAGGTAAGATTGATTAAGATAATGTATTAATGATTTTTTAATACTTTTGAGTCCTAGATGGTCTAATGATACATAATTTAGTTCCACATGATAATTTTGAGTAAAATACTGAGTAAAGTTGTACATGAAAAGCAGAAATGCTGAAGTGGTGACAGTACTGAAGACAATACAGTAATAGGATTTAAAACTCTTATTCACTTCTCATCACTTGATTCTAATACCTTAAATTTTTCAGAAATATAACACACTGTATGAACATACCACAGTTGAAAAGATTTATTTTAAATCAGGAAAAAGCAAACAAGAGCAAACTGTATTCCATGATGACTTATTGCACCACAAACACATGTGAACAATCAAGAAATAAAGAATCCACGGTACGCATTTTTAGTTATTCACATTGCAGGATCAATTCCAGTGGAAAACATCAGGCTAAGTAGCAGACAAACTCTTGTACACTATATCTCAAATTATAATGCATACATGTTGGGCTATAGAAATATTTTCAGTGGTCTTTATTAAACCTTGTTTGCAAATGTTTCACAAATAAAATTATACAGTAGTAGAGATTTGTTTCACCATAGTGTTTACCGATCAATACGATACAGCATTCAACATCAACTTAATCACAAAAATACTATTAAAAGAAATGAAACACTTCACCAACTAAACTCGTATAGGGTAACTCAAATGAATTGGTAATTTTGCTACATTTCTATATATCTTCCCAAGTCATAAAAGCCTCTCAGATCAGTATGTTTATCTTCTCCGTATATATTAATTGTATTGTGAAGAAATGTGCCCCTCAGGGAGCTACTCTTTTTAAAAATGATCTTGGGGTATGGGCTGATAGTGCATCCAACAAAAGTATCTGATTTCACAATGCTCTATTGTTTAGAAATTATCTTTCTTAATTCCCTCCTGCGTGGGTCAAATGTAGTGATTGATCTGATATCTTGGTAAAATACTGGAAATTGGGAAAGTCACTTCTCAAAAACTGGTCCTGCTCAAATTCAATCATTCCACTAGCAAATCCCAATGTGGATTTAAAGTTATGTGGTATATGGGTTACGTTTTCTTTAGATAGTAGGTAGAATCCAAAAGTTGTTTTATGGCTTCCTGCACATACAGTTCTCATGTCATAACTACTATGTACCCTCTTCTTATCTTAGGGCCTCACAACTAAGTTGTCATCCTCCCTAAGTGATTACAAACCATTTCATTGTTCTCTAGTGAAATTCTGTGTACCTCATTTTTTTCCGGATCTTCTTACTCTATTGATATGCTGAATAACAACTTCCTGAAAAGTATCAGCACTAGCATGCAGTACGGTAAACATAACGGCCAATTTACATTCGATTTAAAGCTACTTTGCAACAGCAATGGAGTAACTTGTCCACCAAACTCACGGTCTGCCCACCATATTTTGAGTCGGGCATGGCACCATGTTTTCCATCCTTGTAAACCTTTCTCCAAGAACCTGAGGGAGTACAGATGGTATCACAGTGTGACATATTAAAGAGTGCAATCCAACTGTGGCATAGCAGAAATTAATTATGTCTTGTTCACGATGCACAATATCCTTTGTTGAAAAACAGGGAGGAGTGAGAAGCTACATTGGGGCAACCCTCAGCCTCCCTTAAACTTTGTGATAAGTACACAAAAGAGGCAAAGCCTCACAACTCATGAACATCTAATATTTTAAGATGTCAAATTAACTGTTCTCAATATATATCAAATTGGAAAGGGAGCTGCACCCAGGTGAATCGGCGCTACTCTTGCATCACATGGCTATATTAGTAGGATCCTCATCCACTAGTACCACCAGTGGCATGCTTTATCATCGTATCCTCACCCACTGAAACCAGTGTGAGTGGGTGGGCTCAATGCAGTTTGTAAGTGGAGCTCTTACTAAAACCTAAGTGCAAATCTAAAAAGCCTTCAAGATTCTAATTCTTATTTATTAATAAGGTTCTTCTTTAGCTGGAATAAAAACAGTGTGATGAGTGCAATGACCCCTGAAATGAATGAAATGAAATGCGATTTATAAATGCGCAAACTTAGCCCGAAGGCGTCAAGGCGCCTAACCACAGAAAATCAAAAAAAAAAAAAAGGCAAATCCAGAGCTAGGGGTAGGCTTTGGCAAATAGCCACGTTTTGAGCATCTTCCTAAAGGCTTGCTTAGTGGGGAGGGATTTAATCTCAGTTGGCAGCGCATTCCACAGCTTAGGGGCCAAGGTTGAGAAGGCTCTACCACCCCATTTGGCTCTGCGGACACGGGGACAAGCCAGCAGGGACTTGTTGGCTGAGCTTAGAGTTCTGGCAGGGGAATAGGGAACCAACAGTTCCCTCAGGCCTCTAGCCCCCTTTGAGGCCAGAGCCCCATAGATCAAAGAGAGGGACTTAAAGGCAATCCTGGACTCTATCGGGAGCCAGTGCAGACTTTTCCTTGCAGCCGTAGCAGAAGCCCGCTTGGGTAGATCTAGTACAAATTTTGCAGCAGCATTCTGTACCATTTGGAGTCTCCTTATGAGGCCCTTGTTGATGCCTAGAAGTAGGGCATTGCAATAGTCTAGTCTCGATCCTATTAGAGCAACTACCACTTGCTTCCTGGCTTGAACTGAGAGATAGAATTTTATCTTCCGCAGGATGTTTATTATGCCCCAGCAGGTAGAGATGGTCCTGTTTACTTGATGACTCATCCCCAGGGTAGGATCGATCATGACTCCTAGATTCCTGGCCAGGGCGGTGGGTGTAGGGCACTGGCCCAGAGATGGTGGCCACCATTCCGCCGACCAGATGTCCTTCTTGCCTCCGAACACCAGAATCTCTGTTTTCTCGCCATTGAGCTTCAATGAATTGCAAATCATCCATTGAGCCACTGCCTCCATGCAATGTCTGAAATTGGAGGCAGCCGAGATGGAAGGTTGGGCGAGAGACATCAGGATCTGCGTGTCATCAGCATAGGATACTACCTCCATCCCAAAAGATCTAATCAGCCTAGCAAGTGGGGTCACATAGATGTTGAAGAGGGTCGGGCTTAAAGCCGACCCCTGAGGGACCCCACACTGCACAGGGTGGGATGGAGATAGGAACTCCCCCAACATGACTCTCTGTTCTCTCTGGCCAAGGAACGAGGTCAGCAAACTGAGGGCTGACCCCACAACCCCTGACTCCCTCAGACGAAATGTTAGCACTGAGGGAGACAGGGTATCAAACGAAGCCGTGAGATCTAGCAAGATGAGGAGGGACGTCAGGCCCTTATCCACATTTGTGCGGATGTTATCAAGCACGATGGTAAGGGCCGACTCAGTGCTATGCTCTCTCCGAAAACCATGCTGCGAGTGATCTAGGAGGCCAGAGGGTTCCAAGAAAGCTGAAAGATGCTGGTTTAGATGAGTTTCCAGCATCTTTGCGGGGGCTGGGAGCAGCGAAATGGGGCGAAAATGTTTGAGAACACCCGGGTCTAATGTGGGCTTTTTTAGTAGTGGTTTCACCACCGCTCTTTTCCATTGTTGGGGGAAAATACCGTCCTTCATTGCCTGATTCATGATTTCTAAATAGGTGGGCAGGAGAGACTCCTTACATTGTTTGAGAACCTTCAAAGGGCACGGGTCTAGGGGGGAGCCCGACCTGGTTTTTAACAGAAGTACATCAAGTTCCTGAAGGGAGAGGGGTGGAAAGCTGGACAAGCATCCCTGCAGCAGCTCATTGGAAGAGGTTATAGAGGGGACAGATGAACACAGTATAGACGACAGGGCCATCCCCTGAAGCTCTAAGGCCGCGTATATATCCACAATTTTAGAATCAAAAAATTTTGCTATGTCATTACAGAGCTGCTGTGAACTCACCACGGGGTCTGGAACCTTCAGTGATGTGAGCGTGTCTACTATCTTAAACAGCTCTTTCGGCGAGGAGAGTGAGGTGGTTAGAGAGGCAAAATACTCCTGTTTGATACTAATCACTTCCATCTTATACTTCCCCTAAGATCTGTAGCTCCGTAAGGTCTACATGTTTCAGCCTAATACAAGTGCCACTCAGGGTCAGCAGGCTTTCATTAGGACCTACTAAATCCATAGATTTACTACAGAATGTAGTAAATACCAAACCCTAATGGTGAGATACACAGTACACTAAACATGAAGCATGCAGCCATACACATAGACCTTTTTCCTCTAGTGGTCTATGACTCCTAAAAATTCAGGCTCACGAGGTAGTGGGGGTTGGGCACGTCGGATGAGTGCAAGGAGCTGAATAGGTGCAAGGGAGGACAGCGTCCCTTGGTGTAAGTGTGACGGCAGGGATCACCCCACCCCCACTACCTTATGGAGCCTGAGCCAATAGTGGGAAGAAGAAGCATCATCTGTCAGCATCATGGCATCCTAACCCAATGGACAAAGCCAAGAGGCACCTAGGAAAACAGAATGAGAATCTTCAAAACAGGCACACCACGATGATGTTGCTATGGAGCTTGCTACAACATCGAGGACTCCTGCTTCTTCACAGACCAAAAGAGTCTTGGTATGTAACATTTTTGCACGCCCTGCAGGAGAGAAACATGTAAATGCCCACAAAGATGCATGCACTTTATATGAATAAGTATTACAGTGAGGACGTCCACATATAAGGGGAGAGGATGTGGCCTAAAGGCTAGGGCGGTCGATCTCAAATCTGGGGAACCGGTTTCGAGTCTCAGCAATGACGCTCAGCATCCTGTGATTGTGGAAAATCACTTAATATCCCTGTGCCTATCAAAAAAATAATGTGTCTTTGCGTAACAGTGCTCATGTGAAGCATTCTGATACCTTCGGGTCAAGTTTGTGCTATATAAAACTACAAAAAAAGAAAAAGAAGCCAAACAAGTATTCTCAACTAGAAATGTAACCCCTAAATTTTCGGGCTGTGCAGGGGTTTTATTGAGTGAGCGGGATTGGGACGGCCGTTGTCAGCACACGCCCACCATGACATTGGATGGCAGGGGGCCGTCCAAAGCACACAAGGGGTTAAAGGCTGCAGTTTAAGCAGGGAGGGGAAAAAAAACCACCCCTAAAAGTCCAGCAACTAGCAGACGAGAAGGAATATTGCAGCCTACAGTTCTTCTCTGCCTATTGAAACTGGTGCAGGAATGTCCTTTGTTCGGAGCAGATGAATAAGAACGTTATCTCCCAGCAAGAACTGCCCACCTGAAAAAATGCAGCAAAGACTTTTATCAAATTAAATGGAGTTTAAAAAAATAGTTTACAAAATAAAATGTATAAAGCCTTAAAAACGACTAACAATTGTTTTCTTTTAGAAAAGGTCTAAATAACACGCTTATAAGCAAAACATCCACAATCCCCCCCTGTGATGAAATGTAGAAAAAAGTTACCATCAATGGTCTCTGGCGACATCATTAACCACGAGGACAAGAGGTTTGTAAATGCTAGCACAACCCTGAGAAGGGAATAGAGGACTATATTATACATGGTATCATGATGTGTTGTTTTATATTAGAAGATGGTTTATTGATTTTCTGACATTTATTTTGAAAAAACTGTTTTCTTTAAAGTGCAGCTAACAATGGCTAATGAATTCGAAACTGGGTTCATAATGCTTTGGCTTTATTACACTTTTCATGAATAAATTGGTAACAAAATAATTAGTAATGTTCAGTGGACATGGGTGAGTCTTTTGTTACAGCATGTATTGCATAATAATGAACTTACTTGATCTTTCATAGATTATGCCACTTAATTTTCAAAAATGTTGTTTCTATCTCAAATAGATAAAAGTAGTATTAACAGAGAAAGTGCTGAACTATTTGCATTTTTAGCCAAATAATTTAGATAATCTTGCTGCAAAACCTGGACCTCTATGCTGCATTCCTATTTGATCTGACAAAGTAAATGCTCTTTACCGATATATAGATGTAGAAGTTTATATAGACAACATGGGTAAGCATTTTTTTTCAGTGCTTTCAAAGCCTGCATTTCACAAAGCTGAATGAATCTGCAGGATATTTAGCTTATCTAAACGAATAAAAACGTTAAACACAGCATTTCTTTCTGTCTGGCAGTGTCAAAATAAAAATACTTTCTCAATGACTGTGCTGTTCTTAGCCCATTAATTAGCAGACCTAGCAAGCTCACCCTTGCAAGCCCAACCTTGGTGCAAACATTTAACAATTCATCATTGTCATTGTGTGAGAATAATCATTGTAAACGTGCAACCCTGCCTCATATAGAACTTGATTTTTTTCTTTATGTTTTGATAAATCAACCCCATGCAATAAATATACTCCAAAAGAAAAGCACATTTGAGAATAGATTTTTTATTCCATTACAATGAGAGCAGCATGTAAGCTGCTCTCTCTGACGAAAAGCAATGCCGGCTCCCGAAGGACGCGGGGAGCCGGCTGGGACAGTGGGGGCATTGGGGCTCCCCCCATGGTCCCCAACGTTGTATTTCAGCCACGGGGGATGGGGTCCCCGGGGATTATAAAAAATTAGTGATAAAGGCTATTTTCTTTTACGGTAGATTTACCGTGCGCGTACGATGCACCTACGAACGACGTACGGTGCGAAGTCGGTACGTCGTCCCGTAAGTGTACCTAAGCAAGAAAAAGAAAAATATTTTTCAGATATTTATGAATTGTATGGGTTTACATGTTGGGTGGCTCTAAAAAGAGCCCTTGTGTTTATTGGGAGATTTTATTACCTACACAAGTAAGTACAGTTGCAGAGTCTAAAGTTCATGAGGAAGACTGTTCCCTACATCTGTAAAATGTACACTATCTCTCCTATAGATGTCTTGCATATTGAAACGCAGATTGTTGTTGTAAATGGACCCCATTCTATAGTCTCGAAGAAAAACAGAAACAGAATTATTCACATGTTTCCTAGCTTTCTCAATTTGTGGACAAAATTGATTGGACCAGTTCCAATTCTGCCTTTGGCATATACTAGAATAGACAAAGGTAGTTTGGGGGAAAAGTGACATCAGTTCAGTAAAGGTGTCCTTCATAAACATTTCCAGACCTACCCCAGTCAAAGTGCCTAGGTCATTGCCACCACAGTGCACAATTATGAGGTCAGAGTGTTGGAGATGCAAAAAGGATTTCACCAATGGCATCAATTGGTGCCACTTTAACCCTCTCTGTCCAATCCATTTAATGTCTACATTTGGTAAACCTATGTCTTTGTGAATTCCTTTCTGTTATGCATACCTTTGACTCCAGAAAATATAGCTGTGTCCCACAATCCACACTCTAAGCATCTTGAAGAGAGGTCTTGATGCACTCAGATGGTCTTTGTAAATGAAAGGGCAGTTTGAAGAATTTATTTTTCTAAAATGGTGGATAAGTGGAGTTTTGAAAAAAGCAAAGAAGTGATTGGTTGTTTGAAACCTTTTTAGATAGAAAACTAGGGTGCAATTTTATGTTTTTTAAAAGCCTGTTATTTATTGGTTAAGAAAAAGTGATAGAAAAGAACATTACTTAAGATAATCTGGTATATTGACAAGTCAAGCACACTTGCTGTTTTGATTTGCAACAATGTATGATGAACTTTTCACCTGTGTGCTCAGTTAGGTGTTCTCTGAAGTGTTTCCATGGTAACTGGCAGAATGTGGAGTGGGGTAGGGTTGAAAGATTTGTCAGTTGGAAAGGGTTCAAAAGTTCAAGTAATAGAAATGTGTTTCGTTTTGATTCAATGTGGGAATAAATGTGATTTGTTTTTTATTTGTATATGTGTGTAGATTGAGTGTGTAGATTGTCAGGAAAAGTTTTCTATTTGCTGTAGGACTTCAATCAATCAATCAATCGGTCATTTTTTAAGCGCACTACATACTCACGAGGGTCTCAACGCGCTGGGGGGGAGGTGGGGGCCGCAACCTATTGAACAGCCAAGTCTTTAGTATCCTCCTGAAGGTCAGCAAGTCTGGGGTTTGTCGTAGGCTCAGTGGGAGGGTGGTTGTTCTTCGGATGCATGGGACGGTGGCGAGTGAGAGGTCGGCGTAGCGTAGCTGGTGGTTGGGGGTGTAGATGGAGAGCTGTTTGTTGGGGTAGGCTGGGCCTGTCTTGTGGAGTGCCTTGTGTACGTGGATGAGGCACTTGAAGGATATCCGCTTGTTGACAGGGAGCCAGTGTAGGTTTCTCAGGTGAGGGGTGATGTGGCCGTGTCGTGGTACATTGAGGATTAGTCGTGCTGAGGCGTTTTGGATGCGTTGTAGTCAATTGATGAGCTTGGTCGTGGCTCCCGCGTAGAGGACGTTTCCGTAGTCAAGTCTGCTGCTGACGAGGGCCTGGGTGATTGTCTTTCTTGTATCTGTCGGGATCCATCTGTAGATATTGCGGAGCATGCAAAGGGTGTTGAAGCAGGAGGAGGAGATGGCATTGACTTGCTTGGTCATTGAGAGCGTTGAGTCGAGGATGATTCGGAGGTTGCGTGCGTGGTCGATGGGGGTCGGGGCTGCCCCCAGTGTGCCGTTGGCCATCAGGAGTCGTCCCAGGCTGACGGCTTGGAGCCGAGGATGAGGACCTCCGTTTTGTCCGAGTTCAGCTTCAGACGGCTGATCTTCATCCAGTCAGCAACGCCCTTCATTCCTTCATGGAGGTTGGCTTTGGCAGTGATGGGGTCCTTAGTGAGGGAGAGGATCAGTTGAGTGTCATCGGCTTAAGAGATTATGTTGAGGTCGTGCTGTCGGGCGAAGTGTGCGAGCGGGGCCATGTAAATGTTGAACAGTGTCAGGCTGAGGGAGGATCCTTGAGGTACGCCGCAGATGATCTCAGAGGCTTCGGAACGGAATGGGGGGAGGCGGACGCTCTGGGTTCTGCCGGAGAGGAAGGAGGTGGTCCATTCCAGAGCCTTGTCTCGGATCCCTGCGGCATGGAGGCGTGCGTGTAGTGTGCGGTGGCAGCCGTGTCGAAGGCGGCGGAGAGGTCTAGGAGGATGAGTGCTGCAGTCTCCCCGTTGTCTAGCAGGGTCCTGATGTAATCGGTGGCGGCGATGAGGGCGGTCTCGGGCCTGTGGTTGCTGTGGAACCCTGACTGGGAAGGTATCGGGTTAGCTGTCTGTTAACTACTTAATCGATGACCTTGGCTGGGAAGGGGAGTAGAGAGATGGGTCGGAAGTTCTTGAGGTCTCTTGGGTCTGTCTTGTGTTTTTTGAATAGGGCATTGATCGCGGCGTGTTTCCAGCTCTCTGGGTAGATCAGGGTCTCAAGGGAGAGATTGATGATATTGCGTAGGTGAGATGCGATGGAGCTGCTTGCTTTGTTGAAGACGTGGTGCGGGAATGGGTCTGACGGCGAGCCGGAGTGGATTGTGCTCATGGTCTTGATGGTGTCATCGACGCTCACGCTGATCCAGACTAGCAAGGGGATGTGGTCAGAGCGGAGGGTCTGTTGTGTTACTGTCCGTTGGGGCTGTCTGGGTGTTGAAGCTGTTGTGGATGTCTGCTATCTTGCTGTGGAAGAAGGTGGCGAGGGAGTCACACAGGGCTTGCTACGGCAGGATGTCATTGGTGTTAGAGCTGGGGTTGGAGAGTTCCTTCACGATGTTGAAGAGCTCCTTGCTGTTGCGTGAGTTGTTGTCAAGGCAGTCTTTGAAGGAGGTCTTCTTGGCAGCCCTGATGAGGTGGTGGTGGTTGCGGACGGCGTCCTTGTGTGCTGCGTGGCTGTTCGGAGTTTGTTCACGTTGCCATTTCTTCTCTAGTTTCCGGCAGGCTTGCTTGGAATCTACGTGTTCTGGGGTGAACCAGCGAGCCCTCTTTCTGGTGCCTCTGTGGGGGGTTTCTTCAATGGGGTGAGGGTGTTGGTGCAGTCCTCGATCCAGCGTCTGAGGTTGTGCGCAGCGTTGTCGGTATTGGAGGGTTCGGTGGGTGGGCTGAGAGCAAGGTTTGCATGTAGTTCGTCGTTGGTGATTTTGCTCCAGCAGCGGCGGGGGATCTGTTGGGTAAGGTTGTGTGTGGTGGGTTTCTGGAAGGTGAAGTGGATGCAGTGGTGGCCGGTCCAGAGGAGTTTGATGGTGTGGCTGATGGAGACATGCGGGCTTGAGGAGAAGACGGGGTAGAGCATGTGGCCGGCAGAGTGGGTGGGCGTTGTGACGAGTTGTCTCAGTCCGCGGTTGGCGAAGTTATCAATCAGGGTTGTAGAGTTATCTTTGTTATTCTCCAGGTGAAATTTCAGGTGTCCGAGGAGGATGTAGTCGGTGGAGGTCAGGGCATGCGTGCTGATGAAGTCGGCAATGGAATCGCTGAACTGGGGGCAGGGTCCGGGGGGTCGGTAGACAAGGGTGCCTCTGAGGGAGGAGTTGGGGTCTGTGTGGATCTGGAAATTCATGTGTTCGTTGGTGCTGAGCGCGTCGTCGGTGCTACTTGAGACCCTGATGCTGTTCTTGTGGACGATGGCGATTCCTCCTCCGACTCCATTGGTGCGGTCTCTGCGGGTGATCTTGTAGCCGTCTGGGATGGCTATGGTGATGTCGGGTGCGGAGGAGTTGTTCAACCAGATCTCCGTCAGGAAGGTGACGTCTGGGGAGGTTGTGTTGAGCAGGTCCCAGAGCTCAGCAGCGTGTTTGCGTGCGGAGTGGGTGTTCAGTAGTATGCATCGGAGGTGGTTGAGGTCTTTCTTGGCGGGTGGTTTGTCGGCTCTGTGGCTGGTGTAGCTGCATTTCCGGCAGGTGAAAGGACCGTGTGTGCGTTTCGGGGCGGGCGGCCTTGAAGCAGTTGTGGGCCCATCCGGGTTTGAGTGCTGGCGTTGTAGTGGTGGTGGGTACCGATACCAGGGGTTCTGGCACTGGGCGCGGGCGGGTGCAGACAGGCTTACCGCGCGCCTGTATACTGTATTTTGACCGCTATATACTAATTGTTTATCCTACGCCGCCCCACGTTGTCACATAATCACTTGTGTCACTGTGCCGTTCATTCACCCTCACTTTGCCAGTACACTTTTGGTTGTTTTTTGGTTACTGCAATTTATTTTGCTGATGTGCTCTCTATATGCAAAATAATAACCCTGTACTATCCTTTGGTCTCCCTTGTTCCCTTTTTTCCTGGTGCTTTGTGATTAATTCACTCTCAATTTGTCCGTTTATAAGATACCCCTGTTGAGACATTGTATTATTGTTATTGTTTGCTATGGTAGGGCGGGAGCCTCATGGCTCCCACCCTACCATAGAGAACTGCTTTCCTATTTGAAAGAGAGAGCAGGAAACCTGCTCTCTCTTTCAAATAGGAAAGCAGATTGCTTTTCGTCAGGGAGAGCAGCATGTAAGCTTCTCTCTCTGACGAAAAGCAATGCCGGCTCCCGAAGGATACAGGGACCTGGATGGGACCGTGGGGGCATTGGGACTCCCCGCACGGTCCCCAACGTTGTATTTCAGACCCGGGGGATGGGGTCCCTGGGGATTATAAAAAATAATGATAAAGGCTATTTTTTTTACGGTAGATTTACCATGCGCGTACCATGCTCGTAGGTACGACGTACGGTGCGAAGTCTGTAAGTCGACCCGTAAGCGTACCTAAGCAAGAAAATAATCAATTACAAAAATATATTTTACAGATATCTATCAAGTTTATGTGTTTATATGTTGGTTGGTTCTAATGAGACCTTTTCTTTTTATTGGTACTTATAAGTTAGTACTTATGCATAGTCTAAACTTGTTGAGGAGCAATGTTTTATAGAGTGCCAAACTTTTGACCTCAGTGTACAGTTGACTTTTGCATTATCTTTTGGGGGTAGGGTGCAAAGTTATGTCAGTTGAAAAGGGTTGAAATGTTGAACCAATAGAAATGTGTGTTTGGTTTTGAATTAATGTTTGAAGCAATTTGATTTGTTATTACCATGTATATATGTGTAAATTGAGAGGGAAAATATGCCATGCTGTGGTTTTGCTGCTAACACTGAAGTAGAGAGATTCTGTATAAGAATATCTGGTGTGTGAGTGGCATTCTTCTTAATCTACAAATCAGTTTGAGAGGTGAGTTGATAACTTGTAAGGGGATGTATGTGGTGCAATTTATTTTTAGTAAGAGTAATGTGTTTATCCTTCTAAAGTTGGTAGAATCATATTCTGAGTTTGTCTGCATTTGGATAACTATTGTGATAAAATCATTTGGTAAGTTAATGTGTTTAGTGAGTCACCTTTGTAAATAAAGTGCAGTACTAAAAAATGTAGAATGTATGCAGTCACTTTTTTAGTTGTAGAGTAGTTAATAGTGTTGCTTGCTTAGAATTAGACTTGTGTTCTAAATCTACAATTTTGCAGTCAGTATACATACACTGCTGCATACACTCTTGGGCAGATTTACATGCCCCCTGCGCCTCTTTGTTGTTCTATTGTGTCACGTTTTTGATGTAATGTTGGGAAAAATAATGTAGCAAATTGCATATGTATTTGCAAAATGAGTCAGGGGTGTGCACTGAAATGTAGTCGTTATATACATGGAATGTGTGCAATCATTTAACCGTTTTAGAGTAGTAAATGTGTTTTGGTAAAAAGTATGGTCTTATATATTTTGTCTAGAATCACAGTTGAGTCTGTGTACATTAAGGAATTATACTTGCCTCTTTTTCCATATTTTCCCCCCTCTCTACTCACAGTCTCCCTCTCTCTCCTTATACTGTCCCCTCTCTTCTGATTCCCCCTCTTACCTTATTTTCACTTCTCTCTCCTCATAGTGCTCCTTGTCTTTATACTCTCTGTCCTATTACTCCTCCCTTTCCACTCATATTCCCCACTGTCCTCATAGTCCCCCTGTCTGTGCTCATACTCGCCTCTTTTTCCATATTCACCCCTCTCTCTATTCACACTCCCTCTCTCTCCTCATACTCTTTCTTCTCTCTTCATACTCCCCCTATTTTCCTGTTACTCAACCCTCTCTCCTCATTTGTCCCCCTTTCCTCATACTCCATCCTCTCATTATATTCCCCCCTATTTTCTGATACTTCTCCCTCTTTCCTCATACACATTCATCTACTTCTACACATCTGTGTGTTTTATACTCCTCTCTATTTCTTCATTCTCACTCCTCTCTCTTCATATTCTTCCCTGTTTCCTCATACGGCTTGTGTGTCCTCATACGCTGAAGCACTTATAAATTCAGTCAGGTACTCTCCTTACAGAAGTGTAATCTTTTAGTCAGAACTCAAGTATTGATGCATTGAAATAGGGCTTAGCAGATGAACTGCTTAATTTTTTTTATAATGTTATATATATTTTTTATAGCAGAATCTGTTTATCAACAGTAAAATAAATTCATCATGCCTTCAAAAAGTGAAAAGAGGAAACAACATAATAAAGCTTATTATTTAAAGAGAAGTCATCCACAAGATTTACCTGTGGGAACAAAAAGAAAAAAAGTTCTGGTAAGAGAACGAAGATTTTTTTGAAGAACTTATCAAATACTAGGAGTAGTGTGCACAATGTCAAAAATACAAATTGTGTATCTGCAACTAAAAAGAAAAGCAAGAGTAAAGAGAACAACCATGGGAATTCATCTTGTAAAAAAAACAGTGCATAGTAAAAGGAGGAAGAATCAATTTCAGGAAATTAGAAAAAGAATGTTTTATAATAGAGTTTTGTCAAATTTGATCCTGGAAGTGAAGAAATGTAAAAAAAAAACAGCATTTTATAAGAAGAAGAAACGTATAGAAAATGTAGTTGAGAAAGCTTTTGAATTGAATTTTTTTTTTATTTTAGTAATCAAAAGAATTCGATCACTAGGTAAGCCAATCCATTTAATGAAGGCTAAAAGTAAGTGGAGAAGAGTAATTAACAGAAGTAATTTTTCTGAGGATTTTTGGGTGAATGGAAACATAGTTCAAGTTCTGAGCCTTTTTTTAATGAAGAGAGTTATTTTCAGACTAATGATTTGTTGCATGCAGTTGACACTAGTGGTCGTGCTTATGAGGTTAGAAATGTTTGTCCTATTGAGAAAGAGAAAATTGTTCCTAGAAATGCAGAAGAGGAGTTAGCTGATGAAGTTTTAAGGAGACGTCCTAAAGCTCCAGTGTACACTTGGAATTGCAGTAGTATTTGTAGTGTACAGCGGGAATCTATTGATTTTTTACGCAATTTCTTACATAACTTTACTAAGAAAAGTGTTAAACAAAAGATTAAGATGTTGCTAGGACTAGACCCTTGCAGAGTGAGAGAAAATACTGGTTTGCAAGGTCATTCTCTGGCTTGTCTTTCTAAAAAAGTATGTTGAAGTGTTTTTCACCATTTCAGGATGTTAGCAGTACATCACACTGAAATGAGGAAATTAGTCAGAAGATTGTATTATGCAAAAAGTCCAGCACTAATGTTAAAAAAGTTAAACAGTGCTCTTTTGCGTGGATCTGTATCAAATGTAATGAACGTATGTGATGAAATTCAGGTTAATTACTTTGGTCATGAGGAAGACAGTGCAGAAATTGATACATTATTAGAAGGAAATGTAGTAGTAGTACAGACAATTTTGAGCAAGAAATTACAAAGTTTAAGGTGATTTCAGGTGAAAGGCCAAATTATTCTTGTATTTGTTGTTGACAAACTCATTATAAAAATCAGACCAGGACGGTTGATCTGTATTTAAAAAGTGAAAAGGAAAATAATAATGAGTGGATGGAATTTGCAACTTATTTGTTGGTAGAGAATTGTTTTGATTTGAGTTCTGATCAGCATATTTGTAAATATTGTTATAACAAATTAGATGAGAACAAAATGCCTGCTAGAGCTGAGCATAATAATCTTGAGTTGGTAAATATTCCTTCTGAACTAATGGATTTAAATACCTATGAGTCTATTCTTATTCAATGTGTGCATCTATTTCAGGCTATTGTTCATATGGAGCTTAAGACAGGAAAATTGCCTCCTTCAGATTTACAGAGAGGATTAAAGGGAAGTGTTGTATATTTGCCTCTAGATTTAAAGAAAAATATTGAAACAATTGGTGTAGAAAATGTAGAAGATGAACCTTTAGTTATTCTTGTTAATGGCGTTCCTACTAAGAGTAAGAAAATATGGCAAGAATTAGTGGATGTTAGGAAAGTGAAAAAGGCAACGATGTATCTGGTAAAAAATAATCCATATTATAAAAATGTGTATGTGAGAGAAAAAGTGGATGTGTCCAGAACTGAAGAAATCTACGAACATTACAGTGTTCATCCACTTCATTCTAAAGAAGTGATTGGGAATACTATAGAGTTATTCCAAATGAAAGAAGCAAAGGGAAGTCCCATCAGTGTATGGGAAAAAAGCTTGGAAGCTCGTTGTTTCCCTCAGTTGTTTCCCACAGGAAAAGGAAGATGATATGATGACCAACCTGTGCAGATTCCTGCATCTGAATACCGGACATCAAGATTGTATGCAGAAGATCCAAGATTTCGACAATGTATTCCGTATTTGTTTCATCTTTTGTTTGAGAGTGATTTGTCTGGACTTTCTTATGCAGTAAACCATATATTGAAAACAGGTGTACTTCTGCAAAATGTTTTGGCATAGGAATTTATGGATAAAGTACAGCAGAAAGATAATGTTTTGGAATCTCAGCTAATTAATCTCATGGCATGTCAGTGTGGTACAAATGAGTACTGGTACCGTCGTCATGGAGAACTTAAATGTATGCTTAGGAACTCCTACATGGTTCCTTACTCTAAGCTGTGCTGAATATGCTTGGGATGATTTACTTTAATTTCTTCGAGAGGCAAATCCAAATATACTAAATATTGAATACAAGACACCTGGAGAATTGTGCTCTTTGGATCCAGTTAATGTATGCAGGTATTTCAATCATAGATTTGAAGCTATGATGTATTTTATCACCAATAAAATAAATACTCCTCTTGGAGAGGTTCTGGATTTCTTTTGGTGAAAGGAGTATCAAGCGAGAGGTGCTCCTCACATACATATGCTAACATTGATCAAAGATGTTCTCCAATTTGGAACAGACTCAGGTGATACTGTGTTGTCTTTTATTGAAGAATATGCTACATGTGATATACCCAAAAGTACACAAGATAAGGACTTAAGACAACAAGTCTTATGATTCCAAAGCCATTGTTGTGGGAAATACTGTAGTCGAAAGTACAAATCTAAGGACAAATTCTACCCCAAATGTCGTTTTGAATTTCTACGTCCTGTAATATCGAAAGGAAGAGTGAACAGTTTTATGTCATCCTTGCGACATACTTTCACAAGAAAGTCTCCAAAAAATACCTACAACTTAAGAAGAAATGAAGAGTCAAAATACATAAATGACTACAACCCAGTCATTTTGTCCATGTTGAATGCTAACATGGATATTCAATATGTTGCGGACAATTCCATTGCTGTTGCTTGATATGTAACATCCTACATAACAAAATCAGAAAAGACAGAATTGAAGGAAATGTGGGAGGAGATTTTCCCTGAGAAGAGTCTAAGTAAGAAATTATACAGTTACAGTTTGAAGATGTTATCTCATCGAGAAATTGGAGCATATGAATGCTCGGATCGCTTATCATCTGCAAGTCTGTACTCTAAATCTAGAAGAATCATTTGGGTGAGTCTAGGTCTTGCAGCAACATGAAACCGAGTTCTTAAATCTGTACAAGAAATTGAATATTTAGCTGAAAAAGAGCCAGAAAGTACAGATATTGTGAAAACTAATATGTTTGATATATATTATCCAAATAGAAGTCATCATCTTGAGAACATTAGTCCCTATGAAGTGCTGCAAAACTATATTTTTAAACAGAAAACATCAATAATGGTATATATGCCGTGATTGGTTCTGAAGGATGTTTGGTAACACAAAGAAAAGGACATTTGATTAATCACCGTAAACTGAGTTGCGAAACTTCTGACAAAAGGGAATTTTACTATTTAGCTCTTTTGCAACTTTTCAAGCCATGGCGTTCAGAATTGGAATTACTTGGAGATTTTGAGAGCTATGAAGATTCCTTTAACGCAAGTAAAGATTCTATAGAATGTCCTGTTTTTGCTAATTATGTGAAAATGTTGTACGACGAAATTGAGGAAGAAGCTACAATTGCAGCTGAGATTGCTAGAGACAGTTCTCAAGACAGTCAAACTTCTGCTCCGTTGAGTCAGGATCCACTAGGAGAACCAATTGTTCAAAATTAAGCAGCAACCGCTATGGAAGAGGTGGATCAGCAATGTATCAAGCTCAAGAAGATGTAACAAACTTAGGAAATGTGGAAGAACAACTAAATGTTGAGCAGAAACAAATATATGAGCAAGTGAGAGAACAGATTAACCATGGATTACTTCATGAAAAGAAAGAGTGCTCTTGCTCATCATTTCAACCTATCCGAATGTACGTGAGTGGACAAGCTGGAACAGGAAAACGCTTTTTAATTAAAGTAATTACAACTTATCTACAGAAAACAACTGAGTCACATTTGTCTTGTGTTGTCACTGCTCCAACTGGGTTGGCGGCACACAATATTAAAGGAATTACTTTACATTGTTTATTAATGCTACCAGTAGAGCATGAAAACAAATGGAATACCACAAGCTATCTGGAGAAGCTTGTTGTGAAGTTTCAAGAGTGTTGAAGAATATGAAACTTCTCATTATTGATGAGGTAAGCATGGTATCAAACTTAATACTTGCCTTTGTGCATTTAAGAATGCAGCAAATTCTTAAAACAGAGTATGACGTATTATTTGGAGTAAAGCACATCATAGTTTTTGGAGATCTACTACAACTTACTCCTGTAAAAGGACAACCAGTGTTTAAAACACTGGCGCATGAAGATACCAGAAAGTCTTTGGGGAACATTGGAAACGTTAACATTTGGTCATCTTTTGAATATAAGGAACTTATTACAAATATGTGACAGGCAAAGATGCAGATTATGGAAGTATTCTTCAAGATATAAGAATTGGAAAAGTGACAGAACATGGCAAACAAGCTTTACAGAGGCGATTACTTTCCAATTTGTTTCCAAATGAAAATATTGTTCCTGAGAAAATATATATGAGAATTGCAAAAAACAAATCTGTAATCTGCTTAATGCCAACACTGCGTGAATGTTCTATATTCAATGAAGACATTTTAAAGTTGGAAAACGAAGAAATTATTAAATTGGAAGCTATTGATATAATAGAACATGAAGGAATCACTATTATTTTGACTGAAAAGTTGAGAAGGAAATTGGATTCTTTAGAGAAATTGATTAGTAAAACTGCTGGTTTAGAAAAGAATTTATATGCATGTGTAAACTGTAGGGTAATTTTACGACGTAATTTGAATGTGGAAAAAGGTTTAGTAAATGGAGCAATGGGTAAAAGTGTTGATTTCGTTATTTTTTAAATAGAGATGGTATTGAATTTTTGAAAATCAAATTGTGGCAGGGATTCTGCTCCTACACAGAACTGTGCATAGAACCTCAGTGAATTAGGGTGTACCAAAACTCACCTTAGTAGCCAAAATCCCCTACCAGACAAGTAATCAGTGTCTCCTTGGTTCTTACAAACTCCCAATGTTTAGACAACCCAGAACATGGACTTAGAACACCTCAGGTAATGTGGAACACATGAACAGTCTTTCGGTATACTAACATATCAATCCAGAATGAGGGGTCAATGAAGACACTTGCACGTTTGAAATGTTTATTTCTAATGCAGTGTTCTCAAGCGCAGTATCTTAGCTAATACTGTAGCTGTAGCTGTTATTCTTTCAGACCACCGCTCGCTGCCTTACGGGGTGATTAATTGCAAGCTGTTTGGCGGGACAGCTGGGGAGATTGATACTTGCAAATGCTTTTACTTTCATGATTTTTAATACATACTTTTTTAGCCGCACTCTTTGGGCCACTTACTTGTTTTCTCGCCGGTTGCAAGCGCTCCGGTCCACCGCAGCCACAAGGCTGTTTGTTGTGGAGGGCGATTTTGAAACGTACAGCCGGGAATCCTCTTCCGGCTGCACACATAGCACGGCCATCTTGGTTGGCGGTCTAGCGGTTCTATACTTCTGGCCACCTATATAATTGACTATGGAGCGCGAGCGCAGCGGATGCGTGCAGCGGGCGCGCTGAAGCCACGCCAAAGGCAAGCCCGTCTGCGCCCATCCGCGCCAGTACGTCGCCTCTCGCCAGAAATGCTGGCTGTGGTGCTTCTAAGGTGCGCTCTAAATTTCACGAACAAATGATGTGTATCTTCTCCCTTACATCCCCTGGCAGGACCTACTGGCTGCCGTTGCTGTAACTTTGCGCCGTCCACTCCCCTATTGGTTTCTCCATCTTGCATTACAACTGCACCTCAGCGACGACTGAAAATTTTGCAGCTTAATATTAGGTCACTAGTGAAACATCATGCTGAAATTTATGACCTTATTATCGATGAAACACCGGATATATTTTTTCTTACAGAGACATGGATTAATGGAGAAACCATGACTGAACAAAACTTAGCACTGCCAGCAGAATATTCCATCTGCATGCTAAACAGGGATACCAGAGGTGGCGGCATTGCGATGATTCATAAATCTTGCTACTCTTGCCACTTTAGTAAAGAAGATGTGGAGGGCTGTGAGTGTGCTCGCTTTAGTATTAGTGTTAGTCCTCACCTGACGCTGTCTGGCATTTTGGTATACAGGCCACCTGGTCCGGCCACAGGCTTTATTAATTCCTTATTGCAACGGGTAGGCTCGCTTGCGGTGGTTACCGCTAATTTTAGTATTTTTGGGGACCTGAATCTGCATCTTGAGCTCATGCAAGATAGCATCATTGGTAATCTATTGGCAGATCTTGTTGCTTTACAATTAGTCCAATTGGTCCCTAGCCCTACACATGTTGGTGGGCATCTGTAAGATCCGATCTTTTCTAACATTGATTCCGCTATGGTGACGACTCCCACTCCAGTGGGCTGGTCTGAGCATTTTGTGGTAGAGATGTCTTTTTTTACTCCAGAGCACTCTGATAAAACTGTTCCTCAATCCACTTTTAATCGCCCATGGCGTAAACTCAGACTTGAGGATTTTCATGTGCTCCTTATTGACGACCCTCCTAGTCTTTTTACTAATGTTGAATTAGGCTATGTTGCGTTTTGTGACTGGATCACTGTGGCATTGGACTCTTTGATTCTGGCACGCTGGTGTAAGAGTCGTACCCATGAGTCCAGTGCATGGTATAACGATTCATTGTCCATGCTAAGGAAGGCATGTAAAAAAAACAGAACATGCTTGGAGGAAAGAGTATGATCCTGGACTTAAGAAACAACATCTGGCTGAGCTTAAATTATATCACAGAGCTCTCTGTAAAGATCGGGCAGCTTATTATACTAATGAGATTAATCTCAGGACTAACCGTGCTAAATGTTTTTTTAAGATTATAAAAAGACCTTAGAGTTAGAAAGAACTCGGAGCCTGTAATTACCTCAGAATCCCAGTGTGAAGTAGTGGCCTCCTTTTTTGTTGAAAAGGTGCAGGCGATATATAAGTCCTTTCCTCCTGGGAGCTCTTCCTCTGGTCTGATTCCTTTAAGGTCAGGCCTTAGCTCTAGCTCTAGGCTTATGGTTATTCCTGAGATTTCCCATGAAGAGCTTGGTAAGTTAAGCATAAAAATTAAATCTGGCTCTCCAGCTGACCCTGTTCTCTCTCATTGTTTTCAGACCCACTCTGTCAGATTATCAACTTGTCCTTTTCCTCTGCGGTGGTGCCTACTCGGTGGAAACAGGCTTGGGTGTCCCCCATCCTTACGAAGCCTACACTGGATCGGGCTAAGCCTGAAAACCTCAGGCCTATATCCCTCCTTCCTTGGGTGGCAAAAGTAGCGGAATCCCATGCTAACACCACATTAAACAACTTTCTGCACTCCAATAACATTCTGGACATGTCCCAAAACTGTACCATAGTACCGAAACTGCCCTCCTGGCCATGACTGAGCATCTACGTACCACTCTGGATGCTGGTCAGATGGCGGCACTGATTCTATTAGATCTCAGTGCCGCATTTGACACTGTTTCACATGACATCTTGATACAACGCCTGGAGGCAGGTATATAGGTATGGCTCTGGAATGGTTCAGTTCCTTTTTGTCTGGGAGATCCTTTCGGGTTTCTGCCCCGCCCTTTCTATCTGAGGCGCACCCTATTGAACAAGGGGTTCCTCAGGGCTCTACCCTGAGCCCCACTTTATTCAATCTATATGTTCAGCCACTTGCTGCGGTCGCCAAGCAATGGGATCTTTCCATCGTCTCATATGAGGACGACACACAGCTGGTGGTAGCATTGACAGAAGAATCTACTATGCATGCCTCTAAATTTAGAGATGGTTTGATGGCAGTGTCCGAATGGATGACCTCTAATTACCTACAATTAAACACCAGTAAAACTGAGATTCTGATAGTTGGTAAGAATGCTAGCCTGTGGGGTGAACACTGGTGGCCTAGGGCGCTGGGTAAGACTCCTGAGCCTAAGGTTGAGGTTAAGAACTTAGGGGTGTGGATGGACTCTTCTCTTTTCGGTCGCATACAAAAAAGGTCAACAACACATGTTTTGGTTTACTACGGGGGCTCAGACCTCTTTTAAAGTTCTTTGAGCCCGCAACACGTCAGTTGATTATCCAATCAATGATCTTATCTTGATTGGACTATGCCAGCTCCCTGTTTTTAGACGCCAATCAAGCCGAGATTGTTCAACTTCAACGCACTCAAAACATGGCGGCCAGAGTTTTGTTAGGGCTTCCTCGGTGTTGCTCTATCTCCAAGACCATCCGGAAACTTCATTGGTTGCCTATGGCAGAGCGTATTAAGTTTAAGACTTTGTGTCTTTCATTTAAGATACTTAAATTTGCTTCACCCAGCCTGCTTTGTGACATTCTGACTCCCTATGTACCATCTTGTGTGCTGCGTTCTTGTGGGCAGCATTTAGTTACTGTCCCTCGTGTAAAGCGCTCTAGAGCTGGGGGTCGCTCTTTCCGCTATTTAGCTCCAAAACTTTGGAATTCTCTGCCACTTGAGATCCGAGGCATGGATGGCCTGATGGACTTCAGGAGAGCGATTAAAACTTATCTTTTTCCGCTGCAATAGTTCTGTTATTGACCTGTATCTAAGTCCCCTGTTTGTTCTGGCTCCCGGGATTGTTCTGAGTGAGTGAAAGCGCCGGGACGCCCCTTTGCTGGGGCAGCTGAGCGCTATAGAAGCACATATAACATAACATAACATAACATAATACAAGCAAACATATTATAAGAAACAAAGTAATCAGCATAGTTACTATTCCATAGAATACAAATGGAGAAAGCATGTTAAAATGCTAGAGGGAAGAAGGCTAAATAGCACCTAAGTCTTACCCTACCTTGCTAGTGTATCATATGATATCTAAAGAAGGTCTCTTTGGGTTTTAGCAGGGCGGCCCCATACCTCTGATCCTAGTGGTAAGGGATCACATCATCTTCCACCAGCTCTCTGCATGCAAAGCATCGTCAAGTGTGTGGCATGCTCTGTGTAGTGCAATATTAAAACGCGCCTAAAGCCAGAGTTGGCAGCAGGTGCATGTATGTTATGTCTAGAACATGCGAAGATCAGATCTCACAACAACCACTGTGTTGAAATAACCTTGAAGGCCTCGGCACTCACTGTACAGACATAGCTCACCAAGCAAAGCTGATACAATAGCAAAACATGTTATTCTCGTGTGAAGCAAAATATTCTACTAGGCTCAAAGGTCTAATAACAATATGTGCCGTGTGCAGAAGCAGCAGAAAGGTAAAATGGCATTTAAACTCCTAAGAAGCTCATGCTAACTTAACACAGTGTGAAGGCAAAGCATATCTATATGACACCCTCCCTTGATCCGAGCACGGATAAGATAAGATAAGATAAGGGGCAAATTTTTGGAATGTAGGGTTCAAGTACGACAGTCAGCTCAAATTTGCACAAGTAAAAAAAAAAAAAAATCAAAAAGTTTCACCCAGGGGGGCGTGGCTAGCAGCCGAGCATGGCGGCAGCGTGATGTGAGAGCTCCCTGAGGCGACACGGCCTTTTGTAAAATCCGACACATTAATCCGATTCATTGCTCACCTGAAGGAGCGGCTGCCGGGTCCGGGACCGATGCGACGCCGTTCGACCCTATCCGGGTGAAAATCGGGTGCCGGGAACAGCATCGGCGCACCCTGTTGCCACTGGGCCTATATCAGAAGAGCAGCACCGACCTCGAGTGGCTGCTAGATCCCGGCGGAAGTGAGGGCTAGTCGGCCTGCCCACGGAGACACCTCCCGCCCCCCTGACCGGACAGGCGCAACGAGATCACCACGCGCCACACAGTGAGTTTCTGGGGCACCGTTGGAGCGTGGATAGGTGGACAGCCTACTGACACCGGCAGTTCAGGACTGGGGGCTGAAGCGAGGGCGCTGTCGCGCGAGAGACCGAACTGCCGGCGGCACCCCACGTGTGCGTGATCCGACCCGGAGGGGCCGAAGACGGGACAGAGGCAGCGCTTGGGTGCGTGGGACCACCGGGAACCCCTCCCCCCCTTTTCCTCAGCGGAGATACAGACAAACGATTTCTACCGCTACACAGAATAAAGAGAACCGCGAGAAAAGCCGACGGCTAATAGCGCGCATTGGTGCCCCCGGGGTCCCGTGGACACAATAGAAGGCACAGGAGTTTTCTCGGAGGGGCCAGCGGGAGCCGGGGAAGACACAGGAGCGACAGCGCTTCCAGCCTGAAGAGTGGCAAGCTAGAAATACCCATGATGAAATAAGCCCCTGTGGATCCCTACCCGGGTGAGCACGCCTAGCAACGTGAGTAACCGCGCTGGGGGACCGGCACAGGCTAACGCGACGCACCCTCAGGATCTGCTGTGCCTGTGGGGGCCGAAGCACACTCGGCGGTTCGGTGCGCATCGTGGATATCACCGCTGGAGCACGTTCCCAGCCCTATTGAGACGCTGCGCAATAACTGTATGCGAGGAGCGGCATTGTGGGTCACAGACACCTCACGCAGGCACTCAAATTGCAAACCAGTGCAGGCCCTGAAATGCCACGCAGTCCCCGGGACTGAATCACAGGAGCAGCTCAGTCGTGAATAGACCTCCACTTTCTGCGGACCACAACAGCGGCAGGGTACTACAGATTTCCGTAGTGCGGCGAACGGCTGAACTCACAGAGGGACTGAGACCAGGTTACGCTGCCCCTCCCAGCCCTCCACTGAGCACGGAAAGCAACTACTCCTACAGTGCCCACCTTCCTACCTGCCACCGGGAACGATATCCAAGCCCCTCGAGCCATGGCGGGCAAAGGTACCAGGAGTGGGTCAACGCAGGCCAGGCTGGATAAATTTGCTTATAGCCAACATGGACAGTCACAGTTCACTGGGCGCACCTCAACAGGCGCTAACCAAGACACAGAGGGGACCAAAAGGGTGACACTGGAGGACATTATGAAAACCCTCTCTGAAGTGCGGACGACAGTGGGCTCCATTTCCTCGGAGGTGACTCTACTGCGAGCAGACTTCCAAAAAATGACTGAAAGGGTGTCCCAGGTAGAGGTTGTTACGAAGTCTCTCGTGGAGGACACCTCGGACCTGCAAGTGGCTATGGAGCGTATGGCGAAGGTCACCAGACAGCTGCAGGATAAGCTGGACGACCAAGAAGGGCGTTCACGGAGGAATAATATACGCATCCTTGGCCTTCCGGAGACAGAAGGTAAACGGGCGATGGACCTCTACGTCGAAGACCTCATAAAAAATGAACTGCAACCTAAAGGACTGTCCCACTTCTTTTCGATTGAAAGGGCACATAGGGTGCCTGGCGGCACACCCAAACCAGGAGCGGCGCCGCGACCTGTGCTGGCAAGACTGTTCAATTTTAGAGACAGGGACGCAATTCTTCAAGCGGCAAGAGTCTCCCCACCCGTTAGAATCCAAAACTCAACCTTGGCTTTCTTTCCGGATTATACGGCGGAAGTGGCCAGACGCCGGAAGTCTTTCAACGAGGTGAAGAAGGCGCTGCGGGACAGGGAATTGTTCCCAGCCAAATTGCGGATTGTGGCCGAGGGTAAGACATGGTTTTTTGACAAGCCGGAGGTGGCTCAGGATTGGCTGGACGGCTGGAGGCAAGTGGGACAACCTCACCGTTCACCTAAGGATCGATCGAACCGAAACAGCGGCAACCACACAGGGCGACGGACCGACCACCAGGAACAAAGAGGCGACACACCGGAAATAGACTCCGAGGCCGACCGGAATCCGATTGACTCTGGACAACCGGCCCCAGTCTGAAGACAGAATAAGGACGGGATGGACTGTAGGCGTTGCATTGGACCCTGGGCCTGGTGAAGCGGAGTAGGGTGGGCAGAGCCGGTGCCTGTAGGGGCCTCACCAACCCCACGAGCAAGTAAGACAGTTGGGAAGGGGTTAAAGCACTCTGCGAAGTTGGGGATGCGGGCGGGGATATGTCCGTGGAGCAGGGGAGCAGGGAGGGGGGAAGGGAGGGGAGTTTTACAGTTGATGTTAATGTTCATAGTCATCACACGTGCCACAAGGTACACGACTACATCTGATACAAAGCTACACCACTGCACTGTCCGGGACCGCCACAACCATGTTGATTATGGTGACATCCTATCCAGAACTCTAACCGGGCGATTCAATGGCCCAGCGGTTACATACTACACCCACTGAGGGCGCCCCTACGGCGATAGATGTGCCCCCACTGCGCCTGCTCACTTGGAATGTCCGGGGACTGGGGGACAAAATAAAGAGGGGTTTAGTCCTGCAGGCCATCAGGCACCAGAACCCTGACCTAGTGATGCTCCAAGAAACGCACCTCTCGGGAACGACCTGTAGGGCGCTTGATAGACGCGGATATGTAATGGCAGTGCATGCAGAATTTAAGACGGGGTCCAGGGGGGTGGGGATACTTACGAAAAAGTCGTCACCCTTTATGGTAAAACACCGCAAGACGGATGACCAGGGCCGATTCGCAGCATTAATCGGCCAATGGGAAGGGAGGCCCCTCAATTTGGTGTCCGTTTACGTCCCCCCAGCGCTTCATTCTATTACATTACCCGCCATAGGTAAATTCCACCTGGAACTCCCTGACGGGGATACAATCATAGGTGGGGACCTCAATGCAATTATCGACCCCATGTTGGATACCTACCCCGTCAGAGACCGCCCCCGGGGAACGGCCACCCTCCCTGACTTTCTAGACGCAATGGGCATAGCGGACGTGTGGCGGCAATTGCATCCCGCATCGACACAATACACGTTTTACTCCGCTGTGCACAATAGCATGTCACGTATAGACTATTTTCTGTTCCTAGGGGTGGGCCTGGGGACAGTGGACAAAATAGAGATCCTGCCAAGGGGCATATCTGACCATTCACCCATATCTCTCGCACTCACCACCAAAGAGAAAAAATGTGCCAGGCTCTACCCACTATACCCAAGCTACTTAAAAATCCCTCAGATTAGGAAGAAACTCAAGTCAGCGACCACACACTACTTCACAGAAAACACTGGTATGGTCTCCTCTCCCGTAGTCCTGTGGGAGGCGTACAAAACGGTCCTAAGAGTTGTAGCAATTGCGGCAGTCGCAGGTCACAAACGAGAAGCCCGGCGGGAGCTCACAGAGTTCGAGCTGCTACTTCACAACGCAAACAACACTCACATGGCAAACCCCACACAGGCCTCAGCGCACTCACTACAGCTGCGACAGCAACAATACCAGGCCCACCTTAAAACGACAGTTCAAGACCACATCGCTCACACAACACATAGAATTTATGATGTAGGCGATAAAGCCGAGAAAATGCTGGCGTGGTTAGATAAGAGAGGAGGGAGCAATAGAGGAATACAAAGGCTTTCCACGCAGGACGGACAACTGCAGACGCATCCGGAAGAAATAGTGCGCACCCTGGCACGTCATTTTCAAGCGATATATACCCCAGAACACAACATCACTGCCAAGGCGGCGTCCATCTCACTCGAACACATTGAAATCCCCGAGCTCCCACAGGAAGCAATGCGAGAGCTGGAGGTTGACCCGACTGAAGATGAAATTCAGTTAGCGATACAGGCGTTGCGGTCTGGTAAAGCGCTGGGCCCTAACGGATTACCCGTGGAATGGTATAAATCGATGGCGTCCGTCCTCAGCAAACCACTCCTGGACATGTATCTGGAGAGCCGGGATAAGGCGGATTTGCCGTTAGACCAGCGCACAGCTTCAATTGTGGCTATACCAAAGACGGGCAAGCCCCCGACCGAATGCGCCTCGTACCGTCCAATTTCCCTCCTGAATGTAGAGGCCAAGGTCCTGGCAAAATTACTAGCTAGCCATCTGATGCAACACCTGCCGACACTGATCCACCCTGACCAGTCGGGCTTTATGCCTCACAGGAGTACGGCACTGAATCTCAGGAGGGTCCATGGGGTCCTGGCTCGTGCACACCTTCTCTCAGAAAGGGCAGTGATTCTCTCCCTTGATGCAAAAATGGCTTTCGATCTAGTAGAATGGGAGTACCTTTTTGCAGTCCTAACACGTATGGGGTTTGGACCGAAGTATGTCGCTTGGATACGGCTACTTTACACTAAACCAGTGGCGCAAGTTGTAGTGAACGGCCACATCTCACACACATTCCCGCTGGGACGGGGGACTAGGCAAGGGTGCCCGCTATCGCCATTGCTTTTTGCGCTAGTACTGGAGCCCCTGGCAATTCTGATTAGAACAACGCCGTTGCTTAAAGGCATCGCGTGGGAGGATGGATGGGAAGACAGAATCTCCTTATACGCGGATGATATGCTCATATATATGGTTGACCCCGACAACGGTATCCCCGCCCTGCTGAATCTCTGTAACACACACGAGAGGTCGTCAGGTTATACCCTGAACTTGTCCAAATCGGTGATATACGTACTGAAAGGTCCGGAACCGAGGTTTCAGGCGGAATGCCCCCTGGCACTGACGTCACACTCCTTCAAATATTTAGGCATCACCATTACAAATAACGCCACTGACTTCTTTGACGCAAACTTAAGACCGCCTCTAGAACGCCTACGCGCAGACGTGAAGCACTGGGCAACCCTGCCACTGACCCTCCTCGGGAGAACAGCTTTATATAAAATGATGGCGCTCCCCCGGTTCCTCTACGTCCTAGAAAACACCCCGTATCCTGTTGCGCCACGATACTTCAAACAAATAGCGGCTCTAGTCTCGAACCTGCTGTGGAATAATGGCCCGGCACGTATAGCTTATGATAAGTTGGTGAAAAGTTGGTATGAGGGAGGCATTGCTCTACCCAACGTTCAAATGTACTACTGGGCGGCCCAGCTTAAAATCATTAACCAGTGGATCCACGCCCCGAGAGCCGACCCGGCGTACAAGGCGGACTGGTCACAGCTGGGGACGGACGGCATGCTTAAGGTACTATATGACAAGCCGCGCGTCAAGAGGCTGGTGGGACCGACACAGCACACAGCAGCCCTGTGGCATGTCGCGCTAGCACGGTTGGGCTGGAAAGGGAAAATCACCAAAATGACACCGCTGTGGGACACGAAGTCTCTACGGAACCTCAGATCGTGTAAAGGATTCACACAGTGGGATTACATAGGAATCTCCACAGTTGGGGACCTGTGGGACAAAGGGACGGTGATTTCCTTTTCACAGCTCCAACACCAGTATGGCCTAAGCCCCACCGAAACATTAAGATATGTACAAATTCGGCACGCTCTGCTGCAGGCTATCCCAGCAGGCGCTGACGTACCGGAATCCTCGCCGCTAGAGGATAGACTACTGACTGACTTTATGCAACAAAGCGCAACTTCCCTCACATATAAAAAACTGGTAGATAACTTAGAGGATCCCACGTTGAAACTGCAAGAGAGATGGGTGGGAGAATTGGGAGGAGTTGATGAGTCAGAGTGGAATGAGGCCCTGGCCTCCCCGAGAGAAGTTGGCATCTCAGCTAAATTTAGGTTGGTGCAATTGAAAATCTTACACCGCATTTATTACACTAGGACGCTACTTCACAAAATACATAAAGCACCCCACCCCTTTTGTCTTAGAGGTTGTGGGGAGGAGGGAACGCTGTTTCATACATTGTGGGAGTGCCCCATGATACAGGAATTCTGGAGGCAGGATATGCGCACTGTCTCGCAATCCCTTAAAGTCTCAATACTACCCGAACCTCGCAAATGGCTATTAAACATCTGGGACCCTAATGATCTGGATAGATACGGGCTGCTGTGGGCTACACTGGCCATTACCGTAGCGAAACGGGATATTGCACAAAAGTGGGGGGCACCGGAACTTCCGACGGCAAGCAGGTGGGCTAAAAATATGGACGTGCTGATGGTAACAGAGAGGGCGGTATATGTACTCAGAGCATGCCCACGCAAATGGAACAAGGTATGGACAGCATGGAATGTGTATATGGGAGAGCTCTGTGAACCCCTGCCAGAAGACGAAGACCTGGACTCAGAGGGGGAGGATGACTAGACCAATGGGTGTTGGATCGCTCGACTTCTACAAGACGAGCGAGCTACCATACTATACCGGTCTCACAGGCCGGGAAGAGGAGGGATTGACGATGTAACTGTCAACTTGGTGGACAAAAGTACAGATTGTCAACTTGTGATGACTCATGTTATTGTTAAATGTTAATGTTAGGAAAATTATAATATTGATGCACAGGAAATGGAAGACATATTCATTGTGCGGCAATCATTGAAGTATGGATGCATAGCTGAACCCATGTAGCTTATTGTTTAAGCAATATTCACTACCTGACTGAATGTAATGAGGAAGTATCACATTATATTTGAACTTGTATTTGACTGCTGAACTAAGGTTCATGTATTCTCTTATATGTATTGCACGTGCCTTCATACCAATAAAAAGAATAAAAAAAAAAAAAAAAGTTTCACCCAAAAACAAAATCTCATAATCAAGAAAATTTAGTCAGTGGCTTTAGCAAAGTCAATAAGCCTGGGGCAGAAAACATTTTCATATGCAAGAGAGAAAAAAATAAAAGAGAATGTTCAATGTTCAATAAATGGTGATGACATACTTCATCCTAATATTGAATATGCAAAATATACAGCAACAGCTTCCAATAGGAAGTCACTGTTCTCATCCGAAAATAGTTCAGCCATCCAATTTAATAGCGGGAGAGAACATACATGCTCTTCAATTACCGGAGCCTCTAGCACCATCAGAGGGCAACTCGGTGGGTTCTCAATGAAGCTGTGTGCCAAGAAATCTTGCGCCGCTGCGAATACATTCCAACGACCCAGTATTCCATGCATCGCTGCAAAGGCCATAATCCCTCCGTCAGAACAAAGCAATTCATGAGCAACTAAGGGGCTCATGAGCTGGTTATAATCCACATCAGGAGACACCGTATAGCAGAGACACAAATCCAGGGCCCAGTTGGAATCGCAGCTCAGGCAATGAAAGACAGGCTGGACACATATAAAATAGGAAAATCGAAACGATAATCCATAAGCTGCACTTAAGGTGGCAAGTGGCAGCGCTCCATAGTACTCAAGCATTCTGTTGCAAAACAGTGCCAGTCATGACAGGTTGTCTCGAAACACAGGACGTGCATCCATTTTGAATGAAACAAAACAGCAAAAGAACGCCTACAGCCAGTGACAGTAGTATGGGAAATCCACCAAATAGGCTGGAAAAGATCGAATGAAAGAAAGCAGGAAAGACCCCAAATATACTCTGAAATGAAGTTACAATGCCGCTGCTAATTACTTTAAAAAAGTGCGCCAGCACAGTTGTGGAGGATGCATTAAAGATAGTATGAATTAACTCACCGAGATGCAATGGCAAGTCAGTATTTAATAAAGCATGCACCTCCGTGCGGGTGTTAGCTACGTGAAGGACAAATGTTTCACGAGCAGATGTGAGGGCAACTTCCTTTTAGGACAATAGAGCTCTTATGCAACTCATCTTATTGAACTCTGCTTTCAAAGTCGGAATCTCGGGCCAGATGGAGACATCCAGTTTCCCATTCGTGGGTGGATATATTACATTCTAACAGCAAACCACACGCTCACTGACGGTAACCACATAAGCAATTCCTTTTATTAACCCACAGCAATCCTCATTGTTTAATAGTAAATAACTCCCATTTGCCAGTAATGTGAATGTGGGAACGATAGCAGGCACGTGGGTACCTTTCAAAACACAGGCTAAATTAGGCTTGTCTTGATTACAGGAGCCGTGTAATTGGATATGTCTACACATCAATGAGTGATCCGGTGTTTCAGTGCATTCTTCACCATTCAAATAAACTTCCTTGCCCTCCCTAAGGCATCTATATGTAAAAGGAAGCGACCAGGCTTCATGGAGATAAGAACTACCAAGGGGCTCGTATCTGCCAATGGCAAAGTATTTCATACAATTTTTAAACTCGAACAGAGGAAACGGGAGAGTTATCAATCCGTGGATAAGCCACAATGCAGTAGCGGCCTCTGCCACAGAAAACGGTAAAGACTCTAACCGCTCAATGTGTAACATGGAAAAAGAGGCATCTTTCATCGAAAGCAAACGCTGCTTGTCAGTCAAATTAAACGGGGCAAATAGAGAAGAAGTATTCATGTAATGCCATGGCACTTTTCCGGCCTTGAGCATCTACAGGGTCCATGCAAACTGCATAATTGAACGCAATTGATTCTGACCATGGTACAATACAGACACTTCATCTTTGACAATATCAACAACAGATGACACAATATTGTCCAATGTGTAAATGCGGGAAGAGAGCGTGTTGATGCTTTTATCCACAACTGCTAGCACTTTTTCTAAATTAGCTTGATCTATAGCCCTAAGGCGGGTAGCCGCCTCAATCTGGGATGTTTTCCAGAATTCGTTATAAACAACATATATCCATCTTTTAGCTCTAGCCGGGCCTTTTATGAAATCATTCCGATCAACATCGTCAGTCACTTTAGATAAATGCAGTTTAACTGACGCCAAGGTAGAATGTTTGAGCCAATTCTGACACAGTTTGCCTTCAGAATAGGTAGTCACAGAATGGTCACTTTCAAAACAGGGATCCACCCTGACCTGTGTAAAGCCTTGAGCTAAACCCAGAAAACGATGCTGGCACGAATCAGCACTTCTATGCCAGAGTAACCAGCCATTGGGATCCAAACTGGATATGTTAAAAGAAGAATTTTGCAACAGAGTTTGCAACTCTCGGATCGAAAATGTTGTAGTATTACCCCAACATGAATAATCTTCCAAATCAGGGAAGGAAGGAGCATTTAATTTTTTAGTGGTAGCCAATCCAAAGCAAGCTGTCTGTGAAATTGTAGAATTCAGAAACAACATATGATTCGGGATGAGACGTGCACGGTGCAAAGCCTCAGTGCCTTGCACCTGCCAACTTTTAGAACCCCAAAGAGATTTAAGGTCAACTGTTTCCTTCCACAACTCATAGCCTCCAACAGCTAGCTGGTCTAGAAAGGACTTTGAGTACAATAATTTAGTATCGGTAAGTCTAACTTTGGATGTGGACCTTTCAGTCATTTTAAAATAAAATACATTGGGATTTGACTGATTACAATCAGTAAAATAAGTGTACATTTTCAGAAAAGGAAGCAGAACTGCCTTGTATAGGAGCTGGGCAATACTCCCATTGTGTATAATTTACAGTGTTCCTCCTGGTATTAGTTTTATTCGGGTAGTGATTGCCAAAATGTTGGTAACAATATAAATCACCGTAATTAGCAGATTCTAAATACAAATCTTCAGCATCAAACGCACCATAATACTTCAAATCAGAAAACAATGCTTCTACGGCCTGAACATCCCAATCATCAGAACGTATATTTTGTTTGACTACATCCCCCATGTTAACTCTAAGTACATTAGGGACATTAATAACTTCAGTGGGGCCATGGATCTAAAATTTTACAGCATCCCATACAATCCCATCCAGGACGGGCCAGGCAGTGATGTTAACAAAAGCCAAGTCTCTCTTCAATCTGTGTGACGAGGAGTGGGGTGCCAATGTTCCATTGATATGTCGAATGCATGTTCCCTCCTCGACATAGTGTCCATTGACGATACGGAAAAAATAAAACACAAAACCAATTGACATAAAAAGGTAAATTGAAAAAAGCAACAGCCAAATGTAAGTCCAAGGGGGAATCAAACATTTTTTTTTAAACAATCTTGCATAAACTGTAATTCTCGAAGGCTTTCTGGAAGTGTGTGAAACAGAGTCAAATGAAAATCTGGATTCCGTGGCCAAGCGAGTTTGTAAATCAGGCATCGATAAGTCAGTTGGGTAAGTATAATCAGTTTCATCAAGTTGAGTACTAGGCAATGTACTCAATAAAGGACTAGAAATAGCAGGCATCTCGAAGGCAACCTCAGACACCGGATTAGAAGCCGGGGCCAAAACAGAATTCCTCACAATCGAAGGACATGAGACTGCCGGTGTCATACTAAGAAGAATCGGCCACTCTGTGTATCTTGACATTGACAATGGAGATATACCTGTTTTCCTTACGACCCGGAAGTGGTGGTAAAATGACTGTCCTTGTGCCCTTCACTCCAAGCACTGGAACTGGAGCTCGATAAGAGGGACCAAATTCTTTCTTGTTTTCGATCTTCTCCCGAACCAGTTCTCCAACTTGGGGTAGCAAGCCAACTACTGGGATCTGCAAGGCATCATCCGAGGTGGAGGGCAAATGTTCCTTTGCAAGACTGTCTCTCGTCTCTTGTAGATTCTGTAAAACATTGCAATTTTCATCTACGTCAAAGGAGGCAGCAACAGCCGCCGAGTCTAGACCGTCAAGGTCCGGTACATACATCTTGACACCAAAGAGCATTTCGTATGGGGTCCGCCCACCCAGAGACCTTCTAGAGGGATTATTAAGAGCACGCTGCATGCCATTGAGGTGGGCCAGCCAGTTCCTGCCAGTGCCTATAACTCGAGCTGTCAAAGACTGCTTTAAGTCACGGTTCATTCGTTCCACAACACTATTACCCTCAGGTCTGTATGGAGACGAAAACTTGACTTGGACCCCCAACGAAGTCATGGCATCCTTATACGCCTTGAAGGTGAAAGCCGGACCCTGATCCGAATGGAAGGTACCACAGGCAAAATTTCCTACAAAGACACGCAAGTCTCTTATGACAGTCCGTGAATCAGTGCTGCGGTGTGGCCACACCCACACAAAGCGTGTGCATGAATCAACTGCTACTAAGATGTACTTATACGCAGTATCAGAAGAAAAAGGACCGCAGTGATTTAAATAAACTCAACCAAGTGGTTTATTTGATATGTACATTTGTGTCTGGGGCGGACGTGCAGCAGTTGAAGGCTTAATCTGCTGGCAAATGTCACATTGAAGGACATAATCACGCGTCAATTTGTACAGTCCCCGCCACCAGAAACGCTGTTGCAACTGAGCCACAGTAGCCGAAACGCCCGCGTGCGCAGACGCAACTCCTTCAATTGCCGCTGTGAGCAATGTGTGTCTGCGATCTGCGTTTGGAATCAATCTCTCACCAACGTCAGGTATTTTCACATAAGGAACTTTATCAGGACTTAAGTGGTATGTATACTTCGAAGAGAACCCCTTAAGATATTTATTTCCCTTCTCAGTCGCAGCAATAGCTGCCAAGATATCAACATCAATCTTACTTTTGGACCGTGTAACTGCTGCAACTAAATATGAAGATACTGCTGATTTCGCTGCCTCATCTGCCAACGAATTGCCAACAGCGTGGACTCCCACGCGCTGATGACCCAGAGTGTGAATTACAGACACGAGCGGCAACTGCTCTTTAAGCTCAGCCACTCGGACCCAGATCATTTTATGTTTCATTGGGCTACCTTTGGAATCACGAAAATCATTCTGAATCCAAAAGAACAGGTTTTCATTGTAAGACTGGACACAGTAGTAAGAATCACTCACAATAAGAGTCGTCACACTAGGATCAGCGTACTTCAATGCAAGCATCAGAGTACGAAGCTCTGCCAATGGTGCGGTGCAGTCCCCTAGAGTCTGCGTGTGCACGACCCTGGTCTTGAACTCATCGTTCACCATGGCACCTACCACAATGGCGCAAGCGGAAATGTACGGGCGATTAGACCCATGCGCAGCCTGCGCTGAACCATCAGTGTAAATGGTACAATGGCAATCCTTCAAAGGCCGCATAGCCAATGGTGCAGGATGAACAAATTCATATTGCAAAAACTCCTGCGACTGTAAGGAGGCGTCACAAATAAATGTGACATCGGAGATGTCAATGATGTCGCCCATTGTATCCACCAAGGGTGCAAAGCTTTAGAATTTGGTACACTGGCTTTCGTCACTGCCTCTAATCCAGGATACGGGGTAACAACCAACAAGCGTTTTCCCTGTGACAGTGCACGTTCCTTAAGAATCGCCATCTGCACTGCTGTTAAAACCTTTTCCACAGAGGAAAATCACATTTCAGCCGACGTGTACAAGTAAGACTTGTAAGCAATAGGTACTGTGTCTCCTTCGTTAAAAGTAAGGTAAGTGAAACCCACCGCCCCAGGGATGATTCTTATCACCAGGTTGGTGTGGTTATCACGAGTCAGTAAGAATTTAGATTCTAGAAGATCAGCCTGCAATGATTGCAAAATAGCTGAGTGTTCTGGCAGCCAGCACGATTTGGTAAAAGTAGGTTGTATCAAAGCATACAAAAGCTTGATACGCTGGGCATATTCAGGAATGTATGTTCGCCCGAAATTCAAAAATCCCAGCAAGGACTGTCATTTTTTCAGAGTTGACGGAGCGCGCAGTTGTGCGCATTTCTCCAAGAAGTGAGGGGCCAATCCTCGACCTTCATTATTGAGCTCGTAGCCCAGGAACAACACTGTGTACTCTGCAATGTGAGATTTTGCAAAGTTAAATCTGTAGCCGAAGTCCACAAAGCTACAAATTATGCTGTCAACGCGACACAGATGCTCCCAAAGGTCATGGTCTGTGAGATAAATGTCATCCACATACGAACACGCATCTGGGTCTACTCTCTCCAAGAGAGAGACTATGCGGGCAGGAAACACACCTGGACTATTCTTATAGCCCATTGGTAAACGTTTGAACTGTTTTTGTTTGCCGCCGCTTGTAAAACTGGTCCATTGGGAACTTAGACCATCCAAATGGTGGGCAAAAAAAACATTGGATGTATCAAGCGTGGTTTTAAACCGCTTACGCACAAGACTATCCACTAAGGCAGAGCCGTGAGTATTCTGTACTGCACAGGTACGGCAATGCAAGTTTAAATGCCGGTAATCCTATACCAAACGATATGATCCGTCAGGCTTGGTCACAGTAAAAAGAGGGTTATTCATCGGTGACACACATGTTTCAATTACACCTTGATATTCCAGTTGTTCAAGGATTTCCGCAATGGAAGCCTTAGCTTCGCATCTAATGGGATATTGAGGTTGAGGCTGTGGCATAGACCGTAAAGGAATCTCGTGGTGTGGAGAAAATGTATCCCAACCACAGTGTGTACGGTACAGAGCCGGCACAAGGGCTTTAGCCCACTCTTCTGCAAAATTCAGCACATGCTCTTTCGAGACAGTGTGCGCGAAACTAGGGAGGATTACCTCCTCCCCTCTAGGAGCTGCGAGCACAAAAGGTGGGGGCCAGTCAGCCTCCGCTAACAAAATGTCATAGGTAGTTGTAAGATTTTCCCAAAATACCCCTTGTATGGTACGTTGAATGTCACCTTCAACTAAAAGGACTATTTCATAAAGTCTATCAGGGGGAGCTACTCTAGTGTCAGCTGTCTCCACAACAACATAACGGTCAGTCGCTGTCACCTTCAGTAGTGGACGCAGGGCCTCTCACACTATGGTAATCTCGGCCGCGCTGTCCAGCAAGGTCAGAGCCCATGTCTGATTCCGAAGCTGCGTTCTCACTATCTGTGGCATATCTCGCTGTTAAAGCGGCAACTTTCTTTTTCTGAAACTGGGGTATTTTTGGTGTTGAATCGTCCTGCTTGCCTTTACCGTCTTTCTGGCGGGATTGGTCGCGTCCCAGCTGGCCGCCCTGACCTCTGCCGCCTCCTCCACCACCGGTCGACGAAGCCGATGATTCCTGAAAAGAACGAGGAGAGCGTTGTTCAGAAGCCTGAAAACGGTCAGGAGATTTTATCGTCACGCGATCGCGCAAGTCATAAATACGTTCTGTAGGTGCAGGCACTGGAGATGCAGATCGAGACTCCTGTTTCTATTGTTGCTGTTTACCCTGCTTTTTCGGCCAATTTTGCTTCTTAGCCTTGGGCTGTTCGTCAGTTTCTGACTTCTGCCCTTGGGGTTGCTTTTTCTCTTTAGTGGAGAAAGGCTTGAGTCCCAAACTATTACGGCCTACAGTCTTATAAGCCGCCACAATAATTCTTGCTAACTGTGGGGGTTTGTCGATATCGGGTACAGCCTGCAAAGCATTAGACGCCTGAAAGTTCACAGCATCTCCCTTGACATTCGCAAGTACGAGATCAGAAACTACGTCAAAAGCACAGCATAGGCGCATACCCAATTCAACCGCCGTGTCGGGTCCGTGCTCATCTTGAACGCGCTTAAGGACCGTAGGAAGGACAGTCATTGACGGAGTGCCAAAGCACCTCGTGTATACTGCCACAAAGGTCTTACCCCATGTCTCACAGTCACCAGGTTCCAGGACCAAGTCTTTTGGCATGCTAATTGTCAAAATCCTGTGTTTCTCACCAGGAGTCGTGTTAGGAAATACTGCTTCCAACTGGTCAAACTTTTCAGGCAAAGCCAGAAAGGAAAATCATCCCTATTCTGGGGGCGCTTGCCCATTACAGCGTTAACCATCATGGGACTGAGCTTCATGCCACCCTGTCCGGCTGGAAGCGCCGCACCACCTGGGGCCCCGCCCGGGAGATTGCGGGTAATGTACTGCACCAACGACCTAATTACGCTAATTGTGACTACATGTAGTCGTCTTATATCTGCAATAAGACAAGCCCCGTATTGAGGATGAGGTGTAAATCCGGCGAAAACAGGCCAAGTTGTGCCTGGAATGGACAGCGGACCTAACCTAGGGGCTGTCAAAGAGTGGGGTAGGACAACATTAAACCAAACGCGGTGCTGCCAAGCGTTAATCGGAACCTCCTGTGTCCCATACGGAGTGTAGTCCTGTGGCACGACAGTTGCAGTGTACGTGTCGAACACATTAGTATTTGCATTCACAGCTGGGAAGGTCACCCACGAATAAAAAATCTCATATGGGTAAGCTACTTCCGAACTCACAACCATAATCACAGCCATGCCTTCCACGGGGACATTATAAGTCTGCAAGTGATTGCGCACCGCAATGCCACTATGTTGCGGAATGTCCACCGCGGCCATAGTGACACAGAAAGGAATAGGTACAAAGTAAACTTTGTAGCACAACTGGGTAGTAATTCAAGGAAACCGTTTAGAAAGAATCAAGCTTGAAAAGACCTATGTAAGTATAGATAGGTTTGTCCGACACCACTGTTAACCGGAAACAATATTGAAGGGGTTAAGGACTGAATATAGCACTACTCAAGCGTTATGTAATAAGACCACCAACGATCGGGCGACATGTCTCAGGTATTCTGCTGCTACACAGAACTGTGCATAGAGACTTGGAACCTCAGTGAATTAGGGTGTGCCAAAACTCACCTTAGTAGCCAAAATTCCCTACCAGACTAGCAATCAGTGTCTCATTGGTTCTTACAAACTCCCAATGTTTAGACAACCCAAAACATGGACTTAGAACACCTCAGGTAACGTGGAACACATGAACACTCTTTCGTTATACTAACATATCAATTCAGAACGAGGAGTCGATGAAGACACTTGCACGTTTGAAATGTTTATTTCTAATGCAGTGTTCTCAAGCGCAGTATCTTAGCTAATACAAGCAAACATATTATAAGAAACAAAGTAATCAGCATAGTTACTAGTCCATAGAATGCAAATGGAGAAAGCATGTTAAAATGCTAGAGGGAAGAAGGCTAAATGGCACCTAAATCTTACCCTCCCTTGCTAGTGTATTATATTATATCTAAAGAAGGTCTCCTTGGGTTTTAGCAGGGTGGCCCCATACCTCTGATCCTAGTGGTAAGGGATCACATCATCTTCCGCCAGCTCTCTGCATGCAAAGCATCATCAAGTGTGTGGCATGCTCTGTGTAGTGCAATATTAAAACGCGCCTAAAGCCAGAGTTGACAGCAGCTGCATGTATGTTATGTCTAGAACGTGCGAAGATCAGACCTCACAACAACCACTTTGTTGAAATAACCTTAAAGGCCTCGGCACTCACTGTACAGACAGGATGTATGATGGTACAACGCGGTATAAAACACCGCAGACCATCACAACGCAGGTTTTACAGCGCAGCTTGTGTTGGAGGGCACTGGACTTAGGAGTAGTGTAATTTACTATTCCAACTCCAGTCTACATACAGTAGGGAAGGTGTTGGATAGTAAATTACACTATTCCTTGTCCTAGAGCGCCCTCCAGCGCAAGTAGAGGTAACGACTTGCGTTGTGAGACACGCGTTGTAATGGCACTGCGGTGCCATTACTGCGTCGTAAAGGATGTTTCCCGTACAGACATAGCTCACCAAGCAAAGCTGATACAATAGCAAAACGTATTATTCTCGTGTGAAGCAAAATATTCTACTAGGCTCAAAGCTCTAATAACAATATGTGCCGTGTGCAGAAGCAGCAGAAAGGTAAAATGACGTTTAAACTCCTAAGAAGCTCATGCTAACTTAACACAGTGTGAAGGCAAAGCATATCTATATGAAAAAATTAGATGAAATTGAAGAAGTACAATTTAGTCGTTGTTCAGCTCGGTTTTTGCTTGTAAAAGATTTGTATGTTCGCAGAAAACAGTTTCCTATTTCTTTGACGTAAGCGGCGCCATTCATAAATCTCAAGGTTTAAGTGTAGATAGTGCTTTAGTGATTATTGGAAGTACTGTGTTTAAAGAAGGTATGGCATATGTTGCTTTGTCTCGAGTGAGAACTTTATCTGGATTGTACTTGATTGATTTTGATGAGACAAGAATTAGTGCAGATGCTAATTGTGTGAAAGCGTATTACAGGTTAAGAAGAGAATATGCACCCAATTTAGGTCAATATCCAGTATTTGAAAAGCGTGTGGTAGGTAGAAAAAGAAGATTTGAGAATATCTGTAGTGAAGCTGTAGAGAAAGAAAAAAAACACGATGAAGTTGTGATTGCAAGCAAAAAGAAAAAGGACAGTGTTGAAGACAATGTTGGTTATCAGTTTGAAAATAGTTCTGGTGTCAACTGCTATGCTAATGTAGTTGTTAACGTTGTTTTTTTTCTTGAAAGTTTGCAACAGCAAAGTGTGGAAAATCGGGAATAAAGATTCTGTTCATTGTTGTATTATGTTTATGAGAAATGTAGGAGTGATAAAAGTAAAATACAAAGTGTTTCTGATATTCGAAATGTTTTGGACGTATGTTCTGGTTGTACTCAATTTATGCAGAATATTCAGCAAGATTGTCAGGAATTTCTAATGTATATGCTTGTTGTATTAGAAGATGAAGGTATAGATATTGAAAACCTTTTTGGCCTTTCTTATGAATGGCAACATGACTGTGAACATTGTTTGTTTACATATAGCACTAACATAGACAGTGAAAGATTTATATATTTGAGTTTACCAGTCTGTCAATCAGTGTCTTTTAACAATCTAGTTAGAGGAGCAAGTAAAATCATGGAGTGTAGCAACGTAAATCAGAAATGTCATCAACATTATTTATACAACGATATGGACAGTATGTAGTTTTAATGCTGCAACGTTGTAGAGCTGATGGAAGAAAATTGGAAACTTTAATTAAAAATGTTGTAGCTACTCAACTATCAATATCAGGAAGAACTTTTGTAGCTGTAGCAATTATTTTTCATGATGGACCTTCTACAACATCTGGACATTGCACTGTTTATTTAAAATGTCTGAAAGGTTGGATACATTGTAATGATAATCAATTGGTTTTTAACCCCTTCGATGCTCATGACGGAACGGTTCCGTCATGAGCCTCGGTTGAGCTGTGCTCATGACGGAACCGTTCCGTCATGAGCCCATAGGCTCATTAGAACCTTCAGCACAGCGCAAAAATTCGCGCCGCGCTGAAGGGGTTAAACAATGTTTGCCTAAAGAGTTACCAAATTCTTACCTAATATTTTGAAAGCCAAAATTTTAGGAACAAAATTTGGCCTTTCAGGATTACTGCTGTTAGGGTAGGTTGATCTGGTGTTGTAGAGTACTTTGTAAGTGAGGGTGAGGAGCTTGAAGGTGATCCTCTTGTCGACGTGAAGCCAGTGTAGATCTCTCAGGTGGTGGGTGATTTGGCTGCGGCAGGGGACATTGAGGATCAGTCGGGCGGAAGTGTTTTGTACTCGTTGTAGGTGTTTGTCCAAGTTGAGATTTAGAGAGTTGATCCTTATGCAGTTGGTGACGTCTTTCGGTGGTATGTGGCTCCTTGGTGAGGGAGAAGATGAGTTGGGTGTTGTTGTCTTAGCAGATAATGTTCAGCTTGTGATGGCGGGCCACTTGTGTGAGGGTGCCATGTAGATGTTGAATAGCGTCAAGTTGAGGGATGAGCCCTGGGAGACGTTGCAAATGATGTTGGTGGTTTTGGATCAGAAAGGTGGGAGACGGATGCTGAGGATTACTATTGAGGAACTTCTGAATTAAGAATTTGAGATATACTATTTGGCCATGAGGAAAAGTATGTAAAACCATTAAGGACTATTTGCTGTATATTTTGTCAGCATATATTTAAAAGTAACTTTATTTTCAGTGTATGAAAATTAATGATAGTGTTTTGTTATTTTAAGATTGTTTGAGATATCTCATAGTTACGTAAGAAATTGCTGTTAGAAAAAAACCTTTAACATATGTTTTATTTCTATTTTTTAGATTGTTATTGAGAATGTTGAATGTTTCTTTTAAGATAATCTTATTGATTGTCTTTTTTTCGCCCGCTGTTATGTGATGAGTACTATTGTACTCACTGTTTCTAGTGAAATTCAATATATTCTGAGAACAGCAAAAAAGGCAAGTGAAATGCTTTACAAAATATTTTGTGTTGTAAAATATATATTGTAACTGTATTTTTTTGTCTTCCACTAATGCTAATTTTATAATATATACATTTTTTTTATTTATTATGTTTAAGGTAAGTATACGTAACTGTTAAAAATGGTCGATGGAATGTGCTTCTACAGAGCTGAAGTACAAAACATGGATGGAGTACATAAGTGTGCAAAGATGGTTTGTATCTTTTAAAGACATTTGAAAAACTTAATATATACATATTGAGTGTGCCAGTATTCTTTGTATTTTACTACAACACATCTACTAGTTTGGAACAGGTAAGGTGAATAGACATATTGTACTTTTTTTAGTACTGCATTTTATTATTACAGCCTGAGTTTTTTCCTACAGTGATAAGGAGTGACTGGTTTGAAAATTTAAGAAAATGTAAAAACTGAACATTCATATAAATAATTATATTTATATAATCTTATAAAGTAGTTGAGAATGGTATTTATATAATATTTTTTAAAGGGCAAAATAGTTGATAAAGCTAGTTTTATGTTATGTATTACGAAAAATGATAAAATGAAGTGTTTATGTTGTGTACAAGGACCTACAAGATAGGAAATCCACTATGGAAAAACAACAGAACAAAATGGAAGACGGTTTTGAAATTAGTAACAGTCTCATAGAAGAACTAAACATACCTTTCACGGGCAGCGAGAATGAAGAGGAAGAAATGAGTGCTGCAGATAACAGCTGTGATTTCCTAGACGAAACCTTGGATGCTGATTTTGTGTAAGCATTAGATGACATCGAGTTTGATCATATAACTTTTGAAATTGATAACCAGGAAAATGAAATACCTGATGAAATTATTTTAGAAGCTCTATTAAATTGAGATGTTACAAGAATAAATGTATTATTATATAATAATAATGGTTTGAGTACTATGTATTAAAACATTCACTGTAATAAAAGTGTAGCACTTTTAGATACTCTTATAATTTTTTTTAATTCTTTGCCCAGTCTGTATCCTCTACACTTCCTTCAAACACTCGGTTACTGTTGTTTTAGTATTGTAGTGAGCCATTCAGCAGAATGTCCTTATCTATGCGCTGTGCTAAAAATAAAGCTCGTTTAAATTCAGTCAGACACTCTCCTTGCAGAACTGTAATTATCCAGTCAGTACACAAGTAATCATGGAGCAAAGTAGGCCTTAGGCCATGGCCTGCTTTAAACCCCTATAAACTATGGATTCAGTCTTCTATGTACCTGCAAACTTGTTTTTTATACTTTCAATTCCCCAGTCTGTATCCTTACACTTTGAGCAAACACTCTGTCATTGCTGAATTAGTATTGCACTGAGCCATTCAGCAGAATGTCCTTATCTATGCACTGTGCTGAAACTGAAGCTCTTATAAATTTAGTTAGTCACTCTCCTTGCAGAGCTGTAATCATCCAGTCAGTACCCAACTACTCATGGAGCAAAGTAGGCCTTAGGGCATGGACTTCTTTAAACCCCTATAGACTATGCTTGCAGTCTTCTATGCACCTGCAAACTTGCCTTTTATAACATCAATTCCCCAGTCTGTATTGTTACACTTTCACCAAACACTCTCAACGACTGTTTCAGTATTGTAGTGAACCATACAGCAGTATGTGCTTATCTATACACTGTTCTAAAAGTGAAGCAGTTACACAATCAGCTTGACACTGCTTGCAGAACTGTTATTATCCAGTCAGTACCAAAATATTCATCCAGTAAGTAGGCCTTAGGATATGGACTGCTTCAAACTCCTATTAACTATGCATGTACTCTTCTATGCACCTGAAAACTTGTCTTTTAAACCTTTAATTACCCAGTCTCTATCCTTACACTCCCTCCAAACACTTTGCCACTACTGTTTCCATATTGTAGTAGGCCTTAGGCCATGGACTACTTTAAACCCCTATAGACTATGCTTGCAGTCTTCTATGCACCAGCAAACTTGCCTTTTATACCTTCAATTCCCCAAACTGTATCGTTACACTTTCACCAAACACTCTCACACTACTGTTTCAGTATTGTAGTGAACCATACAACAGTATGTGCTTATCTATACACTGTTCTAAAAGTGAGGCTGCTATAAATTCAGCCAGACACTCTCCTTGCAAAATTGTAATAATTCAGCCAGTACCCAAGTACTCATGGTGCAAAGTGGGCCTTAGGGCATGGACTGCTTCAAACCCCTATAGACTATGCATGCACTGTTCTATGCACCGGCAAACTTGTCTTTTATACCTTCTATTCCCCAGTCTGTATCCTTAGACTTCCAGCAAACTCTCTGTAATTGCTGATTTAGTGTTGTACTGAGCTATTCATCAGAATGTCCTTATCTATGCATCTATGCACTGTGCTAAAAATTAAGCTCTTATAAATTCAGTCATGCACTCTCCTAGCAGAACTGTAATCATGCAATCAGTACCCAAGTAATTATGGAGCAAAGTAGGCCTTGGGCCATGGACTGCTTTAAACCCCTATAAACTATGCTTGCAGTCCTCTATGCACCTGCAAACTTGCCTTTTATACCTTCAATTCCCCGGTCTGTATCGTTATAATTTCACCAAACACTCTCACACTACTGTTTCAGTAATGTAGTGAACCATACAGCAGTATGTGCTTATCTATGCATTGTTCTAAAAGTGAAGCTGCTGTACATTCAGCCAGACGCTCTCCTTGCAGAATTGTAATTATTCAGCTAGTACCCAAGTACTCATGGTGCAAAGTGGGCCTAAGGGCATGGACTGCTTCAAACCCCTATAAACTATGCATGCACTGTTCTATGCACCGGCAAACTTGTCTTTTATACCTTCAATTCCCCAGTCTGTATCCTTGCACTTCCAGCAAACTCTCTGTGATTGTTGATTCAGTATTGTATTGAGCTAATAGCAGAATGTCCTTATCTATGCACTGTGCTAAAAATGAAGGTCTTATAAATTCAGTCATGCACTCTCCTAGCAGAACTGTAATCATGCAATCAGTACCCAAGTAACTATGGAGCAAAGTAGGCCTTGAGCCATGGACTGCTTTAAACCCCTATAGACTATGCTTGCAGTCTTCTATGCACCTGCAAACTTGCCTTTTATACCTTCAATTCCCCAGTCTGTATCGTTATACTTTCACCAAACACTCTCACACTACTGTTTCAGTAATGTAGTGAACCATACAGCAGTATATGCTTATCTATGCATTGTTCTAAAAGTGAAGCTGCTGTACATTTAGCCAGACGCTCCCCTTGCAGAATTGTGATTATTCAGCTAGTACCCAAGTACTCATGGTGCAAAGAGGGCCTAAGGGCATGGACTGCTTCAAACCCCTATAAACTATGCATGCACTGTTCTATGCACCGGCAAACTTGTCTTTTATACCTTCAATTCCCCAGTCTGTATCCCTGCACTTCCAGCAAACTCTCTGTGATTGTTGATTCAGTACTGTACTGAGCTAATAGCTGAATGTCCTTATCTATGCACTGTGCTAAAAATGAAGCTCTTATAAATTCAGTCATACACTCTCCAAGCAGAACTGTAATCATGCAGTCCTTACCCAAGTAATTATGGAGCAGGGTAGGCCTTATGCCATGGACTGCTTTAAACCCCTAAAGACTATGCTTCTAGTCTTCTATGCACCTGCAAACTTGCCTTTTATACCTTTAATTCCCCAGTCTGTATCATTACACTTTCACCAAACACACTGTTTCCGTATTGTAGTGAACCATCAAGCAGTATGTGCTTATCTATACACTGTTCTAAAAGTGAAGCTGCTATACATTCAGTCAGACACTATCCTTGCAGAATTGTAATAATTCAGCCAGTACCCAAGTAGTCATGGTGCAAAGTAGGCCTTAGGGCATGGACTGCTTCAAAGCCCTATAGACTATGCATGCACTGTTCAATGCACCTGCAAATTTGCTTTTATGTGTTCAATTCCCCAGTCTCTATCCTTCCACTTCCACCAAACACTCTGTCATTCCTGTTATAGTTTTGTAGTGACTCATTAATCAGTGTGTAGTAATCCATTCACTGCATTAAAACACTAATCAGCAGATGTACAATACGTGGTACATTACCAGGGATATGGCAGTTATTGTGCACTGTGAAATCACCACCATGGATGCACCATATTTACAATGTGGTGCACTATGGGGGGAAACGGCACAGATATGAGATGTATCTGTGCCGTGAAGGTGGCGCATTGCTTGAGTTGCGTTGCAAGTGCAACGCATCTCCAGCAATGCTCTGGGGGCTCTATGCTCAGAATGCTGAGTCAATCCTTACACCTGCTTCAAGCAAATGCAGCATGAGCTCAACAGTGACAAAGTCAGCCACTTTTAGGAGGTGTTCCTGTGCCACAACGACCCCCATCCCCCCGTGTAGGAATGTCTCCTTCTGGTACAGGAATTTACAATGTGACGCACCTCCCAAATGCATCATATTGTAAATACCACACACCATGACACATCTTTTGCACCACTGCTGCGTCAGAAAAGTGATGCAATAGCTGTGTAAAAGAGGCAGAAGGAGGTAGTAAATCTGCCCCTAAGACTTACAAATTCACCCAGGCAGTTTCACCAGCAGTGTAAAGAGAAGCATAGACTTGTAACATAGTTATGCACATATGTTACATTCAAGTGCTTTGAAAGTACTACAGTATACTAAAAGTAAACACCTTATAGATTTATGCTGTAGCACTTCCTTATAGTTCTGCACTTTCAGATTCACCATACACTACTAATGTATTCATTCATTCATTTATGCACTACACATTCAATCACACAGTTTTACACACTATTATAGAAATATAGCTCTTTTTTTGACCAGTGAAAGTAGTTCTGACAAGAACTGGTTTTTTTTCTTTTTAGTTTTGTATTTAAATTTTTTAAACAAGTTTTATTTTTATTTTTAACAAAAAAATGAAACTGGAACCAAAAAAATGTGGCACAGCAAGAAAACATGAAAAAAAAATTATGGCCGTCGATAACGGTGCTCCCGTTTCCTGCGCACAATGAGGTCAATAGATTGTTCCCCATAGCATAATAATTAATCGCAAAATTTGTAACGAATAGTTAGATCTGCAAAATCTGGTTGTATGTTTGCATGCGGACTGCTCAGCGAAGGTGGTGGTGCACTTGATGTGCTAGGAACAACAGCTTGATGCACCTCCGGCAACCTTTGTGTTGCAACTCTGGCGTAGTTGTTCGGATGCAGATTCTTCACATGGCGCACCATGCTTGCTGTCCTGAATTAGTATTTATTGTTGGGGTCACTCCTAGAGAGAGTAACCTCACAAATTTTACAGATCACTTTGGGAGCATTGACCTTTTTTTCCCCTTCAGGAAATGTAAAAAATTTCCAAATAGCAGCTTCCTTCCTCTTCTTCTGAGGCTGCTCAGGTAGAAATTCTTCATCAGAGGAATGTTGAGAAGAAGAGTCAACAAATTCAGCCATGGTGAATTTTTTTTCTAAATGACTGGAGCTCCACAGAAGAGATGCTTCTCCTGAGAAAGTCAAAGTAGAAGGATTAAAATGGGAGGGGTCTTTGAACAGTTGGAATAGGAAGTGTTATGAACCAATCAAATCTGTTCTTTGAAAGTCACATGGCTTTGCGTACGCTTACGGTGCGCTTACGGTGATCTTAAGGTGTGAGTATGTACGACGTACCACCGTGATTTGCGTAATTGCTTTTAAAAGTAATATACGCTTTTTAAAAGTAAAAAAAAACAATTTTCATTATTATCCCAGATAATGTCTACCCTTAACATTGACATTAAATACATAGGTATATCGTTTTAAACATTATAACACTTTCGTGGGGTACACGTACGGGGCACCGTACAAGCGTACATGACGTCACGAGGAAGGGCCAATGTGCCGCGTAACATCAAAACGTATTTGTGACGTGTGCGTGGGTACGCGCACAGTACGATTAGCCATACAAAGGAAGGTGCGATCACCGTACGTGTACCGTACGATTATCCCCAAAAAAATGAAAAAGGAAATATATAGAATTTAATTTTAATATATTTAAAAAAAGAATAATTAATAAAATAATTATTTTTGAAAATTGTTTTGTTATTATTTTACCTTAAGAATATGGAACATAACTTAAAAAATAAAATAACTAAAAATAATTATAATAGAAATGTAGGAAATTAGTATAAAAAGAAAGAAATATAATAATTAATACATTTAAAAATTATCATTTACAAAACCTTTGAAATTCACTGAAAAAAACATAGGTTTCAGACAAGTTATAGTTAGGAATTAGCATTTAAAAAACATTAGAAATTCACTGAAAAAAACATAGGTTTCACACATGTTATAGTTAGCTGGACATTTCACTCATACAAAACCATTGAAATTCCCCCGTTATAGTTAGTTCAGCTAACTATAACTCGCGCGCCCGCAATGCACTGCTGATGACGTCACATATTACATCACTCATGACATGGTCAGTGACATCACTCATGACATCACTGATGACATCTCAAATGACATTGGTTGTGGGACAGCGAGGAAAGTGCTTTTGCGGAAGGTGCTCTGTATGAGCTCTTCGAGCCCTGCACACCTGACTCAAGCTGTGAGCACACTGCTGTGAGCCTTATACAGAGTGATCCCGTTGAGCTCGAGCATTACATGCCCGGAGGCAGTTGGATGAGGACACAGTGAGGCTAGGGCTGCAAGGGGAGTGAGTCCTAGGGTATTGTGTTGCTGTGGTGGGCAGTTATTGAGTTGGAGATTAATTGGAAGATGTGGAGCATGGTGCAAATACTGGCCTGTGTTCTTGAGAGAGAGGCCCAGTAAGGCATGATTTATGCTGCATGTGGTCCTCCCACTTTGGAGGGCATGGAATACCCTGTAGAGGTGGCAGTGTGGGTAGCCAATGGATGCTAGTGGGAGGCTAGCACAATTAGAGCACAAAGGTGGCAACATATCTCAGCTAAAGATCTGAAGACTGCTCTACTCCGCTGGCACTCCCCTGCCACGGGAGGACTTTGATCAATATTTGGATTCCATCGCATTGGGCTGGTTGGAAGACTTCCACCATAAATTCCTGGATGAACCGTTCTCCGGAGAAGAAATATTGGAAGCCATCAATAGTTTACCCAGAGATAAGGCCCCTGGATTAGATGGCCTGCCTGCCTCTTTCTACAAACATTCGCCGATCTCCTAGAACCACATCTAGCTGCAATGTATAATAACTCGTTCGACACTGGCTCCTTCCCGCCTTCCCTGCGCAAGGCACTGATAACTTTGCCAAATTGATTGCCTCCTGCCTTCTCTTACTTATGCCCACCATTGCCCTTCCCGGAAGGGCGAATTCCCACAACCTCTGCACGATTTTCTCAGTATTGCATCAAATTAATCCCGACCTACCGGCCGTGGCTGCCCTGCTGGATGCCACAAAGGTATTTGGCACGCTGGAGTGGCCCTTCTTATTCTACATCTTGCAGCATATGGGCTTCACTGACCACTTCCTGCGCAACATCAGACTCCTCTATACTAACCTCTCGGCACGCCTCCGCATCAACGGCCAAGTCTCAGACCCTATTTTCATCACTCGTGGCACGCGACAAGGGTGTCCGGTATCGCCCATGCTTTTTGCTATAGCGATGAAGCCCCTGGCCGCCAGGTTGCGGCAGCACCATATCCACAGGGGTATTGGTTTTTCGTCCCGCTCCTTCCTATGTCCGTCATCTCCAAGAGAACCTTGGATCTCTTGTCTGCGAGATCATTCGGTTTGGTTGGCTGTCGGACATCCAGGTGAACTGGAGCAAGTCGGTTCTTTTCCCATTGACTGATGCCACTGTGCCATTCTCACCTAAATTTCCATTTGTGTGGGCTTCCGGCCCCAAGCGCTATTTGGGTATCTGGCTCAGTAGGGATCTGGATGAACTGTGGGGATCGAACTTTGGTTGTGCAGTAGACTGGCTGGAAACCAGGATTCCATCGTGGAGCCGGCTCCTGCTGTCTTTGGCGGGCCGCATCGCAATCGCCAAAATGATTGCCCTTCCAAAATTCCTCTACTTGTTTTTAAATATCCCCATCCCCCTCACCTAAAAAATTTTCCGCAAATTACGCTCCCTAATTCTCTCACTGGTCTGGGCGCCCAAGTGCGTGTATCCAAACCCGTTTGTTTCAAATAACCGGGTTTGGGTACACAGACTTGGTATCTATGGAGATTACGATCCTTCTATCCGGGGAGATCATTATTAGTGGTTCAGGTTTTTATACATGTCCTTTTCCACAGCGAGTGTTTAAATTTGCAGTTTCTACCCCCTATTAGTGTCAGTTCTCTATGGGCTAGTCCTAAAATTGATGAGGAATGATCATTGATTCGAACTAGTGTTGGCAGTTCCACTGACTCACAACTGGTACTACATTGGAACTTGGCTCAATTTGCTATCCGTTTTGATAGATTTCTTTACGGTGTGGTCCTTTCGTGTCCGGATCATAAAGTCTCCTGCCCGGTGACGCTTATTGGCGTTAAGAAACTTTTCATAACATGTCTCATCTATATACTTGGAGATCTTGACGCTCTGACGGCGTGGAGGTTTTTGGCTGTATAAACTGCGCTTGGTAGCCTTACTTGTCACCAGGTTTCTCTCTATCCCTGACGAAATTCGTATGGGAACGAAACGCGTTGGCTGATGGCCTTTTTAAAGATTGAAAATAATAAAGGACTTTTTTTCAAAAATACAACAGCGTGTTTGGACTGCTAAATTCTGGTGCACCATCCTCAATTGTGTGCGTTGTGCTGCTCCTGCGGCAGATTTTGCGCATCATGCTTGGCTTTGCCCTACGGTTTCGGAGTTCGGGAGGGCGGTGTTTTCGGCCATTTCTGACATTACTGGCACAATATGTGCCCCGATCCACCTCTGTGCCTCCTGGGGTTTGTCAAGTTCTGCCCTGACGTCTCCCGCCGCCTGATCACGATGCTGCTGGTCCTTGCTAGGTGTAGGGTGGCCATGTGTTGCGGTCGCAGGCCACTCCCAAGGTCGAGAGTTGGCTGGAGGACGCCTCTCGGTGCCAGACTCTACTGTTGGAGTTCTGGGATTTAATGCCTGCTAGGTCCCGACCTGTTTACATCTGAGGCCCTTTGATTACCTCCCTCATTTCCCGTCTTCACCCTAGTGGCACTGCCTCTCCCGTGCTCCCCGCCAGCACTGGGTCCCTGGGGGTTGCCGGTGCTGGTCAGTGACTGTCTCTCCCCCCTGCGGTTGGCACTTCCACCCCTTTCTACTTAGTCCTTCATTACCGACAAAGCTCAATCTGTGTTTCCCCATGAGGGAGGGACCTTGATATGATGGAGCTGTGACATTCTCTTCATGTTTATTTACTGTGCTGACAGTTGACACCTATGTCTAATGGAGCGCGTGACCTGCTTTCTGTTTTGTATATTGCACTGCCTGTTGCAGGATGTACTGTGTCTGTCTTGATTTTTCTCAATAAAGCTTTTTGAAGGAAAAGATCTGAAGACCTGACGGCAGGAGGGGGAGGTAAGTGCATTTGTTAATTGTGACTCATTTTTTTTTATTTTACAATTCTTTTTATTGAAACAAGGCATCAACAAAAGACACAATACGGAAGAATCACATTACATTCAGCAGTACATTTGTAGAGGGGGGGAGTGAAGAACAAGAGTACATAATTACCAATAAACTTCACGGGAATGAGGGAACATCAATAACAGAAACTCTAGGTGGTACACAAATCCCCCCTCTGTACCCGTTCCACTGACCCCAGATTAATGACCATTTTCAGGGACGCCCCTCACCACATACACTGTTTTTTCTCGAAACATACTCCAGTCCATGTCCTTTTCCCATTCCCTAAGGGTGGGCGGCGAGTCCGAGCCCCACTACTGGGCAATATTTCTTTAAGCTACCATACAGCCCAGTGTGACCCATTGTGTTTGTGCAGCGGTAAGATCAGTGGGTTCCCATATGTTAAGGAGACATCTACGTGCTTCCAGCAGCAAGAATATACCCGTGACTTCATGAATAATGTTGTGAATCTCCCCCCAATACTGAGCTATGTCTCGGCTCTCCCAGATAATATGAAAGAATGCACCCAAGAGACCACATTTGCGTCTGCACAGTCCCTCATCCGCCAACCCCATCTGAAGTAAACGGGGGCTCTTTTGGGACCAGACCCTGCACTCATCGGACGCTGTTGCCTGCAACTCTCCCCCTAGCGCCGCTGGCCGCTGCCTGGACACCGCAGCGCGGCAGCCGGGGAGAGTGAACTACAGCTCCCTTGATCCTTTGCGGCTGGACACCGCCACCCACTGTCATCGTTGTGCGCCCCGAGGCGCTTAAAACTACAGTCCATCCTCAGTGGAGCGGGTAGCTCTTTAGGGACCAGACCCTCCACTCACCAGATGCTGTTGCCTGCAACTCTCCCCCTAGGGCCGCCGGCCGCTGCCTGGACACCGCAGCACGGCAGCCGTGGAAAGTGAACTACAGCTCCCTTGATCCTTTGCGGCTGGACGCCGCCGCCCACTGTCATCGTTGTGCGCCCCGATGCGCTTAAAACTACAGTCCATCCTCGGTGGAGCGGGGAGCTCTTTTGGGATCAGACCCTGCACTCACCGGAAGCTGTTGACTGCAACTCTCCCCCTAGCGCCGCCGGCCGCTGCCTGGACACCGCAGCGCGGCAGCGGGGGAGAGTGAACTACAGCTCCCTTGATCCTTTGTGGCTGGACGCCGCCACCCACTGTCATCGTTGTGCGCCCCGAGGCGCTAAAAACTACGGTCCATCCTCTGTGTCGCGGGAGGTGCGCGGGCAGCGCCGGGAGAAGCCCGGGACAAGGACGAGACAGTCTGTGGCAGTCCGGGGCAGGACGATGCAGGGCAGGGCCCTATCCTCAACGTCCGCTACACAAGAACTACCATTGGCTGAAAACCGTAAGAAGTACTTGTAACAAAATTGAGGACTGAGGGTGTTCCTGCTAAAAGTCAGGGGCAAGCTGCTAGGTGTACTGTATTTAGTAAAGCAGCCTGTCTATAGGTCTCATGGGGAAACGTAAATCTATGGAGGGGGGAGTGGGGCAGGCAACCCCCCAAAACATCGTAAAGGAAGGAAACCAACCAAGGGGGCTAGCCACGCTGCTACAAATTGTGTAATTGATCGTATTAACAATCTTGTGGATGATTGTAGGGAGATCCTTGTGGCTGAACAATGCTATACTAGCGGCGATGCCACGAGTGATAAGGGGGGTGCTATTTTAAAATCAGTAAACGATCCTACCGAACCCCCAACAATTCCAGAAATGTTTTGGGCGAAAAGAAAATCTAAGGATGGTATTAATAATCATAATGGGGGTTGTCCGATTACATCTAACGAGGCTCTCTGTAATGCGGGCCTGGATATCCCCCTTAATGTTGCGAGTGAGAACCTGTCATCGCACTTTGCCCCCCAGGTACCTCTTGGTAACACGTTTGCAGTTTTGGCTGACATTCACAATAAGCCCCCCGCCCCACAAACCTCTCTAGGAGCTGGAGCTGGAGGGATGTGCCCAGCCCCTGTGATACAACAGATAGCCAGTGTGGACGCTGTGCCCAATACCAGAATCAATAGGGATCAAGCAATGTCTGTAGAAGTTAATACCTTAACCAACCTTGTCATTCTTTTGCGGGACGAAATAGAGTCATTAAAGTCATTAATTATAAATGTAACTACTCTAGTCAATGATAAGCCTGAGGGAGTAAAAAACACCCCGCCTAATGTGACATCAATAGCACGAAATTTTGTCCCCATAAAACCAAGTGCAGTAAGCAAGGTACACCAAACCCAGACCAGGGACAAGCATAGTGACTTATCCATGGCGCATGCTACTGTTTCTAGTATCGACCGTTTACCCCTGAAAGGTACAAAAGAAGGGCCAACATTACAAAGCTCTAGAGTAGCGGGGAGTGGATCCGAGTTACGACAGAAGTCTGTTAGTGTAGCAGGAGGGCAAAAAATAGTACCTAGGGTAGCTGAGAGTGTGAAAGTTGCAGAGGCTAATGCCCCAGGGAAGAATGGGACCAATTTTGCTAGTAATGCTCATTTGCAAAATAATAAAATATATATGACCAACGTTCCTAAACTCGAAAAAGCGAGATATGGTAATTGTGAGTACCCAGATTCCCTAATTAACAAAGCCATCCACTGGCTGCGACACGTTAGAGGCTGCCGCTCAGTGATTAGGGATGACATTCTGGAGGCAAAAAGGATTAGTTCCCCAAACTATAAATGCTACTCTATCGAGTAAATTTTAAAATCTGCATCCCTTGCTGATAATCTTCTTGCATTAGAGTTCAGAACTAGCGCCCCGGCTCAATCACAGATCCAGCTAAGGAAATCGTGCCCCCAGATTTTGGTGCACACCCTTAACATCATGGGTAGAGTAAGCGAGAGAAATTGCTCCGGGTTGGATAACAACGATTGACATGCACTAGACACATCGATAGGAAACGGGGGAAATTTGGTGGTTTTGAACAATGAGAAAACCATGGGTGTAACAGAGACAGCTGGTAGGGAAGTGTCGGGTGCTGCCTACTCCTCGAGCTCCAATCTACGATCCAGTGGGGGGGGGGGCAGGGAATGGTCACCACAGAATTCCCGGTGGAGCGGGGAGTTCGGCAAGGGTGTTCGATGGCTCCCACGCTCTTCACATTGTATATTAATGGTGTCATCGCTCGTATGCTGTCTGCAAAATGTGGATGCTCCTTCATTAGCTGGCACTAAGATACCTATTTTAATGTTTGCAGACGACACTTTGATTTTAACAAAGACTCTGAGTGGTCTACAGTGTGCATTATCTATTTTTGACCAATTCTGTGGGGAGCATGGCTTAGAAGTTAATGTGGCTAAAACTAAGCTCATGGTTTTTAATCCCCACCGAAGTTTTAGATCTAAACTAGTCATGAATAATCGCCCTCTAGAGGTAGTTAATGCCTTTACGTATCTGGGGATTCATGTATCAAATGATCTTAGATGGTCCCAGCACATAGATATCGCAGCATTAAGACACAGACAATTGGCTGGTGCTCTTGGTTCAGAGCATAGAAAATCCATGACCAAACCAATAAAACCAGCACTACAGGTGTACGAGGCCAAACCCCTCGGCTCTGCGCTTTATGGCACTGAGCTGTGGGGCTTTGAGAAGCTTCAGTCACTTCAAACTTCGGAAAATAAGTTCTTCCGGACTATTACTGGCCTCCCTAAAAGTACTCCATTGCTGCCACTCAGGTACGATCTGGGCAGGAAGGCTGTTGTAGATTTGGCCAGGCTTCATCCAATTTTATATTGGCGGAGGCTCTGAACTACACCTGAGCTTTTACACTATGCTGAGGGGTTTCTAGATATTATTAAAGCGGAGGTGTTCCACAAAATTGGTTGGTTGAATGTACTCAGAGCAATGCTGGGTGATCTCAGTCTCCGAATGCTTTGGGAAAACCCAGTGGGAGCTTCATTCCCAACTAAAAAAGTCCTAAAAGAAATCTATTGGGAGAAGGTGGCCACTCGGTACTGGAGTGGTACTAGTGCAGCGTCTATGGCTGGAGGATTCCTAGAAGCAAAGCCGAATCCCAGCCTAGAACTTTATTGGGACACTATAACCACACCGAGGGACAGGAAGCTCCTTTTCCAAATTAGAGCAGGTGCCCTTCCCCTTAGATCTCTGACAGGCAGGTGGGGAGGTTCATCTTTCAGCAACTGTCCTGCTTGTGGAGCTCACAAGGAAACAATTGGACATTTTTTATTTGCTTGCACGACCTATACAGAACACAGGCGCATTTGGCTAACACCAATGTGCAGGAACTTAGGTACCACTAGCAGTGTTGTAGCTCTAAGAATCATACGCACTAGCACTTTACTGCCTTTAGTAATAGCTACCGCCAAATATCTTGGATGGGCATGGTCTCTCCGACAGAGGTCTCTAGGCAGCTGACTGTCTTTTTATTGTATTAATAGTCTGTCTGCATTTTTATCTGCTAATTTTTATCTGTAAATTTTTCTCCTGTAACGATATTTACGTTTTAAACTATTTGTTTGTAAATCAAGTCTTACTTTTATCTGAATTTTTTTTTAAAAATGGTTTTATATTGGAGATTGTATGTGCTTTTATGAGTGAACCTCGAATAAAGCAACTTTGACTTGACCTGACTTGTAAACGGGGGCTGGTGGCATAAACCCTGTGTAAGATCTACAACTGTACGAGCCGCAGTCTTGCGGGAATAGCGACCGCCTTCGGGGAAGAAACAGCTGATTTCCAGTCCTCATCGTCTAATTCTATTCCGTCTCGTATCCACTTATCTCTCAAATCCCTAAGCAGATCAGCTCTAGAATTAATTAGTTTCTTGTAAATCAGGGAAATCGTTTTTTCCAGGAGATGACCATCTAAGATTCTATCTTCAAGGGATGACGCCTCCGGCAATTCTACCTATACAGACAGGGCTGCTTGTAACGAATGCTGAACTTGCGCATAGCGGAAATATTGAGAGCTGGATAGTTCAAATTCATCTTGCATTTCCTTAATGATTTAATCTTCCCCCTGTTCCACACGTCCTTAATAGTCAAGATTCCTATCAGCTCCCATGTATCAAAGCCCTTTGTGTTCCACAGAGTCAAAAAGAGGGGTAGCCAGTGTCAGCCTGTCCCTCCACCCCAAAGAACTCGTGGCATCATGCCAGATCTTCACTGCATGTTTGGTTGGTCCTGTCAAGTTCAGCTTCGTTGACTTAGAATATAGGGTCCTATTGTAACTGCCCCCCGGAAGAAGCCACCTGTGCATTGCGTACCCGGGATCAGCTGCGGGCCCGTATGTTTCATGATTAATTACAGCCAGCTGGGAAGACCAATAATATTGTTTGATATCTGGGAGGGCAATACCTCCATCATACCATGGGAGTGTCAGCTTGCATAAAGCAATACGGGGGTTCCCTTCCCATAGAAGGCTACGCTGTAATCCCTCTATCTCGCGGAAATAACAGGCGGGTACTGGATCTAGAGTATTCTGAAGGGCATAAAGGAAGCGAGGCAGAGCCATCATTTTAAAGAGGGCCGCTCGGCCGAACAAAGAGATTGGAAGTTTCCGCCAGTGAGCGGAGTCACTCCTGAGCCTCTGCAAGGGGGGAAGAAGATTTTCACTATATCTAACTGCTGGATCAAGTGAAACAAAAATACCCAAATATCTAAATCCAGTCGTATTGATCTGGATAGGGCAATTACTGGGGGGAACTGGAGTTTCCCCCTAAGGACATATAACAAAGATTTCCCCCAGTTAATGGAGAGGCCGGGGTTTTTACCAAACGAAGCCAGGACGCCGCACACCACCATGAGGGATTTCCGAGGGGAGGTCAGGTAGAGCAGGATATCATCTGCACACAAGGAAATCCTATCTTGCCACTCAGGGGACCACCGTATTCCCTGGATCGATGGTTCCCAGCGAATCCAAGCCGCCAGGGGTTCCACTGCCAGTGAAAAAAGAAGTGGAGAGAGGGGACAGCCCTGCCGAGTGCCCTGACTCAAATGAAACGGTGCCTAGACCCGACCATTAACCACTACTTGAGTGAGTGGATCAGCGTATAATAAACGCACCCATCCGATAAAATCAGACCCGAATCCGAATTTAGCCAGCACCGCCCACAAATAGGACCATTATACGGTATCAAAGGCCATGGTCGTGTCAAGAGAAGCGATCACAGCCGGTTCCTGTAAAGTGTGAGCTCTTGCTATTACGCCATGCAGTATGCGTAAATTCAGGGCCGTATTTCTATGGGGAATAAAGCCTGATTGGTCCGGGTGGATAAGTCCAACAATCACTTTTACCAGCCTATTTGAGAGAAGCTTGGCCAATATTTTAGGCTCAGAATTTAATAAGGAAATAGGCCTATATGAGGCACATTTAGTCTTCGGCTTACCCTCCTTATGGATCACAACTACAGCCGCCACTCTCTGATCCCTAGGCAGAATCCCTTTTTCCCGGGCCTCCTCCTCTTCAGGTGCCGAACCAACTTGTCCGGTCTGAGCTTATAAAGCTTGATCGGAAGCCCGTTGGGTCCTAGCGCCTTATCCAAGTTCAAAGTACGGATGGCTTGGGCTGTTTCATCTACTGTCAGGTCGCTATTCATAAAATCACAATCCTCTTTGGACAGACAGGCGAGTCGTATATCTCGAAGCAGCAAATAGGAGTCTTCCTCAGGCCTATCGGAGACCGAGGCATAGACCGTTTGAAAATACTCTGTGAAGGGATCAACAATACTCTGGGGGTCGGTAATCGACTCCCCTTCATCTGAAATAAGTTCTGGGACAATACGCCCGGTACCATCTCTTTTGTCCAACCAAGCAAGAAGCTTCCCTGCCTTATCCCCTTGATCATAAATCCTACCCTTTTGCTCCCTTCCGAGAGCCCTTGTCATATCAGTGACTAATGATTTATAATCGTGTTGCTTAAGGCTCAGGATATGCAAGTTAGCCTGCGTCACCCCCTGCTCCAATTCCTCCTCTAGCCTACCAATCTCCATCTCCGCCTCAACAATTTCTTTATTTCGCTCTTTTTTAGTTCCAGCTATCAATGATAGGGCTTGACCCCTAATGACCGTTTTGAAGGCCTCCCACAGAGACACCGATGAAGACACCGATCCCTCATTATTTGTGAAATAGTCATCTAGGGCCTTGATGAGATCTTTCCGGGTTTTGGCATTCCGCATATACCAGGGGTTAACAGGGGCGACCCTACCAACGGAATTCAGAGCGACACAGAACCGGATCCAAAGTGGGGAGTGATCGGAAATACCCCTAGCAAGGTGAACTGCTTCAGTTTTATAAGATGCTTGAGCTGCAGGAACAAGACAATAGTCCAGACGGGAGAGGCTACCATGTGCACCCGAGTGGAATGTGTATTACTTTTTGTCTGGGTGGTACAATCGCCAACTATCTACAAAACCCATTGCACCAAGAAAATCCAGCATCCAATTCTGAGCACGCCCCACCTTTCGGGGGGGATATCTGTCTAAGAGTCCCGAAACCACAGCATTAAAATCTCCACCTAGGATTAAAAGTCCCTCCGGCAATTCGAGCAACATTTTCCCTAAATCAAAAAATGAGGTAGACTGTAAACCCGGGGGGGTGTAGGGCGATACAAGAGTAAGTACATGTCCCTCCCAGCGACCTGAGATCCCGACATACCTCCCCCTGTCATCCACCCACGTTGCGTCTATAACCAAGGGGAGCGTCTTCCGAACCAGGATACCTATCCCCTGGACCCCGACGTGAACCCTGCATGAGCCACCATCCTATACCCCATTCTAAGCATCGACATACATGAATTTCCAACTAAATGCATTTCCTTCAGCATGACCACGTCTGGTGCCTGGCGTTAGAGATACTGGAGCATCACACTTTGTTTAATCTTGTCCCCCAACCAATTCACATTCCAGCTTAAAACCTTGAGCTCACTACCCCCATCATCATATAAAAGAGAAAAGTGTTCCTCCTGTGTCTGCTGCATGTTAATCAAATACAATATACTGAAACAAAAGGACCAAAGGCAGCAGACCAGGTCAAGCACTACGGATCGTTTGGTTCTCAAATTAGGGTGGTGCAATCTCTCCCCACACCCGCTGCCATGGGTGTGCAGATTAATGAAATACAAAAAGCAGAAATGGAAGGTGCACTCAAATAAAGTCAATAAAAATAGTAATTTAAAGTGTCTTCTTCTTTATTCCCAAAATTTTTTTGTTCATGAAGCATAGGCACAGCCAACGCGTTTCGTTCCTCTTGCCTTTTTAGGAACTTCGTCAGGGCGGTTGTTTTATGTAAGGTGAGATGGACTCAAGGTGGTCATGAAGGTGGTGGTTTATTCGTAGAACCAAAATCAATATGCCTTCAAATTCAGAAAGCAAAGGATCCCACTGTGGGTTGTCTCAAATTGATCCAGTCAGGGTTCTATGGTACACCAATAGATGGAATCGAATATAAATGCCAGAGCCAAAGAAGAGGTTGAATTTATTAAGCTTGTTTCTTCTTCGACAATGGTTCTGGTTTGAGCCACGTGGTGCAAATAATCGTTGATCACACGGAAAAGGCCTCCAAAGTGTCCGAGTCGAATAACTCACTCTCGCGCTGCTAGTCCAGTAATAAACCCAATTTTAAGGTAAGAACCAAAGGGTACCTGTGATAGGGTACCCGTCTCCACAAATACAGCATAGACGCCGTCTGATCAACGATTATTTGCACCACGTGGCTCAAACCAGAACCATTGTCGAAGAAGAAACAAGCTTAATAAATTCAACCTCTTCTTTGGCTCTGGCATTTATATTAGATTCCATCTATTGGTGTACCATAGAACCCTGACTGGATCAATTTGAGACAACCCACAGTGGGATCCTTTGCTTTCTGAATTTGAAGGCATATTGATTTTGGTTCTACGAATCAACCACCACCTTCATGACCACCTTGAGTCCATCTCACCTTACATAAAACAACCGCCCTGATGAAGTTCCTAAAAAGGCAAGAGGAACGAAACGCGTTGGCTGTGCCTATGCTTCATGAACAAAAAAAATTTGGGGAATAAAGAAAAAGACACTTTAAATTACTATTTTTATTGACTTTATTTGAGTGCACCTTCCATTTCTGCTTTTTGTTTTTCAAATACAATATACTGATGCCATCAAAAATACAAAACATTAAAACATTTAAATAAATCGCCAATAATGTGACAAACAATGATACAAAAATGCCCCCAACCCTTCTCCCCCCACCCTGTACCCCTGCATATCGCCTACACGCATCCCCAACTAGCAGTGTGCCTGTCGGCCTTTTTCAACCCAACACTAATCTACAACTAACTAGAAGTAGAAAACAGAGGGAGGGCCCGCACAGCCATCCACCCCACCCAGCTCCCCACTCTATCACCGCCACATCATTTAAGGTTAATATAAGGCGACACATTTACAGATGTGGCGAATCAAGAAAAATGTTACTTATCCCTGCCACTCCTTAATCAGAACGTATTGCTATTTAAGCTTAGCGACACCATCAACGATATATTATTGTTCTTCGGTCTCGCCCCTATTTTGGCCCTCCATCTCAGTTGCAACCACAGTGTCTAACCAATCCGTCGCCACCTCAGGATTGTCAAAGAACCAGGCCTTGCCATTGAGTTCCACTCGGAGTCGGGCAGGAAACATCATCGCACATTTTAGGCCCTTGTCACTCAGTTTCTTCTTTACTGATAAGAAATGTTGACGCTGCTTCTGAACCATCTGGGTAAAGTCTGGAAAAAAGGAAAAGGTTGCATTCTCAGACTTCTATGGGGGACCAGTTCGGGCAGTTTGTAAAATCACGTCCCTGTCCCGAAAATTCAGGACCCTTGCAATCATGGGGCGAGGCGGCGCTCCTGGTCTCGGCCTATCACCCTGGACTCTATGTGCGCGTTCAGTTGTGATTAAGTTGCTTAGGCCCTTAGGCTTGAGATGATTAAGGATAAGAGTTTCCACAAACAGGTCCGGGGTTAGGCCCTCCGACTTCTCGGGTACTCCAAGAATACGGATGTTGTTGCGCCTTACCCTTCCTTCGTGATCGTCTAGCTTGCGATCCTTGAGAACTTTCGAGGCCTGAAGGTCCCGCACCTCCTGCTGAAACGTGCTCACATCGTCAATTAAGCTGGTAGTCCTAAGCTCGACCGGCTTGAGCTTTTCGTTGGTCTTCGCAAGATCCGTACGCAGCAGTCCCATCTCGATTATACCCGTGTCCAACTTAGAGTCCAGGGCCTCCATCTTCTGACCCAACGCCATTTGCACCCCATTGATAGCCGCCATAAGATCCGTCAATGTTGGTTCAGTGGGAGTGGACATTAATTCTTCACCCAGCGATGACTTCTTGTTTCAGACGGGGACCCTTTTGGCAAGGTATAACGATCCAGTCTATTCGTTTGAATATTTCTGGATCCTTTAGAGGATCGCGGTATAGGCTTGTCTGATTCCGGTTTGGCCGCCATTTTGTCACTCCCGTTCGCTAGAGCAGGTCAGAAGAAGCCCACCATTGGGATCAGGTACACCATGCACTCCAAATTTTATGGCGGTCTCTACATCATGCTAAGGCTGAGTCAGCTCCATGCATGCCTGATCAGATATCTTGTCCCGCTGGATGGCCAACGCCCCACAAAAACAGGTCCAGGACCCACCTATAGCGCATCCCCTCTTCTCACAGCGGAAAACTAGTGATCCATTTGTGGGCGATTGGCAGATATTCCCTTATCCCGGCACTCACTACATGGAGGAGGGGCAGCCAGATTGTTTAAACGGGTCTCCCCAGCCGGTCAGCAGTGTATCACTTCCTCGAGGCAATTCCGGGCCGGGACGTTTAAGTTGATAATTATGTCCTCGCCTTTGGAGGAAATTCGCCAAATTCCCCGTTGGCCAGGGGCAAACCTTCGGAGAGCGATCAAGGATAGGGAGTCAACTGCACTCCTCCCGTCACATATGCCTCCAAGCGGTCACAGCGCCCCGCTATTCCGCAGCGTATTCCTGGAGCCGGCCCGGATGTCACAGGCGCCCGTGCTCCGATCACGCTCCAAGATCGGAAGAGGCGTCGGGACTCAGCGGGGCAGTAAGCGTATCTTCGGGCCGGACCGACTTTTCATGATCCGTGGCTCCCGATGTTTATCAACTTGTGGGCGGCTTCCGAAGTACTCGAGGCCCCGGCTTCAAAGCAGACCAGGCCTCTTCCCACCGGACGTCACAGCTCAGTCCCCAGAGCATGGAGGAGCGCCGAGGAGGAATAGATCGGCGTTGCATGCATTCCTAAAACCGGGACTGACATTCGATTGCAGGATATTTTTCAGGATATGCTCGCAGGGAACGGTGGACGGAGGAGCTGAGTCTCTAAGCGACCATCTTGGTCGCCGTCTTGGCTCCTCCCCCAATTGTGACTCTTAAATATCATCTTAAAGTATCATCTATCTTTACAAGATGCCTCCATTAAAGAAAAAAGGTGTAAAACTTGTGAGAGCAGTAAAATGCAATAAGGAAGGAAGAGAGATGATGTATCAATAATACTAGACCTTGTGTTTTCTCCCCACATGGAAGACACTCAAGTAGGAGTCGGTGGAACCCCAGCAGTGGACAAAGCCCATCTATCAATAAAATCACTGGTGGTCTTAATTGAAGACTTTGTAGAAAACCATTTCATGCCCTTCGTATTTTCAGAAGATAAAAAAATGGGACATGTGGTTTTATCAGGGGGTGGTCTTCAGGAGTCATCGATTGCACAAGAGAAGGAAAATCCCAGCCTTCCTCTTCCCCATTGTTTTTTTTAACCCTCAGAGTTGTGGGAATGGACAGAGCAGAGGTCAGTGTAGAGGGACTATCAGTGGATAGTCCCTTGAGGAGGGTGCTGCCAGGAGGTCTTGAGGTATCTGGATGAAGACCCCATGGTGGCAACCAAGGAATATTGGCTACCTATAAGCCAAATATTGTGTTTCTGCTGTTAGGTCATCCCCGATGTTGGGTGTTTTTCTGCTAATGCAGGAAACATTACATTTGAAGCATTGTTAGCAGCAAATGAGTCATTGGGAGTGGAGGCTGGAGTGTTAAAGGAGATTTTGTTAGAATTAAAAGCAATTCATTTGTGTATGGCCTCGTTGGTAAGACCAGTGATCCCTCAACCAGTGTCAAAAGAGGTTCCCCGGGGCCAAGGGGAACAGGCATACACTTCAGTTTATGTGTCCAAAATGCCAATGCTGGTCAGGAGAAGGAACTCTGGGTGGGGTATGACCTGGCGTTTGGATCAATTAAAGGGGAGAAAAAGGAGTATGGGTTTAAAAGTAAAGTCACCAGCCCAAAAGTGCAGGCCGGTTCAAGCCGAAGCCCAAGTGCCACCATGTACCTCACTAAAGAGATGACTAATGATAAGAGGGGCATGTCCACAGAAGAGGGGAGTGTCAAAAAGGATTAAAGGTGCAGATCTGGTTGGCAATGCCAAACTGCATGACAGTGGTAGGTCAAAGAGAAATGCCCACACCAGTAAAAGGCCCAAGAAAAGGAAACCCTCTTGGGACTGTGTCAGGAGCTCTAAGAACCCTGAGTCTTCTCAGGACTGAGAAGAAAATGTAGACCTAGAGGAGGTACACCCCATGCGTAGAGTATCAAAAGTATACTATGCATACTTGGAGGTGACCTGGAAGGGGGAAAAAAAAATGCAAGCCTCTAAATAGGTAAAGTATTTTTTCTAAATTCTCATCCTGTAATGTACTGGAGGAGGTTATGTGAAGGGATATTGAGTACATAGCCTTCATTCAGTCCAAGTAGCTAGAGAGGTAGCAAAAGTCAATTTTAGTTCTCGGGTGTTTGTAGACTTGGTACTAGAGACAAGTGATGTGCTGAAAAATGTAGGACTAATGCAGGCTGCCGAGATGGAATCTTCCCGCCCAGACCCTCCCTTGATAGCAAACCATGTTGGCATTAGTCAGAAACAGCTAAACATGGGGGAGGCAAGTACGTCTCAACCCTGGGTGGTGAGGTATAATCACAGGTAACTATTCCGTCTCAGGCAAGACAGAGATTGATAGACCTGTTCCCTCTATGCAATAGGTTTGCACATCTAAGCATTGATAGGGAGAGTGTCCTTTCTTACTGGGGGCCGTAGACTAGTGATTCGCTACACCTGCCAGCTTGGGGGGTTGTTTCCTGGAATGTACATGGTCTAAGGAATTTAATAAGAACAAAATATCATTCACATTGATGGGAGTAAATTAGATAATCTGCTTTCCAGGGACTTGGTTGGCGGATGAGGAGTTTCACCAGAATGGATTTATGCAGTTTGTAAAAGCTGGGAGCAAATTGGGTATTGGGCGGTTGAGAAGTGGATTAATGACATTGGTATCTACTAAATGCAGTATTGGGGCAAACATTATTTAGACAGGTAGTGACTGTCTACTAACATGTTCACTGGATCTCTATTAGGAATATTTTGATAGTTGCGAATGTCTATTTAAATCAAGAGGAGTCTCAGAATGAGATGTGGGAGGTGTTCCAGAGGGATCTGGTAGAGCTTGCAGAGCTTACGGGGGGACCCCCGATTCTACTCCTAGGAGAGTTTAATCTACACATTGATCCGGGGAATATTGTATCCCCAACTCTATTTTCTCAAAATGTGATCAGTCCAAGTTTGAAAGGAAAATTGCATGTTTTCTCCTTGAGTCAAGGGTTGTATGCTTTAAAGGCTGCTTTAAAGGGGATGATCCAGCAGCCCAAACATTTTTGCATGGTAACCAGAAATGCTCTATTGATTATATGTTTATTCAGGCATGTTTTTGACCTCTCTATAGAATTTAAGGTGTTGCAAATAAGGGGTAGTGATTCTTGGGGGTTAAAATTGGACATAGAGGCAACACCAATATTGAGGGAGCAAGTTATTCTAGTGGGAGTAGACTTTCCAAAATTTTTAATAATGAGGATAGCTGAAGAATACATTGATCAATCGATGCAGTATCAAATTCTTCATGAGATGAACCATGATTGGGCCATAGGTCAACCAAACGTGGTATTGTATGCAAAAACAATTGCTGACGTTGTAAATCGACTTAGACCAGTAGTAAGGTAATATATTTTGAAAGTAAAAAAGGATCTACCTTGCCAGCTTTCTAAGTAGCAGTGGTTTGATTAAACGTGTGTACTCGCTCAGAAGGAGTCAAGGAAAGCAGGAAGGTTGAGGCCAACCATTGGCCCCATAGATGCAAATGAGGTCTATAACTGTAAGAAAAGGAAGTATGAGGCCGTGGTTGGGAGAAAGAAGAAGGCTTTCTTCCAATCAAACTATTGCCTCATGATCGGTACAAGGAAAAGACATGAGGAAGTTCTGGAAGTCGGGCCAGAGGGGATGTAGTATTGCGTGCCCCCGGCAAGGTGCAGAAACTGACTGGGTAGCCTTTTCTAATATTTCCAAGTCCAGGAGGATAACTATCAGGGAATGCTAGCCAAATTTGGGGGAAGCCTTGGAGTCTTTTTCCATTCAATCTATTGCCAAGTTGATAAGCTCCCTAAATTAAAATAGAGCAGCAGGATCGGATAATTTGCCAGCAATTGTGATTACATCAAACCCAATGTGGTGGGCAGGATTTTTCTCAAACGTTTTTATAGGCATAACCAATACTGGTATAATACCCCCCAGCTGAAAGGGCGCAATAATTAAACCCATACACAAAAAAGGCACAATTAATATTTCAAGTAATTATCATTTGATAAGCCTACTAGATGTAGGCGCAAAATTGTATTCCAAGGTTATTCGAAGGTCCTTAAAGAATTGAATTGAGGATAACTGAATTGTTCCTATGGAGCGGGGGGGGCTTTAAGCCCAGGCACTCAACAATAGACCATTGCTTCAGTTTGTGGGCCCTGAGTAAGAAGGTGAGGAAACAACTGAACGTTTGTTCTATTTCATTGATTTTAGTTCAGCTTTCGATTTGGTAGATTGTAGTAAATTGAGACAACAAGGTATCCCCAATGCTTATTAGCAATTCTGCAGGAATTACACTAGAGAAATTGGACAAGTGGAAATTGTTTTGGATGGGGACTTTTCAGGGAGAGTCCCCACAGGAAAGGGTTTAAGGTAGGTCCGTGTCCTGTTTCCAACACTGTTCTCCTTGTTTCTTGCCGACCTTCTGGGGGAGTTGCAGCAACTCATTCCTTTTAGCCAAAACTAGGGGAAGACATGTGACATGTTTTCTCTAAGTAAATGATTTGGCAATTTTGGATTTGACCCTAGTAGACCTGCAGAGGAAGTTGGCCGGAATCAATAATTATTGTGAGGTTAATAAATTAAATGTGAATCTGGAAAAAACGAAAATAATCCCTTTTGGGAAAAAAGGGAAGCATTTTAAGTGGCTGTTAGGTAATAGCAGGGTTGCAGTTGTGTCGTCTTATAAATATCTAAGTATGATGTTTACAAGACAGTTGAGCTGTGTTCTGCATAAAGAATTGCTATGGAAGAGGGCAGCTGCAATGGTAGGGGACTTGTATTTTTTTAAGAATACCTTCGGTGGCCCTTTCTGGTCTTCCTTTTTGTCTTAATGGGGCCGAGGTATTGTCCCTTAGTATGGAGGTAAGTTGGGAAAAATGTCAGAGTAAGCGTTTGAAAACATTGTTAGCTCTCCCAAAAGGTGCAATGAGCATGGCATCAAGGCTGGAAGCGAACCTGCAGGCTTGGAATGTTTTAACTATAAAGCATCCTTGCAATTTTTAGAAGAACTTTGGGTCTCAGAGGTACAAAGGGTATCAGCCTTATGTGCTTCTGAACTAGGAAAGAGTAAATTAAAGTGAGTGGTGAAGGTAAGGAAAAGGCTAGCAGCCATCGCAGGAGCCTTAAACAATGGAATTAAAGAGAACAGAGGCCTCATATCTTTCTAAAGAAGAATTAAAAATTACCCATAGAAAAGAGTCCGGATTAGCGGATATGGAGTATGTAGGGAATAGCCTCTCTACAAAGTCTATGGTAGAATCTTGGGAAAATAGCATTTCCATACTTATCAGGACTTCCAGGCACCCCGCTATGCTTGGCACTATTAAAATTTCATGCCGCCTCATATTTTGATATATAAGAGCTAAAAAAAGTTGATGTTTTTTTAGATGCAGAAAATAATTGCACATGAATCACTTGTACACGGCATATCCCAAAGGAATGCCCACCCTGGCTACAGCAAAGCTGACACAGGTTTAATGTTGCGCAGGGCCTCACAATGTGACGCTTCACCATAGAAGCCTCACGTTGCAAATAATGCTAAATGTGTTGTCTGTTGTACCCCACCGTTGTGTCACAGAAGTGATGCAACAGCAGTGTAAATCTTATTCAAGCGGCATGTAAACCTGCCACAAATTCACAAAGAAGTACATCACCCTGTGCCAGCCTAAATCACTAAGCAGAAGGTGAGAGTATCATCAGATGTAAATATGTAATACACATATTCTGTTGTCCATTTTCCACTCTGCCACGCCATAACATCCCAAACACACCACTGCTCCTACATGCCCCGTCTGCACCAGTACTTCACAACACTGTTAGCACGCAGAAAATATGGACAAATCCCTAGAAAGTTCCACAAGCACATTTTCTATTTGTTTACTTTTCGGTCTTCTCACCCATTGACACATCCAGCCAGAGCACAGACAAATGCAGTAGCAGAGGTCACCGCATCTAATGGGAGGAATCAGCAACGTACAGAGGAAGGCAGGATAACCACACTAACTGGTAAGTTAAATTGGCCAGGAGATGGTCGAAATGCATACATTGTCAGGAGACGACAGAGGGACAAATAGTGCCCACCTATGTAAGTCAACCAGAGATGCAAAGTTTGCTTCATTACATTTGGAGTTGTCAATGGACATTCACCTTTACCATATGACATTTGTGAACAGCGAAAGACAAAATATGAAATGTATTGCCTCATCATACCTTTGTAATTGTTGTACTCAACATGTATTTCACAAACAGACCGGGGAAACCAATCCTGTAATCGAGGGCCACAACTAGTCAAAAGGGTGTACCCACTATATTGCAATAGTGTCTGTAGACCTAATCAAGAAAATCTATTTGCACAGATATGGAAATTAAAAACAAACAATGAGATACCAGTCTCTGTAGTATTGACAATGCATACACTGTCCAACTCCAAATCTTTCCTACATACATTAAATTGCACAGTCCACACAGCTGGTCATGTACTGCGTACATTGGATGGATAATTTTCTGGGCATCAACAAAACACGATAGTGGACCTTACCTCTGGATTCGTAGGCATGTCATTGTGATATAGGTAGCATCAAGGTAGTGGGCCCATGAGGGATTACTCATTACATTATGTATGACACACTTCTGCAACGGTGGTCCACAGAACTGCTTGTGCTCGTTCACAGTGCCAGGAATAGAATGCATCACATGTGGCAGCAGGAATGTAAAGTTGCTAAACATAATTATCATTTTAGGTACAATGCGGTCCTCCCAGAATCAAAGACGCGCACAGACTTCTGCTACTAGGTTGGACTTGACATCTGTCCTGGGACCACACACTGCTCCGGTGCTGGGCCAAGGTAAGTCAACCTGGCTGAATGCTCATTAATTGTGCCTTTCACCTCCACCGTATGTGTTGTACAACACTGGTGTCCTGCATCACAATATGCTCACATAGGGCATTTGAACACATTGCCGATCAGACCCTGGTGGCAAATGAGAGGCTGACACAAAAGGTATGCCAAGTGTGTACAGAATGGACATACAATGGAGCAATGTGTCATATGAACTGACCAAAACACAACAGGCTTGCACTTCAATAATAGGATGAATCCCTAGCAAACTGTACATGGTTAAATTAAAATGAAATAGGTATGGCTGAGGCACACACTGGTGCCAGTTGTGTACATTTCAGATGGTTGTAGGAGCTGCTAAGGTGACTCTTCATGCAGTTACACCTGCAGAATGAATTGGCTGAAGAGCAACACGATAATCCAGTGCAGGCGGTAAGCCTCAAAGCTTCTCAACTCATATGCAATGTGTGATCATAACCAAATGTTGTTCTCTGCTTGCCTCCCTCCTATTGTATTCACATATATAGGTGAGTGTTTGACAAATGAGGTTTGGATGTACGCTGCACAAGACACCATCCGTTGTCATGTAAGTAGTAACATTGGAAATGGAGTATGGGAACAGAGAACACTCAAAGAATGGACATTAGTAATCTGTGTTCTCTCATTCAGAAATGAGTTCTGTGACCTCATGGTTAGGGAAGCAAAAATGGGCAACATCATGTCCCTGACAACTGCACATCTCACACATGAACTCCTTACTGACTTGTTAACAGACAACATTTCACCCATGATAAAAGTTAGTCTCAATGGTAAAGGTGAAATCAGTGTGATGCAGATGAGTCAGGCTCATTTATCCCCTTCCTTGAACTATCAGTAACCTTCTCATACACGTTTGTCAGTTGATGTGTCATTTAATTGATGTCAGTGCTGCATGGATGTAACAGCTGTCAAATGCTGCTTGTGAGCAGGTGCCCACATGTAAAGTCAATGAGGTAAACATGCTGCACATCGTCCTTGATTATCCGCAAATGGTTAATGAGAATGAAATGTTGGCTCATAGCTACAATCTGTTGTACTAAAATATGGACTTGTAATTCACATCACAGGTGCTGACAGGACGAGACCACTGCAGCGGACAACATCCCGGGGAATGCATGACATCCTGGCTGCAGCTGTGAAACTATCGCGCACCTGTCCTTCAGGTAAATCGGGCATGAGGTGTGTCACCAGCTCAGATTACTTAACCATGACAGAGAACGAGATCCCATTCTGCATGGAATCAACAGTTGTTGTTTACAAAGTGAAATACAAACCAGGAGTATCACATATGCCTGTCTGACAATTGCTGATGCAGATCATTGAGAATGTAGTTTCTACCCTCTACAGCTATGTCTACAACAACTATGAGGAGACAGGTGCAGCAGGATACACCAGGGGGAACGCAAAGGGACAGCGAGTTGTGGCTAGAGCTGGTGAGTCTGCTAGTATTATGTACATCTCCGTGTAACACCTCAGTGCCATGGTGTGAGCGGTCATTTGTGGTGGTACCCTAAGCAGATCACATGATCCTCATCTGCTGATGTTTAGTACAGTTAATACAACCCTTGTGTTGCAGCACATGTAATACCTGGTTAATCAATAATATGGTTGCAACCTCTGTGTTTCAGATCGTGCCAGGGGAGAGGATGACAGACCGACAACCAGTGCTGGCCGACGGGAAATCAGAGGGGAGAATCCCTTGATCCTCCAGGCAGTAATGTCGGCAGCAAGTCAAGATCATGAGGACGTTGACTTGGAGGAGGAGGAGGAAGACCACATATCAATTGACTCGGGGGATGACTATACTGACATCACTGCATCACATCCACTGCCAAGCAATGCTCGCCCATCTCCTCTCACACAAACAATACCATGTCCTCAGCACAGATCACACCAGCCACGGCTCACACACATCCAATCACAAACATCACTCCCTCACAGCCCTCACGTCCAGGACCGCCATGATAGTTCCCCTACCCACTCTTCCCTACGCAGTGTATCCCTGGCACCCTCTCCACCACCTGTGGGAAGTACCAGCCCTGTTGCGGTGCAGGTATCCCCTGGGCACCCTTCTCCTGCCCACAGTTTTCCACCTGCCAACCCCCCTGTTGTTGGACCTGCTCATCTCATCCCTGGCAGACACCTGCGGAGGGGGCCTGCACGTGGCGATGGTGGCCAGTGCGAGCAGGACTTCTACCAACAGCAGACAGATGTGAGGCAGGGCATTCGTGCCATAGGGGCGACCCTGGCAGTCATGTCAGGGTCCCTGCAGGACATGGTCCAATTCCCTCAGGGGGCGGACAGGATGTGCCAAGCTTTGGATAGGATGGATAGCACTTGGCAGGAAATGTCTAGAAATATGACTGACCTGATATCCATCCAAAGGGAAGAGAGTGCAAGACGCCATGCCTTGGCCATGAAGATGATGGAGGGCATGGTGAGAGTGTTCCAAAGTAACTCTTCACTGCCAAAGCAGGGAGGGGAACAATCATATGAGCCTGCAGGACAGAACATCCCCACACCTGTAACACCAACTGCACAGCACCACAGCCACGGTACACAAACACTCATGCACCCTGATCAGGCACCCCCACCACCCCCACCCCCTGCACAAACTAAGCATGGGCGTAAAATCCGTTCCGCTCGCGGAATTTGCGGATTTTTGGTAAATTCGCAATCCGCGAACTCTAGCGAATTTTCCGAAAATCCGTCAATTCGCACGCGGCGGATTTTTTTGCTTGGTGATCCAATACTGCGGCGCGCGGCGTGGCGCACGGCGTTCACTTTCCGTCATTCAGCGTTTGCCGAGTTGTTTTTCTCGATATTTTGCGAGTGCTGCGCCATTTTGGATCTTGCTGCGAGATCCCGCGGGAGTTGGCGCCCGCGAATACGTAATCGCGGCTTGCCACCTTACCTTGCACAGCACGCATCGCGAGAGTTCGCAATTGCGAACACGTAGGTGCGGCGGGCAGGAACAATCTCGCACTCGCGAAATAGAGATTTTGCAATTCTGCACAAGAAATCCACCAGCAAACAGCATAAACCTTCAGAAAATTATGATTTTTATCAGAATCACTCCTCAGGTTGACATTTGCCTGCATTTTGTTTTGCAAGGAGTCCATTTTTGGGGGGGGGGAGGAAGGAAGTGCCCCACAGTCTCCAACTTCCTATTCCTGTCCAGCAGGCTCCTCCCAGTGCTTTCTTCATGTGCTGGTCACTTTCATTTGGACCTTGACCTGGAAGGATTACTTTTTGTGGGTGCTGCTGGATATTTGGATTTGAGGCCTTTTTGACTTTCTTTGGATCACCTTTGAATTAGAAATCAACTTTCACAAGTAAGTTTGTTTGGGGCATTACAGTTGCTGCAACTACAATTTTGGAACTTTTTCAGAACGTTAAATAAAATATATTGTGGGTAGCCACAGTATCCAGTAGGACCAGGGTTGGTTATGGGTGCATGATACAACTGTTTTGTTGAATTTAAACATCATTGAGGCCATGGATCCCAGCCCATGGATGGGCTGGGATTGTGCTTAATTTGGTGGTTTTTGTCGATTTTTTGGGGCTGCTGTTGGGGCCTTTTGCCCAGGGGTAGTGAGTGGTGCATGGACTGAGTCTGCCTGTGGGGTCTTTTTAATGTAAACATCCTGGATGGCATTGGATTGTGGGGATTTTTGTGTGTTTTTCTTTTTTTTGGGGGTGTACTGTTGATGTGGACTGGCCATGTGGTTGGTGGTGGTGCCATCTTGAGTGCTGGTACAGGCAACATGTGCTTGGGGTGCAAGGGGCCATTTTGAAGAGAGGCAGTGTCTGAGGCCTGCACTTATTTTGCCTACTTTTCATCCATTATGCCCAGGGGTAGTGAGTGGTGCATGGGCCTAGTCTTTCTGTGGGGTGTCTTCTTGAATTTAAACACCATTGAGGCCATGGATGGGCTGGGATTGTGCTGAATTTTGTGTTTTTTGTGGTTTTTTGGGGGATGCTGGTGGGGCCCTTTGCCCAGGGGGGGTGGTGCATGGACTGAGTCTGCCTGTGGGGTCTCACTCTCTTTAATGTAAACATCCTGGATGGCATTGGATTGTGGTGATTTTTGTGTGTTTTTAGTTTTTTTTGGGGGTGTACTGTTGATGTGCACTGGCCATGTGGTTGGTGGTGGTGGCCATCTTGAGTGCTGGTACAGGCAACATGTGCTTGGGGTGCAAGGGGCCATTTTGAAGAAAGGCAGTGTCTGAGGCCTGCACTTATTTTGCCTACTTTTCATCCATTATGCCCAGGGGTAGTGAGTGGTGCATGGGCCTAGTCTTTCTGTGGGGTGTCTTCTTGAATTTAAACACCATTGAGGCCATGGATGGGCTGGGATTGTGCTGAATTTTGTGTTTTTTGTTGTTTTTTTTGGGGTTGCTGGTGGGGCCCTTTGCCCAGGGCTGGTGGTGCATGGACTGAGTCTGCCTGTGGGGTCTCACTCTCTTTAATGTAAACATCCTGGATGGCATTGGATTGTGGTGATTTCTGTGTGTTTTTAGGTTTTTTTGGGGGTGTACTGTTGATGTGGACTGGCCATGTGGTTGGTGGTGGTGGCCATCTTGAGTGCTGGTACAGGCAACATGTGCTTGGGGTGCAAGGGGCCATTTTGAAGAGAGGCAGTGTCTGAGGCCTGCACTTATTTTGCCTACTTTTCATCCATTATGTCCAGGGGTAGTGAGTGTTGCATGGGCCTAGTCTTTCTGTGGAGTGTCTTCTTGAATTTAAACACCATTGAGGCCATGGATGGGCTGGGATTGTGCTGAATTTTGTGTTTTTTGTCGTTTTTTGGGGGCTGCTGGTGGGGCCTTTTGCCCAGGGGTAGTGTGAGTGGTGCATGGGCCTAGTCTTTCTGTGGGGTGTCTTCTTGAATTTAAACACCATTGAGGCCATGGATGGGCTGGGATTTTGCTGATTTTTGTGTTTTGTGTCGCTTTTTGTTGGGGGCTGCTGGTGGGGCAGTTTGCCCAGGGGTAGTGAGTGGTGCATGGGCCTAGTCTTTCTGTGGGGTGTCTTCTTGAATTTAAACACCATTGAGGCCGTGGATGGGCTGGGATTGTGCTGAATTTTGTGTTTTTTGTCATTTTTTGGGGGCTGCTGGTGGGGCCCTTTGCCCAGGGGTGGTGGTGCATGGACTGAGTCTGCCTGTGGGGTCTCACTCTCTTTAATGTAAACATCCTGGATGGCATTGGATTGTGGTGATTTTTGTGTGTTTTTAGTTTTTTTTGGGGTGTACTGTTGATGTGGACTGGCCATGTGGTTGGTGGTGGTGGCCATCTTGAGTGCTGGTACAGGCAACATGTGCTTGGGGTGCAAGGGGCCACTTTGAAGAGAGGCAGTGTCTGAGGCCTGCACTTATTTTGCCTACTTTTCATCCATTATGCCCAGGGGTAGTGAGTGTTGCATGGGCCTAGTCTTTCTGTGGAGTGTCTTCTTGAATTTAAACACCATTGAGGCCATGGATGGGCTGGGATTGTGCTGAATTGTGTGTTTTTTGTCGTTTTTTTGGGGCTGCTGGTGAGGCCTTTTGCCCAGGGGTAGTGTGAGTGGTGCATGGGCCTAGTCTTTCTGTGGGGTGTCTTCTTGAATTTAAACACCATTGAGGCCATAGATGGGCTGGGAATGGGATTGTGCTGATTTTTGTGTGTTTTTTCGACTTTTTGGGGTGTATAACTGATGTTCCTCTGTCTTCCATTGCTTGTAGGTGCACAAGAGAAACACCAGTGCCAGGAAGAAGTCCTGCTGCGGTGTGTGCAGCACAACGTCACGTTTGCGTGTGGCCACAGACAACTCTGCAACTTGTGCAACTGCGGCCTGCTGTTCAGAGTGACATCTGAAGAAGATGGCCCCAAAAAAAGTTGCCCGTAGCTCCTCTAGCAAGAAAGTTGCCAGTAAGGAGCAGAAGAAGCAAGTGGCGCCACTTACCAAGGAGACTGGTGTGATGACGACCGCCAAATTTTTTTAGATAAAAAAAATACGCCTGCAGCAGATGCGGGGTCTGCTGGGGACCAAGCTGGGAGCAGCACCTCCGCTCCATTGGGCTCAGTGCCACCACCACCACGCCAACTTAGGTCCAAGTCCTTGAGTGCTGCAGAGGCAGCGAGTATAGTTGTTCAATCACCATCGACCAGTGATGTTGGCTCATCGCAAGAAAGTAGCAGCAATGTCCCTCAATCAACACAGGTTGTTGTAACTCATCTGACGAGTGTTGAACAACCACAGCCGCAACAACAATCACATGTGCAAGTACAAGCCCAAGTACATGTGGAAGGAGAGGCGGCGCAAGGAGAGGAGCAAGCAGAGGTGCATGGAGGGGCACAACAAGTGGCCACAATAGTTGTTCCTCCAGAAGTGGGGGCACATCTGGAAATCGACAATCAAGCCGAGGTATCATTCGAGGAAGCCACTCCTCCTGATGATCATTCATTGTCTTCGACATCCCGAGCAAGGAAAAGATCAAGGGTGTTGGTGTCTACATCTTCTTCAAGCCCACATCCTTCTGATGTTCTGGATCTTACTTGGGAACCAGCACCACTGCCGTCTGAGAGTGAGGTTGAGGAGGCACACCATGATCTGACAAAGGTAGCTAAGCGTAAAAGGAAGGTCGTCGAAACTCTCAAAGTTATGGAGTTTGATGATGCTCAACAAGAAGTGGCGTATACTCCTGCTGCTGAAGACTCTCACGACGACGACGCAGTCATCATCACTAACGTCACTGAAGCCCCAGCGGGCATGCAGCAAACAGACATTTTGACCCTAGCCCGACAAGCTGCTGAGCGTGATGATGAAGTCGACGATGAGGCAATGGGAACACCACAATCATTGATGTTAACTAGTACACCACAACCTACCGCTTCCATATTTCTTACTCGCCAGAAGGGACCTCCATCCACCTCGACCTCAATTAGTGGTGGTGAAAGTGCACAACGTAGAAAAGTTCAGCAATACACATCCTCCACTTCATCTGGCATTAGCAGCACGACCACCACCAGTATCGCCTCCTCCGGGCCCCACAGACATTACAAGTCCGCAGTTTGGGACTTCTTTACTGTTTCACCAAGAAGGGAAAACATAGCCATTTGTAGCATTTGTAAGCTTGCAGTTAGTCGTGGTAAGCTTGGTAGCAACTATGGGACTGGAGGCCAGAGAGGTCATCTTGACAGAAAGCACACTGTCCAATGGTTTGCGCACCTAGAGGAGATCTAGAAAGCCCGAATTGCAAGTCGAGAAAACGTTGATGTTCCATTTGATGATGATGAGGAGGATGAAGTGTCACACACTTCACTTACACCCAGTACCCCTGGGAGCTACACTAAGAGTGTGGGACAGAGTGAGACACCAATGCGAAAAAGTTCATCAGCGAGCGTAACTGGGTCGAAGAATTCCTCATCATCATCCCGTAAAATGGTCCAGGGCAACATTACAACAATGTTATTTTCAGACGCGCCATATGACCGCAACCACCCAATGGTGCGTCTGTATTACACTAAGCTGGCTAAAATGCTAGCGCTGGATCTTCTCCCTTTTTCTTTTGTAGAAGGGGTTGGTTTTCTCGAATTAGTGGCAGCGCTCTGCCCTAAATGGAAGGTTCCTAGCCGGTACTATTTTGCCCGAGTTGCGGTTCCAGCACTACATGAAGATGTGCTGGAGGTGATTGGGGCAGCTTTGCAGAAGAGTGCTGTTCACACTATACATCTGACAACAGACATGTGGACCAGTGGCGCAGGCACTGATTACATGTGCATCACTGCACACTGGGTGTCTTTTTTAGGGGTTAAAGCAAAGCTAAACGCAGGTGCTGACCTGGACCAAGTTTTTAAAGCTGCTCGGAAACATGCAACACTAGCCATGTTTGGCTTGGAGCTACGTCATACAGCAGAAAACATTTTGAATGAGTTCAACACAAAGGTCTTTCACTGGCTGTCTCCAAAAAAACGCGGGATTGGTTATGTTTCCACGGATAATGGCGCCAATGTAGTTAAGGCCATGGAACTGGGTGACTATTTCAGAGTGCTGTGTTTGGCGCACTGTATAAACCTGGTTGTGAAAAAATTCTTGAAAAAAGACAGTCCAGCATGCCAGTTAGTGGTCACCTGCCGAAAAACTGTGCAACCATTTCAGCCATTCTTTTAAGGCCCGGAAGCATCTGAGGAGCCTGCTACATGAACGTCAAATGCCAGTGAAAGCACTCATCCAGGAGGTGCAAACACGTTGGAACTCAACCTTCTACATGCTTGAGCGTCTGTATGAGCAGTTTACGGTACTCGATCAGTATTTCTTAACAATGGGTACAGCTGTGAAGGAGGACCTGAGGTTAAATGCGGCGCAATGGGAGCTAGTTAAAAGCCTGACAGACATGCTTCGTCCTTTTGAGGTCTTCACGCGTGCAGTCAGCAGGGAGGACTGTAATTTGGGAAAAGCTATCCCATTGTTGTGCATGCTGGAGCACAAACTGAAATATTTACAACAAGGGGTGGTGATGGACAGAGTCTCTGAATTAAGCAGAATACTCTCACCCAGTCAAGAGATCAGGGCTAGATCCAACACCGTTTTTTAGCTCATTGCACCATCCCAGTTTCAGAACCTGGCTGTATGCAAATTAGTCTGTCCCTGGCCCAGTGCATCATGGGAACAGGGCAGACCAGACTACAAAAGCCAATTCTTACACTGGGAAGGAAACAAGCTTCCGGGGACCGGTTTCTGGCATTTCAGCCGTCTTCGGCCCGGCTTGCTTGAATCCTGATGGTGCAATGAGCAAGGGACTCACATCTGAGTATACCCTTCCACGCTTAGGGTGGACAAAAATATTTACAACAAGGGGTGGTGATGGACAGAGTCTCTGAATTAAGCAGAATACTCTCACCCAGTCAAGAGATCAGGGCTAGATCCAACACCGTTTTTTAGCTCATTGCACCATCCCAGTTTCAGAACCTGGCTGTATGCAAATTAGTCTGTCCCTGGCCCAGTGCATCATGGGAACAGGGCAGACCAGACTACAAAAGCCAATTCTTACACTGGGAAGGAAACAAGCTTCCGGGGACCGGTTTCTGGCATTTCAGCCGTCTTCGGCCCGGCTTGCTTGAATCCTGATGGTGCAATGAGCAAGGGACTCACATCTGAGTATACCCTTCCACGCTTAGGGTGGACAAAAATATTTACAACAAGGGGTGGTGATGGACAGAGTCTCTGAATTAAGCAGAATACTCTCACCCAGTCAAGAGATCAGGGCTAGATCCAACACCGTTTTTTAGCTCATTGCACCATCCCAGTTTCAGAACCTGGCTGTATGCAAATTAGTCTGTCCCTGGCCCAGTGCATCATGGGAACAGGGCAGACCAGACTACAAAAGCCAATTCTTACACTGGGAAGGAAACAAGCTTCCGGGGACCGGTTTCTGGCATTTCAGCCGTCTTCGGCCCGGCTTGCTTGAATCCTGATGGTGCAATGAGCAAGGGACTCACATCTGAGTATACCCTTCCACGCTTAGGGTGGACAAAAATATTTACAACAAGGGGTGGTGATGGACAGAGTCTCTGAATTAAGCAGAATACTCTCACCCAGTCAAGAGATCAGGGCTAGATCCAACACCGTTTTTTAGCTCATTGCACCATCCCAGTTTCAGAACCTGGCTGTATGCAAATTAGTCTGTCCCTGGCCCAGTGCATCATGGGAACAGGGCAGACCAGACTACAAAAGCCAATTCTTACACTGGGAAGGAAACAAGCTTCCGGGGACCGGTTTCTGGCATTTCAGCCGTCTTCGGCCCGGCTTGCTTGAATCCTGATGGTGCAATGAGCAAGGGACTCACATCTGAGTATACCCTTCCACGCTTAGGGTGGACAAAAATATTTACAACAAGGGGTGGTGATGGACAGAGTCTCTGAATTAAGCAGAATACTCTCACCCAGTCAAGAGATCAGGGCTAGATCCAACACCGTTTTTTAGCTCATTGCACCATCCCAGTTTCAGAACCTGGCTGTATGCAAATTAGTCTGTCCCTGGCCCAGTGCATCATGGGAACAGGGCAGACCAGACTACAAAAGCCAATTCTTACACTGGGAAGGAAACAAGCTTCCGGGGACCGGTTTCTGGCATTTCAGCCGTCTTCGGCCCGGCTTGCTTGAATCCTGATGGTGCAATGAGCAAGGGACTCACATCTGAGTATACCCTTCCACGCTTAGGGTGGACAAAAATATTTACAACAAGGGGTGGTGATGGACAGAGTCTCTGAGTTAAGCAGAATACTCTCACCCAGTCAAGAGATCAGGGCTAGATCCAACACCGTTTTTTAGCTCATTGCACCATCCCAGTTTCAGAACCTGGCTGTATGCAAATTAGTCTGTCCCTGGCCCAGTGCATCATGGGAACAGGGCAGACCAGACTACAAAAGCCAATTCTTACACTGGGAAGGAAACAAGCTTCCGGGGACCGGTTTCTGGCATTTCAGCCGTCTTCGGCCCGGCTTGCTTGAATCCTGATGGTGCAATGAGCAAGGGACTCACATCTGAGTATACCCTTCCACGCTTAGGGTGGACAAAAATATTTACAACAAGGGGTGGTGATGGACAGAGTCTCTGAATTAAGCAGAATACTCTCACCCAGTCAAGAGATCAGGGCTAGATCCAACACCGTTTTTTAGCTCATTGCACCATCCCAGTTTCAGAACCTGGCTGTATGCAAATTAGTCTGTCCCTGGCCCAGTGCATCATGGGAACAGGGCAGACCAGACTACAAAAGCCAATTCTTACACTGGGAAGGAAACAAGCTTCCGGGGACCGGTTTCTGGCATTTCAGCCGTCTTCGGCCCGGCTTGCTTGAATCCTGATGGTGCAATGAGCAAGGGACTCACATCTGAGTATACCCTTCCACGCTTAGGGTGGACAAAAATATTTACAACAAGGGGTGGTGATGGACAGAGTCTCTGAATTAAGCAGAATACTCTCACCCAGTCAAGAGATCAGGGCTAGATCCAACACCGTTTTTTAGCTCATTGCACCATCCCAGTTTCAGAACCTGGCTGTATGCAAATTAGTCTGTCCCTGGCCCAGTGCATCATGGGAACAGGGCAGACCAGACTACAAAAGCCAATTCTTACACTGGGAAGGAAACAAGCTTCCGGGGACCGGTTTCTGGCATTTCAGCCGTCTTCGGCCCGGCTTGCTTGAATCCTGATGGTGCAATGAGCAAGGGACTCACATCTGAGTATACCCTTCCACGCTTAGGGTGGACAAAAATATTTACAACAAGGGGTGGTGATGGACAGAGTCTCTGAATTAAGCAGAATACTCTCACCCAGTCAAGAGATCAGGGCTAGATCCAACACCGTTTTTTAGCTCATTGCACCATCCCAGTTTCAGAACCTGGCTGTATGCAAATTAGTCTGTCCCTGGCCCAGTGCATCATGGGAACAGGGCAGACCAGACTACAAAAGCCAATTCTTACACTGGGAAGGAAACAAGCTTCCGGGGACCGGTTTCTGGCATTTCAGCCGTCTTCGGCCCGGCTTGCTTGAATCCTGATGGTGCAATGAGCAAGGGACTCACATCTGAGTATACCCTTCCACGCTTAGGGTGGACAAAAATATTTACAACAAGGGGTGGTGATGGACAGAGTCTCTGAATTAAGCAGAATACTCTCACCCAGTCAAGAGATCAGGGCTAGATCCAACACCGTTTTTTAGCTCATTGCACCATCCCAGTTTCAGAACCTGGCTGTATGCAAATTAGTCTGTCCCTGGCCCAGTGCATCATGGGAACAGGGCAGACCAGACTACAAAAGCCAATTCTTACACTGGGAAGGAAACAAGCTTCCGGGGACCGGTTTCTGGCATTTCAGCCGTCTTCGGCCCGGCTTGCTTGAATCCTGATGGTGCAATGAGCAAGGGACTCACATCTGAGTATACCCTTCCACGCTTAGGGTGGACAAAAATATTTACAACAAGGGGTGGTGATGGACAGAGTCTCTGAATTAAGCAGAATACTCTCACCCAGTCAAGAGATCAGGGCTAGATCCAACACCGTTTTTTAGCTCATTGCACCATCCCAGTTTCAGAACCTGGCTGTATGCAAATTAGTCTGTCCCTGGCCCAGTGCATCATGGGAACAGGGCAGACCAGACTACAAAAGCCAATTCTTACACTGGGAAGGAAACAAGCTTCCGGGGACCGGTTTCTGGCATTTCAGCCGTCTTCGGCCCGGCTTGCTTGAATCCTGATGGTGCAATGAGCAAGGGACTCACATCTGAGTATACCCTTCCACGCTTAGGGTGGACAAAAATATTTACAACAAGGGGTGGTGATGGACAGAGTCTCTGAATTAAGCAGAATACTCTCACCCAGTCAAGAGATCAGGGCTAGATCCAACACCGTTTTTTAGCTCATTGCACCATCCCAGTTTCAGAACCTGGCTGTATGCAAATTAGTCTGTCCCTGGCCCAGTGCATCATGGGAACAGGGCAGACCAGACTACAAAAGCCAATTCTTACACTGGGAAGGAAACAAGCTTCCGGGGACCGGTTTCTGGCATTTCAGCCGTCTTCGGCCCGGCTTGCTTGAATCCTGATGGTGCAATGAGCAAGGGACTCACATCTGAGTATACCCTTCCACGCTTAGGGTGGACAAAAATATTTACAACAAGGGGTGGTGATGGACAGAGTCTCTGAATTAAGCAGAATACTCTCACCCAGTCAAGAGATCAGGGCTAGATCCAACACCGTTTTTTAGCTCATTGCACCATCCCAGTTTCAGAACCTGGCTGTATGCAAATTAGTCTGTCCCTGGCCCAGTGCATCATGGGAACAGGGCAGACCAGACTACAAAAGCCAATTCTTACACTGGGAAGGAAACAAGCTTCCGGGGACCGGTTTCTGGCATTTCAGCCGTCTTCGGCCCGGCTTGCTTGAATCCTGATGGTGCAATGAGCAAGGGACTCACATCTGAGTATACCCTTCCACGCTTAGGGTGGACAAAAATATTTACAACAAGGGGTGGTGATGGACAGAGTCTCTGAATTAAGCAGAATACTCTCACCCAGTCAAGAGATCAGGGCTAGATCCAACACCGTTTTTTAGCTCATTGCACCATCCCAGTTTCAGAACCTGGCTGTATGCAAATTAGTCTGTCCCTGGCCCAGTGCATCATGGGAACAGGGCAGACCAGACTACAAAAGCCAATTCTTACACTGGGAAGGAAACAAGCTTCCGGGGACCGGTTTCTGGCATTTCAGCCGTCTTCGGAGCACAAACTGAAGGCGGTGTCTTCAAAGTTTCAAAACAATGAAGAAAAGCAAGAAGCTTTTGTTTTGGCGGAGAAATTATTAGAGCGTCTACTTGGCGATGAACGTCTTCAAAAGATCCACTCAGAACAGCATTACATTTGTGCTACTATTCTGCATCCACGCTACAAAAAGGCGCTGGCAGGCTGTGCATTATTTCCTTTTGGTGATGAAGATGTTAAAAAGTACAAACGTTGGATAGCCTGGTCAGCCATCAGGTTTGAAAGAGAACGGAAGGATATTGAAGGAAAAGGCAGTACATCAGCATCAGCAGGCCATCCCCAGTCAAAAGACTCCACTTCTGCACCTGTGGCTGTGGCAGAAGTGACCTCTCAGCCGTTAAATACACCGGCAACCGCATCATCTGCACCAGACACAACAGAAATATCGGGTGATGAAGAGGATTGGCTAGCTGAGATTGGTTATGGTTCTCAAAAGGTCCGAGCAAAAATTCAGCAAAGTGGAGGAACCGTGGAGAACTTTGAGTCGATGGTGCAGGACTATCTGAATGACTCAACAGAGGTCTATGTTAATGCTGACCCATTGGCGTATTGGCATGGGAAAAAAGAATTGTGGCCAGAGATCACCCGCCTGGCTATACATTACTTGTCTTGCCCACTCGCAAGCGTGTCTTCAGAACGGGTTTTCAGTGCTGCTGGTGGCATTGTAACTTGCAAACGGACCCGCCTCCCGCCCAAAAATGTGGAGATATTGACAATGATCAAGATGAATGAGCACCTCATACCACCAGATTTCAAAGAACCAGATCGCACGACTGAAGAAGACGAGGAGGACAGCAACTTAGATGAGGGAATTTCTTCTGTGTTAGGTGACACTGACCTACTCCTGCCTGAATTCGCAGAGTATGAGGACGAACTCTTCTTCCCTGACACCGAGGCCTGAAAATGAGCCAATGAATTCAGAAATTTTCTTTTTCGTACTTATTCACTTTTATTCCTGTGTTTCTGTCTTTCTTTGTTTTGCACAAGTTAATATAATTAAAACTTTAACCACATTTTTGTACTTTTGCTTTTTGGCTGTTTGGGGGTCTTCTACTTGTTTTCGCCTGGGTTGACGGCTCTGGGGCCATTGCTGGGAAGGTCTAATACCGGATAAAACTGGTTTTACCAACATCCATGATGAAAAAGGTTTTGCATTTTCTGACATTTCGCTCAATGTAGCGTTTTCGGGGGCCTGTTTGGGGGGCTTCCTGGTGTTTGTGGGTGGGTTTCGGGGTCTGGGAGCACTACTGGGTATGGATAGTTTAGATAGCAAGAGGTTTGAAGGAAATCCATGGAGGCAGAGGCGAGTTAGGGCCTAGCTGCAGAGCGCACGCTGAGTGATTTGGGAAATTTTCAGAAATGTGACTAAGTCCACATTTTTGTACTTTTGCTTTTTGGGTGTTTGGGGGTCTTCTACTTGTTTTCGCCTGGGTTGACGGCTCTGGGGCCATTGCTGGGAAGGTCTAATACCGGATAAAACTGGTTTTAGCAACATCCATGATGAAAAAGGTTTTGCATTTTCTGACATTTCGCTCAATGTAGCGTTTTCGGGGGCCTGTTTGGGGGGCTTCCTGGTGTTTGTGGGTGGGTTTCGGGGTCTGGGAGCACTACTGGGTATGGATAGTTTAGATAGCAAGAGGTTTGAAGGAAATCCATGAAGGCAGAGGGGAGTTAGGGCCTAGCTGCAGAGCGCGCGCTGAGTGATTCGGGAAATTTTCAGAAATGTGACTAAGTCCACATTTTTGTACTTTTGCTTTTTGGCTGTTTGGGGGGTCTTCTACTTGTTTTCGCCTGGGTTGACGGCTCTGGGGCCATTGCTGGGAAGGTCTCATACCGGATAAAACTGGTTTAAACAACATCCATGAGGAAACAGGTTTTGCATTTTTTGACATTTCGCTCAATGTAGCGTTTTCGGGGGCCTGTTTGAGGGGCTTCCTGGTGTTTGTGGGTGGGTTTCGGGGTCTGGGAGCACTACTGGGTATGGATAGTTTAGATAGCAAGAGGTTTGAAGGAAATCCATGGAGGCAGAGGGGAGTTAGGGCCTAGCTGCAGAGCGCGAGCTGAGTGATTTGGGAAATTTTCAGAAATGTGACTGTCCACATTTTTGTACTTTTGCTTTTTGGGTGTTTGGGGGTCTTCTACTTGTTTTCGCCTGGGTTGACGGCTCTGGGGCCATTGCTGGGAAGGTCTAATACCGGATAAAACTGGTTTAAACAACATCCATGAGGAAACAGGTTTTGCATTTTCTGACATTTCGCTCAATGTAGCATTTTCGGGGGCCTGTTTGAGGGGCTTCCTGGTGTTTGTGGGTGGGTTTCGGGGTCTGGGAGCACTACTGGGTATGGAGAGTTTAGATAGCAAGAGGTTTGAAGGAAATCCATGGAGGCAGAGGGGAGTTAGGGCCTAGCTGCAGAGCGCGAGCTGAGTGATTTGGGAAATTTTCAGAAATGTGACTGTCCACATTTTTGTACTTTTGCTTTTTGGGTGTTTGGGGGTCTTCTACTTGTTTTCGCCTGGGTTGACGGCTCTGGGGCCATTGCTGGGAAGGTCTAATACCGGATAAAACTGGTTTAAACAACATCCATGAGGAAACAGGTTTTGCATTTTCTGACATTTCGCTCAATGTAGCGTTTTCGGGGGCCTGTTTGGGGGGCTTCCTGGTGTTTGTGGGTGGGTTTCGGGGTCTGGGAGCACTACTGGGTATGGATAGTTTAGATAGCAAGAGGTTTGAAGGAAATCCATGGAGGCAGAGGGGAGTTAGGGCCTAGCTGCAGAGCGCGCGCTGAGTGATTTGGGAAATTTTCAGAAATGTGACTGTCCACATTTTTGTACTTTTGCTTTTTGGGTGTTTGGGGGTCTTCTACTTGTTTTCGCCTGGGTTGACGGCTCTGGGGCCATTGCTGGGAAGGTCTATTACCGGATAAAACTGGTTTAAACAACATCCATGAGGAAACAGGTTTTGCATTTTCTGACATTTCGCTCAATGTAGCGTTTTCGGGGGCCTGTTTGGGGGGCTTCCTGGTGTTTGTGGGTGGGTTTCGGGGTCTGGGAGCACTACCGGGTATGGATAGTTTAGATAGCAAGAGGTTTGAAGGAAATCCATGGAGGCAGAGGGGAGTTAGGGCCTAGCTGCAGAGCGCGCGCTGAGTGATTTGGGACATTTTCAGAAATGTGACTAAGTCCACATTTTTGTACTTTTGCTTTTTGGCTGTTTGGGGGTCTTCTACTTGTTTTCGCCTGGGTTGACGGCTCTGGGGCCATTGCTGGGAAGGTCTAATACCGGATAAAACTGGTTTAAACAACATCCATGAGGAAACAGGTTTTGCATTTTCTGACATTTCGCTCAATGTAGCGTTTTCGGGGGCCTGTTTGGGGGGCTTCCTGGTGTTTGTGGGTGGGTTTCGGGGTCTGGGAGCACTACTGGGTATGGATAGTTTAGATAGCAAGAGGTTTGAAGGAAATCCATGGAGGCAGAGGGGAGTTAGGGCCTAGCAGCAGAGCGCGCGCTGAGTGATTTGGGACATTTTCAGAAATGTGACTAAGTCCACATTTTTGTACTTTTGCTTTTTGGCTGTTTGGGGGTCTTCTACTTGTTTTCGCCTGGGTTGACGGCTCTGGGGCCATTTGGGAAGGTCTAATACCGGATAAAACTGGTTTAAACAACATCCATGAGGAAACAGGTTTTGCATTTTCTGACATTTCGCTCAATGTAGCGTTTTCGGGGGCCTGTTTGGGGGGCTTCCTGGTGTTTGTGGGTGGGTTTCGGGGTCTGGGAGCACTACTGGGTATGGATAGTTTAGATAGCAAGAGGTTTGAAGGAAATCCATGGAGGCAGAGGGGAGTTAGGGCCTAGCTGCAGAGCGCGCGCTGAGTGATTTGGGAAATTTTCAGAAATGTGACTGTCCACATTTTTGTACTTTTGCTTTTTGGGTGTTTGGGGGTCTTCTACTTGTTTTCGCCTGGGTTGACGGCTCTGGGGCCATTGCTGGGAAGGTCTATTACCGGATAAAACTGGTTTAAACAACATCCATGAGGAAACAGGTTTTGCATTTTCTGACATTTCGCTCAATGTAGCGTTTTCGGGGGCCTGTTTGGGGGGCTTCCTGGTGTTTGTGGGTGGGTTTCGGGGTCTGGGAGCACTACCGGGTATGGATAGTTTAGATAGCAAGAGGTTTGAAGGAAATCCATGGAGGCAGAGGGGAGTTAGGGCCTAGCTGCAGAGCGCGCGCTGAGTGATTTGGGACATTTTCAGAAATGTGACTAAGTCCACATTTTTGTACTTTTGCTTTTTGGCTGTTTGGGGGTCTTCTACTTGTTTTCGCCTGGGTTGACGGCTCTGGGGCCATTGCTGGGAAGGTCTAATACCGGATAAAACTGGTTTAAACAACATCCATGAGGAAACAGGTTTTGCATTTTCTGACATTTCGCTCAATGTAGCGTTTTCGGGGGCCTGTTTGGGGGGCTTCCTGGTGTTTGTGGGTGGGTTTCGGGGTCTGGGAGCACTACTGGGTATGGATAGTTTAGATAGCAAGAGGTTTGAAGGAAATCCATGGAGGCAGAGGGGAGTTAGGGCCTAGCAGCAGAGCGCGCGCTGAGTGATTTGGGACATTTTCAGAAATGTGACTAAGTCCACATTTTTGTACTTTTGCTTTTTGGCTGTTTGGGGGTCTTCTACTTGTTTTCGCCTGGGTTGACGGCTCTGGGGCCATTTGGGAAGGTCTAATACCGGATAAAACTGGTTTAAACAACATCCATGAGGAAACAGGTTTTGGTACTTTTTGTAACTTAAGGTTCGTTAGGCTTAGCCCTAGCAGCAGGATTGCATGTGTTTCGGGGTGTTCTTGATTTTTGCAACTGAGTTCTGGGGTATTAGAGCACTCGTGGGAATGTGTAATATTTGTTGCAAGTGACTTGAAGAAAATCCATGGTGGGAAAAGGGGGATCACTTACTCTGTGAGAGGCACTTAGTGTTGAAAAGATTTAGCCATTTACACATAAAGGAAGAAAATGACACAGACTTAAGTTTCAGGGAAACAAACTTACTGTTAAACCACCACCCACCAGACTCAAAAGCAGTAGTATGGTGGGAAAGGGGGGATTTGGCATAGTTAAAGAAAGCCTTTGCCACTATTCTTAACTTAGGGCTCGTTTGGCCGGGTTTCAGTCTGTGCAATGGGTAAAAAAGGATGGAGTCAGGCTTCACATTAGCGAGCCGCAATTCAGCATCCGCCAGGCAGGCAGTGGACAGGGTGTCTTCTGGTCACCAACATTGATGGACGAAGCGTCAGCTGGAATGGAGGAGTGCCGCTAATAAGAGGAATTGTTTGCTGCATGCAACTTACTTACCAAATTCAACAGGACAACTACAACAACATACAGATACAGTATCCATTGTTTTCTTCTATGAGTGTGACTGCATTTCTTGGATCTCTCTCTGCTTCTAAATTGATCCCTATTCCCTACAGCCATTCTATAGGTTTTACTTCGGCTAATTTTGAAACCTAATTTAATGTAAGAATAAGAAGTGTTTCTCTGAGTGCAGAGATAGGCAAGTGAAAACGCTGCAGCCCTGTACTGTCGCATTCTAGTACTACTTACTTTTCAGTAACAATGCATGCAGTAGGGCATGCACTTCCTTTATGTCACTTAAAAAGATTTATGGTTAGCTTTGTACCCAAAGATTTCTTTATCTTGAATTATTGTTTGTCCATGCTGTGCTTTTTTTTTTCTCTCAACAAAACCTACCCAAAAAGAAACCCCCATTCCCATCCATTTTCCAAACCCTAACCCTCTTCCCCCGGGCTGTGTGGTTTTGCTTGATGTGTGACTAAATGACATCAATAATTCCACACACTTGCTGGGGAGGATAAGGTCATAGCAACAGGCTGGTGAAGGAATCCGAGGATATATTCTAGACTTACTCAGCTTCAGTACTATTTCTTGTAGTAGTAGCCAATGTCAAAGAAATTCAACGCAAGTACTAGTTATACTTTCAATACTTTACCATTTGTTAGGCTCTGTGTGGCACTGTTCTAGTGTACTGTCACCTGCTATATTCTCTATCGTACCGTTGTAATGCTACAGTAAGGACAAACCAGGTTTCATTTTCTTTTTTTCCATAGGCATGCAACTGCCACTGTGTCACACCACTAGTACCACCGCAATGAGGACATTTCATCCGCCCAGGATTGCCAACCTTAATCGCCATTTCCCGTGGACCCAGCCCTGGGCCTAGCCCTACTTTCAAACACAAATTAAAGGTAAGATAAGCGTTTGGTGGGAGGTAGTATAATGGAGTATTAGGAATAGACGAGAGATTGACGGTAGTACTACTAAAGTCCTAGGACTCTTCAGGAAAACAAACTTACTGTTAAACCCCCACCCACCAGACTCAAAAGCAGTAAAAAACAGGTATGGTCAGATAAAGTTTCAAAAAGTATATTTTTGTAGCCCTAACAAAATAATCTCCCGCAAGACCCTCCCTAACCCCAACAATTGTCCTTCAAAAGTCCCACAACCCAACTCCCAATTCCCACCCCCCAAAAGTCTCTAAAAAGGGGGCAAGGGACACTACCCTACGGGAGGGTGCTGTTGACTTTAGCGGCCAGGGCATCATACTCCTTGCGGAGGGTGGCATGGTCGAAGCGGAGGCCCTCCACCAAGTTCTTATAGTTATGGACCTCCTGCTCCAGGTAGGACACTCTTAGGGATAAGCGGCGCTGGAGTGCCTTGCAACTCCTGTGGGGGGCAGCTGTTGTCTTTGCTGCTCGGCGGTGGCGGTTGGCTTTGGTAGCCCGGCTCCGTACCGCTTGAGCACTGCGCTGGCTGGCAGCCCGTGGGTGCACGGAGGAGGATGCAGCTGTCCCAGTGGATGTTGTACCGGTAGACTGTGTCTCCTCCTCCTCCAGGGCCACCAGCCGCCGATATTCGGCGACAGTGGCATCCAGCCTACGTTGCCGGGCCATTTGAGCCAGCTCCCTCCTTGATGGTCTTCTGGTTGATTTGGAAGGAGCAACTATATGAAGTAAGAAAGACATAGTCACTCTGTAACCAATGCTCCTTAAGATTAACACAAAATGATTGAGCAGAAAGTTGTGTCACAGTACAAGTAGCAAATTGAAAGCACAGTACATAACTATTGAGGACATATCTATCTAACCTCCCACTTCTTCATACTTGCTCTAACATTAGTGGGAGTTTAAGGAACAAATTCTACGAGCACTATGGACTTCCATTACAGTCGACTATGACAGTACACCAGTTATTCTTCTTCTTCTCTCTTGTTTAGGAAAATTGGTACGTTATCTTATGCAAGCCGGCATAATGCCAGCGCAGTGAACTTGCACCCGAGAAAAACAGACGCACAACATGATGAGTGAGACAGACTTGCGTTACTGTACCGGTCCAGTACATGCAGGTGGTGAAGCTCTTACTTTTCTATTACGGGTGGCACTGAGAATACTCTGTTAAAAGGGCTACTGCTTAATTAATTTAGCTTTCACCCTACAGTGCAAATGAGTACTAGAAAAGGAAAATGAAGAAGCTAAATAATCTGATTATCTATCACTTCACATGGGATGTATTTGATGACATATGGGATGACTTTAGGTGCTTTGCTTATTATTGAGTGAACAGTGTGCCCACACATGAATGACTTACTACTACTAAACTAAAGTTATTAAGAGAGGTAGGGACTGTCCACCGTAATAACGGGATATATGCTGTGCTTGCAGTTGCAATACAAACTACTGCTACTATTCATGGTAGTATTTGGACAAAATTACAGCTTCTTTTCCTTGCCTTTCCTACACTGGAACGGACGTGCGGGTGCGGTGTTACATGCTCTTCAAAGTAACACTTGTCTACTCTGTCTAGATACACATATGCTATCTAAGAGTCAGATAATACCATGATCCAGGCATCCATCCATTCAAAGTATATGCACACATACAGTTTCTGTTTCACCCACCCAGGCTGTTCTCCTTCCACCCATCCTTGCTTCATCATTCACCCAGCCATGCACCATACCATATTCTTTCCTTCCCAGCCACCTCGGGGACCAAGCAAACACATATCATTCTCCTTTGCCAGTCATCATTAAATTTCTCGTCCTTCCACACTTACTTACACCCTTCTTTCGCTTTTCGTTCATCCCATCCATCAAGTTCATCTCAGATCTTATTGAGATTCTTCTCGCCAAAAACTTCACAGCTAAGTCGAAGTACATTTAGAGGAGGCTACTACCTGGTTGATTTATAATACACCCATGCAGAAAGCACACTATACAGTCTTCAATCGCAATAAGTAAGGAATATATAGCTTACCTCTGCCCGCCACCACCGTGTGAACCCTCACAGGCACGTCCGGCACTTGCACCGCCTCCTCCCCAGAGTTGTCCCCCTCGTCCAATACCACCACCTCCGCCCTGGCCCCGCCACCAGATGTTCCACCTACAAAGTACATTTAAGAATGTTAGAATACACCACTCACTACTATATAATATTTGGTCTAGGAGGAATAAAGAAATGTGAAACAAACAGAATACAATGTAATAATTTGTGTCTGTCTACTCTAAAGTAAAAATGTCCCTTTTTCCAGGGAAGGCTGTTGTCTTGCTGCACTTTTTTGCACAACTGATGAATGCTTGCTTTTTATTTTTAACACGCACCACTTTTTCTCCTAACAGACTGAAGCTTGACTTCTAAGAACACGAGCAGGATCAAGTTCAAACCAGGTGAGAGAGCTCGGCTCGACCACAAGAAATGTGTCCAATTAATCGTCAGCACTAAGCACTTTTCCATTTTCAGTTAAACGTTTAGTTTTATGACAAAGTTGATTTTTATAAATGTGTTTACTTTTCATAAAGCTTTTAAACTTAAATAGACTCTGTGGTTTTTGGTCCTCCAGACTAGAGTGGATGAGCTAAAGGTTGTGGAATTTTTGCAAGCATGAGTCCGTGCCTCTGACACTTCTTGACTCTGACTCCGTACTCTTGTCCTGCGTTGGATAATCTAATCATCATTGGGGATCAATCATCGGTGACTTTGGGAGCTAAATGACTCTGCCACACTATCTAGTCAGTAAGGAGATTGGGGGTTCAACTACAAAGTCTGTTATCACTGAGGTATGTGGAAAGTCTAACAGCACCTGTTATAATTGATAAGCTAAGCAATGCATTATTTAGTGTCCATAGTTCTGTTTGTGCAGATTTGTCCCTGCAACAGTAGTAGAATGGATTGTCCTACTAGCCAAACCAAAAGTCTACAAGAAGATCAAAGACGATTTAGAAAAAATTGAATGAGGAACGCTAGGAAAAAATAGGTACTCTATATTAAAATTAAAACTTACTGGGGCCAGCAAAGGAGCCCTCGCCTGATCGCTCCTGGCCTGCATCCTGAACAGCACCCTCCTCCTCCTCCTGTGTCCTCTTGCCCCTGGGGGGAGCTGATGTACAACATGAAAGAAAGAAAGACCAGAAAACATGGATGATATTTGTCAACCAAATCAAACATTTCAAAAGAACAATAACAAAATATTTTGGCGAAATAGCAAATAGACAACTATTCCACGGGATATATTGACCGATCTCATGTGGTCTACTACGTTATTGATTTGCGGACCGTTGACTTGGAAAGTTCCTATGTAACTCACTAAACAAACTACTAAAAAGGTTTGCCTAGGCCTGGCAGGCAGCAGTCCGCAGCACGCGAAGTGACAGACAAAGTCCATCGTGCTTGCAGATCAGTGAATACTCAAACTATCAATACACCGACCACCACCACTATTTCTTCTTATAGCCATGTGTCTAAAGGAAGGACTGGACTTGAGTCTGTAGGGGCTGATTTAGAAGCCCCTTGCGGCTCTTTTGCTCCATTGTTGCGTGACTTTTGTGACGCAGCGGCAGAACAAAAGAGGCGCCATGGTGCGGCATATATTAACAAAGTGACGCATATGGGAAATGCATCACGTTGTAAAGCCCTGCGCCATCAGGGGGCGTTCCGGCGCAAGGGAGGGCGTTCCTGCGCAGGAACGAATCCTAAAAGTGGCTGAGCGAAATCTACAAGATGTCAATCAGTCACTTTTAGGACAATGATGCGTGACTCAAACCCTGCGCCTGCTTGAAGCCGACGTACGGCTTGCTGCAGCATTGGGGAGATAGGGCACCCCAGAGCATTGCTGGAGCTGCGCCATCGTTGGCACGCAACTCCAGCAATGCGCCGCCTTTACGGCACAGATGCGTAAGGCTTCTGTGACGTTTTGGGCCCATGGTGTGCCACATTGTAAATACGGCGCACCATGGGTGGTGGTGGCATGGCGCACAATAACTGGCGCATCCCTGCTACTTTGCAGGGATGCGCCGGTAATTGAAAATCTGACCCTTAGTGTCTAGCATTACGCAGTTCTTTACACTACACTCAAACATAATTTCTCAGGCCAATGAAATGAATACAAAATAGAAAACAAATAAGCATAGTAGCAAGGCTACTGAGAAGGAGAGCAGTGCACCTGAAATGCATGGAAGATTTTGAAATATAATTTACCTACAATGTAATCGGCAGCATTATTGCTCTTGGTAAAAAACAAAAATTTGCAATATAATAACACACAGAGCGGGATAAAACAGAGTAGTGATGAAATAGATAGAAATAGCTACTACTACTCACCAAGCCCGGGGATCTCTACGCCGAGCACGTCCAGCAAGTCGCGTTCCCGGTCCATGACATCCGTCCAGCGGTGGGTGGCCTGGTTATAGGTGCGCCGGACCCCAGAGTGTTCAAACATGGCCCGGCACACCTTCTCCCACCGCTTCCAGCGCTCCCGGATCCCGTAGCCGGTAGCGATCCTGCCGCCTCCCATGATGGTCTTGGGGAGGCGGCGCTGGACGTGAAAGACTAGTGCGGCCACCTCCTCCGCACTAAAAATCTCCCGAGCTACAACTGTCTCCCCTTCAAACGCCCGCACGGGAGCCGGGCACGGGGTGCGGGACCCTTCCCCTTTGCGGGCTTCTTCCCGGCTCCCTTGGCCATGGTCTGGGCAGAAAGGAAGCAAAATAAGAAAGAAGAAATAGAACAGGGAAGAAGAAAAGAAAAGCGTTTAAAAAAGTAGTTTAAAATGAACAAGAAGTAGCAGAAAACACAAAAATATAGAGCTAGAAAAATAGAGGGATAGATAATGAGTAAAATAGATTAAAAAAAACTTCAAACAAGCAAAGGATGGCAGAGATTAAGAAAGGATACAGAGAGCATGCCCAGAACCATAGCAATGAATGAGAAACAAGATGACCGCGCCCGTTCACGACCGCGTGGGTAAGTTTGCACGAGATTTTCCTCGCGATCACACGCGAACATGCACGAGCGAGCCGCACACTTTGCGAGATTACACATAGCGCCCGGAAACGGAATTACGTCACGCAAACAAGATGGCGGCGCCCATGTACGACTGCTAGGGTAACTTTGCAAACTTTGCGCTACAAGCGGCTTGCGAACATGCAAAATATCACGCGAACAAACACGCAGCAAAAAACAAATCGTGTATTCGCACGAATTCGCGGCTTCCGAAATCGATCTCGCACGGATTCGCGCCCCGCAAATCGCGCGAAATTGCAGAAAAACGATTTTTGCTAAACTGAAAGCAATCAGCAGGTGCAAAAGTTCAATCTTAACATTAGTAACCATTCACTCCAGTGCTTCCTGAGGGGCCCCTCCAGAGTTCAGTTGCCTATTTGCAACTATTCTATGACCCTGCTCTGACCCTCACAGCAGGCTCATAGAATAGCTACAAGTAGGCCATAAAGGTCCTGTGAAAAAAAATTGCACTGCAACAGAAAGCAAATTACAGATAAGGAAGGAAGCAGGTGCCAGCCAGACTGGAAGTTTAAAAATCAGTGACACATTAATCAACCCCAAATTAATTCATGGCAGTTGAAGCAGGGCAGGTGTGCTTGCTTTTTTTAACCCCCCATAATCTACAGTGATAAACCAACCAGAGGGTGGCAGTGAGGATGTACCAGAGGGTGGCATGGGTGTACCAGAGGGTGGCAGTGGTGAAACAGAGGGTGCTGTGAACCTGTGATGATGAACCAGACGTAGAAACAACATAGTCGCGGCCGTTGCGAGCCAAAAAGTAAGTTTGCAATTGCGAACTGGTAAACAAACCTCGCAAACTGGCAGAAACCCTTGCGAACACAAAAAAACACAAAAATCCGCTAATTCGCGAGAGTTCGCGGATTTTGCGGATTGCGAATCCGTAAAGACGCAAGTTCGCATACGCCAGATTCGTTAAATCCGCCCATGCTTAGCACAAACACCACCAAACTCTGGACCGTCACTCCAACCACCCCCACCACCTGCAAAAACATCACCATCCTCTGGACCGTCACTCCAACCACCCCCATCACCTGCAAAAACACCACCAGCCTCTGGACAGTCACTCCAACCACCCCCTCCACCTGCAAAAACACCATCAACCTCTGGACAGTCACTCCCACCACCCCCTCCACCTGCAAAAACACCACCAACCTCTGGAGAGTCACTCCCACCACCTGCAAAAGCACCACCAACCTCTGGACAGTCACTCCAACCACCCCCACCACCTGCAAAAACACCACCAACCTCTGGACCGTCACTCCAACCACCCCATCACCTGCAAAAACACCACCAACCTCTGGACCGCCACTCCAACCACCCCCACCACCTGCAAAAACACCACCAACCTCTGGACAGTCACTTCCACCACCCCCTCCACCTGCAAAAACACCATCAACCTCTGGACAGTCACTCCCACCACCCCCTCCACCTGCAAAAACACCACCAACCTCTGGAGAGTCACTCCCACCACCTGCAAAAGCACCACCAACCTCTGGACAGTCACTTCCACCACCTGCACAACCACCCCTTGTCCAGGTACAGACTCCAAATGTGCAGACACCATCTGCACCTGCACCTCTTGATCACCCTGTACAACACCCACATACACGGAGGAGACATGCTCAACCTCACCCCTCCCTGCGGTCATCACCCCCACTATTGCGGAAACGCAAACACGATCAGCGGTGAAAATCACGTGGCCAATTTGTCTTTGGGTCCTTAGGTGTATAGTGTAAATAAAGATTTACAAAAGTAATATCCTGTTGTGTATCATGTCCTGTCTAACGATGTAGGCCTATGTGTGTGTGTGTGTGTGAGACTGTCACAAGAGTGACCCAACATAGCAACACGTTATTATGTGCCTAGCACATGACTCACCAAATGTGTGTCCATCTTTGGAAACAGACATTCATAATGAAGTCAAACAAGTTAAACAAAGTAGATTTCCGCAAAGATATTTATCTTGGAACAAAAACTAGCCGTCCAATTGGAAGGGAGAAAGGAAAAAAGAATTATGATCTTAATGCAGAAGGAGAAGGGAACTTGGAATGGGGTGGGGCAAAACAAATATAATATGTCAGGGAGCGTCAGGGAAACCAGTCTATTCACAAGGGGAAAAAGAAATTCTCGTCCAGAACAATGTCTTAGTCCAAAAGTCAAGTGTCTTTCTGGTCATCCTCCAGGACCACAATGTCAAGATCCTCAGGGTCGGACACATCCACACAGCTGGCTAGTGCAGGAACTGGCACCACATGGGGACGTGACACACGAGGAGTACGGGGGGAAACAGTGTGGGGCATCGGACAGGGGGACACATTGACAGTGGTATGGGAAGGGGTTTGGGAAAAAAAAGACGTCATGGCTGTGCTCATGGCCTGGATGTGGGTGCCGAGGTTGTCCATTGATCGGAGAAGGTCCGCTCGCATGGAGCGTATCTCCAGACACACTTGTAGCAACATGCGAGCGGACCTGTCAGGTTCACCCTCGACCATCCACATCAAGTCCGCTGGCACAACCACAGGAGGTACAACACCGGGAGGGGTTGGGGGGACAGAAGGGATGTGGTCACAGAGCGGCCAATGGTCGCACGATTTATGACAAAGATGGTCATCCTACTTTTGATAACGGGGCTAGTAAAAGTAGAATTGATTACATTCTGGTAAAAATGGAGTATTGGTCCTTCCTGGAAGACATGGTAGTTGTGGTTCGTCCCGAGTGCGACCATAACCCGTTGTCCTTAAGTCTAAAACTCCCTGGTGGCTTAGGCAGATCTTCTGTAGCTACGTGTGTTACTGCAGAGGCTGTTTTGTCAAATGATAGAAGGAGGGTCAGATGGTGTAGGATCCTGGAGGATCCCGCCATGTTAGAGGGCATATATTTGGAAGTCTCATCAACTTTGAGTGCCATACATGACCTACCCTCCAATAAGGAAGTAGTCCACCTGATTAGTGATTTACAAGAGCAGTGTTTTAACAAATTGAAGGCTCTCCTTACCCTACCTCCGAAACTCGGGAAAGAGAAAACACTTTGCTCTAGTAAGAAAAATGGTATAATAAAAAATGCAGGGAGGCATATAGCGGGCTTAAAAAAGCCATTAAATCACCGGTAACCCTTGATACCAAAATGGCGCGACAATTGTACAAAAGGGTGCAGTGGGAGGCAAAGAGAGAGTGGGACGAGTGCTACTGGTCCGATTTATATGAGGCTAGTCTTTCCTCCAACCAGACTAAGTTCTGGGAAGTTGTTAAATGGGGCAGAAACCCAGACTCACAGTCCCCAGTTAATCATGTCTCGGCGGAAGCATGAGTGGATTTTTTTTCGTCTCGGTTTAAAGACCCCGAATATGATCCTTGTAATGCCCCGGTGATTCGGGCCCCATCGCATCCATCTCGTTGTCTTCCTTTGGCGTTTACGAACGATGACACTGAGTCTGCACTCCGGTCGGCCTTAGCAGGGAAAGCTCCTGGGATGGATTGTATCCCGGCTGACTTATTTAAATCTGACCCCCAACTCTGGGTCCCTTATATCACTCAGGTTCCTAATGCTATTGCCAAGGGGGCAAGGATCCCAGAGTCATGGAAAGGAGCGGAAATCCTTCCCATTTTTAAAAAGGGGGATCGATCGGTCCCTAGTAACTATCGCCCCATAAGCCTCATAGATTCCCTGCAGAAAATCTTCTCCAGGATGGTTCTTGCCAGGGTTCAAGGGTGGATGGAGATGGAGAGTATTCTCTCCCCATTACAGGGTGGATTTACATCAGGCACCAGCACAATCTACCAGGTCTTCCGATTTGTCCTGATATACTGGAAGGTGGTGCTGTTGGGCGGAGGGACCATCTATGCCGCCTTTGTGGACCTTAAGTCCGCCTTCGATCTTGTGCCCAGGGCTAAATTATGGGCTGCCCTAGATAAACTAGGGCTGCCGTATGAACTCCTTGAAATCCTGGTAAGACTGTATGAGGGCAATTTTGCTAAGGTGAGGTGGGGGAGACAGGGGCAGGTAACAGACAGCTTTCCCGTCACGAGGGGTGTCCGTCAAGGGTGCGTTTTGGCACCAACTCTTTTTTTATTATTTATTAATCAGGTGGTGAAATTTTTCACAGACACTCCAACCGATGCACCCATATTGGGTGGGACTAAGTTCCCATTGCTCATCTTTGCAGATGATACTTTAATCCTCTCTAAGACACGTAGTGGTCTACAAAAGGCGATTAACAGATTTGAGGATTTCTGTAAACTAAATGATCTGCAAATAAATGTGAGCAAGACAAAATGTATGGTTTTAACTAAAAATCGTCCTATTAAGAGCTATGTTAGCATGAATGGAGTCGCACTTGAACAAGTAGATGTTATGACCTATCTCGGAGTGACTTTAGATTATCGCCTACGCTGGAACCCACAGGTTGACGCTCTCCATTTAAAATCTGTACGCCTAACGGGTTGCCTAATACAGGAGCAAAGAATGTCTTTGACTAAAAGGGTTTTGCCAGCACTAAAGATTTATGAAGCAAAAATTAGCTCTGCAATTTTGTATGGGGCTGACCTATGGGGTCATATGACTTAACCCCCCTAGTAAGGGCTCAAAATAAATTTCTGCGTAAACTGGTTGGCTTACCCCAATCCACACCAATTAAACCCCTCTTGTTGGATATGGGTTGTAAGCCGATAAATGAGATGGCACGGTACCGGCTCGTAGCATTGTGGAGACGGATCTGGACGTCGTCGGATCTAAGTTTCTTTGCTAACGAACTAGCGGAAGTGAGATCAATCATGGGTTCTGACAACATCCCATGGCTCCGGGAGGTGAAAGTAATCTTGGAAAGTATGGGACTTAACCAATTGTGGGCTAACCCGGGGTCTACTGTGTTTCCCTCTAAAAAAGAACTTAAAATGTTGTTCTGGGCTTCTGTTAGAATCCAATTTGTTGCACTGTCAGATGCCACCACCCTAACGGGTCGATTCCTAGTGCTCAAATTGGATCCCCTACTCGAGAACTATTGGGATGTTATTACCAGGAGCCTGGACAAAAAATTATACCATCAGTTTAGAGTGGGGACCTTACCAGTGAGGTTAATTACCAAGAATTGGGATGGTTATACACCTGAGTACTGTCCCTGGTGTAATGACCAAAAGGAGAGTGTGGGTCATTTTTTCTTTGCCTGTCCGGCCTATTCAGCTCCTAGGAATAAATGGATTAGGCCCATTTGCCGCAAGCTGAATATCGGTGGGAGTGCAGAGGCTTTTATGGGCTCTAAGATCAAACACCACAGAGACCGTGGTCATAGGAGTAGCTAAGTACCTAGGGTGGGCCTGGGTCATCAGGGCTAGACACCTTCAAGTACATAGACTATAACTTTTTAAATTTGGATAGCTTTTTCATACTAAGTCTTTAAAAATCACTGTTTAATTCTTGTCTTAAAACGATGAATTTTGGATGAAATATGATGTTGTTAAATTATGTATATATGATCTGGTTTTAATCCTTTTTGTAAACTGTCTTTTATGATGTAAAAAATCGAAATAAAGACGTATGAAACTGAAACTGAAACGGAACTGAGTTCACACTGCACTGCAAGTGTTCATAAGAGGTGTTGGTATTTGGAGAATATAGGAGTCAAATAAATTGCTCATGGCCAGGGGATATTGGCTATTGCTCAGATTCTCTAAGAGTATAACCATAACAGGGTTCCAAGATGATCCGCAGAAGTGCTCATCTGCCGAATTTGGCTCATAGATAGTTTTAATAATAAAAGCACTGTTCAAATCACATTGTGTCATAGGTGCAGCACTGTTGTGATTGTTTGTCTTTAGATGTAGAGCTGTCTCCAGCCGGACAATCAAATCAAGGGCATAGCTTTCAGTGATCCTTAGCCTTGGACAGAGTGTACAAACAACATGATAAAATGCTTACTAAGAAATGTGCTGCAAGCAGAATAATTTCTAAATATGTTAATGTGTTAGTGCAAGGCATGGAAAAAATCACCATCTGGAATAAGATATCAAGCTTAAGTGCATAACTAAATGGAGACTTGTGTGTGTGCCCTGTTGAACCTTACAACAATACTAGATCTAATCTTATTAGAAGTTGCGAGCGGGATTGATAAGGGATCTGGAATTCTATCTTCATGTGATCTTAATAATATATTTGTGTTTTTGGCAAAAGGAAAGACTGCTGAGGAGTGTGATTCATAGCCAGTGCTGATGGTAACATATACTCTGATTATAGCTTTGCACTTGATCAGGATAATTGAATTTAGAGTGTGTTTATTGAGTGAGATACTGCAGCTTATATCAATACCTCTATTCAGTTCTTTGATGCTGCCAAAGTGTTGAACAAATGGGTCAGTATGATCCTCCTTGATGTTGTTGAGTCTTTCAATAGGACTTCTTGGTTATTTCTGTGGCTGGTCATGGCAAATATAAGTTTTGGTGTTTGGTTTTACCGAAGGGTGTGGGCAATTCAACTGCTATGGTTGTCATGACAGGCAAGGCTTCTAATTTGTTTTAAAATCCATCTGATGCCCATCAGGAATACCCCATCTGACCAATGTTGTTTGCTGTCTATTTAGAAGTCTACCTACGATGTAACTTAACAAACAGAACTATACAATCTTTAGTGCTTGATAGTACAAGGTTAATCTCTTAGTTTACATTGAGGAATTTTCTGTTTGCTACTCTACAAACAGAAAGGCGACTAGTGAAAATAAAGGAGGCTTTGGAAAAATGTCCGGCTACTAATTTAGCTTGGCCAAAAATCAGATACATTTAAATCTGATATCCGTCAATGCTGGGTACTTTCCGAAATGACCTATGTAGCATTAGATTTGTTGCAATCGATGTTGCACTTAATGCACATTCTATTATGCTGATTACCGATTATAACCTACAATCAGTGTCTGTTAGCAATAGACTAAGGAGTATATTTATGTAGTTTTTCCAACCCGCTTGCACTACTCAAGAGAGCAACGCAAAACCAAAGTCAGATTTATCAAGCCATGCAAGGCCACCTTGCATGATTCTGCCTGGCTTGATAAATCCAGCATACCACAACACTGTGCAAATTGCTGCGTCGCGTACTCTGCCCCAGGGAGGCAGTCTACGGATGAAGCATGGGTGTTCCCACGCATCCAACCATGTATGTGGGCACATTTCCAGATTTTCCAACTCTGGGAAACCTGGGAATGTGTCGAAATGCTACGCCTCTCCAGGTGAGGCATAACGAGGAGAAATGTATTTATTTTCGTCATTACTTCCTCTTTCTATGTGTACTGCATTTAGCAGCACTCATAGAAAGAGGAAAATAGCTCTCAGAATTGATTTTGTGCAGGAAGAAGCCCCTCGCTGCACAAAAACCATCCTGCTTACAACGCAGGCACCCTTGCATAATTGTGCAAGCATGTCAGCAATAGCGCTAGGCAACACATTGTGCATCAGCACTGGGAAAGGGCAGGAATTCACAGTCTATTGTATAGTACAGCACATTCTTGCCCGTTCCCTTGCCCGTTCCCTATCCTGCAGCACAGCCAGATAACTTGCTGTGCTGCAGGATAATTTCTGAAATATGTCCCTCGTCCACTATTGTGGCCAATAAGAGGAGGGAATTATTGTGTCATAAGCAGTGTTTGGACCTGCTATCTTTCAAGCTAAAGGTCCTGTGGGCCGGAAGCCAAAATACAAAATTTGCCGCCTATTCTCGTAATGTCTGTAATGGTTTGTGGCGATCTCTGCGGAGTATTGCACTATTACTACTATTGCCATTTCTATCTTAAAACATGTTGTACATTTAATAATGATGGGCTTTTTTCTCATTTAAAAAAAGAAAGAAAATGTTGCTACTGTATTAGACCATCAAACTGGCCAGTATAGTTCATGCAGAACCTTGACTTCAGAGCTTCTTAAGGCAGTATCTTCTCTTCTTAAAAAATATACAAATATTTCCATATTTTTTCAGAGGCTGTAAGTGCATGTGAAACTTCGGGCTGTTCCTCTGGTTTCTGCTGATGTCGCATCCACCTTCCCCGGAACAGGTTGAATGCAGGCAGAATGCCATGGAGCACAAATATTCCTTGTCCAAACAGCAAGGAATGCACGGAACAAGACATATTTGTGTTGTGTACTCTACTGGCATGTCCCGAGCACTTTAATTACCTTGATGGTAATTACATTCAATTAATTACACTGCCCAGTCCCTGAGAGCGTATGAAATCAAGTTCCCCAGCAAGAGAGCATGTGCGTGCCACCGGTTTTCTCGAGTGCCAGGTGGCCCCGGCAGGCAGGCACTGACACCACCTTCCCTGCTGTGGAAGCTGATTACTAGAGCACTGTCAAGGTTCTGGGCAACATATTTACAATGGCACAATACTGTTGATTTTTTTGTATTTGAGTCATAACCGGTGAATTAATAATATTGCACTTGAAATGATTTAATTAAGACATCAGAAGTGTGTTTATTAATATGATTTAGTGGCGCCACATTTTTACAGGGACACTAATTTTATGAAAATGGATGTTTTTCTGATGTTTTGTTCAAACTGTTTCTGCTCATTCTCCCTCCCAATCAATGTCCCTCTGAAATCTTCTCTCCCCACAGTCTCTGCAATACTGCTGGAGCACAGAATACTGTGATATATTTAGTTATTTTACTTCCAGTGTATGTGCCCTGAATGAAACTTCATTGTGTTCTGAAAGTAACAATTCCAAGGTCTTTCGCTGTAGCTACATGATGAGGCTTGCTAGAAAACACTGGTGTATGGGCTATTGTTTAACCAAGGTAACATAAGGGGGCATATGTAAAAGGTGATATTGCCACCAGAACGTCACTTTTAGCAATGTTCTAGTGGCGATATGGCCTTCTCCATATTTTCAAAGGCCCCCTTACAAGCATCATGTAGCATGAAAGGGGCGTGCAACAGTTGTTGCTGTGGGCGTTCCACTGCAACACCCATTGCTTTGATACTAACCCAGATTTACAAGGAGGTGTAAATCTGAAGCAGTGCCAAAAATAAACGCCATGCAACAGCAGACGTGAGAATGATGATTCGAGGAGAAATACTTTTATTTCTCCTTGTTTTTGCTTTTTCTATGTGTGCTGCATTTTGCAAAAAACATTGAAAGAGTAAAATGCCATGAATTGTTGTTTATGTGCAGGAAGGTGTCATTCCTGCACATAAACAATCAATAAATAATGATGATTTGCTATTTGTGTGTGTGCTGCAAGCAGGTATAGAAGTGTTAAAAGGGACACCTACCTGCACATGCACAATCATTCCCTCCAATTGAGGCACCCTTGCACTACAGTGCAAGGATGCCTGCATTGGTGTTAGGAAGCACATTTTCGGCGATGCTAAATTTGGCGCAGCTTAGCGCTCCGACATTTTCTAGTAAATATGTCTCAAAGTGTTGTGCAGCTCCAGGCATCAACAGCGTAGAAGCTGCTGAAGTCTAACTTTAAAGCGGTTTAGTTATATGTGCATTCTTTTTACGTGTCAGCGTATAATTTTCCTAAAATGTGTTATCAATAGTCATACCTCTGTGAGTTTTCAGTTTTTGCTCATTATTAGTATTAGAAATGTGTATGAAACCCCTGATTTAGAGGGCGAGCCAGAGAAACATTTACAGAACACCATACAGCTAGGGACGCTGCCAGTTTCGCTATTGATTTTGCGGCTCATTTGGGACTTATTCTGATTTCTGATTATGTATTCTGCATTTATGTCTCCATTGCATTTAACAATTATTCTCTACCACTTGATTTTTTAGATACTGTAATAAAACCCTTGAACTTTTCCTCTGATCTAGAACTCAGTTATTGTATGGTCCCAGTTATTTATTACTCTGCTAATTTTGTTGGGTCTGATGTTGAAGAATGTGGTGACTCTTATCACAAGGTCATGGTTGACAAAGCTGCACCACTGAAGGTAAATTCTGGTGTGATCTAGGTTTAGGGGTGCATTAGAACATTGGTGTTCAGCTTCACCAATACCCTTACGGGAATCACATATCACACCCATCACAGTGCTTCTAAATTCAACTGTGTAGGCCTTTAAGGGTATGGATTCATAAGCAAATGATGAGATCAGGAGTGAATACTGAAATTGTTGAAAGGAGATGGTGACACTAAAGTTTACATAACCTGTTAATAACTCAGCTCTTGCCAACACACTCAAATTTACAAATGCTTTGAGTCAGGTTGACGCTACTTTTCTACTTTTCGAACCCAGACCAGAGGCAAAGATTTCATATGGGATGTACAGTCAAATGCAAAGCATGGTTTGTGTTGGATAGTATCCCAAAGTAATGCAACGCACCCAATGTGTCATCTTGTACCAAGGAGACAGTCCATGGGTTGTGCTTTGGTGTTCCCATGCAACCACCCATGGGTTTTTATTCAAATACCTTTTTGCAAATATTTATAGGCAGGGATTTGCGCCAAAATCCTTTGCCATACCAAAGCAGGTGCAAGGAGGTGAAATGTTTTCCATTGAATTTTTACTGCACTGTACAGCATACATGCAAAGTGAGAAGAGCCTTACCGTTCAGGTTTTGTACAGAAGTTGACTCCCTCCAGTACAAAACTTATGGTACAGATAATGCAGACACACTTGCATTATGGCGCAAGGGTATCTGCGTTTGCCCATGGCTGTCTAAAGTGCACCAGAACATGAAGAGAAGAGAATAGCACCACATCCTACTAGATATGGCGCTGTTCTGCTCTCTCCCTTTTGTGCAGAGCAACATAAAACTTTAATAGTTGTCCTGTGTTATGTGACTTATAGATAAATCTAGGCCTCTTTGTTTAACAGTACTGTCTTTTTAGTGTCAGTGTGTCCTCACTATAACCAAACATTCAGCAATGGTATGGAAGAAATGCTTTGAATTAATTTTAGCCACTGACAATCAATAGGGCCACATTCCGGGCATTTGTTTTTCATCCACTATGCCACTTCAGACACAGATCTGCTGTTAGCAAGTTAGTCTTTGTCTTGTTCCAGTAGGTATAGTTCTGCCCAAAATACTAGACCAGATCCCTCCTAGAATGGAATACAAGTACTCACATAAAAAATGCAAATGGCCAAGGAATATAAAGTATAGTGTTGAGGAAAAGCAAATCTCCCATCCTTCCTTGGATTTGACAAAGAGCTAATGAAGAAACATTGAGTATTGTAATACCACTGATAAATCCTCAGAGACAAGGGAACATCTCTGACTAACTCTGAGGAGCATCTGGCCAGGTCTGATGTGCCATTATTGTATTAATCATCATCGGGCATAAGTGATCCCTTAAAAGTGTTGACTAAGAAGTAAACATATTTAATTTAGTATTGCCTCATTTTGAAAGTATAATTTTTTCAGGGCAGTATTATTAATGTTTATTTATCCTTCTTTGTTGTTGCAAAACGTAACTTTGCTCTTTATTACTCTTTTGATCCATAACTCGATTTTAATCATCTTGTTTATATTTCTATATCCAGTTTTTATTTTTATACACAAATGTTAATTTGTTTTACAATAACTTCACTGCAAATAGTAATTACATCAAAATACACAAAAATTGTATGTAGAAAGATAAACATTGTGGTCCCCCAAGCAACACTTGGATAACTGAATAACAAACATCATTCCCATTATAAATTTGCAAATGGTGCTCCTAAGTATGTGAATAATTCCTATTGAATTGCCACAATGCTCTGATGAGAAGTGAACAAAAACAGACATGCCAACACCAGATCTTGATAGTGCCAGCCCATCGAAAACACTAGCATGGGGATTAGGGGCCTCATTTATGAAAAGTGACGCATCGCTGCGTGAAAACAGCGATGCGTCACTTTTCACTGCACCCTCCTTGCACCACCAATGATGCGTCATATTTACAGTATGATGCATCATTGTGCAAGGAGTTACAGATACGTCAGTATTTCTGATGTATCTGTATGGCGCAAAAGTGGCGCATTGCTGGAGTGTGTCACAAAAGTGACGCAACTCCAGCAATGTATCCTTCACATGGGGCAAGCCCCATGTGAAAGGGCCTGAGTCAGTCTTGGTGCATTTGTGTCCTAGAAGTGGCGCAGTGAAATCACATAGATTTCACTGCGTCACTTCTATGACCCTTTCTTGCATCAATACGCCCACTTGCATACATTATACCTGGCGCAGGTATAATGTGGCGCAGGGGTTTACAAAGTGACGCATCTACCTAGATGCATCACTTTGTAAATGTGGCACAACAAGGCGCATTTTTTACGCCACTGGTGCGTCACAAAAAGTGACGCATCAGCGGCGTAAAAGTGACGCATAGCCTCATAAATGAGGCCCTGGGTGTTTAAGAGGTGTCCAATTTCCCTTCTGTCCACTGAGTTCACTGCATGACGTTTTTTTTTTAAATGCTTAAGTGTTCTTGCGAATTTCAAAGATGCCCAAAAAGAAAGATATAAAGTGAGCAAAAGATCCTGAAAACAGAATCTACAAAACATACTTTTTTCTAGAGAATTCACCCACCAAAATATTTTTCTTGCTAAATGCCCTCAAAGGCATTTTGTTGAAGCCAGTTTTACCCATTGAAGAAGTTCTCAGAGTCAACCAAATCTGGAGCATAAATGAAGTTCCAATTTAGTAAAGTTATGCTTAGTCAACAGAGTTTGCAACTTGGCCATCCATTATTGATCTTTTGGTATTTGGGATGTTCTAATAACACTGATATAGCGGAAAGTGACTGTTCAGGGGTGGTATTACTAGGGGATTCTAAGGTGTCCTTTCCTGCTCACCCTAAGGAATGTGGAATATCTGAGAAGTTCTGTGCTACCAAAGGGATGTTCACATGTAATTTAGGGCCTTTTGTGTATACAAATATCATCAACATGAGGTCATTCTGCTGGGTCATTCCGATTTGGGCTGAAACTCCTGTTTCTGCCCAAATTGAGGTTACGAGGTGCCTTGCAATGTAGTCATTAATAAGACAGCAATGCAGGGGTATGGATACCATTGGTGCAGCAGGTGTAGTGCACCTGGGCCCAGAGCCCCGAGAGACCCAATGAACCCTGATAATTGTTGGTTTTTTTTACTACCCAACAACAGTCAAAGGGGCCATTTTATTTGCTTACACCAGGGCCCTCTGCATCCCTACTAGACTACTATTGCAATGTAATCAACTTTGCATAACTTTGTTGGCAGAATTTTAACTTTGTACAGCTCAAGAGAAGTCGGAACCTAACCTGCGAAGTCAACCGTACCTGCTAGGAGACTGGATGAAATTCCAGTGTTCTAGGGAATAATCCACAATTTGAAACCATTCAACTATTTGTAACAAGATTACTTAATAAAACAAATGTGATTTTTCATTTGTTTTAAAAGTTTGTAATAAGAAAGAATGGCAAACAACGAGTGTAGTACTGCTCAATGATGCAAAGAGAGGCTTGGTACATCTAGAGGTTGTAGTTTAGCCGTGTTATGTGATTTCTTTGCTGCCAATAAAGATTACAGGCAATAAAACAGATTTGAAGGTTTCAAGAAAGATGTCCAATTCAGACACATTGTAAAGAAACAGGGAAGTAGCAGGTTGGAACAATATTTTTTTCATAGGGTTACAAATTGATTGGACGTTTTCTTACCCAGGATAACACTCCGAACACTTTTTTTAATACAATAAAATACAGTGACCCCGCAGATACAGGGGTCATGAATGTAATTTAAAAATCGAGGTTTTCTTTCACAACCGGAAATGAAAAGAGACCAAAAATATACCGCTAGCAAGATGAAGGGTGGGAGTATTCTGTAACACCTGTGACATCTAAGTTAAAGGTTGGTGATTTATTTCTATTTCTGAGGTATTCATTACTGGAACAGCGAATATAATAGGTCTGACAAATGGTAGGTCATTAAAATGAGGCACAAACATTTACCTTTCCAAAATCATGCAGGTGGACATGGGGGAGCCTCACAACTAAAGGCCATATTTATCAAGGGTTGTATCGCTTTTGCACCATGTTGCGTGGTTCAAAAGCAAGGCAACGTTTGAAATACGGCTTATCAAGCCACACAACGTCACTTTGTGTGGCCCTGAGGCTTGATACATCCGGAGTAATGCAATGCAGAGCAAATCACTGCATTGTGCTTCTCTGCCCCAGGGAGCTGTTCTATAGGAGGTGCGTGGGTGTTCCCACACAAAACCCATGGATGTTGATGCATTCCCAGTTTTACCATTACTGGTAGACCTGAGAAAGCACTAAAATGCTGCCACTTCCCTGGGGAGGAGTAACAAGGAGAAATATTTTCATTTCTCCCCGTTTTTTTCTCTTTCTATGTGTGTTGCAATCAGTCAGCAGCCCACATAGAGGAAAATACCTCAGGGGAGTTTTTTTGTGCAGTAAGATGCCCCTTCACCCATAAAACAATCCTCCTAACAATACAGGCACACTTGCACCATGGTGCCTGTGCTGGGAAAAGGCAGAAATGTGCCATATTGCAATAAATAGGGACATTCCTGCCCTTTCCCTGTAATGCAGTGCAGAAATGCAACTTGCTGTGCTGCGATACATTTTGATAGATCCTGCCCTAATGGTCTAATTACAGCCTGCTTATTAATTTGCAATTCCTGAACAATTGCAATTACAAGCTGTGTGTGAATTACAATGGGATTTTCGTGTGGTAAGCACCAATTCCCACATGGGGGTCGATTCCGATCCGGTAAAAAGCGCTCCGAATTGCGGTTCGGAGCATTTTTCCCCGTACGAATCGTACCCGTATGCGTCCCCGTACGAATCAGCAAGTACGATCACAATCTAAAGCGTCACTCCGTACGGCTCGTAAAAAACGCCGTACGAATCGAAAGTCCAAACGAATTGCAGTCGGCTGACGCTCGACGCAACGTCCAAACGTAAAAAGAGCGCATCTCCCGAACCAGGAATTACGATCCGTGTAGAACACACTCCGTACGGCTCGTTTTCTACGAGAGCTCAAAACTACCGTAAAACCACACTCCGGCACGAACCGCACCCCGGTACGTGACAAGAAGGACATGAACGCCATCGTCCGTCTCATCCCTATCCTGTACGGCCACCACCTCGTACTTAGAAACCGACAACGGCGCAGAAGGTGAGTACAAAGAAGTCCAACATACCTGTACGTGTTGCCACACGCGCACATCTCCATTGCACGACTGTAATGTCTGGGTACGTTGGTCCACACACTCCCGCACTTCACCAGTGTAATACGGAGATGTACCACACCTACGTCATCGAAGTACGTCACCGCACTTCACCAGTGTAATACGTGCCGCATGTACGTCATCCAGCTCGGGGTACGGTACGTCACCGCACAACACCAGTGTAATACGGAGACGTACCGCACCTACGTCATCGACCTCGAGGTACGGTACGTCACCGCACAACACCAGTGTAATACGGAGACGTGCCGCACCTACGTCATCGAAGTACGTCACCGCACTTCACCAGTGTAATACGTGCAGCATGTACGTCATCCAGCTCGGGGTACGGTACGTCACCACACAACACCAGTGTCATAGACGTGTGGGACATACGTCTGCTATGTCATTGTAAGTGTAAGTATCAGAGTGTGTGTGTGGACAACACCCCCACCACTGCCCACCAGCGCCCAGCAGTGCCCAGCATCAGAGTGTGTTTGTGGACAACACCCCCACCACTGCCCACCAGTGCCCAGCAGTGCCCAGCATCAGAGTGTGTGCGTGGACAACACCCCCACCAGTGCCCAGCAGTGCCCAGCATCAGAGTGTGTGTGTGGCTGAGACCCCCACCACTGCCGACCAGTGCCCACCAGTGCACAGTATCAGAGTGTGTGTGTGGCTGAGACCCCCACTACTGCCCACCAGTGCCCACCAGTGCCCAGCATCAGAGTGTGTGTGTGGACAACACCCCCACCACTTCCCACCAGTGCCCAGCATCAGAGTGTGTGTGTGGCTGAGACCCCCACCACTGCCCACCAGTTCCCACCAGTACCCAGCATCAGAGTGTGTGTGTGGACAACACCCCCACCACTGCCCACCAGTGCCCAGCAGTGCCCAGCATTACAGTGTGTGTGTTGCTGAGACCCCACCACTGCCCACCAGTGCCCAGCAGTGCCCAGCATCAGAGTGTGTGTGTGGACAACACCCCCACCACTGCCCACCAGTGCCCACCAGTGCCCAGCATCAGAGTGTGTGTGTGGACAATACCCCTACCACTGCCCATCAGTGCTCAGCAGTGCCCAGCATCAGAGTGTGTGTGTGGCTGAGACCCCCACCACTGCCCACCAGTGCCCAGCAGTGCCTAGCATCAGTGTGTGTGTGTGGACAACACCCCCACCAGTGCTCACCAGGGCCCAGCAGTGCCCAGCATCAGAGTGTGTGTGTGGACAACACCCCCACCACTGCCCACCAGTGCCCAGCAGTGCCCAGCATCAGAGTGTGTGTGTGTGGACAACACCCCCACCAGTGCCCACCAGTGTCCAGCAGTGCTCAGCATCAGAGTGTGTGTGTGGACAACACCCCCACCACTGCCCACCAGTGCCCACCAGTGCCCAGCATCAGAGTGTGTGTGTGGCTGAGACCCCCACCAGTGCCCACCAGTGCCCACCAGTACCCAGCATCAGAGTGTGTGTGTGGACAACACCCCCACCACTGCCCACCAGTGCCCAGCGGTGCCCAGCATTAGAGTGTGTGTGTTGCTGAGACCCCACCACTGCCCACCAGTGCCCAGCAGTGCCCAGCATCAGAGTGTGTGTGTGGACAACACCCCCACCACTGCCCACCAGTGCCCAGCAGTGCCCAGCATCAGAGTGTGTGCGTGGACAACACCCCCACCAGTGCCCAGCAGTGCCCAGCATCAGAGTGTGTGTGTGGCTGAGACCCCCACCACTGCCGACCAGTGCCCACCAGTGCACAGTATCAGAGTGTGTGTGTGGCTGAGACCCCCACTACTGCCCACCAGTGCCCACCAGTGCCCAGCATCAGAGTGTGTGTGTGGACAACACCCCCACCACTTCCCACCAGTGCCCAGCAGTGCCCAGCATCAGAGTGTGTGTGTGGCTGAGACCCCCACCACTGCCCACCAGTTCCCACCAGTACCCAGCATCAGAGTGTGTGTGTGGACAACACCCCCACCACTGCCCACCAGTGCCCAGCAGTGCCCAGCATTACAGTGTGTGTGTTGCTGAGACCCCACCACTGCCCACCAGTGCCCAGCAGTGCCCAGCATCAGAGTGTGTGTGTGGACAACACCCCCACCACTGCCCACCAGTGCCCACCAGTGCCCAGCATCAGAGTGTGTGTGTGGACAATACCCCTACCACTGCCCATCAGTGCCCAGCAGTGCCCAGCATCAGAGTGTGTGTGTGGCTGAGACCCCCACCACTGCCCACCAGTGCCCAGCAGTGCCTAGCATCAGTGTGTGTGTGTGGACAACACCCCCACCAGTGCTCACCAGGGCCCAGCAGTGCCCAGCATCAGAGTGTGTGTGTGGACAACACCCCCACCACTGCCCACCAGTGCCCAGCAGTGCCCAGCAGTGCCCAGCATCAGAGTGTGTGTGTGTGGACAACACCCCCACCAGTGCCCACCAGTGTCCAGCAGTGCTCAGCATCAGAGTGTGTGTGTGGACAACACCCCCACCACTGCCCACCAGTGCCCACCAGTGCCCAGCATCAGAGTGTGTGTGTGGCTGAGACCCCCACCAGTGCCCACCAGTGCCCACCAGTACCCAGCATCAGAGTGTGTGTGTGGACAACACCCCCACCACTGCCCACCAGTGCCCAGCGGTGCCCAGCATTAGAGTGTGTGTGTTGCTGAGACCCCACCACTGCCCACCAGTGCCCAGCAGTGCCCAGCATCAGAGTGTGTGTGTGGACAACACCCCCACCACTGCCCACCAGTGCCCACCAGTGCCCAGCATCAGAGTGTGTGTGTGGACAATACCCCTACCACTGCCCACCAGTGCCCAGCAGTGCCCAGCATCAGAGTGTGTGTGTGGCTGAGACCCCCACCACTGCCCACCAGTGCCCAGCAGTGCCTAGCATCAGTGTGTGTGTGGACAACACCCCCACCAGTGCTCACCAGTGCCCAGCAGTGCCCAGCATCAGAGTGTGTGTGTGGACAACACCCCCACCACTGCCCACCAGTGCCCAGCAGTGCCCAGCATCAGAGTGTGTGTGTGTGGACAACACCCCCACCAGTGCCCACCAGTGTCCAGCAGTGCTCAGCATCAGAGTGTGTGTGTGGACAACACCCCCACCACTGCCCACCAGTGCCCAGCATCAGAGTGTGTGTGTGGCTGAGACCCCCACCAGTGCCCACCAGTGCCCAGCAGTGCCCAGCATCAGAGTGTGTGTGTGGACAACACCCCCACCACTGCCCACCAGTGCCCACCAGTGCCCAGCATCAGAGTGTGTGTGTGGACAACGCCCCTACCACTGCCCACCAGTGCCCAGCAGTGCCCAGCATAAGAGTGTGTGTGTGGACAACACCCCCACCACTGCCCACCAGTGCCCAGCAGTGCCCAGCATCAGAGTGTGTGTGTGGACAACACCCCACCACTGCCCATCAGTGCCCAACCCTTACATCATAAACATACAATTGTTAACCACATTACCATCATGAGAATGACACATGTCAACATTACTATATTTGAACATCACACCAGCTCCCAGGCACACAGCAGTCACAGACATCATCACACAAACTAAAGTTCAGAAAAAGAAAAGAATTGCTTTATTCAGCTGGTTCAAAATAGAAATCCAAATAAGAGTCCTTGCTCATAAAAGGCCAATGGCCAGTCCAAATAAGTCTGAGCAACATTTTGTGCCTCCATGGGTGTGATCACACCCAAACTTGCCTGCACATGGCGTTTAATCCGCTGTGGGAACTATGGGGGCACCATCTGTGGAATCCTCTTGCACCGCATGGACAGGAGAGGGAAGGACAGGTGGAGTGGGTGCAGGTGTAGTGGATTCATCCACACTGGTTGGTGCATCGCCGAAAGTATCCTAAAAAAACTGGCTGCACACCTCAGCCAGTGCGGAAAAACGACCACCTGAACCCGGGGACACATTAGGGGTGGAGGTAGAGGGCTGTGAGTCTGTTCCCCTGGGTGTGTGGATGCGTGTGTGAGGTGTCTCCCCTCTCCCTGCGGGTGTGCCTACATCCCCTTGAGATTGGGTGCGTGGAGCTTTGAGCTTCTTATGCTGTGTGTGTGTGCTGGGTGTGTCTGACCTGTGGCGTGTGCGTGTATGCTGTGTAGGTATGTGAGAGGCAGAGGTGGATGGGTCTGAAGGATGGGGGGGACAGATGCTGCTGGGTGTACAGAGCTGCCGTCAGTGTTGACTCTATGGCAGCCACACTCTGACGTAGACCAGACATGGCCGATGACATGAACGACACAAACTGTGTAATCAGTTGTGTATGTCCATGGAGGACAGTCAGCATGGATGTCTGACCTACTGCTATTGGCCGGAGAAGGTCCACAGTCTCAGCACTGAGGGCAGCAGGGGACACAGGGGCAGGGGCTGCGGTGCCGGGAACAAAGGAGACACGGGGGCTAGCACGGACCCTAGGGAGACTAACGACTGGGAGGGTGGAGATGGTACTGGAGGAGGGGCGGCCAGACAAAGATGAAGAAGTGACCATTGCTGCATATTCCCCCTCCTCCTGAGAGTCTGACTCGGAGTTGTCGGCATGGTAAGATGTGTCAGTCACATGTCGTCCGGCCTGCAGACTCTCCTCACCCTCTGTGCCACTGCCTCCCTCTGACCCCCTCAAAGCAGGTGGCACTGTTGCTGGGTCCCTCTGCCTGGTCCGCGCCTGTGTCTCTCCTGATTCAGATGATGATGCTGTGGGCAAGGAGAAGAATAAAAACATATCAGTCACCTGTACACATCAGACATATCACCTACAAATCATTTGGGCTCATTTCTAAACATGGCATGCATCATGAGTCACATGACACAGAACTCTGCACAATGATAAGTCTAGTTTTGGCCAATTGTGAGAAACACAACGCTCAATGTATAGTAGGATACAAGCAATAGGCAAGGCAAAAACTTGTATGAGAGACACAATGATGATCCACTGCCTGACAACAGGATAGCTGATGATGCATCACATGCTCATTTACCCACCCTGCCACCCAAACCCAGACCTGGACATGTTTGATTTGCTTAGACCTTGTGCCACATGGGAAAAGTCCTTCCTGAACTGAAATGTGATGCCATCCTTGGACCTGAACCAACTGTAACAACACCTCACACTGGCATCACGGCTGTTGACACCCAAGGCCTCATTGTGTGGCTGACCATCATTATTAGTTAGAAACAACATTCTACTTAATTGGCGAATATGCACACACGCACTGCCAAGTGTGAGTATGCATAAGCCCAAAATGTTGGACATGAACATTGTGCACCTGTAGCCAACACTTGACAATTCGAAAGAGTACCATGGAGAAAGGCCACTGAGGCTGACTCGTGCAGAAAACACATATTGACACTCAGGATCCGTGCCAAAGTATTAAGAATGGCAGACACAGTGCACATGTGGTGCTACATGTAATGTACCAACAGGTGTCACAGACCCCCCTCCAACATGATGATGTGCAAAGGAATATGCATACTGAGACATTGCACCATAGGAGTACATGTGAAAAACAAACATCAGCCAAAGCGCAGGGCTAATGTGGAGTAGGGCAAGGCATGTAAAGTAGCAGCTGCAGAAACTGGGACAGTCTAATGCCAAGGCATGGAGTGCCAGTCTGACCACACCACTCAAACTATGGGAGTGTTACCATGCCTTGAAGCACTGCAGGGAGCATGTGACACACATGACAACAAACAGACATGTACCTACCCCCTTCTTGTTGCTGTCCCTCCTGCAACTGCCTATGGAGGTCTGAGAACACCACTTCCAGGACCCGGAGCATGAGGGGGGGGAGGTGGCGGGTGCCGCCATGCCGGCGTGGAGCTTCCAGCTTCAGCTGTACTCTGGCGATGCGGCGGGTCCAGCACCGGATGTCCTGCCACCTCTTCTTGATGTTTCTGAGCCTCCTGCGAGGCCCCTCCTCACTCCTGACAGCCCTGGCGATGTCCACCCAGATTTCACCCTTCTCATAGGCAGATACCTGTCACAAATGTAAAGTAAAAGAGCATCAGTACACCTGGTCCATGTTCTAAACACACACATATGTGCACAAAAAGCTTGATAACAACAGGGCATCGTAGGCTCCACACATTAGCATCATTGTCCAGGAGTATGTGGCCTGTGAGCAAACACTACTGCATTACATGCCATTGAAAGGCTACAGATGACATGACGGGTGCTAAACACTCTTAGAGCATGGCACTCACAGAGCAATGTATGCTAAATCTGGGTGCACTGCAGCACGTGACACGCTGTCACACACCCCACTACAACAAAGAACCCACTTGAAAAAACACTGTACACCCTGGCACTCACTCCTAACAACATTGCATCTATACACTAAACATACACAGTGGCTGAAATGTCACACACACAACAGGTGCACACTCCAAGGTATTGCACACATCACTCACCTGATCCCCTGGTCTCCCATACAGCTTGCTGTAGTTTGGCAGGAGGGCATCCAGCAGGGCATTGTTCTCAGCATCAGTGAATGCAGGTGCCCTCTCCATGCTCAGCAAATCAGGGTCCAGAGGATTCAGAGACAGCAGCTGTGGTTAACACACCAATGTTGTGCAGGCAAGTGCCCTCCCACAGCCACATGCTGCCTTATATCTGTGCTGCAGAGGGTCTGTGAGTCCAAGGAGTAGTGTGTGATAGGCCACCATAGTTAGCATCCTATGTTCCATCCAATCACATCACACATAAGGCCATTACACATATGCATGGTTTGAAAACTGAGCCTCAGCTGAACAACAACATTTGCAACATTGTATACTTTTTTCCAACTGAATTTACTAGAACACCTGTAGGAGGCTCAACAAAATCTGTATCCATGACAACCTGGTTGCATTTTGATCAGTACACTGTTCCCCTAGATGTTGGCTATGTATTTATTTAAATACCCACACAAGTACGGTGACATTGCCGTTGCGTATGCAACCCATTCAATGGTGTAACGAGGCGTACACACGCACGTACCATTGGGGTACGCTTGGCTCACGTATGGCTGAAATGCAATAGGGAAACGAGGTGTACACATGCACGTAACATTGGGGTACGCTTGGCTCGCGTATGGCTGAAATGCAATAGGGAAACGAGGCGTACACACGCACGTACCATTGGGGTACGCTTGGTTCGCGTATGGCTGAAATGCAATAGGCACACGCACGTACCATTGGGGTACGCTTGGCTCGCGTATGGCTGAAATGCAATAGGAAAACGAGGCGTACACACGCATGTACCATTGGGGTACGCTTGGCTCGCGTATGGCTGAAATGCAATAGGGAAACGAGGCGTACACACGCACGTACCATTGGGGTACGCATGGCTCGTGTATGGCTGAAATGCAATAGGGAAACGAGGCGTACACACGCACGTACCATTGGGGTACGCTTGGCTCACGTATGGCTGAAATGCAATAGGGAAACAAGGCGTACACACGCACGTTCCATTGGGGTACGCTTGGCTCGCGTATGGCTGAAATGCAATAGGGAAACGAGGCGTACACACGCACGTACCATTGGGGTACGCTTGGCTCACGTATGGCTGAAATGCAATAGGAAAACGAGGCGTACACATGCACGTACCATTGGGGTAGAGTACGTCAGACATGCTCAAGTGAACGATTGTGTAGGCTGCGTCCCTGTCCTCCTCCATGTCACCATTGGGAGAGTGACTCCAGGAAATCACATAGCAGGGATGTAGTCTACACTCATGTCGAGGATGTGGATGCATACATCAGCATGGCATCCATACATCAGCATGCCCCAGGTGTGGCAGACATAGAAGAAGCACAGGGACTGTGACCTTGTGATTCAGTTGATGTGTGAAGAGCTGGCGAGACATGTCATCAACCATATTGCACATGTGCATCACAAGCATTCAACACTTCACACCGGAGTAAAGTCTGCAACATATTGTGATGCACATCAACACTGGAATGGCACACCATTCAGTACAGGGAACTGCCACATGATGACAGCAACATGCCCACTGTCACAGAGGTGTAAAAGCCGCACAGCATGACCCTGTGTGACCACGTCATGTGTGTGCCATGTGCGACATTGTGCATGCTGTTAGCATATGAAATTTACAGGTCAGTAATTACTCACCTTTGAATATCCCCAAGTGTCATCCTGGATATGGCAATTACCGCTCAGCACTACACTTGTGTGTCGGTAGGCATGTCCTGCGGCTCAGCATGTGTTGTTGGCGTTGTGTGTGCCGTGATGACGTTGTCTGAGTACTCAGACGTCACCTCTGCGTGCACACGTCAGGAACTCTTTTTTCACAACACAAGCGCTGGTACCGTATGAGTGTAAGCTTACTAATGTTTGCACCAAAATCATAGTACGTTCACTTCTGACCATTTCACTTGGACTGTCTGACTCCGGACGGTGCCAATATGGATGTCCGTTTCAAAGCATGTGAGGAATGCCAATGACTCATGTTGGTGACTGACCCTCACCGTTGGTGTCTCCACTGTTTTCAAGTCAAGCACAACAACAAGAGCTGCTCCGACTGCCGGGAACACACATATGAATTCAGGTGTGATTGGACCCACAAGCCGCTCAGACTCCAGCAGTTGGCCCTGCACCACTACAGCTCATGGTCTGGACGTAGGACGAGTGCCTGGGCGTGGGTGTTGAGACATCAGAGCCCCTGAATTAGACATCAGTCCTCCAGGGCTGAGTCGTCAGGTATCCCAAATAAGTCGAAGATATGTCATCGCACTTCCAAATCCCCACAATGCACGTGCAATGCTGCATGGGATTCGGGTGACACCGCCCACGCGGCTCTGTCAGATTTGCAGCCGTCGTAGCCTGCACCACGACCTCCGGGCCCTGCCCTGCATGTGAAGCAGGAGGAGTCATTGCACTTCCTCATGTCCATGATGTCCCTCACCCCAACAACGGCCTACGTGTCGGCTTCTGGCCCAGCGGACCCGTCTGGGGGCACGAGCGCGTCTGGTGAATTGCCCCTGACGCCATCACTCGCTTTGTCCCTGACGCAGGCAGCACATACGTCCCGGAACCGCTGGGACAGACAGGATGTGAATGGTCATCCTGGTCCTCGCTGGATCACATCACAACCTCGCTGGCAACAGTCCCCCAGGTGTCAGCCTTGGTGCCGTTCTCGGGTGGTGCTGTCCCCGATACCACACATTGTACGGCTCCAGCGTGGAAACTGTGCGGCTGAACACCGCTATTAATGCTGCATGGGGAGTAAAACTTCAATGAGCCGGGCACAGCTCATTACAATGGGTCTTAATGGGTATTGGTAGGGTCATGAAGACCCACTGGCACGTGAGTGTCAGTCCCAAGACGACAGGACAGGTGGACTGGGGGATGCGAGTGGTCTGGACACCTAGCCTGACACTGGTGATGTCTCTACTCCAAACGTGTTTTTGGATGAGCGGGCAACGTACAGTGTAGTGTTTACGTGGCCGGCCGGAGCCTTGCCCCTTCATCTCCCCGTTGCCACCATGAGGACCAACCTCCTCACTGAGGTCCTTCAACTCCACTCACGCTCCGCTGAACCTCTGCAGGCCTATCTTCAGGAATGTACTGTATCTATATTGGCCAGCATGTACAGGCATGCTGCATGTTTGGCTGTAGATAGGCACGTTGTCAGACGCCCACACCCCTCCCCGGACTGACCATGTTCCCTGTCCTCCCACCCCACCCCAGAGAGCATGGGCATCCAGGCCCCCAAATCACAGACCACATTCCCGTTAGCTCGGCTGTAGAGGGTATCCAAGAGGTATGAGCACAACGGAAACATGTCATCATCCTCCCTGAGTCTGGGAGTGGGGTCTTCCAACATCACATGCCTCTTTGTCCGCTACCCACACTCTCTGTGGGACATGGTTGTGTAACTGCTGGCAGAGTGTGCGTTGTAGGTACGGGCAATACTTGGCCACGCCCTTGTAGGATGCCAATCAGCGACACTGTCTTTTTTCCGGTGTGGCCTGGATAGCCCCGACTCACTGGGCAGATCGATGGCATCCAGGGAGGCAAATTTGTCAAAAGCTTGTCATGTATTCAAAGTCGGGATTATGCTACTAACTACTGTTCCTTACTGATATTTTGTTACAAAAGGTAAGTAACGAGTCCATACAGTTCAGTACATCTGCTGTAGGAGCATCTATGTTGTGTCCTTGGCGTGATGACCTGGTTTTCAATGTACGCACACCATGCCACGTGTGTTAATTACCCAATCATATGTGTGATGGCATCACAGACCATTTGTCACAAATCTAAGATTTATGCTGTATAATGATGGTCATGTAATAGTTAGGGAAAGTACACACCGCAACATGACTAAGGCAGAACTGTGCAAATGATGGCACATGTGGTGTGTGTGTGTGTATTGCTGTCAGCTGTCTGGATGTGCAGACAACCTCCTACTGACATTCACATTATGTGTGTCACTGACATGATACACTGTCAATGCTCACTAAGACCTTTCCATCCGATCATTTGTATGCATGTCATATCCATTCCACACACCACAGGTCTTTTACTTTTCACGGAGGAGTGGCTGGGAGCTGGCACATGTTACATCAGTGTGTATCCCACCCCACACTCAAAATTGTCTAGATTATTTGAAGCAGTGTTGCTTGTGCCATGTACATTGGTATTGTTGTAGTCAGACAGTTGAAGACATTTTTGATAAATTGTGTATTGCAGGGCCCCCCCTCTGGAAAGGCCTGTGACTGACTTGGAAGCCATGAGGGAGCGGAATTGTATCCGTCGATATCGATTCAACAGACAGATGATCAAGGACCTGACGGACAGGCTGGAGGCTCACCTACAACCACGCCACAGGTATCCAACTGCGCTGACACCCAAGGTAAAGGTGATGGCAGCCCTCCATTTCTTTGCCACAGGTACGTTCCAATTCACCATAGCTGATGTGGGAGGGATGTCTCAGACAATGTTTAGCCGGGTATTGGGTGATGTATTGGCAGCTATGTTGCTGCACATAGATGAATTCATTACATTCCCTACTCCAGAAGAGTTGACAGATGTCAAGGGGGAATTCTATGCCCTGGGCCGCATGCCACATGTAATTGATGCAATTGATGGTACACATGTTACTCTGGTGCCACCACAGGCTCAGGAGCAAGCGTATCGCAACAGGAAACACTACCACTCGATAAATGCCCTGGTGGTGTGTCTAGCCAACATGATTATCCCACATGTTTGTGCACGTTTTCCAGGATCGTGCCACGATGCTTTCATCATGAGGCGTAGCACGGTACCACAGATGATGCTGCAGCTGCACAACCACCGGGCATGTCTTGTTGGTGAGTATACCCTGTCAGCTATGTATGTCAGTATGTCACAACTTCATGATCTGCATCATATTACACACTCATTTCCATGATGTCAATTTGCAGGGGACGCTGGATATCCAAACATGCCGTGGTTAATGACTCCACTACGCAACCCCAGGACAGCTGCAGACCAGCGGTACAACAATGCTCATGGGAAGACCAGGCGGGTGATCGAGCGAACTTTTGGACTCCTGAAGAGCCGGTTCAGGTGCCTGGACAAGACAGGCGGAGCCCTCCAATACAGCCCACGCAAGGTGTGTGACATCTTCACCGTGTGCTGCATGCTACACAACATGGCAGTGGAGAAGGCCGTGCCACTCTACCATGATCCTGATGAGCTGGAACATCCGCCCGTTGAGGATGAAGGCCTTGCCCGGGATGCCAGCGATGAGGAGGGGGAAGATGATATCCGGAGTCATCTCATCCGCAACTTCTTTTCATAATGGTGAGTCATAGCAGCTGTAATGTGAAACATGTACTATAGAGTTGCATGGGTAGCATGCTGTGTATGCAACAGACTGTATGCAAGGTCACTTGGATGTTTGTTGTGCAGTGTCACACAGGTGCAGATGTAATGCAACACACATACGTCCTATGTGTGTATTTTGAATGTACAGGTGTACTACAACATCTGGATATTCAACAGGCCATTGTCAAAATGACATTATACAGAACTTGACCCCTTGTGTGCCACTCTCATTCACAGCTCGCCCTGCCTGTTGTCCGTTGGGGTCATCGTGGTCATCCTGCTATTGCTCATCATGATTGCAACGTCAGCCAAATCAACGGAGCATGCATGGACATGTGGAGAAGTCAATTTGGGTAAGGACTCATATGAGGCTGTTTAGCGTTGGTATGTTTTGAAACGTGTGGTACATGTTCATGTGCATGTAGTGAGACCATGCATACATGCAACTACAAAATGTTACTTATTACATGTATGCCCACTCCCATGACAGGATAGTCACCCCATATGACTGTCATCTGTTGTAGAGACTCTGGTGAATGCATCTATGTGTGTAGACATTGACACTGCAACATTGCATATACCATGGCTTTACATTGTGTCAGAGGTCACAACCACGGACTCTGTGGGGGATTGCAGCCTCACTGTGTGCATTAGAATGTGAGTGGATCCTGACCTCCAGCTTGTGGGCCAGTCCCGTTTGATTACCATCAAACCATGTGGTGTAGGTGTGGCACAGTCTATGTTCCACATGTTGAGATAACTGTCCTGTCATTCTGTTTACATGGATGCATTGCCCCTTGTTGCAGTATATCATGTCACTGTCATGTCGTTACCGCAGTGTAGGTCGAAAATACTGCTACGCCAGCCTTCACAGTGAGTAGCAGTTCTGTTTTGATTCACATGATGCCATGAATGTTTAGCATGAGAAATGACAATGTTTGGATGATGCATATGTGATTTATTGTGTAGCACCAGTGGAGTGCGGTCATTTACATGAATCTCTAGTCCCGTGCAGCATTACTGTGCAATGCTAGGGTCTCATTATGTGGCTTGGATCAACATCACTTGCACTTTATGGCCCACATGCATCAATATCGGCTTTTGCGAGTTCTAAATTGCGAAAAATAACGATTCGCAATTTAGAAATCGCAAAAGCCTATGCATGAATATTTTTGCTTTTTTTTTTGCAATTCAGTAAAAATCGCTATTTTTACCGATTTGCAAAAAAAATGCAAATTTTCAATTGCGAATTCACAATTCCCATTCATTCCTATGGGCCAAAATGCCCATAGGAATTAATGGGAATTGCGAATTCACAATGTGCAATTGCAATTCATCAATGCATTTCAAGGGTGGAGAGGGGGGTCAAAATGACCCCCCCCTGCACCCATGAAATGTACTTTTCAGCATAAGTTACATACACACATGTCCTAAGGACATGTGTGTCTGTAGCTTAACAGTTTAAAAAATGCATTTTTGTGCATTTTTAAACAATTTCGCAAATTACCACGAAGTTGAACTTCGTGGTAATTTGCACTTCCAATTTTAAAAATCGCACATTTTTCTGTAATGATGCATAGCATTTAAGAAATCGCACAATTGCGATTTCTTATATGCTAACGCAATTTTAGAAATCGTAAAAAAGATGCGACTTCTAAAATGGCATGATGCATCCCAACCAGCACTTTTGCATTCGCAAACGGCCGATTTTAAGGAATCGTACCGTTTGCGACTACAAAAATGCTTGCTGCATGTGGGCCATAATTTCTTAAACCTGCATATCATGTTTAGCATAGTAATGCAAACTTGACTGATCAAAAGACTGGCTACTGAGTGCCTTCATTGCATGTAGATCATTAGCTTCGTCATCATATGTGATACTTACAGCTGTTGTGGGTGAAGTCAAGTTGGTGTACATGGCCCTTATGGGTACCCATAATCACATACAGACATTACAGTTAGCGTAAATAGCATTGCCATATGTTTCCATTTGTTTGTAAGGTCAACCTCATCTGAACCAGTGAATGATTTTTAACAACATAGATCCCATTGCATGGTAGCTCACTTGAGAGCGTTACACATGACTCGAATGGATGACAGACTGTCCTAGGTTTTATGTGTCCGTGTCATAGCATCGGATCTCATGTGATAGCATGATTACTCATCTAAAATTGTCTCCAGTCAGTACACTTCACAGGTGTGACTGGTACAGTGTAGCTACTGATGTTTTTGAAGTGTCAGTGACATGAGAATGTACTCCTAATGGTTATTTACCTCTGTTTCAGGTCTCCCTCCCAGCAGTTCCCATCCTCTCCTTCCCTCGCCTGATCACCCTTTTGTGTCTGTCGTTTGTACTCAGACCAAGGGGCTATTTGGAGGTGGAACCCTTTGAGCATCACACCACTCTGATGAAGAAAGGTACGGCCAGTCCTTGACAGGCTTGTAGCCAATAGTACTGCTGCATTACAGGTGACATCATTAATAGTGTTATTTGGAGTTCTTGCCAATGCTCATGTATGCTTGATAATGCTCTATGGGCTCACAATGTAAATAATCATGTTGTGCATGACGTCTGACTTCTACAGATTATTGTGCCGCCTTGATGTCAATGCACATGTCCTTCTAATGTGCATGTATACTATTTAGCATGAAGTTAGCTTATGCTTGTTATGTGTTTACCTGTAAACTCTGAAGTTTCATTTGAAAGAGCGTGTCCTTAGTGGTTGACTGACCACATTGTGTATCAATTTATGTAAAGGCACTGCCTGACACAGTGCGACAAGGATAGCGCCGCATTATTAATCGAATAACCGAATAAAAACCAACAGGTGTGCACGAAGATACCATTGTAGCGTTTACCTGTAAAGTGACCACACGCATGGTGTTGGGGAAGGCTAGAATACTATGTTGTGTGTGAGGTAGATGGCTTTGTAGTTGCTGTTTAGCTTTGAACACACTAGCTGTAGTCTACACCTGCTGACGCTTTGTGTCTTGTGCCCCACTTGTCCGTAAGGGCCCTGATCCAGTGACTGTGATCTTTGGTGATTACTGTGCCATTTTATTTGCAGTGACCCTGAGTGAGGCAGACACTCCTGCCTTCACATACACATGTCACTTTGTGGCTTGCAAATGCCCTTGTGGTATGTGCTTGTTTTGCAAGTTGTCACACCCCTCCTGCCGTCATGACCTTCACTCATTGCTGCTGCTGCATACACAGCCACCATGCAGCGCACATTATCCAGGGACACAGAGACCTACAGGATGACCCTCCTTCCATCCATTTATAGAGCATGCTCCTGCCACCCTACACACAGACAACACCAGACATTCACCCTCCTGCTATCACAATGCTTCAAACTCAGCCATTGCTGCTGCTATGCTTGTGTGTGCAACACATACTGGCACGACTATGGCAGATTCACATGACATTGGGTCTATGTACCACCAGGTCATGTGCCGTGTACAGCACACACCTACCTTCCATAGGCACAATATTGTACAGTGTTACCTTGTTAATGCCACAGCAGCAAAAACATAGCTGTCACTGTCAGTCAAGTAGCCACAGGGGACACGCACCATGACCACGTCTCTTGGGTGTGGTGTGATTTCCCCGTTCTGGTGTAGGTATTTGTCAGATGTGGGTAGTTGTTCTGTATGCGTTGCTCCCATTACAGTAGTATAGTACTTGTAGCTACATAGGGGTAGGTCACCTATTCAGGTGTGCTTGTGTAGAGTGCTACAGCCCATTGCCCACAGTCTGTCCTGCCACTCTTGTCCTGTGTGCCATTCATCACATCCACAGTACTGCATCATGCAGATGATAGTTCACATACCTGAGGATACAGTTGTAGGTACTCCCTACGTGGACAACTAGTTTTGTCACACTGATCTGTACACCTCAAAGTGACTCTCCTGGGCCTGCCTGTGATAGCAGTTTTGGGATCCAAACCCCCCTCCAGCATTTACTATCCCACACAGGTGTGTCTTTCCATCCATGTATCTAGTTGTTAGGATTTTCTGACCGATTTGTGTCCGCACTCAGATTCTGATCCAAGTGTGTGGTTGGCTGCTGTTTGTTGGATACGCTTGGATTTCATACATTTGCACACACATATCAATTTATGCTGTGGTTCAAAGATAACTCACCACATGCGTATGAGGATTAGTATATTTATTGGGAGATCTTGTGCAGGAAACGTGAATAGGTGCTGTACAGAAAGGGGTGGAATCCAAAGTTCACTGCCGGAGATGAGATGCCTTACAGTTTCAGTCAACAGAGTCCAGGCCACAGTGCTTGGCATCATTGGGCAGACTGTGACTAGCGAGTCCAGGTGGGAGAGTCTCATAGGGGATGCTGTTGCACCCAGGGGCAATATGGCAGGTCCAGTGTCCTGGGAGATGTGCATGGCCCACTGCCCCTCAACGTCTTAGCCGTGGATGACCCACCTTCCTTGGGGGACCCTCAGGTGCAGGCCTGGACGATGCATGGGATGCTACGTCAGAGAGTTCCTCCTCCTCCTCCTCCTCCTCCCTCCCTATGGCTGGTGTCACACTTTGCCGTGATGTTGCTGGCCTTGTGACACAGGGCGGGTGCTGCATGTTGGCAGCTATCTGACGTAGCGATTGGCTCATTTCCCGATGCACCATCAAGAGCTGAGCCAGACTTGCCTCCACCCATCCATAATGTAGGTCTTGCCTGGCTATTTGCTCTGCCTGTTGTTCTTTCACCTGGTTGAGGGCCTCCGCAAGCTGGCTTATCTCCCTGGTGTCCCGCCGGTATGCCTCCAGGATGTTAGCGAGTTCAGGCATACCGGGTGCTGCAGCTGACTGGCCAGAATCTCGCCTCCGCCTTCCGCCACTCCCACCACCCTGACCCACACGAACACGGCCTGCGCTTGTGGGCACATCCAATCGACGGGCCCCCCGAGTGCTGCCAGGGTGGAGGTCGTCAGCAACCTCAGGGGCGCCCGACAAAGGGTGTCCCTCATTTTCAGACTGGCTCTCTTGTGGATCATGGGCAGGGCTGTGACCTGTCTGCTGGGATGTGGTGGGAATGGGTCCGGTGGTTGGCTGAGATGTAGCTGGTACAGTTGGTGCAGGGGTTTGGGATCCAGAGGAGCCAGGTTGGTTGGGGTCATACACAGTGCGTTGAGTGGCGTCGCTGTCGGTGGGGTCTGGGTCCTGCTGAGCCTGGGACTGGGATCCTTCTCCCCCCTGGTTGGGGGGGGGTGCTACACATTCCCCTGTGTGTGGGAGAGACAGACACTGTTAAGGCACTATCAAGTGACATCTTGTTTAGTTATCCATTATGAGCATCACAGTTCCACAAGCTTTACATTGTTGACATTGTTCTGTTGTGTGTGTAGTGGTAGTAAATTGACATGTACTCTGGAGTATTTTCATTCTTCCATTCTCTTGACAATGACTGACACAGCCATTGCTGTGTCTTGTATTGCCGGCACAACACATGTAAAGCATTGGTCATGTTCACGCAACATCCAGGAGACGGTGTAAATCCTTATGTCTGCGTCAAGCATGCACAGAGTTTAGATACAGCATGTTGATGTAAGTGACAGAGCATCATTAATTTGCATGACATCTACTACTTTGGATGTCTTTTGCTGTACCGTGATGGCCAAACAATGCCAACACCCCTGGACCTGTACACACACTTATAGATCATGGCTTTTGAACTTGGCACTTCTGTAAGACGCATTACCTTGTCAATACCCATGTCCATGTTGGTACTTCAGTGCATCCACAACGTTCATGAGATGGGGCACGTGCATTGTTTGAGCGGCACAATGGACTTGAGCATCTGCAATGTGCATGTATGAGTAGTATGCGTATACATATGAGTGAGTGTTTTGTTGTGGGACATGATAATTGGGACAGTGTTGCACTCCAAAGCCTGTCCCCAGGGGATGAGTTTCTGTAAGGCGGGTGTATGATAGGCCATGCTAGTAGTTTGTGTGTGATTTGCAAGCGTCCATCGTTCATGATTTGGCTGCCCCCTGATGTAGCATGCTGGCATAATTGTGGTTTTGTGTTCATGCACAGGGTGTGTGACCTTGTCCTGGTGTTTGTGATTGCAGTGATCACAGGAGGGACTTGTGCTGCCTACACCTGTGGCCATTGTGTACTACAGAGCTTTCCGATATGTGTGTCCTGACACAGTACAGTGTTGCCTGGAAATGGTGTGTGTGTTGCAGGCAATTAGTAGATGACTGCTGGTAATTAGGAGACATCCCTAAACATTCTGCTCTATGGTGTTAGTAAGGCCTGTGCAGTGCTTGGGTGCAACTGTGTGTGTGCCCAGGGAGATGCGGTGAGGTGACAGAGGGAGGGAGGGCGACAGAGGGAGAGGGCGACAGTGGGAGAGGGCGACAGAGGGAGAGGGCGACAGTGGGAGAGGGCGACATTGGGAGAGGGTGACAGTGGGAGAGGGCAACAGAGGGAGAGGGCGACAGTGGGAGAGGATGACAGAGGGAGGGAGGGCGACAGTGGGAGAGGGCGACAGAGGGAGAGGGCGACAGTGGGAGAGGGCGACAGTGGGAGAGGGCGACAGTGGGAGAGGGCGACAGAGGGAGGGAGGGCGACAGAGGGAGAGGGCGACAGTGGGAGAGGGCGACAGAGGGAGAGGGCGACAGTGGGAGAGGGCGACAGCGGGAGAGGGTGACAGTGGGAGAGGGCAACAGAGGGAGAGGGCGACAGTGGGAGAGGATGACAGAGGGAGGGAGGGCGACAGTGGGAGAGGGCGACAGAGGGAGAGGGCGACAGTGGGAGAGGGCGACAGTGGGAGAGGGTGACAGAGGGAGGGAGGGCGACAGTGGGAGAGGGCAACAGTGGGAGAGGGCGACAGAGGGAGAGGGCGACAGAGGGAGAGGGCGACAGTGGGAGAGGGCGACAGTGGGAGAGGGCGACAGAGGGAGGGAGGGCGACAGAGGGAGAGGGCGACAGTGGGAGAGGGTGACAGTGGGAGAGGGCTACAGAGGGAGGGAGGGCGACAGAGGGAGAGGGCAACAGAGGGAGGGTTAGACAGGGATGGAGACAGGTTGTTTGTGCTTGCTCACATGCTACACTGCCTTACTGTGTCACAAAATATTGTATCTCTGGAAGGTGTGTCCACAACATGATATTGTTTACAAGCTGTGGTCTACTATCTTGTGAGATATTTCCCTATCCCTGTACATTGGGCATGGTGCCTGGGTGAGGCCCTGGGGCATATGGGATGAGAGCAGCCTCCTACCCTCCACCTTCCACCCTTTGTGGCTCCCACTTGCAACAAACCACTTTTAGTTGTGTCCTGCTAGGACTCATGGCCACCCACCCCATGCTGCTGGGCACTGTTGTAAGTCCACCCATGTAACATGTATTTTTTGTTCACTCACCAGACTCAATGGCTCCTTCTATTCCATGTACTCCCACAGGTGGCAGCAGGGCCATGACTTTCTCCTCCCAGGGATGGTATACAGGAGGTCTGCGGGGACCCCCACCTCCAGTGTGGTGTGCAGAGGCGTAGTCCTGGTCCATTTTCTTCCTGACCATCCTCCGCAGATCATACCACCTGGACTGGCATTCCCCCCTGGTGCGGCGGATGGGTGCAACAGCATTGATCCGGTCTACGATCCTCTCCCACAGGCGTGTTTTTTCTGCCATGCTGGTCTGTCTGACCAATGCGCCAAACAGCTGTGGCTCGACTCTGATGACTTCATCTGTAAGTATCTCCATCTCCGGGTTAGTGAACTTTGGATTCTTGGGTGTGGTCATGGTGTGGGGTGTATGTGATTGAGGGGGTGATGGTGTGTATGGAGGAGGGTGTGTGGTTGTGATTGTGAAGGGGGTGGTGTGGGTGTAGATGTGATAGGGTTTATGTGTGAAGGTATGTGGCTGCATTAGTTGGTGTGCTCTCTGTTTCTTCGCAAGAATGGGTATGTTGGAAAGGATGATGGGTTGTATGTGTGGACCCTTTTATTGGTCAAATAGTGGGTGTGGCTTAATTTGAATTGGTTGTGTGTGTGTTATATGGGGTGGGTGTTAGTGTTGACCTCTGTTTGGCTGTGACCAGGACATTGATTCTGTATGGTGTGTACACAGGAGACATGTTCAGTGTTGTTGTGCGACTTGTTTGCCAAGTCCTTGTGCTGGTTTGGGTGTTGGCGTTATGTGTGCGTGTCGAACTTGTGCGTGCGATTGACTGGTACGGGTCGTTGGTGGGTGGGGGTGTTCGCGTAGGGGGGTGTGCGTGTCGTACTTGTGCGTGCGATTCACTGGTACGGGCCATTGGCGGGTGGGGGTGTTCACGTGGGCTTGTTGGGGGGGTGTGCGTGTCGTACTTGTGCGTGCGATTGACTGGTACGGGCCGTTGGCGGGTGGCGGTGTTCGCGTGGGCTTGTTGGGGGGGTGCGTGTCGTACTTGTGCGTGCGATTGACTGGTACGGGCCGTTGACGGGTGGGGGTGTTTGCATAGGGGGGGTGCATGCGATTGACTGGTATGGGCCGTTGGCGGGTGGGGGTGTTCGCGTGGGCTTGTTGGGGGGGTGTGCATGTCGTACTTGTGCGTGCGATTGACTGGTAGGGGCCGTTGGCGGGTGGGGGTGTTCGCGTAGGGTGGTGTGCGTGTCGTACTTGTGCGTGCGATTGACTGGTACGGGCCGTTGGCGGGTGGGGGTGTTCGCGTAGGGGGATGTGCGTGTCGTACTTGTGCATGCGATTGACTGGTACCGGCCATTGTTGGCGTGTGGGGGTGTTCGTGTGGGCTTGTTGGGGGGTGTGCGTGTTGTACTTCTGCGTGCGATTGACTGGTACGGGCCATTGGCGGGTGGGGGTGTTCGCGTAGGGGGGTGTGCGTGTCGTACTTGTGCGTGCGATTGACTGGTACGGGCCATTGGCGGGTGGGGGTGTTCGCGTGGGCTTGTTGGGGGGGTGTGCGTGTCGTACTTGTGCGTGCGGTTGACTGGTACGGGCGGTTGGCGGGTGGGGGTGTTCGCGTGGGCTTGTTGGGGGGTGTGCGTGTCGTACTTGTGCGTGCGATTTACTGGTACGGGCCGTTGGCGGGTGGGGGTGTTCGCGTATGGGGGTGTGCGTGTCGTACTTGTGCGTGCGATTGACTGGTACGGGCCGTTGGCGGGTGGGGGTGTTCGCGTGGGCTTGTTGGGGGGTGCGTGTCGTACTTGTGCGTGCGATTGACTGGTACGGGCCGTTGGCAGGTGGGGGTGTTCGCGTAGGGGGGTGTGGGTGTCGTACTTGTGCGTGCGATTGACTGGTACGGGCTGTTGGCGGGTGGCGTGTTTGCGTAGCGGGGTGTGCGTGTCGTACTTGTGCGTGAGCGAGGGGTACGCGTGTGGTATGTGTTGACGCTGCTTGATGCGAGCCGAATATTGCCGTACGAATCATTATTGAAGTGCGATAACTTTGTTCCCTACGAATCGCTGTCAGGCTTCTCGTACAGGATCTTACTTGTGTGTTTGTACGGGCTGGTTACGAATCGTACGGGAGGCTGTGAAACGTTGTTTGGGGACTGCTGTTGCCCCTACCTGCTTGCCTGGGTGATCCTGCAGAGAGACCGACCGGTCTCCCCTCCCGCTGCCGCCACACCACCGGAGCGGCCGCCGAGCGGAGGGGGCCGAAGGAACTACACCCCCCAGACTCCTTAGCGGTTGTGTCAGCTGCCGCCAATCTCGCGCCAGGAGGCGAGATAAAACACCCCTAGAGCCTCGGTGGAGCGTAGGCTGTGAAACGTTGTTTGGGGACTGCTGTTGCCCCTACCTGCTTGCCTGGGTGATCCTGCAGAGAGACCGACCGGTCTCCCCTCCCGCTGCCGCCACACCACCGGGGCGGCCGCCGAGCGGAGGGGGCCGAAGGAACTACACCCCCCAGACTCCTTAGCGGTTGTGTCAGCTGCCGCCAATCTCGCGCCAGGAGGCGAGATAAAACACCCCTAAAGCCTCGGTGGAGCGGAGGCTGTGAAACGTTGTTTGGGGACTGCTGTTGCCCCTACCTGCTTGCCTGGGTGATCCTGCAGAGAGACCGACCGGTCTCCCCTCCCGCTGCCGCCACACCACCGGAGCGGCCGCCGAGCGGAGGGGGCCAAAGGAACTACACCCCCCAGACTCCTTAGCGGTTGTGTCAGCTGCCGCCAATCTCGCGCCAGGAGGCGAGATAAAACACCCCTAGAGCCTCGGTGGAGCGGAGGCTGTGAAACGTTGTTTGGGGACTGCTGTTGCCCCTACCTGCTTGCCTGGGTGATCCTGCAGAGAGATCGACCGGTCTCCCCTCCCGCTGCCGCCACACCACCGGAGCGGCCGCCGAGCGGAGGGGGTCGAAGGAACTACACCCCCCAGACTCCTTAGCGGTTGTGTCAGCTGCCGCCAATCTCGCGCCAGGAGGCGAGATAAAACACCCCTAGAGCCTCGGTGGAGCGGAGGCTGTGAAACGATGTTTGGGGACTGCTGTTGCCCCTACCTGCTTGCCTGGGTGATCCTGCAGAGAGACCGACCGGTCTCCCCTCCCGCTGCCGCCACACCACCGGATCGGCCGCCGAGCGGAGGGGGCCTAAGGAACTACACCCCCCAGACTCCTTAGCCGTTGTGTCAGCTGCCGCCAATCTCGCGCCAGGAGGCGAGATAAAACACCCCTAGAGCCTCGGTGGAGCGGAGGCTGTGAAACGTTGTTTGGGGACTGCTGTTGCCCCTACCTGCTTGCCTGGGTGATCCTGCAGAGAGACCGACCGGTCTCCCCTCCCGCTGCCGCCACACCACCGGAGCGGCCGCCGAGCGGAGGGGGCCGAAGGAACTACACCCCCCAGACTCCTTAGCGGTTGTGTGAGCTGCCGCCAATCTCGCGCCAGGAGGCGAGATAAAACACCCCTAGAGCCTCCGCGTCGCGGGACGCGCGTGGGCGACGCCGGGCGGAGCCCGGGCAGAGGGCGGGCCGTCAGTGGTCAGCTGTGGTCAGGCGGGCCACCCCTCTAACATTGTCATCCTGTTGTGGTGAGTTCACTTCGCTTATTATGGAGTCTGCCGATATAGCTGCTACACAGGATGATTTCCCTTTCCCCCTCCTACATTTGAGTCCCTACTTGAAAATGCTCTTAATTTGGTTTCTAACGAAATCGCTGACACTGAAAGAAGAATGTCTTTGAGCTGTACCAATAATATTACACAGCCTATACCATCGCCAACTTGCGCAAGAATTCCATTATCACCATCTATTGTAATTACAAAACCGGTACCGGTACCTACATCCCCTGTACCCCTGTTGACAGAAGCTGCCCCCATTATCACAATTGACTCCCAGGAAGTTGTTAACATCACTGGATCTATGGAAGCCAAAAATAAACAAGGAGGGGAAAAACGCAAAAGAGGTACCGTTAAGCGAAGTGCCAATAAAAGGAAACAACTACTAATCAATAAGAGTCAGCCCACGCCACAGAGTCTGTGGAATAAACAAAAATCTTCTGGGGCACAAACTACTCATGTGGTCGACCTAGACTCTGCAGATGCGGATGATATTCACACCGCAACCACCGGTAATTCAAGTGGGAACTCCAATACAATATGGACACAAACCACATTAATGGGAGATAATTATAACCTCTCAAAACAAAATGGAAATCTTATAGAAACTATAGTGGACACTATTTTTAACCGACTAGAGAAGCAAATGATCACACAGTTTAATAACGTTTTTAAAAGACTTGATAGACTAGATAATCTGGTTAAAAACGAGGAAGTAAAAAGAAAGGGGTCTGTTATACTAGATCAAATCAGAGCTGACCGTCTCCTAAAAGAGCTTGAGTCTGTAAGTAACACTCTGTCACAGAAGAAGCAGGAAGCCTCCACTTCATTGGGTGGGGGCCCCAGCAACTCTGGATTACTAGCACTGCCTATTGTACCACCTACAACCCAACCCGGACTTGTCAATGGCGGGAAGAACATGGCGAAATCCAATTTACCTTCCAAACCCACACCAACACCGGCACCACGAAAAACTGCCCCCTCTGTTACTACCAATGCAAATCCCATCAATCATAACAACGGCCCCACCCAACCGACAATAGCAGCAAGGTTAACCGTTGATAACAACAAAGGTACCGGGCAACCGGGGAAAGGCAGGACCCCCAGACACCAAGGGCCTGCCCTACACTTGCCACCGGATGCCTGCCCTTTTGTCCTGGTCCTTGTGGGGGTACCACCGCTGAGGGAGGAACAGGGAGAATCGTGGGTACAACTGCGAAACAAAAGTATAGACTGGCTAACCAAGCACAAAGGCATCGGATATGATATCGCGAGAGAGATTTTATCGGCTCGCAGGGTGTCTTGGGTTGGACCTCTACTAAAAGACAAGGAAGGCGACTGTATAGTTCTCAATTTTAAAAATCCTGGTACTGTAAGACATCTATTGAATAGAAATAATAACTACTCTGCTATTTCCACTGTTGCAACCATGCTTCCTCTGAGCTATTTCTACAGACCACCTCCAATGCAATTTCGGCCACCTTTAATGCAACTTCAACCTTCCCCAATGCATTTTCAGCCACCTCCTATGCAATTTCAGCCAGCTCCATTCCCATGTACGATGTTTAATAGATATGCACCTTTGTCGGACTTGGATATGTTGGATTGACCTCCAGTGATCAATCCAGTTGATCTATCTTCTGCACCCACTTCTGAACCTCTGGAAGATCCACAACTCCCGCTACAGATTGTAGATAGACAAGAACCCCCACAGCATAGAATGTCTGTTCAGGATTCTGAACTATCCCTCGTAAGTTGGAACATAGCGGGTCTTATCTCTAAATTGAAAATTAAAGAATGGTCGGAGTGGGTAAATGACAACTGTGACATACTGATGTTACAAGAGACTTGGAGCACAACTATGCCTACAATGGAGGGATTCAGCTGCTATAACCTAATGGCATCCCCTTCATCTATGGGTCGCCCTAGTGGGGGCCTATCTATTTGGACTAAAATAAAAACCGGGGTACAAACTAAACTGATCCCTACACAGGGTAAATGTTTTATGGCTATTAAATATACCAACAAGATGAAATTATGTATAATTAATTTTTACAATAATGATTTTGTTACCCACCCTAATAATAATTTTCTGAAATTATTTAATTTTATTGATGATATTGTGGAGGGGCAGAAGTATGGGTCCTTTGATGGCATTTGTATTGGAGGGGATTTTAATGCCCATATGTACCGCAACAGTCCAATTTGTAGAAATGGAGAGGAGCTGAAAAACCATCTAGCTTCCCATGACCTATTGAATGCTATGGAAATTGCAGGAACAAGTGCTAGCCGTATATATACTCCTACATATATTGGCCAGGGCTGTGCTTCCACAATAGATTATATTTTTATTTCTTCGATAATAAGTTCTATAATTCTGAGAGCAGAAGTTATCTGTTCTGTATATAGTGACCACTATCCACTCAGTATACACTTAAAAAATCTGCAGTCCTCGAAGGATGCACCGAGAGTAGAGATAGGGGCACAAAATCTGGCATTATCCACTGATTGATTAAGATTAATATGGAAAGGGGTGGACAATAAAGATATCTTAGCCAGAGTTATCAGTAAACACCCAACGCTAGTAGAGATTTGTCTGACGCATAATAGCCCAGGCAATGATATGGTAACCGCCTTTAGTAATCTTTGCAGGGCGATTAAAAGTGAATCTTCTAAACCAGCTAGGCCTAATAAAGATCATGGCCCCCGCTGGTTTGACTCTTCCTGCTCTAAGGCTAACAGGGACCTGAGGGCGGCCCTAACAACCAACCCTAGGGATACCCTACTTGTGAGAGAATTAAGATCAAAATATAAAGCCACGCTACGCATTCGATCTGAGGCCCTAGTGATTGATCATTGGGAATCTCTCAGTCGTACTGCTACATTAAAAGATACGACAGGCTTTTGGAAAGAGGTTAAGTCCCTCAGATCCCTTGGTACAAACATCAAACCAATTAATTGTAACATAACTGGCGAGGCATGGGTGGAGCATTTTTCTAAAATTTATGCCACTCCTGGTACCCTTCTAGATATTGTCCCCCTACCTGATACTGCCGGTCCTCTGTATATTTTATTATCCGAGGTCGAAGATGCCATAGCAGAAAGCGCTGGAAATAAAGCTCCCGGCCCGGATGGTCTTTCAATCGATCAGATCAAATCTGAGATTAATTTCTGGGCCCCTTTATTATGTAACTTATTTAATAACCTAACTGACAGCTCAATTCCTGAATCATGGTCGAATAGTGTCATCGTACCGATATTTAAAAAGGGTGACAGGATGGACCCTGCCTGTTACCAGCCGATTTCACTGATCGATAATACGTTAAAAGTCCTTGGAAGGGTAATTTTTAAAAGGATCAGGAACTGGGCTGAGGAAAATAATGTTTTAAATTGTAGTCAACTAGGATTTAGGAGTCATGTGGGCACCATTGAACAATGTCTTAATTTGAATTTGATCATGGCGAAATATATTATTGTAAAGAAGTCCCCGCTTTATTTAGGATTCATGGATTTGAGTTCTGCATTTGATTTTGTTAATCGTTCTAGTTTGTGGTCACTTTTACTTAATTATGGTTTGGATGATTCATTGGTATATTTTCTTTCTTATTTACATAGGGATTTAAAAGCCAGAGTACGTATTAATAATGAGGGCGAATTATCTAATGATATTTTTATTAGCAGGGGAGTCAGACAGGGCTGCGTACTCGCCCCACTGCTTTTTATTTTATATATTAACAGGTTGAGCAGCACTTTGAGTAAGACCACCAAGGATGTACCTATTGTAAATGGTTCCCCCATTACTGTTTTAGTCTATGCGGATGACGCAGTTTTAATGGGGCGTACACCTAATGCTTTACGTATTTTAATCACTGGGTTTGTTGCTTTTATGTCCGAGTTGGGTTTAAATACAAATTTTTATAAATCATTCATTATGAACTGTGGACCAAATAAATATAATATTACCTCAATCAAATCAGGTAATAACACCTTAAAATGTACTAGCACTTTTCCTTATTTAGGGTTATTATTCTCTAATACAGGCTCATGGCAGCCTCACGCTGCCTATGCAAGAAACAAAATAGCCAAATCAATTAATTCGATCTTATCTCTCCGACAACCCAAACAGGCGGATGTTACTACTCCACTCCTCAACATTTATCGTACTCAGTGTCAACCAACTGGGACATATGGAGCAGAAGTGTGGGGTTACTGTAACAGTATGTCCATTCAGCTGGAGGAAAATAGATTTTGCAGGAGGGTGTTGGGGGGAGTCCCCTGTGCCCCCACATTTATCTGTCACAATGAACTCAGGTTGCCATATATCCAGGATTTTATTAGATCTAGGCCTGTGCTTTTTTGGATAAAAATATGGCTAAATCCAGCGGCAACCCTAACACGTAGCATAATATCCGATTGTTTACTATGCGAAAGATCCCACCGTGTACCCTGGTTAACTGCTGTTGAGAATAGCCTGCTGAGTGTGGGACAGGGCTCTTTATTTAGCTCCCCTAATACCATTGTTCATGCCCACAAGAGCATTGTTAAACGGGCATTGCTGGACCTCTATAGGGAGGAACGGATGAGATCTGAATTTGCTAAAACTGCGGTTATTAAATACTTGCCTTATGCCGATTCAGATAATAACTTAAATAAGTGCTGTAGATATCTGTCAATCCCGATAGGAAGATGGAACCGGAGTCTACTGTTCAGATTCCGGGATGGAAGCATTGTTAACCTATTAAGCTTCCCCCTCGGCTATAATAAAAATTTAGAACAGTTGGACTGTCCCTGCTCTGAAGGTGGGAAACAAAGCTTGTCACATTATTTTTTCTTCTGTGGTCATTATAAACTGTATACCCGCCAATATTTAATGCCGATTCTCCGCAAACAAAATCAAAGGGATTTTATTGTGGCATTGAGAATTTTACAAACTCTGTCAACAGACGAGGTAATATGTACTGTAAGCTGTTTTCTAAAAGCCTGTGTGAGATCAAGGGCAAGCATGGAACATGCCTGATGGACTACGGTATTTTTTTCACTGAATGTACATTGCACTTTTTTGACATATTTTGCACATAGATTTAACAGTACGCTCGCTTGGATGTAAATGACTACTTTAGGGAAAGGATGAACTGAATCCTATGACTAAAATTACCTGCACACCAAAGATTCTTCTTATTATGTATCATGCACTTTATGCTATATATGCTGCTTTAAACCTTATTGGGAACGTTCCGTTTTATCTAATACTTTTAAGTATATGCTTTTTTTTTTTATGTGTTTTTAATGTGTTTTAAATTGTATGTACTTTTATGGATGTACCAAACTCCGAATAAAGATCATTTGAATTGAATTGAATTGAATCGTACGATAGGATTCCCGATGCATGTTCGTACGGATCATCGACTGTGATTCGGACGGTTCGATGATATTCGTACGGAAATAGACGGGAACGGATCGGAACTCGCAGGTCGGACGTAAAGTTCCCATTCGTACGGATTCGGATACGAATGCGCTTCGTACGGCGGAATATTTTACCGGATCGGAATCGACGCCATGGTATTCCTTGAAGACACTGAATACGCAAAAAGTATTGATTTTATATATTTTGAACACCTCAGTGTCAGATTTGTACCAGATATGATATTAAGGAGTCCTTAAGCCTATATTTTGGTGCTTTGTTTTTGTTTGATATTAACCACCACGTTGTTATCCAAAAGCAGGGTCTTCCGATATCAGTAATTACATATCCAAAAATTGTATGTGGTACAATAATAGAAAAAGAATGAATGATATTGCATGAAAAGTATTTCACAGCTGCACAATGATCAATAATTGATTTGCTTGGTGTTGAGCATGTGATTGAAGTATCATGAAAAGAGCTGAAGTGCCCAAAAGATTGTGTTGAATTTAGTTTTCGACCCAGGAAGGCAGATGATCAAGAAGATATTACACCTCTGCACAGCCGAAGTGTTGGGGCTCCTGCAACATGTAAAATCCCAGCGCAGCTCCTGAATGCGGGCTTCTGGGCTGCACCCCATCTACTTTCCTCAACCCTATTTTATTTTCATGTCATATAGAAATAAACCAAATCACCCTGTATGTTAAATGACCCTCGTTCTCTGTGAGGGTCAAGAAGTCAGATCATTTTCACTAGCACATGAACTAGTGAGCATGTGTCAGCTGTCCCAAGTTTTTTATGGCTTATATTTTTCCAGTCCTGGTATTCTGTGGCCCCTGAAATTGTAGAGCCACACCCTAATGATTCATCTCACCCTTGCTAATTGAATGCAACCTGGGTAGTTTAGGATTCAGGTCTGTGCTGTCTGAGGTTGTGTGTCAATCAGCTAGGGTGCCAGTGCACCCCACCTTTTCCAGGCTCATCGACAAGGTATGGTAAGAACACACCTCTCAATGTGACAAGGAGGATAAGGGGTAGAGTTCACAATAGGGTGTTACTGCTTTAATGGCCGCTACTAACCCTTAATATCATGCTGTGTGCTCAATTCAGTCCCAGGGCTGTAAAAGGTGCCAGTCACGTCTGGTCTTCCATTGTTATACAGAATTGAATTTTGCTTAGAATGTATCTAGAGCCAAGGGTTGGTGGAGTCTGCTACTATTCAGATACAATGTCTCTCAACCAGTAGAGTAAATCTGCACTCTGCAACATCAGAAACACCCTCCACTCTTCTTTCCCTCAGCGTTATTACCATGAGAATTAATCAGAGGCGAGAGTCTGAAAATTTGTGAGGCCCGATATTTGGTGTTTGGCATGCCTTGCCTTTGGAGTCTAGGATGACAAAGTGCTTCTCATGCCTTGATCTTAAGTTGGCAATGTTTAACATTTACTGGACTTTCGACCACAGCGCACTTAAGATTTGCAGAGGTTTGCACCATGTCAAAGAATGGATCCTTATTCTAGTCAGAGTAAGGGAGTCACACAGCTAAGACAACCCCTGCTCACCCCCTTGGTAGCTTGGCATTAGCAGTCAGGCTTATCTGTGTAAAGTATTTGTAAATATACCCACAGTGCCTGAGAGGAAACACTACAAAATGAGTCCACACCAGTTTAGAAAAATAACCAATATATTTATCTGAATGAAACAAGACCAAAAAAATTTAAATCTAACATACATAAGTAAAGATATCCCTTATAAAAGGGCCAAAACACTTCAGTCCATAGGAAACTATGGATGCATCACTTTTATCAAAAAGTACCTGGGATGCGTCAAAATCAAAGGCGAAAGCAGGGGAAGTGAGGTGCCAGAAAAGCAAAGTGATGCGTCAATTCTTTACTTCAAGAGGAGGTGATGGGTTGGTTCCTTACTGCCAAGAGATGTGATGTGTCGGTTCCTTACTGCAGGCAGGGAAGGTGGTGTGTCGGTTCCTTGCTGTTGATCTCTGGACACGCTGCCTCAGTTCCTTACTGCTAGGCCACGTCGATGAAGAAATTGGGTCGCAGGGATGATGCGTCGAAAATCCACTGAAAACCGACCATTTTTTAAAATGTGCCTAGCGGTGGATTTTGGGCACTAGCTCAGCTGGCACCTAGGGAAACCTAGCAAACATGTACATTTCTGAAAACTAGACACCCAGGGGAATCAGGAAGAGGTAACATGTGTGGCTCCCACCAGGTTCTGTTACCTACAATCTGTTACATGCCTCAAAATGTGTCCAAAAAACACATTTTTCTCACATTTCTGTGAAGGAAAGCACTGGAATCTGAGAGCACCCTCAAAGTTCCTTCTACTCCGCATTCCCCAAAGTCTCCTGATAAAAATGGTATCTCACTTATGTGGGTAGGCCCAGTGCCCGTAACTGGAAGTAGCCCAAAATGTATCTTGGACACATCACATTTTTCCACTGTTAGCAGACTCTTTTTTTGCAATGTGCCTAGCTGTGAATTGTGGGCTGCAGCTCAGCTGGGACGTAGGGAAACCTAGCAAATCTTAACATTTTTGAAAACTAGACTCTCAGGGGAGTCCAGGATGGGGTGACTTGAGTGGTTCTCACATGGTTCTGTTGCCCAGAGTCCCTTGCAAACCACAAGCTTTGTAAAGAAAACTAAACTAGTTTTCTAAGGATATCTGTGATGGAAGTTCAGGAAACTACGGGGAGCCACAAACTTCCATTCACCAAGCATTCCCCCAAGTCTCCCGATAACAATGGTACTTTATTTGTGTGGGTAGAACTAGTGCCCATGACAGGAAATGGCCACAAAACGTAACGTGGACACTTCAGATTTTTCGGCTGAAAACTGACCTTCTTTTGCGTTCTGCCCAGCCGCGGCCGGTAGTGGGAGTACCTGCTGGGCGGTGACATGGGGAGGGGGAGGGGCAGGGTGTGGGTTCAGTAATGTATGGATTCGGAGCTTAACAGGTAAGTAAACATATAAATAAATAAAACGAATTTTGTTGCGTGCACTGCATCACCAAATGGGATGCAGTGCGTGCAACAAAATTTGTTTTATTTATTTATATGTTTACTTACCTGTTAAACTCCGTAATCCATACATTACTACCCCTTAGCCTGCCCCTCCCCCTCCTCACGTCACCGCCCGTCAGGTACTCCCACTACTGGCCGCAGCTGGTTCCGCCTACCTGTGGATTTTAGACTCTCGCTTAGCAGGCACCAAAGGAAACCCAGCAAACCTTTAAAAAAAATTTTAAACTAAACACCCAGAGGAACATAGAATGGGGTGATCTGTGTGGCTCTCACCAGGGTCTGTTCCCGAGAATCCCTTGCAAACCTCTAAGTCTCCCTATAAAAATTATACCTCACTTGTGTGTGTGGGCCTAGTGGCTGCGATATGAAACAGCTCAAAATGCATCGTGGACACACCACATTTTTCCACTGAAAACGGTCCCTTTTTTGTAAAGAGCCTAGCTGTAAAATTTGAGCTTTAGGTCAGCCAGCAGTTAAGGAAACCTAGCAAACCTATACATTTTTGAAAACTAGACACCAAGTGGAGTCCCATATGTGGTGACGTGTGTGGCTCTCACCAGGTTCTGTTACTCAGAATCCCTACGTACCGCAACATTTTTCTACATACAAGTGCGGTATCATTTTACTCAGGAAACCGAGGGGAATGCTAGGTGCTGGAAACGTCTGCTGGCATGGTAATCCCACACAGAAAGGTGAGGAACACCTGATTTTTTAGCTAAATTTGAGGTTTGCGGGGCATTCTAGAACACATTGAGTGATCCATGCAAGCCACACCTCTCTGGACTTCATCGGGTATCTAGTTTTCATAAATGTCTGGTTTTGGTAGGCTTCCCTGACTGGCCACCGAGCACGGGACACAGGTCATTTTGTTATCAATAATTTTGTTGCCTCCACAAAATGCATTGGGCCCTTCCCTGTCATGGGTACTTAGCCCAGTCACACAAGTGAGGTAGCATTTTTATTGGGAGACCTGGGGAAAACCTGAGTAGTAGAAAATCTGTTCTGGTCCTGTGATCCCACAACTTTCCCATATGGAAATGTGAGGACAATTAGATTTTTTAGGCTAAATTTCAGATTTGCAGGGGATTCTGGGTAGGAAAACGTTGGGGATCCACACAAGTCACACCTCCCTGGACTTTCTGGGTGTCTAGTTTTTGGAAATGTCTGGGTTTGCTAGGTTTCCCTAGATGGTCACCGAGCCCTGGACCAAAAACTCTGGTGACCCCCTTTCAAAACAGGTTGTTTTGTGATTGGTAATTTTGACACCTAAACAATGTTTTGGGCCCTTCCCTGTCGTGGCCACTTGGACCACCCACACAAGTGAGGAAACGTTTTAATCTGGAGACCAGGGGGAATACTGGATGGTATGAAATTTGTGCAGGCCCAGTGATCTCAAACTTTTCCACACAGAAACGTGAAGAAAATGTGATTTTATTAGCTAAATTTGAGGTTTTCAGGGGATTCTGGTTAAGATCCAAAAACATGGATGACCCCCATGCAAAACCAAGTTGTTTTGTGAGATATCATTTAGATGTCTCCATAACATGTTTTGGGCTCTTCCCTGTTGCAGGCACTTGGCTAACCCACGGAAGTGAGGTAGCCTTCTTATCAGGAGACCTGGGGAAATGCTTGGTGGTAGGAAATTTGTGGTTTCTTTTTTATTGTGGAAAGATATGGCACAGTAATGCAAGGAAAATGTGTGATTTTACTCAGTTAGATGTTTGCAGGGCATTGTGGGTGACACAACATGTTGGCATCTATGAGAGACACACCACCCTATACTCCCCTGGGTGTCTAGTTTATGAATATATCTAAAGTTGGTAGATTTTCCCTAGAGGCAATGCACACCCTGAAAGAGAAATGCACTGTTCATAAAATTGACCTAATGACTCACAGCTGTGAACTGTAAAAGCTGTGACAAGGCACCAACCAGTTTACAGGCTATTAACACACCTTTCATACGTGACACACACAAGGCCATTCACACCGCTAGGCATAGGCCCAGTAAATAACAACACTCACATCAACAGACAGCACCATTCAAGGGTCCATCCCTTTCATTTGGCTAGCAATGTGTGTGGTGACCAGCAGCAAATCACTACACACACACCACCAGCCAAATGTCAGCTCACACACACCGCCAGCCAAGCACCAGCTCACACACACACCGCCAGCCAAGCACCAATCCATGAACACCACCAGCTAAGTGCCAGTCCATGCACACCACCAGCCAACCACCAGTCTACCCACACAGCCAGCCAGATGTCAGTCCATGCACACAACCCGCCAAGAGCCAATTCACACACACCGCCAGCCAAGCATCAGTCCACGCACACATACATCACAGTTTTTTTTAGCAAAAAAGAATACACAAACCTGTGGAAAGTAGATACAAAACTATAACTACAAACACAACAGCTCTAACTAAATACATCACAATAATTTCAACCAGGAAACTGAACAAAGAATATAAAACAATACAGACTATGCATTTCACTGATACGCTCATGGTTGCTTCCAAAAGCTCTTTTATGTGTGATACAGTCTAAAACATGCAGACACACAGCCCAGGCTTAGAACAGTAATCAAGGCAGTGCATACGACTCTTGTTCCATATTCCTCTTTTCATACAGACCCTACATCTCTTACAGCTATTGTTTTTTTGGGGGCGTGGGAGGAATGCATTCAGGAAAGTGGTGCTCTGTCAATATAGCCACCTCTTTCCCTACTGCAATGCTAGGAACACGTGCCTGTTCCACTACAACAAGGCTGCCTATCACAGACTTCTGAAACTGAGCAAAAGTCATCTTTGACTCTAGAGAACATTCCTTGAACACAACCAAAGCATTAAAGGTTGCTAAATGGAAGAAATGGATAGCCAATTTCTCATACCAAATGTAAGCCATACAAACAGCAGTGTAAGGTTCCAACCTCTATCTACAACACCCATGTGCTTATTGTAGTCTAAAATGAACACAGGTTTGCACACATCAGCAACTTGATCCCAAACAGACACAGGTAAAGTACTTTCAGCTTGGAGACATCCCTCCTCTCTGCAAATTTCACAGCTACCAGTTCATCACTATGCAAGGCACTCCACTTTCCCCTCTCAAGTTTCTTACAAACAAACTCCTTTGGATAGCTTTTACAGTTAGAATTGACTATGCCACAGCAATAGTGTCCACTTTGAACAATTCCCTAAACAAATACACACCGGTGTAGAAGTTATCTAGGTACAAATGGTGACCTTTGTTAAAAAGTCCTCTACCAAGTTCCCACACAATTTTCTCACTAACTCGGAAAGTGGATGGACAAACAGGGGGTAAATCCTGGAATCCCTACCGGTGTACACACAGAAATTATAGACACATCATGTACTACTCTCAGACAACATATACATCTTAATTGCAAAGCAGGCCCTTTTGCTAGGAATGTGCTGCCTGAAATGCAAATGGCCCTTCAACTGGACCAAGTACTCATCAACAGCTATTTCTTACCCTGGAACATAGATCTCTGGAAATCGATCTACAAGTGATCAAGGACAGGCCTAATCTTAAAAAGACGGTAACAATTAGGGTGATCTCATGGCAACGCGGAAGCATTATCACAAAAATGCAGCATCCGTAGCAATTGCAAATGTTGCTCCTGATTCATGTTTGCAGGAAATATGGCCATTGCCATCAAGGGACTGGTAGACCAATATGAAGACAGGGATGGCTTCCTTATCAAGCGACAAAAACAAATGGTAGTGGTGTTCCCTAAAAGGGAGTAACCGCACATTCAATACATACAAATATCAAAAATGTTGTTAATTAGGGCACAAAGTAATCATAATTACTGATAGTACAGTCGGAGTGCTAGGGAGATCACTGTCACTCACTACCTAGAGTGACTAAAGCAAATCAAAATGACCTGCTAAAACAGAAATTCAAGAAAGGTTCAGTTCAGCACTATCCAGATAGCAGTGTTAGAAAAAATGACTTATTAATCACAAAAATTCCTTCAACAGTACAGTCAAAATATATGCGTAGTTCATCAAAAGTAGTCTTCTTGGGACAAGATGATCAAGCCAAGGTCTTTTTGCATATGATTTTCTTTTTATTCACAAGCGTCAAAAAAACAACCAGCCAACACGTGTTTCGTCAGTACAGAGTCCGTACTACGACTTTCTCAAGGCTAAACGACGTTGAAAACGAGCTTGCCGTGTGAAAATATAGTATGATAACCTCATAGATTGTATTATTCACAGTCACTGCGGGCTTCCTTATCAACCACATCAAAAAAGTTTAACCAAAAAACTTCATCTCATCTAGATTTGCGGGAATCACCGCGTACCTCTAGAGTGTGTCCTAAGTCTGGCACTGTTGTCCCTAAAATACTGTTTGCCTACAAATTAGTCTGTTCAACAATCTCTCCCAAAAATGCATCATCTTGTAGATCTTCCTGTATTTCTCCCTCGTCCATAAGCAGATGAAACCTATTGGAGGTACGAATATTGTTCAGGGAGATGCTGGAGTCGTATGCAGGACTCACGTCTATTGGTTTTAGTGTTAGCGTGCTGGGGACAACTTTGAAGTAGCTTCTTAATGTGAAGGCATTAATTATGGGGTCTGTTTAGCCAAAAGCACACTCTCTTTACCGGGCGCTTTAAGTTTGCCTGCCCCTAGGTCTTTCTTAGTTGATTTATTTTGTAGTTGAGGTTTTTTGTGTGTTCTAGGTTGCTGCACTGCAGGAATTTGTGCAATTGCCAATGGAGCAGAGAACTCCACGGTGCCAGTAGAGAGAGAGCAGAGATCCATGGGTAGCTCTATAGTAAAGGACACTTTAGCGTCCCTAGATAAAACTCAAGCAGGACTGACCAGGAACAATTTGGAAGAGCCTGAGGCAGCACAAGCACAGATTGGTGATACAGTTAACTACAGTCAGTCATATTCATTGTGTGAATTACTACAAGCCCTTGCCAAGGAAGTGAGAGATAGATTCTCAGCATCGGAAAGTAACCAAGTGGACTATAAAAGTTCATGTGAAAAACTAGAACTTAAGTTGGACTCACTTGCTGTTAGGACTGCGGCTCTGGTACTCACTGTAGCTGAACTAGCAACTCAGATGGGAGAAAACACAAAGAATATAGCAGCATTAAAAGAGAAAGAGCTGGAAATGCAAGACAAATTAGAATCACTAGAAAATTCTCAGAGGAGAAACAAAATGTGTTTACTCAAGGTGCGAGAGGGGTGGAGGGCAGCAACATAAAAGAGTTTGCAGTAAAACTGATTAAACAAGCTACTCATAATGAGTGCTCAGAGGAGGCTTTCATGGCACATATTCAGGCTCAACCCCAACAAGACGAGGCCTAGGAATATTTTTGTTCATTTCCTAACATAGAGTTTAAAAGAGGAAATTCTCAATAAAGCTCTCAAGCTAAATTCTTTATATGCAGAAGATGTAACATTTCAAATACGGTCAGATGTTTCGGCAATCACGGCCTCTAGGCAATGGGAGCTGGGGAAACTACTTGATCCTCTGAAAAAATTGGGTGCAACCACACAACTAAAATTCCCAGCATCAGTAATGTATAACAATAAAATATGAATATACAGAAGAGTGGATGATGCTGAAAATTTCTTACACTCCATATCAGGAGGTGCAGAGGGAACAGGAATAGAAAAATAGTAAATCCCGGGGTACGAAAGTTTGTAGTTTAGAGTTAAGCTCCTGACCTAAGGGGGGCACAGGCCTAGGTAGAGCCAAGGGAGAGGAAAGCGGGGTTCTCCAGGAGAGGGTTCACTAGATGGGGGTGAGGGTGGGGGCACAGGGTGGGGAGCAGTGGGAGAAAACAAAAAAAAGTAGAATGATGAAATCAGAAAAAAGAACTGAGAAATGGCTTGTTCACTAGATATTCAGAATTGTGTGTTGAAAGTGCTTTCCTGGAACCTGAATGGCTTAAGGACAAAATATAGGATGAAGAAAAAATGTCAATACTTGAGGGATATGTCGGAACAGATCCATATATTACAGGAAATACACTTGTCAGAAAGTGAGTTAAAATCTTTATGTGAACCCAGAAAGTGGATTCAGGATGTAATTTGTACAACGCAACAAACCTTAACTAAGGGAGTTGTAATAATGATTAAAAAAAACTCAGCGATTTCTCTAGAGTCCAGCACGGTGGATAGGATGGGAAGATGAGCTATAGCCCGGGTAAAATGCCATGCATCAAAGTTCACAGTGGCAGGATATTATGGCCCGAACACAGATGACCCGAACCCGCTTAAAAACCTTCTGTCTGGATTGCTAAACTACGGTAAACAGTCAAAATATCGAGTACAAAATATCGAATGGACATATAATCGAGTTTAAAATATAGAATGGACAAAATATCGAATGGACAGAATATAGACATCAAAAATATTGTTTTTAAGGTAAGTAATGTAATATTGAATGTTAAAGACATAGAAAGTTAAAATATCGAAGTTTATAATATAGGTTATTAAAATTATCGCATTTTTAATAATATCGAATTTTTTATAGTGTTTTTATGTTATTATATGTGTGAAAAGTGTGTATTTATGTTATAATTTATTTTAATTAATTAATTTTGTTTTTTTAATTTTTGCGTAATTTAATTCAGTAGCGGGTTGTTGGTTTATAGGGGAATAGTGTGGGAAGTAATTTAATTATATTTATTTAAATATGTAAATTTATTTATTGGTATTCATTTTAATTAATTGTTAATTAATTTATATTTGGTAATTAATTACATTTTAAATGGCAATTAATTTTAATGAATTGATTAATTGCTAATTATGTTAATTTTACTAATTTATTTTCTGTAGCGGGTTGTGGGTTTATAGGGGAATTGGGTGGGAAGTAATTTATTTATAATTAATTAAATAATTCAATGTATTTAATTGTATTTAATTTAAATTAATTGTTAATTTTTAAGTGTTAATTAATTAATTGTTAATTTGTAATTAATATGTATTAATAGGTAACTAATTGTAATAATTAATTTGAATTTGTAATTTTAATTGATTAATTGTTATATTATATTAAATTGGTAATTACTTTTAATTAATTTTTTATAGATATTAATTTATATTTTTTTAAATAACATATGAAGTATTTACTTTCCCTACTGTTGCCCTCTCTGGAGTGGGAATAGTAATTTTTACCCCTACGCTATCCAACGCTTTCCCTGCTGTTGCACTCACTGTAGTAGGAATAGTAATTTTTACCCCTACGCTATCCAACGCTTTCCCTACTGTTGCACCCACTAGAGTGGAAATAGTAATTTTTACCTCTACGCTATCCAACGCTTTCCCTACTGTTGCACTCACTGGAGTGGGAATAGTCATTTTTACCCCTACGCTATCCAACGCTTTCCCTACTGTTGCACCCACTGGAGTGGGAATAGTAATTTTTATCCCTACGCTATCCAACGCTTTCCCTACTGTTGCACTCTTTGGAGTGGGAAAAGTAATTTTAACCCATACGCTGTCCAACGCTTTCCCTACTGTTGCACTCCTTGGAGTGGGAATAGTAATTTTTACGCCTACGCTATCCAACTCTTTCCCTACTGTTGCACTCTTTGGAGTTGGAATAGTAATTTTTACCCCTACGCTATCCAACGCTTTCCCTACTGTTGCACTCTTTGGAGTGGGAATAGTAATTTTTACCCCTACGCTATCCAACGCTTTCCCTACTGTTGCACTCTTTGGAGTTGGAATAGTAATTTTTACCCCTACGCTATCCAACACGTTCCCTACTGTTGCACTCTTTGGAGTGGGAATAGTAATTTTTACCCCTACGCTATCCAATGCTTTCCCTACTGTTGCACTCACTGGAGTGGGAATAGTAATGTTTACCCCTACGCTATCCAACGCTTTCCCTACTGTTGCATTCACTGGAGTGGGAATAGTAATTTTTACCCCTACGCTATCCAAGGCTTTCCCTACTGTTGCACTCACTGGAGTGGGAATAGTAATGTTTGCCCCTACGCTATCCAACGCTTTCCCTACTGTTGCACATGTTGGAGTGGGAATAGTAATTTTTACCCCTAGGCTATCCAACGCTTTCCCTACTGTTGAACTCTTTGGAGTCGGAATAGTAATTTTTATCGCTACGCTATCCAACGCTTTCCCTACTGTTGCACTCATTGGAGTGGGAATAGTCATTTTAACACTCTTGCTATGCTACGGTAATAATATTGTATATTTTTTTATAATATTATGTTAATATATATATATATTAACAAATACATTTTTTTTATAACTTAAATTAATTATTTAATCATTTTAAGGTTATTTAAGTATTTTTAAGTATATTTTAGTTATTTATTTTTAATATATTTTTTTAATTTTACATTAATTTGAATAAATTCGATATTTTTACAAAGTACATATTTGTAAACGATATTTTTGATTCGATATTTTTGTACTTACCTGTTTGTAGATAGGACTTCGATTTTTTTGTAGTCGATATTTTGGAGTCGATATTTTAAATGCCTACATTTTTGTAGTCGATATTATGTCAGTGATCCCTAAACTACACTGACCCGCTAATATTGGCTGTATTGGCTGGAGATTTTAATGTGGTCTTGGACCATGCATTAGATAAGTCTCAGAAGAGTAGAGTTCTTCAAAACCATAAAATGGGTGTATTGATTAAAAATGCGATGAAACAGCTAGCCTGGTATGATGTGTGGATGAGTAAAATGGTCAAGAAAAGAGGTTACACTTTTCATAATAAAAAGTACGGTCACAAGTTTAGACTAGATTACTACCTGCTGAATACAAACTTAAAGAAATGGGTTAAGGATGTTAACCATGTGGGAGAGCATCTTTCTGACCATTCAGCAGTGACACAATCTCTCAGGGTGCCAGTTAGACTGATCTCCAATAGATGTGCCCTGGAGCGCGCCATTCTTTTGGAGGAGGATATAACTGAGAAGTTAACGTTAGAATCAGAGGCATTTTTTCAAACCAATCAAGGTACTGCCCCGATAAAAGTGGTCTGGGATGCGTGCAAAGCTTTTTTAAGAGGTCTAATAACCTCTCTACATTTTGCTCAACATAAAAAATATAAAGCAGAAGTCGAAGGAATAGAAAAAGAAATACAAGAATTAGAGTATTACCTCATCACACACCAGAGTAAGCCTCTGGATTCTAATTTATCAGCAAAGCTAGAGTCTCTTAAATCAGACGGCTATCCTTGACTCAAGATTGAAAAAAAATGTCAAGCCAGTAGAAATTGCAAGCTCAATTTGAGTATAGGGAAAGCTGCGGAAAGCTTCTGGCATGGAAGACCAAACAAGATCTGGGTAGAGGTACCATTAATGAGCTGAACTCTGCTGTCCCGGGGAATATACTCAAGACCTCAGATGAAATCGAAAAGGCCTTGCAATCGCATTTTGAGAAAGTGTTTCATGAAGATTTGAATGTCCAGGAGGAGGAAATAACAAAATGGCTAGCTCAGACACCCCCAAATAGGATTGCTGATGACAAATCGCGTAATATGGACATGCCGATTTCAAGTGTTGAGATTAGGAAAACCATAGACTCAGGCAAATCCAGGAAAAGCTGCAGGCCCAGATGGGTTATCTGCAGAATTATATAAAGTTTTAAGGGAAGTTCTTATCCCTATCATGACAAGACTATTCTCTCACATCTTTGAAGAGGGTGGGGATATACCACCCTCTTGGAACGAAGCAACGGTCGCGCTAATCCTCAAACCCTCCAAATCATCACGCTCCTGTGACTAATATCGGCCTATCTCTCTGCTCAATATTGATTATAAGATCTTTGCAAAAATATTGACAGAGAGGCTGAACAGAGTAACAGAGAACCTACTCCATATAGATCAAAAGGGATTTGATAGAGGGAAAGGAATGAGGGATCTTACCTTCAACCTGATTGGGGCAATCGATATAGCAACTTTACATAAAACTCCTTTAGCCACAATTACAATAGACACCACTAAGGCTTTTGACAGAGTAAACTGGGCCTACCTAAAATGTATATTAAAAGAAAGTAACCTAGGATAGAACATTTGCAGGTCAGTTTCTCTGATATGTAAAGCCCCTATAGCTAGAGTTCTAGTGAATGGAAATGTATCTGCTCCAGTCAAAATCCAGGGAGGCACTAGGCAGTGGTGCCCACTATCTCCAATGCTCTTCAACTTATATATTGAGCCTTTTACTGAAAAGGTTAGGCTACACCCAGGCATACCTCCCTTTAGATTCAAGGATTAGGAAAAGAAGGTGGCGCTATACGCCGATGACTTAATGATCTATACATTGGATTTGAATGCCACAGTCCCTTTAATATATAAAGAAGCAAAAAAATGTTGGGAGTGTTTCGGGATATGAAATAAAGGCAACTAAAACTGAATGCATGGCATGGAATTTGAGTGCATGTGCCTATCCAACAAAAGAAGTGATAATGTATTTGGGAATACTGATTACCCAAAATATTGACAAGATTACAGCAACCAACCTGCAAAAAACCATGAAAGAAATATACAATTCCTTAACGGGATGGGCCTATCTACCCCTGTCTCGAATTTGTAGAAAAAGTAGCGCAGAAGAAAAAACAAGGGGGGTCTATGCCTCCCAGAACTAGTTCTGTATGCATGGGTATTCTCATTGAGGACAGGTACAATGCTCATGGACGTACCAGATGGCTCAGATGTAGGCATGATGTTCAAGGAAATGCTCTTAGATGTTGAAAGAGGGATTCAGGGTTTCTTATACAACTATGGAGATCCAAGATTTTTTAAGAAAGCTCACCTAAAAACTCTAAACGGTCTGCTTGCCACTTGGATTAAGATCAAGAAGGCCTTAAAGATTAGTTACTTTAGTGCTCTTGCTCCCATTTAGAATGCTCCGGTGTCACCAGGGTGGACCAGAGATTCTTTGTCACCTCCCCTTATAGAGGCTGGGAGTAGTTAATACCGGAAGGGTCTCTGCTATCCTGGGATGAGATGAAGTCACTCACAGACAACGGGCTCTCCAAATTCAAGTACTGGCAAATAAAAAGTTGGCATCAAACTGTCGGGACTGATGTGGGCATGTCCAATGAACTGGAAAAGGCACTATGGATGATAATGGCAAAAAAGAAGGAGGTTGCGACTGTTTACTGGGTATTACTAGCCTGGAAGAGGGAGAGTTTAAATTACCGACAGAGCTGTGGGGAGTGAACTTGCCTGGCAGCCATCTTGAAGATTTATGGCAAGTATCTCATGAAATTTTGTATACTACAGAACAACCTGCAAATTTAAGAAGAAACCTTGGGCCAGATGTAGGTAGCCTAATACCGGTCAGTAACAGCCGAAATTACCGAATGTCGGCTGTTACCGACCGGTATTAGGCTTTTCAGATGTAGGAGGCAAAATTGAAGGATTCAGTAATTTACAGAATCAGTAAGTCAGGGAATCTGTAAATTATCGAATTCTTAAGATACCGAATCAGTAATTTACCGAATCCCTAACGTAGGGAGTACTCAAGTGAGTGCATTCCTCATTTAAGGATTAGTTATTTACCACCAACTACAAGTTGGTGGTAAATATCGAAAACCGTAAAAAAAGCAATTTTAGGCTATTTTAACAGTGCCATGTGGCAGACATACATGCCCTTAAGGCGTGTATGTGTGCCACACGGGCACCCATGCACTATTTAGGGGTACAACGGGGTGTCAATGTGACGCCCTGCCACCCTTGTAAGTCTTCTCCTTATTATGGATTCGGTATTTACCGAATCGGTCATTCCTACTAAGTCCTATGGGCCTCCCGGCCCATAGGAATGAATGGGAAATACCAAATCGGTAAATACCAAATCGGTATTTAATGAACTTTACCGATTCGGTAAAAATTACCGAATCAATACCTACATACCATTTACCGATTCTAAAATACCGAATCTGTAAAATTCAGTATTTTAGAATCGGTAAATAGTATTTACCTACATATTGCCCCATATGTTTTGTATTCACAGGGTGTATTGGTCTCCCCTTAAGCTCCCTAAATTCTCGAAAGGTCCAGCTCCAAAGTGTCTCCAAATTAATGCTGATGATGTCCGTATGTTCTTAACTTGTCCAAAGCTACGTCAATTTTGGGCAGAAGTGAATAGAGGCATGGAAAGTATGTTTGGTATAAACACTCAAGTAAGCATTACTTTAGTTATCTTTGGGCTGTTTGCACATTATAAGTCTATGTCCAGGTAGGAAAAAAAGGTATGTGTATATCTGATTTTACTGGCACAAAGAGAAATTTGCAAAAGATGGATTTAGGATATCCCCCAACTTTATTAGACTGGGTGATCTCCATTAAATATACAATGAAGTTGGACAGAGTTACATTAGAAAAAGATAAGAATGACAAGGATAATAGAGAAGATTTTGGGTTCCATGTGAGGATTGGTTGGGCACTCTTGATCAATAGGATTAAATTAGTCCAATGATTAAGCCTTTACACTAATGTACTTCATCTCTCTGGTTTCTGTGAGGCCCCCCTCATGTGATACAGAACAAGCATGTAGAGAGGCTCTATGTAAAGCATATCCATCTAGATACAGAGCTCTCCAGTTGGTGCCATTCGAGTGGGGGGCCACAGGAGTAAATTCAACAGCTTTAAGTCATCTGATGGCGAATGGGGACAAAAAATGAAAAAGAAAAAGGTTTTCAGTATTCACTCTACACCGGTGATACCAGTAATGGCAGGCAACACCAACTGTACCATGTTTGGGGTAACCCAAAATTGTGCTCTTCGAATGGGAAGCCTTTCAGCCCCAGGCTGCAATACAGATGCCTCTTGCTACACTATCAGCACATCAGTGGCCTCCTCTAAAACAGGCACTTCATCTACACTGAGACTGGCTTTATCATCAGATGATTACTATGAACAGAAAGTTAATTGCCAGAATCTTGCACTACCTTCTCTGCCTCAGATGCAGAGCCAGTATCATAATCATGGTCTGAGGAAGATTATAAAAGCATACCAACCATTGCTGAGAGCTAATCCTGCAACTAGCCATAATCCTTATTCAGTGGTGAAGCGAAACGTCAGGGCCCCCCTGCAAAGTACATGGAGGTGGCCCCCTCTCTCCATCCCACAACCTACCACTTTCGATGAGGGGGGCCTCCTGGAGCTCGGGCCCATCCGCCGCATCGTGGGGGCTACGGGGGCTTAAGTTACACAACAGTCCTTACTAATAAAAGTAGCTTGACAAACAAGTCAAAAACAACCAACAATGTGTAAAATAAGCAATAAGCAAAGTGTTTTTTTTCACGAAGACCTTATTCTCGATAATGATACCACTCACTTGCCAGAGACAGCTAGACTCACCCCCACCTACTCTGCACAGACAAAGCAAAGGACTAACGATATCCAACAAAAAACGAAAAACGAAATATAATTACACACAAGGCAACACAATACACATTGTGCACCAATCCAAGGAGAATTTTACACACATTAAAATATGAGCTAAATGTGCTGTTATTTCTAACCAATTGTATGCATCTATGCAAAGTGCAGATCTGCCACTGCAGAACCTGTAAAACAGGATTCATATCAAAGGAATCAAAGGCTTTGCACTAGAACATAAAAAGGAGATATAACACATGCCAGTCCACACACTCCATAGCCAGACTGGGGGGCAGATGGCCCTAAAAATATGGCCATTTCATTCATTCCCAAAAGGGGAGCGACCCTTGCCCAAGGGTCTGCTCCCGACAAAAAGCAATAACCTACTCCCTGGTGTCTTGTGGCTTCTGGCCCACTTGGGGGCCAATGGGCCTAAACGCATGAGGTAAACCTGTCCACAATGGGGGCATAAACAACCAAAATAATTACCCCCTAAAGGGTAGCAGACCTTACCCAAGGGGTCACTTCCCACAACAACAACACACTGAAGAAAACATCCCTAGTGTCTAGTGGCTTCTGAACCACTTGGGGGCAGATGGGCTTAAAAGTATAATGCTGGTCTACCCCTAAGGGAGGCAGTAACAACCAAAATGATTACCCCCTAAAGAGGAGCGACCCTTGCCCAAGGGAGTGCTCCACAGTAAAACAGCGTATTGAATAAAACATCCCTGGTGTCTAGTGGCCTCTGCCTTCCTTTGGGGGTATATGAGCCTAAAATCATTAGACTGAACTGCCCTCAAAGGGGGCAAAAATGGCCAAAATAATCACTCCATAAAGGGGAGCAACACTTGTCCAAGGGGCCACTCCCCACAACAACATACTGAATAAAACATCCCTAGTGTCTAGTGGCTTCTGCCTCCCTTGGGGGCACGTGGGTCTAAAAGTATCAGATTGATCTGCCTCCAAGGGGGGCAGAAAGAGCACAACATATTCACCTCCTAAAGGGGTCCCCAACATCATCACTTCCACTGCCATCCCTAGTGTGCTCAAGGGAAGTTCACTGGGGAGCACCAGCACTTCCCATGTGGGTGGTTGCCAGGACAGCCGGGAGCCGTCCGACACACACGCCACCATGGAATAAGACGGCTCCCGGCTGCCCGACGTATTGAAGGGATTCACAACAAAATGCACACTTAATCAACTGAAAGATGGCCAGTTCACCTTTGCAAATGGCATTCCACTACATATGAACACATGTTGCCCCATGTTTAGTAACGTTTGGTCTGTTTGAGCTAGAAAAATAAATTAGGGGGTTAAAATCTGCAGATTGTGCAGAAGGTGATGGGTTATGTGGCAAATTAGGCAAATCCATAATTTTACAGAAAAAAGCACGGTGCAGGATCATATCATTCCAGTAGCCCTGCCAATAGTGCATTAGGTACAACCTCCTGAGCTCACATCACTTGGCTAATAGAATCAATTATATACATTCAGAATATTTAGAAACCGCAACAAGCAGATTGTAGTCTCTTGTGCTGCTCCTTGTAGTGCACAAGATTTCAACGAGTCCGATTGTATACAAATTGAATACTAATGTATTTTGAAAAATTCATCATCATCCTAAAATACTTGTTGCACTTTAAAAATCAACTAGCATTTTTTGTATTTGATAATTCGCTGCTGTATTGTAATACATACAAAACATTGATTTTTATTGGGGTGCATTATTAATATCAATTCTAATCGTAGGAGCTCTGTGACATTTGAAAAAAAGTGATTAAGATATAGAATCCATTAAAACAAATGCGCCTTTTCAATAGCCATTATTGATTGTGCACTTCTAGAATACTATATGTAATCGGTTTAAAAATTGATATGTTTCTAATAATGATGTCCAACTTAGTCATGCATGTTTTGTGATCTGGCAGAAGACAACGCTCAATTAAAATGCTGTAATAGCAAAATAAACCCATCCAAGCAACAAGGTAATGAATCTGTAAGTCTTTGTCAGCTGTTGTTAAGCCACAAGGACAATTCTGTGTTAAAAAAGATGCATGCCTAAAATAAAAAGAATTAAAATATAAAAAAATATATATATTCATATTTCTCTAATTTGATTAATCTTGAAATTCATCAAACATTATAGGCACGATTAAAATACGCATTGCTCTTGTGGCTTCAATAAATGATCAACAATTGGTTCTTTTCCTGCACCTGTTTGTTCCAACCACCTAGTAGATAGTCTGTCCCCCCTTCCAATTGTTTTAATGCCAGATTTCTTGCATCTATTCTAGTGGCTGTTCCCTCTGCTCAGTTTTTGAGCCTTTCCACTTCCATCCATTTTGGTATGTTTTGGGATCTGAGCATTTGCGTGTTAGGTTTCTCATTTGCCACTTCATTGCAGACAAATCTCCATTACTACCTTCACCATCTTACTGGTGTTGCAGAGGTATACCATTGATAGTTGTATGTGAAATTGCAGAAAAACAATGTTGTGGATAGCAGTTTTATTATCCCGTTTTTGTCAAACTGGGTTCCCCAAAGTTTTCCCCTTGAATGACATTCACTGGGCTAATGAAACCAATCACATGAATGGTCTTCATTTTGAAAATTTCATAACAATGTTTGCTAACATCAATTGTTTTTTGTATTTCTCTCCTCAATCCTCACAGAGCCTCCTCTCACTTTATGCATATTCAAATCCAACGTTAATTTTCCCCATCTCTTTTTTTTTTTGTTCCTCTCTTTACCCCTTCCCCAGCCTTTTCTGCCCCCATAACCAGTCTCACCTTGCTCCTATCATTTAAGTCTTGTATATTCCAGGGGATAAACGTTGTGTGTTAAGAGGTTGATTAGGAGTAGATTCATTCCGTCTGTTCCCCCGAGTACATCAGCTTTCATTTGCCACGAAAAGTTGGGCCTTTCTTTTTTATCTGATTTCATTAAAATAGAACCAATACTGTTGTTGCATAGTGTCTGGGTTAAGGAACAAACACAGTTAAATAGGGATATTATTGCTGACTGCCTCCAACTTGACGGAGTGCAAAAAATACCATGGATTAGATACGTGCGGGATTTTATGTCCGACTTGGGCCACATAGAGTATTTTACAAATCCAAGCTCCATGCAGAAAATCTCGCGGGAAGCATTAAAAAAGGAGGGGCTAGGCATGCTAGAAGAGGTCAGACTGTCTAGCGAACTCACTAAACCTACTGTTAACCAGCATGAAACTATTGTAACTTCTTTTGGAATGGAGCCTTACTTGTCATATGTTCCTGCTGCATTTGATAGAATGTTATTGATTAGATGCAGGTTAAATATATTTCATAGAATGGTTTTGTGTCCCAAATTGAACGATTGGTCAAGACATCTCCAACTGTGTCCATGTGATTACCACTCATGCCAGTCTACATTCCATACTGTTTTTTTCTGGAAATCTTATTCTGAACTGAGAAAAGTGTGTCTGATTCCGCTTGTAAAAGCTTATGGACTAAGACAGTGTCGCCCCGCTTTTTTAAAACTCCAGCAATTATAAAATGATCATACTGTATGGAGACTTGCCATGTTCTTAAAGAGAGTATTTTATCTAAGGAAAAGACTAAGTAATACTGTTGAACTATAAATGTGTATTTGAATGGTCTTTTTATAATCTCTATGGATTCACCTTGTTCGCTTTTGATGATAGCGTTGTTTGCACAGTATGAAAGCTGATACTTTGTACATTTTTAGAAAAACTGCATGTAATATAATATTGATTTTTTATTTGTGCTTTTATGATTGTAATTTTGTAACAATCGAATAAAGCTTTATGAATTGAATTGATTAGGAGTGCCCCGCCACCCAAGATTGCATTAACATATCAACACTGTGAGTGATAGGGAAGGGAGAAGAAAGACCCAGAAAGAAAAGTGCAAAGGAATGAAACAAAGACAATCAGCCAATACAAACAGATTCCACCCTACATCCACTTCAAGCCTCCAAATGGGCTGTAGCCACCCACCCACCCACAACTGTGGTCCCAAATGACCAATCATGTAAATCCAAAAGGGAATCCTTTCAACGGGGGAACGCCAAGGACCCGGCACTATCCCTCCTACAGAGGAAAGCTGGGTAGCCAGAAGGAACATGAGGCAGATGGTCGTAGGTCGCCAAAAGGAAAGGGATTAATACTGTTCACAAAGTAGCGCTCATATATCAGGGGTCCCAAATCCAAAACTTCACTGCAGGGACCACGTTCAAGTCAAGTTTACTCAGACGTTGCCATCAATCACTGACTTGTGGCATATACTCCACTGTCATTATGATCAGTGATTTTCACTGATGCAGCCAGAGTCTGCACGCTTGGGAACGCGTCTCAAGCTGGTCGTTGTTAGTGGAATGCTTTGGACGTATTTAGCAGCAGCTTTAGGATAAGTGAAGTGCATAGTTTTGCCAGCATGGAAGATACGCAACTTGGCCGGCTAGAGAAGCAAATTTTTAGCATCCATTTTGAGAAGAGAGTGCTTTACAGGAAAAAAGTTTCCTCTTGCAGCCTGAATTGCCATGGTGAAATCGGGATAGAAGGATATATTGTTACCTTGGTAATTAAGCAGCTGTTTATCTCTGGCCAGCCTGAGCACTGTATGTCTATCTCCGTAATTGAGACGGCGCAAAATTATGGGGTGAGCCGCTGTACCAGGTGGGGGGTTTCGGATCCAACAATCTATGTGCCCTCCCTACAACACAAACAGAAGATAAAGCTTCTCCACACAGGGACTGCAGCATCGTCTCCACATAGTCCTCCACACGATTCATGGTAGTGGAGTCCGGTACACCAATATCCTAAGGTTGTTCATTCGGGACCTGGCTTTCAAATCTTCATTCTTGGTACAAATCAATTCCAGCACTTTTTCCATTTGGAGTAGTTTTTCTTTTGTAGTAGCTCCTTCATCTTCCACCGTGGATGTGCACTGCTCGAGTTGTCCAATACGCCTATAATGACTTGCAACCTTTCCCTTAAGTCGGTCAAATCGATCAGTCAATCAGTAATTTTTAGAGTCTATGGCCATTAAGCTATGTTTGAGATCTAGAAATGTGCACACACATCAGATTCGGGAAGGGAGACACCAGCACCTTTAGAGTCTGAATGGGTCTCTTCCCGAGGGGCTTTCAGAGTCCAGAAATGCTTCTACTGGTCAAAGGACAACTTGGGTTGCCTAGTATCTATCTTTCCCATTTGGGCGGGAAAATAAGGCAGTATATGCTGGCCCAATTTCTAGTGACCTCCGTTCAGTGGCTCTGCCACACCCAAGACAGAACATGCCCGAGGGCATGAGCAGGCAACAGGAGGACACTATGTCAGAGAGGGAGTGAACAGCAAGGCCCAGCTCTATGAAGTTCACAGCAACAGGGCAACAGAGTAAATGAAGTGGGAATCAGATCACCAACACCCCAGTAGGCCTCACTCGGGAGCAGATTAACATACAGGAGCTGTAGGGTTTCCCCCCAGGCTTCAGCCAGCGAAGCGCTTCTGGACTGCACTTCAGCCCCACCAGCTATGGGGCAATTGTGTCTGCCAAATTGTGCACCTGTCGGTCCAGTACTTTCGGCGGGGGACCGGAAGCACCAGCATGATTTCAGCCACGCACCCCAGGAGTAAAGCTCACCTCAACGGGATTCCCAACATTCACCTCTGCTCTGAACCAGCCTCACGCAGCGTGCCTCCAGATGTGCTGCCAATCAGTGACTTCACATCTGCCCACCGCAACTCCCCACACAAGGCCAGCACATCTCTGCAGGTGAGCACCTCTGGTCCGTAGACCGGGAGAGCCTGCAGCACACCAGCCATCAGGCACACAGGACACTCCAAACCCAAGGACATGATGGACAGAGCGCTGAATCTTTTCAGACACTCAGCCCCAGTCACAGTTCTGGGTTGAATCCATCATCATTCTTTAGCTCACTTCGCCACCTCAGTTCAGACCCAGCTATATGCAAATCAGTCTTTACCCTGTGGCTCATGGGAACAGTCCAGCCCGAACTGCCAAACCAGGTCTACCGTGAACCGGAAACAAGCATCTTGGGACCTGTTTCTGGGTAACACCCTTCATCAGCCAGGCTAGCTTGAATCCAGTGGGAAAGTGATCAAGGGACCCACGGCTGGGCATATGCTGCCAACTTAGGGCGAACAAAGCAAACACAAGGTGATGATGGACGGGGCGCTGAAACTTTTCAGACACTCACACCAAGTCACAGATCTGGGTTGAATCCATCATCATTCTTTAGCTCACTTCACCACCTTAGTTCAGACCCAGCTATATGCACTCCAGCCAGGATCACTCAAGGCCAGACAGCTCCACCAAATCTGGCTGGGGGCTAAGCAAATGTAGCAACTGCAGATATCCCCTCCAATGGATGTCTCACAGCTATGGCCATCCTGGTCGCCCCCAAGGTTAGCCCAAGCCACAGTCCAATTCTCATTGCCAGCACAGTAATCCAACAGGCATCAGCAGGAGGGATAGGGGGGCCAGCTCAGCAGGGCAGAACCCGTCAGCCTTGTCGGGCCTACATTATTCCTCCATAAATCAGCAGAACAAGAGCAAAGCGGGGGTCCCTGAGTGCCGCAGGTCAATGGGGCTCTCCTCCATCGATCAGCAGCTCCGGATGCCGCCGGCAGAAGTAGATAAGTCACGGATAAACTGTCTAGCCTACAGAGCCTCACAGAGTGATAGCCATCTTGCGGTCAGGCTCTCTAGCGCCCTCCGCAAAGATGTTCAAATGTAAACATATAAAGGCGAGGTAAAAATCCACCCTGAAAAAAATATCCACAAAACCTACTTTTTTTGAGAATTTTACCCACCGCTGAATTTTCACATTCTACCATTATTTGGAGCTTAATGAAGTTACAATTAAGTAAAGCTATGCTTAGTCAACAGAGTTTGCACCTCAGGCGTCCATTATTGAACCTGCTGTGTTTGCGGTGTTTTAATAGCATCTCGTATTACTGATACTGTGGGAAATGATCATTCAGGATGTGCCATTACTGAGAGTTTCTGAGGTTTCCTTTCCAGGCTGCCCTAAGTAATGTGAAATCACCTGAATAACTCACTTCTACTGCAACTGTGCATATTTTCTCATGTGATTACCGAATTTAGAGCTTTTTGTTCAGCGAATATGCAAGAATACTGCACGTCTGGTAATATCGATTTGGTCTGAAACTCCTGTTTTTGTCCAAATTTGAAGCTGTTGAACTGTAACAAGACACGAAATTATAACAAACATTTTAAAAAAATAAAGAAAAATAGAAAACAAAAAAGAATGGCAAACAACAGGTGCTTTAGTGCTGAAAGAGCGAGAGATTCAGAGAGACGAACTACATTTACGAGCTGTAGTTTTGCTGAAGAATGTTATTTCCTCGCTGCCGAAAAAGATTGTGGGCAATAAAAACTGATTTGAAGGTTTCACAAAAGAGATTTAATTCAGAAGCTTTCCAAAGAAACAGAAAAGAAGAAGGTTGAAACGATATTTTTTCCACTGTTTACAAATTGACTGTAATGTTTTTTATTCTCTGGATATGACTCTAAAGACTTTTATAGTCAATGTAATATACTGACCCCTTAGATAAAGAGGTCATGAATACAATATAAAACAAAAGAGCTTTCTTTCACATTCCTAATGAAAATAAATAAAAAAAAGAAAACTCCAAAGTTGGAAAGGCTAACATATTATAACATATTTGAGAATCTAATTGAACGGTTATTTTAGTCTTTATTTCTTAATTGGTGTATTATTGAAACAACGAATATAATAGTTTTTATAAATGCAGGTGATTAAAATGAGGTACTAAAATGTATCTTCCCAAAATAGTAAAGTTTGCCATTGATAAGACTTACGGAAGGTTATAATGACAACTCACCCCTTAAATTGAGATCCCTGTACAAATACATGTTTGCTCAGGATTTGCATATACACGAGCTACAATGTTTAGCACACTGGATAATTACCAGTTGCGATAAAAATTACCTCCTTTCTTAAATTTAGGCTGGTAAAACCTGCTGGAATTTACCGAGGTGAAAAGTATCTGTATTAACCAAGACGTGGATTTTGGTGTGGTGAGCACCATAATGCACACATTACATCCCAAAATTCAGAATACATAATTATCCCAACTGATACATTCCGAATACCTTGGCGTTAGATTTGTATCCCAATTTCTGTTTGTGCCTAAACCTATATTTCTGTGGTTTGTTTTTGTCTGTTTTAGAAATAAATTATTAAGCAAAACCAAGAACTTCATCGACTATCAGTAATTATACTACCAAAAATGGTATGTGGAGATATAGTATATGAAGAGCGAATGGCATGGCAAATATTCCACAGTTGCACAATGTCTGATTATTTGTTTTCAAGGTGTTGGGCCTCTGATTAAAGTCTAATGAGAATTGGTGAAGTGCTGGTAAAATGGTGTCAAATGTGGACTGATGCCCATAAAGACAACTAATCGAGCAGAGATTGACCCTGGGCACAGGCAGCTCGAAGTGCTCTGTGAAGAGCCCAGCTGCCCAAAGCCTGACTCTACTAAGCTAAGCAAAGCAGCCCAGTTCAGCATGTAACACTTTCAGAGGCAAAGGGTTCGGATATCCATATGGAGCCCATTTAGAAATGCTCCATAAAATTGATCGAACAAGAATTAACAATTAAAGAAACAAGTCAGAGAGGCATGGATTAAAGACAGTGCTGGTGACACCTTTCTCCAGGGTATTAGCAGTCATGAATGCATCCATTACTATTGATAATGACATTACTCCTAGTACTACTCCCTCACCTTCCTTCACCACAAATTAGGCCCTTCAATGAGGTCTCCACCTCCCAGCCTACATAAACTCTGCCCGCCCCCACCTCCACCTGTACGCAAACAAACCGAGCAAGCTCTCAGATGTACCGCACCGGGAGGGAGGGTCCTAGAAGGAATGAGAGGGAGTAGGACTAGGAGTAATGCCACTATCAAAAGTAATGAACGCATTACCTCCAGTCTCTCCATCCTTCATCACCAATGAGGACATAGCAATCAGAAGAAAACGGAGATGGATAACTGAGTGATAAAGAACAGCAATTTTAATACCATGCCCAAACCACAGCAGCACAACATCCCTGGTCCTCATATAGGACAAGACCCTGTGGCCCAGAACATTATACAAACGTTCCAGACTAGCAATCCGATAGTGACGGAAAAACATAGAAGGAGAAGACCAGGTTGCAGCCCTACAGATCTCCACCACAGAGGTACCCTGCAACTAAGCCACCATAGTAGCAATACTGCGAGTAGAACGGCCCTGAACCCCAATCAGAGGATCCACCCAATGCAGTGTGTAAGGCAGTAAAACCGTGGACTGAATCCAACGACTAAACATAGCCTTGGAAGGCTTCACACCTTTCTTAGCAGGACCAAAATTAACAAACAAAGCATCCCCTTCCAGAAGGACTCCAAAACCTGCATGTACCACAGCAATACACATTGGACATCCGGGCAGTGAAAACGAGATTCCTCAGCCGAAGAGGGAGCAGGACAGAATTCAGGCAAAATCACCTCCTGACTGAGATGAAACACCAAATTGACCTTAGGGACAAAGGATGGTATCGCCACCAAAACCACCTGATCCGAAAAGATCTTGCAGAAGGGATATTTACAAGACAAAGCCCCCAACTCACCCAAACATATCGCCAAGGTGATGGCCACCAAAAAACAATTTTGAAAAGTCAAGGAGGACCTGACAGAACATCCAACACCAGCTGAAAATTCCAAGAAGGAAAGGAGCAGACAGGGCGAGGAAATAAATTCAACAGACCCTGCAAAAAATGAGGCATCAGGTGCCCGTCATCCCTCATATTATTCCAGGAGCCCCGAAAAGCCTGAATAGCCACCCACTGCACCCGCAGAGAAGCCACTGACAACCCCAGATGAGCCCCATCCTTAAGGAACTGCATCACCAAAAAGATGTCAGCCACCATGGGATCAACCTCCTGAACAGCACACCAGGTCAAAAAAAAACTCCAATGCCTAGCATAGGACAGAAGAGTGGTGGATCTACAAGAAGCCTGTAAAGTAACAGCCAATTGGTCAGGAACCTTGAAACCTGTTGTTAGATCTGGTGGTCTCTAGTTGGCAAAGGTATTCACCTTTGTCCAAATAGGGACCCTTACTTCTAAGTCAGGATAAGGGGATTACACTCAGAATCAGAAGCAGAAGATCTTCATTCGGTTATTTGCAGAAAACAACCATAAAAGCACAATTTAATAAACATCATAAAAACTAGATGATTAAAAACCACATTGTCCCCAGGTATAAAAACACAAATAATCTATTAAAGGATATATACAACAGTATCGGGCGTTAACCATCCATGCTGATTCTAAATTTTAGGGCTAATTTTAAAAAACTGATTACAAATAAAGTGCATTCATTATTTAGCAGCTGTAGGTAACAAAGTGCGGGTTTAACCTGGATAAGGTTCAGTCTTTTGAGAAGAGGCTTGAGGTAAACCCTCCGGGGAATATCATAAAAAGGGCAAAAAAATAAAAAGTGCACCAAATCCTGCAGAGACACGCAGTCGCAGCCGCAGGAAGGTAGCCCTTGACCTTGGTGGCTGCCTCTTGGAACAGCTAGCAGTAACTGAAAGAGGTCCAGCCGGAACCTAATTAACAAGAAACGGTTAAAGCTCAACATTGGCCAAGTCAAGTAAGGTTCCATGCTTAGTGTGGTCTGTAGGGCAACATAATTTCTATTACTGCTTTTCTTTAGTTCCACCTCCTCCCGCTGAAAAAGCTCCAAAAGAGAAAAGGTGTTTTTCACGGACTCTATGTCAGTTACAGTGATGGAGTCTGAGTTTGAGAAGAGTTCAGAACGCCCCAGTGCAGTGAAACATTTTTTCAAATATTTTAGCCACTGGATTTTTAACATATTATCCCATGTCAGTGCTTCTCTCAGGAGCTGGTGGTTTAGCGGGAGGTCCTTATTTAGCAAGCACTTCAGCCAAAATGTTAAAGGCCGAAGTGCAATGATGTCACCTAAATAAGGGGAACCTAGCTTCTCGTGCACTATGACATTTGCAGTTCCTCTCGGGACCCCCAGGAGCTGTTTCATGAAATTGTTTTCTACTACCACCAAGTCCTTAACAGTTGTGTGCCCCCATAGCTCACTTCCATAACAGCCTATTGCCACACTCTTGGCCTGGTATACTTTTAACAGAGCGGCAATTGGCCGTTTCCCCATTTTCCTCGCAAAATTAAAAATTGCCGCATTTGCCTGTGTTATCTCCCCTTTTTTCTTCTGTACAGCGGGGCCCCATTTCAGTTGGTTATCGAACAGGAACCCCAGGTATGAAAAAGTTTTTGTCGTGGGAATCTTCTCCCCATTTACATGAAATGGAAACTCCTTGTTATATGCTGTACCTACGTTCATGACAAAAGATTTTGAGTTATTAATGGAGAGATCCCGGGTTTTCATAAAGGTAAAAAAGGTGTCAAGCAGCAATTGAAGCCCCTTTGCGGTCCTTGCCAGCAAAACGGCATCGTCCGCGTAAAGTAAGACAGGTAACCCTTTACGTCCGACAAAGGGATAATCAGCACATGTTTTTAAAAGAGTGTTTTCCAGGTTATTAATATATAAGTTAAAAGGAAATGGGCCAGGATACAGCCCTGTCTTACGCCCCGGTGTACTCTGAATTCCCTGGTCACCCTCAGGTCCTGGGTGTATCGCACATTAGCTCGGGTGTCCTGGTGTAAACCCGCCAAGAAATTGACCAGGGTCTGCTCCACCCCCATATTTCTCATGGCCTCCCATAGTTTGGCCCTGTTGACACGGTCAAAGGCTGAGGAGAGGTCCATAAAAGCCATGTGGACTGTGCCCTGACGTGCCAACGTGTATTTCCCAAAAACCATGTATAAGTTGAGGCACTGAGAGATGGTAGAAGTAACTATTGAAGTTCTTCTTATTCTGTGTACTGTGTATATGTTGTGTATGTTATATGTTTTGATCACATTAAGTCCTGTCTTGTTTATTTGTGTGAATTCACAAACAAATTTCACGACGTTTTATGACTAAGGATTTGGAGAGCCTGCACGCCCCAATATGGCGCAAATCATTCTTTATTATCACAGAATGAGAGTGGCTTACAAATGTACTATGTGTGCCTTCCCTAGGGGAAGGTCTGGTTTTAACAATGTGCTTTATTTTACAGCACCTACTATTTGAGAGGAACAGAAGTATGTATTTTATTAGAAATGCATGCAAATAATATCACTTATTTACAGTAATAGATTCACTGTCCCCACTATTGGGATTTAGGAGTGGCATATGCAGGGCTGGTCCCAGCATGGTCCCGAAGAAATGCTAGGGGTAGCATGAAACATGTCGACCATATAGATCACTGAGTCAACCACATTATAGGTTGCCCTACAGTGACATTAACCCCACTTTTAATATACCTACATAGGAGCTCAATAAAAGAGTTAGGCCCACTAAGTATGGTATTTTTAATACTCACACACACCCACTCCACTTATTCTTTTTTGCACCACTCATAGTCTTTCACACTGAAGTGCTCCTGCGTAGTCCGTGAGTCGCAGCACGCCCCTTTTCGTAGAGAACTGGGAGGGCCCCAATGATGAAGCATGTCACCGTGGGGAAACCCCGGTGAGTGAGGGGACACTAGAAAGAAATTTTTCTTTCTTCTAGGTACTATGATTCAGAACAATCATATACCTGAGCTGAGCTAGGTCCTAGGGTCCCATGACTGGGATCCACTTTGTTACTCACTCAATGAGTTCTCTAGAATTTTAAAGCCAGATATATAGAAACTAAGATTGCTAGTGCGAAGAATGTGGTCGATGTAGGAACCCTCCGCACAGCCTTTAAAGGTAGGGGTTTCATAGAGAGTGTGATCATCCACCTGGGACATGGCAGTAAATAAATCAAAATCATCCATAAAGGCATTCAACAAATTGCCACGAAGGGTATGATCGAAGTGAAAGCCTTCGAGTCTGTTACAACCCATTAAGCCTATTGGGGTAGTTGCTGGGTTCCCACATGGGTGTACATTTAAATCTCCTACGATGGCAACCTGATGTGGGAGTCTCTCCATATTGTCCCTAAGAAAACTATCTAAATCCATGATCTTACAACCCCCTTTAAGGTTAACAGCGTTATAGAAATTAATCAGTGCTAGTGACTCTTTCCCCTTTTTGATCGTCAATATTTATCACTAGAGGGAAATCTTTTAACAGAGCATGTTAGTGCTAGATCAATATACACAACAGGACCCACTTTAGCTCTACCACTCCTTGATGGCTCGGCTGGCACAAAAAAGCTTTTGTATCCTTCTATAAATACGTTGTTTCCTACCAGCCAAGTTTCTTGTAGGCAAATTAATGGATAGGATTTTATAAAGGACACCCAAGATGGATCGTTGATTTTACTAGCTAAACCAGCAATGTTCCATGAAATTACATTATGCCTAGCTACTGTTGTTTCCTCTGGAGCAGGAACTTTGCCCCTTGAGGCTTTGCTGATGGAATTAGCAGGACTTGGCTCTGGACTATCCGCTACCACTGATCTTAGATCCATATTACAGTTCCATTTACTTATGTGGGTTTGAGTGTGTTCATGGGTTTGTGGGAGCAAGGTGTTTACTGACTCGTTATGTGTCGGCGGGCCATTGGTTAACTACAGGTGTCCCTCGGTGACGATTGTTTCCTTGAGTATGTCCTTCAGCTGTTGGTTGTTAGTATCCCCTATGGCTGGATTAAATACCTCGGCTTCCTGTGCCAACCCCCTGATGTCTACACTTTGTCGGGGGTGTGGGCGGATATCTTTAGCTGGTATAAGGGGTATTTCATTAAGTCAGTCCACTCCCTCAAGGCCTTCCTGCTGATAGAAGGCAGCAAACCGATTAAAGGTGGGTACCCTGTACTGGGTGTTATAGTAATCAAGGTGCCCTTGTCCAGAGATGTGATTGGAGTACATACTACCTTGTGCCATTTGGTGTTTATCATGTAGGGTGTAGTATCTGGTTCTCTGTGGGGATTGTCGATTTGGGTTCCTTTGGGGCGCGGAGGGCGGAGAATAAAAGTAGCTGAGATCTACAGTTTGTATTCTACTTTCTAGATCGCCGTCCCTCCAACCGCTGATGTAATTAACCACCCGCCGATCTTTGAAGTTGATCATGATGCAGTCACCCTCATAATCCTTTTTCCCCTGTCCCACCCAATTTATTCTTCTGACCTGTAGGATTTGACCACATAGGGCTTGAGGGATAGGTCTATGTCTAGTTAGCCAATGACTAACTTTGTTTTTTAACTCTAGTTGTCCCTCAAATTTCCCTATACCTAAAGTTGGAACTCCTATCATGATCACGGTATAGGGATAGGATTCCGGTGGCAGGTCAATACATGGGAGTTTACTGACTGGGACTGAGCTAATGGGGTGATCCTGTCGGCTGTTACTGCTGTCGTTATTTAGAACCTCTGCTGCCCACTCGCTCTCGCCCCCCCCATCTGTGGTGTCTGGCCCAATGTTGCTTGGCAGCACACTTGGGGTAACTGTCACATCTGGGCTCATACCCAGTGCCGCTGATGAGACCTTGGGTGGCTCCATGTATCCCCTAACTATTGTTTTCGGTGGCTGTAAGGGTTTAGGCAGTTTGCTTGGGCCTGATGTTACAACTGGGGCGTTCTTATTACGGCAGGGCACGGTGGCTTAGTTATATTTGTTTGAATAGCCTGGGTTTGAGGGGTTTTAGCGCATACGTTAACAACATTTCATTGTTCTGCAAGAGAACTTCTTCCATCTTATCGACTTTCTTGGCCATCATTTTAACTCTTTGTGTCAGAGGGAGCATGAGGGACTTCATCAGGTGCTCGATTTTTCCCTCAATAGTGTCTAAATAGGTGTCGTTGTTACTTGCTCTGTTGGTCAGCTTGCTGTCGGTATTGACTGTTTGGAGGCCTATACTATTCTCTACGAATAACAACTGGCTTTGATGTACTGGTATGGGGTTTTTTACTGCAGGGTTAAAAACCCTCTGGCTATGCCTGGATTTATGTTTGTCGTATTTCAATTTTGCCCTAGGTTTCTGTGTCACCCTCGCCCTCCTCCTGGTTGTCGAGGTGCCTGCGTTCCCTATCCCTTGAGTACAATATTAGGGTGAGTTATGCTGTTAGGGGTTCGAGAGGCTGCCGCTACTACTACCACAGAGGCATCGGTATGTGTAGAAGATTCTGCGGTTGACTGGAAGTTAGGTGTCATGGATAGCCTGCTTGCCCGGGTAACAAAGTCAGGCGGAGGGGTAGTACTTAGAGGGACTAACTGCCTGTTCTCTGTATCCGGGAAGCCCGCAAATGATTCCATAAGGATGGAATCTTGAGAGTATGCTGTGTGTGTGGATGAGTTAGCTGTTATAAGTGCATCCTGACCTTTCTGTGTGGAAAGACACATACTTGGGGGCACTGAGAGGCGCCTCTCCGTATTTTCTATCGCGTTGACAATGACTCCTATTGTTTTTTGGAGCATTCTGTCAATCGCGGTAAGGTTGGGAGGGGAGTGGTAACTTGGGCCTTCTGCCTAGAGGTAGACCGAGTCGACATTGGGGTGGTCTTGCTTTTGTTCATTATGGTGGTACTACGTCTTACTGGCAATATAGATTTATCCTGGTCAAGGGAAGTGCAGTTTACAAAACTTAAACAGGTGGTACAAATAGATGTATCTAATAGAAATATAACATATCTCTAATGACACCATTAATCAGGCAAGAATGTTAACAAAAAGTCACCTTGGTAAGTGTCCAGGGGGGCACAGTGGGACCAAGTGGAATGGCCCAGCCCAGTCTCTTAGGGCCTCTGAGGGCCACAGAGGGCCCGCCCTTTGCCCGGGCTTAGCCCGGCGCTCCCGCGCGCTCCCTCGACGCGGGAGGAGCTCAGATCTTTTTGTGCGCCTCCGGGCGCGGCTGACAACGTCAATGGGCGGGGCCTGGAGGGATTGTGGGGGCTGTAGTCCCCCCGCTCGGCGGCCGCGGTTTGTTGGCGGCGGCGGGGGGGACCAGATGCCCAGTTGCAGCTCTCCCCAACAATCTCCCCACAAGGACAGCAATCTCCCCACAAGCACGGCAAGCGTGGCGGCAAGGCACTTGGATCCCTCAGGGTCAGCAAAATCGGTAAGGCTCTCCCACTCCTTTAGCGGAGCTCAGTTCTTTTTGTGCGCCTCCGGGCGCGGCTGACAATGTCAATGGGCAGGGCCTGGAGAGATTGTGGGGGCTGTAGTCCCCCCGCTCGGCGGCCGCGGTTTGTAGGTGGCGGCGGGGGGGACAAGATGCCCAGTTGCAGCTCTCCCCAACAATCTCCCCACAAGGACGGCAAGCGTGGCGGCAAGGCACTTGGATCCCTCAGGGTCGGCAAAATCGGTAAGGCTCTCCCACTCCTTTAGCGGAGCTCAGTTCTTTTTGTGCGCCTTCGGGCACGGCTGACAACGTCAATGGGCGGGGCCTGGAGGGATTGTGGGGGCTGTAGACCCCCCGCCCGGCGGCCGCGGTTTGTAGGTGGCGGCGGGGGGACCAGATGCCCAGTTGCAGCTCTTCCCAACAATCTGCCCACAAGGACAGCAATCTCCCCACAAGGACGGCAAGCGTGGCGGCAAGGCACTTGGATCCCTCAGGGTCGGCAAAATCGGTAAGGCTCTCCCACTCCTTTAGCGGAGCTCAGTTCTTTTTGTGCGCCTCCGGGCGCGGCTGACAACGTCAATGGGCGGGGCCTGGAGGGATTGTGGGGGCTGTAGTCCCCCCGCTCGGCGGCCACGGTTTATAGGCGGCCGCGGAGGGGACCAGATGCCCAGTTGCAGCTCTCCCCAACAATCTCCTCACAAGGACAGCAATCTCTCCACAAGGAAGGCAAGCGTGGCGGCAAGGCACTTGGATCCCTCAGGGTCGGCAAAATCGGTAAGGCTCTCCCACTCCTTTAGCGGAGCTCAGTTCTTTTTGTGCACCTCCGGTCACGGCTGACAACATCAATGGGCGGGGCCTGGAGGGATTGTGGGGGCTGTAGTCCCCCCACTCGGCGGGCGCGGTTTGTAGGCGGCGGCGGGGGGGACCAGATGCCTAGTTGCAGCTCTCCCCAACAATCTCCCCACAAGGACAGCAATCTCCCCACAAGGACGGCAAGCGTGGCGGCAAGGCACTTGGATCCCTCAGGGTCCGCAAAATCGGTAAGGCTCCTTAATAACCCCTGCTCACCCCCTTGGTAGCTTGGCACGAGCATACAGGCTTATCCCAGAGGCAGTGTGTTAAGCATTTGTGAATATATACAGTAATACAGTCAAAACACTACAGATGGACACAACACAGGTTTTATAAAAATAAGTATGCTTTGTATAGACTTAACACAAGACCACAAACGACAAAAATCCACAATACTATACTTAAGATTGCTTTAAAGATGATAAAAGTTACTTAGTTCAAGTTGATGATAACTGCGACAAAGTTCTCAACAAAGTACCTGGATGCCTAACGCAAAGTAAACAAAAGGCTTGCAAAAGGGGAGATGCATCTTTTTCGTGATCCGGGGGAGATGATGCGTTGTGCCTCTATGCTTGCGCAGAGTAGGTGATGCGTCGTTATCCTTACCAGTGCAGAGGTGATGCTTACATTCTCGGCCTGCAGGCCTGTTGCGGTGCGCAAGATGGCGCCTTGATGCGATGCGATGATCCAGTTGTGATGCGATAAGATGGCGCCCTTGATGAGACGATGCGATAATGATGCGCAGACAACCTGGCAGCCTTGTGACAACTCTGTACTTTGGAGCCACGACAGGCCCTGCGACACGCTTCTCCGGTGATGCGTTGGCGACTCTCTCGATGGAGTCATGCTTCTCCAGTGATGTGACAGCAGGCAGCTTTGATGAACACACGCTTCCAGGGAGATACGGCGAAGGTTCGCTTCTCCGCCGATGCGATGATTTCAGCTGCGGTGGTAACACGCTGCTTCTCGATGCGTCGCGCTTCCAGCTCCCAGCGACACTCAAATGTCTAGAGTTCAGAATTCCGAGCAAGGAAATTCAGAGGGGAGTTTTTGTCCCTGAGATTTCAGCAGGAGGGAAGCACAGTTCAAGCCCTCGGAGAATATTCTGTAAATGATGAAAGTCCTTAAAAGTTCCTTCTCCTTTCCTTGGCAATGAAGCAACCACTGCAGGCCAACCCAGCAAACAGCACACTGGCAGAAGGGCAGTAAAACTCCTGCAGCTTCCTTGGTACTTCTCCTTGGCAAATGGTTTCAGAGGTGATCTAATTTCTTGGGATCAGGGTCCCAATATTTATACCCCAAAATCCTTTGTCCTCTGAAGGCAGATAGGCCTCTGCGTAGTCCAAACCAGTTCCTGAGCACTTTGTTCACATGACTCTCCCCTTCCTTTCACTGTGCAGGGCAGAGACATCAGACGCCCCACAGGAGGTGGAGCCAGCACAGGGGAGGGGAGGCACAGCTCTGGAGCCCTATTCAGGTCCCAGGTGCAACTCCTCCCTCCCATATAGATGCAGATCTCTCTATTCACCACTGGGCTGCCCCAGCCTGTCTCCTGGAATCCCCCAGACTTGTCACTCACAAACCCACACAAGAAATACACAACCCAGCAGAGGCAGGCCTGGACAGTTAGGCAAGAAAATACCTACTTTCTAAAAGTGTTATTTTCAAACAGAATATTAAAACCAACTTTACTAAAATATGTATTTTATCATTCTGAGTTAAGGCATACTAAATTCGAATGTCTACCATGTTCCCTGAGTCAGTTAGGATTATAAGAATGTAATAATCTAACTGCCCATTCTAGCCTATGGAGAACAGGTAGCCTTCAATAGTGAAAAACGAAAATGGTTGTAGTTCACTATTAGGACATGCTACACACATCAGAGTATGCCCTACCTTATACTTACAATGCACCCTGCCCTTGGGCCTTCCATAGGGGTGGCTACTATGAAGCAAAGGAAAGGTTTAGGGACTGGCAAGTGGGTGCACTTGGCAAAGTCAACATGGCAGTGCTAGAATGCACACAGGCCTTGCAATGGCAGGCCTGAGACACACTTTACAAGCTGCTTCTGTGGGTGGCACAACCTATGATGTAAGCCCACCATCAGCATTTGATCTACAAGCCCTGGGCACACATGGTGCACTGTACTAGGGGCTGACAAGTAAATCAAATACCCCAATCATGGAATCACCAATTAGCACATACATTTAACATAGGGAGCACTTGCACTGTGGCACTGATTAGCAGTGGCACAGTGCCCAAAGCATAAAACCAGCAAAAACATATCAAAACAGAGGAGACAATCCGTCAAAATGGAAGGGAGACTCAAGCCAATTGTGCCAGGTCTAACACCCGTTAAATGCCTATGCTCAACCGCCAGGCCGTCAAGTGTAACTTCCTCAAGGAGCACAGCGGAAGGGCCGGAAACCTCAAAGAAGATGTAACCACAGGAAGGACCCACTCCTGGTCGCAACACAAGTGGGCCAGGAGAGGAATCCAATTCGCCTGAGGTCAACGGGGTGCAATAAACACCACCTGAGCATGGACCCAAATCAGAAAGGCAGTAAAAAAGGGGGGGAAGTCACACAGACAGGACACCTGCCCAGAGAGCATAACAGGCCCACCTTGGCATTGTCCAAATCAGCAAACAGGTCCACCACAGGGAGGCCACATCGACCCACCAACTTGTTGAACAAACAGGGAAGGAGGGAGAAATTCTTTGATGAGGGAATGTCCCTGCTCAAGCGACCAGCCCGCACATTCTCCACCCCCCCTGAATGTAGAGAGTAGACAGATCCAGCACCCAGACCTGTGCAAACAGAAATATGTCCCTGGCTATCAAGTTCAAGGACCTGCCCTGGTCCCCCCCTGTCTGTTGACATAGGACTTCAGCACCAAATTGTCCATCAGAATCAACACCCAATGGGCCCGCAGAGAGTCCTGAAAGTGACCTAGGGCTAGCCAAATCGCTTGCAACTCCCTCTAGTTCAGAGCCCTCTGGGAGTCCAGCAGGGACCAGCACCCCTGAACTTGTTCCATTCCCAGCCAACCACCCCACGCGTACTAGCTGGCCTCCAAAGCCACCACCAGCGGAGCCGGGCGAGACAAAGAAATCCCAGCCAGAAGATGACGCCAACAGAGCCACCAGGAGAGCTCCTCCCGGGTCTGGACAGTCAGGGGCAGTGAAGACAACAGACTCTGTGACCACGGAGATCACCTCAACAGGACCCAGTCGGTCAGGCGAAGAAGGTGAATCTGAGCCCATTTCACCAGAAATACCACAGAAGCCAAATGCCCCTGCTCCCTTATCCATTCCACCACCAAGGAAGCTTCCAGGAACAGCAAGGTCAGAACCTGTGACTGAAGAGAGATCAGGCGACGGTCAGACAGGGTAAAATGGCCGACCAGAGTCTGAAAACGTGCCCCGATGAACACCATATCCTGAGAGGGGGCCATAGAAGACTTTTCCCAGTTGACCAAAAAAAGTGCCCTAGCAGAACCTCCAAGGCCTTCCCAACCTGAGCGAGCAAAAGAGACTCCTTGGCAGCATGCAGCAAGAGGTCATCCAAATAAGAATGAATGAACACCCCATCCATATGAAGAAGAGCCATGAGAGGAGCCAGGACCTTCGTGAAGACCCTGCGTGAGGGAAGAACACAAAATTGAAAAAGAGGCGGCGACAGGGACGTGGAGATAAGCGTTCTCGAGATCCAAGGAGGCCAAAAACTCGCCTGGTCGAACCAGTGGAATAATTGCTTAAGGTTCAACATACGGAAGCGACCAGTACGAACCCAGGAGTTGACCTATTTGAGATCCAGTAACCGTTGGACACTTTCTGAACCAGGAACAGAATGGAATAGGTCCCTGTGCCTATGTCTGCGACAAGAACCCGGCAGATGGCCCATTTTGCAATCAAACTCGATACCTCTTTCAGCAGAGGCCCTCTGCATGGACCCGAGACAGGCACTGGAGTCACCCGACCCAAGTATTGGAAGGGACCTGCCAAAAGTCGAGCAAGTAACCATGATTCACAGTGCTCTGTCAGGACTCAGGCATCCGAAATGTCCTGCTGCCACCTGGGAAGAAAATGCCTGACCCGGCCACCAACTGGCAGTGAATCGAATAGACAGTAGTTGTCAGGAACGGTTCTTGGCAGATCCCTTAGGAGCGAAGGCAGCGTGCTTTGGAGAAAAACAGGGCTGAAAATGTCTTCACCGGAAAGACTGACGAGACCCACGCTTCAGGGAATATCGAGGGGCCCTATTTCAAGGCTTACTAGACGGAGCTGAACCCCCCCTCCCCTTGTAGGGCAAAGCATGTTTCCGCTCCTTGAAAGCTTTAGAGATCATGGCAGGCAAATGATAACCAAAAAGAGAGCCTGGCAATCAAATGGCAACTTCAAAAAAGCCGCCTTTTCCCAAGGATCAGCCTTCCAATTACAGAGCCAAAGGCAACGACTAGCCAACCACCAAGGCCCCAGTTGACAGAGCAGACAATTTTATAATGTCAGAGTTCATGTCAGTCAATAGCTTTACCTGCATCACCATTGTGGCCAAAAGGTCAGAGCAATCCGAGCCGTCCTGAACAGCCGCCACCAACTTCTCAAAATCCTGCACCAAGGACTGTGCAGAATAAGTAGCAAAAAGGCTAGTCCTCACTGCCAAATTCTCAGCCGCAAACGCCTTCTCCAGGCCAAAGTCCACCTTTTTGTGCGTAGCATCAGTTGGTGTACAATCCTCAGGGTGAATAGCCATTTTGCCACTTAGCGTGACCAGAATAAAGTCCAATTTCACATTGTGGTGCAAGGGGTCACCCCCTTGAAAAAAGTTAAGCTTCTGGAGAAAGCAAGGGACCTGCAACTTGTCCACCTCATGCCATTCCCGAAGCACCACATCCTTCACTAGGCCCTGAAAGGGCATGCCCAACCGGGAGGACATGGCGTACTGAGGGAAAAGAGTCCTTCCGTCCTCACCAGTCGGGAAAGGAGAGAACTCCAAATTGTCCCGAACATGAGGCAGAATGTCCCTCCGTTCCGCCCTGGAAACATACTTCCCACCAGAAGAGGTAGAAGGACCATCCCCATCCGATGGGGAGAAGTCTCCCTCAGAATCCAATGGACGAGGACGGGACGGACCAGAAGGCCCCGGCGACCCTGCAGAGCCTTGCACACAGCTGCCTCAATCATGTCATGTACCTCATGCTTAGACATGAGAGGCATATCACCACCCCCTCCCCCAAGGGCCCTGGTTCCTAGGGCATTTCAGGGGGACCAGAGACCCATCAGAAGAGGAAGAAGAAGAGGACATTGGATTGTTCCTCTTAAATAACCCCTTGCGACCCATGACAGCAAAGCACTGGTGAAGGTACATCTCAGCAGCCCCACTATATGGCCGTGAACCAAACTGGCCAGGAACCAATAAAAGACGCCAAGAAAAATGTCCCTAATCAGTAGGAAAGAACAATTAACCAAAAAATAAAGAAATAACAGGTCAACAACAGTCCTACCAGGTCTCCATGAAGTGCACTGCAAAGGCAGCCTCGCATCCGCCACCCAGAAACACAGCACCAGCCACAGGAGTACCGCCCTACTCTGCTGCGGCTTCCTGTGCCAGTGCTCCACACCTCTACCACGAGGAGACCGAGAAGACACCGCATGGTGGGGTAACGCTGCCGATTACACCGCTGGTTGAGAGAACCAAGACGACAACTCCCCGACCCCGGCATAGGAAGAAAGCCAGAAATAAGTCACCCATGTCGGGAGACAAAAAAGAACAGGTGGAGATGGGGGTGGGCAAAGTTTTTTTAGGCTGGGCGTGGGTCTAGTGGGAGGCAGGGGCCTCATTGGTGACGAAGGAAGGCGAGGGAGGGACGGGAGGTAATGATTCTTTGCATACAACAAGTGAAGTCTTTGGTTAACTTTCAAGCAAATGCTTCTTTGAGGTGGCTCGAGCAAGGATTCATAAATAATTACCTAATATAATATTGGTACTGATCCCTCAGCAGCCAAAACTATTTTAACCCCCATGCTTCCTACTACTGATTTTTTAACAGTTTTAGTCATGTCCTCTTTTATGAATGTGACTTGTCTCATTAAATCTGACCCGGAGTTCAAAGAAGCAGAAACCCAAGACGGAGGGACCTTGTGTGACCTGTGGAGAGCTCTGCCAAGCCACCCTACTCAACTGACCAAACTCCAAATTAGCACTTAAAAACATAAAACACAAAACATCAGGAAGCCTAAAAGTCTAACTTTTTGTTTGCAAAATTTGCAAAAGGTACAGCAAATAAAAAGTTAGCATTCGTCATTTCAACCGACCAGAACGAGATCTCACTCGAAAAGCCAGCAGGAACACGTAATGATAAAGGCAATTCAATTTTGATTGGTTCTTTTCCACTTTTGTATCAATTATTTTCCACTTTTGTATCAATACAGATCAATGGAGCATAAACATGTGACAGAAACTATTACTTCAACAAAACTATCTCATGAGCAGGAGGCAGGATCTTCTCAAGGCGAGAATGTGAGAAGTATTTGAAAATAGATTAAATATACAACAACATACTGCCGAGTTAAGTATTTCCCTGAAATCACGCTTTTGTTTGCCCAAATTGAAATTTCAGGAAGTTTGCCTCAGAGAATCAGGAAACTTAGCATGCATAATAAGGTAATGAACTTTTCAGATGTATATAAGAACAACATTAAAACCTGTGTATGTAATATATAGGGCACTTTAAGGCACATATGTATATAAAGCACTGATATTTAATGCAACAGGCATACATGATTCTGTGTTCTCACACAGCAAGCTTCATGGAAAAACCAAAACATTCACCCCATGCTCATCCCATTCCAAAAACAGATATGTGTTACAGACTCTGTTTGGGGGACATGCTCTTGTCAGTCCTCAGGCAACCACAAGAAGTGCAATATGTGAGAGCTCCTTTGATTGTGAGCAGAACATTTATAATGTGTGAAGTGCTTGTGGTCACCAGTAGAAATGTTTCAGTTTTGCAAAGACCCTGTGAAGACTGACCTATCTTATGAGAGAGACTGTTAAGGTAATTTAGCAAATAAGTACCTTTCCCTAAACAAAGTACATGGTTAGAACTTGTCAGTCAAATGAACGCACAGTAGAAATCAAATTACCATATATAGTGAGCTAAACAGTGGAGATATGCAGAAAAGATGTTCACACTTGGCACAACCAAAGTCAATTTACCACATATATAACATTAAAAAAAGTATAAAACTTTATTTGAATTAGTTAAGAAAAAACCCTTGTAATAAATATGTACACAGCATTCATGTTAAAAGAATCACTTTAAAATAGTACTACAAGTGGTAAGAACGTGTTAGAGTCAGAGTGTCCTTGTGTACAACCGGCTGGAGCATATAAGTGTCTGAAACAAACTGAGAGAAATAGTGCAACTAGTATTTTGACAGACATAACAGGTTGAAAATAAGGCGACACCCCACAAAATTTAAAAGTCTGCTTGAAAGCACAGCTGTGCTATTTACTTACAGCTTAAGCATGGGCAGGGCACAAGTCCAAAAAAAAGAAGTTGGGGGACTAACCAGGTTAGTCAGTATGCAAGTAAAATCATTATGCGACCCTTCACAGCGCATGATGTCACGACGTGTGACATTCCATGTGACATCACAGGAAGTGACCTCACTAGAAGTGACATCAGATATTAAAACCTCACACATATCATTATCAGGTGTATCATGAGTACATTTAAGCACATTATGAGATTTAACAAATGAGATTTGACGCTGGGGTTATCCCAAAAATGTGGCAAAATACCAATGCAAAATCAGGGCCTCAACTAATACATTTACGTTTTTTAAGCCTTGTCACAAAGAAATTGGCAATAAGGAGAAGCATGGCAGTAGATCTTATATGCCTAATTGGTTGCCAAGTCTACATTTAAAATATGTTTTTGGGTTAAAGCATCGGCTGTAAAGGTGCCCAGTAAATCTCAGGGAATGGTAATAATAGTGAGATAACTCTGGAGTTTAAAGCATTTGTTGGAGCGATCTGTGTTTTGTGAAGATCCCGATTTGAATCAAATTAGTTTAAAGTTCATAATGTGTCTCCTACAAAGCACATCATGTAACATGCAGATTACAGATTTTTATTTAATGTCAATAGTAAAGTCGGTTACTGCTTTTAACACTGCAATCCTTTTGTTTCCTGCAATTCATAAATTGTAATCCTTGTACAGGGGCGTAACAAACACCACGCAGCCCCTGCAGTGCAGGGGGGCCACAGTCTTCAGCATGTGAAGGGGGCCCCCTCAGCTCATGTGTAGAGAGCTGTGAGAGGTTTGCTCTAAAGCAGCTGCAGTGTGCAGCCTGCTCAGAGCTCCTTGCACTGACCCAGGACTGTAGAGAAACAAAGTAACAAGTTACATTGTTTCTCTTCTGTCAGAGCCGGAACAAGGATGGGGGTGGGGGCCTCAGAGAGAAGGGACAAGGCAGCACAGAGCTGACAGGGGCAGGAGAAGGATTACAGCTCCAGGAACAGGATCTGATGGGACGCATTGGAAGGTAAGCAAGCATTTGCAATATATGGTTTTGCAATATATGCATTTGCATATATGCAAGTCATATATGGTTTGGATTGGAATTGTTAGTTGTGGAATTGTGTTGTGTGGATTGGATCTGTGTAGTGAAATAACGTGGCATGGTGTGCAGTGTAATTAAGTGGATAGTAAATGTGTAGTATTGAGTGTACTGGAATTGTGTTTAGTGGGATTGTGTGTCATGGAGTAGGATTGTGTGTCTTGGAGTGACATTGTCTGGAATGGTATTTTGTGTTGTGGAGTGGTATGTAGTGAAGTTTACTTATGTGGTTTGCTGTTAAATATTGTAGCATGATGTGGAATTTTGTGGTGCAGATTTGGATGTAAGGGGTATGTTATGTAACTGTGTTGTTAGTTTGAATTATATAGTTTGTTGTTGACTTATGTGGTGTGGAACGGAAATGTGTAGAGTTGAATTTGTGTGACGTGGAAGTGTGAGCTGTTGAGTGAAAATTGTGTTGAGTGGTATGATGAGGCATGGTATGAAGTGTAGTTATGTGGAATGTTGCAACATGGCATAGACTGGACTTATGTGAAGTGTATTTATGCAATATGGAGTAGAGCATAATTATGTGGGGGTAAATTATGTGGTGCTGAGTGGTATTATGTGGAGAGTTATTATGTTGTGTGATGAATTGTGTGGAGATAAATTGTGGAATTGTGTGACATGGAATTATGTGGCATGGTGTGGTGTATAATTGTGCGGAGTGGAATTATGCAGCATGTTGCAGAGTTGTATTTTGTGGAGGGTAATTATGTGTTTTGGAGTTGAGTGTAAATATGTTGTGTGAAGTATAATTATATAGGTTGAAGGGGAATTATGTGTAGTTTAATTGTGTTGTGTGGAGTGTCATTATGTGGTTTGGGTGGTATTAAGTTGTGTGGAATGTTATTATGTGATGTGGAATTATGTGGTATGGAGTGACGTGGAAATATGTGTTTTTTAATTCTTAGGAATGTAATTATGTGGTATGTAATGTTGTAGGGTTAAATTATTTATAGTTGAATTATGAGATGTTCAAATGTGCTGTGTGTGGTAGAATTAGCATAGCTGCCAACGACTATGAGTAACACTTTCTCGTGAGTAAAATCAAGCAATGAAGAGGAGGGAAACATATAAATATCAGAAATTACACCCATTTGAGAGACAAAAAACTCTAAGAATGTCACTGAACTAAAGTGTGCTAACAGCAGGCTACTGAAAACTGAGCAGAGTCAGACTGTGAGAATGTCACCCATTATTACGGTTAAATTATGAAAACCTCACACTTATCAATCTGAAAACTTGGCATCTATGAGTGAATCAGTGTGAAAATGTGCTTTAATTGAGGTGTATTCCTCTGCACCCTCATGGTGACCAGCCTGCCAGGTGTCTGCAAATTTGCAAGTGCCAAGCAGTTTTCCATCAACTACATGTTAATGTAACTCTACAAAATAAATACAGAATATGGTCAGAGAAATCAGAGGTTTGCCTGCGCCAGGTTACACTTACTCCAGCACTTTAAACGTGGCAGTTCATTCAAAGTCCAATCAGGCCTCCCATAATGTCTGGTTACTCTGTGTAGAAATGCTTCAAAGTGTCTTTTAAATGCTAATCTGTGGTCAGATTAAACCTTCCAAAAAGAGCTGCTTTCATCTATGAGTAATCACTCCTTTTCTTGGATGTTAAAATCACAGTAAGACCCAGTGACCTACCCTCTTGTGCCTCCTCAGTGATCTTCTGTCTGAGGTAGGGTGCAACTGGGGTCTATCATAGTGTTTTAGGACTATGTGGTCTAGACTGCCATGGGCTGAAGTTTTTCATCCATTTAGCCAGGAGTGTGAGAGGAGGGGAGTTCTGAGCCTGAGCTCCCACCGCAGCTTCTATATGCTACTACTATTAAACCCACCGGCACAGCGAGTGGTGTACCGCAACTGATGCTGAGACTGCACTGCAGCCAGTGCAGAACCGTTATTGCAACTAGTAAATAGTTATTGAACGCATCCAGGGCGAAGTCAGTCATGCAGCTGCCCTGCTTGTTCCTCGCGCTCCACAGTCCGTAAGTATCACTGTGAAGTGAAGTGTATTGCCTGTATTTTCTTTCATTGCTCCTGTTGTAGTGACTGCATTTTCATTGTTGTGTCTGTGACTGCTGTTGTCTGTCCCCCCCCCGCAGCCTGCAGGTGGTCTGTGCCTATTCTCTCCCTCTGTTCCCCTCGCTGCCCCTGTGTCTCTCAGCCCGTTTTTGCCTTCTGTTGCTTAGCTGACCCTGCATTTCTGTGACCTCTCTGCCTTCTGTGATACTCGTTTCCCCCTGTTTTTAGTGACCTTTCTGCCCTTTCTTGTGACCTTCCTGCCTTCTCTGCCACTCGTTTCCCCCCGTTTTCTGTGACCTTTCTGCCCTTTCTTGGGACCTTTCTGCCCTCTGTGCCACTCGTTTCCCCCGTTTTTTCTGACCTTTCTGCTCTTTCTTGTGATCTCTGTGGCACTCGTTTCCCCCCATTTTTTGTGACCTTTCTGCCCTTTCTTGGGACCTTTTTGCCCTCTGTGCCACTCATTTCCCCCTGTTTTTTGTGACCTTTCTGCCCTTTCTTGTGACCTTTCTACCTTCTGTGCCACTCGTTTCCCCCCATTTTTTGTGACCTTTCTGCCCTTTTTTGGGGCCTCTGTGCCACTCGTTTCCACCTGGTTTTTTGGGACCTTTCTGCCCTTTCTTGTGACCTTTCTGCCTTCTGTGCCCCTCGTTTCCCCCCATTTTTGGTGACCCTTCAGCCCTTTCCTGGGACCTTTGTGCCTCTGTGCCACTCATTTAATCCCATTTTTTTTTACTTTTCTGCCCTTTCTTGTGACCTTTGTGCCTCTGTGCCACTCATCTCCCCTGTTTTTTCTGATTTTTCTGCCCTTTCTTGTGACCTTTGTGCCTCTGTGCCACTCGTTTCCCCCGTTTTTTCTGACCTTTCTCCCTTTTATTGGGACCTTTGTGCCTCTGTGCCACTCGTTTCCCCCTGTATAATTGTGACCTTTTGCCCTTTTCGTGACCTTTCTGCCTTCTGTGCCTCTCGTTTCCCCTGCCTTCTGTGCCACTCGTTTTCCCCTCAATTGTTGTGCCCCTATGCCTTTTGTTTCCTTCGTCTCCCCTCGCTGCTGCGTCCCCTGTGGCCCTGACTGCCCATTGGCTGCCCCCACTTCCCGCCTCCCAGCTGCTCCCACCCTCCCACCTCCCCATATAGGCCAGCCGCTGCGCGGTGAGGAGAGTGACCCTTGACCCTTCCAGGTAGGTTGTTCCCCCTCCGCACACCACCGCCTGTGACTCCCTGCCCAGCTGCCGCTGCTGAGGAAGTTCGAAGCCCTCCTCCACCCGCAGGCTACCACTTGCGCCTCCTCCCTGGTGGCCAGTGGTAGGCCATAGGTTTGCTCATCCTCCATTGTATTGCCTGTATTTTTTTTCATTGCTCCTGAGGTAGGGTGCAACTGGGGTCTATCATAGTGTTTTAGGACTATGTGGTCTAGACTGCCATGGGCTGAAGTTTTTCATCCATTTAGCCAGGAGTGTGAGAGGAGGGGAGTTCTGAGCCTGAGCTCCCACCGCAGCTTCTATATGCTACTACTATTAAACCCACCGGCACAGCGAGTGGTGTACCGCAACTGATGCTGAGACTGCACTGCAGCCAGTGCAGAACCGTTATTGCAACTAGTAAATAGTTATTGAACGCATCCAGGGCGAAGTCAGTCATGCAGCTGCCCTGCTTGTTCCTCGCGCTCCACAGTCCGTAAGTATCACTGTGAAGTGAAGTGTATTGCCTGTATTTTCTTTCATTGTTCCTGTTGTAGTGACTGCATTTTCATTGTTGTGTCTGTGACTGCTGTTGTCTGTCCCCCCCCCGCAGCCTGCAGGTGGTCTGTGCCTATTCTCTCCCTCTGTTCCCCTCGCTGCCCCTGTGTCTCTCAGCCCGTTTTTGCCTTCTGTTGCTTAGCTGACCCTGCATTTCTGTGACCTCTCTGCCTTCTGTGATACTCGTTTCCCCCTGTTTTTAGTGACCTTTCTGCCCTTTCTTGTGACCTTCCTGCCTTCTCTGCCACTCGTTTCCCCCCGTTTTCTGTGACCTTTCTGCCCTTTCTTGGGATCTTTCTGCCCTCTGTGCCACTCGTTTCCCCCGTTTTTTCTGACCTTTCTGCTCTTTCTTGTGATCTCTGTGGCACTCATTTCCCCCCATTTTTTGTGACCTTTCTGCCCTTTCTTGGGACCTTTTTGCCCTCTGTGCCACTCATTTCCCCCTGTTTTTTGTGACCTTTCTGCCCTTTCTTGTGACCTTTCTACCTTCTGTGCCACTCGTTTCCCCCCATTTTTTGTGACCTTTCTGCCCTTTTTTGGGGCCTCTGTGCCACTCGTTTCCACCCGGTTTTTTGGGACCTTTCTGCCCTTTCTTGTGACCTTTCTGCCTTCTGTGCCCCTCGTTTCCCCCCATTTTTGGTGACCCTTCAGCCCTTTCCTGGGACCTTTGTGCCTCTGTGCCACTCATTTAATACCATTTTTTTTTACTTTTCTGCCCTTTCTTGTGACCTTTGTGCCTCTGTGCCACTCATCTCCCCTGTTTTTTCTGATTTTTCTGCCCTTTCTTGTGACCTTTGTGCCTCTGTGCCACTCGTTTCCCCCGTTTTTTCTGACCTTTCTCCCTTTTATTGGGACCTTTGTGCCTCTGTGCCACTCGTTTCCCCCTGTATAATTGTGACCTTTTGCCCTTTTCGTGACCTTTCTGCCTTCTGTGCCTCTCGTTTCCCCTGCCTTCTGTGCCACTCGTTTTCCCCTCAATTGTTGTGCCCCTATGCCTTTTGTTTCCTTCGTCTCCCCTCGCTGCTGCGTCCCCTGTGGCCCTGACTGCCCATTGGCTGCCCCCACTTCCCGCCTCCCAGCTGCTCCCACCCTCCCACCTCCCCATATAGGCCAGCCGCTGCGCGGTGAGGAGAGTGACCCTTGACCCTTCCAGGTAGGTTGTTCCCCCTCCGCACACCACCGCCTGTGACTCCCTGCCCAGCTGCCGCTGCTGAGGAAGTTCGAAGCCCTCCTCCACCCGCAGGCTACCACTTGCGCCTCCTCCCTGGTGGCCAGTGGTAGGCCATAGGTTTGCTCATCCTCCATTGTATTGCCTGTATTTTTTTTCATTGCTCCCGTTGTAGTGACTGCATTTTCATTTTTGTGTCTGTGACTGCTGTTGTCTGTCTCACCTGCTGCCTGTACATGGTCTGTGCCCGTTCTTTCCCTCTGTTCCCCTCGCTGCCCCCGTGTCTCTCTACCCGGTTTCCCTTCTGCTCCCCTCACTGCCCCCGTGTCTCTCAGCCCGGTTTTTCCTTCTGCTCCCCTCGTGGCCCCTGTGTCTCTCTGCCCATTTTTGCTTTCTGTTGCTTAGCTGCCCCTGTATTTCTGTGACCTTTCTGCCTTCTGTGACACTCCTTTGCCCCCGTTTTTTGTGACCTTTCTGCCTTTTCTTGTGACTTTTTGCCTTCTGTGCCACTTGTTTCTCCCTGTTTTTCTGTGACCTTTTTACCCTTCTTGTGACCTTTTGCCCCTCAACGCCCCCGCCGCTGCGTCCCCTGCGGCTCCGCCCCCCTGACTGCCCATTTGCTGCGCCGGCCTCCCGCCTCCCAGTTGCTCCTCATTCCTACCTCCCCATACATGGCGGCCGCTGCGCGTTCGCGCCGCTGTCGTGCGGCAAGCCCGTCTGCACTCGTCCGCGCCCAGTGCCAGAACCCCTGGCCCCCCACACCCGCCATGACGACTGCCACCACTACGACGTCAGCACTCTGCATGCTCTCAACCCCGGACGGACCGCTTCAAGGCCGCCCCGAAACGCACACACGGTCCCTTCACCTGCCAGAACTGCAGCTACACCAGCCACAGAGCAGACAAACCACCCCTCCAAGAAAGACCTCAACCACCTCCGATGCATACTACTGAACACCCGCTCCGCACGCAAACACGCCATCAAGCTCTGGGACCTGCTCAACAACACCTCCCCGAACGTCACCTTCCCGATAGAGACCTGGTTGACCAACTCCTCCATACCCCACATCGCGATTGCCATCCCAGACGGCTACAAGATCACCCGCAGAGACCGCACCAATGGAGTTGGAGGAGGAATCGCCATCATCCACAAGAATAGCATCAGGGTCTTGACTAGCACCGACGACGCGCTCAGCACCGCCGAACACATGCATTTCCAGATCCACACAGAACCCAACTGCACCCTCAGAGGCACCCTTATCTACCGACCCCCCGGACCCCGCCCCCAGTTCAGGGACTCTTTCGCCGACTTTATCAGCACGCATGCCCTGACCTCCACCGACTACATCCTACTCTGAGACCTGAACTTTCACCTTGAGAACAACAATGACAACAACTCCACAATCTTGATCGATAACCTCGCCAACCTCGGACTGAGACAACTCGACACAACGCCCACCCACTCCGCCGTCCACACGGTCAACCCCGTCTTCTCCTCAAGCCAGCACGTCTCCGTCAGCCACACCACCGAACTCCTCTGGACCGACCACCGCTGAATCCACTTCACCTTCCCGAAATCCAACACACACCACCGCACCCAACAGATCCCACGCCGCCACTGGAGCAAAATCACCAAAGACCAACTACATGCAAACCTCGCTCTCAGCCCACCTATCGAACCCTCCAACACCGACGTCTCTACCCACAACCTCAGATGCTGGATCGAGGACTGCACCAACACCCTCGCCCCACTGAAGAAACCCCCCCACAGAGACACCAGCAAGAGGGCCAGCTGGTTCACCGCAGTACTCCTAGATTCCAAGCAAGCCAGCAGGAAACTAGAGAAGTAATGGCACAGTGAACAAACTCTGGACAGCCACACAGCACACAAGGATGCCGTCCGCAACCACCACCACCTCATCAGGGCTGCCAGGAAGACCTCTTTCAAAGACCGCCTCGACAACAACGCACATGACAGCAAGGAGCTCTTCAACATCGTGAAGGTACTCCAACCCCAGCACCAACACCAATGACATCCCGCCCTCGCAAGCCCTGTGCGACTACCTCGCCACCTTCTTCCACCGCAAGATAGCAGATATCCACGACAGCTTCAACACCCAGACAGCCCCAACAGACAGCAACACAACAGACCCTTCACACACCATCGACCACGTCCCCTTGCTAGCCTGGACCAGCGTGAGCGTCGATGACACCATCAAGACCATGAGCACAATCCACTTCGGCTCTCCATCAGACCCATTCCCGCACCACGTCTTCAACAAAGCAAGTAGCTCCATCGCACCCCACCTACGCAACGTCAGCAATCTCTCCCTTGAGACCGTGACCTTCCCAGAGAGCTGGAAACACGCCGAGATCAACACCCTACTCAAAAAACCCAAGGCAGACCCAAGAGACCTCAAAAACTTCCGACCCATCTCTCTGCTCCTCTTCCCAGCCAAGGTCATTGAGAAAATCATTAACAGACAGCTAACCTGATACTTCGAAGAGAACAGAATCCTGGACCTTTCCCAGTCAGGGTTCCACAGCAGCCACAGCACCGAGACCGCCGTCATCGCAGCCACCGACGACATCAGGACCCTGCTAGACAACGGGGAGACTGCAGCACTCATCCTCCTAAACCTCTCCGCCCCCTTCGACAACGTCTGCCACCGCGCACTACGCGCACGCCTCCACGCTGCAGGGATCTGAGACAAGGCTCTGGAATGGACCATCTCCTTCCTCTCCGGCAGAACCCAGAGCGTCCGCCTTCCTTCCATTCCGAAGCCTCCGAGATCATCTGCGGCGAACCACAAGGATCCTCTCTCAGCCTGACACTGTTCAACAATTACATGGCTCCGCTTGCACGCGTCGCCCGACAGCACAACCTCAACATAATCTCCAACGTCGATGACACTCAACTGATCCTCTCCCTCACCAAGGACCCCATCACCGCCAAAGCCAACCTCCATGAAGGATTGAAGGCCGTCGCCGACTTGATGAAGATCAGCTGTCTGAAGCTGAACTCGGACAAGACGGAGGTCCTCATACTCGGCTCCAACCTGTCAGCCTGGGACGACTCTTGGTGGCCAACGGCACTGAAGCAGCCCCGACCCTCATTGACCACGCACGCACCACAAGTAGTTGAAAAAATCATGAATTTTCAACTATCCTCCTTTGTCGAGGAACACAGGCTACTGGATGAATCACAGTTCGGCTTCCGCCAATTCCACGGAACAGAGACTGCCTTGGTTAAGGCGGCGGACGATATCAGATCCATCCGGGATGCAGGAGGAACAGCTGTCCTTATTCTGTTGGACCTATCGGCAGCCTTCGACACGGTCGACCATGTCACCCTGGTCGATCGTGTCGGAGGCATGGGCATCCGAGGTAGCGCCAGGGAACTTATCGCTTCATTTCTTGCGAAGAGGTCCCAGGTGGTCACTATCGGACCCTTCAAATCATCTCCTTTGTCACTGCCATGCAGAGTTCCTCAAGGCTCATCCCTTAGTCCGACACTATTTAACATTTATGTGTCGGACCTTGCCAAAGTCATCAAGGCACATGGGATGAGCCTTACCTCCTACGTAGATGACACCCAGCTGGTCCTAGCCGTTAAGAATGATGGGCCTAAGATTGCCAGTAATTTCAATCAAGGCATGCAGGCAATTGGGAGCTGGATGGCTTCCAATTGCCTGAAACTGAATTCCGATAAATCGGAAGTTGTCATTTTTGGCAAATTATCCCCGGAATGGCCCTCACTCTGGTGGCCTTCATCTATGGGTCAGCCCCCGGATCCGATCGATAAGGTGAGGAACTTAGGGGTTGTGTTCGATAACCGCCTGAATTTCCTACCTCATGCAAATCAGATCTCCTCCTCAGCCATTTATAAACTACGGCTCATAAAAAAAATCTTGCCTTTCTTACCTGAGAATGCTGGAAAAACCCTGATTACTTCCCTGGTTTTGTCTACCTTAGACTACTGTAACGCTCTGTTTTTGGGTGCCCAGGAGAAGGTGCTACACAAAATGCAAATCATTCAGAATGCTGCCGCCAGGCTACTCGGGCGCATTCCAAAATACCAATCAGTGTCAGCAACCATAAGACAGCTGCATTGGCTACCGGTGAGAAAGAGGATCGAATTCAAGTCCCTCTGCCTGGTATATAAAGCTTTACATAATATCGGACCTGCTTTTTTCATCCAAAACCTCATCCCTTACCGTCCTGCTAGAACGCTACGTTCATCTACTCTACAGGAACTACTGGTACCACGTACCAAATCGGTAGCGTGGGGTGATAGAAGATTCCTTGTAGCTGCACCGAAACTCTGGAATACTCTTCCACTTGCAATTAAAATGAGTACCTCCCTCTGGACGTTTCGCAAACAGCTTAAGACCTGGCTTTTTAATCAATAAAACTTCAGTTCCCCTTGCTGGTTAAACATTGCAGAAGACCTCAGCGCCGAGATGCCCTAGGGCCTTTGTTCGCGCTATATAAATGTTTTAATAAATAAATAAATAAATAAATAAACCTGGGAATCATCCTCGACTCAACGCTCTCAATGACCAACCAAGTCAACGCCGTCTCCTCCTCCTGCTTCAACACCCTCCGCATGCTCCGCAAGATCTACAGATGGATCCTGACAGATACAAGAAAGACAGTCACCCAGGCCCTCGTCAGCAGCAAACTCGACTAAGGGAAACGTCCTCTACACGGGAGCACCGACCAAGCTCATCAATCGACTACAACACATCCAAAACGGCTCGGCACGACTGATCCTCGATGTACCACGACACGGCCACATCACCCCCCACCTGAGAAAACTGCACTGGCTCCCCGTCAACAAGAGGATATCCTTCAAGCTCCTCATCCACGCACACAAGGCACTCCACAAGACAGGCCCAGCCTACCTCAACAGATGACTGTCCTTCTACACCCCCAACTGCCAGCTTCGCTCCGCCATCCTCTCATTTGCCACTGTCCCACGCATCCGAAGAACAACCACCGGCGGGAGATCCTTCTCCCACCTCGCCGCCAAGACATGGAACACCCTCCCACTGAGCCGACGACAGACCCAAGACCTGCTGACCTTCAGAAGGACACTAAAGACCTGGCTGTTCGGACAGTAGTGGCCCCCACTCCCACCCTCCAGCGCTTTGAGACCCTCGCGGGTATGTAGTGCACTTAACAAATGACTGATTGATTGATTGAAGCATTATGTGCAGTGGTGCCTCTGATGCTCCCAGACTAGAGTTAGGTCGCAGCTCCCAGTGCCATGGTAGGCACCTTGACCCTCGGCGCAATTAGCTCATCTACGGAGCAAGGTCTGTAGGTGCATTAAAACAACTCCTGCTGAATGGAGGGGGACCTGAGGCCTTTTCAGTGTGTGTGTAAATTGGGCCTTACGGGCCTGCGACCAGCAGACAGAGGCCTGGACTTAAGAGGCTGGATGAGGCAATATAGTAGACTGTTAGAGCATGCCTCTCGATGGACTGTAGTAAAAAAAGGAGCATTAAGGAATGTGGAAGGTCCAACAGGCGTTGGATAGCTGCGAGGTGACTGACCACAGTAACAGGTGGAACTAAGCGAGAAGACTGGAGGTTCTAACCCTCTGAGGAGCAATAATTCATGACAGTAAGGGGAGGGGAGGTTATGTCTATGCTGTGCGGTATCAATACAATGTCACCTGGGTACAGTAACGCTTTCGGAAATTATTGTCACGCATTTAGCAATTACTCAACGTAACACCCCTAATCAGTGCAGCTATATATCTATCTTGCATCTGAAGAAGTCAACGCTCTGACACAGGTAAGAGTTACCAAAACACCTAGATCACAGGAGTTACGGGACCTTCACAATTAACGTTTTTGTTTTTCATTCCGGTATGTCTGCTGCTTAAAGTAGATTTTACCACCCTGTGAAAGTTTACAAGAAAAAAAGTAGGAATCAGCCTGGAAACAGACTCCTGCATATTATTCCTTTAATACTTACTCATTGTTATTTCCGTTCCCCCAACATCAAAACAGCAATGAAATTGGACACTTCGGCGCTGTGGTGTCATCGTGTTGAAATCTTAGATCTGGGCTCCTCCATGCAGAGCGGCTGTTTTTGCACATCGCTCACCGCAGGGAGACAGAGGTTATCCCAGGTCACAACATCACCCACTCCAGAGCTCCGGTGCCCTTCTCAAGCCCCTAGCTCCTGTCAGGAAACAGTCCTTGCAGATGTCGCACTCGAAGCGGCTGACATCGTAGGCCTGCAACAAATCCTCATGAGACCTAACTTTATGGACACACCACGGAAATACGGCAAAAGGTTGTGGGCATAGAAAAGGGACATTCCTTAAAGAACTACCACACAGGCAGCTGTACTGCATAACGAAATTTACCGTATCGCATTTAGGAGACAGGGAAAGCACCAGAAAACAGACGGCAGCCACATGGAAATAATACTACACTAGCATTTATTAGCAGGACTGGTACCCAAGGAGGTGCGGTGCCTGTTATGCGTGATTTAGCATTTCAGTGCGGTGATGCGGATCACCACACTGAAATGCGTTAGTCTAATACTAGATACGTGGTACTTGGCAGGGCTGAATGAGGTGGCGTGGATTTGGATAAGCTGTGCACCCTAAGGCTTTTATATCGTGGGGTATATAGTGGACATTTGTATATTTTTCTTTGTGAAAATAATATGGGCTGTTTCTTTACCTTTAGGTACATTTCTGAACAATTTGTTAAGCTAAATTATATTGTGCATTGTGTGTGCATGCAGGGAAGAACGAGTGTCTGGCAGACACAGCCGCGGTCGGTAGGGGAGTACCTGCCGGGGCGGTGACGTGGGGAGGGGGAGGGGCAGGGTGGGGTTAGTAATGTATGGATAATGGAGGTTTGCAGGTAAGTAAACATTTAAATAAATCAAACGAATTTCATTTGATTTATTTAAATTTTTACTTACCTGCAAACCTCCATTATCCATACATTACTAACCCCCGCCCTGCCCCTCCCCTTCCCCACGTCACCGCCCCGGTAGGTACTATCCTACCAACCGTGGCTGGGCAGACATGCAAAACATTCATCCTACGTCTCAGTATTAACTTCCACACTTCTACGCCGTAATTCCAATCCTAGAATGAGTTACCTGTTTGCTTTAAAACGACAGTTAGTAAAACAAGTAAGTGCTTGGCAAGCCTGTATAAGTAGCAAAGGTTTTAAAGGGACTTGTTTTCATGCAAGGTATTGCTTTTCCCTGTTAACAGAAGGGATAAAAAACATCTCCTGATAATAATAGGGTTGACAGGATGGTGAGATAGCATAATATTGATACTTGTGGATCTGGTGAGGACTGCGGGCAACAAGTGCTTGATACGCTATTTGCATAAGAAAATACTATATATTATTTTGTTATCCTCCATTAGTTATTAGTAAGCAAGGGGGAAGAGAAGCGTTCACTGACAGCATTTGGTTAGTCTTAGGTAGACAAAGAATGCTGTGGTCTGTGATAGATGCTGCCCAGAAGTCATAGGTATATGTACCAGGAGGTGTCATTGAAAGGAAGTGGAAATGCGCTTTAGAGGTTGCCGGTATTGATGGCTACTGTGCTGTTGCAGATTTAGCTGGACTGACAGTGGGTGGGGAAATGCTTTGTTGTCACTGTAGGTTAGTTACATGAATCGCACATTCTCTCTGGTGTTTGTCCTTGGGGTACTTGCTGACTGGTGCTACACATGGAAACAGGTTTGCCTTTGACAGGAGGTATGGTTTAGTGGGGTACATAGTGTAAATTAATGTTGGTGTGAGCAAACAAAAATCGGACCCTTTGCACATTTAATATTATTGTGTGCTTCATGCAGAGGATGGAAAGTAGCAGGAACGGCTTTGATGCCGTAGAGGCTAGCAGGAAGAACTGTTTTGGGGTGATCAGAGATTGTTTAACATGTTTCAAACTACTACAGTGGCATTGGGGAGAGCAGCAGCTGAAAAGCTCTGTCTTTACTGGTAGGAAGTGGTTAGATGGGGACCAGCCATCAGTCTTTCTGTCGGTGGTAGACAGGGGAGCAGTGGACGGTGGTCATGGGTTCGCAGTGACATCTGAGGGGTGGTTTTAAAGGTGGGCGGAAAAGCATTACTGCGGATTTCGTAGGGGTGAGAGTAGAGTGTAATGGATGCGTTAGTAGCAGGCACGACGGCAGTGGTCTGTGTTTGGAAGTGGTTAACTAAGCGAGCTTTGCTTGGAGGTGGGTCATCAAGTAGGAGAATGTGTTTGGTGGGCCGGCTGGAGGCAGTGTTATGTACCTTTGATGGAGGGCGCAGCAGTATTTACTGATGTATATAAATCGCCCGATGAAAAGGCGGATGCGACCAATGGAGGAACCAGAATCCTTTTTTTCTGGCTGGGGTGAGCCCCTGCAGTATGGCTGGTCACTGGCTGAGAGCTCTTGACTGGCGTGGAGAATGGGGGGCCCCCTCCATGTACTTTGCAGGGGGCCCCCTCAAGTTTTGTTACGCCACTGTCCTTGTGATATAGTACACTGAGCTATGAAGGACATGTGACTCCTACTCCTTGTAACCCTGTCTTGTGTAACTCATCATACATTGATTTACACATGTAGTTGATTTATTGTCAATGTAAAATGATTATGTAACGTAAAGAGCTCTGACACTTTGCATTGGGTTGTGGAACCCTATAAAAAATATAAATTAGTGCTATTGAAATTGTTGTTTGTGTAACTACTGGGACAGATGAATGTATGATGTTACAACGCATACATTTACAATGCATGCCTTTACAACACAGTTTTTCCATTGCAATATCCTTTACAATGCATACATTTACATCACATACCACTACAACACATTTTTTAAAATGACACTTACAACGCATTCCATTACATTGCATCATACCTTTATAATGCATACCATTACAACGCATACCATTACATTGCATTTAAGGTAAGTGTCGTATAGTGTAGGGATAAAAATTACTATTCAAAACTCCAGGGGGTGTAAAAGTAGGGAAAGTGTTGGATAGTGTAGGGGTAAACGTTACTATTCTAACTCCAGGGGGTGAAACAGTAGGGTAAGTGTTAACTAGTGTATGGGTACTATGCTTTGTAATGGTATGCATTGTAATGACATGCAATGTAATGCCTGTGTTGTAGTGACATGCGATGTTGTGTCATGCTTTGTAGTGACATGCAATGTAAGGGATGCGTTGTAGTGATATGCATTGTAAAGGATGTTGCGATGTAATTACTGCGTTGTAAATGTAGGGCGATGTTGTATTGCATTGTAAAGGTTGTTTCCCAGGACAGACCAACACATCTGACATTCTTACAGTGCATGCATCTCATATACAGGGACTGAACAAAGGCAAAAGCTGCCTCTCTTAAGTACCTGCGAAGCGATAACAAGCTGTGCCTTTGTTGCCCTTCCATGGCATTTGCATTTAAGTGTGCGGTTCCAGGCCGACTCCAGTAAGGATATTCAAACAAAAGGAGGCCTGATGGCCCCTTAACATCCGCCCAGCTCGAGGTGAAAAAAAAGATTCCTCGCTGCCTCCACGTTGCTGCTGGGAATTGCAAGCAGACAACGTACAGGCACTGCTGAACGTGTCTCAGTGTTTTACACCGGGACAATTTCAGCATATTTCTGTGGGGCCCAACTTCTTGGCAGAGGGGACGGCGTCCATCCTGTGAAAATAGTGGGTGGACGTTGTGTACCTGCGTGTACCCCCGACTTGTGTCCTGAGCATGGGTATGCAAACTTCATGGAGCACGGTTATAAAATCATCCAGAGCCAGGCTAGCCTGAGGATGTAATGTAAATGTCCTCTCCCTGGCTATTAGCCTGGCCTCTGGGGCAGTACATGGCATATTTGTTATCTGGTTAACTCTAGACCATGCTTCATACTTTTTCTTGCTTAGTCATTTTATGTTCAAATCTGTTTAAGTACTTCTCAAAGCGACAATTTAATGAGGAGAGGAATCATTGGGCTGTAGGCAGGCTGTAACAACCTGCCTGCATGTATGAATCCCTTTTTTTCTTTAATATATTTTTGAGACAGGGGCTCCTGTCAGTGGCCATTTCAGGACAGTTGCAAATAAGGTGCAAACATTCTTTCATGATTGTGCCACACAGATGGCAGCCTCTATTACCAGTATGCTGCCAGGCTGGTTTTTCCACTAGAGTAGCAGAGAAACCCAGTCAACATTGTGGCAGCTTTAGTTTTAGACGCAGCTGGTACGTGTATGCCAGATATTTTACTCGCTTCAACTAGGTATAGTTGTCAATCACCATCCAAGCATGAGATCTTTTATCAGTTTCATTTGTGTCCTTTTGTGGTCTATACTGTGTTTTTAAAGACGACATATGTAGCTAGCAGCTCCAATAGACTGCCAAGTTATCAATTTGCTAGAGATTGGTCTAGATACTCTTTGAATTAGCTACTCTTAATACTTTCAGTTTTGTAGATTGTTGACCACAAGATGTATTTTATTGTATTAGCATCGGAATGTTTTAGCTTGAAACAGCTTTTGAGAGTGAATGATTGCCTCAAAAATCCAAACTCCAAGGTATCTGGTTAGGGGAGGAGCTCTGTGCTAAGCTGGCCTACTTTGGTTTGGCTGCACAGAAGAACCACAGAGCATATTACCAACAACTAGCGATAATTATCGCTATGTTGGCTTAGCGGCAATAACTTTATCGCCGTGTTGCGGCGATTTTTATCGCTTAGGAGCCTTGCTATTATCAAGGTTTATCTCCTAAGCGATAAAAATCGGCCGAAATGCATGAATATCGCTGTAAAGTCAGCGATATTCATGCATTACCGAGCTAATGCTCTTAGCCATGTTATCCACCTCCCATTGGATAACATGGCTAAGAACTGCTCAGGGCAGGTGTTAGCTTTTGGAGATATTCGCCCTTAGGGCGAATATCTCCAAAAGTTGGTAATAGGAGATAGCGATGTTAGCGACTGTTTCCAGTCGCTAACATCTTGGCACGCCCACTTTGCATGTCATTAGTGATAATTATCTCTGACATGCAAAGCGGGGCCCAAGATGGTCGCTATCTCCTACTAGCTGTCGCTAACTGGTGTTAGCGACAGCTAGGTAATAGGGAGATAATGTTATCTCCGCTTTCTTGGCTTTTACAGCCAAAAAAGCGGAGATAAATCCCTTGATAATATGCCCCCACATCATCTGTGTAAAGTAAGTGATTCAATGCAAACTTTCCGAGGCGGGTATGGCTGTTAGAAGAGTTGAGAGCTGGGAAGACTTCAGCCATAAAGAGATTGAAAATATATAGTGCCGGCACACACCCTAGCTTCAAACATTGATGTGTATAGATCTCTCTTGACGAAAGGGTGACATTTTAAACTTTGATCCACACCCAAGTACAGCTGTGGAGTGACTCTATGATTCTAAGCAGATGAGGCAGGAAGCTCCAAGGCCTGGGCTTCCTTTAAAGCTTTGTGCTAAAGGAAAGGAAGCATACTGCGCAAACATAAACAAGTGAACTCAACAGACTTGTGTCTAGTGATACTTTGAACCAATTTACTGTGGCTGTTAATTGTCAGGTGACTTGCAAAATTAACAGTACTTTGGCATTGGAAAAGCGGAATGCCGCGCTCATTTTACAGGTGCGTTTGTATGATAAAGACTATTATGCATAGTATTTGAGCTTTTGTCATCCTAAATGCACAATTAAATACCCGAGTATTCTATATAATTTAGCATGGATTCTCTTGTATCTACAGGTTTGTTTTTCAGTTCCATGGATGACCAAGTAGGTACATGTAGATAAAGTGGCACCATTAGATCTACACATTATGGTAGACTCATATCCTTATAAGCTTCATTTAGGCCTGTTCACTGACACAAGACCCCAACATTTTCCTTCCGCTGTCCCCTTCTCCCTGGGTATGAAGAAAAGATTGTGCACACCATTACAGGACTTTGTGGTGTGGATCTGATGCTAATGTCCTGATCCAGATGAAGAAGTGCTAGAGAGAGGAAGCAGCACAGAGGCCTTAGACTGGGAGCCACACTCCTACTCCCAATCACAAACACTTCAAGCAGGTACCTCTATTGTAGCTGTTAACTGAGTACTGAACTTCAAACACACCCATGGTCATTACCATTGCCACCTTCTGATAGATCTTTCATAACTTCAGTGGTGTACATCATAGGGTGCTGTCAAGAGAGGGACAGCTGCAGGGGGAAAGAATGGAGAGCATGGAAGCAAGAGTACACTATCACTACCAAGGCCTACAAAATATTTAACATCAGTGTAGGAGATCCTATTCTGAGCAACTATTTCCACAAGCATACTCTAGATGGAATTCCAGAGGGCACATATGCCTCAAACCAGTCTGCAATATTGACTCTGTCTTGGGCTCCTCCCAACAGCCTACTTCTTTAGCAATCCTGTAGCTCATGTCACCTTGCAGGTGCTCAACAAGGAGAAGGTTGAGATGCAAGAGACGTGCCATGTTAACAAGGATGATTTTATGTGAGACTGGATCTTCTCAATAATTAAAACAGGTACAAGGTGTCTGCACCCTATGATGCACAGCATCAAGTACTGAAGTATCTAGCAGAAGATGGCAATGGCAATGACCATGAGCTTTTTTTAACATAGACCTAGTATTCCTGACTGAATAAGCTTCCACTGGGATGTTGCCCAGGTCCTGGCAGGAAAGAGCTTCCATCCAGCTATACAATCAATGGGCTGCAGACCTCTGTCTCACCTTGCTCCTCCACCAAAGCTGAGTACTTTCTGCATTACTACCTGCAGAGCAAGCTGAGTCAGCTGATGCAATGGGAGCAGATGCTGGGAACTGACACCAGCCAATTGTTCATTGGGTAGAACCTCCTCAGGCCTACTCTCTTCGCAAATAGGATCAAATATAAACATTCAGATTATTTAGAAGCTACCACTGCAGGTAGCAATCTCTGCTGCTGCTCCTGGTGGGGTACACATGTTCTTAACAATAGCCCTGTCTGACTGGATATGACAATCATATTCTGATTTGTTTTGAAACTCATCAGTGACCTAAAGTACTCAATACCATTTATAATTCAAGAAGAATTTGTTAAATTTGGTATCTAGCTGGTGTAATGTAGTAAAAGCATTGAACTTTTAAAATAGGGTGAACTAATGATATAAATTCTAATTATAAGAACTATGTGACATTTAAAAAAAGTAATTAAGATATACGATCCATTAAAACAATTGCGCTTATTCAACTGTAATTGTTAATTGCCCACATCTAGAAGATTAAATCCAGCCCATTAAAAACATGATATATTTCTAATAAGTATGTCCTACTTTCAACTTGGGCATGCATATGATTTTGTCTGGCGGATGAAAGCGCGAAATTTAAATGCTGACAAAAGCAAAACAAGCCTATCCAAGAAGCAACTCTTTGCCGCAGCTGTTGTCAAGCCACAAGGATAATTCTGCGTTAGAAAGAGATGCATCCTAAAATAAAATAATTTTCTAATTCGAATTCATCTTTGGATTCCATTAAATGACGCAAACACATTTAAAATAAGCACTGCTTAGACTGCCTTTGAAAATGTACAATTTTAAAACTGCTGTTGTGTCAATACACAACCAAACCCAGAGAGAAGAAGCTAGAAAAGAGATAAACATGGAGGAATGTAAAAGTTGGAAAACAGTAACCCAAAGAGAAAGCAGAAATGAAAAGTACCTGTTGGAGTAAGATAAAAAGAAAGGAACTGTAGAGTGGTGGAAGAAAGGAGCAATAGGTGGAATCAAAACTAACCAGCCTTGATATTCCGCAATCCTGGCCTTCTGCAGTACATCCCTGACACTGTACCATACACATCATTTTAATAAATCCCTGATATAAACCCCCCCTCAACAAAAAAAATCTGTCATGTCACTGCTGTTAAGGCACACAAACTAAATGAAGTAAAAGAACCGTTTCCTAAATGCAATTTTTAATGAGGTAGAAATGAAGATGGACTGGGCCCTGTGGCTGCCATTGATACGTCTTCCAATCATATGGCTGCCATTTTTCAAGCAATTCCTTCACGTAAAGGTACTTGGGCTGTCGCATATGCTTTCTTAAATGTCACCTGTAACCATCTACTTAATGTTGATACTGATACTTGTTTTACCTTTGCCTGACAAATCAAAATACACAAAAAGGGATTCTGATTGTCTGAAGGGTACTGTTACCTGTATATATGTTGACAAGTCTCTACTTCATACACAAAGGTATCCTACTATTTTAATAGTCTCAGGTCTCCACAATGGAATAGTCAGTAGTATCAGACAATGTCCGTGGTTCAACCCCACAGTGACAAAACAACAAACCTTAGTTGTTTTGTTTAGTGACCCTCACCCACTCTAGTAGTGGAATGCTTCATCATACTGGTCCCTAAAAACCAGGATGGGCTCAACCATATTCCAGGGAGCACTTTGTGAGATTGCTTTCTACCAAGTGTCTTCCTTATCTTTCCTCTTTCACAACAACTAAAGAGAACCCAGAATGGGGTCACAACCACCACTGCCCAGGGTGTTGGTGACATCACAGCCTCCAAGCCAGCCATCCCTGCTGGTAATGGTAAGTCATGTTTATTGCTTTGTGCTGTTAACAACTAGTAAGCCTTATGGGCTTCTATATTTCTCTTTTTTCAAACTTCTCCTCATCTACTTTAGTGTCCTTGTTACTCCTGCATGCCTCCTTGTGTTTTCTTTAATATTCCCTCTATTTCTGCAGCTGACATTCTCCTGTCTGTAGCTTTTTTCAAACCATTTTAGTTACTGTGGCAGTAACCACTCCCTCACCCCTCTTCTACATATCTTGTGGAAATGTAATGAAAGATTGTTGTTGGCAAAGTGAACATTAACACAGGATCACAACATTTAGGGTAACAGGAGGCGCTATTGAGCAAGGAGTCAGTCATATAGGAACATAGATGGTCATGGACCCCAACAGAATGCTGTATGCAGGTCACCCCAGGCCTAAATCTCAAATGCTGTCCCTGTGGAACACACCATCATACAAAGGTCCAAGATGTCATAAAAGAGCAGCATGGAAGGGTACCGATATCATACGTCTTTTCCATTCCCATCTCTTCCATTCATCTTTATTTTTATAATTCTTTCCTAACCAATTTCATCCATTATTATTTTTTTCTAAAATTAAATTGTTCACTACTCGATTTTTAAAATAACAAGTAACCTTTTCAGGAGGGTTCCTTTGGTTAACTTTAACTTCCCTTTAGTAAGTTATTGTTTTTTAACTTGTGCAAAATACTGCGGCTGGTATTACTATTCTAAATATGTACAATATGTTTTTATCTAGGTCCTGAAGTGCTCGAGGATGCTGAAGTATGCAAGGACTGTCGAGCTGAGGCAGTGGATGAAGTGGCTGCTCGGATAAGTGGTTAGTCAATTCTTTTCTCAATGACAACTGCTGCATTTGTTAAGGCATTTCTTACTGGCTATCAAGCTTGGGTACCAATCCTTTTAAAATTATCCAGCCTCCTATGTTTCTATCTCAGCCTCTCTACCATTGAAGGTAAGAAGTAGAAGAAAAAGTCGATTGCCCAGTGCCCACTCATACCTACCACCTTCACCATTATCTTCCAGCTAGCCCACAAATTACTATCCTATTTCTCCCATATTTCTTTGCTACTTTTCATAGTTTCATTACTGTTCCATCTTATACCTTCCATGATATGACCCAATCTGTCCATAGGTAAAGCCAAGCCTAGCACATGCCCTGAAATTGTACTAGAACTTATATGAGCCCAGGAATAACATATTTCCTGTGCATTTAATGAACAGTTCTGTAACTGGGTCCGTACTGCTCTTGATTCTCTTATACCAATACGATGGTTGAAATGTCATGCTAAAACTCGCAGTCCATGGTATAATGAGACCCTTGCCGAGCTCAAAAGAACCTGCCGGCAAGCTGAGAGGTTGTGGAGGAAATCCTTCGACCCCACATTAAAATCACTGTACTTTACCCAGCTTAAGATCTATCACAGAGCTATCTGTCACGCCCGGGCGGCATACTATGCCTCTGAGTTTTCAAACAGCCCCAACCCATCAAAATTAATATTCAAGGTGCTCAAAGATCTGATGGGTAAACGGGCCACCTCGCTAGCTATCTGCACGGACTCCCACTGTGAAAGCTTGGCATCCTTTTTTGTGGAGAAGGTGCAGGTAATCTACCGAGGGTTCATGCCATCTATGCAAGGTGACGAGCCCGGGGCTGTAAGAATTCCGGACTGCGAACCTTTGTCCTCCTTACCTGCTTTGTCGGCTGAGGCGTTTGACACTCTGAGCCTTAAAATCAAATCTGGCTCTCCTCTAGACCCTTTGAAGCCAGAGCTTATTACTCTTCTCCCGCCCCTATGCCGTGAGCCTATATTGGACCTGATCAATCGCTCACTAGCTGAGGGCGTGGTTCCGGCCTCGTGGAAGCAAGCAGTGGTCAGCCCCATTCTGAAGAAACCTAGTCTCGACCCTCTGCTACCTGAGAACTACCGCCCCATCTCCCTCCTGCCCTGGACTGCCAAGGTCACTGAGGCACACGTGAATTCCATCCTGTCTGCCCATCTCTCTCGCAATAATATTCTTGACGAGAGCCAGAATGGTTTTCGCGCTCAACACAGCACCGAAACTGCGCTGCTCTTTATGAGCGAACATCTGCGTTCGGTGCTGGATGCGGGGCAGACAGCGGCGCTCCTCTTGTTAGACCTGAGCGCCGCGTTCGACACGGTGTCTCATGACATTTTGTTGCGGAGGCTGGAGGAAGTGGGACTTGAGGGGAAAGCTCTTCACTGGTTCCGCTCTTTCCTCTCGGACCGGTTTTTTAAAGTAGCCATTCCACCTGGTCAGTCCTCTTTCCATCCTTTGGGACTAGGAGTACCTCAGGGCTCTGCGCTGAGCCCCACTTTGTTTAACCTGTATGTGAAACCGCTGGCTGCTGTCGTCAGACAAAGTGGCTTAACCATGACATCGTACGCCGTCGACACGCAGCTGGCGGTGACACTCAGTGGGGACCCTGAGGTGACTGCCCCCAGGTTTCGCGCAGGGCTCTTAGCCGTGGCGAATTGGATGCGTATTAACTGTTTACAGTTAAATGCTAAGAAAACCGAAGTCCTGATCTTAGGAAAGCAAGCGGAACTGTGGGGAGATCAATGGTGGCCTCCTGAATTGGGGGTGACTCCCATCCCAGCGGCCGAAGTGAAGAACTTGGGGGTCTGGCTGGATTCCAACCTCTCCTTCACCAGCCATACTAAGAAGATCGCAGCTACCTGCTATGGTATTCTGCGAGGACTGAGACCAGTCCTCAAATTTTTCGACCCCCCTACTCGGCAACTGGTGGTCCAAGCCGCTATTCTTTCTCGGCTGGACTATGGGAGTGCTCTGCTGCTTGGTGTTAATCAGGCCGAGGCCACCAGACTGCAGAGGGTGCAGAATGCCGCTGCGCGGGCCATTGTGGGCCTCCCGAGGCGGTGCTCTGTATCTGCAGTTTTAACCTCCCTTCACTGGCTGCCGGTCAGACAGAGAATCAAATTCAAGGCGCTCTGTCTGACATTCAAGATCCTGAAATTCTCGTCACCTCCTGCCCTGACGGGTCTTGTTTCCCCGTATGTCCCCAGGCGGTCTCTCAGGTCGGAATCTCTCTATTTAGCGAACACGCCTAGATTCAGACTGAGTAGAATGGGCGGCCGTTCATTTCGAGTTATGGCGGCCGGATTATGGAATTCCCTTCCTGTCCATATCCGTGCCCTTGATAGCCTGACTCTCTTCAGACGTGCGATCAAAACCTATCTGTTCACCTCTACTGACTGATCCTCCTTCTTTTCAGCGGTGCTTTGTTGTGTTGTGATACTGGATCAGGCGCCAGGACGCCCCTTCGCTGGGGCAGCTGTGCGCTGAATAAAAGTTATTAACATAACATAACATTAACATAACATGGAGGTGAAGATGTAGTGTCGGACTCAGTCTAGACTCAGGAGGGAGTAGAATAAGAACAGAGCCACAGGAATTTATTTCATACCATTGGCAGTGCCAAAAAAAAGAATGCTGCCCGACCAGGTCCCACCATTATCGTTGGAGGATATATGGATAGTCAAATAAATTGTGAAGCATATTTTTGATGTGTCATATTTTTTAATGGTTATATTTGGCAGTGTAATCGTTTTAAATAACACATCAGTGTGTGATGAAAGTGTACAAAATCAAAAGTTTCTTTTTTCGTTATTGTGGTGATCATGTATCAACTCATACAAAGTACTACATTATGTGAATTATAATATTATTATGATGTAATTTCAATGACTCTGTAGTAATCAAAGTAATTTCAGTAACTCTGTGTTACTCTTTGACACAGAATTACAGATAATTACGAGATTGCTCCTGCTCACACAATTTATGGGAAAAACTGCTACCACAAGAGCACATTTAGCAAGAGCAAAAATGCATCATCGCATCCACTTTGGATGTGAGGGTGCATTTGGCCATAGCAAAATAGCGCTAAATGTAAAGACCAATTTGTGGAAAAATCCTACCCTAAGAGCACATTTAGCGGGTGCAAGTGGTCGCTCGCGTTCGCTAATTGTGGTCTGCTACATTTAGTGCTATTTTGTTGCACAAAAATGCATCCTTGCGTCCATTTTGGATGGGAGTGGGGATTTTAGCAAGAAATAATGCTAAAAATGCAGAATTGATTCTCTCACATAATTCCGAGTAATCTTGTGGAATTCTTTTTTTTAAAACTTTATTTACCATTTCCAATAATAACAATCTGTAGGTACATCAACACCTCGATACAATAGAAAGGAAACTAACAGAGCATAAAATTGACACTTTACAACCGTCTAAGTTGAACGTCCACTACAAACTTGACAAAACATCTGTTACATTGTTATGCAATGTCTGCACACCGGTAGGAGTCTAAGCAGACTAATAGGGATGTAACATTAGTTGACTCAACCAACCCCAGTGGGGACTATGTCAGATAGAATTTGCGGTGAAGAGGATTGAGCAATTTCGAGCAGATAGGCTTTCAAGGCCCCCCATATGTCTCTAGGTCTAGAGGTCGCAGGCCATGTAGTGGAAAACAGATCACTGTTGGTGTTGCAATAAATAAGACTATTTAACCACGCCTTAAAAGTGGGGGTGTGTCTACTCCCCCAGACCACTGCTATTTCCATTTTTGCTCGTAATAATGCTATTGAGGTGTATCGTCAAAGCTGTTTGATGATGTTCCGAACATAACCCAGGAGAGCTACTTGTGGCTTGGGCAGTAGGTCTAGGTCAGTTATCTTACACAATGCAACATACAACGCCCCCCTAAATGTATCAATTTTCGTGCAATTCCAGGTCATATGGGTAAAGTCAGCGTATAAAGCCCCGCATTAGGGCATGTGCGTCAACTGGAATGGTCGATAGTGTGCAGTTTCGCTGGAGACATGTAAGCTCTTTATAAGCCCTTGAAATGCAACAACTTATTCTTGCTATTCTGTGAGACTTCCTTGATTTGTGAGCAGCAGAAAGCCGACTGCATGTCATTTATAGGGTGCCCTAGATCTCGTTCCTAACCTGCTCGAATTCTAGCGTCTCAAGCAGGCAATAGTGACAGAGAGGTTATGTACAATTTGGAAATAAATGTTTTCCCTGTGCACTAGTGATCAGTGTTGTCAGTGGTAGAAAGGATTTCGGTTCTAATGGAAATTCAGGCAACAGCACCTGGAGTGCACAGCACAATCTATTAAGTGTATTTTTATCCGTAAAGGAAGCATCTAGAAACCTATCATCCTCTTTGCTATGGAATATCTGACCACTTGGGAATAAGTCCCCGAATGTGTGTAATGCATATCTAACTAGTGTTCTTTTGTATGATCTTTTCCTCAGTGATCAGCACCCATGGATTAATTGCGAGTGGGATGGCCGACGAGTATAACCTGTCTCCCTTTCGGAAATTGTAGCCAGTTTACGCCATGCCCAACTGGTCGTGGAGACCGTTTGTATATTAACTCTAGGGAACCCTTTAGGGAGGATCGTGTTTAATGGATCTGGGCTAACCAAGTCTGCTTCAAGCTTAGAGTAAGGGATTCGTGCATTTGGGTGATACCATGAGTTGTAAAGCTACACTGCACAGCCAAGTAGTACATTTGAAAATTCGGGACACCCAAACCACCTCTCTCATATGGGAGGGTCAAAACATCCCAGCCGACCATAGAGTGTTTCCCGCCCCAAGCAAATCTAATGAGATGCAAGCGCAGTGTTAGAAAAAATTGGTTAGGGAGCGGGATGGGTATATTTTGAAATAAGTACAAGAATCTAGGGAGCACTATCATTTTGATTAGCGCCACCCTGCCAGATAATAAAAGAGGTAGCTGTATCCAACTCTCCACTTGTTGCTCCATAGCCTACACTGCTGGTCCGTAATTCAGACGAATCACTTGCTCAGCCTCTAAGTGCAAATGGATCCCTAGATATTTGGCGGTTCCGTCGCACCATGTCAGTGGGTATTCACCATCCTATTTAGTTGTACTGTCTGTAAGAGGGAACATCTCAGACTTACTCCAGTTAATGGCTAACCCGGAGAAGCCGCCAAAACGTATTATCTCTAATGAGATGTTCTACATTTTCTTGTGGTCTACTCACGTAAAGGACCACATTGTCCGCATATAGTGATATTAATAAAGGCCCCGTTGTAAACTGGAGGCGGCGATGCAGATGTTTCTCCTGCAGGTGTCTGACTAGCGGGTCCAAGGCAATAATAAACAGCAATGGCGACAGCGGGCAGCCCTGCCTGGTGCCCCACATAAGATTAAATTGGGGGGAGAGAGTTCCATTCAGTCTAAGCCGGGCAATGGGAGAGATGTAAAGCAGAGCAGCGAGTGCAATAAACCCCTTAAGCATACCAATCTTCCTCATAACAGCTAGGAAAAAGGACCATTCCAAGGAGTCTTACGCCTTTTTGGTGTCCAACAACACTGCTGCAGCAGGGACTTGTGGGGCAATCCTATTTATAGTGGCAAAAAGGGTTCCAAGGTTTAATGCTCTAGACCGGTGTGTCACGAAGCCGGACTACACCAGTGATATTATCCGGTCTAGTAACAGGGCTAGGCTCTTATTTTTGCGAGTATTTTGTCATCTTTATTCAATAAAGACAAGGGCCTGTATGAACCGCACAAGGGCGGATTTTACCAGGTTTTGGCAGCAATATAATCACTGCCTCGTGCAAAGTGGGAGGAAGAATCTGGTTTTCCAGAGCTTCATTATAAACTTCCAATAGATGTGGGGCAAGTATTTCCTTGAATGATTTCTAGAAATCACCTGTGAACCCATCTAGTCCCTGAGCTGTGGAGCCATTTATAGCTTCTATGGTGCTAATAATCTCGTCCTTGGAAAACGGTTCCGCAGGAAATTGTTGCATGGCTTTCTCTAACCACACTACGGCTACTTCATTCAGATACTTATCCCGGTCGACATTATTGTGTGTTAAACGCGAAATGTACAATTGTTAGTAATACCTCACAAACTCAGGGCCTGATTCACAGAACTAACTTAAGACAAAATTCTAAACTTACTACCATTTTGGTATTCACAGAAGGCACTTACTCATTTTGGTATTCACAGAAGGCACTTACTCACTGAAGAGTAAGTGCCTGCTGTGAATACCAAAATGAGTAAGTGCACTTACTAATTTTGGTATTCACAGAAGCCACTTACTCATCAATGAGTAAGTGCCTTCTGTGAATACCAAAATGAGTAAGTGCCTTCTGTGAATACCAAAATGATAGTAAGTTTAGGATTTTGTATTAAGTCAGTTCTGTGAATCGGGCCCTCATTGCGTATCTCTGAGGTGCCAGTGAGTAGATTTCCCTGTGTGGAATGTAGCTTTGTGATACATGACCACCCCTACGATGGGAGAAGCAATGTCACTAGCGTACCGCATGGATGCTCGCCCTCGCCATAGCAGTGTGCTGTGGCATATTTACTCGGATAGTGTACTTCATGCTCCGCGGACCGCCTGAACATCTGTATGTAGTGTTAGCCGTCCATTTCGTATGTCCCGGACTGGATGTAAAATTTACTCCTGGTCTAATGCACTAAGCTGTCACTCTATCTGTGTGAGTGTTGTTCGGAGGTCACGCAACACCCTGGTGTGCTTAGAGATGTACACCCCTCCAGTATAAGCCTTGAAGGCCTCCCAAAGTGTGGCCCATGTCGAGACCGATCCAATATTTATGTCAAAATATTCTATTATTGCTTCACGAAGCTCATCTTTGAATACGCTATTGAGTAAAGCTTGACTAGGGAACCTCTACTGCCTTTCACTACCCTCGGGCCTAGGGACTCAGAGGGTCAAGATCACAGGTGAATGGTCCGAGAGGGTTCTGGCCAGATGTAGGAGCTCCTTGAGCCAGGTGGCTAATGAAGGGGTCAGCAACCAATAGTCTAACCACGTTCAGGCATGGTGTGGAGCACAATAATGTGTCTAGGGCTGATCGCCTGGATGGCAATGACTCCATACATCTAGCAAGCCCAAGTCTTCACACAGCGCCAAAAGGGCAGTGCGTGCACGGGGTCTGGTGTCAGTTGAGGTGGAGGTGCCATCCCTAAGTGGGTCTAAAAGGAGATTGAAGTCCCCCCTTACATATGTGATTTGTATCAGCTTGAAGAAGTTGTGAGTGGAGCGCCCTAAAAAAACTGAATCGTCCACATTAGGAGCGTACAAGCAAACAAACGCTATTTTGTGCCCCATAAGATATCCTGTCACAATCACGTAACGGCCCTCACTGTCAGTTCATGTCACTGAGTACTGAAATGGGAGCTGTTTATGAATGAGCACGACAGCCCCCCTAGTGCAAGAGCTATAGTTAGCAAAGTATTTGTAGGGACCCCAAGATGAAGCAAACAAAGTGGCTGCGACCTTGGGCAGGTGCGTTTCCTGAAGGAATGCTACCCCTGTCTGGTGCCTTTGTAAGTATGTTAGTACTTGCCTACATTTTATATTATTGTTCAATCCTCGCACGTTCCAAGTAAGTAGTGACAAGTCGGTGTGCATGGACAAACCGTCACACCCCATCAAGGAAAGCCTCTATCCCTGTGTGTAAGTGTGCATTGTGGAAAACCACATACCATAGGAATAAGTAACATAATAGGCATGGATCTTGTGGGATGCTTAGACCAATGAAAGTAATGTTGCTCCCAGTTTTAAGTTATTTTCCCTTTTTACAGGCTGTGGTTAGTGTATTTCATGTACCTCCACCGACTTTACCGCACTCTGGAGCAAATTAATAGGATGGGCCATATTGACTGTGCCATGCAATGATTTCTTGCACTTAGCGTGGGATTGCCCTGATGGTGGGCATTTCTGGCTTACTGTCTTTGATACTATTGACAAGATTATTGGGCACTCCTTGGAGCACTCCCTGAGAATTGCGCTGTTAGGTTATGTGAAGGAGGTTCTTCTGGAGGTGTGCCGACTAACAGCACTTCTACTTTTGCTCGTTAATCATCAGGTGGCACAACATTGGGGTCGGCGTCCGATGCCATGGAGGTCTGTGTGGCTTCAATATGCTGCCTATTGTCAGGAACAACTGACCACCTACTGGGAGCTGATGCCTGAGAGGTCCGCTGTAGCGTTTACTGGGCCCTTACTTACTTTACTTATTAATATTTCAATTTCAATTGGTCCTCCGATGGACCTTGCTTTCTGCTGAGTTGGATATTTGGGGAACTGGCAGTTGCCCAATGAGGCAAACACAAGGAGGTGATGGCAGGGTATGCCCAGATGTGGGTCCCTTGCTCACTTTGCCACTGGATTCAAGCTAGCCTGGCTGATATCCCAAAACCAGTCCCAGGATGCTTGTTTCCGTCCAGAGAAGAGTGGCTTGGCAGTTCAGGCTGGACTGTTCCATTAGGCACAGGGTCAAGACTGATTTGCATATAGCTGTCTGAATTGGGGTGGCAAAGTGAGCTTAAGATTGATGATGAATTCAACCCATATCTGTGGCTGGGGGTGAGTGTCTGAAAAGTTTCAGAGCTTCGTTCATCATCTCCTTGTGTTTGCTTAGTTGCCCAATGAGGACCAGGAATAGGATAACTGCATTTAACAACTCAAAATTAAGCTCATATACATAATTATTTTCAAAATAACAAAGACATAAAACATGATCACTGCAAAACCAAATCTCCTTAAGAAAAGTCGGGGGCAAGGATCATACAAAACAGGAGTTCTGTTACACCAATAAAGAATATGAGCAACAGGATTTGATGTTCAGAAACTTCCCCTGAATCAATGCACATTCCCAAAGGACAATGAATCAGAACAGAAGAGTGTAGGCAAAGGAGTTAATTTGGTTTACCAAATTAAATGGAAACAATTGCATTAAGAAATTCAGCATTGAGATTTTGTATTCAGATCACATTGGTGTAATCAAATACCAAAGCTAGTGATTTCAGGAAAGTAGGAAGATTCAGGAAAGGGCAGTCTCTGTCAGCCGAGGTAGACCCCCAGGCGCACCCAGCATTGTGCGTCAGTATGGATAGGTAGGCAGCTATGTCTTTAGCAAAGACTTGTTCAGGAAAGTTCAGCAAAGTTCCAAATAGCCAGTACAGTCTGATTAGACAGCAGAAAACCCCCCAAAAAGCAGCACCCGCACTCCAAATTCCATTAGGATTGGCAATGATACTCACTTACTTCCAGGGTGACACCTTGTGGCATCACTTAAATTTGTCAGACCACTTAGTCCATTAGTCAGTTCATATAGGATGAGTGTGATGTGACAGTAAAGAAGACACAGAATCCGGAACAATGGGTGGATCGATTATGCATGTCCTTAAGTTATTCAACATGCAACACATTGAACAATGGCATATTGAGGAAAAGACATAGCAAGTTTAAACGGGCACTTTCTCAATCAGCTGTTCTGAACAGTTGCAATAAATGTAACAAGTGGTCTGCTCCGTACAGGAGAAGTCAAATAAAACAGTTATTAAATTCCATACTACTGGCAATAGTGTGGAATGTTCTTACAGACTTAGGTTATCCCAGTCAACAATTTCGTTTTAAGAATGAGGCCTACATGAATGTAGGCTAATACGGTTAAATCTCAATCGTTAATATACATGTGAAATCAATTTCTAGAGAAGTTTCATGAAAGCACGATTAATTATGATTGTGAAACACCTACTTTTCTTTTGTCATTTTCGGTGTACACGTTATTACATGCAATGTCACTTTATTTATTTTTCAAATATTGTTTTCAATTTAGTCTTATTAATGTTCACACTCACAAATGAATATCAAGTTGATTAGCGTTGAACTCCAGAACGTGGGAATTTACTATTTTACATATTTCTAGCACGTTAATAACATTATATATTTTCATTAATAGAATAACTATATTATTTAAATGGATAATATATGTCTAATCTACTTTTCTTCTGCATATTTTCATGATGTAGTAACTATATTTCATATTTTTGTGTAACTTGTACACGCTTGCTATTTACTCACGAGAAGGTGTCATAGATAATTTCTTTGTCATAAAATCTCTTTGATGTAATCTCTGCTCTATCAATCCCATCCTAAAGCATTTGGTCCCCTTTTGAGAGGTTTCTGTGTGCACGGGGTGAGGAGGATGTGGTTGCGGTGAATCCTGGTGCAAAGGGCCCTGATTAGCAGTTGGCCTGCACCGCTGCATGGAGGGCTTTATTAGTGAGTGTATGCATTTGGCATATGGTGAGCCCACTGACTTGCCTCTCCGGGGGCTTCAAGGTCTTATTCTTGGTTGGCGTGCACCAGTGCTTGCAGTGCTGAGTGGCTATTTCCCCTCTTTTCCCTTCCCCCCGTATTGCAGTGCAGCGTTGGCACAGTAAATTGTTGGAACTTGGACATTGAGTACACCATTTTTACCAACCTTATGCTATCTTGTATTGCTCCTTATGCTGCACTTTGTACTTCTGTCTGAACTTTCAAAAAAATAATTTAAAAAGAAAGTCTTGAGGAATTCCTAGGTAATTCTGTGTGATTACCCAACATGGAAGTACGCGAATTACGCCCACCCCTAAAAAAGACCCTGCCGCACAGAATTGCATAAATTAATTCCAGCGGCCCAAGGGGACCAGCCTTGTTACTGTCTGACTAAGTAAACAAGTGCTGAGTATGACAATTTATGTCCTTTTCCTTTTCCTTGTATCATCCAGCTGCCCTTACCGCAGGTCATACCCCAGAGTCCCAGCAGTAGATAACCGCTTGGCTCTCCTCCACTAGAGCGTGTTCATTACAGTGGAGTACTGCCAGTTGGTGGAGGTCTGGTGATCTTGGAGGAAGCCTCTGCTACTTTGGGTCACCAGCCGGAGAGATCCCAGTCATGTCATTGCTGCCACTTCAGGTATTTGAGGTCCGAAGCCAGCCCGCAACCACAGAGGCCCTCCTTCAGCAAGTCATGAAAGGCCTTTAGGAATTAAAGGAGGGCTTGTACTGAGGAGAGTAAAACAATAATGATGTTTAAGGAGGCTGCAGGCCATAAAGGAACTTTTTTAAAGGTAGGGATGGTTTGTTGTGGAAGGTGAGTGTTGGAAGAACAGTTGGAGATGGGGACGTTGTGACTTCTAAGGGTTTAGGGAGAGGGATGTGGGCCTGTTGCAGGAGGTGATGGTGGGAAGGACACCTAGGGATGCAGTGGGTTTATAGAGAGGGCCGGGTCTGTTGGGGGAGATGAGGATCGCTGTGTAGATATTTTGTTAATAAATTGGTTTGTTTTTTTCCTTCCATGTGTGTCATTTTATATTTTTTAATCTACTACTAGACATTACTGACCAGCATTGCATCGCCATTTATTATATAGGAAGCTCTACCAACTTAATGAAGACAGAGGCTGAGGCTTACACCTGGCTTATCACAAAGCAATTGTCTACCTGTGTCAGTCCTCTTCGTCTTCTCTTTAGTCTCACCCTTCTTAAGCTCCCTAGCCACATTAGGTAGGTTTCTTACCTTACGTCCTAAAGTTCACCCCCCCCCCCCGCGCGCAATCAACGTTGGAAAACTGACCATAATCATATCCAACTCTTCTTTTTAATGGCTTGGTCAGACTGAGCAGCAACCATCTTCTCATCAGTAATAGTTTTTTACTTACTGTCCTTACCTGACCCTCTGTCCCTTAGTACTTCTTATTTATCTGAGTATAAACATTGATGTCTGCTACCTTCCTAATTGACTCTTACCATAATGCAGGGCTTTCCAACCAGCCTTTTCAATCCTGGTAGTGGGTGTCTTGCCACTAACAGGGGAGAAATTACAGGCAAAAAAGGTTCTTCGTATGCGTAATGATGCTGGTGAACCCACCAAATAATGATCATGCTGCATTACAGGGAACTACAATAAAAGAAAATGAATGGAAAATCCAAGACAGAGACTATCATGTTAAAACAGCTAGCAACATAGTGTAGAGTTATTTACTAAAGTAAGCATATTGAATCCCTTAAGTCACAGGACTCAGCAGAAGGGTACTTCAGTTGAACCCATGTGATATAGATTTTGGTAAAAAAGTAAGTGCACAATAAATATTCTTTACCAACCATTATTACAATATTTTTTCTGCACTATGATGTCCCTTTCTTACCTGGGTAAGAGAGCTAGTATGGGCAAATTTGCAATTTCTGGTAACCTCCTAGTGTAAGAATTGGCATAGCTTTCACCACATCTACCCCGCCAAATGTGAGATCAATTGATGGTAGAAAATACCATAACAACAAATTGCACAACCTGGGAAACAAGAGCACTCCAACAGATCTATCCCTGTTAGGAGTTTCATGAATGGATAGGTAGAGGGAATTAGGAAAAGGTGAGTGATAGACAAACACAATATTTATCTAGTCTATGAGCAGCATGTGGCACCACATCTGTTGTGAAAGAAAGATGACAGTTCAGTTACCAAATTCAAACAGTATTTTTCTTTCGCAGCCCCCTGACTCCCAAGTTAGCTATTTATCAACCAGGCTGAAAAAAAGAAAAATAAGGAGGACCCACACAAAAATTATTTGTGATAAAATTAAAATTATACTGTATACAGATAGACATTGCATCTACATTCTACTGTGTAAGAAAGTGGGTTAGTCATGGGTGGGGAGGGACCGTGCTCAAGTAGTTACCATAATTCTTGTCTGGGTGAAGTCACAAGCACACCCTAAATTAACCTTAATTTACCTAAATTAATTAGTCAGGCTTAACTCAGAGGCAACGTGTAATTATTATATGCAGCACCTCAAGCTGTAACAATACGAAAACACCACATGATAAGGATTGCACACCAGCTTTGATAATAGAGTAATATTTAATAAGTAAAATAAGCCCAACATGACAAACATCCAAAAAGTAGAACCGGAGCTATACCATTTAAAAGTTTTAAGTAAAGTAGTGCCAAAAAGCATAAAGTGACAACTGTGAATCTGTCGTCCCGGGACAGTTATAAATTCAGACCTTAAACCCTGGTTACGGAGCATTGTGAGGACCAGTGTCAAGGATGTGTCATGCACCTGAGGAGATGCTAGGTCCTGGTCTCTGAGATACGCCTCACAACATTGGTTCCAGGGAGCTGAGAGGCTGCAATGAAAAGTCCTTTGAGGCTGCGATGAAAACTCCTGCATTGTCAGCGAGGAGGGCATCAATGAGAAAAGCACACCTAAGCTATCCATTGAGTGTGGCTGAAGACCAACTGCCAACTACACCTAGTCATGTAAGCCAGAGACAGGCTGAAAGCACTAAAGCCAGGAAATGTAAAATTTCTAAATCCAAATCCGACTTTACTATGAAGAAAGATTTTTACCACTTTGTTCGCCATAAGTTGGCAGGGTATGCTCAGACGTGAGTCCCTTGCTCACTTTGCCACTGGATTCAAGCAAGCCGGGCTGAAGACAGCTGAAATGCCAGAAACCGGTCCTTGGAAGCTTGTTTCCGGTCCAGGGAAGGCATGGCTTGGCAGTTCGGGCTGGACTGTTCCCATGAGGCACCGGGTCAGACTGATTTGCATATGGCCATGTCTGAACTGGGTGGCAGAGTGGGCTAAAGAACAGTGATGGATTAAACCCAGATCTGTTGACTGGGTGTGAGTGTTTGATTGGTTCAGATGCTCCGTCCATCACCACCCCCTTTTGTACCACTTTGTTCGCCATAAGTTGGCAGGGTATGCTCAGACATGCGTCCCTTGCTCACTTTGCCACTGGATTCAAGCAAGCCGGGCTGAAGACGGCTGAAATGCCAGAAACCAGTCCTCGGAAGCTTGTTTCCGCTCCAGGGAAGGCATGGCTTGGCAGTTTGGCTGGACTGTTCCCATGAGGCACAGGGTCAGACTGATTTGCATATGGCCATGTCTGAACTGGGGTGGCAGAGTGGGCTAAAGAACGGTGATGGATTAAACCCAGATCTGTTGACTGGGTGTGAGTGTTTGATTGGTTCACATGCTCCGTCCATCACCACCCCCTTTTGTACCACTTTGTTCGCCAAACGTTGGCAGGGTATGCTCAGACGTGAGTCCCTTGCTCACTTTGCCACTGGATTCAAGCAAGCCGGGCTGAAGACGGCTGAAATGCCAGAAACCGGTCCTCAGAAGCTTGTTTCCGGTCCAGGGAAGGCATGGCTTGGCAGTTTGGGCTGGACTGTTCCCATGAGGCACAGGGTCAGACTGATTTGCATATTGCCATGTCTGAACTGGGGTGGCAGAGTGGGCTAAAGAACGGTGAAGGAATAAACCCAGATCTGTTGACTGGGTGTGAGTGTTTGATTGGCTCAGATACTCCGTCCATCACCACCCCCTTTTGTACCACTCTGTTCGCCATAAGTTGGCAGGGTATGCTCAGACGTGAGTCCCTTGCTCACTTTTCCACTGGATTCAAGCAAGCCGGTCTGAAGACGGCTGAAATACCAGAAACCGGTCCTCGGAAGCTTGTTTCCGGTCCAGGGAAGGCATGGCTTGGCAGTTCGGGCTGGACTTTTCCAATGAGGCACAGGGTCAGACTGATTTGCATATGGCCATGTCTGAACTTGGGTGGCAGAGTGGGCTAAAGAACGGTGATGGATCAAACCCAGATCTGTTGACTGGGTGTGAGTGTTTGATTGGTTCAGATGCTCCGTCCATCACCACCCCCTTTTGTACCACTTTGTTCGCCATAAGTTGGCAGGGTATGCTCAGGCGTGAGTCCCTTGCTCACTTTGCCACTGGATTCAAGCAAGCCGGGCTGAAGACGGATGAAATGCCAGAAACCGGTCCTCGGAAGCTTGTTTCCGGTCCAGGGAAGGCATGGCTTGGCAGTTCGGGCTGGACTGTTCCCATGAGGCACAGGGTCAGACTGATTTGCATATGGCCATGTCTGAACTGGGGTGGCAGAGTGGGCTAAAGAACGGTGATGGATTAAACCCAGATCTGTTGACTGGGTGTGAGTGTTTGATTGGTTCAGATGCTCCGTCCATCACCACCCCCTTTTGTACCACTAAGTCCAACATACTGGCATTGGGTGCATGGCTGAATCACTGACCAAGAGCAGTATGTGGGTTTCTTGTATAAGAGAAGACATGTGTAATAAAAATAAAAATACAGCATTAGCGAGTTAATGTATTGTGGTTCATGAATCCCTGCCGTATTGACAAATACAGATCATTATTACAATACATCTAGAAAAAACATGGATCAATGAATTGCAATACATTTATGTTGATGCCTGTATTTTGTTAATCCTATGTCCTATTATTCTACATTTGATTTTGATTATATTCGCTTTATGTACATGAGGGCCCTATTTGAACATGTTTATACATCACACAGCTTTGCATTTTCCCCAAGTAGGCTTTTGTCATTTGTGTTTCTTCATAGAGTATCAATGGGTTTTTCATAAACAATTTTTAGAAATCGTAGAGTTTACTGTCATCAAGTAGAGTATTTTTGAGTGGAGTGCACACAGGACAGTGGTCAAGAGTGTTTTTTAAAGTGTGCTGTTCTAGAGTATAGTGGAGTAGAGTGGAGTGCAGTACAGTAGAATGTGATACAGTGGAGTGACAATAAGTAGAACTGCATAGAGTTGAGTGGTGTAGAGTAGTGTGGCATTGAGTGGACTATTTTATAGTGTAGGGCGGTACAGTGGAGTGGCATAGAGTGGAATAGATTGTAGTGGAGTGGTGTAGAGTGGAGTGATGTAGAGTTGAGTTGCATACAGTAGAATAGTGTATAGTTGAGTGGCGAAGAGTGGATTAACGTAGAGCGTACTGTGGTAGGGTTAACAGAGTACAGTGGAGTATTGCATGATGCAGTAGCAAAGAGTGGAGTGGCATACAATGGAGTGAGGTACAGTGGAGTGACATACAGTACAATAGCATAAAGTGGAGTGTCATTGAGTGTAGTGGCTTGAGTGTAATAGTGTATAGTGGAGTGTCATACAGTGGAGTGTCGTAGAGTGTAGTGGTGTGAAGACTAGAATCGCTTATAGTGGAGTGGCGTAGAGTGGAGTGTCATAGAGTGAAATAGTGTTCAGTATAGTGGCGAGAGTGGAGTTGCGTATAGTAGAATAACTTAGAGAGTGGAGTTTCATAGAGGGGACTAGCATAGAGTGCAGTGGCATAAACTGGAGTGGAACTGAGTGGTGTTGCTTAGAGTGGAGTGGCATAGAGTGGAGTGGGTTAGAGTAGAATGGCATACAGTGGAATACTGTATATTAGACTGATGGACAGTGGAGTAGCGTACCGTGGAGAGGCATAGTGTGAAATAGTATAGAGTGGAGTGCTGTACAATGGAGGTGAGCACAGTGCAATAGTGTAGAGTGGTTAGGTGTACAGTGTAGTGGGATCAGTGCAGTGGAGTACAGTTGAGTGTGTTAGAGTGGATAGGCGTGCAGTGGAATAGCGCAGAGTGGAGTGGTGTACAGTGGAGTGAAATAAAGTGGAGTGGGGTAAAGTGGAGTGTTGTAGATTTGACTGGTGTAGAATCGAGTGAGGTACAGTGGAGTGGTGTATGGTGGAATAGCGTAGACTGGAGTGGAATAGGAGGAGTGTGTCCACTGGAGTACCATACAGTGGAATGGTGTACACTGGAGTGTGGAAGAGTGAAGTATCATAGAGTGGAGTGACATAGAGTTGAATAGCGTACAAAGGAGTGAGGTAGAGAAGAGTAGCGTACAGTGTACTGATGTGCCACTTAATAGTGTAGACTGGAGTGGTGTAGAGTGGAGTGGCATAGAGTGAAATGGCATATAGTGGAGTGTTATAGAGTCAAATACTGTACAGAAGAGTATTGTAGAGTGGGGCGTGGTAGAGTGTAGTGGGGTAGAATAGTGTAGACTGGAGTGGAGTGGAGTGGCATACAGTGAAATGGCATTCAGTGGAGTGTTGTAAAGTCAAATACTGTACAGTGGATTGTGGTGGAGTGGGGTGAGGTAGAGTGTAGTGGGGTACACTGTAGTGGTATACAGTGTAATAGTGTTCTGTGGTGTGTTGTAAAGTGAAGTGTTCTAGCCTGGAGTGGCCAACAGTGGAATAGCATAACGTGCAGTGGCGTAGAGTGTAGTGGCATTGAGTAGAGTGGCATACAGTGGAGTAGCATACAGTGTAGTACTGTACAGTGAAGTGATATATATATTGGAGTGGCATAAAATGAAGTGGCATAGACTAGAGTAGCAGAGAGTGGAGTGGCATAGAGTGGTATGGTGTAGAGTGCAGTGGGTTAGAGTACAGTGAATTACAGTGGAGTGGCATACAGTGGAGTATTGTACAGTGGAGGAATAGCATATATGAGTGGCATAGAGTAGAATAGCACAGAGTGGAGTGTCAAACAGTGGAGTTGTGTACAGTAGAATAGTGTAGAGTAGAGTGGAGTGAGGTACACTGTACTGGGGTAGAGTGGAGTGAAATACATTGGATTAGCAAAGAGTGGCGTGGCATTTATTGGAGTTATGTAGAGTGGAGTGGTGCAGAGTGTAATAGCCTAAAGTGAAGCAGTATGAAGTGTAGTGGTAAAGAGTGTGGTGTCATACAGTGGAGTGTGGTAATTGAAGCAGAGATAGTGTGAAAGTGTGTTAGCAGATGCAGATGTAATGAGGCAGCAAAATATATTATTTTGGTGTAAATTATAATTTTTGGTAGTGTACGTGAGTACTGCATGTAGTTTTAAAGCGGTAATTTAAAAAATACTCAGTTATATATTGTGCCGATGTATACCTCTGCAAGTTTGTGGTATATACCGCAGTACATGCGCATGATATGACATTATCTGAATGGCCAATGGCATTGTTTACCAAGGGTAAAAGGGAGCATGCAGTTTTCAGGACATTTTGGTGGTATTCTGGGTTATGTGTTTCGCTGCATTCTAGGTTAGGTTCTTAGATTTATGTAAGTAGTCATTTTTGTGGGTATTTCTGCGATATTCTGTAGACTTTTACTGAACATTTAAATATGTAAGAATGAACAATAAACTGTAGTATACTATATTTCTAAAATATAGGGTACTATTTGGAATTTTAAACATTGTGTTTATTTAGTTTTTGGTACTGCAGTGATTTTGAGGCAGTACTGTGGTACTCCATATTTTTTTTATAAATATATAGAAACTTATAAATATGTTTCCCTATCTATTACCACTTTAATAAAGTTGTAATAGAGAGTGGAAAAATATCAAACCTAGTACTTACCTTCATCTAAAGGAGAAATGCAAAACAAGCTTTTATCTTTTATAGAGGCATCGCTGTAGATTGTCATTGCTATGTACCAAGGTACTTCCACAAAATACTGAGAAAAAGTCATGAAAATACAGCGACTACAGATATCACTAAGTTAAAATACCTTCTAACTTCAAAAATACTTACCCTACTTACCCATAGTACCCAAAAGGATTGTCGGTGCACCATAATTTGAAATCCTGCCAAATTTCATTACAATTTGTCCAGCCGTTTTAGTGCTATGCAACCCTTTTTGAGACCCCCCCTGTTTTCTTTGCTCACCCTTGACGAATCTCAGCAAAACTTTGCATCTTCCGCCAATATAGAGAAAGGAAATGGTCTGCAAGGTTTCATGGTGATCCGTCAAACAGGGGCAAAGTTATTGGCAAGTAAAAATCTGAGGAATTTCTTTACATGGGAATCCTAACTATAACTACAGAGTGGCTTCTACCACTCTGTAATAAATATATATATATATATATATATATATATATATATATATATATATATAATATCCAAAATTAAGCGTTACCTCCAAAGAATGAAAACTCACACAGGTAAGTGAGTGTCGCTTGTGGATTTATTGGGCAGCAGCAAAACACAAAGGGTCCAAACAAAGAAAGCGTGAAGGTCCGAGCCTGACGCGTTTCGTGATTCTGTCACTTCTTCTGAGGCTCAATGTTGCTGGAATCACGCCACCACAGGTGCCGCTACTTGATATATGATCGCCAGTCCTCAGTGGGTGTGGCCGCTTGCACAGCCTCCTGGGATCTGTAGTGAGGCACAGCTTGCTGAAGGAAGCGAGTCATGCTGCAGTGAGCTGGTGCGAGATTCCGTGCGTGTTCAGTCAGTGTTACCCCAGTGGGTTGCTTAAACAATGCTGGCTCGTAAACTGCTGCTGTCTTTCGCTGCCGTTCAAAAAGCACCTGGCCCTGTGAGCACACACCATCTCGGCGATGCAGGGGTCCGTCTTGACACGGCGGTTTTCTTCCACGGCTAGGCACAGCCGTTACAAATCCAAAACAAAGAGTTACCTCCAAAGAAAGAAAACTCACACAGGTAAGTGAGTGTCGCTAGTGGATTTATTGGGCAGCAGCAGCAAAACACAAAGGGACCAAACAAAGAAAGCGTGAAGGTCCGAGCCTGACGCGTTTCGGGATTCTGTCACTTCAATTACAACTGTGAAACAAATTTTACATCAAAATATGTTTCAGGTACAATAAATGCACAAGGGGCTCATTATAGTTATCCCATTCAATAGGGAATTAAATTACGAATACAGGATTAAGGACAGCCATATCAAAATCTGACATTATTGAAAAGTATTTGTACAGTAATAGGATTAATTATGGCATAGAAAGTTTATAGGATTATGTATATAAATGAAATGTTTTGTAGATAGTGTAGAAGAATGTATATATATTTATTTGAATATATTACAACAAACTATTCTAAGAAAAATCATTCTATTTTTCCCTGTAACGAAAATTATTTTGGCCCAACTATTCATTCAGTATTATGGTATTGTATTGTTCTTGTGAGACCAGGCATTTATGCTGTTATATCATTGTACCATGTCTTCACAGTGAATGCTTTGTGGTATATCATTAAGTATTTTCTTTATGTTTATTACGTGACCATGTGATTCACTAGTGAGGTGGAGCATCACTTTAAAAAATGAGTATATAATCGGTCAGCTGACCGGGTGTACGGGGTGTGAACAAGAGCACTTGTTGCTCGAAACGCGTCGCCCGTCGAGAGGTCTTTAATAAATCTGCCTTGCCGACAGCCTGGGCTCCGTGTCTTCATTTCGCCGTTTGTTCGGAGGTGGTGAAGACTGCTGGTGTATATATATATATATATATATATATATATATATATATATATATATATATATATATATATATATATATATATATATATATATATATTACCTACTGGCGATAGCCAGTAGGTATATATAGTTAGGATTTTTTTCCTATGGGATTTTTGAAAATTCTATGTCGAATAACTTTGGCGTTTGAGGACAGAATTGGCTGAAATTTTCAGGAAAATGGAACATTTTGTTTCTGAGCAGCCCCTGAAAATTTGGGGGGGTTTCGTCAAGGGGGGGCCGAGAAAAAAGGGGGGTCCCAAAACGTGTTTTTCCCATGCAATTTTCCATAGGGCGGTTGGCCTCACTTTTAGCCTGAACGGCTGAATGGATTTACACCAAACTTGGCAAAATTGTAGGGACTGGTAGCCCGATGTGCCTTTGCTATGTCTCAAGATATAGGCTCCAGTGGTTTTTACGAAAATTAACTTTGAAAAATATATATTGGGCTACATTGGGCTATATATATGTTGGAGCCCAAATGTAGCCCAATGTAGCCCAATGTAGCCCAATGTAGCCCAATGTAGCCCAAAGATGGCCACCAGAGACAAAAAAAAACAAATGTAGCCCAAATATCAGCCAGATGTAGCCCAACTATAGCCCAATGACAGAATGTCCCAGAGTGTTCTAAAGAACAACTAGAGTGCTAACAGTCCTACTTATTACAAAGGTATGGCACACCTGAAGCCATCTTGATTGGAATAAAGTGGTAACTCTTAAAACATTTAATTTAAAAAGGAACAAAATGAAGGGGTTCATTTTGTCATAGAAAGTATGATTAGCGAATATATGACGAAATCCCGCATACCATCAGTCCGCAAAAAAAATCCCGCATGTACTATTAGGCCGCAAATTAAAATAACGAAAACTTTTAGAACGAATATGCCTTTAGCATACACTAAACAACTAAACTACCCTAAACCCTAAAACACTACCCCCAGCATGACCCTGCACTACACAAACAGTACAACACTACCCTAAACCCTAAAACACTACCCCCAGCATGACCCTACACTACACAAACACTACAACACTACCCTAAACCCTAAAACACTACCCCCAGCATGACCCTACACTACGTAAACACTACAACACTACCCAAAACCCTAAAACACTACACCCCTGCATGACCCTACACTACGCAAACACTACAACACTACCCTAAACCCTAAAACACTACCCCCAGCATGACCCTACACTACACAAACACTACAACACAACCCTAAACCCTAAAACACTACCCCAGCATGACCCTACACTACGCAAACACTACAACACAACCCTAAACCCTAAAACACTACCCCCAGCATGACCCTACACTACGCAAACACTACAACACTACCCTAAAACACTACCCCCAGCATGACCCTACACTACGCAAACACTACAACACTACCCAAAACCCTAAAACACTACACCCCAGCATGACCCTACACTACGCAAACACTACAACACTACCCTAAACCCTAAAACACTACCCCCAGCATGACCCAACACTACGCAAACACTACAACACTACCCAAAACCCTAAAACACTACACCCCAGCATGACCCTACACTACGCAAACTCTACAACACTACCCTAAACCCTAAAACACTACCCCCAGCATGACCCTACACTACGCAAACACTACAACACTACCCTAAACCCTAAAACACTACCCCAGCATGACCCTACACTACGCAAACACTACAACACTACCCTAAACCCTAAAACACTACCCCCAGCATGACCCTACACTACGCAAACACTACAACACTACCCTAAACCCTAAAACACTACCCCCAGCATGACCCTACACTACGCAAACACTACAACACTACCCAAAACCCTAAAACACTACCCCCAGCATGACCCTACACTACGCAAACACTACAACACTACCCACAACCCTAAAACACTACCCCCCAGCATGACCCTACACTACGCAAACACTACAACACTACCCAAAACCCTAAAACACTACCCCCAGCATGACCCTACACTACGCAAACACTACAACACTACCCAAAACCCTAAAACACTACCCCCAGCATGACCCTACACTACGCAAACACTACAACACTACCCAAAACCCTAAAACACTACACACTACCCAAAACCCTAAAACACTACCCCCAGCATGACCCTACACTACGCAAACACTACAACACTACCCAAAACCCTAAAACACTACCCCCAGCATGACCCTACACTACGCAAACACTACAACACTACCCTAAACCCTAAAACACTACACCCCAGCATGACCCTACACTACGCAAACACTACAACACTACCCAAAACCCTAAAACACTACCCCCAGCATGACCCTACACTACGCAAACACTACAACACTATCCTAAACCCTAAAACACTACGCCCAGCATGACCCTACACTACGCAAACACTACAACACTACCCTAAACCCTAAAACACTAGCCCCAGCATGACCCTACACTACGCAAACACTACAACACAACCCTAAACCCTAATACACTACCCCCAGCATGAACCTACACTACGCAAACACTACAACACTACCCTAAACCCTAAAACACTACCCCCAGCATGACCCTACACTACGCAAACACTACAACACAACCCTAAACCCTAAAACACTACCCCCAGCATGACCCTACACTAAACAACCACCACAACTCTACACTACACTAACACAACACTACACTACACAACACTACACTACACTACACAATCACTAACCCATGAAAAAATTAACACACACCCACTTACCTCTCTCGTCATCGTGGTTTTCACTACGCAAATGCATTTACCATACATGCCTTTAAAACGTAATTCTTTGTAAAGGCATGCGCGATAAATGCACATGCGTTTTGAAAAAATGCGGGATAATGGTATGCGAGGTCAATGACCTTGCGGGATAATGGTATGCGGACTGAAAGTCTGCGGGATAAAAAATGCGGGAAAATGGCTGCAAACCATGATTAGCAGCAGACTTCCCTGGTGAGCACTAGCTTTACTACAGTGATCTAATGAGCAACTAGAGTGCTAACATTCAGAATTTATGGCAAATGTGTGACACATCTGAATGCCTTCTTGATAGAACCAAAGTAAACAAGCATTGAAAATGCAATAGATCTCACAATCGTTTAAGTTAAAGCCATTCTGTTTGTAATGAGGTGGCTTTTTAGCTTTGCTTTTATTAGTGTTTTTAAAACTTTCATGTAAATAACATGCATATGTATGCATATATGTATATGTATGCATGCATTTATATTTATATAGATATGCAGATTATATATGTTTATATATGTATATTACCTACTGGCGATAGCCAGTGGGTATATATAGTTAGGATTTTTTCTCTATGGGATTTCTGAAATTTCTATGTCTAATAACTTTGGCGTTTGTGGACGGAATTGGCTGAAATTGTCAGGAAAATGGCACATTTTGTTTCTGAGCAGAGGCTGAAAATTTGGGGGGGTTTCGTCAAGGGGGGCCGAGAAAAAAGGGGGGTCCCAAAACGCGTTTTTCCCATTCATTTTTCCATAGGGCGGTTGGACTCACTTTTAGCTCGAACGGCTGAATAGATTTACATGAAACTTGGCAAAATTGTAGATATGGTTTGCCCGACGTGCCTTTGCTATGTCTCAATATATGTGCTCCAGTGGATTTTGAGAAATTAACGTTTAAAAAAATATATATATCTGTGACAGCGCTCAGGTTAGCGCCCCGGTTCGCGTACCTGACGCGTAACGGAACTTCGCGAAGTGAAGCTGATTGGCTCTTTGGTGTCTGTCAACATTCTAAACAGTCCGGAGCGGCCGCCATCTTGTCTCTCGGTACGATCGAGAGACAAGATGTAGTGAAAAACGAAGGGGGAAATGAAGGAAAGGGGGCAAGGTAGACCACTCCTGACCCCCTAGGATTGATGAGGGGGATATTAAAGTGCCCCGCGGGGCAAAAAAAATAAATAAAATGTTTGCGATTTTCCGCCGTAGAGGCGCGTCCCGGTACGCGAACCGGGCAGCTCACCAGGCAGCTAACCGGGCAGCTAACCGGCAGCGTAGCTGTCAACATTGTAAACAGTCCGGAGCGGCCGCCATCTTGTCTCTCGGTAGGTTCGAGAGACAAGATGTGGTGAAAAAAGAAGGGGGAAACGAAGGAAAGGGGGCAAGGTAAACCCCTCCTGACCCCCTAGGATTGATGAGGGGGATATTAAAGTCCCCCGCGATTTTTCGCGGTAGAGGCGCTTCCCGGTACGCGAACCGGGCAGCTAACCGGCAGTGTAACGGGAGTCCGCCATCTTGTGTTTTTGGAGCGTCCGGTTCGCGTACCGGGTAGCGTCCCGGTAAGCGTAACAAGGGGAAAACCAAGAGAAACAATTAAAAAAAAATTAAGGGAATAGATTTCCAGCAAACTTGGCAAAATTGTAGGGACTGTTTGTTTGATGTGCCTTTGCAAGGCCTCAAGATATGTGCACGTGTGGATTTTGTCTAATTAAGGTTAAAAAATATATATATATCTGTAAGCGTGTTCCGGCACGCTTAAGTTACGGGTTTTGTTTGCGCTGCAGAGCCGATACGTCACGGTTATGCGACGCGTCATGAGGCGTCTCACGTGGCTACGTGATACGTCACGTAATAAAGAATATATTTTACAGCTATAGATATTAGCTTTTAAAAAACCAATGAAATTCACTGAAAAAACCATAGGTTATAGACCATATATAGTTAGGAATTTGCATTTACAAAACCTTGAAAATTCACTGAAAAAACCATAGGTTAGAGACCATATATAGTTAGCTGGACATTTTATTGACATAAAACCAATGAAATTCCATATATAGTTAGTTGCACTAACTATATATCGCGCACCCGCAATCCACTGCTGATGATGTCACATATTACATCATTAATGACATGGTCAGTGACATCACTGATGACATCACTGATGACATCTCAAATGACATCACTGATGACATCACTGATGACATCTCAAATGACATCACTGATGACATCATGACACACCAATACCAGTTACTACATACGCACTCACTGATTCCTACGTCTACACACACATTCACTCATTCACCCATACAATCACTCATACATACAGTCACTCATTATTACAACACTATCATATGCACTCATACACCTATGCAGACACTCAAACACTGCCACTCATCCATGGAGTTACTCACACACCTAGTCAGTCCCGTAAAGAATCAATCACACTTCCATTTCCTCATCTATACAGTTAAACACAGAACACCATACTTCAGTGACATCACTGATGACATCACTGATGACATCTCAAATGACATCACTGATGACATCTCAAATGACATCACTGATGACATCATGACACACCAATACCAGTTACTACATACGCACTCACTGATTCCTACGTCTACACACACATTCACTCATTCACCCATACAATCACTCATACATACAGTCACTCATTATTACAACACTATCATATGCACTCATACACCTAGTCAGTCCTGTGAAGAATCAATCACACTTCGATTTCCTCATCTATACAGTTAAACACAGAACACCATACTTTTCACACATATACTAACACATACTTACTCTCTTATACAATCACTGATACAAGTACACATTGATATGCACAGTCACACACCTCCCAGCCAGCCACACACACACTCAGTCTTCCATACATCCACTCATTCTTCAATATGTAAAACATATTTCAACTTTACAAAAACACACAGACACTAGATGATGTCATCAGTGATGTCATTTGAGATGTCATCAGTGATGTCATCAGTGATGTCATTTGAGATGTCATCAGTGATGTCATCAGTGATGTCACTGACCATGTCATGAATGATGTAATATGTGACATCATCAGCAGTGGATTGCGGGTGCGCGATATATAGTTAGTGCAACTAACTATATATGGAATTTCATTGGTTTTATGTCAATAAAATGTCCAGCTAACTATATATGGTCTCTAACCTATGGTTTTTTCAGTGAATTTTCAAGGTTTTGTAAATGCAAATTCCTAACTATATATGGTCTATAACCTATGGTTTTTTCAGTGAATATATATATATGGAGAAGTGTGGCTCACTGGTTAGAGGAGGCAGACCGGGAAGCAGAGGTCAGCCCGGGACCAGGGTTCAATTCCCGGCTCAGCGGGGTCTTGAGTCCTAAAATGTCCATGGACTTGACAATTCTCGCTCCGGTGCCTACTCGATTCACGGGTTCACACTCTGCGACTCTGGGCAATAGCTTGCTTAATCTCCACAACGGCCCCTCGCGGCGGGATGCCTGGCTTTCACCTTGCGGATACCCTGCCGGGGTTATCTCACAGGGGAATACCAGGACGGGTTCCCTAAGCAAGCGCTTAGAGACCGCTTGGTGATTTGCGCTATATAAATTCCTGTACATTTACATCACTGATGACATCACTGATGACATCTCAAATGACATCACTGATGACATCACTGATGACAACATCCAGTGACTGTATGTTTCTGTAAAGTTAAAATATGTCTTACATATTGAAGAATGAGTGGATGTATAAGTGTCTGGATGAAGGATTTAGTAGGTGCGTGACTGACTGTATGAGTGAGTGATTAAATGTGTCTCACTGAATGCATGGGTTAGTGACTAAACTGTCTTAATTTGTGCATCATTATGTCTGTTGTTCTGTAAACTGCTGCATGTGTTGATCATTAGCTATACGAGAGGCTATATGTGTTATTAATTGGTTGCCCAAGTATTTCTATGGGAGATTGAGTTTGTGTGGGGGTGGCTGGAAGGTGTGTGACTCTATGCATAGATGTGTGAGCAGTTTATTCACTAGGTGTATGAGTTCAAGAGTGCATGTGGAAACAGCTACATGGGCAGTTGACTGTGTGCATGAGTGTATTGATGAGTGAATGGATATCTCAATGCTACATGTCATAGTAAGTACATATGTAAAACACAGTACATGTGAGAGTTGGCATATATAAATAACTGTGCATGAGAGCCACTGAATGAGTGAGTGGTTGTATCGATCATTGTGAACTTGTATCAGGGATTGTATAAGAGAGTAAATATGTGTTAGTATATGTTTCAATAAGTAAGGTGTGTTTAACTGTATAGTTGAAGAAATGGAGGTGAGATTGTTTCTTTGCATGGCTGACTGGGTGTGTGAGTAACTCCATGGATGAGTGGCAGTGTGTGAGTGTCTGTATACACTGAGTGTATCTAAGGTTATATTAGAGTCTGAAGAGGTTTATCGTATTAGCACAAGAATGATGTCAAATGAGATGTCATCAGTGATGTCATCAGTGATGTCATTTGAGATGTCATCAGTGATGTCATCAGTGATGCCACTGACCATGTCATGAATGATGTAATATGTGACATGATCAGCAGTGGATTGCGGGTGCGCGATATATAGTTAGTGCAACTAACTATATATGGAATTTCAATGGTTTTGTGTGAGTAAAATAAGGTTTTTTAAATGCTAATTCCTAACTATATATGGTCTATAACCTATGGGTTTTTCAGTGAATTTTCAAGGTTTTGTAAATGCTAATTCCTAACTATATATGGTCTATAACCTATGGTTTTTTCAGTGAATTTCAATGGTTTTTTAATAGCAAATATCATAAGCTGTCGAATGTCAAGTACGTGGTAAGTGAAAACATTTTCGTGTTTATGCACACTGATCTGCTTTGAATGGTGCCCCCCCCCCCTCATTTCTATTAGGAGTACTCTCTCTTTGCAGATAGTGAAAGGTAGTTAACGCAGGCCTTTGCCCCCGTTGTAATCCGTCGTGCCTGCTTCTCTCTCCATTTGATTGATTGTTATCCAAGTATTTACTGTTTTAGAATTAGTTCTCTTTGGTTCATTCTCTATTTACAAACAAACACAGAGTCGCAATACTCTGTTTAGTCTTTGCAGATAACGAAAAATCGTGTAAAAAAAAAGAAAAGGAATCGAGCAAAATCAGTAGGCCACTAATGGGATCTCTTTTTGACCTCGCTAAAATAGAAACATTAGGAACAACCCCTCATGACAAATACAAAACTAGTGAGATGAACTGAACTCCACACAATGATGGCTGCAAAACAGCTCGGCTCCGCCACCCACCCCGCCCAAAATAACGATAAAGAACGGCTGCCATGATTGGTTGCGGAATGACCACGACGGAGCTACGAAATGGTGCTGCTCTCATGCTAACCCCAGCTTCAGTCTGAAACATCCAGAAACACTGTAGACTACCAATTCGATCAGTTCCGGTAGCGCCCCAATGTAACCCGGTAGAGAAGAACTAGCCCTCCCCTCTTTGACTGATGGTTCTTGTTGCCTGTCCCTTCTGTTGTCATTTAACAGAACTATTTAGCCTGCTGAAAGGGGTTGTGTTCCGACCGCTGGTTGGTGGAGACATTTTGACTATATTCTGTACCTGCGTTGTCGCGTAATGCGTCATATGACGCGCCGCGTTAGCGCATCCGGAAGTCATCCGGGGCGCGCAGCGCGTAACGTAAGCAAAACAAGTCATGTGACTTGTTAATAAAACTTTTCATTGGTTCATTTTACTTTTCTTATTGTAATGATGAAAGGCTTGGTCATATGACCTAAAAATTACGCTTTTCATTACTTCCGAACATTATTTTTTCTTAAATATATGTTATAATGTTCCAGGCTAATGTACTTTCCGGGAAATTTTACAACTGTCCTGCAAGTAAAATATATTCTTTTTTCGAGAAAAAGAGCGTTTCTTCGTCCCATGACGGAGCCGTTGAGCAAAAGAGGGTCGACCTGCTGTCTTAGTCGCCGATACGCCTGAATATGAGATTCTTATCGATCACTTTATGTTGCAGGAATAGAAAACACAACAGCCCTTGACCATTTATCTTTACTGCGTTCCTTCGTATTATACCTTTTACCCTTCATGTAATTGGTCTGCTTTATTTCACTTGCCTTTTAATGATTCTAAAACAGTCACTATTATTAAAAACTTTACCAATGTATATACTACTACCATGTTTTCTTTTAAAAACCTTTATTGTGAAAATTTCATTATACAAATACGAGCCTATAACCACGTGGGCCTGCCACAGAGCAAACTGTAATCGTATATGATGAATAGACATTTACACTGTAGAGGAACGTAACGGGCGGGCCATTAGGTTGCAAGAACTAAGGTGTCTAACAGTTACGGAATCGGTGGACGTACATTTTATAATTAAAATACGACAGGGCCAGTTACAATAAAATTATCTAGATATACATTTGCGGGCAAGTACCATGGGTGACGTTAATTCGAACTTTCAACAGTACAGTAATCAATAACACATCAGAACTTAATATCAATAGGGATGTCGAAATATTCAATCAATTCTCGTCCCCGCCCGCCATGTGCTTCAAAACTGCATACGTATCTCGTGATTTCAAGGTTCTGCAACCAGTACACAACAAGGAGTTACGAGTCCCATTTATTCCGGCGCCATTTTGGGCGAGGACGGGCAGGTCCAGGATATAGTCAAAATGTCTCTACCAACCATCGACTATGATGATGTTCATATGCTGTATTTATTAGAGTAACACTCATCTGTCCACATGAAATTAATTTGCCACAATCTAAACATGTCATTTTAATCTTTCCAAAGTTCTTCTAAATATTTGGGACCGTTTCCCTTGCCTCTGAAGCTCTCAGTGCCACTTCTTTGATGAATGTACTAGCAGGTCAGGGGTTCTCCTCCAAATCTCTCTTTTATGCAGCACTATAATTAATTGGTGCCACCTCTCCATATGACGATGCATGGTATAGTTACCACAACTATATTTTTTTTCGGTTCCTCTGGAGAGTTCATCGTGGCAGATGAAGCGTGTAACGTACCGGGCATTTACCTTTTTTTGCATGTACAGGAAAGGAAAAAAAAATCGAGCGTCCGAGTTCTAAGGTGTCCCAGGGCCATTTTAGTGGACCAGGCCCAAATCCAAAGAACAGGCCGCCATTTTGAGAGTCCTCTTGCAGCCGCCTGTCGCTGTAGCATCAAGAGCAGCCGAAACTCAGCTGAATGGCAACTGAAACGGTAAAGGGGCGCCCCACTACAGCAGACGAGCCTCCACCTAGGAAGGCCCATTCACGCCGGCTCCCCCCCCCTTCGGGCACCCCACGCCATTATTCGGAGCAGTATTGTAGGATGGCCACACCAGTGCGGCAACTTGCTAGACATCACCTCGGTGGTAACCGAATCTCAACGCCTTGTGGTGTCTTCTATTCAAAAAACATTGTTATGCTGCCTTCGACCTATTGGCCGCAAGTGCGCACACAACTCAACTGCATAGCTTGCTAGACACCACCTCGGTGCCATCCGGATCTTGGAATGTCAGCACCTTTTGGTGTCTTCTCTTCAGAAAATATTGTTGCGCTGCCTTTGGCCCCATTCGCACATCAGTCCGCTACTGACGCCATCTCACAGGCTAATGGGGCGCCCCACGCCGACTTTCAGCATTGTAGAATGACCACACCAGTACAGCAACTTGCTAGACATCACCTCGGTGCCATCCGGATCTCGGCGCCCCACTGCAGATGAAGTGCCTCTCAACTATGAAACCACCACGGTGACATCCGGATCTTGGCGCGTTGTGCTGCCTTCGGCCTATTCGCACATCGGTCCGCTACTGACGCCATCTCACAGGCTAATGGGGCGACCCACGCCGAGTTTCAGCATTGTAGGATGACCACACCAGTGCGGCAACTTACTAGACACCACCTCGGTGCCATCCGGATCTTGGCGCGTTGTGCTGCCTTCGGCCTATTCGCACATCGGTCCGCTACTGACGCAAACTCACAGGCCAACGGGGCGCCCCACGCCGACTTTCAGCATTGTAGGATGGCCACACCAGTGCTGCAACTTGCTGGACACCACCTCGGTGCCATCCGGATCTTGGCGCGTTGTATTGCCTTCGGCCTATTCGCACATCGGTCCGCTACTGACGCCGCCTCACGTGCCAACGTATTTTCTTCGCATTTTATACCCTATGCCGCATAACAGGTCATGTGACTTGTTTATAAAACTTTTCATTGGTTCATTTTACTTTTGGTTTCCTAATGATGGAAGGCTTGATCATATGACCTAAAAACAACACTTTTCATTGGATGAAAACTTTTTTTTTTTCCCAAACGATGAAAGCCCCACCTTGTTTCTGGATGTTTCAGACTAAACTGGCGTCAGCATGAGAGCACCACCATCTCGTAGCTCCGTCGTGGTCATTCCGCGAGCAATCATGGCAGCCGCTCCCCACCAGAAGCCTGCAGGAGTCGGGGCCCCCAAAACTTTTGATGAATTCTCAAGGCGGAGGGGACGCTTTCGAGAATGGGGTCCAAGACCTAGCAGACAAGCGTCCGATTTCCAAGGTGTCCCAGGGCCATTTCAGTGGACCAGGCCCAAAAAGGAAAGAGCCTGCCGCCATTTTGAGAGTCCTGTGACAGCCGCCTATCGCTGCACCGCAAGAGTGGGCGCAACTCAGCTGAATTGCGGCTTTTGACACAGTGGACCAAAAACGGACGGAATGGCAACTGAAACGGTAAAGGGGCGCCCCACTACAACAGATGACACTCCACCTGGAGAGGCCCGTTCACGCCGCCTCCCCCGGGGCGCCCCACGCCGTTATTCGGAGCAGCATTGTAGGATACCAAAACCAGTGCGGCAACTTACTGGACATCACCTTGGTGCCATCGTTCTGCTGCCTTGGAACTATTCGCACAACAGTTTGCTACTGATGACCCACCCCCCGCGACGCCCCACGCCGTTATTTGCTGGGTGGCAACTTACTAGACATCACTTTCGTGTCATCTAGATTTCGGCGCGTTCTGCTGCCTTGGAACTATTCGCACAACAGTTTGCTACTGATGACCCACCCCCCGCGACGCCCCACGCCGGAAATCTGGACGTTGTGCTGCGTTGGGACTATTCGCACAGCCGACCGCTACTTCGTTGTTTTTCCCTAAAAATGTTTATATGTTATTACTATTTTTGTTTTCTTGTATATATTTATAAATTATTAAAGTTTTATAATCTTACTACTTTGTCGGAGTGCTATATATTTTTAATGTGACACATAATTGTAAAAACTTTGATGTACAAAGAGTCATCCCTGGAATCTTCCGCTTCACGCTCGGTCCCCTCCCCAATCACAATACAGGATGGTTTTCAGATAATAGCAACGCTTCTGTTGTGACGGATCTCATCGAGTGTGGGCCTTGATCTACTATAACTCCTTTGAAGAGGGGTGATTCTTTACAGCTGTGGCCATAAACTACATCTGCAGGGCTAGCTGATAGCCTAGGACCGGCCTGGACAATCGGACACAGAGGAAAAGGAGTGTCAGAGGGTGCGGTAGTGAATAGGGCGAAAGGGAGGTGTCGGGCGGGCACAGGGTGTGATTCTCAGGGAAGAGCAGCGCAGATGGGGGGAGGTTTATTACCCATGCATAAGACAGAGAGCGGGGGTGACCACTGCCTGGGTGAGATGCTTGCGAGGGTGGGGAGCCATGCTAAGGATCGACAGCGTGCACAGAGTGGGTCTGGTCAAGGCATCTAAAATGGCTGCCGTGCACGACAAAAGTGTGGCATTTGAAAAAAGACAAGATGGCGCAGACAATGTTTTTCAACACTTCCTGATTTCCTTCGAATCGAACGTTAACAGACGTTGGGGCATATTACCAAAGTTAAGCGATATTTATCCCTAACGATGCATTGCAAAGATTTTTTTACCGTCAGAAATTATCGCAGATAAACCTTGCTATTATCAAGGTTTATCGCAAATACGATAAAAAACGACCGCAATGCATTAATATCGCTGAAAACTCAGCGATATTCATGCATTACCGAGCTAATGCTCTTAGCCATGTTATCCACCTCCCATTGGATAACATGGCTAAGAACTGCTCAGGGCAGCTGTTACTTTTTGGAGATATTCGCGCTTATCTCGAATATTTCCAAAAGTTGATAATAGGAGATAGCGATGTTAGCGACTGTTTCCAGTCGCTAACATCTTGGCATGCCCACTTTGCATGTCATTAGTGATAAATATCACTCACATGCAAAGTGGGGCCCAAGATGGTCGCTATCTCCTACTAGCCGTCGCTAACTGGTGTTAGCAACAGCTAGGTAATACAGATATAATTTTATCTCCGCGAAGCGGAGCGCTGTTACAGATATATATCTTGTTTTTGAACGTTAATTTCTCAAAATGCACTGAAGCACATATATTGAGACCTAGCAAAGGCACATCGGGCTACCAGTCCCTAATATTTTACCAAGTTTCGTGCAAATCCATTCAGCCGTTCGATTATTATTATTATTTTTTTTTTTTGCCCCGCGGGGCCCTTTTAAAACCTCCACATCAAACCTAGGGGGTCAGCGAGGATCTACTATGCCCCCTTATGGTCATTTGCCCCTTCGCTTTGGCCTCCTCTTGTCTCTCGATCCTACCGAGAGACAAGATGGCGGCCGCTACGTACTGTTTGGAATGTTTACAGACACCGGAGAGCCAATCAGCTTCGCTTCGCAAAGCTCCGTAACGCGAAAAGTACGCGAAGCGGTGCGCTGTTACAGATATATATCTTTTTTTGAACGTTAATTTCTCAAAATCCACTGAAGCACATATATTGAGACCTAGCAAAGGCACATCGGGCTACCAGTCCCTACAATTTTGCCAAGTTTCGTGCAAATCCATTCAGCCGTTCGATTATTATTATTATTATTTTTTTTTGCCCCGCGGGGCCCTTTTAAAACCTCCACATCAAACCTAGGGGGTCAGCGAGGATCTACTATTCCCCCTTATGGTCATTTGCCCCTTCGCTTTGGCCTCCTCTTGTCTCTCGATCCTACCGAGAGACAAGATGGCGGCCGCTACGGACTGTTTGGAATGTTGACAGACGCCGGAGAACCAATCAGCTTCGCTTCACAAAGCTCCGTTGCGCGAAAAGTACGCGTCCTGGAGCGCTGCCCGGTCCGCTGTTACAGATATATATCTTTTTTAAACGTTAATTTCTCAAAATCCACTGTAGCACATATATTGAGACCTACAAAAGGCACATCGGGCTACCAGTCCCTACAATTTTGCCAAGTTTCGTGCAAATCCATTCAGCCGTTCGGGCTAAAAGTGAGGCCAACCGCCCTATGGAAAACTCAATGTTAAAAACACGTTTTGGGACCCCCCTTTTTTCTCGACCCCCCCTGGACGAACCCCCCCCCCCCAATTTTCAGGGGCTGCTCAGAAACAAAATGTGCCATTTTCCTGAAAATTTCAGCCAATTCCGTCCACAAACGCCAAAGTTATTAGACATAGAATTTTCAAAAAACCCATAGAGAAAAAATCCTAACTATATATACCTACTGGCGACCGCCAGTAGGTAATATATATGTATATATATATATATATATACATATATATATATATATATATATATATATATATATATACATATATATATATATATATATAAATATATAAATATATATATATATATATATATATATATATATATATATATATATATATATATATATATATATATATATATATATATATATATATATATATATAATAACATTGATGTACCTCTGAATAAATGATTATGTATTCACAATAGGTCGAGTATTTTCATTTTATTTCTATGTTTGTCTGCAATGGACTTTAATGTGAATACAAAAGATATCTTTTATTTATATAAACAAAGATTAGGATATGAATAGAATTGACATGTAAATAGAGCTTTAGCCTGACTAAAAATAAATCTTAAGTGTTTGTGAATTAAAGGACATCAGAGTAAATTTGAATGTGCTCAGAAGTGCCCATTCTACCTACTTTGCCAACAATACTTTTCCATTTTCTCCATCAAAGCTCAGTATTCAATCTTCACTCACCTAGCTGGCTCGTTAGAAAAGTGCCCAGGATAAATCAATGATATTTCCTTCTGATATGGATGATTAGTAAAATGTTCATCACATTATGTTTGCAAGACACTTTTAAGGGTAACAATCTCACCAAACCAGAGGATTTGCCAATGATAAAGGAAACAAAGAGTGCGTGTTTCAGAATCATTGTGGATACAGAGAAGCTCCTGCTTTAGGCAACTGTAATAGATGCAGACTGAATTATCTCTAGTTACTCTCAATAACTCTGTCTCATCTGCACTAGTTTGGATCCTAGTCTAAAAATCTATGGTAATTTTACTCATGAGTAAATCCACATGTGTATGGGTGTGGCTTTGGCGGCCACAATAATAACTGAAATGTAGAGCTGCTCCTATGGCCCCTCACCTATCTGTTGCCATCCACCACCCGACAGCACAGTTCTTTCCCCTCCTGCCAGGCTTGGTGGGGGGAGGCGTGGAGCGTGGAGTTATGTCCACTTGGGGAGCCGCAGAAGCACTTTGTAGGTGTGATGAGGTGCCCGCGTCAAGCCACATTAAAGATGGCAGGCTGCAGCTGAGCGGGCCTCCTTGGGCGTGAAACGGCCTTCTGCAACCTTACATGAATCCACTCGGGGGCGGACGGAGACCTGGGCCCACTTGCTATGTCTGATGCCTTGGCAGTGTTGGGCCACATTGGACTGCAGCCCCCTCCCTTGGAGCACCACCCTTGGTCGCAGGGGTGCTCGCAGGAGGCGGTTGCAGCGATACAGAGGGCACCTGTTGCCACTGTGGCACTGCAGAGAGTATTGGATTGCAGATGCCAGTATAAGGTTAAATGTCTGGTGCTGCAGCATACCCAGTGGCCTTCCTTTCTTCTCCCCTTGCCTGCACTTGGCCTGGGAGGGTCCACTGACTCTGGCTCTCTGAATGGGGCCCCCTTGACTGTGCTGCAGGTCCCCCAGAGTGCCCACATCCTGCCCTGGAAGTGAACTGCCATTGCTGCGGCCCCCCTCCTTAACCAGCTGTTTTGTGGAGGGCCTGACCTTGGCCTCATGCTGCATTCACCTCCCGCATGGGAGAGACTATGCCATCGGTGAGAGTCCTGGCCCCAGGTGATCTACGCCCTCTACTGGCTTCCGGATCTCCTTCCTGTTCATACTGCCCCACTGGGGTAAGTGGGCCATATGGGAGTAGCAACCGCTTCCCCCTCTGAACACGCATACGGACTGTTGATTGGAGATGGGACAGGACAAGTCACCCCTGCTGGCACAGACGCAGACGAAGATCGATCACTATACAAAACTTGCGACAGGGCCTCTCAGAGTGAAGGGGGCCTCTGGTTTTGGCCCAACTGAATACAGAGCTTGATGTCATCCTTAGGCAGTTCAGGATTCTAGGGAAGCAGTTGAATCCAAGTTGGGTGAGGTCCGCATGGATGTACCCTTGTTGTGTCAAGACTTCTGGAAAGTTGCTGGTCAGGTGTTGGAGGCTGAGACTAGAGTGTCTTCAGTGGAAGTTGAGGTGAACACCCTGAAGTTGCAGGTCTCCAAACTCCTTTTCACCACGGTGTCGCTAAAGAAAGATGCTGATAACCAATCGCGGAGGTACAACCTCCGATTTGTGGGCTTCCCTGAGAAAATTGAAACATCCGGGTCAGATCAATTTCTCAAAGACTGGCTGAAGTCATGGATTCCTGCCAATTAACTGTTTCAGTGGTTTGATGTGGAGAGAGCTCACTGATCTCTGGCCCGTCTGCTCCCTGGACCGATAATATCCTGCTTCCTTAACCATCAATAACGGGACACCATCCTCAGTGAGCCCAGGCTGCATCTGGACTTGAGCTTCCAAAATGCTAAGATTATGATCTTTCTGGATTATAACCATGCTCAGCAGCACAGGCATTTGTTTGAGGATATGAAGCAGAAACTCCAGGCTCTCAACTTGCAATACATGCTCCACTTCCCAGCCAGATTGAAAGTGCTATTTAACTCCTCTACATGCTTCTTTGACACTCCGGAACAAGCCCGCGGGTTGGCGATGGAGCAGTGGGTGCTTCAATGGCTTGGGACCGCATGTCACGTAGTTTTACAACTTGGGGAAGACCCTCCTTATCTTCCTCCTAAGCCCTCCAGGAGGAAATGTATTCACTACCAGAAGACTCTCCTGCCCAAGGAAGAGGCACAACTTATCAAGCCAGGATGAAAGGATGATGACATAATTGGCCCTGATGCCCTGCTCTCTGCCACGTGGTATCAATTCAGATCCTGAGAGGAGGGTGCCAGAGGATCTTCCTGATGATCTGGGCACCACCTTGGATGTTGCCATTCTGGTGATTGGGAGAGGATGTAACTAACGATTCCCCTGGCCTTTCTCCCTGTATTGGTCTTACTTGACTGATTTGATTGTTATTTGTTCCCCAATCACCATGCTGTCATGATTTGTGAATTCCTGCGGTAGGGTGCTACAAGCTTATAGAGGTGGGTGCTAAGAGCCTTTGAGCAGCTCTAGGCCCCTTTGACTGTGAGTATGTTTGAGGGTGGGGCAACAGGTGCTTCATGGCTGTGAAAGTACGAGGTGAGGGCAGAAGGAGGTGTGATGCTGTTTTGTTTGTGTTGTTTTTTTCTTTAAGGCTTGACCAACTCCCCCGCTGCCACGTCTCTTGCATCTCACATACACAAACATGTGTATGCAGTACTGTATATTTGCACCGTGTCTGAGCCTTGTTTGGCTCCTAGGTGGCTCCATTCTAGGTTGATGCCCCAACTATCTCGTCTCTCTGCTAATGTCAGTTAGATTTCTTTCATGGAACATTAACAGCCTGCTGGGTCATATAAATGGGTCGGCCAACCTCAGGTATGTTAAAAGATTCCTTCCTGAGGTGCTTATGCTTCAAGAAACCCAGCTTAAGGGCACACACTGCCCCAACCTGGTTTGCTTCTGCTATGAAAGAGTGTTCCATACTGGTTTTTCCAAGGGCTCATTAGAAGTTGCCATCCTACTACACAGGAGGTTCCCGATGGTGTGTCACAGTCTCCATATATTGATCCCTATCATGGTCTGAAATGGAGACCCTCAGGGTGAATATATGAGTATTGAGGGTTGACTGGAAGGTAGACACTATAATTTGTTATCTCACTATGTCCCTCAGCAGCAGCTCCAATCCACACTCCAGACCCTACTTGCCCTTCTGTTGGTCCGCTCTCATGGGGTGACACTGATATGGGGTGACTGTAAAGAGGTTCCAAATCCCACCTACAATACCTCTGACACTCTCCAGCTAGGGCATCAGGCAGCTTACCCTCTAAGTGGAATAAATGACTTAATGCGCACCTGTCATCCCCATGGGTGTGAATACGCGCATACATCTGCAGTCCTCAAGACCCAATCGTGTATTGATTAGGTTTGGTTACCAAAGTTGTGTTGTGTAGTTCCCACTAATTCATAGGACCTGTGCATTTGTGGACAACATAAACTTTGGTTGTGGTGTCAAGACTGATTCCATGCTCCCCGTAGTACACATTGGCCTTGAGACCAGCTAGCTCACCTCACAGTGCCACCACAAGCCTCCCTAACGCTAACAGGGAGGGAATGGTTTCTGGCAACCACTGAACATGACAACCCTGGACCCTCAGGGATTGTGGTAACAAATCTAGAACCCTTTTGCTCAGGCACTTGTGCGCTCTTGTTTCCAGAGAAGTACATAGAGAATACACAAATAAATGTATTGAACCAACGGTATTCCTGTATAGAATACATGTGCTGCGATAATCAATAGACAGAAGCATATATAAGTGTCAAGCACCCAAATAGTAAATACCAGGTATAATTCCACCATGGGGCCTCTGAAGAGTGTATATATGCCGGCGTATAAAACAATATATGAATTTGGCGTAATACTGTTATGCAATCCCTATTCTGTGTGTGTCTAAGGTGTATGTGCAGGTGTATAGCCAAGAATCCTCCCACGGGATGATCCAATCCCATTACCTGGTGGGACAGAATGTAGGACTCTGCCTTGGTCATGAACTGGACACCCCTCACGGAGATGTTAGCAGTAGCGGTCGGCAGTAGGAGTTACTGCAGGGCGGTGACGTGGGCAGGAGGAGGGGCAGGGTGGGGGGTAGTAATGTATGGATTACGGAGTTTTACAAGTGAGTAAACATTTAAATATATAAAACGAATTTCGTTGCGCGCACTGCATCACATTTGGTGATGCAGTGCGCGCAACGAAATTCGTTTTATTTATTTAAATGCTTACTTACCTGTAAAACTCCGTAATCCATACATTACTAACCCCCACCCTGCCCCTCCTCCTGCACACATCACCGCCCTGCAGTAACTCCTACTGCCGACCGCTACTGGATGTTAGGCAGCTGTTTGGTCAGGCATCAGCATGCAGGGACCTCTCAATGTCAGCAGAAGTGTCTCCTGTGGCTACCCCCGGAAATGTTTATTAAAAAGCATCCCTGCGATGTATATACAGATTAGAATTGTTAGGGGTTTGCAGATAGCCCTGTAGCCCCATGGATAAAGGTCGAACAGCATTGTACAGTGTATGCAAAGGCCTTGCACTCGGTGTTCGAGGCATCATGATAATGTTGCACGAAGTGAAATGTGTAAGCACAGCAGTTTCAGGGAAATAAATCCAACATTGATACGCATGCAAATATGTGCAAAAAGTTATCACAAAATGTTATTGTGCAGAAAAAGGGCAGTGTAAGAAACTGTGCAGTGTTGCAATATGAGCCTAACTCAGGCACATAACAATCGGACATCCTCCAGCTCAGGGGGATTGGGATCCTCCTTAGGGGAATATTGGATCATATCCATCACTTGCTTAAGGCTGGGTCCTCCACAGGGGCCCTGCAACCCATGTTTCGCATCAACGCCTGGTACGTCGTAGTCCAGGAATGTTCCTACTTTGTGGAATCCGAAGTTTGCTCATATTTTTGGCCAGGTGGACTTAATGGGAACTTTTCGGGCTGCTAGTAAACCTACCCTCAGGGGACTAATTAAGGGGTGTGTCTGAAGAGCAGAAACATGCAAGCAGTCACACACAACTGCCCTAGAGAATCAGATTCTTTACCTGTAGCAGCATATGCGCCGACAGCCCTCAGCAGTTCTAGACCGGTAATTGCCACTTGTGAGTTCCAATCTGTGTCAGATTTCCTTGGAGGAGGCCCGGCTGTGTTGGAGGGCATCAACACACCATGGGTAACACTGCTGTGTTGGAAGGCAGCACAAACTAAGCCCTACTTTGCATCACAGAGTCATACCATCTGTGGTACATAGGTGTTCCTATGCACCCATCCACGGATTTTGATACTAATCCCTATCTACTATACTAACTTTGGAAGAAAAGAATTTACATCAAACATTATGCCTCCTTGAGGCACACATAAAGTTGGGGAAAAGATTTCTTTTCTCCAAGCCTTTCCAACTTTGTATGTGTGCTGCACCATACAGCACACATTTAAAGTGGTAACATGTTAACCTTGGTCAAAGCATAGAATTTTGTGCCGGAAGGCTACTTTTCCATTATACAATCTATGCTTGACATCTTACATATACTTTTGCACTACAGTGCAAGGGTGTGTGTGCATTGGCACGGGCAGCATACGGTATGCCAGCAATAGAGGAGAGATCAACAGCACCATATTTTAGTAGATACTGTGTTTGTATGCTCTCTCCGCATTATGAAACGCAACACAGAAACTTTGATTACAACACTACCTGAAACTTAATAAATTCACCCCTTCATTTCTACAGACCAAGCACTCTTAACGTATAATGGCTCACAGTCTGGATAACATGAGAATCCCACACCTTGCAGTAATCATTGTCCTAACTAACATTTCCTATACATTGGTTAACAGACTTGTATGACTTGCTGTCTCTGCATGGTATATTTGTGATATAGAGTGCGCCGACACTCAACATTGGGATGAGTGGTGCTATAAAATAAATCTAAGAAAGATGCTAAGATAAGATGAAAGGTACCATAGGAGAGTGATAAGGAGGGAATCCTTGGATAACAAGATCTTTGCTGGGGGTTTGGAGGGGGGCATGCCAACAAAGATTGTTGCACCAGGTGCCACCAATGCTAAAGTAGGCCCTGACCATTGGGTTTCACAATTTACAATCTCTTTGCCATAGAAATTAGCTTGCAACTCATTCAGTTGTTTTTCTTTGTTACAATGTTGAGACTTGCTTTCCTAACTTTGGTACATTGGCAAGCCACTACCAAGATCGAGCTGGGTAATGCGTGGGGTACGTTAATTGTAACAAGTAACACATGGGGTACATAAAGTCACAAAGTTTCAGACCTTCTTGAACATACAACCTATGCTTTTAAGGTTATAGACTGTTCTAACTGAAAACAGTGATTGATGTGCACAAAACACCCTTTAGTTTTAGTGTCTAATGTATTGCCTGATTTTCATACTAATCAATGTAATATAGGACTGTTTATTTCAACAAAATTCATGTAAAGGTATCTTAAGTGAATATCCTTTAGACAATAGTAAGAATCTAGGTTTGATTTATGGTGAAGTAAAAATTGCTGATTAAGGACAGATAGCGTAAGCACGCCCCCCAAATGACTCACCGTCGTCAAAGGCTTCCCCATAGATAGACTTAGCACTGGCCTGCTGCTGTGTGGTTTCAATGATTTTAACAGTATTAATTACATCAGGAGTTACCTTGTCGGTGCCATATGGGAAACATCCCTTAGGCAGAACCATGGCCTGTCTTTACTCTGCAGTCACTACCCCGACTGCGATGTTATTTGCTTTAGGGGGTGAATTGTTGGACTGGTGTTGGATCTTAAGTCCATCACCTTCCCAACAGATACACTGACTGGAGTTGGAATAGTAATTTATACTATTCCAAAGTCCACAGCCTCCGTAATGCAAGTCAGTGCAACAATTTGTGTGGTAACACCTGGGGTGGGAGGGGAAGTTGACAGAGATGTCCCCACTTTCGGACAGCAAGCAGCTTCACAAATTGGGGCGTAATTTCAGTAAATGGAAATTGGTGGGCCTAGACAGATTGGGATATTTGGAGAGGACAGACACATATCACATTTACAGCTTTGCAACAGGAATATGAGCTGGGTCAAGGAGAAGGTTGAGAAATCTCCAGCTGGGACACGCCCTTAAATTGTTTATCCACAAAGGGATGGCCTTAATGGAAGCATCCCCGCTAGAGGACAGACTACTGACTGTTCCTCTGTCAGACAGAGCCATATCAAGTATATAAGAAAATCCTTAAAGACTCACCTGATCCCTTAGGAGCATTGAACATTTCCTGGGAAATGACCTAGGGCAGCTGGACAATGAAGAATGGACAGAAGCCATACAGGGACCAAGGGAGGTAGCGATTTGTGCCACATTCTGACTGATCCAACTAAAGATCCTACATAAGGTATACTACCCCCGGACTACACTACTTCATATAGGACACACTGAAAATGGTCAATGTCATAGAGAATGCAGGCAGAAAGGATCCTTCTTTCAATTGGGATTGCCAAATGCTACAAATATATTGGCAAGAGATAGGGAGATACTCGAGCTCGGCGGGGACGGGTAGGTCACTGCACCCGGACACAGCAGACTTCAGCCACACCCTGGGCTCAGCGCTGTAGTTCAGCCCTGCCGAACACTCATGTGGCCCCTAGGATATGATCATTAGACATAGGCATAGGAGGATCCACTAAGGTAAAATTTACAACACATATGACATGAGCATGTTGTTGTCTTCACTTTGGTCCTGAAGAATCGCGGTAAATATACCAAATGCGAGAAACATGTTGACCACATGCACCACTAGTATCTTCTAGGGTAACACAACATAATAGGTTGACACCTAGGGAACTAGCTTCACTTTTTAACCGTAGCTAGGGGACCCCCAGAATAAAATCCATTCCGGTACCCCTTGTTACATTTTAGCCACCTCATCATAGGTTTACACCGCCCTGCCCACATACCCCCACTTCACCTATAGGCAGTTGGAAAAAAGATCTCCGCCAAAGAGCCCCTCTCTGAGGTGTGCCCGTCGGGGGTTGCACCGCCTCCCCGACGAGGAGTAACCGCCGATGATGAAGCATGACACTCCTCGGGGTGTGTGAGGCAAATATATCCAACACAATGGATGCCCCAGGGTATCAATAATATCCCTCTCCTTTCCCCACCTTGGTCACGCCAGCAAGAACTTTCCCATCGCTTCCTTCCTTAGGAACAGTACAGCAACCCCTTTTGGTTTGATAGGGAGAATGATGGCAGAAGTAGTGGGGATGGAGGTCCCAACCTACCCAAAATGGTTCCTGTTCATGCTATCGAGTGTAGGGACATGTCCCAAGTACATAAAACTATGGCTGACACTGACCGCAGTTGTCACTACATGCAATATCGCTAAACATTGGGGGGTGGTTGCCCCCCACTAGAGTGTCAGACTGGATCTCTGATCTTGACTGATGTCAGCAAGCAGAACACACGATTTACCTAAGCAGAGGGTGCCCAAAGAAGTAGGAGAAAGTCTGGGGGTCCTGGTGAACATATCGGGGCCCAAAGTGGGTAGGCGAGGGTGGGGAGGGTAAAGGAGAGGGTCTATTAATGAAGCTTCTGTGTATTCCCCTACTGAAATCATTAATGTGGACAATGGCATAGCTTGTAAATTCGATTCAACTGTATGTAACTGAAATGTTGATTACGGAGCACGACCAATAAAAAAAATGTTTAAAAAAAAAGCTATCTGCGTGGTAAATAAATGAGTGGTAACGTCTCAGTCGGGATAGGGATCGTGGAGTAAAGGTTTGCGTAGGAAATGCATGAGGGGTTCCATCATACATCTATGCTGTATTTGCCACAGAGTCTGGTAATCACAAGATTTTATATTACATAGACTCTCTAAATGGGACCCAATAACTGTTTACAAGGTGCACAGTCAAGAACTCAAAGTACATTCATCAAATATGAAAGAATATTTCTGGACAACATTTAAGTAGCAATAAGAGTTCTGTAAAAAGATGAATACACACAGTTGTTCAATTTTGTTGAAAGAAGCGCTGAGACAACCCCTTCAGTGTTGTCATACGTTTCTTTGTGTACATCTTCTGGCAGCCAAAGCGGGCCTTTATCCATACAGTTATAACTGGATCATTGGTGACTTATACAGCCGCGTGGTGAAGTTAAAATATATGCAGGAGAGATGCCAAAGCAAACAAGCATTGGCCATGCCAATTGGTCTCGCCATATTATTGTTTTATGAAAATATGATAGTAATAATACATAATCGTGATATATTGTTTTAAATAAACGACTGACAGTGCTTTAGTAATTAGCTGTAGCGAAAACAAAAACATCATGTTGCACAGGCACGTAGCAATGATAATACGGTCAGACAAAGGCAAGGGGGCTGTAGGTAGAACGAAAACAAAAACATTGCCTCACAAGAAAAGCAAAGTCGTTATTGCAGAGGCACGGAGTAATAATAATGCGGTGTGATAAGCGCGAGGAAGCTATAGCTAAAAGAAAAACGTTGCCTCGAGCGAAATGCAAAAGTAAAGCAAGCTTCTCTTCAAGTCCGCTAGCTGGGTCCAAAACTATGAAAATAATATTGGTAAACACACAGCAGTCTACAATAACTCCGTTGGCACATAGTAAATGTAATCTGGAAAAAGACGGAAATACTGTAAGCAACTGCTAATAAAAACGTGTGTTTTTGTTTAGAAGGCACACGATAAGCAGGGGCTGTAACCTTGTACATTTTATAAATATGAAACGTTTAACTAAATATGATGATCGAAAAAAAAAAATCAGCAATAATATTTAAACCAGTAGCATGCTGCATTGGTTTTATTTTGCAAGCTCATGCTATGTTCTGCCACATATCTGCCATGGTATATTGCTGCACCCGCTGCATTATATTCTCCAAAGATTATTTAATTCAAAGCAAAAGTAAACAGTTCCGACCTGTTAAGGCCATCCGCTCAGACAAACACTGAAACACGGATGGTAGTAACTCAACCCCTCGTGCATCTGACTTCAACCACTGGGTGTTACATTAACAGTATTGTTGACAGCATCCCAGTTTATAAATTTAAAGTGCAGCAGCTGTACCTCATCATAGAGCTGAAAGGTAAAGCCACCTCCCTCCTGGTAGCATGGGCTCCTGTCATGTGCCTTGAAAATGCTCCAGGGTGGTGGCCTCCTGCTGCAGTGACAGTCTGACGATCTGCAGAAACTGCATATGTACACTCAGAATGCAGCGCAGCCAATGCTCATTTGAGACACTTCCGTGTTTCTTTTTGTTTTAAGGCCTGAAAGTAGGGATAGTATATAGAACTCATTGTATGACTACCGATGCTACTTAGCCCCATTGGCTAGGCTGATGACACATGTGGCATCACACTGTTTGAATAACTTGGCGTTGAAGCCCTTTTTTGGTGACTAACACTTGACTCCGGAACCCATAAACAGTTAGTGGTGAATTAGTATAGTGAAATATGACATTAATTTGAGCCGTGGTTATGTTGGTCTGTTATTTGGATAGATAAGGAGAGTGGAGGGATGGAAGATGATCACAAGCTCAAGAATTGAAGGTGTATTGGTGAGCTAGAATTTCAGGTGGTGACTTGCAGCCTATATGAATATCTCTCAAGTAGGGACTAAACCTCTGAGTAATAATGCTGTAGCTGGTAAGCAGTTTTTACGGCTGTGAATTCAAAACATCAATTCACTTGTGTATAATAAAGATTTGTGCTTGTAATTGCCAATAAAATATTGATTACGGTATGTTTAATCAGACTTGAGGAGGGACATAGACCTGGCCCTTTCCTCAGGGAAGAGAGCCCCATCTGGGATTTTTATTAGGGGAACCAAGACCTCTGTCCTTGTCCTTTCTATCACAGGCCCCACCATACACCAACTACAAATTACACCAAATAACCCACTACAGAAACAGGCATATACACACACCTCACACCTGTTCACCTACAGGAGGTGCAGATTCATTTTATTAACACCTAGAGTCTGTTACCTTGCCCTTGCAACTACAATCTCCTGGCCAACAGGTTTTAACAGGCAGTTGAGAACAGTCAATCCATGCCGCTGTCCCAGCATTCTAATGTTGGACTTTGTCTATAGGAACTAGCTGTGGTGTCAGTAATGTGACTGGATATTTGTATAACCTTTAGAAAAGAAAACTAGCCTACTAAAGTGTTTCTCTTAAGAAAAGTTTAGTTTACAAGGGATAACACCAGTCGAGATGCTGTCTTTAGACCACAACTCAGTTTCCTCAACCTCCCTCCAAATAACACCACCATTTGCAACTCAAAAGTTCGAAGGGTAACTTAGGGCCCCTGAAAAATAACAATAAATTACTTAGTGATCCCCATAGATACATTCCAGCACACTTCAACACACTTCCAAAACATTTCTACCCTGTGCTGCCAAAAACAAATCTCCTCCAGTCCAAGAGATCAGAAAATCATGCTGGCTGGTTGAGGCGGCACACGAATATTGCAACAGCTTAAAATACAAGTAAAGGCTCCTAGAAAGAGAGACAGTGCAGTACATGACCATGTGCCTAGCGTACAAGATACTGTAGGCCTACATTCTTGCAAATCTCTCCCGGGTTCACCAGCTATGCCAGCCACCTAGGATATGAGGTCGGGCACATATAAATTTGCGTGCCCCCTGACCAGCAAGAGGCAGAAAATATAGAGACAGATCCATACAGCGTTGATAATCCACAATCTTGAAGGCTCTCCATCACCTCAGACTCGAAAGTGACCTAGAAAAGTGCCAGAGACAACTGAAAACACTTCTCCCATGTTTGATTTTGAGTAGGAGAAGCACCGGTTTATTTTGTGATTTTTCTCCTCCGATTTACCTTGTTTGTGTATGCAGCATTGACAGTTCTCATTCTATATTCTTTCCAAGCCTTCCCTCTTACCCAGCTGGGCTAATATGTGAAGGACCAGTCTCGAGTCTCCCTTTCCAACAAGTCCCAGGCACTGATGCATACCATGGCCTCAGTGTACTAATGTAGTAGTTTTGAAAAAGCAACGCTGGCACATGCAATTATATGTAAGGTTCCAAGTGTAGCATCGTACTACAATAATCACAGACACTGTGGATTGCTAACACTAGAGCTTTATTACTGCACATCCATGCTTGTCCCTGTCCCTACTCTGACTGCCCTCATCCTGTATTGACCCCTCCTCTTCCCCTCAGCCCACCTAGCTCCGCCCACCCCAGCTACTAGACTGTCAACTATATTACATCTCCCCCTTTCTTAACAAAATGAGCTTAATGTCTTCAGTGTTCGCAATTCTTCAATCCACCACACTGGTCGGCGGACAGTCGGTTCTTCAAACCTCAGTAGTGTCGAATCAGTGGTGGGCTTGGCTTTGGTCAGTCTTTCTGTTGTCTGGATCAGGGTATTCCTGACCACGTTGCGTTTGAACTGTTTACTCTCACACTCCGCAGTCATCATGTTTCCTTCCTGCGGTGTGACGGTTGGTTCAGATGCTCGATCATTTTCATGAGTGGATAATGTTCGGGTCCTCTTCTGAGCACCAGCATCTACTTTTACTTCCTTTCGTCTTGTCCAGTCGAGGGCAACACTGCTCTCCAATCCAGGGTCATGCATACCAGACAGTACGGTGTGGCTCGATAACTTGTTCACGGCCTCGGGTTGTCTGGCGAGCTCGTGGGCTACCTGTGCATGGGCATGTTTCTCTTTTATCTGATGATCTCTCTCTGCCGACATGTCCAGTTTTCTTTGCGGAGTGGATGGCTGGTCCCTTCCCATCTGGTGACTAAGGTCCAGTGTCTCTGTTTCCTTTTTGTAGGTCCTTTGGGTCAGCCTCGCGGACCCCTTCAAGGGTGACGGTGTCTGATCTATATCCAGATGTACTTGTGACTGACATGACAGATTGTCTTGTGACATGACAGAGTATTCAGAGTCCTTAGTGTGTGACGTGTTGCTCTTGACGTGAAGGATGTCCTTTGGTTCCATGGTGCGTTTGGGTGGTTGACGCCATGACTGTTGTCGGGACCATGACTCGGTCAACTCACGGGATTGAACAGACGAACCCTCTGGGTCAGAGAAGTCTCTTGTCGACTTCCAGGATCGGACAGACGTGCTCTCTGAACCAGAGGAGTTCCTGGCCATAAACGTGTTTTCTAGGTCAGAGAAGTCTTTTGTCGACTTCCAGGATCGAACGGACGCGCTCTCTGAATCAGAGGAGTTCCTGGCCATACTCCTTTTGAAGCGTTCCTTTGAGGGTGTATCGGGTGCTGGATGTCTGAAATAAGTGAGCCGTGACGCGTTGTTCGGTGACTCAGGGTTGTCTTTAAAACGATTCTCCGGGCGCCTTCGTCGACTTGTCTTTGGCATTGTTTCATCCAAGAAGTTGTTCAGCAACCACGTGCTTGTTCTTGGTGTTTGCTCTTGAGATTTTCCATCTTTGCCTTTCTCACATGTCAACGACGTCTTCTCAGTTTCTTCGTTGTCCCCGGTGTCATTGATGCGTTGGTCTTTTCCTGTTCGTTGTTGGGGAGGGTCGGTTCGTCTTATGCGACCTATTTCTTCTTCCCACTTGTTTGGTGCTCGGATACCCATGATGTGGGTGTGATGTGTTCTCCTACTGGATGATGTTCCCTCAGACTCCTCTTCACAACTTGACGAAGAGTGTTCCTGCGCCGACTTCCAGTTTTGACCATTCGGAGCTCTCCTTCTATAGTTCGTCTTCCTTACTCTCTTGTTGTGTAAGTTGCCATTTTGTCCAGGGGTGCTATCTGTCCCACTGGACGCTCCCCCCTCGTCAGACTTTGAATGACATCCTGGGGGTGAAGAACTCCTTGAGGTTGTCCTTTGACTGATTGACTCGGAGTATTTCTTGTCACTGTGTCTCTCCCGTTGGCCAGACTTTGGATGATACCCTGAGAGTGAAGAACTCCTTGAGGTTGTCCTTTGACTGATTGACTCAGAGTACTCCTTGTCATTGTGTCTTTCCCATTGTCTTTTCATTGGTCTGCCTTCCCTCTCTCTATTTTTTGTTTTGTCTGTTTTCCGAGTTTCATCTGTCCGGGCGACTTGATAATTTGCCTTCAGATTCGGGTCCCTTGATTTGTCTCTTGCCTTGACGTGCATTCCAATTTCAGCCTTCCTGATTATTTCTTCTAGCGACCACTTTCCTCGCAAGATCTTGAGCTTTGTGTCGGGGTTTGCGCAGCCTTCAATTATCCGGAGTCGAACTGCGTCCTCATCCGTAAAGGTGTTGAAGTGGCAGCCTTGTACCAGGTTTTTCAACCGATTGATGAAAGTAGGCAGTGGTTCACCTGGTTCCTGCCGAGCTGTGTTGAAAGCGATGCGCTCTCGATCCACTTCCGCTTGTGCGGAGAGGCGGGCACATAGCTTCTCTTGGAGTCTTTTATAGATGTCTGTGTCTGCCTCGGAAAATGTTTTGATTGGGCATCGGCCCTCTGGGCCCACCAAATGGAGGAGCAGCATTAGACATTTTCTCTCTCTTTGTTCACCATTGGCGTCCAGGAAATCACTCAATGTGGCCAGCCATTGGTTTCGTTTGAGACACAGACTCCAGGTGTCCGTCGGCACCCCTGGGGGTGGTACTTCAAAGCAGGGATAGAACCTTTGTGTTATTTCTTCCCCCGCCATAAGAGGAGGATTTTGATGGGTCATATTCGCAGGGCGCGGGCTGTTCACTCGCCTTCGTAGTTGATCTTCTTTAGTCGAAACCTGCGGTCTGGTCATGTGCTGGGACGTTGGCAATGCTTGTTTGGCCTTCGCTAGCACTCGTTTGGTGTTCGCTAATGCTTGATTGATCTGCGTGTATCAATGCTTGTGTCTCTTTGCATGAATCAATGCTTGTTTCTTTGCACGTATTAATGCTTGTTGATTCGCATGTATCAATGCTTGTCTTAGTGCATGTATCACTGCTTGTTTATTGGCATGTACCAGTGCTTGTTTACTCTTAGCTGATACCTGTCTATGCATGCACCAATGCTTGTTGACTTCCTTTTACCAATGTTTGTTTACTTGTACCAGTGCTTGTTTACTCTTGGCTGATACCTGTCTTTGCATGCACCAATGCTTGTTGACTTCCTTTTACCAATGGTTGTTTACTTTGTTCTTGCCACTGTTTGTTCACTTTCTGGCTGTTGCCTGACTCCAAGATGGCCGCCTATGAATCACACAGGGTGTGTCCTTGAAATCTGCCTGACTCAAAGATGGCCGCTCGCCTGAAATCTCACCCCTCACGAGACTTGCTTTCATTCAGTCTGCCACTCACAGGAATCTCCCCGGCACTCACCGGCAGCCGGTCCCCTTCTAGGCAGCAACTCTTCTTGATCCTCACACACTCCTGGGCCTCCAGCACATCCAGGTAGGGTCGGGGCAAACTCCCGACTATTCTTCGTTACCGGCATGTCATTTCTCACGCCTCGGGGGTGAGGTTTTCCATCGGGGCAACACAATGTTTTTTGGCGGGGCAGCGCTTCCTCTCACAGCGCTCTCACAGTCTCCGCTCCGCGTCTTTATACTCAGGCAGCACGGCAGGGTCGGGGTTGGGCTCCCGATCCCTCGCTCAGTCCGTTTCAGCCCTCACCTCACTCGGGCACTTTCCGTTTCTTTTGGCGCGAACAGCGCTCTTACTTCGGGGCACATTCACGGGGCTTCCACAGTGCCCCAGGCGCCCTCTTGTGACCAGGGCATTAGGCAGGATCGGGGTGGGCTCCCGATTCCTCCTTACTTTTAAAGTTCCCGCTCTCCTTCACCGGCACCGTGCCAAACCTCACGCATCGGGCGTGAGGTTTTCCGACCTCGAATCTCTCTCGGGCTCCGCTTTCAGCGCTCTCAGCAGCGCTTGGCAGGCGATCCTCGTGGGGCACCGTCCTCCACGCTGAGGCACTTTCTCTTCTCTTTTGGGGCTTGGCAGAGTCAGAGTGGGCTCCTGACTTCTGCTCGTGCAGCACTTACTAGTCTTTGCACGCTTCCTGCGTGAGTCGCGTTTTGGCGCGAAGGGTTCTGCTTCCTCGAGCGTTTTAACGCTCGGTGCCTCAGCTCCCTCTTGGATCCCTCTCAGCTGCTGGGGGAACAGGGTCACCTGCTACTGGCTTCTTGCTTCAGATAGCAACTTCGTTTTCCTCGGGCGGCACTTCCTTCTCCTCGAGGCTGCCTGGGGACAGGGCTCTTCTGTGGGGTTCTGTGGGCTAGGTTCAAGCCCATCCCATCCTCGTCGCCAGCTGTAGCATCGTACTACAATAATCACAGACACTGTGGATTGCTAACACTAGAGCTTTATTACTGCACACCCATGCTTGTCCCTGTCCCTACTCTGACTGCCCTCATCCTGTATTGACCCCTCCTCTTCCCCTCAGCCCACCTAGCTCCGCCCACCCCAGCTACTAGACTGTCAACTATATTACACCAAGTTACGTGATACATCATATCTTCTTGCATCTAAGTAACCTAACTGCATCCCCTCTACTCAAAGAGACAAGGGGCCAAATGTAGGTAATTTTAATTTACCACCTCTTAAATACCGATTCATACCGAATCGGTATTTAAGAGGTGGTAAAATAGAGGGGGGGGAGATGTAGGTATTTCAGATTCGGTAAATACCGAATCGTTAATATTCGGTATTTACCGATTCTGTAAATATCGATTCGGTATTGCCCATTGATTCCTATGGGCCTTGCAGCCCATAGGAATCAATGGGCAATACCGATTCTGTAATTACAGAATCGGTAAATACCGATTTTAGCAAGGGTGCAGGGGGTGTCACTTTGACACCCTCTGGCACCCCAAAAATAGGCATGTGCGCCATGTGGCACACAGACATGCCCTAAGGGCATGTCTGTGTGTCACATGGCACAGGTGTGCATGCACACATGTGCATGCACACCTGGATTCGGTATTTTACCACCCAATTGGATTGGGTGGTAAAATACCAATTCTTAAAGCCCTGTGGCACTCTGACATGTGCAAGCTACATCTGCATTTACCGAATCGGTAAATACAGAATCGGTAAAATACCGATTCTGTAAATGCATGACCTACATCTCAAAATCCAATTACCGGTCGGTAACGGCCGAATTCGGCCGTTACCGACCGGTAATTGGCCACCTACTTCTGGCCCAAGATGTGTTCCAGTAGCGCGCACTGCTTTATTTACAAAATCCAAACTTAAAAAGATATTTCAAACATGTGCAGTTCCAAGTACAAAGAAAAAATATATCTATTAAATACACATATATGCAAATAGGGTTGTCCATCACCAGCACTCTGCTACTAAATCCAAACTTAAAAAGATATTTCAAACATGTGCAGTTCCAAGTACAAAGAAAAAATATATCTATTAAATACACATATATGCAAATAGGGTTGTCCATCACCAGCACTCTGCTACTAAATTAACATGTATGAAATACTAACGAGATCTGCCACCTATTAGTGCACAATTTTGGAGGGATTCAATATAGTACATTTACTGCAGGACCCAAATATGTATACTTCTTTACATCTCACATAAACACTTAGAAATGGGATGATAATTAAAATGTCCATCCCAACAGATCACTTCTCTCTCTCTCCCCAACCATGCCAGCTCAGGACCAAAACTAAACACAAAATCTTAGATTGAACAACTCAGTGCAGTTACCAGCTAGGCACACTATATCATGAGTTACCATAAAGGAACCTGCAGAGCTCTTACACTTCACCATCCAACAAACTGCTATGCGCTGCATTCTATATAAGGATAGCCACCAATCTGTGGTTACTGTGCATCACATGAAAAAAAGAACAAACAGAATTTAAACAAAAACAACATACTTCCAACTACACACCCTACATACTGTAGTGTGCTACTCATGTAGGCAAGAACTTTAGCACCCCGCATAGGGGTAGTAGGCACTAAATATATATGCTGCGCTATAATATAATACAATATCAAAGAGGCTGAATTGGGCAATATGTAACCAGGAAACCAGGGCTCAAAACCCAGCTCCTTCACTTATCAAATATTTTTACTTTATAGTGCCTATTTTTTCAAGAGCGGCAAGCTAGAGAGCACTCTCTGCAGTCATTCAGCCAAGGATGGGTGCTACAAGAAAAGTACTTATGTATGATTTAGTAGGCAGCAATATTTCTTCACATATAGCCACACTGCAGTTCCCATGACAAACTGGTATCTTCTTTGGCTGACTCGGGACAACATTGTCACGGAGCAGAACTATTCTCGAATATTCCTATGTTTAAGTTAAGAAACAATTTCTTTCAACAAATGCCGTTGAATACACTGTGAATGGTGCGGGAGTCGGGGACAGACAAAGGTTGGTCAGAGCACATGCCAGTCACAGTTCACCCAGAGGCCAGGCCCAACTCTCTGCGGGCCGTAAGCTGTGCAAGGAGTTTCCGGAGGGTGAAGGCGGCGGATAAGAAAGGAAACAAGGCAGTGTGGACTAGATGCACCAGAGGCACACGTCGAAGGGCAGACTCATCATAAGGCGGTACTGAACAGAGGGTGGTTGGTTTGGGGAAGATCAATGGAGGAAGCTGTTGCCACTGAAGGAAAATGTTTCTTGCTCGGACTTCTCGCGGTCATGAGTCAGACTGCAGGTGGGCTGGAGGTGTTATCTTAGTACATGTCATACGGCCGAGTGAACTCTGTGGCTCAGTTGAGGTGGGGTCTAAACACACCGTAATCAATCGGAATTCCTGTGTGCGTTTATTATCAAATACAGAAAAAACTGAAAATAAGCCATTATTGAACAAAAATCAATGGGGCATATTACCAAGCAATAGCAATAATTATCGCTATTGCTTGGTTAGCGAGAAAAATTTATCGCCGAGCTGCGACGATTTTTATCGCAGATAAACATTGCTATTAGCAAGGTTTATCTCTGAAACGATATAAATTGACCGAAATGCATGAATATCGCTGTAAAGTCAGCGATATTCATGCATTACCGAGCAAATGCTCTTAGCCATGTTATCCACCTCCCATTGGGTAACATGGCTAAGAACTGCTCAGGGCAGGTGTTAGCTTTTGGAGATATTCTCGCTTAGCTCGAATATCTCTCAAAGTTGGTAATAGGAGATAGCGATGTTAGCGATTGTTTCCAGTCGCTAACATCTTGGCACGCCCTCTTTGCATGTCATTAGTGATAAATTTCTCTGACATGTAAAGCGGGGCCCAAGATGGTCGCTATCTCCTATTCGCTGTCGCTAACTGGTGTTAGCGACAGCTAGGTAATAGGGAGATAATTTTATCTCCGCTTTCTTGGCTTTTAAAGCCAAAAAAGCGGAGATAAATCCCTTGATAATATGCCCCATTATGCCTAAAACTTCTAAAATAAGAAAAACATGTAAATAAGAAAAACAAATAATCACTTCCTCAGTCTTGAGAACCCCCAATAAGCCCTGGATAGGCCAGATTTCATGCGCTATGTAACCTTCAACCTGACACTTAACACTCGGCAGTTCATGTTTTTGTGCAGTATTCACATTTTAAATATAACGCATTTATTTGACGGACCCAATCAAGCACGCTCTGACAGCCAAGTACATTGTAAGCATGCATACTCAACTTCATTATCAGTAAATGACCCTTCACGAACACACAATTAGCGGTGGTAATTGCTAGGGCATTCATATGTGTAATAGTTAAAAAAAAACGTTTATGTCACTTCTTGACATCCTTCTGCCTCGAGGTACAGTATGATACAAAAGGGGATGATGGACGGAGCGTTTGAGTAAATCAAACACTCACCCCCAGTCAACTGACCTGGGTTTAATCCATCACCATTCTTTAGCCCACTCAGCCACCCCATTTCAGACATGGCTATATGCAAATCAGTCTGACCCTGTGCCTCATGGGAACAGTCCAGCCCGAACTGCCAAGCCATGTCTTCCATGGACCGGAAACAAGCATCCTGGGACCGGTTTCGGATTCATAATCCTCATCAGCCAGGCTATCTTGAATCCAGTGGCCAAGTGAGCAAGGGACTCACGTCTGAGCATACCCTGCCACTCTTAGGGCAAACAAAGCAATACAAAAGGGGATGATGGAGGGAGCGTTTGAGTAAATCAAACACTCACCCCCAGTCAACTGATCTGGGTTTGTGGCAGAGTGGGCTAAAGAACGGTGATGGATTAAACCCAGATCTTTTGACTGGGTGTGAGTGTTTGATTGATTCAGATGCTCCGTCCATCACCACCCCCTTTTGTTTCGAGGTACAGTATGGTGGGAAACTCCTAAAAAACTATGAAGGAAACCTCCAGCAAAGTTCAGGTTATCTTGGTAACTCGGGCACCCGTCGAGCTTTGAATAAACCAAGAAAGGAGGGGGCGCTGCGCGTGGCACTTCCCGAGAGAGACAGCTGCTGTGAGGAACAGAAGCGCCATCCCGCGAGGACAGGAAGGAGGTACGCGTAGGTGGGCAGCAGGGCACGTCTGTGCTGCGGACCAGCACTGCGCTTTAAAGGATGTGAAATGTCTTAATGAAGCAACCTTCAGTTAGTTGTAGGCGACACTTCTCCTTTCTACCAAGAAAACACAGCTCTAACACAGCTTCCGCGCGCTGAGCGGTGCTCTGCGATTACGGCTTCCTCACAGGAAATGGAGCTGTTACAGAAGGTCAACGCTGCACCCGCAGGAACAAGGGACCCACTAGCAGCTGAGTAGCGGCGCTGGTGTTGTGTGCGGCAGGTTTGGGCTCCCCTCCCTTCCTCCTTCTGGCCGCTACACTTTCATTTACTGCTTCTACTCCTTTTTTTTGTAAGTTCCTCTTAATGTGCAGGAGTGTCTGTTTAGCGATTGCTGGACGACACAAGCGTACTATAGCCACCTGGACAGGTCAGGCAAAATAAAGTGTGAGCCGCAGCCAGCCAATCCCATGAGAAAACAAGCATTTCAAAATGCAATAAGACTCGTCTTACGCGAGCCCTGTTGCATTACATACAAAAGTGTGTTTGTCCAAGAAGGCATGATCGGTAGTGTGGGGGAGGGCGGTGGTAGGCAGAGAAGTTACAGACTACAGGATGGAAGGGGGGAGAGGAACAAAAGAGTTTATAAAGTAATGGGGCCGATAGCCATGGAAGGAGAAAAATGACGACATGGCTGTTAGGAGGCGGGACAAGCAAGCTGAAAACAAATCAGGATGCAGCATTTCTGATTTAAGCCAATGAGAAACAGGGATGGAAAGTGGGTGGAGCTTCCCCCACTGTACTGTATACTGCATGTCTCACAAAGCGAACAGGGCGTTGCCCTGCAACGCCATGCGAGACCTAAAAATAAATACATATGAGAGAGATGTGATTACAGCAGTCTATTTGACTGTATTTAAGTGGTAGAGATGTATCCATATTTCAAAAGCATAGCTAGATCCAACAGAGCAAGAAAATACTCTTTGTGTTTGTCTGACCAAATCACCCCTCCGGAATCCTGCAGTCATTATAGAATTGCTGAGAAATTGTTACATTCGAAAGTTCAACCCCACTGTATTCCGCAAATACCTAATCAGTCAAGATGTACCATTTGCAAAGCTAATGTTTTTTTTAAACATACTCAATTTATGCCCAGAGCCACTTGTCCGTTGTTGTTGCTGCCAACAAAGGTTTTCTGGAACAGCACTGATTTAATTGTGACTTTCTTTTCAAAGCCTGGATTTAAAGCTTTTCAGCAGGCGCCAGATCAAAGAAGGCTGAACAAGCATATTTTGTAAACAAGCTATCAGCCACCCAAAGAGGGTCCTTATTAAAAGTCTGCTAGGGATGATTACATACATTCGAGTACCATTAACTTTGAGAACATTGTAGAAATGATGTGTCAACATGAGCTACTGTATGTGACGGAGGTCCTTTGGAAAGGACACTTGCTCCATGAATCGTGATGGGTACCACAATGCAAAAGTCAATCTCTGACAGTCTCTTTTTTATGTTTTGCAAGGGCGCCAAGCAATATTTAGGACAGTGATATTGGGACAGTGTGGGGCAATTAGCTTGCATTGCTGTTTTCAGAAACGTAGTGGTGTAAAAATTACATTAGCAATGACTGGCCAGTGAAAAAGCAATAGTTTGCTTTAGTTGATCTGTAGAAACTCCATTTTGGCAAGTAAGAGGTGTCCCGAACTTGTGCATTTGTGCAGGGAACAATGTTCTGTGCTTATTTTTAGACAATTTGATGTCACTGTCTAAAGTCCTTACACTTAAAATTCTTTGAGTTACTGCACGAGCGGCAGACAAGATAGCTCCGAAATAAACAAATGTCCATTGGTGTATTTTGCTACCCAAAAAGCTATTCGGTGCCCATTTTCCGTTCTTGCTTCCACTGGGGTCCTTGTCACACACACTGGTTTAGACAGGGCAATCACATAAAAAAGACACACAGTTGGGCCCTGCATGAGTTCATATGTTAAAAATGTGGACACGGTTGATTTTTGCAAATAACGGTAAAAATATATCACAGCAACACTGATGCAACATTTTCTGATCCAAGTGCAGTCTAAGAACAGAGGACCAATCATAGGAGACTCACTCTCTGGGAATACATTTTATCAATATACTTTTCTCAGTGTCATGTTGGCACCAGCAATAACGAGGCGGAGACTGGTGCTTGTTTCACGGAGCTTTATTTCTCACGACCTTACTTCTCTCGTCCCTATTCCAACTGCCCTTTCCTGTCCCCTAGCTCCTCCCAATCCCGTTCCTCCCTTGACTCCACCGCCCAAGCACTAGACTGCTACTGGCCTCATAACACTCAGTGTCTTTCCTTTTCTGCCCCATACATCAAACATGTGAATAGATCAATAAAGGGTAATTTGTAGTCTGACTACTACAATGCTGGAATAGTTACTAGACATAAACATACTTCTCAGATTTACTTCTGTTTTGATCTGTGATTTTGTTTGTACATTTCTGGCACATGCTCCTGGTCTATTGTGTGCCCACTTCCCACCCCAGCTCTTAATGATGCACTGATGCTATATATTTTGGGCACTGAATGTGGAATATTCTTTTTCAGTTCAAAGGTTCAATATGCAGTGTTACGCAAAAATTATTTCTTACATTTTAAAGCATTTAATACCCCTTGCATGCTCATGGCGGCCCCCGGCCGTAATGTGTCACGGTGGGCGTGTGCGGAAGACCGCCGGGGGGGGGGGTCTGGCTTGCCCCTTGCGACCCCTGGCACTTCCCTTGGGACCCCTGACGTAGGCAGCAGGGACAGTGTATTAAACAGAGAGGGAAACAAGCATTTACAATGCAATGGTTTTGCCTTTGTTAAAGTTTGAGCTATTGGCATTGCTCTTGACAATATTTTTATTTATGTTTTTTTTAACATAAATAAATGGCATTGTCATTTACAATGCCACTAGCTTGATCTCTCGCAAATGACACACACAAACACCCACAGAGAGCCCCCCCAATACACACTCAGAGGCCTCCCCACACACACACCCACACAGAGCCCCCCACACACACACCCACACAGAGCCCCCCCCACACACCCACAGAGCCTCCCCACACACTGCGAGCCCCCCACACACTGCGAGCCCCCCAACACACTGCGAGCCCCCAACACACTGCAAGCCCCCCCCACACACTGCGAGCCCCCCCCACACACTGCGAGCCCCCCCAACACACTGCAAGCCCCCAACACACTGCAAGCCCCCAACACACTGCAAGCCCCCACACACACTGCAAGCCCCCACACACACTGCAAGCCCCCCACACACTGCAAGCCCCCCCCACACACTGCAAGCCCCCCAACACACTGCAAGCCCCCAACACACTGCGAGCCCCCAACACACTGCGAGCCCCCCCCCACACTTCCAGAATTCCTGTATAATCGTGTCTATTCCTCTTAAATAAAATGCACTGAAACGAAACGCAGTTGTATGAAATACTGAATCGCATTTGTTCATGTCATCTGAGTGTCGTTTGAAGCATTGGATTACATGATGCTAAGAGACGTATTAAAGTTGTCATGTGCTAATCAATACATGCATTCACCCTTATAGCAGCACCTCACCCATCTCTGCCTTTATCTCCAGTTCAAGGATGCGACAACTTGACGCTTCTCAGGTCTCACAGGATCCGACTTAATTGGATAATCATTTCTAAATCCATTTTACTTAAGGGGGGGGGGGAAGAGGTTTGAAACACACAAGATAATGCCAGGCTAAAGGAATTAAAATGCAGGCGCCCGTGTTACGGAGGAGGCTGAGCTGCTTAAAAAACACAAGTGTTTTCATCTGAAGCAGGGCATGTCCGGCCTGCAGTAAGAGAAACTCAATAAAGTAAATAGTGCTTACAGACTAAATAACAGGTACTGTGTAACAACTGACATAAAAGGGCCAGTCGCCATGGGAAAGTACAAATGAAGGATATAACGGTCTGGTACCAAGGAAATGGCTATATATGTCTAAATGGTGGTTATACACGCAGTTATACATATGGTACCCTCAGTGTCACCATCATGCTGTGTTGAATGGCGAATGAAAGCCAAGAAGTTTTCAAAGGAGTGCATGAGTGGTATAAAAAGGAGTGAATAATTAAGTGAGTAAGTCGGTAAAAAAAAGAAGAACGGTGCATTAATTATTAACGGCTCATAAGGTATAAAGCATGTGCACGTTAAAACCAGAAAGTGAAGACTGCTAGGGGCATAAAAAAGGTGAAGAATGACATGGGTTCCAAGTGGTACCTGCGGGTCGGTAAATGCACGTCGCGTAAAAGTAGCTGAAAAATATAAGAAAGCCCAAACTTCATCATTAATCGGAGGGCCGCGTCTGCAGGTTTCAAAATGACTCGGTCTCTATCAAAAGAGTACTTACAAGTGTAGTGTTCAAAGGATGGTATCCAAGAAAGGTATCCCGTGGAACGGATCCATGCGATTATCCGTTTGTGTGAGTCGAGAACTTGAACCCTGTGAGGGTGCAAGGAACTCTCTGTGGAGTTGGGATGCAAACGGGTACAGGTATGTGTATAGTTTACACAGGCCTGGGAGTATGCAGACAAGAAGTTTGAGTGTGGGAGGGAACGCGATGAGGCATAGCGAAATCCACTAAAACGGTGGGCACGTTTATACGTTTTACTCCTTCTACAACATACAATAGATTATCAGACTAATGTTTCCTTCAACTAATGGCCAAACAGTTCCTAGTGTTGAGTGTCTACTGCCGAGATCTTTGTATATACGAAGGCCACAAGATCAAATCTTGGCAGGACCGATTCAGCTTTTCATCTTTCCAAGGTCGATATGAGTAATGTTCAGTTGGACAATAAAAGCTCCATTATTCAAGTGCTGACAGACACTTGAGCTTAGGGGAGCGCTTCATAAATATTAGTTATTGATAAATGTATGTCGTTTTCAATTCCTGCATGCCCCTGTGGTCCTAGAAAGGGGACATAAGTGGAGGGTTTGCCTGAAAGAGCGTTGACTGGGGCCTGGGGGACCACTAGTGCAGAAGGGCCTGGGACATGGATGATGTCATAGCGTGGGACGTGAACCTCCAGCTACCCGGAAAGAGTCCTTCTGTCTGGCGTGAGGGGGTGCTCTGGAGGACAGGGGGCGGGACTTGGGACGGCTGACCATTTCCCCTGACAGCCTGTCAGTGCGGGCCCGTGATTGATGGAGTGTGGGACCACTCCTCTCTCCCCGCTCCAAGCCCCGTATCAACCATAGACATTCCACGGCGAGCGCCCCAGCCTGCCTGTCGCCAGCAGTCAGGGCCAGCGGCCCGTGATGGAGATGGGGGTCTCCTCCGGAGCCAGCCCCCGCGCTCTTATCATCTTATAATAACACTGGCCCATGTCTTATTTTTACAGCCCTGACTGAGGAGGAGGGCAGAGCCAGAGGGGGCGGGGGACAGTATGCAACACAAACTATCCGCGCAGAGGAAATGACATCACATCCATCATCAGCCGCACCGGGGAAGTCACGAAAAACACACACTGCAAGGTTAATTCAAAAAGAAAACACAGCCCAAGCGAGTTGCGAACGCAGGTGATGCTGAACTTCTGGACTGCTGTATTTCATAGGTGCACAGGGTTTTTAGGGTGCGTGTGTGGGGGTTTAATAACTCCCTTACCTCTGCCTCTGGCGCTGTTTACTCCGGCGGTGGGTTCCTTCCTCGCCTTCTTGCTAGAACGCAGAAAGTGTCTCTGGTCCGGGGAGGGCTGCACGGATGGCTGAAAATCCTGCTCGCCCTCCTCCTGGGGGTCCCGGGAAGCTGCCTCCTCCTACTCCGTGGGCTCCTCTCCCAGCGCTGCGGCCGCACACCTTTTGCCCAGCAGCTTCTTGGCGGCCTCGTCCTGGCCCAGCTTACAACAAACCGCAAACCGAGGGGAAAAAGGCAGCCAATCACCGCGCAGGTCGCCCGGCGAGCCTCCCGCAGCCTGAAGCAATGGCAGCGCGGCTCCCGGGTGATGTCGGCGGTTGTTCCCTCGGCTTCTCCGCGGCCGCGAGGCCAGCATCAGGCAACAAGCGGGAGGGGGCGGGAAAGGGGGGTGGAGAGACGCAGAAGTGCCGGCAATGCCGGACCAGATTCGGGGGCGTTCCCGGCTTTCGCGTGACGTCGGCAAAAGCCAAAGAATGTCGGGAACGCCCCCGAATCTGGTCCGGCATTGACGGACAGGCCCCTCGTCCAATGGCTAGGCTCCATTTATGGAGCCAGCCAATGAATGACGAGGGCCGACCCAAAGCCACACTACAGAACTCATCAGGATTTCGCCTGCGCGAAAAAGATGCGCAGAGCGCATCTTTTCGCCAGGCAAAACCTAAAAACGGGGCATGTTTACCTTTACCACGGGAATTAAATGAACTGACTGGGAGTCCTATGAAGAAAATATAATCATACACTTTTGCAGCTCACATCACCTGGCAGTATACACATTGTTTCTTTCTCATTAAAAGAGGTTGTAAGCCATGGGGACACAGAGTGGGGGAAGTCTGCTCTGAAATGTGTGCTTTTTAATACAGCTCTCTTGTGCTAATTAAATTATTTCTCTCCAAACTGCTCTGAGCATGAAGGAGGAGAAAAAGTAACAGAAGCCCAGTAGGAAAACACTAAATAGGGAAATACACTGAACAAGCTCTTAATATTTATTTATATCGAATACCAAAACTGAAATCAAAATAAGAAAACAACAATGTTTGGCTTACTAAACGTTTAACTTGAAAAGCCATGTACACAGAAAGCATGATTCCATCTCCCTTTTCAAATCTCCTGCTACTGGTTTCTTCACGTGAGGAGGTGCATTTGTTACAAAATTGTAGCAACCCAGGAATCTGCCAGTGGGCTTGTGGTGTGGTGTTGCAGGGTGTAATGATGCATGGTAACGTTCTAGTAGTTGGGGGGTGGAGATGTGGGAGGAACAGGAAGGGCGGAGTGAGGACAAACAGGAAAGGGGACAGTTAGAGCAGGGACGTGAGAGAGAAGGGTCAGCAAATAAAGGTGTGATAAAGAAAGCACTGGAGATTAGCGTCTTTTTTGTCCGAAGGATGCTACAGCTGGCGACGAGGGTGGGATCGAGTGCGCTGTGCCACTGCGCTGATCCCTTAAGCTATGCGACCCTGTCCCTGTGTGGCGCGTGACCGGAGTCGCCGTCGTGACAAACGTGCCCCCTGAGCGAGTGCCGCGGCGGAGCCTGAGCCGACAACATCGCAGTGCCTGTACCGAGCTCCGTGGCCTGGAAGCCGCGTGGAGCGTAGTTTTCAGCAGCGAGGTCGTGCGCTAAATACTGGGAGCTCACCCCAGATGCGTGTGGTGTATGCGCTGCAGTAGCGATGTCGGGAGCCCACCCCGGTCCTACCTGCTGTGTGGAGTTCCATGCTGAACAGAGACTGCGGAGAGTGGAAGCCTCAGCGTCCAGTGTGGAACTCATATGCCCGGTGAGTGCCCGATTGCCTGCCGCGTGACTGAATAATGTGAAAGGGAGCCAAATCCCGTGAAAAACGAGATCTCGAGTACGGCGGCCATCTTAGAGTCAGGCGCCTCCTCCTATCCCCTGTCAGGGATGTTGAGCGGCCATTTTAAAGTCAGGCGACGAGGATTTTGCAGCAAGCGCAAGCCAATACAAGTCTCGAATACAACAAGCACAAGCACATGCAAGTTTTTGAATGTAACAAGCACAAGCAAATGCAAGTCCTGAAGTAAATTCGCAACAAACACAAGCAAATGCAAGTCCCAAATGCAACAAGCACAAGGAAATACAAGTCTCGAATGCAACAAGCACAAGCAAATGCAAGTACCGAATGCAACAAGCACAAGGAAATACAAGTCTCAAATGCAACAAGCACAAGCAAATGCAAGTCTCGAATGTAACAAGCACAAGCAAATGCAAGTCCTGAAGCGGATATTCAGCACCGAGTGAAGACAATTGACTGAAACTAATGGAAGAGAAAAAGTAAATGATTTAGAAGCATGAGTGAATAAGTGTAAACGAAGTTTCTGTCATTAATCAATTGACTGGTAACCTGCATAAAGCCTTGACAAAACAAGAGCAAGATGGCGACATCGCCACAGAGAAGAGCCGAAGCTCCAGATCCGACCAACAGATTAAGCATGATGGGCGTCTCCTATTTACGCCCTCCGGAACCACTCGCACTCATAGTTGGAGGAGGAATGGGCCTCAGGTGGCAAGAATGGCTTGAGGACTTTGAAGACTTTATGCAAGGCTCGCAGGTGACGGAGGAAGATCAGAAATTAATTGCTCTGCGTAACTTGGTAGGAAGGGAGATTAGTCAACTCATCAAAGAATTGCCTACTGATGACACAGGGTCATATGTCAAAGTACGTGGTGCCCTGAATAAAAAGTTCCTACACAAGAGGAACGTAGACTATGAAAGATACACCTTCAATTTGGCATCACAGGAAAAGGAAGAGCCCATGAGCACGTTCATCACAAGACTTCGACGGCTCACCCGATACTGTGAATTCGACAACTTTTCCACTGAAGATGCCATCAGACTACGCATCATAGAGGGATGTCAATCAGAGTCTCTCAGAAGACGCCTCCTGAGAAAAAGCCACACATTAGATGAAATCGAAGAGATGACCAGAGTTTATGACCAGGCAGAGGAGCATGCCAAAAAGATGTGGAGGCGGGACGCGGGGAGAAGCGTGAACAAGCATTCCGACTTCAAGCACGTACCACTCGCAGACACTCTTGTGATAGACGGAAGACATCAAGACCTAAATCGCATCACAAAAATACAGGGCACAAACGTCATGACTCCAGCAGAAGGGACAAGAGATGGGAGCGTCCTTTCAAATGTTAGCGGTGCGGATACGAGTTCCCTCACACGGATGCATGTCCAGCGCTTGGACAGCAATGCCGGAAGTGTGGGAGAAGCAATCATTTCGAGAACATCTGTGGAGACTATCAAAAGGACAAACAGAAAGACCAGACAAGGTCGTCTCGCCCAACAACTACGCGACATCAGGCCAAAGCAGTCCGAGACCGCCAAGGATCATCCCCTGGATCCTCACAGTCGAGCCGAGAGTCTCGCAAGTCGCAGCGTGTGAGACGATCACCTTCACAAGAGTCGAGGTCGGCGTCACCTGTGTCACAAGACAGTGATGAGTACATCTGCATGGTGGCTGACCCGGATCAGCTCAAGAAGTACCCACGATTAGACATTCGCGTCGGAAATCACGCAACAAACTACATCCCAGAGACTGAATACTGGAGAATGAAGCCGACCCCTTCATTGAGCCCAGCACACGTCAGAGTGTACACGTTGATGTCTAAAAAACCACTTCCGTGTTTAGGAAAGTTTGCAACCACTCTCACTCACAAGAGCCACTCTGTGCCCGCTCACATACATGTGATTGAAGGACCAGAAGCGGATTGTCTCCTCAGCCTCCCCACCGCTGAACGACTGGTAGAAATTCTTTATCTTGGAAGTGACGACCCGGACATCATACACAAACCGGGGAAGGCTGCTAATCAGGTCGACTACAGGTTGAGACACACTAGAACCACAATTACATCAGGACCCTTCATAGCTGAAGAATACATTCACTTCATAGGTGACCAAGTCAAACCACCTGCTGTTCCACTGGAGGCCATTCGCAGGGCCACTGATCAAGATGCCGTCTTACAGCAAGTCAAACATTGCATCCGATCAAACACCTGGCGGCATGCGGACGAGGATGAACCAAGAGACCTGAGTGAGAGATGAGAACTGAGGGCGTTCAAACACGTAAGAGATTAACTATCCATTGCCATGAGTGGACTTGTGCTCCGAAACCAGAGAATAGTCATCCCCATGCAACTTTGCCAGGGTATGATCAACCTGGCCCATGAAGGACTTCGCGGAGTAGTAGCAACTAAGAGAGCTCTCCGAGAGAGGGTGTGGTTCCCGCTATTGGATCAAATGGTAGAACTGACTCTCAAGGACTGCCCCCAATGTCAACTGGTGAGCCAAAGGGAACCTCCCACTCCTCTTCAAACGTCCACCCTATCTAATGGTGTCTGGCAAGACGTTGTACTAGACTTCTCTGGCCCTCTCTCATCAGGGAAATACATTCTAGTTGTCATGGACGAATACTCGAGATTCCTTATCGCCCGGTTTGTCTCATCAACAAAAGCTGCCATTATCATTGCTGTCCTGGATGAAGTCTTCGCTGCGTGGGGTATACCACAAACAATCAAAACAGACCATGGACCACCGTTCAACGGTCGAGAATTTGGGGAATTTGCCAATCACTTTGATTTCAAACATCGCAAGATTACCCCTCTGTGGCCGCAAGCTAACGGCAGGTCTGAACGGTTTATGGCCACCCTGAAAGAGACACTCCAACAAGCCGCAATTGATAAAAGGGATCCCCAAGCTGCATTGAACGAGGTCCTGCGAACGTACCGAAAACCCCCACACGCGACAACTGGCAAATGTCCCGCGACGCTAATGCTGGGGCGAACAATCAGGACCCGGATACCCACCCTGGATGAGGCACCCCAGTCTAACAAACATGAACTTGGTTATGATGACATCACTGACACTCGTCAAAAGAACAAAGGAAAAATGAAGTCATATGCGGATGCTCTAAGGATAGCCAATTCCCATCCATGCATGAAGGAGCACGAGTGATAGTTCAACCGGAGCAACAAAAGAAGAAGGACAGCCACTATCGAACCGAACCACTAATGGTCACCCAGCCAAAGGGAACGATGATCACGGCGGAATCTGAAAATAAGAGAATCACGAGAAATGTGTCACACGTTCAAAAGTGCCCCTCTGCAGGGCAAGACGTCTGTGTCAATGCGTCAAGAATCCAGACGAATGAGAGTGATGCCAATTATGGTTTGGCATTGCCTGGGACTCTTCCTGAGGCCGAAAGTGAGAGCCCAGAACCCTACATGAAACCGCGAAGAACCATCCGGAAACCTGTACGGTTAATCGAAGAACTGTAAATATGTTCATTCTATCATTGTCATAATGAGCTGGTATCTACCGAATTGCCTTTGCTTTGTCTAAAGAGGGGGGAGATGTAATGATGCATGGTAACGTTCTAGTAGTTGGGGGTGGAGATGTGGGAGGAACAGGAAGGGCGGAGCGAGGACAAACAGGAAAGGGGCCAGTTAGAGTAGGGACGTGAGAGAGAAGGGTCAGCAAATAAAGGTGTGATAAAGAAAACACTGGAGACTAGCGTCTTTATTGTCCGAAGGATGACACACAGGGGTCATGTGATCTGGTTTAATGACAGAAGACTCAACCAGATCAAAGGCTGTCTCTGTGCAACCCAGTCAGAGACCGATACACAAGAGAACAAGGAAGCAGTCTGCCTCCAACCTGCCCAGTATCTGTCCAGTGTGCCTACAGCTTAGTGAGAGAATGACCACTGTCTCGGACTAGAAATCAGGTGAATCAAGGTGCATGTAAGGTAGGGACATCCCATGTCTACAAAACACTGGTAAATGTTAACCATGTGTGGCTTGGAACCTCTGGGTTTTAATCATGTATGAGCTCAATTACGGCTTTATACTTAAAGCATAACCAGGGAGACTGTCTGAGTTGTTTTCTTGAGTTTCCAAAGTTTTATCACTGATTTAATCAAAGCTGGAATAGTATTGTTTGTTACTCAATTCAATCCCATTTCATTGAGCCTGATGGAAATAGAGGCAAGAATTACAGAAGAGAGGTAAATCATAGGAGAAGTGTTTTACAGTAGGCGATGTATTACAGGAAAGTGGTACATTATAGGAGATGTGGTTTGCAAGAGAGGGAAGCATGTACTTTAGAGGACAGGCACTCAACTGCAGAGAAGGGTATTGCAGAAAATGGGCTTTACTGGCAAGAGGTGCTTTTTTTAGTGGTTCTTTACCATTTGGAGTTGTTTACATGAGAGGAATGCTTTACTCATGAGGGATTATTTGTAGGAAAGGTACTTCACAGGGTGTGTGCTTTACGGTAGGTGTATGTTACAGGATGGGATGCATTAATGGAGACAGGTGCTTACAACATAGAGGACCATTACCAAAGAGAGGTGTCTTTCAAGAGAGGGCTGCTTTATACAATCAGTGCTGTTTACAGGAAAGGGGCTTCACAAGGGGTGGGCTTTACAGTAATTGTACTTTACATGATTGGCGCCCGTTACAAGAGAGAGATGTTACAGGAGGCAAGTATTTTATAAAACAGGTGCTTTACCAAAGAGAGGTGTTTTACAGAGGAGAGCTATTGTCCAGAAGAGGGATTTTTTTTTTACAGGAAATGTTCTGCACAGAATGTGCAATTTACAGTGGATGTACTTTATAGGAGTGGGATTACAGAAAAGATGTGCTTATAGGAGATGAGTGCTCTATAAGACAAAGGTGCTTTACCAAAAAGATGAGGTTTTTACAGGAAAGGTGCTTTAAATGGTGTGTGTGTTACAGTAGGTGTACTTTAAAGCATGAGGCTGCATTACAATAGTGGAGTGCCCCGGAGGAGATGGAGGCTATACTAGAGGGGATACATTAGAGGAGAGACTTGCTTTAGCGAGTGATACTTTACTGGACAGGGGTGCTTGTGGGGAGCAATGTGTTTTAGTGAAGAAATGTGTTTAACAGTAAATATGTGGGTTATATGACAGTGGTGTTCTACGGAATACAGGTGCTCTACAGCCGAAATGTAATTTAGAAAACAGAGGCGCTTTGCCAAAGAGGGATGCTTTACCGGAGAGAGGTGCTTCACTGCATAGATGTGCTATGAAGAGGTGATGTGCACTGAAGTAGGCAATGGTATGAAAGGCAAAGTGTTTAAAAAGGTTGGGGCATATTCTCAAGAACGTGTAATAACCATTGCAAAAGAAACTTAACGCAACTTCCAACATCACTGTCTATTGTGGGAAATTTCCGCCGCGTTAAACAATCATTCTCAACACGGCGGTACCATACGATAGTCTCCAGATAACGCATCAAATGTCTGCTTTAAAATCAATGCCACTCTGCAAAACTGCAAAATTCGAACGCAAAAAATCTTGCGATGAGGCCAATCGCGGTCCAAAAAGCAGCAAAAACCAGCGACAGGCCTGCAAATCCCACGCGTCTGGCAGGAAAATGCACCATAAAAACTACAGAAACAACACACCAGAAACAATCCAAAGCGCTTAGCAACATGGATGCACCCTGACCCAGCGCAGAGGCCAACGCGAACCCCACAACCCCCACAAACCACCAGCAAGGAACAATGGGGACGGTCAAGGAGAAGAGGGAGAGGAAGACGGGGTGCAGTCCGCAGCAAAACCAGATCAGTGACATGGAGTTGACAGAATACTACCATCTACTGACCCACAAGTATACCACCTGGAATGAAGTTGGAGTGTCGAGGAGGCCAATCGAGGAGGCCAAGAGGCGCTGGCATGATGTGACAACCTAAACCAGGCACAACCCCGCTGCCAACAGGAAAGCTGAAACGGTGACAGGAGGTGGGAGTCCTGTGCCACAGGAGGAGCTGGAGGAAACCGAGGCCACAGTAATCAGTGTGGAGACGGTGCAAGGAGTAGGCAGTACGAACACAGCTCGAGAGGCCCTGACACAACATCAACAGGGTGAGTAACGACCATGGACTGGGTGGACGGGAGGAGATGGGCACAATGACACACCTGCACAACGATATGTAGCACACTGCACACCCACAATTACCCTGGATCATGTCCCTGATCCCCGTGGCACACTGCATCACACACACATAGCAATAACAGCACACCCACATTAACGACAACGTGGTACAATGCGCAAAATCGACACTGCAGAACAGAGGACACAACTGGCTCTGCACACACGCAGAAACATGCCTCCTACTAGATCTGACAGAGCTGGAAACTGTGAAATTGAAATGTACGTGTACAACCTCACATCTGTCATATAGTCAAAACATACAAGGTCCCACATCCAAATCCTGCACCCCCAAACAGTCACAACGTACATTGTCATACAGTCTGCATGTAAAAAAGAACAATGGGACAACACACATGTCAACACAATGTCAACATGCATCTCCCCTTCACATTGCAGAGGGGCACACAACACCTCCAGCAAAGCACAGAAGACAACACATCTGTGATGCCGGAGAGGACCACCACACCTTCGACACCGATGCCCTACGACAGCCCATGGACATCCCACACAACCCACCACCAGGACCCGGGCAGCCAAGCTACTTAGAGGAGAACACAGACCCTGCAACAGACCACACAGCAGGAAGCACCCGCAAGCACAGCTGGCTCATGAAACTTCACCCACCCACACATGGCACCCCTACGCCAGGTGTCAGAACGCCAAAAGGAGGTGGCTGAACTGGTGCGGGTGGGGTCCGAACCTATGGAAGGCGAACTAGATCACATATGTGGGTGTCTACTATCCTTCAGGGACCATCTACACCCCACAAAGGAGACCCACACTGCCATAGAGACAAATGCAGATGCACATGGGGTACGCAAATAGCAGTAACACACCCACGTTGGCTCTGCGTATGATGGCCCAGGCCACTCCCCTTATGAATTGAGTGGGTGACTAGAAAGCTACCTGTCCAAGCTCCAACCCACTACCTGCGGTGACATGTCTGCGCCCGCTTTACACAGCACAATGTAATATTGTACGGCCCAGGACCCTCATGCATACAACAAGACCACAGGGATGCACGTGGATATTATGTTGAATTGGCTACGAGGACGTGCGTCCGGCCCCTTTATTGGCAGGACCACATGTACAGTGAAGCCTGTGCTGGATGTGTGTGGGGTGAGTGTAAGCCAGCCCTTTGTGATATTCCTGATGCAGATGCAGTGGGGTGTGTTAGACCTACATCATCTTCCTCATCAACGTGTCAGGTCTCCCACACTGCTTGAGGTGACATTGCTGCGCACCCTCTCCACAGCACAAAACTCAATCAGTAACCGTCCATGAGTCAGTGGCACCTAGAGTGCTGAGCAGGGGATCAGGCAGAAGATGGCATCCACGACAGATGCAAGCAACTCCGTCTGTCTGCTAGTACGACCGTTTCGACAATGGCAGTTGGCGGTTGGAGTTGGTCCTGGTGGTGGTGGTGTGTGCCTTCTGCGGTGATGCGCCGTCCTGGCCGATCAGCACTCGATTTGATGTGTGAGCCCTGGTGGGCCGCAGTTGGGGCCGGAGGCAGCGATCAGCACTGGCCCACAGCCACATGTTGTAGGCTTGCAATGCACAGAGTTAGTGACACCAGGGCAGTTGTCGGTAGTGTTCAATCACCTCCGTAACGATGACCCTTTTTTTCCCGCCCAAATGCAACGTGTCATACTTTTACGCCTCTCCTTGCATTCAATGATATGTACTCTGCCTTTGCATAATTGATGTTCAGTTCCAATTCTGTGACCTACTCGAGCTCAGCGTATGCCGAGAAAAGTAGTCTGCGTGGGCGCCCAGAATCTTGTGGTTGTGATGTACTACGAAGACCTGGTGGCACCACGTCGAAGGGTGTATAGTGACATACACTCAGCCATATTTAATGTGCTCTGCCATGGTGTAATCAAGACTCAGTTCCAAATGTGTGACCCACTTCTCCGCTGTGCATGCCGGTGGAGTACATCAAGGAGTAAGGAGTATTGCGGGCCTGTGTTGCAGAGGCCGTGATGGTCTGAGGTGGCTGCCAAAGTCTCAGGCCTCGGGCTTAGAGATTGCACTGGCATGTGGTGGGTCTTCTTCGACACACACCGGTGTCGTCAGGTGGGCATTGAGGCCTGGGTACGGAGGGGCGGACAGGACTGATTCGGTCATCAGCGTCCCAGGGTGCAGCAGGCGCACAGGATCGCTGGCAACTCTGCTCACTGCGTCGGCCTTGTAGCATAATGAGAGGCACCGCCCTGGCAGAGACATTGGACATTCCGGAAGAGGACCACGCCCAGAGTTACGTGCCTTTTATTCACACCCCTACACTGGCCTGGCGTATGCCGGGCCAGCCCACTCCTCTCATGCTTACAGGGGGGACGTAACAAGCTACATTTCCGTGATCTTCCCCACTGGCTGGGTTGACATGGTTGCGTCCACTGTCCACTACACTCCAAACATCAGCGGTGTGTGTCGACATGGATATGTGTGTGTTCTGCATACTGCAGTCTGTCTAGCACTTCCACGCCACACTTGGCATTGTGTACCTTCTCATTCATGGGTCATTTGTCTCCTTCGCACATGCCTGGGCCCCACCTCTTCCCACATCCTGCTATTGTGTGGCTGAGGTACCATGCCCGTTGATGGCTAATGTACATGGCTGGCTCAGGTTCCCACAGTAAGTTGTTTTGCCATGTCTGGAGGGTGTGCATGTTGTATGTGAGCTTCTGACGTGTGCATTTCCTGTGTTGTGAGTTGCCCAATTGTGGAGTTGAGGTGTGGTGTGTTCATTTAGTATTGGCCAACGAGCAGTACATTTCTGTGGGTGCCATCCTGGTAGCGCAGGTTGATGATGGATTGTTGGAAGGTGTAGGGCTCTTGCACACTGCCTGGGGTGTTGGCTACGACGTTGGTGGAGATTCCTCAGTGGTCCAATATTGCCTGGACATTGGTGGGATACGTGTGCTTTCTGTTGCGCTTATTGTGTGCAGTGTTGCCAGGGGGCACATGTAGGACATGTGTGCAGTCAATTGCCCCCTGACATCTGCGGGAAGCCAGCTGTGGCGTAGACGCCTTGCTAGGTCTCCGGCTGTTCCTGCACAGTGTGTGGGAAGTATAGATAGTGGGCTACCAAGCTGATGGTGTCATCCATGACCGTTGTGAGGGACTGGGATTGGGCTGGCTGTGTGAATCCTCTGACTCATACGGATGTTGGTTGGAGGGTACCAGTGGCCAACAGGAGCATCACGGCCTAGCAGCTTGGTCTGAGATGGGATGTTCGTTGTCCGCTGTGTTGGTACCGTCAGCCTGTGTACAATGGTGGTCAGGATTAATTATTTTAATAATAAGGAAGCATAGAGGAATATATTTTCAAACCCACATTACAAAGTCTGTTGGAAGACAGAAGCCAGCCTCAATGTGGAGTGTGCATAGAGGAACTATCCTGACTGCCGCCTTCGTGCAGGTTTTTGTTGCCCAGGTATCTGGTCAAAATGGGGTCTGGCCCATGTGATACTGAGTAGACATTGTGGGCCACTTACAGACACCTGGCTTCTCATCTGTTGGTTAGTCCCCTGTGACAAGCAAGCCTGCATGCAAATGCACAACATGCATTTTTACCTTTGCGGCGGGTGCTGCTGAAAGCACTGTCCGCCGCAATGTTAAAAATGTGTGATGTGTCCGCCTGTGTGGCGGGAGCACCCTAATCTCCCCCAAGGAACCGCCGCACACATGGCGGGCGGTACCGTTTTCCGTCAGGATGGCGGGCGGAATGATACCCAAAGTATAGCGTGAAAGGGGGCCTTATACAAAAGTGACGCTGTGGTGGCATTGGGGCTCGTAAATATGCCCTCTTGTTCCTTACCCCTCAGTTACATTTGGATCTCTCAACAAATACCTATACACAAACATGTTTCCATCTATATCTGGGCAAAAAGTTAATACTTTTCCTAGGAGCTGGGTTCAAACCATATACAATGTCAATGTGCTGCCCCATTCACAGGACATATGTTGAGGCACTTCTAGCTCCCTTCTACCGTCCTTTGAGCAATCCCATATCCTTTCTGGAGGTCATCTTCAGTGTGCAATGTTTCAAGTAGTTGATTTTGATATTTAAAATATTTCTGAATCGTATTCATCATACTGTCAAGGCACTCCTTGCTTGTATCACCATCACTGGAGGTCACGGTTCACTATGAGTTCATGTCCTAGTTAGAAATATCAGTGTCTTTTGTAAAATGTATTGTAAAATGCATTCTGTTGCCACTTTTTTCAAAAGTGTCTTTGGGTGTAGAGCTTTGCCAGATGTCCCTTGCTCCTTTGCTCCACGCAATATGGGGCTTATTTATGAGCCCTTGAGTAGCTTTTTGTGACGCACCAGCAGGGTAAGAAATGTGCCCTGTTACGTCATATTTAAAAATACTGACGTATCTGTAACTCCTTGCGACATGATGCGTCATGCTGTAAATATGACGCATCCAGCGTGTCGCAAAGAGGGTGCAATAAAAAGTGATGCATCGATATTTTCACGCAGCGATGCATCACTTTTCATAAACGAGGCCCTATGTGTGTTTGGTGTGACCTTGTTTCCCTGACCAGGTACCTCTAGCTAACTAAATTACCAATGTATTTGTTTAAATAACCAAGCAGTGAAAAGTGCATACTCCAATTGCATTCAATGCCAGTTTTAGAGTAACAGTGCCTGATGTTTCAGATTATTCATGACATTTAAACATAAATGCGTTGCCCATGTCAAACAGCTGCTGTCTGCACAAACTCTGCTGTAAAGTACATCCATGTTGTGATACCTTCAGGCAGTTATAGCGGTTCACTAACAGCACTTTGCATTCCATCAAAGTGTTATTGTTTTATTCTTGCCATTATGAGCATGCATTAAAATACCCGACATATCGCCAACACGTGTTATATAGGCTATTGCGGGCGACAAGACGTATTATTGGTGCTGCTGCCATCGGATTGCAACTTATCAGGGTTGTGAATGTGGATTTGCTTTAAACCTTGAGTCGAGTCCATCTAAATATATTGTATGACTCGTATCATGGGATCCTTTATATAACTGTGGAGTGGTGACAACACATATTTGTACTCATTTTCGCCTATGGTATTCTTTTATTATCACGCAACGCTGTGTACTCATCTCATGAACAGATTAATATACATCTTCCAAATATTATTTATGCCTTGATGAAGTCTCTGTGGGAGACGAAACATGTGTAGGGGATATGTATGCTGGAAAAACCTGTTTTTTATGAACTTTGAATAAAGAAGAATAACACTATATGAAGAGGACCTTTTTTTTCTTGACTTTATATTGGATTATTATTTACCCTTATACTGTATGTTTTCCATGTTGTTCTATGGATTTTACTGGTGACAACTGTTAAATGTTCATCTGTGCAAAAGGCACACGAAGGCTTAAATAAGCTAACACTATTTGGTGTGCTGTAATTAGAACCTCACCTCTAAGCATTGTCTTTGGTTACACACCTGTGTGCACCAATACAGTACCTTTAGGTAGTAGGTACTTTGAGTTTCTTAAGCACCCATTGCATACTGTGATTATGTCTATTTACAATACGCATTTAACTAGTGATATGATGAAATATGTCTCTCTTTGAATGTTGCTGACTTTTCCATTTTTGGACACTACTACCGCCTTCTGTTAAAATGTTTTGTAAGGTAGACTTTTCTGCTGATCGCAATGTACCTGCATAGTTCAATAGAGGCATGCATTGTTCCTTACAGTGCAGTACTTGTATTTTGAGGTAGGGTTGCTCTAATTTAACTGCTTTTGTGATGGAGGTTTGCTCTCTTGCTTCTAATGCTTTGCCTACTTTGTGAAATAGATCTCATGTTCATCTTGTACTTGTAATATCTGAAAGAAATATTTACTTCTATTTCTCTTATTTGTAAAGGAAACATATAGAGGTGCAGTTTTACTGTTTATTCATGTGTATGGAAAGCTTGCAATGCTAGGTCCTGTTGTGTATGATGGAAGCATGCACCATTGCTCCTGAAACTGCTCTGTTTGTGGAGCTCTTGCACTATCAAAGCCTTGTTGTACCTGCTGCACCTTGTACTGTGTCTATAAGACAAGCTTGAATTACTGATGCATATATGTGAGGTAATCCTCAATACTGATCCGTGCTGTAGCATTTTTGTGTGCATATGAAATCTGGATTGTTGCTATCTGTGCCGCACCTGCTGTGCATAAGAGTGAAGCACTGCACTGCACTGCTGTTGCATATGCCATACTTCTTTTCCAAAAAGAGACCTGCTATCTTGTTGCCTTTGCTTCTACATTCTGTTTAAAGTGGAGAAAGTACTTTTTATGGCCCTCTTCAACAGTTAGATCTGTACTCAGGTAGAAGGTCCTACTGAACCTGGGAAAGCCATGGAACTGGCAGGGCTGGGAGATCAGGAAGCGAAGATCAGCAAAGAACTCACCAAGAACCAAGATGAAAACGAATGACAATTAATTAAATTAGACAAAGCTTGAATTGTGAAGCAAAGGAAGAAGGAGGGTAATAGAACAAGGGACAGTAGAAGATAAAGAATGAAAGAAAGTGGAAAAGAATGAGGGAAATTAATTAACGAGAAAGGGAAGAAAAAGAGGAGTAGAGTGAAAGAATAATAGGGAGGAGAAGAACTAATAGGAGGGAGAAACAGAAAAGGCAAAAGGTGGAACAAAAAGGGGAAAGGATGTAGGTTTGCAGCTAAAGCAGTCGACCTTGAAGCTGGGAACCGGGTTCGAGTTAAGGCGAAGAAGCTCAACATCCTGTGATTCTGGGCAAATCACTCAATCTCCCTGTGCCTAACAAAAATGAATGCGTCCATCTGTAAGAAAACTGGTGCTCATGTAAAGGGGTCTTATACCTGATATCTTCGGGTCTAGTTCGCGCTACATAAAACTAAAAAAAAAAAAAAATGGATGCAAAGCAATTTAGAAACACAATCAGGAGGAGAAAACAAATTAGAGAGAGAATGGGGTAAAACAGAAAAGCTGTAGAAATAGACCTCTTTTGGTGGCTTATTGGAAGGAAAGGTTAAAATAGCTCTACAATATAATAGATCGATAAAGGCTTCAATACTGGGTAATTAATACAAGATGCAAGTCAAAGTGCGGTGTTGTGTCTGGACATTTGAGGTATTGTCTGGTATGTGGACACAATAATTGAGCTTGCTTGCACATCTGATGATGTTACTGGGCTTATGATAGTTACATCCTGGTCATTTGAGATTTCACTTATGCATGTCAAGTTTTAATCCGACATTTAAGTTTCTACATCATCATTGTCTAGACGTTTACATGACTAATTAATCCTTTTTCCGTTGTACTTTCATTTTGTGCTGTTAACATTTAATTGATCTTGCACTTATTTATGATTTTGTCAGCTATACCACTTTCTGTGATGCCTTCATGGATAAATGGCATACAGTTTCATCAGGGTCCAAGGACGTGTAATGTCATATCCCGTGATGTCATGGGGGTCAAAACGCATGCGATATCACTTACGCTACCCCTTGCGTTTTAATGAATTGGCATCCCTACTGGCATTTGAGGTGCATAAAATGAGAGCGACATAAAACGTAGCCCCCAACCCATACGTACTAGCATCCACTGTCCCACACAGTGCTTTGCCAGACAAATCCTCTTTAATGTCACATTGTCACCCTTGATCACATCAAAAAGACCTTGTTATTGTTTTGTCCACACAAATTCCACATACTTCCTTACTAAGTTCTGTAACAGCTCCATTTTCTCTGTAAAATATTCACAAACTTGCTACAATATCACACATTTCAGTGAAAGACAACTATTTGTCTCTTGTGTCCATTGAAGGTGCTTTTGGATTTACCTCCACTAATCATTTCGTCAATACCACATCAGTACGTGATACATTATGCTCCATATAGACAAATTGAGTATAGAAATACATTGCTTTTTTCCTTCAGTTTTAAAGCATGCCACATGGACATATGCATATTATTCCAATGTGGTCCATTAGCTTCCCTTTGGTCTTTGCAGACATTTAAATGTCGTCTTGGAATCTCCTTACACAGCCCTCCGTTTCTTTAATACTATGGTAAACAAAAGCTGCAGAGGCTAGGCCAAATGGCATCATTTTCAATTGGAATAATCCTTGAGGAGTAAGGAAGCCATGAGCAATTTTAAGTCTGAGGACAAGGCAATCTGCTGTTATGCAGACAGCAAACGCAATGTGAAAAACACCTTGGCACACTACACTGTAGACAGCACTTTGTTAATATTTGTGAATGGGTGGCTGTCTCAAAATATTCTCATTGATAGCTCTCAAGTCCACATACTACCTCAAATGTTTGCCAACTTTTCCTACAGAGCTTTTGGCCAAACTGACCCTGATGACTCTAGCTCTTCTATAATGTGATCTTCAATCAAATTTTTCCACAATGAATTTCAACTATGTTCAAACATTCAAAAGCAAAGCCCTTAACTTCTACTTCACAGCTATCACCCCTTGATTCAACCTAATCTCCTAACAAAAACTCCTAAATGTTGCAAACCTCCCAGAAAACACTTCTTGACAGCACCTGACCACCTGTCGCAAGAACAGGATTTATAGCTCGAAACACAGTCTTTTTGGGTTTTTTGTTTCTTTCATTTCCACAGTTTGAGAGATAGCAGATCTCCCAACAGTATCTTCTTTCTTCTCCTTCAGGTACAAGGAAGCCGGAACCACTAGGATGGCACTTGCCCCTCAAAGGAAGGAGAAATGCCACAGGTAAGTGGCCAGTTAAAATGTCTTAGCGCAATTCTGTACGGTCCCTTCCATTCTGACTTCATCTTCTTAGGGGAAGTAGAGAAAAGGACCAGCACTTAGTCATTAACTTGATACTGAGACCATTTCTTTCCTTTGTCATAGGACGTTTTTTGGCTAACTTGACTTTTTTCTTGGTAGATATGGCCCAAATCTCGGAGTTTACCTATCCTAGACCTCAACTACTTTGCATAATATAAGTGACTACTTTCTTCTTCACTGTATATTACTTCCATACTTCTTTTGTCATTTCAAGAAGACTGTGGGGTTGTCTAGCATGAAGCAGTTCAAATGAGGAACAACCTAGGCTACTTTGAACCTGTCCCCTAATAACAAAGAGGGCAAGTGACAGGAGCTTGTCCCAATTTTTACCTTCACACATGAGCATCTTTTTCAAGGTAAACTTTGGGGAACCATTGTATCTTTCCACTAGACCGTCCGTTTGTGGGTTGTATACAGTTGTCTTAATATTGGAGAGGCTCATTATTTTGCACACCTGTTTCATAATCTGGTAGACAAATGGTGTCCCTTGATCCGTAAGGATCTCATTTGGAAATCCTACCCAGGCAAATACCTCTAGTAGGATTTCAGTTTTGCTTTTAGAGGTAGGAGCTCTTAAAGGTATGCCTTTGGGTATCGGGTTGAATAGTCTACTATAAAAACACATATTGGATTCCCCTTCCTGAATTTTTGGAGTGGGCATATTAGATCCATCCCAAAACATTCAAATGGTTTTCCGATGATAGGAAGTGGTTCAAGGGGTACAGGAGGAGTTGATAAGGATTTTTCCTGTGACGCGCCTCACATTCCTGCCAATATTTTTTATCGTGGCAAAAATATCTGGCCAGTAAAATTGTCAAAGGATTGCTCTGGTCGTCTTTTTGGACCAGTGTGTCCTGCAAGCAAGGGAGCAAAGAACAAAATCTGCTGCCAAAACTCGTGGGGTACTAACAGCTGGGAATTTTCCGTCACATAGCTTATTCTTTACAGCAACCCTCTCTTAATGACAAACTGGGGGTCACCTGGTTTGGGGTTGGTTTCATTGGCATGCACGTCCTGTCAGACATTCTGTGAGGTGGCATTGTTAACTTGAGTGAGTCTGAAGTTTTTATCTATCTCCCAGGGTTCTGGGGTGAACAGGGCATCCTAAGGGATTTCCTCTTTTACTTTTTTGCCTGGTTCTGCATCGTTTTGATTGGCTTAGAACATGCCCAGGAAATAATGATTATTGGCGCCTAGGATAACATTATCAAGGAGGTAATGTAGAACCTCTACTTCTATGTCTAGAACTTGGCCTTTCAAGGTGGTGACTAAGAGATGGGCTACCAGATAGTTCTTAACGTCCCCATGTACGCACCAAATGCTTACTGCTGCCCCAGGAGGATTTGGGATGCATGGACTAAATCTCCCTGTAATACGGACTGTTTACATCCAGAGTCCAATAAGGCTGATACCCTTCTCCCACTGATATGTAGACTTGCATAGAAGCAATATCCCAGCTCTTGTGTAAAAAGCATGCATCGTGGGGCATAACTAATGTCCATGGTTTCCTCCCTAGTCGTCTTGCTAGGACAGAATCGGGGAAAAGGGCCCCACTCTCCAAACTTGAAACATTGTGGCCCCTTATGCACAGGATTTTCTGGTTTTGGATATCTTGATTTAGAGGTGTTGATGAGGATCTTGCCCATTGTTTTCTCATTTCTTTCACCTCCGGAGCAATGGTAATTACGGTGGCTTCAATCCATTTCCCAGGTATAGAAGCGGGGTTGGGCTCTAGAAAATGTTGTTGCCATTTTCACTGTTTGTTCAACAGTAAGCTGAGTATGTTGTCATAACCATCTCTGAGTAGGTAAACCTCAAGAGATTGTTCTAAATATATTTGATTCATAATTTTCGCTTTAGTGCCTTCTGCCTGCTTTAACCACTTCTTAGCAGCCATCTTCAGCTTACAAAAAGGTCTTAGGATTATGTCCTGGTTAACCCAGGGCAAAGCTGGTGGAGCGGGACGACGCAGAAGTCCACGGAGTTGGGAACCAACTCCTCTCTGCCACCCGCCTCCACCCCCTAGTAAGAATGAATTTAAAAGACATTAAAGGTAAAAGCCTTACTTTGACTGCAGAGTACCCGGGCTGCCGTCTTCTTCTTCCTCGCCGTCTCAGGGTGATCTGCGAATGCCGGCGCATATGCATTTGTTGCAAGGACTGTGCATGCGCTGGTGCGCATGCTTGCACAGATCATCCTGAGACGGCGAGGAAGAGGAGGACGGCAGCCCAGGGACGCCGCTGTCAAGGAAAGTCTTTATTCTCTTACCTTTAATGTCTTTTTAATTAATTCCTACTGGGGGGTGAAGGTGGGTGCTAGTCAATTCCGCTCCGCTGCAGAGTGTGCGGAGATTTGCCTACTCCGCGTTCTCAACAAAACGCAGACTAGGCAAATCTCCACACACTCCGCGGGGGGAACGGAGCTTTCCGCCAGCGGTTAGTCCTGGCGCCCCCTTTTCTTTTTGAAACTTTACTTGATATGACTCTGCATCAATACCCAGGTGGTCTAATATGACCCACTTAATATTCCTGTAAGCGGTATTCCCATGCGTATTCACAAATTGAGATACAGCCTTTGCCCTGCCCGTTAAAAGGGGATAGAGAATGAAGGGCCATTTGTCTGGAGGTCAAGCACAAGCCCTGGCAGCCCATTCAAAATGTAACTAAAATAATGTGGGAGGTTAACTGTATTTGATCCTCAGCCACTTAGTTGTGCTTTCTACTTGTGTTTTCATGGCATCCCTGAAGATTTCCTGATCCACTTTTTCAGATGACATCTGTCACTCCAGGGCTCTTGCGAGTTTCCTTTGCCCTTGAATGCACCAATTGTTTTACCACAGTCTCCATTTTTCCCAATGGAGAGCTGCCCGCATTCTTCACTACTTGTCGCAAGAGTTGGACCTATGACTCGTAACACAGTTGTTATGTTAAATATGTTTCTTTTATTTCCACAGTTTGAGATTTTGCAGTTCACCCAACAGTATCTTCTTTCTTCTCCTTCAGGTAGTTTGAAGCCAGGACCACTGGGATGCCCTCAAAGAAAAAAGAAATGGCACAGGTAAGGGCACAGTATAAAATTCGTTTTTAACTATTTTTTGCAGATTTTCTTTTTGATGAAGGCTCCATGAGGACTGACACCCATTTTGTATTTGGGTTCCTGATCCCGTCACCAAGAACACATGAGGTATTACCAGTAGGTAATTTGTCTTTCTGGTAACCATAGGAGGCTAAAAGAAAACCTAGGTAACTTCACTAGTAAAAACTATGTTGTCTCTGAGGAAAGATTCGCCATTCAAAACAAGTCAGGAGAGTTAATGAAAAAGAAAACACCCATCACTAACCAGTGCTTTTCTTGAGAAGACGTAGAGCAATTTTAGACAACCTCTATCCCAAAGAATAGCAAAGAATCTCAAAAAAACATGCCGGTTGTTTACCCCTGAGTGACACAAATAGCAGTGTTGAGGAGTTAAAGACACTGGGGCCCTGTCCCCTACCACAACTCTGCTCTCGCTCTCCCACCTCCTGTACCCTCCAGGAGAAGAGTTCATACCTGGGATAGCCACACTCCTCCAGTAACATGGCTGGGCGCTTCGTAATGCCGGTGGCTTCCTGGCTTTATCCCGACTTCCTCCTCATGGGTTGGCATCTCGCCCTCTGTGTGTGTCTCACTCCTGTCGGCATCTTGGGTCTCGCCAGGCCTTTTCTCGTTATTCCTCTTAATGGATTCATGCTGTGGGTCCTTCCGATCGACTCCACCCCCTTCCAGCTGTATGGACATCTATACATAGGCCTCGACTTGTCCCACTTGGGTTCCATAAGAGACGGGTTTAAAGGGATTGCATCACATGTTCTCTGGTTCGTTCTCCTCCCAGTTCCGGTTTTTGTCATGAGTAAGGAAGGAACTAAGGACCTAATTTACAATCTTTTAATGTAGGGCAACACCGCAAACCTTCCTGCTATGCTGCCAACATCAAAGAAAAGGGCAGGAATGCGCTGTATCTGTCAGATACAGTGCATTCCTGTCCTTTCCCCCCGCACTGGTGCACAAATGGCTGCCATGCACCAATGCAGACACCCTTGCGCAATGGTGCAAGGGTCTCTGCGTTTTAGGGGTGATTGTTTTTGTGCTGGAAGGGATACCTTCCTGCAAAAAATAATCAATGGAGGCATTTTCCTCTTTCTATGTGTGCTGCAGAAAACAATATTATTTCTCACTGTGCCTCCCCTACACCACATCTGGGGATGCGTATGCTTTTGATGCATGCTAAGGTTTGTGAAATCTCGTCTGTCAAATGTCATGGGTGTTAGGTGTTAGGTGGGAACACCCACCATATTGCCCATGGCATTCCTCCCTGCAGCAGGATGAGGCAATGCTGCGACTTGCGGGGTGGCTTTACATGACATTGTAGATATTGGCCTGCAGTGTGAGACACCAGACTGTCACTAAAAGTGACATTCCGGTGGCACAATGGCCTTGTAAATAAGGCCTCTAATGTCCCAGTCTCTGTTGCCTAACTTCCTACTCCGGGTTGTGATCAGAGTATGTTGGAATCAACACATAAGGAGGCGTCTGTTATTACACACCAGGGGAGTTCATCCATGGTATCCTCTCCCCCTTAGCTCTTGACACAGGTCAGCTCAACACCACCCAATTGTTTTCACTGACTGTCTCACCATTAGCACTTGTTTGATGCTCTTGTATTAAAATGATCTATGTGGCACCAGTAGGATTAACTCCAACTTATCTCACCAATCAAGCTCATCCACCCCCTTCACAGCAACATAAAGCGTGAAGTTGACATTGAGATTGTTGAAAATGATATTCACTTTATAAAAACTTAACATAACAATACTATGTCCCTTTAGCTCCTCTGCATCAATATCACATGATTACATTTCTCCTAGGTCTATACATTTTTAAAATCCCCAATAAATAACTTCTTGGTGACAATTGCCCAAGGAGACTCAGAATACACCATCAAGGACATTTCCTTACTCTGGATCATCACTTTACACATTGAAGGACCTCTTTTCATACAGAGTCCTATTTCTTGCTTTTTATCTCTCATGGATAACATAAATCCTTTTTAATTCCATGTTCATCTCATATTAATGACTTAATCCTTCACCCCATACACTTGTCTTGATTTGGCAAATTGTTTTCCTTTCTTTGCATCTGTAAAAACTCTTGAGAAATGTCCTAACTTACCATAGCTTTTGCAGTATTTGCTTATTGCAAGGAACATTACGCCAAATAAACTATACTACTACTCTAATAACAGGCTAATCCTCTGTCAAATTCCTAGGTAATTTTCATTAAACAATTATCTTCTTTGTTATAGAAACTCCTCACAATGCATACTTCTTTAACCCTTCTCTCATTATTATCTTTGTTTACAGACCGTATCCACCTTTCACACTGCTCAATAGCCTTAGCAACAGCAATGACATCCTGAAAATCGGGATCTCCAAGTAACCATAAATGTTATTAAATATTTTTGCTACAAACATTGGGGCATATTTACAATTCACTTTTACCAACATTCCTGTGGCGATAGGGGTTTGCCTTTTTTACAAGGCAGTTAAGCCTCTTAACGAGGCTTAATGCCTCCTTGTAAATAAGATCCCCTTTCACGCTATATTTAGCGTAAAAGGGGTGGGCAATAGATGTTGTGGTGGGCGTTCCGCCGCTATACTCATTGATTTTTAAGCTGACACCTATTTACAAAGGTGGCGTAAATAGGAGGCAGTGCCAAATGTAAGACCAGGGAAAACCTGGTCTTAACATGGCAAAACGAGGAGAAATGCTTTATTTTCCTTCCTGCACATAAACAATCATTAAAACAAATGACAATTTGCTCATTCTATTTGTGCTACACAATGCAGCACACATAGAAGTTTCAAATCACCATTTGTGATTGTTTATTTGCAGGAAGGACACCTGACTGCACATAAACAATCAGTCTTTCACTGTCGTGCAAATGTGCCTGCATTGGCACTAGGCAGCTTCATTTAGTGCCAGTGCTAGGGAGAATGCAGGGTTCTGCCGTATCTTTTTTTTAATCCTCAGTCACCTCAAACTGCAATGTCTATTAACCGGACCCATAACTCAAAACTTGCCTAAAGTCAGGTACGAGGGTAGACATTTCCCCGAAAGGGTGGATCCCTCTCAAATTGCCTGATTAACGACAGCTGCACGGAATGGGAGGCCATTGCATCCTGGAGAGCTATATAGGTGTAATCATTGGGCAAGGTATATGCTCTTTTTGCATTTTGTATTTCCACCCCCTCCAACTACACCCTAACCCAATTCGATAGTAAACACTTGAATCTTTTCTTCTTGGAAGTTTTCCCCAATAAGTCAATTTTGGACATGTAGAATAAGTAATCTAGCCACTCGGAGTGTTGAAATGGGGAGCCACCCACTTATGACATATTTCCCTTCTTGCCAGTAAAATAGAATAGAACAGGAGATCTCTGGCAATTCCTGTATGACCCTCAGCCACTCCAAAAATAATCAGTCAATGGCTTACGTTAACATATAGCCTCAAAATGCATTAAATTGTTTTACCCACTTCGTCCCAAAACCTCAGGATCCCCGGGCATAGCAGAAACATATGAACATCTGTTGCTTTTCTAAACTGCTTTTTGCACATTTAGCAAATCTTCCTTTCCCCATCTTGGACAGCCTCTCCGGTGTTATGTTTACCCTGTAAAGTGAAAAGAAGTGGTTTCTCCTTAAAAAAGCAGGCTTAGCAATGGATTATCATATGTGCATCGATACTTGTCAAATGTTTTGTAATCCTCCCCACAGCTCTTCAGCCATACCGAAATCTCCATCGGGTCATCTCTTGCAGATCCCAATACCAGATTGACACTTTTATGCTTCCTGGAGGTTTCCCCACAAGATGTTCTTCCAGATAGTTTCCAATGCCCAAGAGCGACCTCTGGCTTTGCTGCCAGCTTTATAATTGTAGATATTACAATTTTGAGAGTTTTCCCCGCAGCATCTTACTTAAGACATTTCATGGTAAAAGCTTACCATCCTGAGTTAGGTTGCCCCAGTACTGCATATCCACATTCCTTATTGGTAGGGCTTTGTCTTTAAGGTACTCTGGGGTCCCTGGTGAATCCCAGATGGGGGCTGAATTAGAATAGTACTCTGATTTTGTCAATCGTTTAATGCTGAACCACATTTTGGACATTGTTTGCAATACTTTTAATTTGACCTTTTAAAAATATTTTGGGCCTCCAAAATTAAATAGGAATCGGTCTGTACCCACATTGGTTCCTTTTACCATTAGTGTAAACATAGTCCCTAGTTTTGAGCTGTCTGGCGTATTGAAAAGCATTCGGGTGTTTGTCAACTGGAAGGCCCCGGCCTAGTATGGGATGTCTGGCAGAGATAACCCCACTTTCTCCCTTTTCCTCTGCAATATGAGATTCTGATCCCCTTGTATGTCCAAACAAAAGCTTTTAAAGCTTAGTGCACTTTGTCAATCAGTGACTTCTCAAAATGCAGGAGAATCATATGAAACAGAAAATGATTTTTGGCAGTATCACCATCTTCACCAGAGGGACCCGCCCAAAAACATTTTAAGGGGAGATGTACTCCTCCTTTCATTACGCTTATAATTTCTCTTAAATATTGACCCAGGTTTAATTCTGGGAATTCCTTAATGTTTTGCACAATATTTAAGCCCAAGTATCTCATCTCCTTCTTGAGCAGCGGATTGTCTTTTCCCTGATTCCATACCATGATCTCTGTGTTCCCTGCATTTACTGCATAACCAGACTCTTTACCGAAATCTGAGGATACCTGTTGGATAGCCGGCAAGGCCAATGCAAGATCCGAGGTAAAAACGATAAGGTCATCCGCATTTATTGCTAACTTCTTTACCCAACCCTCGCGAGAGAAACGCGGAATATTATCTACCATTCTAAGTTTATGTGCTAACGGCTTTATATAGAGATAAAACAAAAGAGGGGATAAGGGACAGCCTTGTCTTGTCCCTCTGGATATTTTAAAGCATGAGTTTAAATTCCCTTTCATTGGTATTCTTGCTGAGGGATGCTGATATACTAATTGAATTACTCCACAAAAGTTTACCCCCAGCTTGTATCTTTTTAAGCTAGTGTACAGGTAAGACCACTTTACCCTGACAAATGATTTGGTGGCATCTATAGTTTTCACTGCTAAAGGGATTAAATGATTAGTTGCAAGATCGATGACCCTTATGAGGCCACATGTTAGCTTAGGTAGATATCTTCCCTTAATAAACCCCTTCTGATCACTGTGTGTTATCTCTCCGACTACTTTACTCAATCTCTCTGCCAGGACTTCTGCAAAGATTTTGTAGCCGGTGTAAAGAAGTGATATCAACTAGTATGATTTTATAGCTAGCGTGGTCTTTCCTTGGTTTTTAAAATAAGTTTTACTGTTGCCTCACCCCAGAATGTTGGCAGCTGTACTTCTTGCTCTAAAATCTCCTAGACATCGATGTCATCTATGGGATTGATACATCTCCCAGGATACTGTAAATGCTCCACTGGTAAGCCATCAGGCACTGCAGCTTTACAGCTTTACACTTGTCTGTATGGCCCCTCCGACCTCATCTTGAGCGATGGCCAGATTGAGGAAGTTCTGTTGGTTTAGGTCACAGGATTTTAAACTTTCCGCTAACCAGTGGTTAACCTCTTCTTCTGGGACTACCTCTTCTTCCGAGTATACGTCCTAAAAGTAACTCTTAAAGGCCTCCTCTATCTCTGCCTCACTAGCCAATTTAACACCTATCTGCACACCCTTGAGCACACCCTTGATATTCTTACTCAGATTTCTATTTTGGTTGGCTTTAAGCTTCCAAGCTAAAAGCTTTCCTGCTCCCTCCCCAAATTCAAAATGGGACAACTTACTTGTATCTTATCCTTCTTAATCCAAGTATGAAGGACATCTTCCATTTGGTCTTTCAATGTATGCAACTTTTTCTCTAACAGAAGCTTACTGTCCTTCTCTATGTTTTTAGTTATATCAAACTCTTACTTTTTCATTTCATCTTCTAGCCAACTCACTCCGCTTCTGTATCTTTTATTTTTAAAGCAAACATCACTTGTGATTTGGCCTCTAGCATACGCTTTGTGTGTGTCCCAAACTATCGCTGTGGGAGCCGATACTATATTGATCTTATGAAATTCTCTGACCTCTAATTTTAAAGAGTCCATTGCTTCAATATCTGTATGTATATTACGAGTCCATTTTTTATTTTTTATTTTATTCGTTTTTTCGTCACAAAGAAAATCCAATTATAGTGCTTACATCAATTCATTTTCTACCTCCCCCCCCCTCCCCGGCACCATACTATACATTCTATACATTCTTCCCAATTCCAGTCAGGGCTAAAAGAAAATTTTAAAAGAAAAGAAGAAAGAAGGTAAAAAGAAGAAAAAAAATCACAGAAAGAAGAAAAATATCCATTATGCAATCAGCAGCATTTACTTTAAACATTAAAGAAGAGGCAAAAAAATGATAAAACACAAAAACGAGGAGGAAAAAAAAAGGGAAAAGCAATAAAAATTCTGCAAAGTAAGGGAAATGCCGAAGCAAAAACAAGGGATAAAAGGGTTGCTTGAAGCATGCCGTCTTCAGTTGTGTATCCCCTCCATCCAGTTTCCGAGCTGCTCCCATACCGCCAGTCCATTTTTCCTGGCGTGTTTGCCTTTTTTTGCGTAAATAGCCTTTTCTAGCTTACATGTCGCTAGTAATCTGGCCTGCCATTGTGTAAACAATGGCGGGTTCGGATCTTTCCAGTGGGCCAAAATACAAATCCTATAAATAGTCATTGCAACAAAAATCAAAGGGCTCCCCGCCCGGTTACAGTCATCCAATCCCAATAGCACAGCAGCCGGAGTTAATTGTATACCTTGTCCTAGAACCACCCCAATAAAAAGTTGAATTTTTTCTAAGAGTGGTTTTAGCTTTGGGCAGGTGGCGAACATATGTACCTGATCCGCCGAATACTCTAAACACCTAGGGCATAAGGTCCCGCTCCTGGATCCCCACTTTGCAATTCTACTAGGTGTGATATAGAGAATGAACTCTGTCTTATAAAATTGCGCCTGCAGTTTAGTGGACAGTAAACATTTGTGAACTAGATTTAATGCAGAGCAAAAAACGTTCTGGCTAATATTCAATTTTGTTTGCCACTTCAAGTCTATTTTTTACAGATCATCAGGCATTTTATCATTCAGACTGGAGTAGATTGCTCCAATCTGTGGTGGGTTAATCGCCTGTAATCTATCAACACTTTCTATTTTATCAAATCCAGCTAGGCCACCGGTCTTATGATCTAAAAAGTTCTTAAGCGCATAGTAGTGAAAAATCTGATTCTCCTCGATTGGAAACTGCGTCTTAAGATCCAATTTCGCTACCCCTGCATTATACCATTTCTGTAGGTAACGATCATTAAAGATTAAAGGCAACATTGGGTTATATCTAGTTGGAGTGTAATAGTTCAGTCTGCCTAGCCTGAAAAGTTTCCGGACCTTAGAGAAAACCCGGTATGCATTTTTCAAGGACTTGAACCAGACCCGTTTAAAGTACCCAAACTCAAGCTGTCTCCAAAGGCATCCCTTAGTTTTTTACCCAAGTAAAACCATGTAAGAGGAGGGTAGCCCATGATGTGTCTGCCTACTGCTAATCATGTAATAAGAAAGGGCTATACTGTAGCACCATTGCCCAATATTACAGCCTAAGATTCGGCAGCGCCCAGCCCCCTCTTTCTTTGGGTAGGGAAATTAATTTGTAAGTTCTTCTTGTATTTGAGTATGACCAAATAAACTGGCAAAAGATTTGCTCAAATATCTGGAGGATTGCATTACTGAATTCTAAAGGAATTGTTCTAAAGAAATATAATAGTTTTGGAAAAGAAGTCATTTTTACCACATTGCTCCGTCCGATTATAGTTAGATGTAGGTTGTCAATTTTTTTCAGTGCTTTTTTTGTATCTGTAGCTAATGGATTCAGATGTTCTTCAACTATTAAATCTATGTTGGCCGTAATACTCACCCCCAGATATTTTGCTTTATTTACCACTAGGCAATTAGTCCAATTTATGTTTTCATTTAGAAATATTTGCGTCTTTGTCTTATTTAAAGCACACCCTGATATTTTCCCAAAATCCTGTGCTTCGCTTTCCAGGGCCTTAATAGCATTTTCGGGGTCTGGCATAACAATTGCCAAGTCATCGGCATATGCCATAATCTTGGTGCTTATACCGTGTCTGACATCCGCTGGTATTTCGGGGTTTGCTATTATATTGGTGATGAGTGGGTTGATATAGAGAGCAAACAATAGCGGGAAGCAAGGGCATCCCTGCCTAGTTCCACATGAAATATTTATAGGTTCTGTCAAATTTCCATTAATCATAATTCGAGCCGTAGGGGTTTTATAAAGCGCCTGAATTGCCTGTAGCATATTGGGGCCAATGCCAGCACGTTTTAGCACTTCCCATAAAAATAGCAAGGAAACCCGATCAAACGCTTTTTCAGCATCTTGTAAAATTAAAGCAATCGGGTCTCCTGCTACCTTTGCTGCATCAAGCAACATGATTGCTCTCCTTACATGTTCGGTAGTTCTTTTTTTGGGTATGAATCCATGCTGCCAGTCGGAGACAAGGTTCTGTATATTTTGAGAAATCCTAATGGCTAATATTTTGGAAAATATTTTTGAATCTGTATTAATTAAGGTAATTGGCCTGTAGGATGCCATTTACAGAGGAGACTTATCTTTTTTAGCAAAGATTACGAGTTTTGCCATGGACCAAGAAGCAGGGGGGGCAGGGCACCAAAGATTGAGCCAACCATTAATGTAAATGTTTCTTTAATCTGTGTTTTAAAGACTTTGTCAAATTCGGCGGGGATAGAGTCTAGGCCTGTAGCTTTACCATCAGGTAAGCTCTTAATTGCGCTAAGTATCTCTTCCCACGTGGGTGGGCACTCCATCTGATCTTGTGCTGATGGGTTAAGTTTGGGCGTAGTTACAAAATCTAGATATCCCGAAATGTCTATACTCCTGCTTTCCAAAGGCATAATATCTTCCTCGGTATAAAGATCCTTATAAAACCCTTCAAAGGCCTTATGTATTTTACTCGGGTCTTTAGTCACTCCCCCGAAATGGTATTAATTTCCGTTATTGTATTCATTGTTGTCTGTTGTCTAATTGCTAGTGCCAGCTGGTGCCCTATTTGTTCTCCACATTAGTATATTTTCCCTCTGGCTGCGTCCCATTTTGCCGCCGTTCTTTCTGCGAAAATAGAGCCTATCTCTGCCTTTATCACCGCTACAACATGCTGGATTGCTTCTACTCCCCCTCCTGTTTTTATTGCCTACGCCAAGTTAGTTTCTTCCGCTGTCCTGGAGTTTCTGCACCTGTACCTTTTCAGTTTTATTCCTCTTGATTGAAAAGCTCAAGGTCTCGCCCCTGACCCCAGCTTTAAATGCATCCCATACTATCATAAGAGGGGCTGAGCCTAAATTTGCCTCCAAAAACTCCTCTATCCACTTCTGCATATGTGCTTTGTATTTGACATCATACGCCTGGCCTCCTTCCCTCCCCTTGTACTTCAGGAACTAGAGAACCTTCTAACTAGGACCAGATCAGGCTCCCCCCTAGATCCCTGTCCTCTTAAGCTCCTCAAGCAGTGTAAGGAGACCCTTTTGCGTCCCCTTTTAGATATCATGAATGGGGCAATGAGGCTTGGTACTTTTCCTCAGCAATGGAAGAGGGCAGTGGTAAAGCCATTACTTAAGAAGCCAACACTGGACCCAGGAGTACTTAAAAACTTTCGCCCCATTTCGCTGCTCCCTGCCGCTGCGAAGATGCTGGAAACACATCTCAATAAGCATCTCGCGGCCATTCTGGAGAACTCCGGTCATTTAGATCATTCGCAGCACGGATTCAGGAGGGATCATAGCACCGAGTCGGCCCTTACCATAGTGCTGGATAACATCCGCACCCGAGTTGATAAGGGCCAGACCACCCTCCTCATCCTGTTAGATCTTACGGCTGCGTTTGATACCCTTTCTCCCACGGTGTTAACATCTCGCCTGAGGGAGATTGGGGTGGAAGGGTCCGCTCTTAGTTTGCTGACTTCCTTACTAGACCAGAGAGAACAGAGAGTGATGCTGGGGGAGTTTCTATCTCCATCCCTGTCCGTGCAATGTGGGGTCCCTCAGGGGTCGGCATTAAGTCCGACCCTTTTTAACATCTATGTGACCCCACTTGCCAGACTGATAAGATCTTTCGGGATGGAGCTAGTCTCCTACGCCGACAAGACCCAGATCCTGGTCTCCCTCTCCCAGTCTATCAGCAAGGCCGCCTCCAATTTTAGATCCTGTATGGAGGCAGTCGCTCAATGGATGACTTACAATTCATTGAAACTCAATGGTGAGAAGACGGAAATCCTGGTGTTTGGAGGAAAGGAGGCTATCTGGTCGGCAAATTGGTGGCCTGCCTCACTGGGAGCTTGTCCGGTACCCGCTGCTCTGGCTAAAAACTTAGGAGTTTTGATCCACCCTACCCTCAATATGCGTCAGCAGGTGAATAGAACAGTCTCCACCTGTTGGGGCATAATCCACATCTTGAGGAAGATTAAACACTACTTATCCCAGCAGGCCAGAAAGCAAGTCGTGGTTGCACTCATAGGCTCCCGACTTGACTATTGTAATGTGCTGTATGCAGGACTCAACAGGGGGTTGCTGCAGCGCCTACAAATGGTCCAAAACGCGGCGGCCAAGTTTGTGTTGGATCTACCCAAACGTGCGTCAGCCACTTCCGCAAGGACATCGTTACATTGGCTCCCCATTGAGGACAGGATTTCTTTTAAAATCTTGTGCCTGACCTTTGGCGCTTTAGCGAGAAATAGGTCAGTAGGTATTGGGGCTCTTTTGGCCCCCTACAGCCCATCTAGAAATCTGCGCTCTGCCAACAAATCTCTGCTATCAGTACCACGCATTCGCAGAGTTAAATGGGGTGGCAGAGCTTTCTCCACCATAGCACCAAAAATGTGGAATGCTCTTCCTGTGGAAACTAATGCCCTTCCCACTCTGCAGTCCTTTAGAAAAGCCCTGAAGACACGGCTATATGCCAAAGCATACCTGTAGTTCTGCTTCTGCCTTTTGTGATTCATTTTGATAGGCGACTTGATGCCTTCGGGTTTTAGCTGCGCAATATACATTTTCTTTCATTTCATTTCATTTCAGTAGTGCTTTTTTAAAAGACCAGGTTATATTCCTACTTTCGGTTTTTAAGCCGCCCAGATGCAACATTAGTGGGTTGTGGTCTGACATAAATCTTGGCAAAATTTCAATGCTCGAGGTACTAATCAGAGGTGAGGATTTAAAAAAATAATCTATTCTGGTGAGTGACACGTGAGGAGCGGAGAAAAAAGTATATCCATCTTGCTTGGGTCTCACTTCTGCCCAGACATCAGCTAAGCCATGAGTTTCTACCAGATTTAGCATGGCTTGAAACACCCTTGGTTTTCTCCCAGTGTACCTCCAATCACTCATTGATTGCCAACAAGTAGGTAGGTTTAAATTAAAATCCCAGCAGAGTATGATGGGAGTCGCCAATGAGATAGTTCCCCTGCCACCCAATCTATAACTCCCGGATCGTCCAAATTGCTACCATAAATAGAGCACAGCGTAAAATTGCAATTTGAAGCCAGAGAGCACCCCACAATAAACCATCTCCCAAGACTATCCGTTTTAACCCTATCTACCTGTAAAGCAAGTCTGTGATTTGCCAGTACTGCTACCCCTTTTACTCTGGCCCCCTGAGTTGTGGTCCCAATTACTTTTTACCCTAGTGAGTTAAAGAGATGTTTCTGTGCTCCCTCAATATGTGTCTCCTGAAGACAGATCAGGTCCGGGCCCAGAGAGCGTAGCCCTTGTGCAATTTTCTGCCTCTTTGTGGGATCGTTCAAACCACAGATGTTGACAGACATTATTTTAATTTTGTTTATATTAGTCATCCTAACTCTATGTTTCTCTTAGCCTCTCTGCATTCCTGCCTCTTTTTTATTCTTTTTCTACCAATTTTACCACTTTTTCCAATGATGTACTTCTGTGAACTGTGCCTTACACCAAACTGACCCTTTGCGTCCTTTGTGCCCTTCCCTTCACTTCTCTTTGGTACCCCCTCTCCCCCACCCCCTTCCCTTATTGAGCAGTCAAGATGACTCTGCATGATGGATGTCAAGTGTGAGGTCCAGCCACCCAGCCCTTAACAAAAAACAAAGAAAGGAATCCCTAGCAAGCAAGGGGTCCTAATGTCTAATCCTTAGTGCAAATGTTTTAGTACAATTCATAGTCTTAAGAAAGTTCAGTTCATCTGCTTCCGTTCCGTGACTTCCTTTAAGAACTCCGCAGCCTTGACGTCTGACAAAAAGACTCTCGTTCTCCCCTCGACAATAACCTTCAGTCTGGCCGGGTTCATTAAATAGACTTGGGCGCCTAATTGTTGAAATGGGGAGATCATCTGGCGCAGTCTCCATCTTCGCTCTACAGTTGCATGGCAAAAGTCAGGTTTAGCAAAAACCTTTACCCCATTAGCCTCTTTCTGAGAGTTTGGTCTTGCTTTGTCGTAAACCAACTGTTTCAGCAGAAAGTTTCCAAAGAATACTAAGAAGACTCTGGGTTTATTGTTGGAGTTGCCCTCACCCCGTCTGGTCTTAATGTTAAAAGGAAACATATGGGCCCTTTGTACTTCCAAGTCCCAGTTCCAGGCTGTCTCTGAGGGAAATGCAGCTTGCAGTAGTTTGACTATGTATCCTCTAGGGTCTTCTCCCTCAACTCCCTCTGGAATCCCCAGCAGTCGCAGATTATTACGGCGTTGCTGGTTCTCCTGGTCCTCCAGTTTGGTCATTAAGTCAACGAGGCACGCCTCGTGCAAGTTCCTCTGCTCTTTTGCCTTCGCGGCCTCTCCCTCCAGGATCTCCGTCCTAGCTTCTACCATTGCCACCCTGTCACCGATATCTGTACAGGCTTTATTGAGCTTCCTCATCCCGCTTTGCAGTTCCTTGGATGCGGCCTTGGCAGAGAGATTATCTGAACACACTTCCTCTTGGAATGCCTTAATGGAATTTAGGATAGATGCTACTGCCCCTAGGAGCTGAGTCGTCCATCCCGGGCGGAGGAGTGCTAGAGGGAATCCCAGGTGAGAGAAGGCTGGGAGAGTCATTGTAATCCCATTTTAATTGATTGCGTTTTCGCCTAGATTGTCTCTTCCTCATAACAGTATCAGCAGTTTTGCTTGGGGGTTCTCCTCCTCGCTATCGTTTTCATCCGATTGCAAATCCTTTGCTGAAGAGGAGCCTTCTTTGCCTGTACCCGAGTCAGACAATGATCCATCAGACACAGAGTAGAAGTTTTCAGTGCTGGGGTCTGGAGTTTGGGGCTGTGGACCCCAAGGAATATCCCCGACTGCCAAGTTTTCTCCCTGCTCCTGTGTTGCGCCCAAAGCCGTGCTCCGGTTTGTTAGCGGCTCATTGCCTCCATCTCTACCATTTTGCATGGGGTCCCGGTCCGCCTCCTGCGTACCCACCGGTGTTTGCGGCTCTGCCTCTGTAGAGGAGACTTGGGGGGTGCTAATGGAGGGGTCTTTAGTGTTCGCGCTGCCCCCCTGGTTAGCTGGGATTGTGGGTTTTACTACAGGAAAATGACTACTAATAGAGGGGGAGCGCAATATGTGCGTTACTGGGTTTGATTTAGCAGTCTTTTTGATGGTCCCCAAGTCCATCTTACCTTTCGGAGGCAGGTCTGGCTACTCTCCCTCCTTTTCTCCCTCTGGTTGCGTTGCGGGTGGTTTGGTTTTTAGTTTTCAGGCCCCTTGTCGTAATCCTCATAGGCCAGCAGCAGGCTCTTGTGTTTCACTGCTATTTGGCCGGTTCCGATCCTCGGAGCACCCGCCTTGCAGCCGATAGCCGCTAGGATTGACACAGTAGCGGTGAGCAGAGCTCGCTGGCAAAGCGGCGATCGGACGCTCAGCTGTATCTCCACATACATCTTCGATCGCGAGGGGTAAAGCCTCCGTGCTTTACTTGTGATCATTAGAATCTGTTCACTTGCTGCCCGTTAGTCCTGCTTCTGTTCTCCACTTTCAGCGTACCAATCTGACCGACTAGCAGTCAGGCTGTCCGTTCAATGCTGTACTGTGAACGATGAGCGTCGAGCATCAGGATTCTCCCAGCATGCAACAGTGGCGAGGTGGCTGGATCGCGGCTCCTCCTCACACAGGCTCCATCACTGCTCTCTGCAAAGAGAGTCCATTTTCTTGCTGTGAACCTACTAGTATGTTTGATCGTTAGTGTTACTGCAGAGTGATCTGTAATATAGAGATCAAGATACTGGCCACGATCCTGGCCACCAGACTCGTACAATTCATCACACCCTTGATACATCAGGACCAATCAGGCTTTATGCTTGGATGATCTACCCGGTATAATCTACGTCGAGCACACAATTGGTTAAATGCAATACAGGACAGACCTAGCCTGTATGTCCTACTACCACTCAACACTAAAAATGATGCTGTGCACTGGACCTTCTTTGAACTTATGTATCTGGGGATTTTTCTGACTTTGCAGAGGGCAGTATGTTTTAAGCGAAACCTAGGACAGGTTATGTGTATTTGCGGGGAAGAGATGGAGAGAAGGAGAGATTGCAAGGTTTGCCCGTTACACTGCTTGGGAGGGCTGCTATGTTTAAAAGGGTGTCGCTGCCTAAATTACTCTATATCCTCCAAAACACATACTATTCGACCCTGCCGGAGATGTTCTCTATGATATTGCACTGTTCTCCTCTTTCCAGAACGACTATGACATGCACAAAAATCAATTCCTTAAATATGCCCAAGGGAGACACGTATGGAAGGCAGAAAGGCTCCGGGAGGAAGGTATACCAGACTTTGCACCACTAGAAGGGAGGCTGTTAATAGAAAACCTAGGAAGAGGCAGGATTTCCTCTACACCATTAGAACCCTTATTATCAATATACCAGATAACCTGAAGGGTCAGAGAGTGACGTGCAGGCAGATGTGGGAAACAAGGAGGATATCGATTGGGATGTGGGCTTGAAGCACCCTAGAGAGGCCGCAATTAAGATACGGCTCAGATTTGTCCAGGTAAATATCCTCCATAGAATGTTCTACACTATGGGGAGGACCCCCGACCTGCACTGCCTGCGATGTGGCAAGGTAGAGGTTTCCTTTTTTCACACACTCTGGAGTTTTCCCCATGTACAGCCCTACAGGAGTACCATCATGAGAGAACTTAGTGCCATCTTCTAACTATCTCCTCCCTTGGACCCTAAGGGGCATATTACCAAGCATTAGCGATAATTATTGCTATTGCTTGGTTAGAGACAAAATTTTACCGCTGAGCTGCGGCGATTTTTATCGCAGATAAACCTTGGTATTACCAAGGTTTATCGCAAATGCGATAAAAAACAGCTGCAATGCATGAATATCGCTGAAAAGTCAGCGATATTCATGCATTACCGAGCTAATGCTCTTAGCCATATTATCCACCTCCCATTGGATAACATGGCTAAGAAATGCTCAGGGCAGGTGTTAGCTTTTGGAGATATTCGTGCTTAGCGCGAATATCTCCAAAAGTAGGTAATAGGAGATAGCGATGTTAGCGACTGTTTCCAGTTGCTAACATCTTGGCACGCCCACTTTGCATGTCATTAGTGATAAATATCACTGACATGCAAAGTGGGGCCCAAGATAGTCGCTATCTCCTACTAGCTGTCACTAACTGGTGTTAGCGACAGCTAGGTAATAGGGAGATAATTTTATCTCCGCTTTCTTGGCTTTTAAAGCCAAAAAAGCGGAGATAAACCCCCTTGATAATATGCCCCTAAGTTTTTTATTTTGGGTAGCCCCAACGATGTTGAATTGCTCCATGCCCAATTGCTATTCTGTTCTGTTTAGCTGTGGCAAAAAGAGATGTAGCACGCTATTGAGGATTGGGCGAAATGTCTCACACTACAGGAGTGTATATGATTGCAGAGAAAGTTACATACTCTAGCAGAGGCTGCCCACAAAATTTCCAGAAAGTCTGGAGCAAGTGATTATTGTATTATGCCTTGGAAGAGGTGCTGAAAGAAGTCATTCTAGATAGAGAAGGCGGAGAAAAAGTAATTTGGGTTAATGTCCGCTAATATTTTTTGTCGGATGTTCGATGTGCTTTTTTACCACTATAGTAATGTTGGGCCTTGGCAAATATTGGGGGGGGGGGGGGTGAGGGGGAGTGGTGGGGTTGGGGGGTTGGGCATTTTTCACTGTTTGGGACACGCAATTGATGAGCATTTGCTGCACCTCTGTGACGTAATATTCGTCCCTTTTATATATTTCATGTAAACAGCAATAAAAAAAATATCTTTTTTAAAAAAAGAAAATTGCCCCAAAGTAACCCAAAGTAGTGCTTTGCATTAGTCTGCCTCAAGAAGGCGTTCCATGGGTGGTGCATGGGCAATCCCATGCAATCGCTCATGGCTTTTTATGAAATTAACTCGACTCAGAAGCAGGTGTTAGAAAAGAAGAAATGTTTTTATTTCTCCTAATTCTTTCCACATTGCATGTGTGCTGCACTGTTCAACACACATGTCAGGTGGGAAACTTTTCCAAATGTATCTAGGCACAGTATTTTGTTCTCTGTGGGTGCCCTTCCAGGACAAGGCTGATGCTAGACATCACACACACACACACACACCTTTTCCCTATGGTGCAAAGGTGTGTGCATGGAGCTAGGCAGCTTAATTGAGCTGCAACACTAGGGATAGACCAGGACAGTGCATACCGGTAGATATGGTGCTTTCCTGCTCTCTCCCTGTCACGGAACACAGTGCAGCAACTTTGGGTGCTTTGCTGCATTCCGTGACAGGTTTCCAAATCTGGGCCAAAGCAATTTTCTATTTCGACATCACCCTTGATTTGTATGTTTGGTCATCTTTCTATAATATTGCTTGTGAGCCAGTCTGTATCAGCCTCTGTTCCCTCTGTGCTGGTACATTTAACTAAATTTATTGAGATCAAGGGCTCTGCCCAAGAGACTTTGGAAAACAGCTTAAGACACATAAATGTATATTGTAGTGGAGAACATGAGATCGTTTACAAACAATTTATATTAGAAAGGCTCTAAATTCCAGGCTACATTTATGAGACCATTTGTTATGGAGCACATTGTAAACCCTGTTGCATTCAGATTGAAACTGCCTCAGTCTATGAAGAACCATATAGTTTTTTACACATTTGTGTTAAATCTTTGCCCTGCAAAAAGCGGTACACAGTCAAGATATCGAGTTGAAAATTTCGACCTACCAAAATATCGTGTTTAAAATTTCGAAGGTACAGAATATCGATGTCAAGAATATCGTAGGACAGAATATCCACTCTGAGGTAAGTAATATAGAATTCATTTATATCGATGTAAGTAATATCGAAGTTAGTAATATCGATAGCATATATATCGATGTAACTAATTTCGATGTTATTAATATCAATATTTGTATTCTTTTTTAGATTTTTATTATGTATGTGTTATATGTTTTTGTAAAGTATTTAAATTAATTTATATTATATGTGTATTCTTTTTATATATTAATACATTTATTTTTAAGTAAATTATATGTTTTAGTACCGGAGCGGGTTGTGGGTTTATAGGGTAATAGGGTGGGAAGTAATTTAATTGTAATAATTAATTGGTAATTAATTATTTTAATTGATAAATTAATTATTTAATTGGTAATTAATGTTAATTTTTATTAAATGTTATGTTTTAGTACCAGAGCGGGTTGTGGGTTTATAGGGGAATAGGGTGGGAAGTAATTTAATTGTAATTATTAATTGGCAATTAATTATTTTATTTGATAAATTAATTATTTAATTGGCAATTAATTATGGATTTGACCAAGGCCTTCGACAGGGTTAATTGGGTGTACCTGGCTAAATTTGGAGTGGGGAAGAGATTTTGTTGTGCAGTTAGTCTATTGTATGCCAGTCCATCGGCAAACCTATTAATTAACGGTGAGTTGTCAGACCTCTTTGATATAACTAGGGGGACTAGGCAGGGTTGCCCGCTTTCCCCACTTTTGTTTGACTTTTATATTGAACCTCTCGCACAACAACTGAGGAGAGAGAATGCTATTATTCCTTTTTGTCACAAAGGGTGGGAAAAGAAGGTTGCGTTATACGCTGACGACTTGCTCGTTTATACATCAGACGTAACAACTGCACTCCCGGTTATACTTGAAACAGCTAAGGGGTTTGGGAAAATATCAGGCTACCAGATCAACACATTAAAAACAGAGATGTTGGTCTGGAATGATAATCCGAGTTCCTTGGAAATACAGGAAGGCGAATCATTACGATATCTGGGCCTAAATATCATAAAAGACATCAACAAGCTCGCCTCAGTAAATATTACAGCAATTATCAAGGAATCGAGGAAATTAATGCAGACATTGTCTCACCTTCAATTATCTTTGATAGGGAGGGTCAACCTCGTAAAAATGGCCATTTTGCCTAAACTTTCTTTTCTTTTTAACACCATTCCACTCTACTTTGATCAGACTCATATAACTAAAATACAATCAGATATCACTTCTTTTATTTGGAACAAAAAATTACCAAGAATAGCTTGGAAGAACTTAGACGGCGATGGGAGAAGGGAGGATTAGCCGCACCAGACGTAAAATTATATTTGTGGGCTTTTCAGCTTTCTCACATACGAATGCTCCTAAAAACACCTACTGACTATGGGATAGGATTAATGTTTTCGGCCATGTTGAAAGGGGAAGGTCTCAGCCAGTCGGGATTTTTATTTAAATTTGGCAATCCAAAATTCTTTAAAAAAATCAAATTGAAGGTCCTGCATGCCTTGGCGAAAACATGGACTGATGTAATAAAATCTATTAAACAGGGGTATTATTGCGATAAAACGCCGCTCAGGGGATTACCTGATAGTCCAGCCTGGTTGGAAGATTCCCTAGCCACTCCTTTGAGAGAAGCAGGACTTAAAGAATGGGGGGATCTTTTCTATGAGGGGGACCTGCTTTCATGGGAATATCTACAGAATAAAATAGGGCCAACCCTCTCAAGGTTTAAATACATTCAAATCAGAAGCTGGACAGAGGCATATAACGATCCACTAACAAAACGTAGCAAGTTTCCTCTCGGAGGGCATAGTCAATTAATAACTAACTTGGTTGGTACCCCTTCAACCAAACGTGAGATCTCACTATGGTATAAACTTCTTTTAGATGAATCTGATGGGGAATTTAAGTTACCAGCTCAACTTTGGGGGGACGTAATATTGACTCAAGATTTACAAGATCTTTGGTCCTTCTCATTTCAGCTTTTAAAAAGTTTGGTGAAACCCTCATGGCTACGTAGGAACCATCTTTTTACCCTTCATAGGGCGTATTACTCTCCACAAAGACTATCCAAATTTGTCGCAGGAAACTCAGTGGCATGTGCGAGGTGCGGGCTGATTGCAGCTTCAGATATTCATATGTTCTTTGAGTGTCCTCGAATTGCATCATATTGGGAGGCCATAGGTAAGACTCTTACGGCATCGTTGGGCATCCCAATTACTATAGATTTACCATTAGTGATTTTTGGTCTCCTGAAGACAACTCAAATTACAGTTAAAAGCCTGGTCTTCTATACGGTCCTCTTGGCAAGGAGAGAGATCTGCAGGAGGTGGAAGGATCCTATGCCCCCTTCCCATGGGGATTGGTTGATATCAACTTTACAGACGGCACGTATGGATCTAGCCAGAACGGGAAACCAAAATAAAAGGGCCTTTTGGCATTTGTTTGTTTGGGCACAATAAAGATCCGGGTTTTTTTTTTTCTTTTTTTTTTTCCCCGGGTCCTATGATTATACTACTATGGTGCCAAATACTAATGTTGCCCGGTCTCAGTCCGGCCCAGGCCCAGCAGTAGGCCTCCCCATTGGTAGCCTAAAGGAATATCAAGCTGTGACGGTTGCGAGATTAATGGCCTTCCCACTCGAAATGAAATGATCCCTCCCAGTTAAAATCACTGGGTCAACTGCACTAGAGCATATTCTAAATGGCTTTCTTAAACCATGGTGGATATGAGGACAAAAAAAAAAAAAAGATAAATAAATTATTTTATTGGCAATTAATGTTAATTTTTAATAAATGTTATGTTTTAGTACCAGAGCGGGTTGTGGGTTTATAGGGGAATAGTGTGGGAAGTAATTTAATTGTAAATAATAAATTTTTTATTTAATTATTAATTGTCAATTAATTATTTTAATTGATAAAATATTTATGTAATTGGTAATTAATGTTAATTTTTATTAAATGTTATGTTTTAGTACCAGAGTGGGTTGTGGGTTTATAGGGGAATAGGGTGGGAAGTAATTTAATTGTAAATAATTACAATTTTTTATGTGTAATATATTTTGTAAATTTTTATTAATTGGCATTCCCTACTGTTGAACCCTTTGGAGTTGGAATAGTAATTTTTCTCCCTACGCTATCCAACGCTTTCCCTACTGTTGCACCCTCTGGAGTTGGAACAGTAATTTTTACCCATACGCTATCCAACGCTTTCCCTACTGTTCCACTCACTGGAGTTGGGATAGTAATTTTTACCCATACGCTATCCAACGCTTTCCCTACTGTTCCACTCACTGGAGTGGGAATAGTAATTTTTACCCACCCGTTATCCAACGTTTTCCCTACTGTTGCACTCTCTGGAGTGGGAATAGTAATTGTTACTCTTACGCTATCCAATGTTTTCCCTAATGTTGCACTCATTGGAGTGGGAATAGTCATTTTTACATACCCGCTATCCAACGCTTTCCCTAATGTTCCACTCACTCGAGTTGGAATAGTAATTTTTACCCACCCGCTATCCAACGTTTTCTCTACTGTTGCACTCTCTGGGGTGGGAATAGTAATTTTAATGTTACGCTATCCAACGCTTTCCCTAATGTGGCACTCTCTGGAGTGGGAATAGTAATTTTTCCCCCTACGCTATCCAATGTTTTCCCTACTGTTGCACCCTCTGGAGTTGGAATAGTAATTTTTACCCATACGCTATCCAATGCTTTCCCTACTGTTCCACTCACTGGAGTTGGAATAGTAATTTTTACCCATACGCTATCCAACGCTTTCCCTACTGTTCCACTCACTGGAGTGGGAATAGTTATTTTTACCCACCCGTTATCCAACATTTTCCCTACGGTTGCACTCTCTGGAGTGGGAAGAGTAATTGTTACTCTTACGCTATCCAATGTTTTCCCTAATGTTGCACTCATTGGAGTGCAAATAGTCATTTTTACATACCCGCTATCCAACGCTTTCCCTACTGTTCCACTCACTGGAGTTGGAATATTAACTTTTACCCACCCGCTATCCAATGTTTTCTCTACTGTTGCACTCTCTGGAGTGGGAATAGTAATTTTTACTTTTACGCTATCCAACGCTTTCCCTAATGTTGCACTCTCTGGAGTGGGAATAGTAATTTTTCCCCCTACGCTATCCAATATTTTCCCTACTGTTGCACCCTCTGGAGTTGAAATAGTAATTTTCCCACCTACGCTATCCAACGCTTTCAATACTGTTGCACCCTTTGGAGTTGGAATATTATTTTTTACCCATACGCTATCCAATGCTTTCCCTACTGTTCCTCTCACTGGAGTTGGAATAGTAATTTTTACCCTTACGCTATCCAACACTTTCCCTAATGTTGCACTCATTGGAGTGGGGATAGTAATTTTTCTCCCTACGCTATCCAACACTTTCCCTACTGTTGCACTCTCTGGAGTGGGAATAGTCATTTTTCCCCCTACGCTATCCAACGTTTTCCCTACTGTTGCACCCTCTGTAGTTGGAATAGTAATTAGCCAATCTACGCTATCCAACGATTTCCATACTGTTGCACCCTTTGGAGTTGGCATAGTAATTTTTACTCTTATGCTATGCAACGTTTTCCCTAATGTTGCACTCATTGGAGTGGGAATAGTCATTTGTACATACCCGCTATCCAACGCTTTCCCTGCTGTTCCACTCACTGGAGTTGGAATAGTAATTTTTACCCACCCGCTATCCATCGTTTTCCCTACTGTTGCACTCTCTGGAGTGGGAATAGTAATTTTTACTCTTACGCTATCCAACGCTTTCCCTAATGTTGCACTCATTGGAGTGGGATTAGTCATTTTTACATACCCGCTATCCAATGCTTTCTCTACTGTTCCACTCATTGGAGTTGGAATAGTAATTTTTACCCACCCGCTATCCAATGCTTTCCCTACTGTTGCACTCTCTGGAGTGGGAATAGTAATTTTTACTCTTACGCTATCCAACGCTTTCACTAATGTTGTACTCATTGGAGTGGGAATAGTCATTTTAACATACCCGCAATCCAATGCTTTCCCTACTGTTGCACTCACTGGAGTTTGAATAGTAATTTTTACCCTTATGCTATTCAATATTATTTATATTTATTTTTGTATTTAAGATGTTACATAATGTTGTATTTAATTAATTTTAAAAATATTGAAAGTATATTTAATTGTTGTTATTTATTAAATATAAATAGTTATTATTATTTATGTTATTATTTTATGAGTGTTGATGTATTTTTAAATGGTAGTATTTGTTAATATTTTATAATTATTTAAAAAATAATGTATATATCATAATTATTTAAGTATATATTATATATTTAATTATTAATTGTAATTAAATGTTTAATAGTAAATATGTATTATTTATTCATTTTAAACATTATAACAAATTTTAACATAAGTTTAAAATATATATAAGTACTATTTACTTAATTTTACCTTTGTTTTAAAAACGATATTTTTAATTACGATATTTTTAACATCGATATTTTTGTTTCGATATTTTTGTACTTACCATGTTGTAGATAGGGTGTCGATATACTTGCCTTCGATATTCCAACGTCGATATTGTGTCTGTCGATATTTTCAGCCTCGATATTCTGTCAGAGATTCGCAAAAAGCATGTCTTGCTTCCCATCGTATGCCAATCGGTTGAGTTAAATTCAAGTGGAGTATGAGGTACATACGATTTTGGATGCAAGAGTTGTATGAGGGAAATTGCAATCTTTGGTGGATTTGAGTGGTTTTTGCCCTGAAGACAAATGGGAACAGAGACTTGCTGGCGGCTTCTTGCTTGACTTTATTTCTCTGAAACCCAAACAGGGAGCTACAAATACATTCTATGTACGTTTGTTTACTACTGTAAGGAGTGGAAAAACTACTCTTTTGTCAGGTTCCATTCAATTCTTGGGAAATAAAACCTAATAGGTGTACTTCAATTTATTATACTCCCAGCACAATTGTAAGAGAAGTACCAACAATCAGAAGACGTCTCATGGGAGCAGTATTGTGGTAAATCAGATGTTGAATTTGTGTCCCTGTTAATCTCCTCCTTGGTGTCAAACTGCTGGGCATTAGTAAGTTGGACAGTATTATGGGTCAAAGCAACACTACATGCCAGCTCCCCCTGCGACAGTTCTCCTGCCCAGCTTGCCCACAGTCTGCTACCCTATGCTTCCTGTCTACCTGCTACCCTCTGTTTTGTCTTTTCTGCTCATTTTGCAGCTCTTTGTTTTGCCCTTCTCTGCTCTGTTTTGCCTTTTTTGCACATTTTTCTACCCTCAGTTGTGTCATTTTTCCCCGTTTTGCTTTTTCTTCTTGTTTTTCTGCCCTCTATTTTGCCTTTTCTGCTTGTATTTCTGCCCTCTGTTTTGCATTTCTGCTTGTTCCTATGCCCTCCATTGTGCCTTTCCTGCTCATTTGTCTGTCCTCGGTTTTGCCCTCCTATGCTTGTTTTGCATTTTCTGCTTTTTTTCTGCCCTCTGTTTTGTCTTTCCTGTTCATTTTTATGCCCTCTTTTTTGCCTTTTTCTGCTCATTTCTTCCCTTGTCCTGCCATCTCCTCAAGACCTGTCTTAGGGGAGCTGGCATGACGGAGACCTTGCACCCCAGTGCCCAGATACTCCCAGGGGAGACAGTGCTGCACTCTTCAAATGCTGATTGATTGATTGATTAATTGAGCTTCAAATATTTATGTTCCACACCTGTTGCAAGACCTCTTTATAAGATATGTTGAAAACTCTTCACTGTCAGGATGGGGGCTGGAAGTGCCACTTACGTTCATGTCAGGTTTATGTGCTATGAGGCAGAACTTTGAGATGGTCTACGGTGAGGGCCTTCCAGATAAGGAAAGGTCGGGACAGAGTGTAAGCACTGACTGGACTCAATCAGCATGCATGTTAGGAATGAATGTGGTAGAGCATCAGCACTGAACCACATTTGTCAGTGGGATCCAGATTCTTGTTTGTCTTGATGGATATGGGACAACTTGGATTTTCAGGTATAACTATGCCCATGGTGCTTGGCATCATTCCTGGGCAATTTGTGCTCCAATGAATGTATGACATTACAACGCATATATTTACAATGCATGCTTTTACAACACAGTTTTTACAACACAACATCCCTTACAACGCATACATTTACATCAAATGCCATTACAATGAATTTTTTAAAACTACATTTACAAAACATTCCATTACATCGCATTTTACCTTTACAAGCATACCATACATTGCATTTAACCCATTGTGTGCCATGAGGCACAGTGGAGCTGCACTATTGACGAGCTGAGCTCATCATGGCAGTTGGAACTTTCACACGCGGGGATAATTTCCCCACTGTGCGGAACGTTCCAAAACGGGTGTGGTCGTGACGAGCTCAGATCGTCGTGAGTGCAGCTCCACTGTGGCTCATGACGAGCTGAGCTCGTCACCAACACAGCGGCGCCGCGCGTGCCCCCCCCGCACAGCGGAGGGAAAAGACCGCGCAGCGAAGGGGTTAAGGTAGGTGTGGGATAGTGTAGGGGTAAAAATTACTATTCTAACTCCAGGGGGTGCAACAGTAGGATAAGTGTTGGATAGTGTTGGGGTACTATGCTTTGTAATGATATGCAATGTAATGACATGCGATGTAATGCCTGCATTGTAGTGACATGCGTTGTAGTGTCATGCGTTGTAGTGACATGCAATGTAATGGCTGCGTTGTAGTGACATGCGTTGTAAAGGGTGTTGCAATGTAATGACTGCGTTGTAAATGTAGTGCGATGTGATGACTGCGTTGTAAAGGTTGTTTCCTGCTCCAATAGTGCCGTAGCTAGTCCTCACTGCATGGATGTTGGTTTTTAAGTGCCAAGGCCTCTAGTTCCCGAAGGACTGGTAAAGAGGTATCCTGATGTCATCTGTGTTTTGAAAACGACCTTTGAACTGTTTTTGAGCATTTTTTGAACTTCAAAACTGTAATTATACATATTCTACTAAAATTCCAGACACAGAACAGTAGTAATTCGAAAAGAAGGTTTCATAAGTAGACAACAATCAATGGACAGGTGCATAAGCTTTTTGAATTCCGGTACGCATATATATTGCTAAGTGTGGCGAATCACAAGATGCTAATCATGTTCTATATTTTCAGTTTGTCTTCCACAAAAGAGCGTCACCACAGTGACACAGCTTGAGGTAGTTATTCTAACATAAAGTGAGGTGTAAATATGTGTGTTTATGGTTAGCTTTCAGGAATTTCCAGTAACCCAGTACCCTGTAAAACCATAAAGAGTCGACTATACAGACATACTACTAAAGTCACTGCTAGGGGTGACGGGAGAGGGAAAAGAACAGTGATCTGTTTGCATAGGTGTATAGGATTAATGCAAAATCAGACACGTCCGCCTCTGTTAGTTCTTTCGGGCTTGCACTTCTTCCCAACCATCCAAGGAGATAGTTTCCAGAGTAGACATCAGATTCCCTAACTGAGATGATGGACGCTGCACACTCTGAGGGATGAGTTCCTTTGTGGTGGGGACATTCTTCCAGTGCTCTGCCAGTGGGTTACCAACACTCATTGCTTCTCACAAATCGCCAGAGCAGGAGTTGTAGCAGTCATGGTGTTGACTTGCACACTTACATTCAGCATTGCAGATGACCACTTCCACATTTTCTACCTTCCTCAGTACATTTTACTTCAAAGAGGGAAACCTAACAATAGTCAATTTCCTTGAAACAGAGTCATCATTGTTTACAGAGCCTCTTTCTTTATCACTTTTGGCCGAATTCCTTTCCCAAATACTCACCTCAGTACACAGTTTATGCTATGTAACTGTGTAATGTCTGCTTGATAGGGACCCCACCAGCAGACATGTAGCTACACGTATCACGTGGGTCTTGTTTTCAAAAACCTTTGGCTGATGTAAATATACTGTAAAATATATTTTTGGGGATGTTTCTGAACCTACTTCTTATAAAAAAATATATGGTTTGTAATCTTTGCCACGTTTGCAAGCTTTAAAAGTACTTCACAACGTTGACAAGTACAGATGTCGGCAACATTGGTTATAATTTTGCAAGGCTAATTGTATGGGAAATTATCACACACTGTGTTACTTTAACATGGCTGAACTAACCCATTAGGCAAGAGTACAGAAAATGTCCCAGTGACAGCTGCCTTTGTGTTAGCATAATTGGGTCAGATATTTTCTATATATTATATCGATGTGACCAAGGGTATCTTTTTAAATGTCGAATGAATTACAAGTTGCTTACCACAACATCCTGTTCTGATGTTATGTCTAACCAAAAACGCAAATCAAACAAATCGGTTCAGATTAAAATGGTTTAAATACTTAAATCTCCACCCGGATGTGGGAACAGTATGCATCAGTACATCTCTATATGCACACTTACCAATGTTGAGAGGCCCATTTAAAGCATTTTCAAGTGATCCATGATGCAAAATAGGATTCGAACTAATTTTGCAATACATTTGTCGCAATACTCGTCCAACAGCAAAATTCAGTTAAACATTCTTAATAGCTGGGATTGATGAGTTTATTGTTTCGAATGAACTTAATGAAAACAATGTGGATAAAACTCTGTATTCTGGTTGTATTAAAACATTTCTAACATTCCCATCTATTGTATGGCATATACTAGCTCTATAACAGGTAGAAGCACAAAGTAGAAAAACACTCCAAACAGAATGCAAGATTTAATAAGTGATTGAGGAACAAAAACCGTTTTACATTTTATTGTGAAAATCGCACATAAGTGGTGTTCTGATTGCTGAAGAGCATGAAGAAGTACTGTATGGAAGATGAAATATTCAGATGATCTCTTTGCCACCTTTCTATGGGGCACTGCACAGGAAAAGGAATTCTTTTCAATTGTAAATGCCATGTCACATGGGATAGACTCAATGACCCATTGAAGAGTGAAATCCAATCAGTCGGTTAGAATTACCAAACTGAACATGTATGGGGTCAATTCACATTCAATGAATATCAATGGAAAATATATACATATGTATTGGCCATTCAGAATATCTGACTGTTTTTCACTGCTCGGTCAGTCAGGAGCCAGCCTTATTTGCCAAAATGCAAGACGGAAAGATTCAAGAAGACTTCTTGATGTGTACAAAACAAGTATCATAATAAGTAGCAAATACAAAATTAGTAACAAAATAAGTAACAATAATTTCTTTGCTAAGAGAGTTTGGTGAAAAACAGTCTGGCACATTTCATGATTAAATGAATATCTTAGAAAACGTTGCATATTTATTTCCATACCATTACATCATTGCAATAAAAGCCTCTCTTTTATCTTTGGCAAAGAAGTTGTTTAGACTTGAAAAACAGATTGAAAAATACATTTAGCCCTTTACAATGTGCATTTGCAATTTTTTTCTAGTTGGCCCACAGCTGCTAAAAAATGTAACAACGTTGGAGGACACAATAATCGTAATGCCTAGTAATTTGCTATGTTGACACAATGCTTCCATCACCTGTGCTAGCTTTTCAAAGAAGTGTAGCATTTCATTTTCCTGCAAATCAAGTCATTTGTCAGCTCCTCTTTACTTATGTTAGTACGTAACGCGTGTTCTCCTCGCTTACTGATTCTGCTATACACCCAGATGATTCTTGTGACTGTGCAGCAAAGTTTATGAACACCTGGAAGACATTAGACACAGTGAATATTCAGATGCACAGCCTTATTTGTCACAGAGCAGCAGGCTTCTTAAAAAAAAAGTTATCATTTAGCAGAGGAATAATAGTATCTTTGTATTTAGCTTTGTATATCTGTGATTTATAAAACTCAAATGAACATTTGTTAAGAATTTGTAAATGTTCACTTCAAAGGTAAAATATTTTGCTACAGCATCATTCGGTGTAGCTGTCTTCCTCATTTTAAATATATCCATGTTTACAAAAATGCCTTGTTGTGTTTATAGACAGTAAGTATACACTACCTACATTGCTATATCAACATTAAGATTCCCAGACATTTTATTTTGCTCACCATGCCATTCCAGTTTACACCCAGCCATATGCAAATCAGTCATGACCCTGCTCCCATTGGACCAGTCCAGCCCGAACGGCTAAGCCAGGACCCACATGGTCCGGATACAAGCATCCACGGTCCAGTTTCGGGGTTTTCCCCTCATCAGCCAAGCTAGCTTGACTTCAGTGGCATGGAGAGCACCGGACCCACTTCTGGGCATACCCGTCCCACTCGGGTTGACATTTTCAAAAAGAACAATTGACAGACAGAATGTTGAACAATGTCAAAAAGTTATCCCAGTCCAGATAGCTGGGCATAAATCCATCGTTTTTTTTTGCTCCCAATGCCATTCCAGTTTAAACCCGGACATATGCAAATCAGTCTTGACCCTGCTCCCCATGGGAACAGTCCGGCCGAACTGCTAGTCCAGGTCCTCCCTGGACTGGAAACATGCATCCTGGGACCGCTTTCAGGGTTTCTTCCCTCATCAGCCAGGGTAGCTTGACTCCAGTGGCATGGAGAGCATGAGTGCTCTCAGTAATTTAAAACAAGTGGCCAACACTGTGGCAATTTTGGAAATAAAGATAAGTTCTGGTCAAATCTAATACGCAGGTTTTCAAGCTGATTGTGAGATGAGTAGTGGAAAACCCAGCTCTGTTGGCCAACAGGCATGTTTGGGCTTGCTGAAGATTAGAATTTCTGTTTTGTCAGAGTTTAACTTCAAGCATCTGTTCTTACAATTTACAGCTATGACCATACGGCCTTTGAAGTTTTCTTCTGTATTAATAATGTTGCGAGAAATGGAAACTATTAACTGAGTGTCATCAGCATAGGAAATATGTTAAACCTATAAACCTACATGAATGAACCAAATTATCTAATGGGCCAGTGTAAAATGTTTAATAATGTATGGCTCAAGGAGAAGTCCTTTGATTTTTCTACTTATACAGCTATAATACCCTAAGCCTCTTCTGTGGCAGATATGATCATATTAGCTCTTAGGTGTAAAGCACACCTTGTAACATGCCCATGACCTCTTGCCAGAGTGTTAGTTTGATATCTCATAGTAGTTACTAAATGAAACATGCAATAAAAGTCAACATTAAACTGACAGAACGCCATGAGCAACATCTGTGAGGTTTTATATTCCAAGATTGCTAATGTACCCTTAATATGTGCCTTCTAGGCCTATAGAGCTAGGTGCATAATATATAAACATTGACATTGGGAAATATATGCTCTAACAGTCAAAAGTAACATAATCAATTTTCAATGTCAAGGTAAAGTTGCATTTTTTCAGGACCAGACCTGGTTATAAAGCATAACCTTTTCTTCTCCAAGCATAGGAAAATATTTTAGCATTCTTTTTTACTGGTGAAAGTATATCTTTTATAATTTTATAAAAAAAGGTAACTTTAGAAAAGTGTACTTTTTGCTGCTTGAGATACAGTGGCTCATCACAGCCCCAGAGACTGAATGCACATTGTTGACTGACTTGTTACCATCCCTGGAAGACAATGGGATGGCCTTTGACAGCAGTAAGGTATGGGTTTATGTCAGTAAGTGGTCACTTGGCAAAGATTACCCATATGGGAGAGGGACAGGACCACTGGACAGAACAAAGGACTTACTAATCAAGTCTTTTGATTGCAACATACCAATAGTGCTTCAGGATTTACAGAGCTTCATTCCCAGAGTTCCCCAGGACTCTCCAGCTCCATCAGAAAGTAAAACGAGTTACAGTGCTGACAGAGGGGAGGACATCTTATTTACTTTAGAGAATGGCTAAAGGGAGGGCCAGAACGTGTGCCTCTGGAAGAAGGCTGGGGCAATTTGGTTGTGGGACTTTGGAAAAGTTTGCAATACACTGAGAAAGAATGGCTGAAAAGAGATGTGGTAATTCCGATGTAAAGTAGCCAGGATTATTTGTAGGCAGTAGTTACATCACTGGCTTGTGCACAGGGTAAGATTGGCACTCACCACCACCTCCTCAAAACATTCCTGGATCTAGAAAGAAATATACTGAAGGTTGAAGGCTCTACCTGGAGGAAGGCTGGGGTGTTTGCAAAAAACTGAGAAATTAGTGCTGAAAAGGGAAGTGGGAATTCTAAGATAAAGTAGCTAGCATTGCTTGTAGGGAATTGTTAAATCACTGAATAGTGCACAGGGTAAGGTTACAAGTCCTCACCTCCTCCGCAAAACATTCTTGCCCCTAGTAAGAAATATCCTGAGGAACGTAGCCTCTGCCTGACTGCTGTAAGATGAAGACTCAAGAGCACCGGATCCCTGCTGGCATTCAGGGACTAGACTTGCTCTCCAAGGGGTTAGACTCCTGTTACCTTCTTCGGGGATACAATAAGCATAGGTCCTCATGATAACAAGAAGTGGCAGGTGACCTCTGAGGATCGGGCCCTGTAGGATCCCTGGCTGGAGACAGGCTTAGTGTGTTGAATCCTTTCAGGAAACCTGAGGGCTATAGGAGTGACTGGAAGGAACTTCCCAACAGGAGAAAAGTGGAATTTACTAATGTTTTTTTCTGTCTCTCGAGCACACAGTGCTTAGGGGCAGATGTACCATCCGTTTTTTTTGTCGCAAACGCTGCGATTCGGAAAATAGCAGCGTTTGCGACAAATAAAACGGGATTTGGAATGTATCATGCAAAAAGCCTTAAGGAATCGCAAAATTTGCGATTCCTTAATATTGCGAGGCGTTTAAGAAAAGGCAAATTGCGATTTCTTAATTGAAATGTATTAAGCATTTCAGTGTTGCGATTTTTGACTAAGAATTCGCAAATTACCACCAACTTGTAGTTGGTGGTAATTGGCGAATTCTTCTCAAAATGCACTTTTTTAAAATTCTAAAGGTGTCATATGACGCTCATACATGGCCTTAGGACATGTATGTGCGCCATATGCGCACACATGTCAAATTCAGGGGTGCAGCAGGGTGACCTTAAGACACCCTTGCACCCTTGAAATTATTCTCAATTTGCGATTAGCAAATTTCTAATCGCAAATTGAGAATAATTTCACATTCATTCCTATGGGCCTCCTGGCCCATAGAAATGAATGGGAAAATATTCCTTAATTGCGATTAGCAATTTGCTAATCACAATTAAGGAATTTTAAGAAATCGCTAAAAAATAGCGATTTTCTACATACATACCATTTTGCACTTCTCAAATAGCGATTCCTTAAAAATCGCTATTTGAGAATCGCAAAATGGTATCTTGCTACATCTGCCCCTTAGTCTTTTGCAGAAACTACTCATGCTTGGGAGGCAAGAAAGCCATGTTTGTCCCGTTTGGAGTTTTTTGCTGCCATGAAAACAGGTTCAGTTGGACCTCAAAGAAAAAGGTATCCGGACTCATGGAGCCCGTGCCAGCAACAGCTTCTACCCTTGCCTCACTGGTTGAATTTGAGAACCAAAAAAGTGCCAATATCCAAAGTTAAGCCTTGGACTTAGTGAGATGGCAAATCTACCAGCAGTAAAGCAATGAGGCAAACTAGCTACGAAATCCAGCTTTGTCCCACATCGAGCTTCTATCACCAAAATCAACAGCATCAGTGGGAGCTTGACAATAGTGTGTATGACTTAGCTGGTCCCCTTGGTGGCTTCAGCTTCCTGCCTTGCCCCACTGGCGGACCATGAGTGAGCCCCAAAAAGTCGCTAAGACCTTATTTAGAGTTTGACCGATATTATTTGATGGGTGGCCTTAGTGTCTCAATGACATTAGGAGGTACTTCACCCCAGCAGATTTTGTAATCTGCTGTACTGATGTGGATGTTAAATGGACAATTTGCAGAACATGACATTTTACCTTGATACATTTAAGCACAGTTGTATAAATTACCTGTTCAAGAGTTGTTTCACTTATGGAGTAATGTTCAATTTGAAGGAGATGCTTGTTGGTTTCCAAAGTTTTGAACAATTCAGCTAAACAGCCTTTTCTTTGTGGCACTCGATACTCCAGAAGATTAAGGTGTTGTTCCTATATTTTTATCCGTCAACATAAAAGACATTTTAATTAGACATGTTTCCAGAACAATTGTTCAAAGTGGTTACTTAAAAGTAAGGTTTTAAGAAATTTGCTCTTAGTGTATATGATACTAAAAAATGAATTAAATAAACAGTCAAATTAAGCAGGAAATATAGCTTTCGATCCCAAAAGAAACAAAACAAAAACATACTACAAACATGTTGGAAATTACCATCTTGTGCGTGGTATTCCCCCAGATTTTTCCCTTCTCTTATTGAACTCGTTTATGTTGACTCTATTTCGCTGTGCATTTTACTCCGGATAACCAGTGGTAATGCGGTTGTGCTCTCCCTTCTAAACATAATAATATGACCATATACCCAACTGGCACATTTAATTTACATATAAGTCCCTAGTATATTATAATATATGCACCTAGAGCCTGTAAATTAAATGCCACATGTGGGTTCCAGTACTCATTGTGCCACACACTAAAGTAGCACTGTAAAGCATGTCCCCAGGCCTGCCCCTGCAGCCAGAGGGTTTGATACACAAAGGGCCTCTGCACTCATGGCGGTGGCCCCGCAGTCATGGGGGAGTCTCTGCACTCAAGGCAGAATATCTTCAATGTCTAGTTCCATTGTCTTGGTCAATGTGTGTCTACATAAGGAGTTGGAAAATATCAGGTAAAAACACAGGGCTAGGATACATCTTCTCCCTGGCCGTAGTGCACGTTAACAGCCACAATAGTGCTCATTGACATTTACACTAACTGACAAGCACAGCAACATTTGCACGAGCTGGTTGGTGAAGATGTGGTTGAAAGATTTCCTGACACCTATGCATTTTGGTATATTGCTACATTCCTCATCTTCACTTGTATTAGGTTGATGCACACAGTGTACTCTCACAGTTATGCACATGACAAGTTGTTGTAACCTTACACATGTAAATGCTGAAAAATGTACTTTCTGGTCTACATCCCAAAAATACCTTTTCAAGTATAATGACTGTTGTACATTGGACAGGTGTTGAAAACTCAATAGAACAAAGACTGTTTTTGCCTTACGATACAGAGACATCTCTGAAGAAGGTGTTGTGTCATTGCAAACCAAACCATACCTTTGACACCCATTGTATATTATCAGACCATAGGTCCTGAATATCAAAATCTCTCTAACCATGGCAACAAAATTAAAAAACATAACACATTTTTAAGATAATCCACTGGCTACAATGAAAATGACTGTTCTCATTCAAAACCCTGCTTAGTGTTTCCAAGTGGTACAAAAAAGTCATTTGCTTTCAGATTAATCATTTTCTGGTTGAACTCAGGTTTAGACTGAAAGTCAGGGCAGCAAGGTATTCTCATTCATAGTCCATCATTTTAAAATAGATTTTCAATGACACTAAGAATGGAGCAAGGTCATTTTACATTTTGGAATTTACTTCAAAACTCACAAGTGAAGGTGAGTGGGGAAATGGACATCAGATTGCAATGCAAGGGGGGGTGAAGGGGATGGGACACATCTCAGGAAGGAGATGGGGTTGAAAGGGAAATCAATAGGAGTAGGACTGAGCGCCTGAAATTAACTTTCTGATAGACATATCACTGTGACAGTCAAACATGTGTGAACTCTGGTCTCTCCCATGAACTATGTTATGGAAATATCAGCTTTTGAGTATAGCCTGCGGTGACAGACAGCCTTTCAAAGGGGAAGAAAAAAAGAAAAATGTACACTTCGAAAGAAGCAGAACCCCCAACATAATACTTCAAAGACTCACACCCTATATGACATTTTGTGTTTAGAAATGGACTGAAGAAGAGAAGGTTGAGACCCCAAAATGTGTAATCTGTCAGAAAGCCAAACGGGTTCTATGAGTAGAGGAAGCTCTGAAAGACTTCTGCCTGTCACCAGGACTAGGACCAATGTATGCTGCTATCGCTGTTGGGCGAGGGGACATTACCCAGGGAAACCAAGACCACCTGCCCTGTAGCCTGAAGCACCAGCACCTTCCTGCTTACCAAGGCCAGTGTGCCATGTGAGGGATAGGAGAGCATTGGAGGGAGCAAAGCCCAGTGGGGAACCCTACCAAGAGGGCTCCCTGAGTGAGGTTTGAGGGAACAGCTGTGCATTGATTGGGTTGTTGCCTGTGTGCAGTGCTTACTCAGCTACCCTGTATGTCAGGAGAAGGCCACCATGAACTGATCTGTGTGCTAAACCAATACCTTAGCGTTGTGGTGACATAGGTCAGATGTAACCACTGTTGAGACTTGTAACCACAGAGGTGGCGGTGATTGCACCAGAGGAGTCAGCTCGATTTGTAAAGTGCCTCACCAACCCTGTTTGCCAGGAAGGGCTGTCGGTATTAAAGCTACCAGGAGGTTTGGCAGTCACCCAAGGAATACTGAGGCAGTGATAGGTGGGTCAAGCGTGCACTTCAAGAACTGCCCCTGACTGACCCCTCAGGACTTTGGAGCACACAGCAAATTACGTTGCGCCTTTGCTTTGTTCCAGTCAGACCTGAAGGTCCAGATTCCCTGGCCCCATGTGGGAAAGATTGACTTACTGCATCATTGCAGGCTGGAGCATCTCCGGTCCCTGAGAAGCTCTGGAAGATAGTCCGCACCAAGTACTGTTGTGTGTACATTGAGCAGCCTGGCTTCTCAAAACAGGATCAGAAATCTTGGGTGCCCATGGTCAGTGCACACCCCGTAAAGCTGAATGCTTCCATGCTGCAGGAGCAGATAAGCCTTGAATTAGGCCTGTTGGGTCCTGGAAGACTTGCTGCAGATAGTGCTGGGGCACCATATACATTTTTTACTAATTTCTTAATGTGTCAAAGGGGAACAAACTCTTGAGTGCAGCCTAGTAGTAGGCATCCCCTTGATGCAGCCACCATTAAATGGGGAATAAATCCAACCAAATTACAAGGAAGAGGGTGGGACAAATGCTGGAGACCCAAGCCAAGGGGATTGTGTTGTTGATAATGATTCTCGTTATTCCTTTTTATAGAAATAAAATACTTATTTTTTGTAAGAAAACAAGTATTTGACTAGACATTGATTTATTGACAATACTCTGTGCACTTTGAGTTATCAGTCTTGTTCACTCAACTTTATCTACACTTCCCCTACGAGGGAGCCTTTGACTGCTCATCTACAGTTACCAGTGAGATTCAAGTGCAGAAGAGGTACTTGGTCCAGTTGCTCAGGATCCATTGTATGGCGCGCCCCGGGACATCAGGAGTAGAAGACCTCAACCACCACAGCTGGGCCCAGCCTGGGAGAATTAGTCACTAAAAAATCCAAGAACATAGAAGAGCTCCTCTCAGTTGTTAAGAGGACGTGGACCTCTGGGAAAGTGCTTGTATGGAGTAACAAAGATGCTCCTAACGGGGCCTATATTGGGTTTGTTTGACTGACACCCATAATAATGTTTCGACCACCTCAAGATGTCACTTGGTGTCAGTCTTTAGAACCGCCTAATCACCTTTAGCTTCTACCTAAATCCCACAAGTGAAGAAGATATTTTTGCATCAAATTTAGGATCCTATACAGAAAAACAGCATCCGGTTGTGTTCAAAGATATTATTAGATGTCTTGGATTGTAAAACATTACTTTGACTGGTTTCAAAGTTGTTGGGTATGAAATTTTGGAGCACGGATAATGAGAAGTGAAACCATGAATGCATTTATACACATAGCTCAGTAACTTCAAGGTAATGCATTCAGACACTGGTATCAAGCGAACATTTCTTTGGGAGTCTGACATAGGATCTTTAAGACTGCAGATGCCTTCAACAGCCATGTCCTTAGCAAATGAGACTGTACCATTAATTTATAGGGACACCTTCATAGAGGGAAATACAATTGTTGAGGTACAAACTAACCTCTAGCCCCAGGCTTAGGGCATGACTCATTTATCTACAGTTGGCCAGGAGAGACCATTCTACTTTCCATGTATTGTATCATAAAGCTACCCATCCTAAACTCCAAAGGTTGGCTAGTCACGTATCTTACAATGAGACATGCCATTCTCCAACGGCTGATAATATACTCTCTGATGATAGGCCACCCAACAGTCGTCCAGTCATCGGGTTCTAGTTGTTATACTCTAAAGTTTGGCTGTCCTGCTCTCCAATTTATGATCATCTACTATCCAGTGATAGGATTTTTCTTGATGCTTTATTACCACGTGACCCCCCTTTGTGCTTTTTTTAGGCACTAACCAATTCTTCTATTCACTTTACCTTTGTACTTATCTTGATTTGTTTACCTATCATCAACATAAAGTATCTCGCTAAAGACTACGCTTTATTGCTATGTCTCTCTTTTATATCTGTTGTTTCTTTTCCACTCCTTGGTACCATCCTCTTTATTTCATTCTTTGAGGTTTATGTAGTCAGTTACAATTGTGAGTTATGCTGCTTAGTGCATAGCCAAATCTCCTATTGCTATGTGTCTTTTTTTTCCTTATTGGCTCTTTCACCTGCGCGATGTTCTCTGATTTAGGTACCGCTTGTGTGAAGCTCTTTAGCTTGAAGTAAATTCACACAATTTCCCGTTCATATGTTACTTCTCGCATGATGTGCCCTGGACTGTGTAAATGAGTGGTGTTATAGGTTCCTACGCTGTTTTTCTGTTGTTTTTTTGACCCAGTTCTCCTTCGTTGTCATTTGCAGTACTGACGTGATGCATTGCCTTAGGTGGCACGTTAAAGATGCTGCCAAAAGGAAGCTGATGTCCTACATACCAGACATGGCATAATAACCTTCTTGTGTTTTTTTCTTTACATGTGATGGGAGACAGTAATACAAGATATTTGCATATTATATTGGCCTCCATAAACTTCATAAATGTTTACTTTTCCTATGCGCTAAAGGTAGGAAAATCAACATTTCCGATTACTTTGACTACTACTGGATTTCTTTCAAAAATAAACTTTACATATAAGCACCTAAAATGTATTTTACACTATTGGTTTATGTAGGCTTTACTGTAGCAAGCGTGGTGTCTTTGTGTACAAAGAGAGTTTACTTTTATGGTTTAACGGGGTGATCTCGAATAGAGATAACATCAAAACTAATCATGCTAATTAAAGAAGACACCAAGCACTCTCAGGCACTGCACCCCCTACCAGCCTCGCCAAGGTCACATTTTTATTCACATTTAGTTAGTGTTCTACAGCCTACATACAGACCGAAGTTTTGCAAACATGTTGACCTTTGGTTGACTGCATGGAAACTCCTGAGGCGTACAGAGTGAATCACGTGAAAGAAAGCCTAGGTCACATTGGTTTTTCGTTTAATTGTTTGCTAAGCAGGAAATTCTATTTTCATGTGGCCATGGTAACATTTAAAATGTCATCATATTACAATGTACACATGCCTGAAACGATAAACAGAATATTTCTGCTTGCACAGTCAGCAGGATACTATGCAGGCACAATACTGCCTTTCAAGACTTAGGGCCTGATTTAGATCTCGGTGGACGGGTTACTCCGTCACAACGGTGACGGTTGTCCTGTCCGCTGAAATATAAATCTCATTGTAGCCTGTGGAGTTTATATATCTGAGGATGGGATATCTATCACCTTTGTGATGAAGTAACCCTTCCGCCAACATCTCAATCAGGTCCTCAGGGCCTGAGTTAGATCTCAGCAGACGGGTTAATCCGCCACAAAGGTGATAGATATCTCGTCCGCAGAAATATAAATCCCATTATGTCCTATGGGATTTATATTTCGGCAGACGAGATATCCGTCACCGTTGTGATGGAGTAACCTTTCCGCCAACATCTCCATCTGGCCCTCAGGGCCTGAATTAGAACTCGGCAGACGGGTTAAACCGTCTCAAAGGTGATGCATACTGTTGGAAATGGGATCCCCGGCTGGCCAGGGCTTTCGCCAAAGTCAGTCAGAGACCACCACACCCAAGTCAGGGCAAGGGAGTTACACGCCAAGATAACCCCTACTCACCCTCTAGGTAACGTGGCGCGAGCAGCAAGGCTAAACTTGGAGGCGATGTAGGCTAAGTATATGCGCACGCACCCCAGCAACAACAACCAAAGGCCCACCACAAAGGAAACTCCACACAAGGTTATATAAAAAATAGCCTTTGTATTACACCAAAACACATTAGATAAAACACACACTTTACAATGTGCCAGAGGCACGGGCAGAATTTACAGGGGATATGTACAAGACAGGGCCACCTGGACCACTGTCAGGAATCAGAAGTAGCACTTTCAGAAATAGCACTTAGAACATAGAATATAGCACAAAATAGCACACAACCAGTAATCACTGGTAACCAGGACCTCACTAGCACCACCTGTACTAGGGAGAAAACAACCACCTATGTATTACAATACCTGTAGGGGTGTAAGAGGAAAACACATGATGCAATGCATAACATTCATTCAGAGGTGTAAAGGCACATGACGCATAAACAATACATTCAGAGGTGCATAGAAAGTACAATTGCGCAAAACTCAGAAGTCACCACCTGTGACTGTCCCTGTGTCCCAATGTCAGGGCCTAAACGTGGCAGTTGCCCACAAAGTGCTGGGCAACTGGTGCAGGGAAAGTTAGGGCACTGTGGAGCCTCTCTGGCTCAGAAGTAAATCAAAATGCCCCCCTAGAGCCTCTCTGGACTCTTGTAAATGTGGCACCAACGTTGGAGTCCCCCCTCTGGGGACTCGAAATCAATGAAGGCCCCTTGAGCCCCTCTCAGGGCTCTAAACAAATAAAGGTGATGCCCCCTGAGCCTCTCTAGGCTCGAAATCAATAATGGCCGCCGTTGGAGTCCCCCTCCTGGGGACTCGAAGCAAAATTGGGGCACCTAGAGCCTCTCTGGGGCTCCAAACAACCAAGGTAATTCGGGCTGGTCGGTGGGGCCTCAGGGCCCTTGCACCAGATGCGGAGCAATCGGCGGAGTCCCCCTCCTGGGGACTCAAAATGACAATGCCCCCGGAGCCCTCTCAGGGCTCCACCAACAATTTCCCTCACTTTGGACTTAAAAGGGGAAGCGGCCCGCTACCTTCCGGGGCCGCTCCCGAAGTATGCACGAGCCCCCACGGGGCCTTTTCCAGAGCACTGGGGCCCCCGCCTCGAGACGCCCGCACTTCACTCACCGGGCTCTGCTGCGGGGGCTCCGAGGTCGCGCTGGGTTCCTGCGGCGTCTCCCTGCCGCCAGGACTCTTCTCTCTGGTTTCTCCGGGGCTCTCCTCTTCAGGCAGAGGCAGTCAAGGAAGCCTCTTCTCCACACGCAGGAGCGCGGAGTAGGCTCCCGCGGCTCCTGCTTCCTGGTCCGCGTCACGTTGTCCCTCCGCAGCTTGCCTGACTTCCAGGTCAGACCTCGGGGGCCGCCAATGGCAGCGCGGCCCTGGAGGAGTGGAGGCGGGACTTCCGGGTCGCACTTGGCAGCGGCCCGGCAACGTTTTTAAACACCCCGGGCTGCGGCGGTGAATCTCGAGGGGCAATGCCGGGTGGGCTCCGGCCTTAATTACCATAAAGCGCGGTGGGCACGCGCTCGAAAAGGCGGCAATGTCCCCGGCAGGGTGGGCACCTGCCAGGGGGCTCAAGACTCGTCACGGAGCGGGGCCAACGCCGGGTGGGCTCCGGCTTCCAAAAGCAAAGCGCCCCTCAGCGCTAGAAGGCAATTTACAGCGCTCCCTGCGCTAGGACCTAAAATAAAGCGCTCTCAAGCGCTAAAGACAAATAAAGCGCTTCCAGGCTCCAGGGAAAGTCCAAAAGCGCTCCCAGGTTCTGGGAGCACAAGCACAGCGCTCCCAGATGCCCTCAGCAGGGCAGAGTTCCAGCAAAGTCCTTCAGGGCAGGCAGGGGGCAAGGCTGGGCCCAGAGCCAGCTCACTGGGTCTCCAGGCAGGGAGACAGTCCAAGTGGCGGTCCTCTGGCCCAGCGACAGCAGCAACAGCCCCCTCAGGATCCTGGAAAAGAACAACTTCAGTGGGGACACAGCCCCATTTTTATACAGTGCATTCCTTTGTCTGAAGGTGCAGAGTGGGGGCGGAACCAGTCGCAGCTGGTTCTTGAGTACTCTGTTTACCTCAACCACCCTCTCTATTCACTGGCAGGGCTTGGGTCATTAGACACACCACAGGGGGGCGGAGCCAGCATTGTGTGGGGAAAACCCAGCCCATCCAGGACACAGGTACACTCCTCCCACACATTACCCATGCAAATCTCCCACTCACCACCGGGCAGACCCATCCAGACTTCCTGGAGCCTGGCATGCCAGCCAGCTCCAGCCAATCACACGCCAGCACCCTCACAGCACACGTACAGCCATGTCTAGAAATGGCGCTTCGCTACTAGACACATACATGCTGCATACACCGTTGCGCAGCATTCACTCACACGAGTTCACACATACCAGACTCAAGCCTGTACACCCCACGCATCAGGAACTACCAGGGACACATACATTCCCCATGCATTCCTATGGGCGGGCAGGCCTAGCTCAGCACATGCACTCAGAGTGCGCACGCACTTTCCACTGGGACACAGTGAAAGTGCGCAGAATCCAAAAATCACCATCTCCAGGTCACCATTTCAAGCAAAAAGTCTCGGGGTGAACCTGCCCTAAGGGCCAAAGTCCAACATAACCCCCTTCCAGCCAAAACGCAGGGGAGACCAATCACCACCGTGATGGACTTCCCTGCTTGGGGCGATAGAACACGGACGCAGGCCCACAACTGCAGGGACACCCTCCTGTTCTACGCCACGGTGAACCCATGGGATTCCTTCTAAACACACTGTCTGGACCAACTGGGCTACCCCACTGGTACTCCCAAGTTGTCCGCGGCCAGGACCAGGCCCTGGGCCACCCAGGTGCCACAGGTCCATGCCAATTCGCAGAGCGGGGGGTAGTAACCCCTGGCACATAGGAGCCATTCTCCACTCTTCCTGTCTGCAAGACAGGACTAGACTGCCACTGGTTCTCCAGCCTAAGGCCTACAACCTCAGGCGGACCAGGAGTCTCAGGGAAGGCTCTCCTCCCCCTACCTCTTCTCCTAGGGTTCCTTCTCCCTCTGCGAGGGGTACCCCTAGAACGCCATTCCAACCCAGGGCTTATCCACTCAGGTTGCACCGGGGTCAGAGGTGGGCTCTCCCACCCTCTGCACCCCCTTCCAGAGGTCTGCCCTCTCCCACCTGGAGAAGTTCCTCTGGAAGAAGAACCGGTCAGGACACTGGTTACAGTCGTCCTACCCTTCAGGTCAGGCTGATCCTGAACCTGGCCTTCCAACCTCTGGTCTAAAACCTTCGGTGGAACAATTGCCTGGCACTCCAGGACTTCTGGGGATTCACACGCAATCCCCCTGAGGCTAACACATGGCCCATGTGTTGTGTGACTGTCTGTCTGGCGCAGATCTCCCGCTCCCTGTCCACCTGACAGTGCGCGAAGATCCCCCAGACCAGAAGTGGTGTCACCATGGTCACTACACGGGAACCTAGCCCAACTGGGTAGTCCCTGACCCACTGGTCCAGCCACTGGGGAACTCCCCCAATCACTCCTCACTCTGGACTCCTGTACCCTCCCTACCGGAGCGGTACTGCCAGCCTCTAGAACCACAGGAGCTCTGGTTACAGACGCTCCAGGTCCTCTACTCACTAGGAGATCCTCCTCAAATGGGTTAACAGGACAGCCTAGGTCCCCAACCTGGTGTTCCCTCAAGAAACCACCCAGGTTCTGAGACAGGGCTTCGGGCCTCTGGGGGCTCTCAGCCACCCACTGACTCCTGCTCCACTGAGCCAGGCAGTCAGCCCCTACACCCTTCTCACTAACCAGGGACCTAGCTGGGCTACACTGAGCCTCTTCCACCACGCTGGGCTGGAAGATCCCTGACCCACTACTTTTGGAGTCACTCACCAATGACTCTACAGAACCTCTGGTCCCTTCCCAGCGGTCTGCTTCCTCTGCCAGCTCACATGGTTCAGACAATCCACACCCTAACAGGTGTTGGCGCAACCCTGGTGAACAACAACTGAGCAACTGCTCTCTGAGAAACATATCGAACAATAGGTCCCAATCACATTTCGTGGGCTCCCGTACCCAATCACACAGGGCTTCACAACAGTCATCCTCAAAGTCTTCCCAAGACTGATGAGACGGTTTCCTAAGGTTCCTAAACCTCAACCTATTCTCCTCCTCTGGGGAAACAGGAACCATACTCTGGGAACTGGGACTTTCTAGACTGAGATTTAAATAGCTGCCACCACTGGACCCAACCCTCCCTGGGGGATCCAGACACTCAACACTGCGCGCAGGGGATAGTCTACCCTCCAGAGCTACTTCGCCTCTGGTGGAGGCCCTCTCAGCCTCCTCTATCCTTTCCTGCGCTAAGACCCTCTCGGTCTCTAGCTGTTGCTTCTTAACCTCCAGCTGTTGCTTTCTAATGCCCAGCTGTGCCATAGCCTGGGCATGCTCCAACCTGAGCCTCTCTAAAGCCAGCTGGTGCTCCCTTTCTCTCCTCCTATCTTCCAGCTCCTCTGGGGACAGGGAAAGGGATGAGGCGCTGCCTCCTACACTGGACCCAGCAAGGGACTCCCTATCTATGGGGTTCTCACTATCTGCTGGCGTCCCTGTGCTATCATTTTCTTCCTCCTCCTCAGACTCTTCAGGGCTCCCCTCTGACCCACCACCCTCATGGTGTGAGACCCGGGCCCTCTCCGCACTGTGCTCACGCTCCCAGTCATCCTTCTGCCATTGGATCAGGTTACCCCTAAGTTGGGACTGGGTGTCTGACTCATTCACTGCAATGTCTCTCTCTTCGCAAAACTCTCTCAGTTCATGCAAAAACAGACCCCAGACATTAAAAGCAGACTCCATCTTGGCAAGATGCTCACAGACACGTGCAACACAGGGGACTGAACAATCTGAAGTAAGAGGACACAATTCCAAAACTTCAACAATCTCCTTATCAAAGAGAACTCATACTCATGCGTCCAGGAAAACACACCATTCATCCACACACACCCTCCCCTCGGATCGGTAAGGCAGTTTCTACCACCCCTGACTTCTCAACCTGACCAAAAGCGACACAGGTACCAAACTCTGGAAGCAGGGCGGGGGACAAATGTACTGAACACAATCAAATGACACTCTTCAGGAGAAGAAAATAATGAAACTTCCAAAACAATACAATCCCCTAAAATGTGGTCATCTAAAATGCAGAGTTTTGTGGTGCAGCCAGCCGCTACTAAGGTACAAGGCAAACACAAATCCTTATCCCACCGCTTGCCGCCAATGTTGGAAATGGGATCCCCGGCTGGCCAGGGCTTTCGCCAAAGTCAGTCAGAGACCACCACACCCAAGTCAGGGCAAGGGAGTTACACGCCAAGATAACCCCTACTCACCCTCTAGGTAACGTGGCGCGAGCAGCAAGGCTAAACTTGGAGGCGATGTAGGCTAAGTATATGCGCACGCACCCCAGCAACAACAACCAAAGGCCCACCACAAAGGAAACTCCACACAAGGTTATATAAAAAATAGCCTTTGTATTACACCAAAACACATTAGATAAAACACACACTTTACAATGTGCCAGAGGCACGGGCAGAATTTACAGGGGATATGTACAAGACAGGGCCACCTGGACCACTGTCAGGAATCAGAAGTAGCACTTTCAGAAATAGCACTTAGAACATAGAATATAGCACAAAATAGCACACAACCAGTAATCACTGGTAACCAGGACCTCACTAGCACCACCTGTACTAGGGAGAAAACAACCACCTATGTATTACAATACCTGTAGGGGTGTAAGAGGAAAACACATGATGCAATGCATAACATTCATTCAGAGGTGTAAAGGCACATGACGCATAAACAATACATTCAGAGGTGCATAGAAAGTACAATTGCGCAAAACTCAGAAGTCACCACCTGTGACTGTCCCTGTGTCCCAATGTCAGGGCCTAAACGTGGCAGTTGCCCACAAAGTGCTGGGCAACTGGTGCAGGGAAAGTTAGGGCACTGTGGAGCCTCTCTGGCTCAGAAGTAAATCAAAATGCCCCCCTAGAGCCTCTCTGGACTCTTGTAAATGTGGCACCAACGTTGGAGTCCCCCCTCTGGGGACTCGAAATCAATGAAGGCCCCTTGAGCCCCTCTCAGGGCTCTAAACAAATAAAGGTGATGCCCCCTGAGCCTCTCTAGGCTCGAAATCAATAATGGCCGCCGTTGGAGTCCCCCTCCTGGGGACTCGAAGCAAAATTGGGGCACCTAGAGCCTCTCTGGGGCTCCAAACAACCAAGGTAATTCGGGCTGGTCGGTGGGGCCTCAGGGCCCTTGCACCAGATGCGGGGCAATCGGCGGAGTCCCCCTCCTGGGGACTCAAAATGACAATGCCCCCGGAGCCCTCTCAGGGCTCCACCAACAATTTCCCTCACTTTGGACTTAAAAGGGGAAGCGGCCCGCTACCTTCCGGGGCCGCTCCCGAAGTATGCACGAGCCCCCACGGGGCCTTTTCCAGAGCACTGGGGCCCCCGCCTCGAGACGCCCGCACTTCACTCACCGGGCTCTGCTGCGGGGGCTCCGAGGTCGCGCTGGGTTCCTGCGGCGTCTCCCTGCCGCCAGGACTCTTCTCTCTGGTTTCTCCGGGGCTCTCCTCTTCAGGCAGAGGCAGTCAAGGAAGCCTCTTCTCCACACGCAGGAGCGCGGAGTAGGCTCCCGCGGCTCCTGCTTCCTGGTCCGCGTCACGTTGTCCCTCCGCAGCTTGCCTGACTTCCAGGTCAGACCTCGGGGGCCGCCAATGGCAGCGCGGCCCTGGAGGAGTGGAGGCGGGACTTCCGGGTCGCACTTGGCAGCGGCCCGGCAACGTTTTTAAACACCCCGGGCTGCGGCGGTGAATCTCGAGGGGCAATGCCGGGTGGGCTCCGGCCTTAATTACCATAAAGCGCGGTGGGCACGCGCTCGAAAAGGCGGCAATGTCCCCGGCAGGGTGGGCACCTGCCAGGGGGCTCAAGACTCGTCACGGAGCGGGGCCAACGCCGGGTGGGCTCCGGCTTCCAAAAGCAAAGCGCCCCTCAGCGCTAGAAGGCAATTTACAGCGCTCCCTGCGCTAGGACCTAAAATAAAGCGCTCTCAAGCGCTAAAGACAAATAAAGCGCTTCCAGGCTCCAGGGAAAGTCCAAAAGCGCTCCCAGGTTCTGGGAGCACAAGCACAGCGCTCCCAGATGCCCTCAGCAGGGCAGAGTTCCAGCAAAGTCCTTCAGGGCAGGCAGGGGGCAAGGCTGGGCCCAGAGCCAGCTCACTGGGTCTCCAGGCAGGGAGACAGTCCAAGTGGCGGTCCTCTGGCCCAGCGACAGCAGCAACAGCCCCCTCAGGATCCTGGAAAAGAACAACTTCAGTGGGGACACAGCCCCATTTTTATACAGTGCATTCCTTTGTCTGAAGGTGCAGAGTGGGGGCGGAACCAGTCGCAGCTGGTTCTTGAGTACTCTGTTTACCTCAACCACCCTCTCTATTCACTGGCAGGGCTTGGGTCATTAGACACACCACAGGGGGGCGGAGCCAGCATTGTGTGGGGAAAACCCAGCCCATCCAGGACACAGGTACACTCCTCCCACACATTACCCATGCAAATCTCCCACTCACCACCGGGCAGACCCATCCAGACTTCCTGGAGCCTGGCATGCCAGCCAGCTCCAGCCAATCACACGCCAGCACCCTCACAGCACACGTACAGCCATGTCTAGAAATGGCGCTTCGCTACTAGACACATACATGCTGCATACACCGTTGCGCAGCATTCACTCACACGAGTTCACACATACCAGACTCAAGCCTGTACACCCCACGCATCAGGAACTACCAGGGACACATACATTCCCCATGCATTCCTATGGGCGGGCAGGCCTAGCTCAGCACATGCACTCAGAGTGCGCACGCACTTTCCACTGGGACACAGTGAAAGTGCGCAGAATCCAAAAATCCCCATCTCCAGGTCACCATTTCAAGCAAAAAGTCTCGGGGTGAACCTGCCCTAAGGGCCAAAGTCCAACACATACCTTGTCCGCCGAAATATAAATCCCATTATATTGTATGGGATTTATATTTCGGCGGACGAGTAACTCGTCTGCCAACATCTAAGTCAGGCTCTGAATATGAAAAAAGTCAATAAAACTATGAAAAAAAGAACATGAAAAGGTAAAGGTGATTCCGTCACTGTAAAGCATTAGGGTCTTTTGGTTGATAATGATAAAGTAACCATTGAAGTGAAAGCAAGAGCAAATTGCAGCCACTATCATTCCCTCCTTGTGCTCCTGATTGCATTTACACACAAGGTTGCTGGAGAAATCGTTTTGACTGCAATTTCAAACCTGTTGTCAAAATGGTGTAAGAGGAACACGTATAAAAAAATGAGGCCTCCGTACTCGTGTTTTTTTCAGATAGGATTGTAGACTTGTGGTGGTGAAAATATTGGAAATTGCCACTTGGTATAACATTGTTCTTTTGCACCTGCTCCCTTTTGAATTATAGTTATAACTTCAGGACTGGGTCTTAGACTCCAGTCAATAATTTCTACTTACACACGACTTCCAATACCTCGTGTTTTAGGGCCATGGCAGAATTACATTTTCCACCTAGTTATCAGGTATTCTCCAGGATAGGCAACATCTTCTATCCTCAGGGCCTTCTGGAGAGTCCACCCACAAGAGAAATTATAACAGGGACAAGCAAGTGAATAGTAGCAGCTCAGCTTTCCCTCGTTCAGGACGTTCTGCACTGCCCTGCTACAGACCGGAGGTTTCACTGGTGCAAGCAGTCTTTAGGTGCGGAATCTGCAACCCTTAATGCTACTAGGTCATCTGAAAGGATGGAGCTGCCAGACCTAGGTAAAAAGTCAGGTTAAGAAGTCCAATCAAAACTTAATTATCAAATGGAGAAAATACATATTCTCTTCCCTCATCATGTTGTTGAAAATTAGGCATGAAAGTATAGTGTTATAGTCAGTTCCGGACAAAATCACTCCTTTTAGTGATTCAAAAATAGTATGCTATATGGTAAACCAGTCAACTATTCGTTCGTCTCTTAGGTGCTGGTCTTCTTGATCATAATTTCCAGCACATAGTCCCCTACATCTGACATGGCTTCCTTGAACGTGATGCAATGGACCTCTCACAAACAACCTTCAAAACAGGGCCTTAAATGCTCTGCTTTTCATGTAGCACTTTCTTTTAATGGGGACAACAGACATTTAATCGGACATATTGTGTCCTTCTCGGAGGCTATTAAAGTCTTCTTCCTGCTCATGCTTTTCCTGGCATTGTTGAATCTTTCTGCAAGCTAGTTGGTTTAGGAAAGCTCTGGGTGGAAAGCATATAAGTTAACTCAAATTCACCCATGCCACGTCATTTGTGTGTATGTAGACATGAGGTTTGTTTTATAATCTGTGACTACTTGCTTGGGAAATATACCCATGTAAAAATATTCAGCAGGGCACTGGGCACTCCATGGGCAGTGCCTGCTTTCTTAGGCACACCTTCAGGGCACATGGTTGCATGATTCACCACCACCAGCACCAGAAAAGAACACTTCACTGAGCAGTTCTTAGATTGTTGTCTATCCCTACCCTCTCAAAGGGAGTCACAATGAGTGGAAGAGGAATTAGGGGGGATTTACACCTCCCCCTGGCTTGCCAAAGGCCTACACAGAAGAAAGAGTACTTCTTTGCTTTGGCTATCATCTTGTGCCAGTACAAAAAGCCCATCAGCTTGCTCTTGGTCATTTTAAGGTGCCGAGCTAAAGTGATACATGGAGACAATTTGAAAAGGAACTCTCTGAATCGCAAATATGCTCCTAATCACCTAGAGCTCCCCAGAAAGCTGCATCTTCTCAGTAGATGGTGAACAGCCTACATTGTTCTCCTTCATCCTTTGCTTTAGGGTCCCACTAAAAGATAAAGAATGTGGGAAACTATCTCTGGTATTTATAGCAATGTTCTTGGACTAGTCTCTCTACAACTTGCAACTCATGGAGGTGGGTTCCTCTTGATCCTTAGGCACCTCCCTGGGAATCTTTGAAGTCTGTTGTTCTTTTTTAGGTCAAGCCTAGCGCAGCACACATTCGCTGCCCTAGGAAATGACCTCTTGGATTCACTTCAGCTTTTCAGCAAAAACTTGTGCGTGTGGCTAAAAAAAAGCCACACACACGAGTTTGCTGAAAAGCTGAAGTGATTGGCCATTGCGTGTGGCTTTCCAAAAATTGAAAGCTCGCAATTGGCCAAAGGAGGGTGCATATCCCGCCTTCTCTCTAAACGTTAACTCTCCTGGCCTAGGGAGCTCTGGAGCAAGCAGCAGCGCGGCCGGATGCCAGCTGTTTTTCTGACATTCCTTGTCTAATTAGCGCGGTCGCTTTAACTTTTGCGGCCATGCTTGTTATGATACTGCTCACTCACTTTGGCCTGCAACAAACTCTGGCCTGGGGCAGGCGTCATCCGACTTCTGAAACGGTATGGACGGTAGCTTTCCTTTTTTCTGCTCTTTCACAATTCTGTTTGCGTGTGTGTATCTGACATCAGTACAAAGAGCCTTTGAGGGAGTGTAAAATTACCACTATTTTCGTTTCCTATTTGCAGAGATTCTGTGTGAAAACCTCCCATACTGCGTTCTAGGGTGGTAAAGCCCTCAACTTTTGTGAACACCCACACAGTTACATGTTTGGGGTTATTTCAAACACTTACGAATCCAACGTCCCGCCCAAAAAACTTTCATACTATCTCCCATTTCAGGGTGGGAAATCGTTGAGATCACCCCCAAAAAGTAGAGGGGTGTCGGAGAAGAGGTTCCTCCATTGGGAATATTGTTATCCCCTCATCTATCCATGTACTTCATTTTGCCCCTTTGCCTGGATCTGTCCATATTTCATCACACCAGGCCATCAAAGTTGTCTGTGCTTTTGGGGGCCTGAATTTATGCAACCTTAATAATGTGGCTGTGTGATATACTCCTATCCCCTGTGTGCCTGTCCCGTGCACCTGCTTTGAGGGTGTCAGCCCCTCTTGCCCCAGCGCAGGTGCCCCCTGCCTCAATTTTACGCATCTCTCTGTTCCTTTTGCCTCTGTTGACTGTTATTCAGTCCCCGTGACCCGAACCCGGTGTTTCAGTCCCTGGTGCTCCAGTTCCCCCACTTATCTGTCCCTATGCCCATGTCCCGTGTGACTCTCCCATGTACACCCATCTCATGTGCCCCGCATCCTGTGTTCCTCTGTTCTGTTTCCCTGTCCCTTGTGCCCATGTCCTGTCAGCCTCTGTCTGTGTGCCTCATGTACTCCTCCTTACATATGCCCGGTTCTCCCAGCTCCATGGTGCCAGCAGGGTGCCAGGCTGCCGACCTGGGGTTGCTGCGGGCCGGTCCCGGTGCACTCTGGCGGGGGCTGCTCCGATGGTCTTACGTGCTCCACGCCCCCCTCACCCCATGTCTTAACGTTTGTATCCCTTTCTTCCCTGTTCCTGCTCTGTTTCCTTTTCTCTTGTCTTTTAACACTGAACCATTTCTGCTTTAACTCTAAATTTTCCTATCCGGTCTCCTCTCCCAAACCTGCATCTTTACTGTCCTCTGTCCATCCTCCCAGTCTCTCAGTGTACTTATAAGGTCCCAAAGGCGAGACCTAATGGCTATGTCAATGCTTGTTTCTTAGGCACTTAGGTCCAGATGTATGACCCTATAAATTTGTGAGTCGCAAATTGAGTAGTTTTGCCACTCGCAATTCGCGACTCGCAAATAGGAATTTACAACAGTGTCTCAGACACTGTTTGGGATTCCTAATGTGGTCGCAAATTGCCTGCCTCATTAATATTTATGAGGCAGGTGCAATTTGCGACCCCATTAGGAATAGCTAGCATTCCAAGAGATGGTCAGCAGACCACCATGTCTGTGACTGCTTTTTAAATAAAGAAGTTTTCTTTTTAAATGCAGCCCGTTGGGACCACTGCCTGCTCGCAAAAAATATTTTCCCCCACATTCCCAAAGGGGAAGGGGTCCACTGGGGACCCCTTCCCATTTTTGAGTGGCTTCCCACCTATTTGAAGTACGTGATAAACTGTGAGTGTTTTGCAACCGCAATTGCAGTCGCAAAACAATCATACATTTAAGTGAGACTTGCTATTTGGAAGAATGCCCTTGGAACACCCCTTCTTAAGAGCGAGTCGCAAACCCTATTTTGCGAGTTGCTAATAGGCCGATTTCCCATCTGCGACCGCAAAATATGGTTGTACATCAGGCCCTTACTCTGCACCCCTGAAACTCCTCTAAGTTGTTGCCTCAGCTTTGCTATGCATTGCATCCAGCTTGGGCAACCCTAACAATTCACTGTGTAGGTCATTCCCTAACAAATAGAAGGATTTGAGAATTACCTTCCTCTGGGCAGTGACCTTGAATGCCACGGTTACTATTACAACGGGTGGTACAATACCTCATTGAAGACATCACCCATTTAATGAATATTTTATGGGCCATAGATCTCTAGAGATTTCACTTTATTATCTTTCTTGCTCATTCTGGTTCCTGAGCCTCTCAGCACAGATACAGGAAGCCCATTGAACAAAACCTTCGGGAGGTACATTACTGTGTTGGCATGCTCCAGAGCTAGAGCTTTAAGATGTACCTCCTTCCCACCTAAAGAAACAAGGGAAAACCTTCTCAACCCCTCATTCACCACTGGGTCTTTCTCAAACTCCAAAGCCACACTTATATCTGGAGTAGTGTCTACGAGCGGGCATAAGGGAGGCTTCTTAGTTCAGTTTGCACATTCTCTAGCGTCCTGGCTAAACACAGTCAGATCTGAGCTGCTTCATCTGGAAGACATCAAATTACTTTTTCCACCTTGATTCCCACCATAATTTTTCTCTGAAACACCACTGCTTTCCCTCTTCTTGAAGGGGATCTCCTTTTTAGTCTCTGTTTTCTCTGCCCATAATCACCTGGGAGGGGCCTCATTGACCCTTCTTTTGACTTCGATGCTGTTTCCTGAAAAACACTTATGCTAATACACAGATCATCCTTCTTCCCATGCTCTGTAGAGCTTGGAGACCACTAGATGCTTTATATACCTATGGAACACAGTCACACAAAACAGTCACTCATGCAATATCAACTTAAGTAACATTACTATCATTCATCCTGCCATGTTGGGCTTTCAAAGAAGTATCCACCCAATCTTTCCAGGTCTAGTGACAGAGTTTATAACTGCAAATTTTGCAAAAATTATGTAAAATTACAAAAGCAATGGGAAATGCAAAACCAGCTATATATATATATATATGTGCAAAATCGCTTCCATTTTGGATATCAGGATACATTTTACACAAACAATAAAGCACAAAAACACAAGTGTCGTGCAGAGCATTCACTCACATTTAGGTAATTTGAAAAATTCCCATGCTACTGAGTTGATATTGTTTGGCGTTATTCTTCCACATGGCATCATTTCGAGACTTTCAAGTGACAAGAATAAAGGGAAATTCACACAATTATTCCTTTGGTAGTGTCTGAAAACAAACATAGCTAATATTTAAATTGCTGATCAACACTGGATGGAGTGGGAAACAGTTTTGCGGCATTTCCAACTTTGCCTTTGCCCTGGTGGGGCAGGAGTCCCAGGGCACCTACATCGCAGTGCTACCAGCGCTAACAGCCTCTAACACTGCGCTCCCAGCCTACAGAAGAGTGAGACTTCGTGGAAGGGGACTACCAGTTGCAGCATCCCCTGCTCCCTCCACCGGTGCTGCGTGTGAGGGGAGGCGCTGGTGAACGTGCTCATAGCGTTGCTACTCCCCCCACGGCGCAGGCCGCTCCCTGGCCAAGGGCGGGCCCGGCCTGTGCCTGTCATCGCCAGGAAGAGGAAGAGGCAGGGCAGGGCCACCCCCTTGGTTGTTCTGACCGATATTCCAGAAACATCAGCTGGTAAGACTTTCAACATCTTATCTGTTCCCTCACTATCACAGCATTCAGCTCACTCCTCTGGGACACCATTGTCACAGATGGCCCCCGCCCGTGATATGAGGTGCACCAAGGATTCGCAGACTGTAGTGACTCTTTTACCATACGCAAAATGGGCTGGTTGTGTTACAGTGGGGGTGTTTACGAGGCGGCTAGTACCTTGTCCTAGCTTACAATTCTTGGTTTCCCTCCTAGTTATTAGAGGTCTATAGGTGCTACGCGATAGACGAGTGCCGCTGTAATTTAGAGCTGAGTGAGACAGGGAACCAAACTGCAACTAGGCAACAAAATGGGGAGGAGGGTAGGTCCAGCTCGAGCCAAAATGGCAAGTACTCCCTCACTCTCCCCAACATCAATAGACAAAATGTTGCAGAGGGCAATAGGGGTGGTGGATTCCGAAATCGAGCAAACAGAAAGGCAGCTATCACTCACGCCTGATTTGTTTATTCCCCCACTTAATCTGATCAAGCAGCCAAACTCACCCCAAACCCAGCTAGATGTTTACCCTCTGCCACTTCCTGAGGTAGAAACCCATAAAAAAAGCGTTGTACAAGAGTAGAAACACTACCAGTATCCCCAAGATGGGAAAGCGCAAACTAGCATCTGAGGTTGGACCTAAAAAAATAAACATTATGAGGGTAACATTGTAAGCATAGAGGAGGATGAAGAGCGAGAACACAGTGCAGGCAGGCTGCTACCAGCTAGCACAGACAAGACTTATCCGTCGTAGGCACTAAATCTAATGGTAGATTTGCAGAACAACCTGAGGGCAATCATTAAAGAAGAATTGGCACCCCTTGTTAGTTGTCTAGATAATATGGAGAAAGCACTGGTGACAGGGGAGGCTAGATTAATCAACCCTTCTGGTAGGTCGCTCCCTCCCGCTGCAGCTCCTCCAGCCCCCTCCGCTGTCTCTGCTGCCGCCGGTATTATCGAGGCCCTCCACCACCCGCAGGCCTCCACCTGCGCCTCATCCCTGGTGGCCAGTGGTGGCCTAAGGTTAGTTTCCGCTGTACCTGTTGCTTGTGTTGCCTGTCTGCCTGCTTCTCTTCTGTCCTCCCCTGCCCCCCGCTCGCCGCCTTGCTTCCGTGCCCCCTTCTGATTTCTGTACCCCTCTCCAACCTCTGTGCCCCCTTATATTTTGTACCACTGACTTCTGTGCCTTCTGTGCCCCTCTGATTTTGTGCTTTTTGTACTGCTGTGCCCCCTGCTCGAGTCCGTGCCCGGTGCCAGTCTCCTTTCCCCTGTCCCCGCCGATGCCTCCCTGCGGCCCTGCCCCCTCTGTGCCCATTTGCTCCACCCATCCCTCGCCTCCCGCCTCCCAGCTGCTCCTCTCTCGCCACATATATGGCGGCCTCGCGCAGCAAGCCCGTCTGCGCCCGTCCGCGCCTGGACTGCGCCCAGCGCCAGAACCCCTGGCCCCCGCTGCAGCCACGAGAACCGCCGCTTCCGCTATGACGCCAACACCCTCTTCGCTCTCAACCCAGGAAGGATCCACACCTGCTGCAAGGCCGCCCCGAAGCGCACCCACGGTCCCTTCACCTGCCGGAACAGCAGCTTCTCCTGCCGCAAAAGTACCAAGACGCCTACCACGACGGAACCCAACCAGCTTAGATGCTGTATCCTGATCAACACCCGTTCCGCAGACAAACACGCAGTCGAATTCTGGGACCGACTGGACACAGCATCCACGGACGTCGCCTTCCTGACCGAGACCTGGATGACCGAAGCCTCGCCAGACATTGCCATAGCCATCCCAGACGGGTACAAGATCACCCGCAGAGACCGCACCAACAGGGCCAGAGGAGGAATCACCATTGTCCACAAAAACACTATCAGGGTCTCAACAAACAACAACGACACCCTCAGCACTGCCGAACACATGCACTTCCAGATCCACACGGACCCCAAGACCAACCTAAGAGGCACCCTCGTCTACAGACCGCCAGAACCTCGGCCTCAATTTTGCGACTCCATCGCCGACCTCATCAGCACACACGCGCTGATCTCCACTGACTACATCCTCCTCGGAGACCTGAACTATCACCTGGAGAACAACAATGACAACTCCTCCTCCACCCTGATCGACAACCTCGCCAACCTCGGACTGAAACAGCTCATCACGACGCCGACCCACATCGCCGGCCACACACTATATGCCATCTTCTCCTCAAGCCCCCTCGTCACCTTCAGCCATGCCTCCAAACTCACCTGGACAGACCACCACTGCATCCACTTCTCCTTCCGAAAACCCCTCACACACCACCGCACACTACAGACCCCCCGCCACTGCTGGGGCAAAGTCACCCAAGAACAACTACAGACAAGCCTCGCACTCAACCCTCCGACTAACCCCACCAACCCCGATGAGGGTGCACTCACCCTCGAACGCTGGATGAATGACTGCGCCAACACTGTAGCCCCGCTGAAAAAACCTACCAGCAGAGACACAAGCACAAGAGTCCGCTGGTTCACCCCAGAACTCCTCGACTCAAAACATACCTGCCGGAAACTGGAGAACATATGGCACAACGACAAGACGCCAGACAGCCGCACTGCCCACAAAGACGCCATCCGCAACCACCACCACCTCATCAGGGCCGCCAAAAGGACCTCTTTTACAGACCGCCTCGACAACAACACACTCAACAGCAAGGAGCTCTTCACCATCGTGAAGTAACTCTCCAACCCTAGCTCCAGTGCCAACGACATCCCACCATCGCAAGCCCTGTGCGACTCCCTCGCCACCTTTTTTCACCGGAAAATCACCGACATCCATGACAGTGTCAAACCCCGGATGACCTCTGCAGACCTCGCCGCACCAGACCCACCGCACCCCACTGCCCACGACACCCTACCAACCTGGGCCAACGTGAGCAGCGAAAACACAATCAAGACCATGGGAACAATCCACTCCGGATCCCTGTCTGACCCTCTCCCGCACCACATCTTCAACAAAGCCAGCAACTCCATCGCACCCCACCTGCATAAAATCATCAACCTCTCCTTCGAGACCGCCACCTTCCCTGCGAACTGGAAGCACGCAGAGATCAACGCCCTACTCAAGAAACGCAAGGTGGATCCAAGCGACCTCAAGAACTTCCGACCCATCTCCCTGCTTCCGTTCCCAGCGAAGGTCCTCGAGAAGATAGTTAACACCCAGCTCACCCGTCACCTCGAAGACAACAGCATCCTGGACCCATCCCAATCAGGATTCCGCAGCAACCACAGCACCAAGACTGCCCTCATCGCTGCCACAGACGACATCAGGATCCTTCTAGACAACGACGAGACGGCGGCCCTCATCCTCCTGGATCTCTCCGCCGCCTTCGACACTGTCTGCCACCGCACACTACGTACGTGACTCCAAGACGCAGGGATCCGGGAGAAAGCCTTGGACTGGACCACCTCCTCCCTCTCCGGCAGAACTCAGAGAGTCCACCTCACCCCGTTCAGGTCCAATGCCTCCGAGATCATCTGCGGCGTCCCTAAAGGATCTTCCCTGAGCCCTATGCTGTTCAATGTCAACAAGGCACCACTAGCATGCATCGCCCTACAACACGACCTCAACATAATCTCCTACGCCGACGACACTCAGCTGATCCTCTCCCTCACCAAGGACCCTCTCACCGCCAAATCCAACCTCCACCAGGGAATGAAGGCCGTCGCAGATTGGATGGAGGACAGTCGCCTTAAACTGAACACAGGCAAGACGGAGATCCTCATCCTCAGGTCCAACCCCTCAGCATGGGACGAATCTTGGTGGCCCACGTCTCTGGGGACCCCCCAGTCCCACCGACCATGCACGCAACCTGGGAGTCATCCTCACCATGAACATACAAGTCAACGCAGTCTCCTCCGCCTGCTTCAACACCCTCCGCATGCTCCTCAAGATCTACAGATGGATCCCGACTAACACAAGGAAAACAGTCACCCAGGCCCTAGTCAGCAGCAGACTTGACTACGAAAACGCCCTCTACGCCGGAGCTTCGTCCAAGCTCATCAACAGACTGCAGAAAATCCAGAACGCCTCTGCACGCCTGATCCTCGATGTCCCGCACCGCGACCGCATCACCCCCACCTGAGGAACCTGCACTGGCTCCCCGTCCACAGGAGAATTTCCTTCAAGCTCCTGATCCACGCACACAAGGCACTCCACAAGACTGGACCATCATATCTCAACAACCGGCTCTCCTTCTACGTACCCAACAGGAAACTCCGCTCTGCTGACCACGTAGTGGCCACGGTCCCGCGCATCTGTAGAACTACCTCCGGAGGAGGATCCTTCTCCCATTGTGCCTCCAGGACCTGGAACACCCTCCCCCTCTACCTATGACAAACCGAAGACCTGCTGACCTTCAGGAGACAACTCAAGACCTGGCTCTTCGACCAAAAGCAGCAGCACCCTCCCCCCAGTGCCTTGAAACCCTCACGGGTATGTAGTGCGCTTTCCAAATTACTTGATTGATGCATGTTACCAGGCGGAGAGCATAGGTTTAACACTTTTGTTTCGGTGGAAGAGGAAAGCACACAAGGGTCCCAGACTAGTCATGAGACAGGGAATCAAAGTGTCCACAGGCCTCAGACAGATAGGAGCATTGGCCTCGAAAATAGAGTGAAATTCAGGTCACCTCGACCAAGACACCGAGACACACCTAGCCCCCAAGCCCTAGTCACTAATAGAAAAGAGAGAGCAGACAACTAGAACAAGGACTTAGCGAGGGCAGGAATGCTTGCCTAAGCCCTAACCACCTAGGCATAAACCTCCCTCCTGCTTGCTCCCCGTATGTAGCCATTCTGACAGGCGTCCCCCGCCCATTGAACCCAACACCAAGGAAACTCACCTTGAGTTGAGAAATATATGCCTGTTCTGGCTTGCAAGACACAAGCACTTTGACTATGCCAGAGCAGGAGAGATCATAATGGTTCGAAGAATAAGGTGGGGGGGAAGCCACAGAAAAAGCAACACGGTGTGTGCGTAGTTATACATTTTAATAACCCTATCACTGTAACCAACTTATTTAAAATTGACACTAACTGCCATAATTCCACAACAGTCATGAGTCTGCGACCCCTGATTTATTTATTTTTTACCCACAACAACAGCCATTCCCAAGAAGATGTGCTACCCCCTTAATTCCAGTAGTTGACCAGGGACCCACATGAGGGTAGCTGGCCTGCCCACAATATGCTTCCCCCATTCAATACCCTAGTGAACAATAGATATGATGCTTTGGAGGAGGTACATTGACTGGGGGAGGGACCATCTAAGGTTGGGCACAAATGGCAGGACACGACCCCAAGGGTGCAGATAGATGGGTCTCAAAACAAACCACTGCGGGTAGTAGTTTAAGCCACCCCCACTTGACTATCCAGAAAGGATGTAGAACCAAACCACGTGGGGTCCTCGATGTCCAATTCACTGCCCACTTGGGAGATACAAGCAGAGAAAGTGTAGCAAGGAGGGAACTAGATGAGTGTTGTGTGGTGGACCCTGACGACTCTACAACACAAGGCGCTGTAGTCTTAGGGGTCACAAGAGGGGAGAGCGGGCACGTCAACGGGATGAGGATATTCTCATGGAATGTGACAGGCCTTAAAAATACACTGAATGGGGTGATTTTGTTGACAAACACGACATCTGTATCTTTCAAGAACAAGAAAAGATCTTCAATGGGTGGGCTTTGCCTCTTACAACATCCCAGCTACCATGGGGGGAGGGGGAGACCCTCTGATGGCCTATCCATCTGGGTAGGCACCCACCTTGGCTGTAGAGCAGAGCAGACGACAACACCCACAGTCGACATCCAGTGCGTCCTGCTCTCCTTCCCAACAAAGGCGAAAATTGCCCTAATAAAAGCTTATTCTCGCCCTGTTAACAATAGCCAAGAATCAGCCACCATTGCCCATCTAGGACATTTTATTCCCACCTTGGATCCAGGGATATGGCTTATTGTAGGGGGTGATTTTAACTGCCACTTTGAACCCCTCACCGATCCATCATACTCTGCCCCAACGGGAAGATCTTTATTGGTTTATTCCCAACCCCCTCACTACTCCCATCAAAGTATGGTCCCTCCAGCTATGCAGCTAAACTCACTCACCCTCTAACTTTTTTGCTAAAGGCATGCAATGGCTGGACTAAATCCGACCAGTCAGGACAGACCACATTCAATAGAGTAGGCCAGGCTTCCCTCATCGACTACATTTTGGTGGAAGCAAGACTTTGGGAAAAAGTTCTTGACTTTCATATTAAGAAAAGGCAGGATAGCGACCATAACGCCCTGATCTTGACCCTAAAACCACGGGACCTTGGCATTTCCAAATCTTCCCATGTACTCCCAAATCTACATAGTGCATTAGTAGTGACAAACAATAGAAGAAATGTTAGATGGGGTCACATCCAACAGTGTCCTGCAAAGCTGACTAAAGTTTATCAGCTTGCAACTCTATTCATAGCTAAAATGTGGGAGGCAGTACAGGTGGAGGGTCCTACCACGGAACTAGATAAGGTAGGGAAAACACACACAGAGAAGCTGGCAGATGTTTTTTTCCCGGTGATGCGTGCTAGAGAAAACAGTCATAATAAATGTCCCTGATTCAACGGCAAGTGTCGGAAGGCCAAAGGGGATCTTCTGGATGCGGTCAAGGCCCATGACAGGCCACAAATTAAACTTGCCAGGGTTAGGTACAAACGGTTCACACAGCAGGGGGGAAAAACTGGGAACAAGAGAGGTGGGAAATGCTTAGGATTGCCCTGAATGACAAAGATCTGAAAACCTTTTGGGCAATAGTGAGTTCGGGTGACAGGGAAGGGAGACCGGCAATCGAGCCAAACAAAGCCCCGAAGCCTGGGAGACACATTTTGGGTCACTGAACTCCCTCAGGGACAGTGGTCCTGCCAATATAGCCAGCAACAGCCCGGCACTGGAGTTCCACTTGGAGGGCGAAACGGAGATCACCATGATCGAACTGAGAAACGCTATCAATAAGCTCCACCGTAACAAAGCCCCAGGTTTAGACTAACTTCCGGGGGATCTTTTTCGGAAGAACCCACAATATGGGTTCCATACCTGTGGGCCTTATTCTATGTGGTACTGAAGGGTATGAATTTCCCCGATACTTGACGCGGGGCTGAGATTGTTCCTAATATATGCCTGTTAAAAAAAAACAAGTATCAACAACCATCCTAAAATTGAAAGCTCTAAAATGTATACAAAAATACATCTTTGGGACAGTGATGCAAGGCCCAAGGCATGGGTACAAACGTACTCAACCTACGCGAGTTCATACACTTATTCATCCCCAAAATATCTATTTTAGGTAGGCCCGGCGAATGTGCCACATACAGTTTAAGAAACGTGAAACAGCAAAGACAGTAGGTGGGTGAGTGTCATACTTTAAAACTCTGGAAGCCACTATGCAGCGCACGAAACCTAGTGGGTCCCTGCACATCAAAGGTTGAACTACCAGAGGGCCAAATATGGCAATTTGGAACCCAAAAAAACAGTTTCCCATATAAACAGGACAGACAGGAAACGTGCTACCTGCTTATAAACAGAGCACGTGTTTGTGGGCTATTTATCATGTAGTAGCCACTGTAGAGTCTATAAACACCAGCTGTAGAATACAAAATTGTGAAAATGCTACACAAAATATACACTGCCCTACACATATCATTCAATTTTCGAATATATTCCTCTGTGACTCTTTGTTAGTGTTATAATACTAACTCTCTGAAGAAATAAAGCATACATCTCCAAACACCACATAAAATAAAGGCTTAAAGTGTGAAATTCCAAATGAACAGAGACATTTAGATTGACACCCTGCTGCTGGTGCCAAATTGTTTCTTCAACATCCAGGCTGTGGAAGACCATTAACAACCAATAACACGATTCCACCTATTATCGAATCCTATTAATACAGAATGAATTGCGCTTCAACAGTGGCTTTGTCCTAAGGCGGCATAATGCTATAAAAGACCATTGTCGCTGTGTCAAGTAAGCGATGCACTGAGAGTTTGACAATAAAAGTATCTTTCTCTCTATCTAGGCAATGCACAGTAGAAATACATTAGTTAGTTTTTCTCAGGTCAGCTTGATTAAGTGCAAATGAATTAGTCTTGACCATTGTCCAGACAGGTTCGGTTTCGAGGAACACTTCTGGTTATAATTTAGCAAACCAGCAGCACACAGCAGAAAAGTCAGCTTCGAGAGCTGACTTCCAACAGAGGATTTATCTCACAATACTATTTTTCCTTATATTTAATTTTGAATATGTTATATTTGCACCTACCCAATTAACTGAAGCTGGAATGGTTTACAATGGAAACAACCTCAAACCTTCTCTAGAAGCTCACTTAATACTTCTCAAAGCTTCAACACCTGAGCTTGAGCTGTGTTTCACAGCAAGGTGGCTGTTTGAGAAACATCTTGCATAAAATGTTCCCAGACCAATTTCCTCCTGCAACCAATGTAGGACTTAATGTAAAGCTCGACTTATATAAATGGGTATGTAAACGACCCTAGATCAGTTAATCAAAAATAAATCCACATTATGGAAGGCAATGCATCACTGATGTAGAGGACAGCATCATTCCTACCTTGAAAAGTGTCCCTGGAAAGTGTAGTTTGAGGCAGTCTGAAATAGCGATGGAAGAATTGGCATCTTTGGTAAGCCACACTTTCACAGAATAACCGTCTCCAAACCTATGGAAGAGCAATCATATCTTCAAAACATGACAACGAACACAAAATAATTGCCATTTAAGCACCTGATTACAAGATCTGCACAAATCATAGGAGACACTTGTGCAACTAGTTATTGCGTCTATCACAAAGTATCACAAAGTAACAAGTGGATTGCATTTTGCATCCATTTTTCAAGTTGCGCACCTGCAGTGGGAATTACTTACATGATGTGACCCCCCCTGGGGGGGACAGAAACTGGAATCGTTTATAATTGCACCTCTGCCATGCTGTAGTGCAAACTGCCATTTCAGATGCAATGTGCCCAGCAGTCGAAGTGCATTAGAAAAAGAACGGACACTGTGATGCTCCATGGGGAAGGGTCAGTGAATGTGGGGGCAGGGTCAAAAGTTTGGCCAAAAAGTAAGTTTGGTCTTTCACCGTCATGTGGCTACTTCTAAAATAAAGTCCAGATTAAATGAAAAATAAATTAAAAAAATATATCACTCAGTGAAAAATGCACTATGGTACAATATGAAACCTCTATTAGTTAATGAACTGCAGAGGTCTATGTTTAACCAGAGAGACACAGAATTAAATGTTGGTAGGTGCAGTGGTAAATAGTGACTTGTGTATTTTTAGTGCTAATATGTAAGTCACTATTCTAAACTTGCATTACACACAGTATAAGGTGGAATGCTACAACATGCACAAAACAGTTTTAAGATAAAATGGTGCTTTCAAAATATGGATTTTAATAACACCCAGTCTATACATAAAGCACATTTTTACATAACTGTCCTTTCACCACCTGGTCAGGGGTAGTGAGCTCTATATAAATGCAATTGCACTTAAAACCACCCACTTCACAGCTCAGTTGTTAACTCTTTGCACTTACCACTAAAAAATCTTTGTCATCACACAGCTTCCAGCGATTTGATCAATTAAAGTCAGTACTGGCTCCACAGCATCCTTTGCATTTGCAGTTTACTCTTTACATTTGTAGATTAACTATCTGTGCACATTTGCATTTCTTTCGGGCACAGGCAAGCAGACACACTGGCAGGAAGGCATATTTAGCTGTCTGCCCGGCTTCAGTATCATAGCACAGAAGACTCAGTTAATGAAAATTCAGCAGAAGGATTTAAACTATCGGAATTAACTGTTAGGGGACGGTGGTCTTTTTACAAAAAGTAGGGGGATTTTTAGGTCTCGTGACCTTAAATGCGCGCAAGCGCATTGAGGAACGAGAATTCAAGTGCTGAAAATGCTCATGAAACCACCAGCTTTTTGCTGGCGTTTTCATGCAGTTCATGTGAACCACGTGTTCAAACATGAACGCGCATCAGCCTCCCTCCATTTGCCGCACAGCACATCAAAGGGCTTCGCCCAGCGTGCGCTCTGCGGCTTCTCGGCTTCTCCTCCCCTAACTTCCTTGCATTTCTCCTCCCCTCCCCAGCCAGCTTCCCCCAGGCCGTGTTCCCTCATCCCTTGCACCCCCTCCAATGATCGCACGTCACGACCAGAAGATTTGTTTTTTTAGAACAACCTCCCTGCCTTGACTTTTCTTGCTCCGTCTCTTCTCCAGTGTCTTCCTTCTCGTCCATGTCTCCCTGGTCTTGTTATCTGCCTTTTTTTTTTTTACCTCTACCTGTAATTGCACACATGTCACTTTTTCCTTTTGTAACGTATCGCTTGCTACCTCTTGTATTTTGTTTGCTTTTTTCGCACATGCACAATTGTCATCTTTGCCTCATGCAATGTAACGTTTGCTTTTGTAACACGTCCACTTGTAATTTTCTCCTCATGTAATGCTACTGTTCCCATTGTGAAGCGCTTTGACACCTTCGGGTAAAGTCCGCGCTATAAAAAAACGCATAAAGTAAATAAAAAAATAAATCAAATCTATTCTCCCTTTCAACAGCTGTCAACGTCTAGCAGGTACAGCACAGGCAGCAGCA